>NC_137793.1:114075414-115275414 GCF_963383645.1 Muscardinus avellanarius
CTCTGACCAGGAAGCTCACTTGTGCGTGTCTGCCCGGAGCTTTTATTGAGGTCTTGTTACAGAGACATGATTTATGGAGCCATGGACCATGTGATTAAGTTCACTCTTCGGCCCCCTCCATTCTCAGAAGTCTGGCCCATATCATATGGCTGAAAACCCCAGCCCTCCAATCACATGGGTGGTCTTTCTGGCATGGCCAGCCCCCACACTGAACTGCTTTCAAAGCTACTAGGCGTCGTCTTATTAGCATAAACTCAGTGTGGTCTCGGCTGCCCACCATGAAGAGAAAAGTCATTTTAGCTCTTGGGAAATTCCACAAGTTTTACAAGTTTCTTTCCAGGAACCAAGGCTCATGACCAGCCAAATTTTTCTTTGCTATACAACACCCAACAGAACCATCACAGCCAAGTGAAGTTCTGGAGGGAAGGTTTACTCACAGCTGGCACCTGCTGTTCTAATCACACCTGGCCCGTTCACAGCTGGTCCCATGGAGGGAAGTCGGAAATACAGAAAAAAGTGAGTTCAACAATGATGTAAAGTTAAAATAAGCTTAGGGCAGATGGCATCATATGCCAGGCATGGTGGTACACACTTGGTAGGCTGAGACAGGAGGACTGCTAGTTCAATACTAGCATAAGCAATTTAGTGAGACCCTGTTTCAAACTAAAAAATAAAATTGGGCCGGGGGTGGTATAACTTGGAGGTAGAACTCCTCTGAGTTCAATCTATAATGCCATAATAATAATAATAATAATAATAATAATAATAATAATAATGCTCAAATGTTTCTAAAGACACGAGAAAAGTGCTTAGATAATTTTAAGACAGAAGTCTCTATTTAAAAGGTGAATGGTTCTTGGGAGGTTGGGACAGGAGGATCCTAGGTTTGAGGCCAGTTGCAGTAACTCAGTAAGACCCTGTTTTAAAAAAGTAAACAATAAGCTAGGTGTGGTAGTACCATCCATAATCCCAGTACATGGGAGGCTGAGGCAGAGGAATCACAGGTTTGAGGCCAGCCTCAGCAATATAGTGAGGTCCTCAGCAATTTAGCGAGACCCTGTTTCAAAATAAAAAAAATAGAGAGTGTCTAGTGTTGTAGCTCAGAAGTAATTCAACATCTAGTGCCCCCACAAAGAAATAAAAGTGAAAAAATAAAACAAGGGCGGGGTGTAGCTCAGAGGTAGAATTCTCCTGGGTAAATTCCCAGTACTACAAATCAGTCAGTCAGTCCGTCCGTCAATCAGTAAAGAGCTAGCAAATGACATTGACACAAATGTGACGGAAGAAGAACTCTTGTCTGTTTCTTCCTCACACTCTTCCATGCTTGGAAAGCATTATGTCTTGAGCCCTTTTTATTTGTATTTTTCTAAAACAGGATCTCAATAAGTGGCTAAGACCAGCCTCGAACCTGCAATCTTCCTGTTTCAGCCTCCCAAGCTCTGGGATTACAGGCATGCACCGCCGTGCCCGACTTGGGGTCTCTCTTTTATGAAGGGCACCCATGCCTTAATTTTACAACTGAACCGCAACTACATTTATAGCAGGCACTTACAGTAAATGCCTTTAAATATTTTCCATTAAAAGTTACTTCTGATATAACTCAAGTAGAAATGAAGATCCTCTCCTTTTTATAACCTAAGCTGAGAATTTTCTCCTCGGCTTTCTTCTATATTCTTTCTTTACTGTACCTTATTTTCAATTGTATTATGTTAGAAGGGATATTAGATGATAGAGCAGGGTTTTCGATGTCACTTGCAGACCTCTGGAGGCCCCTGCGGCCTTACTAAGAGGTCCTTGAGGGCTGAACTGTTTCTTTGCTTTCTCTTTCCTCTCCTTCCCCCCCTCCTTCCTTCTGTTTTTATTTCTTCCTTCTTTCTTTCAGTCCTTCCTTCTCTTTTCCTTTTTTCCTTCCTTCTTCCTTCTTTTTCTTCCTTAGTGATGGAACCCAGGGGCATTCTATCCTGGAGCTACACCTTCAACCCATCCCCCAATTTTTTTTTTTTTTTTTTTGGTGGTCCTGGGGGTGGAACCCAGGGCCTTTCTACCTCCGGTCTATGCTCCCAGACCTATTTTATACTTTATTTGGAAACAGGGTCTCACTAAGTTGCTGAGAGCCTCACTAAGTAGCTGAGGCTGGCTTCGAACCTGTGCGATCCTCCTGTCTCAGCCTCTCAAGCACTGGGATCATGAGCATGCACCACTGTGCCCAGAACATCTCCCATTTTTAAAAAGAGGATCTTGCTAGATTGCTTTGAGTCTCCCTGAGTGGCTGAGGCTGGCCTTCAACCTGCGATCCTCCTGTCTCAGCCCTCAAGTATGAGATAACAGGTGTGAGCCAGCACATCTGGCCCAAGCGATCTTATACTAATGCACTGATGGTCCAAAAGCATTGGTGGGTGGAACCGTTAGTCCTGCCACAGGGATCAGGGATCCATGCAGAAGCATCAGACTGTGCTACTGGCCACTGTGATTTTCATCGTCACGTACGTGGCGAAAACAAGCAACAAATGAACAGACGAGGAACAACGAAACAAAACCCATCGGGCAAAGCCACTTGTATCTTTTAAATATTCAGCACCAAGATCAATTCTGTTACACGATGGAATCCTACAGGTAACTTCCTTTTTTTTTTTTTTTTTTGGTGGTACTGGGGTTCTTGGAAGCCCTTCTACCTCCGGGCTACACTCCCAGACCTATTTTATATTTTTATTTGGAAACAGGGTCTCTTAAGCCAGCGCGGCTGGCTTTGAACCTGCGTTATCCTCCTGTCTCCACCTCCCAAGCGCGGGGATTACAAGCGTGCGCCACCACGCCCAGCCAACCATAACTTCCTATTTTTGTGGAACGCCACTCTTGCAACTGAGCCCGGAGCTTTGTTTGTGACTTGTCTTCTCTTACTTGAAAGGAGCAATGGAACGCCATGCTTCCGATTGGGATACTTGGCAAACATTTTCTCAAAAATGAATGAAGAGTTTGTCAGCTTGGGGAAAATCAGAATCTGTTTTCCAGTGATACAATGAATGTTTTCATGAGAAAATTAGGATCTTGAAAAATGTTCTCTTGTTCACCACCCTCCGTTGTTTGAAAACATTCCAATCCTTAAAGACTTTGCTGATGAAACTAGGGGTGCTGTGGATAGTGTGATGGTTGTGTCAACCTTGGTGAGCCAGTCTGTTCCAAATTACCAATGTATAATGTTACAAAATAGGGCAAGGGTGAAAGATATCCTCAAAGCCCAAGACAGACAAATAGATTTTAATGTTACGAGGTATGAGACATTTATTGGTATAGCATCAGGTTGCCACATAACTGCTAACCTTTAGTAAATTCCTGCTTATCATATTTTAGCATAGTAGTAAAGAATAGCTACACATATCTAAAAGAACTTAGGAAAAGATGTGCTATCAAAAGGGGCCTTATTAGAATAGTTCAATAATTACCAGAGTAATGGTTTTTCCTATAAGCATATTTTCTATCTGGAAATGTGTCTAAGATACTACAAGATATTGGGCATAGTGGCACATACCTGTGATCTTAGTACTTGGGAGGTTGAGACAGACCTAGCAATGTAGTGATGCTCTCAGCAAGCTATCAAGACCCTGTTTCATCCAGGCGTGGTGGCGCACGTTTGTAATCCCAGCCTTTGGGAGGCTGATACAGGAGGATTGCAGTTCTCAGCCAGCCTCAGCTACTTAGTGAGGCCCTTTGCAACTCAATGAGAGCCTGTTTCAAAATAAAGAATAAAAAAATAGGGCTGAGAATATAGCTCAGAGGTAGAATGCTTCTGGGTTCCATCCCCAGTACCACACAAAAAAGACCCTGTTTCAAAACAAAACAAAACAAAAATTGACAAAGAGCTGGATGTGTAACTCTGAAATAGAATGCCCTTAGATTCAATCTCCAGTAACACACACACACTAAAAAAAGACACAAGATATTGTTGAAATTGCTCCCTAGTTTAGAAAACACTTCCCTGTGTGAGCGTGGTTTCTAAGTGTAATAACCAATTCCCAGTTTCTTTCCTGTCAACATCTTACACGGTGAAGAAACCTGGGAAGGCATCCAGAGACATTGGTGAGGACCTGTTTTGAGCGATAACAGTACTTTTTAAAAACCATGTTCTGAATAATGGCTTCCATTTGAAGTTTCCTGTAAACATTTCTACCATTTAGTCTCTGAAATCTCCCAAGAAAAACTGGCCAGTGGAAAGATAAGTCTGAACGGAACTTTGAGATGCACTTTGCCTCCCAAGTGCCTTGTGGATCAAGGTCTGGCTCTTGGCCGGCAGAGAGTAGATGGCCGCTCTTGCAAGCTGCTGTTGGGAGAGAATATGCTTACCTTGGCTAGTCCCTGACCACAGAGAGGGATCTCATAGAAAACAAATATTCCCTTAATGTTGAGACATGTTAATGGCATATTCAGATGCCTTCACACTGACCTCAAAAAATGACCTCTACCACCATCATTATTAGTTCTAGAGTGACCATTCACAGGCTCTCGTTAGCTTTGAGTGTACAAATAAAGAGGAAAAGCAGGGACCTGGGAGATTCTTGGTGTTACTCCCCAAGGGTGGACCGACACAGTCCTCTGGAAACTTCACTCTGCTGAACGGAAGATGAGTGATGGAAGTGACTCCGTTTCCTGCTAGCCCAGAAGGACCGTTGTCCACTCTAGTTCTCCTCAGCCTCACTGCATGGTGTTTTTTCCCTCTGTTTCCCAGTTCTTAGGACTATTTGCCAAAAATAGGTACCTTGACGGGAGGAGGAGCGCAGGTTCAAGGCCAGCCTCAATAACTTAGTGACACCCTCCACAACTTAGTGAAACCCTGTTTCAAAATATTAACAGCAATTACAATCATGGTAGTAGTAGTAATAATAATAATAACAATAATAATAATTAATAATAATTAATAATAATAACAACAACAATAATAATAAAGGCGTGGGCATAGCTCAGAAGTAAAAAACCCCTAGGTTCAATACACACACACACACACACACACACACACACACACACACACACTTTCTAGAACTTTCTAGTTGTAGTCATAATGGGTGTCATGGGTGAACAGGATTTATTCTCTGATATAATACCTGGAAATACACTTATGGCCTTATGGCTTAGTCTGCCAGAATCTTGAGGTATGTATTCTGGGGACTCACTGCCAGCTATCTGAGTTTTTAGAAGATTACTTGGCAACTCTGGGCTGCAGCTTTCTCCTTAGTTAAAGAGGGGGTGAAGTAGATGATGTCTAAGTTCTGCCATTTTGTGACTAGTTCCCTGTGGATGTCTTGGGCTCCATAGAACGCCACAGGTGGATATTTCGACACATGCCCTCTCTCCTTGCCCTCGCAGAATGACTAACACACTAGATACTTTGCCACGTCCACATTTAAGTTTGATTTTTGGCAATAATAGTTCACAGCTAGATCTACAAACATCGTATCCCATCACACCAGTGGTTGCTAAATGTTTAGTTATTTCTTTTTAGGATATTAAGATTGGTGGATTTAGGTGCTATCCACTTGGTCCATCTACTGAAAAGTTTCTTCTCAGGTTCTTATCTAGTGCTTTTGGTACTTTTAGTCATGATTGATTACCTCTTCATGAGAGTTCATAAAATGGTGATTCCTAATGCTATCATTTCTTCTTCACTCATCAACTGGGACTTTGATTCAAGAAAGAATCTCCCTTATGAACCGTTAGCTCAAGATAGCATTGATGTAGCTTTCTGCCTATCTCCTTTTTTTAAACAGGGGATTGAACTCAGGGGCAATCTACCTTCAAGCTACACCTCCAGACTTTGTTTTTCTTGAAACAGCATCTCACTAAGTTGCTGAGGCCGGCCTAGAATCTATGATTCTCCTCTCTCAGCCTCCCAAGTACTGGAATTCGAGGTGTGCGTTATCACGCCCAAACCTTTCTCTCTTTAACTATGAGGTTGACACCTGTGCCTCACCTTCGGCTTCAGAAATAGTGGCACAGTGTAAATTAGCTACGATGAGTGTACTGGCTTAATTTTGGAAATGACAGGAGGGTGGAGAGAGTGCTGAGATACCATCATTCACACGCCTGCCTTTCAACAACTTGTTAGGGATTCTCATCTGTAAAAGACAATCAGCTCAGTTTTTGCACCAAATTTTATTGTAAGTTTCTACTCCAATCTGGGATGGCTTGCTCATTTATTCACGAGCACTCAAGATGTGTGTGTTGAGAACTCACCAAGTGCAGCTGGCCTGCTAACCACTGGCCACACCACACCAAATAAAATGGATGGCTTTGCTATCTCTGGGCTCACAGTGCAACAGGAGAGAGAAAATACGACAATCACACAGATGCTCATGAACTCAGTCACACGCTGTCATTTGCATAGCATGTCCATCGCATAGTCATTGCACTCATACCTCATTCATATGCCAACCACACATCACGGTGCTGTGAAAGCGTGAGATAGAGAAGTCTTGTTGGATACAGAAGGCTTGTGGCTAAGTCTGTGGCAAGGACTCTGTTGTAAGTCTTTGCATCTTGAAAACCTCCATTTCTAAATCAGCCATTTAACAGATATGGTGTGGTTAATGCCTGTAATTCCAGTAATTGGGCGGCTGAGACAGGAAGATCACAGGTGCAAGGCCAGGCTGAGCAACTTAGTGAGGCCTTTAGCAACTGAGACCCTGTTTCAAAATAATTTGTTTTTATAAAAAAGGCTTGTGGTGTAGCTCAGAGGTAGGATTCCCATGAGTTCAATCCTCAGTACCAATAGATAAATAAAAATAAATTAGCCACATAGACAGCCATCACTAAAACCTGTCGTTCACAAAACTCAGAGTATTTCCAGTTAAATAACTGCTGTCACTTCACTCAGATTTGGAAAAGGATGCTGTTCCTGCTCATCCTCATGACCATTCTACTCCCTCAGGGTACTTAATGGCTAGTAAAATGGCACAGATGTTGGAGTGCTGAAGGAGTCAGTGAAGAGCACACATAGGACTAAACCCCAGAGGTGTCTTCCAGCCTCCATGTGAGGACATGAGAAGCCCTTCTGCAGGTCTCCTCTCACATACCAAGCTCACTGGCTGCCACAGTTACAGCTGGCAGTCAAGGCAGGCTTTGCAAATGAAGGATGATACTCATGTTTTTGTACTGACACTGCAAACCTGTTATGGTTAGATATAGAACATTCCCTGAAAAGCTCACATGTCCATGTTCAGAGTTGATGTAATTAAGTCAGGAGGCTGTAATCTCATCAGTGAATAAATCCATTGTGATGAACTTACTGGGTGGTCACCCAGGCAAGTGGGGTGTGGCTGGAGAAGGTGGGTTTCTTAGGGGTGTGTCCTTAGGGACTGTGCTTGTGTCTTTGAATCCCTTTGCTTCTTTGCTCTTCTGCTTCCAGCCTCCATGATGTGAGAGCAGAGCCCTTGATCTCTCTCTCTCTCCCTCTCTCTTCTCTGGCCTCCATGCAGTGAGAAAAGAGTCTCAGTCTCTCTCTCTCTCTCTCTCTCTCTCTCTCTCTCTCTCTCTCTCTCTCTCTCTCTCTCTCTCTCCTTTCTGCCTCTTTGTTCTGAGCTCTGCAGACCTTGGCCTCACATGAACTGGAAATCTCCAAACACTGAGTACATAAATCTTCCTTCCTTTAAGTAGTGTGGTCAGTTGTTTTGGATTATAGCTGTGAGAATGTTGACTCAGACAATAACATTCATCAATGACTTGATATATTTCAGCAACTCATTGAGCATTAGTAGAGACAGAACCTATTAGTTGGAAGCCAAAATATGATCTTATTCTGTTTTTTATGTTTGAGAAGAATGCATCAAAGAAAATTGAGCTATGAGTTCAATAACAGAGATCTTTATTTTCCCCTTACATTTGAAAATTTTCTTCTCACTGCAAAAAGAAATTGATGATGTACTATTAAGAGTTGAAGAAAGCAAATGAGTAGAAGCAAAATAAAACAGTGTGTGTAGGAGATAACAAAGCCAACTAAACAAAACAAAACAAAAACAGACTGTAGAAGTAAATCATTCTCTCCCATCTCTGAAGTAGAGATCTTGTTCCCTTCACATTTCAAGCAAGAGAAGCAGTTGTCTTGATGACTGGTGCAGTATTGGATTCTTCAGGGAGAAATCTCAGTGTTCCTGGGCTGAGGGTGAATATGGATATCTAAAACTATCTAATAGAGCTGGCATAGGCTTTTATTCCCACTAATCTGTAATTGTGAGGTTTTTTTTCTAATTTATTGGACAAGAACAGGGAGAAAAGAATTATCGACTGTGGCCTCACTTTAGAAAACCAGCTATAGAATAATTTCCTTATTAGAGAAAATTTAATTGAAAAGTGTTTCTCTAAAGAATGAGCAGAAAATAGCCTATATTGATAAAATATGTCTTGAAAAGCAAACAAGCAAATCAACCACTACTATTATGATCATCATGAAGTGGACTGAGATTGGTAGGACATATAAACTGGTCCAAGTAAGTTGTTAAAACAGAAGGAGAAGCCAGACATGGTGGTGCAAGTTTATAACCCCAGCATTTGGGAGGCTAAGACAGAAGTATTGCGGTTCTGGACAGCCTCAGCTGCTTAGGCCATTTGCAGCTCAGTGTGACCCTGTTTCAAAATGAAGAATAAAAACAGGGCTGAGAGTGTAGCTTGGAGGTAGAATGCTGCTGGGTTCCATCCCCAGTACTGCCACCCCGCCCCAAACAAACAAACAAACAAACAAACACCAAAGGGGGATCTAAAGCAAGTGACAGGAGCTGGGCCACAAAACCCAGGAGATCAAAGGTCCAGAAGATGAGAGATGGAGAGGATGGTCAAATGTTAAGTGGGGATGGGAGAATATCAAGAGAAAACTCAACAGGAAAGTGTTGCCTGGGGTTGGAGTTTTACTTTCTCACACTACTAAAAAATCAAACCAAGAACAGGGTAGGCAATGGTTGAATTAAGCTGGCCTGACTTGATTAAACTGAGCTAAAATAATCTGACTGGATTGAATGGCAATGAGCTAATGGAACTGGATTAAAAGAAATTTTATCAGCTTGTACCATTTCCCTTTAAAACAGGTAATTATATAGAGAGATATAGATAGAACTACATAAAATAGATATAGATAGAACTATAAAATTCAAATAACATGATGGTTTTATTCAATTATTTTTAATTGCATAGGCTTGGGACAGACATGAAAACAGTTTTAAGTCTACCTTCTTGACCTCCAGAATTATATCAACTATCTCAGTGATGAAACACTTGACCTTCACAACACAAACACACACACATGCAGAGACACATGCACACACAGTTATAGTATTTTGAAAATAATTACTGTTTATTTTTAGGTATCATGGAAGAGAAAATATGATCCTTCTGCTCTAAACTTGATTCAGAAGCTTTCAGATAGAAAATAACTTTGTAAAACCACGAGCCCAAAGATAAAATGGGTCAAAAGAAAGAGGTAAAAACAGAATGTCATCGAAGAAATGAAATAAATTGCAAACAAAAGTAACATTACAGCATTGTAGTTTTTTTTCTTTTTGCTTTGTTTTGCAGTATTAGGAATTAAACCCAGGGGCAGTCTACCTCTTAGCTACATCCCCAGCTCTATTTTTTTTTTTTTTTTTATCTTGAAACAAGACCTCACTAAGTTGCTGAGTCTGGCCTCTGACCTGTGATCCTCCACTTCCCAAGAACTGGGATTAAAGACATGTGTTACCATAGCCAGCTAGCATGCTAGACTTCTATGAATAAATTAGAAAAACCAAGGAAAGTGATAGACATGGAGAGAAACTGGTCTTTTGGCCTGAGGAAGACATAGAAATAACCCCAGACAAGAGGTTTGAGCCACTGGGGGAGACAGTCGTTAGGAAAGATGAAGGCAACTGGTACGTCCCTGATGTCAAGACCTGCTACACTTTCAAGATGTCCCACAAAACTTTTCTTGAAAAATGAAGAATGAATTAAATGTACAGCTTGAAAGAAGATTCTGTCTTCTAGGAAATAATGATACAAGTTTACTTTAAAATTTCTCTTAACTTGCCAAACTTAAAAAATAATAAAAAAGATATGCTTCCTATATTTGGGCAAAAAATGTAAGTCTTCTAGCAGGAAGAAAAAAATCCAGAAGACAATCAAGCACCAGCTATCCAGTTCCATAGGAACAAATGGTCGACCCAAGTGTAATTAGCCCAGCCAAGTTGCCATTCCTAGAAGTAGAGAAGCCAGTTACCAGTTACAAGACAAGCAAATGATTGTAGAGCACACTGAGGATTTCTTGGCTAGAACAGTCACTAAACAGCGCTAGCCAAATAGTGATTTTTAAAGAAACTGAGAATCTTGGGATGGTGAAATAAAACGAAAACTGCTGGATATCCAGTCCTTTCAAAAGCAAGCAAAACAAAATTGAACAATAGAAGGAATGTGGGTTTCCAAACACAAGTGTTATAAGCCCTGAACAAGTAAAAATAATGTAAGTAACAAAAATAGGAAGGTAGGAGACTTGAATAAAGTGAAATAATACCAATTGCTTCATTTTTGTTGGCAAAGCGACGATTCATACTAAATTGGAAATGCAGTTTTAAAAACGGGTGGCCAATCTAATTATCTTCATAAGTTTCTTTGAATGTTAGATTTTTAGAAAAAGTAATAACTCTAGTACATAAGAAAATTTATCTCAAAGCCAGATAAATTTATCTCAAGAAAATTTAGCTAGGAGTGGTGGCACATGCTTGTACTCCTTGGGAGGCTGAGGCAGGAGGATTGCAGGTTTGCTGCCAGCCTTAGCTACTTAGGCCTCTGCCACTTAGTAAGACCTTGTTTCAAAATAAAGACTTAAAAATAGGGCTGGGGGTGTAGCTCGGAGATAGAATCCCTGCGTTCATCCCTAGTACTGAAAACATCAAAGAAAAGATTTATTTCTTTTTATTCTTAAAGTAAAATTAAATGTTAGCTATTTTATTTAGGTATGATCCATCTTGTTAATTCTATGTATTTATTTTCTTTTTTGATATTCTTTATAGTTTTAGTGCATTCAAATATTAATTTTTGTCTTTTTATAAGGGCTAAGGTTTTTTTTACTTGATTCCATATAAGTATCATATTAGCTATATTTTAACAAGCTGTAAAATTTAGTGCTTTCATTATTTATTATATTTCTATTTTTATGATTTTTTCTTTAAGGCATGAGTTATCTAAAAGTATTTTTAAAAAATTTATATACATGGCCGGGTGCGGTGGCACACGCTTGTAATCCCCGCGCTTGGGAAGCAGAGACAGGAGGATCGCACAGGTTCGAAGCCAGCCACTTGTTCTGGCTTAAGAGACCCTGTTTTCAAATAAAAAGTATAAAATAGGTCTGGGAGAGTAGCCCGGAGGTAGAAGGGCTTCCAGGAACCCCAGTACCACCAAAACAAATAAATAAATAAAAATAAATAAATAAATAAATAAAAATTTATATACATGGACTACTATCAGTTATCTTTTGTTATTAATTTTTACTTAATTTATGCCATATGGCTTATTTTTTATAATTTTATATTTTGGAAATGATTTTATATATTATTTTATTTATTTATTTATTTATTTATTTATTTTTATTTTTATTTTTGGTGGTACTGTGGTTCCTGGAAACCCTTCTACTTTCAGACTACACTCTCAGACCTATTTTATATTTTTTTTATTTGGAAACAGGGTCTCTTAAACCAGTGCGGCTAGCTTC
The DNA here is from genome assembly GCF_963383645.1 of Muscardinus avellanarius. NCBI lineage: Eukaryota > Metazoa > Chordata > Mammalia > Rodentia > Gliridae > Muscardinus > Muscardinus avellanarius. The sequence continues at coordinate 114,087,128 of NC_137793.1, forward strand.
GAACCAGCGCGATCCTCCTTTCTCCGCCTCCCAAGCACAGGGATTACAAGCGTGTGCCACCACGCCTGGCATTAATTATTTTTATTTTTTAAAAAATATTTTATTTCTAGCCAGGCATGGTAGCACACGCTTGTAATCCCAGCATTTGGGAGGATGAAACAGGAGGATCACAGTTCACGGCCAGCCTTAGCTACTTAGTGAGGTCCTTTGCAACAGGGATTACAGGTCAATGAGACTCTGTTTCAAAATAAAGAATAAAAAATAGGGCTGGGGACATAGCTTGGAGGTATAATGCCCCTGGGTTCCATCCCCAGTAACCCCCCTCCAAAATGCAAAGGGATAGAAAATATGTGAAAACATGTTTAGAATTCTTAACAATTAAGGAAATGTCTATTTTTCAATTTAAGAAAGGAAGCTAATCTCTATAAAGATAGAAATATAGACATTAGATCCAGCTTGGTAATGTGTGGTTCAATATTCTGTATGCTTGCTTCTTTTACTTTGGTCTCCTTTAATGGGAGACAAGCCCAGGTCAGGCTTTTCCTTAGGAATTGGGAGCAGTTGAATATACGTTTGTGATTTGTGATTACATTGTGATTATAATTTCTTCTCAGTCGACCATCCTTATTTTATCATATCCTACTTTATTCATAATACCTATATACTCTACATTCTATTTTATCTGGTATTAGCATTATAAAATGTACTTTATTTTTGTGAGAGTTTACATGCTATATCTTTAATAATTTTATTTTCAAATTGCAAGGCTTTATTTTAGGTGTAAGCAGCAGATAGCTGGGTTTTACTTTTTATTTTACTTGAACTCTTATTCTGACTTCTAATAGGTGGTTTACCTTCATTTGCATTTATGTGATGTTAAAATGTGGATTTATTCCTTTCATCTTGTCGTGTGTGTGTGTGTGTGTGTGTGTGTGTGTGCGCGCGCGCGCATGTGTGTGTATTTGTGTGTTATCACCATTTCTTTGCTTTATTTTCCACTGGATTAATAGAGCTCAATATTATTATCCTTGTCTTTGCTTCTGTTAGTTCAGAAACTAATAATTTCTATTTCATCAGTGCTTACCCTAAGCTTCTTACTGTTTTTTCCTGCAAATTATCTTTAAGTTTTTAATGGCAAAGCATTTGTATCTTATAATAGAATACCAACTCCATAATATCTCATTGGAAACCTTTCCTAATTTTGTATCATTTTTACCATTTTGAGCCCACAGAAATTAGTCATTAGGCTTGTTTATCGTCACATTAATTAATTACAGACATGTTTATTAGTCCCCATTCCCACCGTGGCTTCCTGCAGTCTGTCGTTCCCTATGGGTTCCTTTTCTTCCAGCCTTCCCTCAATTATCTATAGAACTAGAAGCTGGGCATGTTGGCGCATGCTTAATTGTTAAATTCCAGTACTCGGGAGGCTGAGACAGGAGGGTCTCGGGTTCGTGGCCAGCCTCAGTTACTTGTGAGGTACTCCACAACTTAGTGAAACCCTGTTTCAAAATAAAAAAAATAGAAAATAGGGCTGGGGGTGTAGCTTGGAAGTAGAATGCCCCTGGGTTCAGTCTCCAGTACTGCAAAGCAAAGCAATCAAGCAAACAACCAAACAGAACTCGAACATAAACGGTGGCCTACCTTCCAAGTGGCTAGATATTTGACAGTTGTACACACAGCCCACAAATTGTTAAATACACAATCTTCTATTCTCCCTTTTCACAAATTTACCTTTCTAACCATCTAGAATGCCAGGTTCAAATGAAAATTTCTTGGACTTCTTGGACTTCCATGCAGGAAGCCGTGGCTGGGGAGAGAGAATGGCTCCTGGTCTTTGCTAGGCAGCCCACACTGAGTTCCTGTTCTGGCTCCATCCCACACAGCGCAGGATGCCCTGTCCTCGTGTGTGGCCCTGCCCACTTACATGCCCACACTCCATCTACCACGCCTGCAAACAGCTACCTCTGGTGACACCGTCCGCTCTGGGGAAAACAGCCTCACCCAGGGTCCCAGGGTTACTACGGAACGGGCTCGGGGCTGCTCTGCAGGAAGTTCTAAGACTCTGGCTCCCTAGAGTCAGGTCTAGGAAAGGCAGGTTCCAAGTGAGCAGGAGAATTCTACCTTGAGTGTAGAAGTAGAGAGGAGAGGTAGAGGCCGGGGGGTCAAGAGAGCTGCCTGGGCAGAAAAATGATTATGTCCCAGAGAAACACCACTCATTGATTATGTTAGTGAGAAGCTGTGAGTGGTAAATTGTGTTTCCCTCCTCTTTTACACAACAGTTTGGATGAAAAAGCTCTCCCAAGTTTATAATTATTTGCCGTGTGTGTATGTGTGTGTGTGCGCGCGCGCGTGCATGTGCATGCGTGTGCGCTGTAATTGGAGACTGAACTGAGGGACATTCTACCTCTAAGCTCCACTCATAGCCCTATTTTATTTTATTTTTGAAACAGTCTCACTAAGTTGCAGAGGACCTCGCTAAGTTGCTGAGGCTGGCCTTGAACCTTCAATCCTCCTGTCTCAGCCTCTCAAGTACTGGGATTACAAGCATGTGCCACCACACTGGCTTATAATTGTATGTCTTTAGCACTCTAAATGTATTATCTCGTTGTTTTCTCTGATATCTGTTATTTCTGACTAAGATCTACTTTTAACCTCCTGGTCAATTTTTATAGGTAACTGACGTTTCATGGCATTGTTCTGGTGTGAGTGATATTCACTAAACGTTAGCTGTCGCTGCTCGTGGGCAGCAGTTTCATGGACCCTGGCACTTTTATGACTAAGAGATCTTAGAATCACTCATGAAGGACAGAAATGACTTTTTTCTCCTGCTTCTTCTCCACCTCCTACTTCTTCGGTCCATTTAGAAGAACAGCTTGACCCACGTTTTCGACTGTTCTTTTGCACTGGGGTGGCTGCGACTGGTTGACTGTTCTTATTTATGATGCCAGTTGCTTAAGTTAATTTTGAAGATGCTCTGCAGATACAATCATGCTACACAGAATAAGAAAAGAAAGGCTCAGTGGGACTCAGAGCCAAGATGCTCTAGTGTGACTTATCCACGGATATTGCAGCTGACCTGCTAGCATATTGATTCTGGTTGAACTATGTAGCCTCCCTCAAATACCACCTTCTCCAAAGAATTCTGAGGTATGGGCATGGTGGGAATTAGATGCTAAAGCCTCCCGCTGAAATCCTGGGCCAGCACTCAGTCCATGTTCTTCAGTTGATGGCCTAGTTCATGCGATTGGAACCCAGAGAGGTGAAGCCGTGCTCACACGGTCATAAAGTTATCTAGTGAATTGTAGAAAAGAGAACTTAGGTGCAGTTTCTATTTCAGGAGCATTTCTAGATCCACTGTGAAGCTTTTGGCCTCTCTCATGTACTTGCAACCCGCTTTCTTCACGGAGCAGTTTTCTCCACTGCAGTCCCTGCTATGGCTCATATTATATACCTAAATGCTGGAAAAGCAGAGGGTTTAGTTCTTGCAGTCAGAAGGTTTAAATCTGTTTCTACACAATGGAATTCTACTCAGCCATAAAGAAGAACAAAATCATATCATTTGCAAGAAGATGGAAAGCCCTAGAGAACATTATGTTAAGTGAGACCAGCCAAGCACAGAAGGAGAAGGTACAGATGTTTCCTCTAATATGCCCAAACTAGGGAACACAGAGGATACCAGTGGGACTCCAGATAATGGAGGGGAAATATCAGCAAAGCTTGAATGGAAAGATAGGAGAGGAGGAAGGCTGAAATTGATTAATGAGGGTCTACATCCGAATATGTGTAAAGTTATGAGTATGGCATGGTTACCCTGGACAACCACTGGTGGGAGGGGGGAAGGGAAAATGGGGGTGGGGGGGAGAGGGCACCAAGTATAGTTTAAATATATACCATTTATGTTCAATAAAAAATTTGTTTAAAGAAATAAATGTTTCTATTGTTTACTAGCTCTGTAGCCTAAGGACATTAGTATTTTGTCTTCTGTATAAAGACAAGAACATTCGTTTCAAGGGGCCTTGACAAGATTAATCTGAAGCTCCTAGCACCATGCTTGGTACAGCGCAGACACTAAATAGGTGGCATCACTGTGGTGATATTAGGCGTCGTACTAGACTGTATAACGTTGTTTTTAGTCTTCTCATCCTAACACATCGGCTTCTGCCCCACCCTGCATTTCTTTTCTCTGAGGAAGGTCCTGGCCCATGTGTGTGCCTGAGTGTACATGTATGAATTTAAATGGACGTTCTGCTGCATATGGTGACACGTGCCTGGAACCCCAGTGCTTGCGAGGCCTGGCAGTTTTGAGGCCAGCCTCAGTAACTCAGCGAGTCCCTTCACAACTTAATGAGACCCTGTTTCAAAATAAAAAATCAGCCAAGCATGGTGGTGCAGGCTTGTAGTTCGAGCATTTGGGAGGGTGAGACAGGAGGATCTGGGTTCGCAGCCAGCCTCAGCTACTTAGCGAGACCCTTTGAAACTCATCAAGACCTTGTTTCAAAATAAAGAATAAAAAATAGGGCTGGGGTCATAGCTCAGAGGTAGAATGCTCCTGGGTTTCATCTCCAGTACTGCATAAATAAATAAATAAATAAATAAATAATCAAGTAGGGTAAAGGATGTAGCTCAGAGGCAGAACATCCTTGATTTCAATCCCCAGTGCCCCTAAATAAATAAATAGGATACTCCCTGGGTACAGCTACATTTTCCTTGCTTCCCACAATAGTAGAAGCCTGCGAGGTAATGAGTGGTTATATCATGTTAAATGAACAGTTGACAAATAGCTCGGAACCATTCTAAGGCCTGTTAGTGCTTTGGGCTCGTTTGTAACTCACGAGTCCACTCTGACCCAGCCTGAGTCATGGCCGCTGGATGCCGGGCTCGGGAACAGGGAGTCCAGCTCTGTCTGCAAGCCCATTGCTTCAGCAGCCTCTCGTGAGTGTGCTGTGCTAAGATGCTCAGCTTCCCCTCGCTGCACAATTAGCCGTCTCTGTTCTCCCTCCCAGCCTTCCATCAGCCCCTCCACATTTCCCTGGTGTTGCGCCATCCTCATACCGCCTCTCATTTGATATTCCCGCAGGAATTCCTGGCTGATTTCTGGGAAGTTTGAGATGGGACTCAATTATGAAAGCCTCGGGGATTTTGTTACATTTCTATATAAACCATCAGATGAAGAGAGCCTGGGATAGATGGGTGGTTTTGCTTTACTTCAAGCCTGCCAAGTCCGTCCAACCTGATAGGGTAACATTTCCAGTCTGAAGGGGGAAAATACAGGACGTGCTCTCATGATTCTTGGGAAATGAAGAGAGTATATGCTTCTTGGATGGAACACATGAGATTTAAAAACCACAGACGTGCCAGCTTGGGATGCCCAGGTTGAGAGATAGAGCTGCCGTTCAAGGCCCAGTTGTTAGGAAATGCCAGGAACTTCCTGACAGAGATGGAGATGGGAACTGTAGTCTTCAAAATGATAACAATGTAGTTTCCCATATTTGAATATGTGACCACGAAATGGCTGAGTTTGGTGTGTTAGAGGCAGGCCTCCCTGAAGGACACTTTGCCAGTGATGAGAGGTAAGAGAGAGTGTGTCTGAGCCTTAGCTTTAAGGGAGTCCTGAGTTTCTGATCACAAGGGGACATTTAGTAGCTGACAGGCTCTAGCAAGAGGTTTTTCCATCCATCAGCATCAGCTGCTCATCTGAACGCTGGAGATATTTATTATCTAATTCACAGGGTTTTGTTTGTTTGTTTGTTTTGAGGATTAGAGGAACTCACGCGTGTAAAACATTCATCCTGGCGGATGGAACTTATTAAAAGCTCAGTAAATGGTTGGGTTCTTAGATGGTGGCCAAGGCGCACATGCTTGCTGAGTTAAATGAATCAAATATTTATTAAACGCTGAGCCGGCACCAGGCACTTTGTATCTAGGCACCGAGATGAGAAAGACACAGTCCCCACTCTCGTTCCATCACCAGATGTTTGCTGTCAATATGCCTGCTTTTTGACCATTCCATTTTCAAGACCAAGATGGCAATCATGTTAAATGAAAGTCTCCGAAGAGCAGAGATTTCGTATGTCTTCTATTAATGTATCTCCAGGGCCTAGAACAGTGAATAAATTCAGTGTCTATTTGTGCTAAACATTGGTCATGGTATTTGAGATACTTCCATGTATAAAAGAATAAAAAAAAAATTCCTGCCCTTCAGAAGCTTACATTCTGAATGAATGGATGAAACAAGCTATTTTGTCAAGGTCATCAAAAGTTTTCCATAAACCACTTCTTCTGAGTTGTAGGTAGAAAACTTCCCTGCAGAACAGAGACAGTTCAGAAATGAGACTCTGCTCAGTAGGGCGATGCCACTAGCAGCCCCAGAGGTTTCTTCTGGCATGGCCACCAGCAATTCCCACAGTTTTATGAGTGACGTGGCGGGCTGATGCAGCTCAGGAGTCCTGGCCTCTGGTCCACCGGGTTGCTTCCTCCGTCCTCACCCTAGAGGGCAGAACAGGGCGAGCCTGGGACTGCAGCGCTCTGCCCCGTGGGTGGGTGTCCACTGAGTTTCAGAACCCGCTCTCCGCGGGGAACGTGGGCCTCCTTCATCAAGAAAGCTGCCAGCATTCACAATTGGAACATAAACAGGCCAGCAGTTTCTGATTAATCCAAATTGGAACTATTCAAGCAGTCACAAAAAGAGATCTTTTCCCCTGAAGGAATTTACATGTGAAGAGAGACTAAGATGGGAAATAAACATTTCTATAATGATTAAAGTTAATTGGTTTGAAAGGGTGCCTCTGAAAGAAATGCTTTCTGGTTTTAGTTCCAATCTATTTCTGGACAAGCCTGTTTTTCATAAGATTGGTAACTGCAAACAGATACGGCCCTTTCATTGGAAACAGATGGCACAGGGCATAATTAAAGAGGTATGGGCTGGCATCTCAAATAGCTGCTTTCAATTACGGCATTTCAAGAGTATTAAGGAGAAATATTTTAAACAAGACCACTGCAAAAATAGATTTTGTCATTAACTTTGAAATAATATTTGACTTAAGGTTGAAATTTCCATGGGCCAGGTCTGGATCTCACTGGCTGATGCTGATTGGTACAGGGGAATTCAATCATTATGGTCCTATCGTTTGTGGTGGTGGTGGGGGTGATTCATCTTCTTATTTTTAATGTGGGGGGGGGAATGTATTTCTCCTCTGGTAGACTCCTATTTTACTTTGCACTTGAATTTTCAGGTATATTTTACAGCCTCGAGGACTTTCTTAGTGAAACTGTCCCGGTATTGCAGTTGTCTTTCTGTTGGTATTGTGTTTAGCCAGCGGTTCAGGCCTGTGCCCCACCATCAAATCCGTCTGTACACCCTGCAGCCCACATCGTTAAGAATACACTGAGCAAGTTCGCGCTGGGATGCATGTGCAAAACTCCAAGACTAGATAATGTGCAAAGTTGGCAGGTGGCCTGGGCCGCTACGTTTGCGATCTGTGGTTTATTGTTGTTTTTCTCATTATCATAATTATAGCACAGCTACAGAGCACTAAAGATGTGCAAGATGCTCTGCATGTTCTGTGTAATATTTGGAATGGTGTTTTCTTTCCTCAGTAAATCCTTACTGGGCATCTAACACAAGGCAGTCACTGTGACAAAAGATAAGACAACACACAAGAAAGATGTCCCCTTGCCCTTTCTTATGAGCTTATGATTGACTGGTGGAAAGAGACAGGTAAATAGAATACAATACAGGATGGAGAAAGGTAGTCAGGATGGTCAAAATATCAAGCGGGGGGAGGTTGAGACATAAGGATTGAAAGTTTGAAGCCAGCTTCAGCAACTTAGGCCTTGTTTCAAAATAAGAAAAACTGAACCGGTCTGAGGGTGTAGCTTAATTACTTAATTGTTCAATTTAGTTTTTGATGCAATAGGTATCTAGTGAGCATCCCCTATGAACAAGGCATGATAATAGGTTCTTAAGTATAAATCAGTGAGGAAAATCTTCATGAGACCAGCCTCAGCTACTTAGTGAGTCCCTCTGCAGCTGAGTGAGACCCTGTTTCAAAATAAAGAATAAAATTGGCTGGGGATGTAGCTCAGAGGTTGGCTCAGGATGTGGCTGGAAGACGTGGGTCGGTAGAATGCCTTTGAGTTCAATCCCCAGTACCACACAAAAAAAGAAAGAAAAAAAAGGAAAGAATGGAAGGAAGGAAGAAAGAAACAGACACTGCACAGTGACACGTAACCCAAGGAGTGGCTTCTCCTCAAAGTCCTTAAACCTAATTTTAGAAGCAGAAGAGGAAAGCAACTGTGTAATATATCACTTCAGTGATTCAAGCACATATGTTTTCAGATGGACCAATGGCTCTCAATGACTCCAGCAGCAACTGGGTTGGGCAGATTTAGCCTAATTTATTGATTCCTACTGACCATGAATTGGTTAGTCCACTTTCGATTAGATGCACATACACACGTACCCAAGTGCACTTGCATGAAGGCAGAGTCAGAGGCAGAATCCACATGAGCCAGGTTACTTCTGCTCCGCCAGTCCTATGCCTGGGCCTGGGCTCTGGTCTTGGTGCCGAGTGCTCTGTGAGTCACTAACAATTTGCATGTCTTGGGGTGAATGACAAGCAAAGGGTTCAAAGACTAGCCAGTCCTCTACTTCCTCATTCTCTGGGCAGCGAGTAGAATGTCATCACTGGATTTGTGAATACTTTTTCACATGGAGCAATTCAGCCCAAAAAGGTGCTAGCAATTTTCTCCCAGGTTATTATTCTCAACATTCCAATTCCTCATGAAGACATTTAGGTTGCCCTACCCAATAACTAGCTTGCTCTTATTTTGGATACTCTCCCTCATTTGTATAAGGGTGTGTGTGTGTGTGTGTGTGTGTGTGTGCGTGTGTGGGTATAACCTACATTCTTTATTACTTGTGGGGGCATGAGCTGAGGCACCACCACCTAATGCCATTAATTCAAGAAAATACTATATAAATTTGCCCCCACCCCCAAATTTAAAAGAGAATATGTCGCAAGGAGTAATCATGTTTTGATAAACAATGAGGGGAGAAAGTTTCCAATTTGGGGCAAGAAATAAAAAGAAGAGAAAAATTAGAAGTATAGGGGGTTTAGAACCTCAACAATTATGAGAGTGAAAAAACTTTCTTCCAATAAAGAAAGTTTCATTTCCTCAGGGGAGAGCATCTTTTAGCTTAGGGCGGGGCCTGAACAAGTGGTTCCATTTCTTCTCACTTGCATCTGAGCCTTGCCACACCTTCTCATGGGTGGAGTACGTTTCCTTGCTTTTTTGACTTTGGTTTTGGTCTCATGATTTACTGGTTCTGTAGGTGGGGGTGACAAGAGGCAATTCCAAGCCTTGACCTTAAGCTGGTATACTTCCTCTCACCTCCTTTTAGGGTTTGGGTATAAAATGTCTCCAGAAGAGCTCCTGTATCAATATTCAGAGATGATGTGATTGAATCATGATGGTTCCAATCTCATCAATGGACAAATCCATCATAATGGATTTTCTGGGTAGTAATCTAAGCAGGTGGTATGTGGCTGGTGTGGCCTTAGGGACTGAACATATATCTTTAAAACCCCTTCCTGAGCGCGTTCTCTCTCTCTCTCTCTCTCTCTCTCTCTCTCTCTCTCTCTCTCTCTCTCTCTCTCATTTCTGGTCTCTGATGTGAGAACAGGTCCCTTGCACAAATCTCTCTTCTCTGTGGCATGCTCTGAGCTCCGCAGACATCACCTAGCCTGACATGAACTGAACTCCTGAAATCTCCAGAACTGTGAGCAAATAATCTTTCTTTCCTCTAAGTTGTGGTCATCAGGTTGTTTGGGTCATGACAGTGAGACTGTGTACTAAAATGCCTTCTGCGTCTGCCCCCTTCACTAGCAGTGTGCCCAGACTAATTTCAGGCCCTGGGACAGTGAGACCTGTGTTCCTGAGCCAACAGCTGGCACCCAAGCCTGCTGAGACAAGCAGAGCCAAGGTGGCTTGAAGCAGATGAGCTCAGTCAACTCTCAGGCCTATAAAAGTAAACAATTGTTCCTTCAAGCCTCTGGGTTTTGGGCGACTTGTAACTCAGATATATTGTAACCAAAGCTAATCAATGATTGTTTATGAAGAAAATGGTGGATTATTGAAGTGGCATGAGGTGAGCCAGAGGTGGCTCGTCTGCTGCCTGTCCCTGGGCCTCACAGCCCCCACACAGGCCACTGGCATGCAGATGACTCCCTGCCTTGGCAAAATTCTCCTCTCCCTGCTTGACCAGAAGTTGGGTTCTTTAAAATTCAGAGCTAATCTGCACAGATTGGAAGTGGGAGGGCTATTATTTCTGGTTCACAAATATTCGAAATCTGATAATAATTAAGCTGGAAATGGTCTAGAAGAATGATTTAGGAACATCCCTGCTTCTTATATTCTCAAATATGGAAGCAGCCTTGCTTGCAAAGCTTAATGCCAGCCGTCCCTTTTGTTGTTAGGCAAACAAGGATTTAACGCATTCCACTCTAAGCGTAAAGGTTAGAAGCACCTGCACTGCTGAGGGCTGTCTCAGAACTCAGGTAGCCAGTCAGCTGCCTCACTTATGGCTCTCTTCTTAAATCATCCCCACGCCAATTCATAGCCTTCTGATTTCTTCTAGTCAAAATATTGAATATATGTTGGGCGATTTCTAAAGATAAATGCTGAGGCTGTGAATGGCGAGACTCTGGCTGTGCCCTCTGGATAGACACCTTGGTTAGGGAATCCAGCCGGTCAGTGGGAACAAAGGTTGATCACCTCCAGAAGTAAGCACCGAGCATGCACAATTGATGATAAAGGGATACTCTTTGGGGTTTAACTTCTACATCAATAATAGTTATCTTTTCTGTCCTCTTACCTTGGTCTCAGAAAAAATCCATTTATGCTGTACAGGATTCTAAACTTGAGGTGGTGGCTGTATACCCAAGTGGTAACTATGCTGGCCTGCCACTTGGACTGCCCTGAAGACTATGTCTAGAAGATAATGATAGTGACAACAGCAGCAATGGCAGCCAGGATGTTTTCTGAACACTCACCATCAATGGGACCGTGCTGAGTGCTTTGCTTGCTTTATCTTGCTGAAGCCTCACTCCGATCCTGTGCTCTAGTAACTAATATGAGTACAGGAAGCTCAAAACACTTGCAGTTAATAAGTAGCTCGAGAGTGAATTGGACCCGGGGTATTGGACTCCTTGGCCATTATTTTTCAGTGCTTTGCTAAGAGGTCTTCTTTGAAAGCATGTGGTCTTTCAATAGACTGGGGCTCTCCTTTCTATATACTTGTGGATTTTTTTTTCTTCACAATTAGAGAGTAATCCTAGTCTCATTCTACTCCAATTTTCCCATGATAGATACTCTCCAATGCTAAAATATTTTCAAATCTGCTGGGCATGGTGGCACATGCCATAATCTCATCGATTATTAATCTCATGGATTATACATGAGAGACTGAGACAGGAGGATTATAAATTCAACGCCAACCTCAGTCACTTTGCAAAACCCCGAGAAAGAGCAAAACCCTGTTTCAAAATAAAAATAGTATAACTTACAAATATCATGAGGGCGACCCTCACACACACTTTCATTGCAGTTTAATCTAAAAGTTAGTCCTTAAAATCCTCAAACAGGACTCAATGTGTTAGAAATACAGAAAAATCTAATGTGTTACTGAGCGCTTGATGAGGCGGCAGAAATAAAAGCTACGGTGGCTTTATCCAAATGAGCTTTTTATCTCTTCCTCAGTTTTATCATGAATATGAATTTTAAAAATAAATCTCACAGGTTTAATTTTGCAATTTCTTCTTGAAAACACAAACGTATCCCCCAGAGGTTACTGAGGGCCAAGACGAGTAAATTGCTGTCTCCGTCACACCGGCGGTTTGAAGGAAATCTATTCCAATTGTTTTCATGTGGCAAACTGTCTAGGTTCTTCTGGTGGGATGAGTCGTGCAGTATTTTAAAAAGCCATTAAAAATGAAAACGATGAGAAAAGTAGTACTTTGTTCTATTTAGAGGAGCTCGGGAGACTTCTCTTTCCCCTCTGGTAAATGCCACAAAGGGACATTTATCCAACGGAGAGACAGGCTGCAGCATAATGAGGAAGGGCCCCTGGGAATAGTTACAGGACAGTGCGTGAGGCCACAACCAGCAGCTACGAGACACTGAGGAAAGGAGGCCGCATACGCGTAAAATATCCCCAACGCAGGCACGGGAGCGGGAGGAGAGGAGGAGAGAGAGGAAATGTCCACCATACAAAAGCCAGAGCATGCACTTTATATCTATATACCATATGTTAATATGTTCTTGGAAATGTATTGAGAGCATGGACACGCTATTTAAAACTATCCGAGACAGAGCATTTGGACTTTTGAATCTTGGCCTTCTTCGCTTAAAATGTGAGTGACCTCACACAATTTACTGTAGGTTCAGATCCCTTATTCATGACATGAAAGCCATGGGACAGTATATGTGGAAGTTCCTGGCACTGACAGCAGAGGCAGGATTACCTCTTATTGCCAATGGAACCTGAACCATTCAGATTTCTCGAGCTCAGTCTCTTGGTCAGTATAGGGGAGGGATGATAGAGTCTCCACCACAGAGATGAAAACTGACATGAGTGTCTGTGGTAAACCTAGCACTTTGTGTGTGGTCCAGGGGACTGAACCCAGGGACATTCTACCTCTGAGCTATGCCCCCAGTCCTATTTTATTTTTTATCTTGAAACAGAGCCTCCCAAAGTTGCTGAGGCTGGCCTCAAATCTTTGATCCTTTGTCTCAGCCTCCTAAACACTGGGATTTCAGGCATGCATCTGGCTAAACTCAACACTTTGAAAGGCATGAGGTGCTGATGGAATGAGGGAAGGAATGGGGGCTATACTTTGGGAGTGAAGAATGAAAGAGGACCAGCTATGGACACGACCTGCTCGTCTCCATCGACCCTAGGCTTCAAATGTGTATGACCACGTGATGCCATAAAAACAACAAAACAAAACACCAGCAACAACAAAACACCAACTTTGTGGTCAGACTGGCTTCCAACCCTTGGTTTTACCCATGTGACTTGAAGATGCCCTCAGATCTCCCACCCACAGAATGGGAACAAAACTACTTCGATGGTGTTGCCTTTGAAAGAAGACAAATTGTTTATGGGAAGTGTGGGGTAGTCAGGAGACGTCTGAGGCACAGCAGCCATTGTGACTTAGAAGGCCACAGCTTCTTGAGAGCAGGAAATGAACCACGAGAACCTTGTGTTCTTTGTTGCGTTTAATACAATGCCTTTCATATATTAGGTGTAATGAATCTTCATTGAATGAATAACTTAAGCTTCTTTAATGCTCTTGTCTTTTGTTCTAATGGCTATCGGATGGAGCTTTTCCTGATTTGGGAGATTTTTTTTTCCTTCTAAAGGACCAACTAAGTACTATTTTTGACTCCAGAGCCTATCTTGAAGGCAGAAAACTGTCAAGAGACATAAATGGGAATTTCAGGGGTGCACAGCTCTTAATGTCACATTCGGGTCCCACCCAAACACGAGATTCCCCCTCTAGCTTTGGACTCATACTAATTTCCCAGCACCATTATACTTGACAAGTCACTTGGAAAAAATTAGTCTTCCAACTTAATTTTGTCTTCTATACATAACCACCTTCACATTGATGTAAAGATAAAAAGAGATAGCGCACGTATCATACCTGACATACCCTGGCCGAGTTCAGAACCTGAACGTATGATACCAGAACTTGAGCTCTTTATATTACATTTGATTTCCAAAGAATTTCAAACTCACTGTAGAAAGGTGCCAGATTGAATTGAGAATCACTTTCCATACACCTTGGAGCCCAGCACTATAGTGCAGGAAAAAGAGTAGACGTGCAGCCAGTACGTTAGGAACTGAGTCGCTTCCGACTGGACCCACACTCTGAATGAATCACCATTATCGCAGAAAAAATGGGCCTTTGGGCCTTAGGAAGCATGATTGATTCACAAACCAAGGCGTATGAAAGAAGTCTTTCATTCCTGGTATTATCAGGGCGATTGTCTAGTCAACTCTGCAGACATAATAGCTCTTCATTTTAATCATGCTATAGACAAATTAAGCACTTAGAATAATTTTAGATACAGATAACAGAAAACTCAAATCATACTGGCTTCCAGATTAAGCACGTTTATACGCCCACATGTTCAGAAGTGTATGTCAGGATCAGTTGCTTCAACAATTCGATAGTAATGCGATTGAGAATCCTGGGTTCTTTCTCCTTTTCTGGTCTGACAACAGTGTTGGCTTCATCTTGGCCGTCAGTTGTTCTCTAGTGGAAATTAGGTCACATGCTTTTCCATCTATATCTGGAAACAAAAAGTGAATGAGAGCATGTCACTCCAGGCTCTGGACATAACTACTTCAACATATCGTGTCCAGTACTGGCCATCAGTAGAATACTAAGCACCAGCAGGCTTAGGCTGGGGACTCTGCCGAGGAATAGAAATTGGACTAGAGAGGCCAACTCCTCCAGTCCCACTGCTTCCACACAGGGGTGGGAGTGGAGGGGGGACACCTGATGGGGACTCAGCCATTGTGTCTCTAGTGATGAGGACTATGTTCATGGAAAAGACGTAGAAGTTTGGACCAGATGCTATAGTTGAATCCATTGGTAGCTGATAAAATTGCTTTGTGATCAGCCGGGCATGGTGGCGCACGCTTGTAATCCCTGCGCTTGGGAGGCTGAGACAGGAGGATCGCGTAGGTTTGAAGCCAGCCTCGCTGGCTTAAGAGACCCTGTTTCCAAATAAAAAAATATAAAATAGGTCTGGGAGTGTAGCCAGGAGGTAGAAGGCCCCTGGGTTCCATCCTCAATACCACCAAAAAAAAAATTGCTTTGTGATCAACAAATTAGAGAGATTTGTTGATCCCAACAAACTGGGAATCTTTCCTTTCTTTACACCATCAGCCTCTGTCCTGCTTTTATACAAAATGTGTCATTTCACCTACATACATCATATAAATGTGTGTGTGTGTGTGTGTGTGTGTGTGTGTGTGTAAAATATTTTTGGTATTTTGGAGGACAGTACTAGGGATTGAACCCAGGGACATCCTATCTCTGAACTACACCCCTAGCCTTATTTAACTTTTTATTTTGAAACAGGGTCTCACTAAGTTGCTGCGGAGGCAGGCTTCAAACCCAAGAGCCCCCTGCCTCCTAAGTACTGGGATTATATGTGTGCACCCTCAGCCTGGCTGAATTATACAGTTATATAACTCTCTTACCATCCAGCTATGAGGCAGTAGGATGCAGATCTGCCTTACTCATCTTTCTAGCTTCAACACATAGCACAGAACGTAGCAAATATAATAAGGAGCTCTTTTGTTCCAAATATTAGTTGATGAGTAATCCATGGGTAGAGGTTCCAGGAAGGGACCCTTTTAAGTTTTTGAATGGGTAAAAAAACTTCTTGGCAATTAATATATTATGTCAATTACTAGCCATCTCCAACTACCTTGTAGGAGAATCTGTGTAGTCAGGAAATCAATCCAAAGAGAAGGACTTTGAGAAGGAACTTAGCTGCATCACTTGTGCCTGGAGACAGTGGATTTACAGGTAAATATCTCACCCAAGGGAAAAAGAAGAGAGATGCCAGTTTCCTTTAGATGGTTCCTATTTTGTGAGAGGCCTGCCTCTTTTAGACCCCTTCTGTTCTTGAAAATTCTGACTCTTTTCCACCTGCTATGCCCGTTTGGAGTTTCAGTAAATGTGCAATGTCGGGAGGCGATTCCAGATTTTCTCTCCCACCTAAAGCCAGCTTGCAGTGAACTCCCTCCTGTTCTTGCGAACAGTGGAAAGCAGTAGTGGTAAGTGTGTCAAATTTAGAGGAGCGTGCTGGTGGGTAGCACGGCGCCATCTTGTGCAGTGGTGATGGACTCCCCCCTCTGAAGCCAGCATCTCAAAGAAAAACAGAATTTCCAGGTCAAGAACTAATATCCACATGCCATCTGACCATTGGAGTACCTGACTCTGATATATCTTGCTTTGGAAACATCTCAGAGGCTTATGTCTACACAGCAGTGATAAGAAAAGAGGTGTGCAAATTCCCTGCGGCCACCCTCCCATCTTTGCTGACTTGTTAAAACAGTTATCTGAGTTTCTTTTTTAGAAGCAATGTCTCCTCTACTGAGAGACATCACATGAACTCACCCGTATGGAATCAGAAATAGTTGATCTCCCAGAGGGGGGAGAAGAGTCGTGGTTACCATAAGTTCTGGTGCTCTGTTGCAAAGTACAGTGACTATGGCTAATAACAACGTACTGTGTTGTCGGGGCCCACTCGGCTGGACCGAGGTGGCACCCAGGCTTGCTGCCAGCGTGGACTCAAGATGGCGCCTAGGCTTGCAGCCAAGTCACGAGGCTCACGAGGCTGGCGGTGCCCTGAGCCTGCGCAGTGAGCCCTATCAGGCGCCCTACGGATGATCAGTGACGCAGCGCCTCGTGCTACCACCAGCCCTCCTATGAGAGGGTTAGAAATGCGCATGCCCTAGCTGTGGGAAGCTTGGGGTTGGTGGAGTGATGAGGAAGGGATTATGAGACTGATATATATTTGCCTGCTGTGCGCATTGAAGAGAGAGAGCATTAAAGAGGAAGCATCATCAACAGAGTCGGCGTTCGTTTGTTTCTTCCCTAGGCTCTGCTGGTCAGAGCCTTAGGGACGCGATACTGTATCTTTCAAAATAGCTAGAAGAGAAGGAACTGGGATCTTCTTACCATAAAGAAATGATTAATGGTGGTGGATATGTGATTTTTTCTGATTTGATCATTACACAATGCGCACATATATCAAGGCAAACATGTGCAAGCCCAAAATAAAACTGCAGAAAACTTCATCTCCTCCCTTAGCTAAGTGACAGGTATTAGAAGTTGCAATTTTTATTTCAGAAGTTCCATAAAAGGAGAATGAATGTACCAGGTCAAAGGAGCAGTGGCGTGGACAGCAAAACACAGCAGCAATCCTCGCACGGGCTGGGCAGAAGATCAGTTCGTTTCTTTAATACAGACTTGCAAAGTGTGCAGCTGGGAACGGCCTTTCGTTCGCTCTACTAGGCAGAGGGAGTTTTTCAGGCAGGGGCTTTCCTGTTCATGGTTCTTTCTTTCCCTAGCTGCACCCAGCTCTTCACATCACTTAGAGACTGAAATACTTTGGTACAAACACGAATTGTAAGAGGCTCAACAGGTGGCGCTGTTGCTTTACAAATGGTTTAGAGCCAACATAGCCGAGCAGTTGCCATGGGTTTGGGGTTTTGTTAGTCTTTTCCTTTTGTTTTTTAATCCCACCTATTTTCTTCTTCAGAGACGAGGGTAGACATAAGAAGTACCAAATGTTCTTTTCAGAAGCACTTTGTCTTTAAGAAGACACATAGGGCAAAGGAGAACTCAGTGACCAGTCATTATTTTAGTAACTGATAAGAACGTTTAACTTTCCCCTTCTGATTTCTCTGAAAGAATTCCTTGTTTCCTCTCTGTTTCTGTCAGTGATCAATTCAAGCATAATTCGGGCTACTTGGATTTGCAAGTTAATTAGCTACATCATTTGTGCACTGAGACAGCGGCACTGACAGAGTCTGGCTTCCACGCTTAGTATACAAAGCTGGTTGTGGCACGAGTGGCCAAGTAGCTGGATGCGACAGAGCGTGCCTGTGGTCTCAGTACTTGGGAGGCTGAGATTACAGGTTTGAGGCCAGCCTCAGCAATTTAGTGAGACCCTCAGTCACTTACTGAGACCTTGTTGCAAAAACAAAAAAGAAAAAAGAAAAGAAAAGAAAATGACTGGGGGCTAGGGATATAGCTTGGAGGTAGAATGCCTCTGGGTTTAATCCATAGCGCAAAAAAAAAAAAAAAAAAAAAAAGGAGCTGGATGACTGAATGACTAAGTATTATTTCATTATTTCTGAAATTTTGTTTCTTCTGATTTACCAGTATATCCCAACACCTTAAAAAATCCAACAACTTATTTCTTTAAAATAGCAAAATAGCCACATGAGATGACACATGTCTAGTCCCGGTAGTTGGGAGGTCGAGACAGGAGGATCACCGGGTTGAAAACAACCTCGGCAATTTAGCAAGACTCTTAGCAACTTAGTGAGACCCTGTTTTAAAAGTAAACAAATAAATAAATAAATAGGGCTGAGGTTGTATCTCAGGGTTAAAATGCCCCTGGTTTTAATCCCCAGTACCAAAATAAAACGCAGTGAAATAAAATAAAATAAATTAGGAACATACACATACACCTCTCTACACCATGCACTAAGAAAACCCCTCAAATCATAAACTCTAATAATTGATCATATTTCTTTGGCTGAAAATAACCAAAAAAAGTATTAGTGTAGAAAAAAAAATTCCTGAGGGTGCTGAGGTTGAGGGGATAAAGGAAAAAAAAAAAAGGCAGAAAATGAGCGTGGCTGATTTCTATCTCATAGGTTAGGAAGAGCGGGAAACTATAAAGATTGTTCTTAGACGCTGACCAAGGCCCGTTGACAGCTCATTTCACAGACTTACACGTATTTTCCTTCCTTGTTGAAGAGTGGAATATTCTGCTTTCCACTTGCCAGGGGTTCTTAGGAGCCTATACAGCTGTGTTCCAGGACTCCTAATTAGGCATCTGGCCACTTTACCTGAGGCTGAAATATATTTTTATTTTTTTCCAAGGGAAGTGATTAAGTGTTGTAAATATACATTTTTAAATTGCTTCTAAAATACTGAAAGAAATATTACTGCTCTCCCTTCTAACATATTAGACCTATAATAAATTGCTAGAATTCCATAGTTGGCCTGGAATTAAATGAATACCTACATAATTGTACAAATCTCAAATTTGAGCTCAAATAATAAAACTTTTTCTTATTAAAAAAATCCCTATGCTTAATTTCAAAGGAGTGAGAGTCAATGCCTTCATCTTTGTTTTTAGAAACAAAAACACAAAATAAAGAAGAAGAAAATCATCAGCTTCTGAAAAGACCATTCTACTGGCAAAAATATGATTGAATTCCTAAACGAAAACCCAATCTTCTCATGATAAAAAGCTTATTTTTATTTTTTATTTTTTTTATTCTGGTCTTTCTTTATATGCACACATACTGTGTGTTCAAGTCTTTTTTTTTTTTTAAGCACTGGGGATTGAACTCAAGGATGTTACCACTGAGCTAAACTCCAAGTCTTTATTTTTTATTTATTTAATTTTTGAGACAGGATCCCAATAAGCCGCTGACGTTGGCCTCAAAATCATTATCCTCCTGCCTCTCGAGTTTTAATTTATCACCAGTGGGCTGTGTGCCACCAAACAGTGACTCCTTTCCAGTTTTCATTAGTGAGTGAGATTCTGCCACATGGAACACAGTATTTCTGTCACAGGCCTTTATAAAGGGAAAAGGAGACAATGTGACCTAAGCCATCCAATAGTGCCACACAGACAGTAAAGAGGGCAATTAGTTTATGTTTTATCCAAATAAAATATTGTTATTTTATTTGCTACAATATTTTATTGCTACAAGGAAATTGCAGTGAGCATTTTGTGCAAAACGTTTCCTGTTTTGTTTTTTGTGCAAAACTTTTCCTGTTTTTTAGATGATGTGGCTTCTTCATTCTTTTTTTCTCTCTTGGTACTAGGGATTGAACCCGGAGGTGTCCATCTCTGAGCTTCAACCCTGGCTCTTGGATTACAGGTGTGCACCACTTTGCCCTGCTGTGTGGTTTAATTTTTAAACAGAACAGGCCTTATAACTGTCACTAGTTCCCTATTTGTGTTGAAACTTTTCCCAAGGAAAAGTTCCCATAATTGGAAGGAGGGAGTGAAAGAGACACAGGAAACTCATGGCTCTGCCCCAGCTCTTTAGATGTCAGATCTTATCTGAATTGGAATCTGCAGTTGGTGGCAATATGAGTTTTTCACCACACCGTCAGCAATGGGCTCCTCCTTGTTATTTTAATAAGCGTGTCCTTATTTTCGGTGTTGACCAGTCTTCTAAGTGTTTATTCACATATTACATTTTAATGCCTAGATATCTTAATATTAACAACTTAATATCTAATATCTAGATACCTTTGTGTGTGTGTGTGTGTGTGTGTGTGTGTGTGTGTGTGTATTGCTAGGGATTGAACCCAAGGTTGATCTACCTCCAAGCTATACCCCTAGCCCATTTCTTGTTGTTTTGTTTTGAAAAAGGGTCTGGCTAAGTTACTAAGGAATTCACCAAGTTGCTGACACTGTCCTTGAATCTGTAGTCTTCCTGTTTTAGCCTCCCAAGTACCAGGATTACAAACATGCACCAACCACACTTGTCTTATGTCTAGATATCTTAACATCCTCCTTAATATCTAGAGCTATTATACTTAGGTATATACTTTCCCCTAAAGAGCTTGTTTATTAATGTTCATAGCTGATATAATTGAGTCATGAGGGTTATAATCCCAGCAGTGGATAAAATCATTGTAATGGATTTATGTGGGTGTTGACTCCGGCTGGTGCCCACCCTGGGGGTGCAGCCTTGGGGATTGTATAAATGGTCCCCCCCCCCCCCGCCACCTGCTTTTTGACCTTGAGCCTCCAAGAAATGAGCATAGCCATATGTGTGCACTCTCTCGCGTGCTCTCTCTCTCGCGTGCTCTCTCTCTCTCTCTCCCTCCCTCCCTCCTGCCACCATGCCCTTAGATCTGTGGTCCCAGGCCTCCTATGGACTGAACCTGAAGCCATAAGAAAATAAATCTTCTTTCCTCTAAGCTATGTGCTCAGTCTTTTAGATCATAGCTGCAAGAATGCAAGAATGCTGACTGGAACTAAACAATTGATTTTCACCACCAAAATCCAGTCATCTCTACCCAACAGTAACACTGTATAGACCCAGTGTCTGAGAGCAAACCTTGGTATGATTCTTCACACTTCTCTCCCAACCTTTACACCCAACCTATCAGCAATTTTCTGTTTTTTTTCTTGAGTAGAATCTTCCCTGGGATTCAATCAAAGCCAACCTTTGCTATGGTGGGCGTGATTAGATATTTTTTGCTTGATGTAAATGTTGTTTATTTTGATTATGGTAGTGATGACTTGTTAAATATTATGGAGAGACTGAAGATAGAGCTCTGTAGTGAAGTATTTGCCTATCACACACAAGGCCCTGAGATTGAACCTCAGTATTGAAAAAAAATTACCAACTTGTATATTAAAATGGAATAAATTTTCTCAATGTAACTTATTCTCAATAAAGCTGGCAAAAAAATTCTTTAACAAGAAAGTGTTGACTTCTGGGAAGATGACAACCGAGAAAAGCACCGTTTATGAGTCCTGCTAACACTCTATCTCTATTGCCACAAAATCAGTGCTTTTCATAGCCAGAAAACACTATCAGCAGAGAAATAAAAAATGTAAACACAAGGGACAGAGAGAAAGAAGACTAGAAGAACAACCAGAGACCAGAAAAGAAACCAGTCCGCATTGAGGCAGTGGAGCCACACTGGCGCCATCATGCCTCACAGCACCAGGCTCCAGAGAGGAAAGGTAAATAAGGAGCTGAAGTGAGCAGCGGTGGATCATTTGGGTGTAATTCAGCAGTTCTTTCAGGGCAAAGAACGTCTAAAACTCCCAGTGGCCAAGCTCATCACACATTCCAGGGACTCAGAATGAAGCTCAAAACCAGAAAATAAATACGCCAGCCTCATGGCCAAGGGTGTGGCAGTGGCACCATATTGCCAGCAGAACCTGATAACACAGAAATTCAAAAATCTCCATCCAGAAGATCAAATTAGGAATATAACTGTAGAAATAATACAGGACTTTCAAAAAGAATTTAGAGAGAGTCTAAAAGAAATAAAGGTTGCAATCATTGAAGTAAAGGCATCAATTCAAACTATAAACAATCGATTAGACCACATGGAGAATAGAATTTCACTCCTAGAAGATGGATCATTCCAAAAACGAATGCATAATTTATAACTTAGAAAAAAATCAGACAGCAGGAATCTGACATTAAAGAAATACGGGCCCATTTTAAGAGAGCTAACCTAAGAATAATCGGAATAGAGGAGGGAAAAGAAGGTGAAACCAAAGGGATAAATAATCACTTCAAAGAAATAATAGAAAAATTTTCAAACATAGAGCAAGAGGTCGATACACAGGTCCAGGGAACTTACAGAACTCCCTTTAGAGAGGATCACAGTAAAGGTTCCCACGCCACATAATTGTCAAAATGACCAATGTAAGAAGCCAAGCAGAGAATTTTTTTTTTTTTTTGTGGTACTGGGGGTGGAACCCAGGGGCTTTCTACCTCCAGGCCTCACTAACAGGGTCTCACTAACTTGCTGAGAGCCTCACTAAGTAGCTGAGGCTGGCTTCAAACCTGTGTGATCCTCCTGTCTCAGCCTCCCAAGCGTGGGGATTACAAGCGTGTGCCACCATGCCTGGCTCAAGCAGAGAATCTTAAAGGCAACAAAAACAGAAGGCCAAGTGACATTCAGAGGCAAACCAATTAGAATCACTCCAGACTTCCCAAACCAAGTCATGAAAGCCAGAAGGGCTTGGACTAACATATTCCAAACTCTGAAAGAAAACAATTTCCAGCCCAAAACTTTCTACCCAGAAAAACGATCAGATTAGATGGGGAAATAAGAAGCTTCCATGAAAAACAGAAACTGAAGGAATTTATATCTTCAAAACCAGCACTAGAGAAAATAGAGATTAACTACAAAGAAGAAATAGGTAATACACACCAGAACCAGAGAAACAAGATTTTCCACCCAGTAGACAACTAAGCAAAGAAGAATAAACAGTATTTCAAACAGAAATAAAATCTCAACATGTCAGGAAATAAAAATTATCTCTCAATAATCACACTGAATGTAAATGGCCTCAATTCCCCAATAAAAAGACATAAAGTGGCAAAATGGATTAAAAACCAGAATCCACCCATCTGCTGCTTACAAGTAAAGATAGGAACAAACTCAAGGTAAAGGGCTGGAGCAAGGTAATTCATGTTAAGCAGCCATCCTAACAAATGTGAAGTAGTATTTCACTATAGTTTTTATTTGTATTTCCTTAATGATTAGTTATATTATGATAATGATGAGTGATACTCATATTATCTATTTTAGTCTTTACCTATTTCTAAATTCTATTGTTTGCTTTTATTGTTGCTAATTTTTAGGATTTTTATTTGGAATATTAATATACCTTCAGATATAATATTTGGGAATATTTTATCCCATTCTATCAGTAACTTTTAATTCTGTTTACATTGTCTTTGGATGTACAATATTTTTCTATTTTTGTCAAGTTTTTTGTTTATTCTTTTGTTGCCTGTGCCTTTGGAATCATATCCAAGAAATGACTGCAAATTTCAATGCTGTGAAGTTTTATGACCCAGGTTTTCTTCTAAAAGTTTATAGTCTTAAGACTTACATTGAGGTCTTTTATGTATTTTGAGTTAATATTTGTATAGGGTGTTAGGTAAGGGCCCACTTTTATTCTTTTTCATGTAGTTATTATTTTTCAACAATATTTAGTGAAAAGATGATTATTTCCTTCACCAAATGATCTTGGAAACCTTGTCAAAAATAACTTGACCATATATGGAAGGAAAAAAAAAAACCAAACATATCAAAGTTAATCAGGAAACCAAGCATGGGAAGGAGGGAGAGGAAGGGAAGGGTTAGGTATTGGGTAGGGGCTGATTGGGTGATGTGTGCGTGTATATCTCCACAAGTTTTTTTTTATCCCATTAAAATTTAACTAACCAACTAACTAAATAAATAAAATGAAAGTGTTGCATTTAATTACAGTACTTTGAATTTTTTGTGCTTTTAAAGAAATCCAGTTTCCAATATTTTTAAGTTTCTGTCCTTGATTTTTCCATTTGGATCTAGATGAAAACTTTCCCCCCAAAATGCAAATTTATAGCGTTCTCTCTCTGCTTATCTGGAAGAACTTGTATCTCCACATTTTTTTTTTTTTTTTTTTGTGGTCCTGGGGATGGAACCCAGGAGCATTATATCTCTCTGAGCTATACCCCAGCCCTATTTTTTGGTCTTTTATTTATTGAAACAGGGTCTCACTGAGTTGTGAAGGGCCTTGCTAAGTAGCTGAGGCTGTCCATGAACCATGATCCTCCTGTCTCCGCCTCCCCAATGCTGGGATTACAAGCGTGTGCCACCACGCCCAACTTTCCACATTTCTTTATTATGAGTATATTCAAAATCTGCTCTTCTAACACTTTTGAGATGTATGTTGGATGGATGTAATTAATGATAATGCATTACATATCTCAGTTCTGATTTTGAGGACCCTTGGTATGTCACAAAGGACCAACACTAGGAGGAGTTTGCACTTTAACATGAGTAATTAGATGTTTGCAGTCTCCAATGCCCCAAACAAATGCAATTTAAATGAGGGGGGAGGGGTAAATACAGAGAAAGAAGATGAAGTATTTGTGGGAAATTAGCACAATATCGGGTACTCGGAGAAATAGACGCTGAGCCCGAATGAGAGGCCAGATCTTCTGGAGGCAAACAGGTGCCACGCCTTATAATAATACCTTATGATTGTCATGAGGCCCCATTTTTGTTCAAACCCTGTGCACACCTATAGCTGCTGCACACAGCTGAGTTAACATTCCTCGGGCATTAAACCACAGAGCACCTCTTTGGGGGCTAGGATGGTTTATAATAACCAATTTGAACGTTTTTTAAACTCTTGCTATTTATCAGCAAAACAAGGACTTAAAGATGAGATTTCTAACCCCAAAGCCTTTTCTCCCTTCACCATGCTACTACCTCACAGGTATTCACTAGGCATTTCTATTAATAATAATAATGATGATAATAATAATAATAATAATAGCAATGATAGTAATAATAATACTACAGCTCCAATAACTACAACCATTACTAACATTTGTTGAGCACTGTTTGCGGGCAGGCATTGTACAAGGCAGAAACTAGGGGTCACTGTGGTCTCCTCTCTTGGCCTTGGATTTTGCTTCTTGCAAGCCATTTTGTGGCAGCCTACACGCCCTCTTCTCAGCCCCTTGCCTGGCTGCTGAACTGCTTCCCAGTTACTTCTTGTCCACTCTGGTCTAAAAGTGCTCCGTATTTTATCCAGAGAATTCTTTTCAAAACACAGCTGCTTAGCCCGTACTTACCACCCCTCAGTGACGTCCCATTAGGTGAGGACAGAGCTCCTCCTGGAGGCCCTGGTCCACTCTGATCCCACCCCTGGCACTCCCTCTCTCCCACCTGCGTCTCTTGGCTCCCCTTCCTACACCCTCCCTAAGCCCAGGGCGTGGTCCTCACTCCTCTCTGCCTCTGGGATGAGAGCCCTCAGCACAGCTCGCTGCTCATGGGTCGTCCCAGCTCAGGCACCATTCGCGGAGGAGGCCCGTCCTGAGCCCATGTTGTGGCTGGGTTTGTTGATCGCATACTTTCACAAAGCAACCTCCTTTTTCTCCAGAATGTCTATATCAGTTAGTAATGGTGCCTTTGTTAGCACAGTTCTTTGACTACTATCTCCTCTTGTCTCCACTGAGAGCCACATGAGAATCGTTAAGTGGGTCTGTTAAGTTTGCTGTTCCATCCTCAGCACCTGGCACACAGTCATTCATTCATTCATCATTCATTCATTCATTCATTCATTCACTTACTTACTTACTGTGTTACTGGGGATTGAGCCCAGGGGTATTCTAATACTGATCTCTACCTCCAGACCTACTTTATTTGGAAACAGTCTCACTAGATTGCTGAGCGTATTCGCTGCATGGCTGAGGCTGGCCTCTGACCCTCTATCCCCCTGTCTCAGTTTCCCAAGTACTGAGATTGCAGGTGTGCCTGGCCACGCCCGGCCATAATTACTTAATAAATACTTACATAAACAGCCCTAGTAGATAAGTGGGATGGCCACCGCTAGGAAACGCAGGACGGCACAAGCTGGGTGATGTTGCGCTTCGGCTGCGTGGCCGAAGTGCTCTGGGTGGGAGAGATGGCAGTGCTCACAGGAGCAGCCTCTGTTATTGGTTCCGTCCCTGTCACTCAGCCTCAAGACAGACTGGGGAGAGAAGGGAAACACCCTTATGACATACCATGAGGCAAAGAAAGTTCAGGAGCACCTCCTGCTGGAGTCCTTAGGAAGTAAGATGTACTGAAGGCCAGTAAGAAAAATACCAATGGAGGTCTTCCTTCAAGGGGCCACAGACTAACAGAACATGTCTGCACAAAGCAGGGTTTCAGCAGAAAATAGGAGGCCCTTACCCTTCACTAGCCAGCCATGACATGCGTGTGTGTGTGTGTGTGTGTGTGTGTGTGTGTTGTACTGGGGACTGAACCCAGGGGAATTCTCCCTCTGAGCTACACCCCCAGCCCTATTTTATTTTTTATTTTCAAACAAGTTCCCACTAAGTTGCAGAGAGCCTCACTAAATGGCTGACGCTGGCCTCAAACCTGAGATCCTCCTGTCTCTGTCTTCCAAGTACTGGGATTACAGAAGTGGGCTACCACACCAGGCTCAGTCGCAACGTTCTGATGGGGAACTTAGATAGAAGGTCCAGCTGAACAAAACTCTCTGGGTCTGTGTGTGGGGCTGATTCCTCGCACACCCCAGCCTTCCCCACTTGGTTATTTATGTATTTATTGAAGGTGTGAGAGAAAAATGTAAGTAAGTTCCCACTGAAGCCCAGAGAGAATGAGTATGGGATGGGGGACTCCATATAAGGCCTCAGGCATTTTCCTATCTTTACCCAAATGCCTTCCCAGTCTCCTGAGCAAGGGTCCAGGCTGCTCTACTTCCACAGGATGCCCTCAGACACTCGTATCAGGCCCAGAGAAGGATGCACGAATCCTTGAAAAGATAAGAAAGACTTGAGAA
Organism: Muscardinus avellanarius; assembly: GCF_963383645.1. Lineage (NCBI taxonomy): Eukaryota > Metazoa > Chordata > Mammalia > Rodentia > Gliridae > Muscardinus > Muscardinus avellanarius. The sequence goes on from NC_137793.1 coordinate 114,114,029, forward strand.
GTTTGGAAGAATGTCCACAGGGCACAGCTTTGCACAGCTTCTCCTCTCCCCTCTCTCCTCTCTCTCTCTCTCTCCTCTCTCTCTCCTCTCTCCTCCTCCTCCTCCTCCTCCTCCTCCTCCTCCTCCTCCTCCTCCTCCTCCTCCTCCTCCTCCTCCTCTTCTTCTTCTTCTTCTTCTTCTTCTTCTTCTTCTTCTCTCTTTCTCTCTTTCTCTCTCTCTCTCTCTCTCTCTCTCTCTCTCTCTCTCTCTCTCTCTCTCTCTCTCTCGCCAGGCCTAGCTTGGAGCCAGCCTCTGTGACTAGTTTGGGATTTCCAAGAGGGACTGCCGCAGGGCTGGGGCGCAGCTGGGCAGGAGGGAGCCAAGGGTTGCATCAGCAAAGACCTGGCCTTGCCTTGTTTTGCAGGGGATACAAAGGTGGGGGGGGCTTTGCGCTCCCTCGGGGGCCTGTTGAATATTCAAAACTATTAATTTTGGAACAACAGCGCCTACAGTGATGGAAAGAGGCTAAGTCAGAGTCACAGTGCACTGGCTTGGCAGAGAGCTTCTCTGAACCTCCCGGAGGTGCCCTTCCAAGTCCCCTTGGCCCTTCAAAAGAAAGCCAAAATGACACAAAGTGCAGATCAGGGGCCAGCCAGATGGACTGTAGCCACAGGGCACCCCTCACATGCGGGATACAAAACCCAAGGCAGCCTTTGGGGCCAGCGCAGAATTTTTAATCATTAGAAAGAAAATAAGAGAGCCGGGCATGGTGACACACACTTGTAATCCCAGAACTTGGGAGGCTGAGACAGGAGGATCACAGGCTTGAGGCCAACCTCAGCTACCTAGTGAGGCCCTTTGCAACTCAGACCCTGTTTCAAAATAAAAATAAAGAATCGGGCTGGAGGTGTAGCTCGCAGGTAGAATGCCCCTGGGTTCCATCCCCAGTGCCACAAAAGAGAAATAAAAATAAATAAAAGTTTCTTAGTTGGCTGTAGCTCCAGACCCTTCTCTGCAAGCATAGGATTGTTTTCATTTCTGCAGTAGCTCCTGCAGAACACAGGGCCATGGTGCACCAGGCTTCCCCAGAACGCTTAAGTCCGCGTTGCCCTTCTCTTTGTCCTCAGTGCTAGCTTTGCTGTTGCTGCCCAGGCCCCTCTGAGCTGCCGGCACTAGATTCTGCCTCCTCTGTGAGCTCCTGACTCGGCTGCAGGCCTGGCTGCCTGGGTCCCCTCTGCTCAGGAGCCGATCTTTGGGAGAGGCAAAGGTATACAGCGCAATACCTTTCTCCGTGTGCTTTCTCCCAGGAGAAACCAGCGCATCATTCAGAGGTACGACCAGGGCGGGCGCGAGCGGCCTCCGAGAGCAGGGCTAGCGTTCTGGTTCTCTTCTACCGCAGCTTTGAGATCCGTTTCTGGTTGATTTCAGCTCTACTTTCAGGAATACACTTTGGAAAATATTTAGAAAATAGAAATTTTAGAAAATAAATATTTAGAAAATATTTAGAAAATCCACTTTAGAAGATGTATAAATTCATAGAATTTTATTCCAGGAAGAAAAAAATAGCTTTTCACATTATTATATTTTTCTTCCCGTCCTGGGTTGTAAAATGCCCAGTTTTCACGAATTGACATGGAAATTCAGTGGACAGAAAATGGATAATAAATGGGTACACACACACGCACGCACACACACGCACATATTATAAGAAAATGTTTGTGTAGGAGCAGAATGGTAGATACAAGCTGGGTATCTGTAATCCCAGTACTTGGGAGGCTGAGACAGGAAGCTTACAGATCCGTGGTCAGCCTCAGCAAGTTAACAAGACCCTCTGCAACTTAGTGAGACCCTGTCTCAAAATAAAAAAATAAAATAAAATAGGGCTAGGGGTGCTGCTCAGAGATAGAATATCTCTGGGTTCAATCCCCAGAACCAAAAAGAAATGTGTATAAATGTGTTTTACTGTAAAATTCCTTCTGCTTTTCCATATGTTTAAAATTTGTTTAACAAAATGTCAGGGAAAACATATTACTTCTGTAACCATAATTATAGGAAAATATTTGGCCCTCAGTGTTTATTCTTATCATAGGATAAGTTTTTTAAAGTTGGAATTGCTGGATAAAAAAGTGTGAGCAGTTCAAGGTTTTAATACTCGCTATAGAACACTTCCTCCAACACTTGCTCCAAGCTACTCTTCTACTGGTAGAATATCTGAGATGATGGAGACAGTATTTTTTAAACAAGCCATGATCAGCTTTATTAAGATATAACTGACATGCACTGGAATCCCCAGACCTCAGATGTACAGCTCTGTAAATCTGCAAAAGTAAAAGCACCTGGGTAACTAGACCACCAACAGGATACAGAACACTGTCACCCAGGGACACCCTCCTCTCCCTTCCCAGGTGTTCTCTGCCCATCCCACATCAGGCAAACATTGTGTTTCTTTCTTTCTTTCTTTCTTTCTTTCTTTCTTTCTTTCTTTCTTTCTTTCTTTCTTTCTTTCTTTCTTTTGTACTGGAGATGGAACCTAGGGGCCTTCTACGTCTGGGCTACATCCCCAACCTATTTTAAGTTTTATTTGAAATCAGGATCTCACTGAGTTGCTGAGAGCCTCACTAAGTAGCTGAGGCTGGCTTCGAACCTGTGCGATCCTCCTGTCTCAGCCTCCCAAGTGCGGGGATTACAATTGTGCACCAACACGGCCGGAGAGCTCTGTCTTTTAACAAGAAAGTTTTCTCTGTTTCTATATTGTGTTTACTAATGCTTTGGGACTTATTATACCTAACTTTTTTTTTCAGTACTGGGGGTTGAATCTAGGGACATTCTATCTCCAAGCCATACCCTCAGCCCTATTTTTTATTCTTTATTTTGAAACAGGGTCTCACTGAGTTGCAGAGGGCCTCACTAAAAGTAGCTGAGGCTGTCAGTGAACCACGATCCTCCTGTCTCAGCGTCCCAAGCACGGGGATTACAAGCGTGCACCACCACGCCCAACTTTGTGTTGATTTCTTTCTACAAAGATTAGATTTGTCGGCTGTAGAGTTTATTGCAAATGACGTGATACAGTACATACTCTTATGAGTCTGTCTGCTTTTGCTGTGTCTTTCAAAGGTTCATTCTTGCTTTTGTCTCTGCAGTAGTCAGTCCCTTTTCTGTTGCTCAGTAGCTTCTCATCAGATAGACAAAAGCACAATATATTTATTGACTTTTAGTTGGACATGAGAGGCATTTTAAAGATTACAAATTTTGTATTTTATTGTATATTAGAGTCTCACATCATAATGTAATTAATAGTGATAGTCACATATGTGCACACAGCACTTGGTGGGCACCCCTGGCTCCCTCCCCATCCGGTCTTCCCCACACAGGGTACTGAGGTTGACCTTGGTAATTTTACATATGTATACAATGTCCATGGAAGCGATTCCTTCATTGATCTCTCTTCTCCCCACCCCTTCCCCTTGACCACCTCCCTGGCTCCACTGGGGTTTTATCCAATTACCCTCTAGCTTCTGCATATTAAAGAAACCATGTGACCTTTCACTTTCTATGACTGGTTAATCTCACTTAACATAATGTTCTCCAGGTCCATCTATTTTTTATACAATGACATATTTTTTTTTTTTAACTGCTAAGTCGAATTCCATTGTGTATATAGCCCATAATTTATTAGTCTATTAATATGTTGATGAACACCTAAGTTGGTTTCATTATTTGGCTATTGTGAATTATGCTGCTATGAACATGGATATGCATACATTACAATAATATTCAGATTTTAGTCTCTTTGGAAAGAACTCAGGAGTGGTATAGCTGGATCATATAAATTGGATCCATTTACAATTTATGAGAGGACATTTTACATTTTAAACAACAATAATTCATATATCTTCATATCATTTGCTGCTATCATTTGGATATGGTTCAAGTGTGTCCCCAAAGTTTCATGTGTTAGAAGCTTGGTCCAAGTGTGGTGATGTTAAGGGTGGTGAGACCCTTAAACGATGAAGTCGTTATAGCCCCTTCCAATCTACTCTGACTTCCTGAATCCCTATCTCGCTGTTATATATCTCTCTGTCTCTCTGTGTCTCTGTCTCTCTGTGTCTCTGTCTCTCTCTCTCTTTCTCTTGCATGTGATCCTACCATATCATCTGCCACACTAAGATGCAGCCAGGGTTGTCCTTGACTGAGCTAGTGCCAGGACTCTCAGGCTTTCAACCTTCAAAGCTATGAGCTTTGTTCATTTGTAAACCTCTTTTCTTTATAAAATTACAGGCCTCAGGATTTCGATTACAGTAATGGAAAGTGAACTGATACTTCATCATGAAGTAAGCCATGTGCATTTGACTAAGGTTTTTGAAGTCAGTGGCTATTCATGGGTAAACAGATAATAAGTAGCAGGTGGTTTAGGCTCCTTCTTAGGTCATAGGACAGTTACCTGCAGAAGAGTAATTTGTGGGCCACTTAGCATTACCTAGAACTAACTCACTCTCTCTCTTTCTCTCTCTCCCTCCCTCCCTCCTCTCCTCTCTTCTTCTCTTGTGGTTGTACTGGGAATTAAACCCACAGGCATTATTCCTCTGAATTACATCCCCCTATTTCATTTTTTATTTTGAGATAGGGTCTCACTAAGTTGCTGAGGGCCTTATTAAGTTGCTAAAGCTATCCTCAAACTTTTGATCCTCCTGTCTCAGCCTCCCAAGTGCTGGGATTATAAACATGCCTCACTATGCCCAGCTTTGTATTTTCCTTTAAAACGTATAAATGATATAAGAGAAGATGCACTGTTATTGTCTAATTTCTACTTTCCTTATTGGCATAGATTTGAATAGTGTATGAGAATTTCCCATGAGAAAAGTGTTTATTTTATCTTCTCTGTAAAAACTTCTGTTAAAATTAATGGATAGGCAGTGCAGTCTACTTTACACTCTCATGAAACTGACTCACGTAAGAAGTAAATGATCTCCAGTCAAGAATCACCAAGTGCTGTCTTGGCATTTTAGACGTGACCCTTAGAGTCACCTAGCTCAGATTCCTTGTGCAGTTAAAGGACATGAGAACATGGGGCTCAAAGAGATGACGCCACCACGGGAGTCCCATGCCGGTCACATGACGCCGGGCAGAGCTCTGGCCTTTCTGGCCCACTGAGCTTCCATTTGCACTCTGCCACCTCCTCTCTGTGGGCCCAGGCTGTGGCCTTGTCTCATGTAGGCCCTCCATTCTATGGCGCCGGGGGTCATAGGCCAAGCAGAAGCTGCCTTCTCTTCCTCACTTTCCCCTCCTCCTCCCCTCCTCTTCCTCTTACTCCTCTTCCTCCCATCCTCCTCCCTTCCCCCTCTTCCCATCCTCCCCCTCTTCCCATCCTCCCCCTCTTCCCATCCTCCCCCTCTCCTCCTTCTCCTCCCCTCCCCCCTCCTCCCCTCCCCTCCTCTCCCTCTTCCTCCCATCCTCCTCCCTTCCCCCTCTTCCCATCCTCTCCCTCTCCTCCTTCTCTTCCCCCTCCCCTCCTCCTCCCCATCCCTGTTCTCCTCCTCCTCCCCTCCTCTCCCTCTTACTCCTCTTCCTCCCATCCTCCTCCCTTCCCCCTCTTCCCATCCTCCCCCTCTTCCCATCCTCCCCCTCTTCCCATCCTCCCCCTCTCCTCCTTCTCCTCCCCCCTCTTCCCCTCCTCCTCCTCCCCTCCTCTCCCTCTTACTTCTCTTCCTCCCATCCTCCTCCCTTCCCCCTCTTCCCATCCTCCCCCTCTCCTCCTTCTCCTCCCCCTCCCCCCTCCTCCCCTCCTCCTCCTCCCCTCCTCTCCCTCTTACTCCTCTTCCTCCCATCCTCCTCCCTTCCCCCTTTTCCCATCCTCCCCCTCTCCTCCTTCTCCTCCTCCCCTCTTCCTCCCCATCCCTGTTCTCCTCCTCCTCTTCCCCTCCTCCTCCTCCCCTCCTCCTTTCCCTCCTCCTCCTCTTACTCCTCCCCCTCCCCTCCTCTCCCTCTTACTCCTCTTCCTCCCATCCTCCTCCCTTTCCTCCTCTTCCCATCCTCCTCCCTTTCCTCCTCTTCCCATCCTTCCCCTCTCCTCCTCCTCTCCTCCTCCTCCTCCTCCCCTCCTCCTCCCTTCCTCCTTCCCCTCCTCCTCCTTCCCTCCTCCTCCCCTTCCAGTTTTGCCTGTGGGGTCCTTTTCCTTCCTGTCTGTAAGCCCCCCAGTCACAGCCTCTCTGTCCTTGCCTCAAAGCTGGGGCCTCCTCAAGGTCCAGCTCCAGGCTTGACCAGCAGCCACCAGGATGTGCCAAGCTTCACGTTTGTGTGTAGGCTTCGGTTATTGAAAATGTCCACACGGGGCAACGAGCATCTAACTTGTCACAGGCGGCCATAACGGGGGCTTTGTTTAAAAACTCAGCTCATAGCAATACACGCCAAGGTAGACATGATCAGAATTAAGTAATTTACCCATCAGAACAGAGTGTTGGAGCTGGTGAAGGCAGAGGCTGGCTCTGAAACAGAAAACCAGAGGACGAGGAACAGAAGATCCTGTGTGCACAGTGTTGTCTGTCTCGCTCTCCCTCCCCAGCTCTCTCTGTTACTGGGGATTGAACCCCAGGGATGCCTCCCTCTGGGCTACAGCCCCGCAAGCTTAGCACAGCTCACTGCACACAGGACTTTCTGATTCTCCAGGAGAGCTGGAGCTTCAGGCAAATCAGAGGGAGACGTTCTGCCCATTGTCTGTTAGCTCCCTCTAATAAACTGCAAAATAGTCACCATGCTAGAAGCTGAGCACTTCTGCCCAACATCCTGTGGAAATACAGTTTGAGAACAACTATCTAAGAAGAAAATGTGCTCCCCACAGGGCCCTGGATTCCTCATCCTGTTTTTATTACCTCCATCTATTTCCACAGGCACACTCTTTCTACCCTGCAAGACAAGATTTTTTTTTTAATTGAATATATTCATTTGTAATGGGCTATAATTTATTTTTTGGGTATTAGGTATACACTTTGGTCATATATTTACTATCATTTTATTTTTTATTATTAATTTTTGTGGTTCTGAACATTGAACCAGGAATACACTACCACTAAGCTGCACCCCCAGCTCTTTATATTTTTATTTTTTTATTTCGAAACAGAGTCTTGATAAGTCACCACATGCGGACCCTGAACCTGCGACCCTCCTGCCTCAGCCCCGTGAGCGACGGTGTGTGTGGCTACTGGTGTGTGTGCTGCTGTGCCTGGCTTTATTTTCATATTAAAGGAATAGATAGTCCAAGCCCAAGAAATGAAGCTCTGATTGTCGGTAACCTGTTAGCAAGGTGAGGAGCTTGGACCCTGGCCGCCAGGGGCATGGAGAGGCAAAAAGTGCTGAACTATCATGAGGATTAAATAAGACAAAAGCCACTCAGGGAAAAAATGGCTGTACTCGAAAGGAGATGAAACTTCATTTTATGAAAGAGAAAGCAGTCAAAAAAGCTGTCCTGTCTTTAGGTCACATGCTTAAAGCTTCCGTTTCTTGGTCTGGATGCAGTGCTGATTAATGAAGAACTGGCCAGAGTTCAGACTTTTGGTGAAACTCCAATTTTCTCCATCTGAAACTGAGGTTTCACTGCCCATTTTTCTCTATTCTATGACTCCTGCTTGGATTTATTTAGTTTTTAAAATGAGCGTTATGTTTTTGTTTTTAATATCCACTTCATTTTGAAATAATTTCAGCCTCAAAAAAACCCAAAAACCTTGCAACACAGTTCAAAGTACTTCAGGCAACCCTTCCCCAGCTCTTCCAAATGCCGTGTATTATATAACCATAGTACAATTATCAAAACAAAACAGTAATAACGTTGGTACAGGGCTATTGACTCATCTGACATGCCCTATTCAGGCGTCACCACTGTGTCTCATTAATGTTCTTTTCCTGGTCCAGGATTCAGTTAGTTGCCGTGGTGTCTTGATTCATCCAACCTGGGACTGCGCCCAAGTCTTTCTTTGTCTTTTCTGACCTTGAAGCTTCCTGCAAGTCTCTCAATTTAGTTTGACACTTTCCTGTAATTAGTTCTGGGGACCCGTTTTTAGCAAAGATGCCAGAGAAGGGATGTTGCCTCTTCTCAGTTTGTGGTAGGAGGAGACGCGCGATACTGAGACATCTCATTGCGGGCCATTGTTGACTTTGATGCCTGGTGAAGGCAGTGACTGCCTGGTTTCCAAACTGCTAAGTTACTATTTTTCTCTTTGTCATGAGTAAGTATATTGTGGGTGGTGCTGTGAGAAAATGCAAATATCCTGTTTTTTATTGTAGTTTTGTTGCTATTGTGATGATTTTTGCCTACAACAATTACCACTGTGGGTTTGACAAATGGAGACTTTTTTTTTTTTTGGTGGTACTGGGGTTCCTGGAAGCCCTTCTACCTCCGGGCTACACTCCCAGACCTATTTTAACATTTTTATTTAGAAACAGGGTCTCCTAAGCCAGCGCGCGCGGCTGGCTTCGAACCTGCGCGATCCTCCTGTCTCTGCCTCCCAAGCGCGGGGATTACAAGCGTGTGCCACCACGCCCGGTGACAAATGGAGACTTTCTACAGCCTTGATTTCTTCTGCCATTCTTGGGTCCACTCTCCTTCCTTCCTGTTGTCTCTCTTTTCTTACCCTCTCCCTCCTTACTCCTAACCTCTACCATCTCTCCCTTTCTTCCTTGCTCTTTCCCCATTCTTTTCTGTTTATTTTTCTTCAATTAGTCATTCAGGGTTTCTTTTGGGTAGCCCATTTCTATGGCCTGAGCCCTTCCTTAATTCCTGACACCATAGAATATTGCAGGTTCTTTCTGTTTTCTCTACCTTAGCCATAAAATCATCCATTTCTCCAAGGACCCTCGTATTGGGCAGTGTTACTTAGAAACCAAAGCCTTGCTGCTGGTCACCTTTATTCTACTAAGCATTGCTATTTCTAACCCTTCTCAGAAGAGATAGCTAGGAAATATATACATGCACACATCCACATATATCTATCTATCTACCATCTTTATCATCCATCACCTGTTAAGGACCATGAATTCATACTTACTCCTACCTTCTCCTCCGCCTCCTCCTCCTCCTTCTCCGGGTTCCTGCGCCTGGTCTGCGCTCTTCCTCTTTTTTCTCCTCCTCCTCCCCCTCCTCCTCCTCCCCTTCCTCCCCCTTTTCTCCTCCTCCTCCTTCTCCTCCTCCTCTTCCTCTTCTTCTTTGGAACTGGGGGTTGAATTCTACTTTTGAATTACACCACTAGCCTTATTTTTTATCCCTAATTTTTTGAATCAGGGTCTCACTACGTTGTGGATGGCCTCACTACTCACTAAGTAGCTGAGGCTGGCTAAGAACCTGTGATCCTCCTGTCTCAGCCTCCCTAGGACTGGGATTACAAGTGTGTGGCACCATGCCCAACTATCTACCTCCACTTCTTCTAAGTTTCCAAGGGTCCCGCTAAGTTTTGACGCTGGCTGTGAACCTGTGGTCCTTCTGATCAGCCTCCCAAGTACTGGGGTTACAAGTGTGGGCCACAGCACCTAGCAGCAGGTGTCTCTCATGATGTTTCTCATGTTGGCAAGGCCTGGTTAACTCATTATTGGGGCCCAGTGAAAAATGAAAATAAGTTGAGTTCCATGTTCAAAATTATGAGTTTCTTGTTCAAAAATTATTCAGTATTTTAAGATGGAAGCTGGAACTCATAGAACCTTCTAAGTATTTGTCCCTGAGCACCTATAAGTGCTATGCCTCTATTGGTTTCTTATAAAATAACACTTCATGCTGCTAAAGAAACAAAACTCATGGCTTCTTTTTTTATCAGCCAACACATCTCATCTGTAAAACCCTTCAGCCTCAGTGTATTAGCTTAAGAACATATCAAAGATGGGTACTTGGCAATTTGGGGTAAATCAGTCACCAAGTCCCAGTACCTGCCCCGATTTGCCTAATTTGTTTGGGGAAAACATTTGAGAAGAAGAAAAAAAGAAATTTATTGATTTGCTAGCAGCAAATCAGAGAAACCAGTGAACTTAAACATTCAGGAACAAGCCCTGGATTCTCCCCGAACCAAGGAATCAAGTCTCTTTTAAGAGTTCGCCCCTCATGGTCAGGCTGGTGTCTTGTCAGCGGGGTGTAATCCATGTTGAGGTCATTTATGAGTCAGTTTGGGGCACAATTCACGTTTAAGTCTTCCTGAAGTCAGCTCATATGCAGGTCAGCAGGCACCAGGTTCCCTTCTGTTAACAGAGGCTGAGTGAGAGGTGGAGAACAAAGAAGGGCAGATGTCAGCTTTGAAACAAGTCATCCGTTAGTTTCCAGGGTCAGAAGCAGGCACCCATTATAAATCTACAACCAAGAAGGAAGGGTGGATCTTCTGTATCAGAAATCACATCATCCACTTATTTACTTTTAATAGTGCTTTGTATTGAACATAATAGTGAGGTTCATAATGGACTAGTACATATCTTAATATTTACTTTTAATGTGACAAGTGGACTTTCCTTTTCACTTGCTTAATTGGAATTGGATTCATGACATTAGTACCATGAGATAGTGCATGTCAAAATGATTTTTCTGTTTTGTTTTTATAACACTCAGAGTAGGGAAACCAGACCTATAGAGTTTAGTTGATGGAGACGGAAAAAATCTATTAAGGTAATTTTAGCAATCTCCAGATAGTCATTTTCATTTTTATTCAAAATGAAGCAAGAATTGCTGAATTTTCAAAATTCAGTCCAGCAGTACCCAGTTCCAACAATTATCCAAAAATTTCCAGTTGGGTTTAAATTATCTTTCAAAGAAATAAATGAATTCCAGATCCATGAATTCCCTAGGCCTGGCTCTTCTTTCACTGGAAAATAAAATCTAAAATTCTATCATAGTCTAAGCTACTAGGTGGATAACATTTTGCAGATAGACAAAATTAATATTACAATTTACTTCAACAATAACTGTGGTGAAATTATTTAAATACCATCTGTAAAAAAAAAACTCGATTCTTTCAGGATCTATCTCTCATTTTCTCTCAGCAAACATTGAGATTTTCAAAGTGCAATTTCAGAATTAAAAAAATTAATTTTTTAGATCATATGCTTTTTTCTCTCCTGCTGCCATGAGCTGATAACAAAGTGCCTCCTCTTCTCTGGGGACCATGATGCCCTGAGGAGTTGCATCCCCACCTCCTGTTTGGCAGCTGATGCAACTTGAGCTGAAGTCTCCAGAACTGTGAGCAAATAAAACCGCCTTTGCTCTAAGTCAGTATGTCAAGTGTTTGAATAACCACAGTGACAATGCTGACTGAAGCAAGTTGTTACTCTATATTTACAGATAAAATAAAATAGGAAGTCGTAAGTCAACAGAAAAATAATTGGGAAGTGATGGTTTTGAGTATTTACAATCTTTGAATTAATCTTTGATCCAGTCTAATTGTACCTTTGCACAATTTGGCTTTTAATCACAGTAGTGTTTAACAATCTGATCTCAGTTTGAAATTGCTGTAAATTTAACAGGTGGCTTTTGCAAGTTAGTGATGAACATGCCTCAGCCAGACAGATTAGTTGAGTGCAAAAGTATTTTTATTTCCTTTAAAAAAGCAATTATAAACACAGAAAGGTAAAAGAGTTAAAAGTGTACTGCGTGATGACTTTTCAGACTGAACACATCTATGAAGATTTAAAAAATATACTAGCGTTTTTTTTTTTCAAAATGGCGACTGAGGGACGCAGCACTTCTCAGTAGCTGAAGCAAATAAAGTTTAAATACTTAGAAAGCAGTGTCTTAATCAACAAAATAAATACATACCAGGAACCAATACACATCCAGGAACCTCGGCGGAACCCTGAACTTGAAGAAGAAGAACAAAGATCGGACACGGGACCTGCTGCAGATACAATTGGAATGCTGATCGAAATGCCGATCGGCGGGCTGCTTTTGCAGCTGCCCGAGGAACTGCCTGCCTGATATTACCGCGGCAAGATAATCCGGGACTAAAAACGGACTTAGGACCGCATCTTAAGCAGCGAGCAGCACCACATCAGAATTCTGTGTGCCCACCAGCGACCGGATCACAACTGCATAGAGACTCCTACGGATTCCTGCACCAAGTCAGGTACTTGAGGGTGCCCTGGTAAGTTGGGGTCCTAGCGTGTGCGCAACCTCAACCCCCAGCACGGGCCCAAGCCTCAGAACCGAGCACTCTCCTCGCGCACCTTGCCGGCGCCACGGTCCCCTGCTAGTAGTCAGTGCCTGTGCCACTGCCACCCCTAAATTGGAGCCTGCTTGTGTGTCTAGCCCCTGCCACCTTGCCAGAGCCTGCCTTCCAGGCTGCGAAAGCCCTGTGTGACCCGGAAATCTCCTTGGGGCACCCCCCACTTCTACGTCCCGCGGGAGGCAGAGACCATTGCTGGACACCGCGCACTGGACCCTTGAGCACCTACCCTGCACCCCTGGCCCACCGCTGGATGTTCCCACCCTCCTGGTAGCCAGATGCTTAGTTCTAAGCGAGAACACAGCTCAATACACCTTGGAAGAGCATACCAGCAGCAATAAACAGCTGCATCCACTCTCACTTGGGTCCAGTATTAGCAGCACATCCAGCCTGCACTCTCGGAATAGGCAGAGCTCTGGCAGTAAGTGTGGGCATTCAGGAACCAGTATCCATTTGCCCAGGGTACATCTTGGGACCACACCGGCTAGCCCAGCTGGAATTTCCAGAGACACAAGAAAATCCATCGGGCCACAATATCTGCACAGGACCTCAGGGGGAGGTTCCAATTATACTTTGGTCATTCTCCACCCCTGCTATAGGGAAGCACAGGCTGGAGGCTAGGGTGGTGAGTGCAGTGGTGCTGACCACAGGTTAGAATTTCGCAGAACCTGTGAATTGTACAGAATCAAATAACAGTGAACCCAGACATCCGGACACATAAACCTAAAGCAGCTAAAGGAGAGAAAGGTGTACAAACACCCAGAGTGACCTAAGAAGATAAAAATAGAGTACAAAGAAAACTAAGAGACATTGGATGGTATTCTGAAAGCTACCAAAGCAATCAGATATGCACATATTATATGGACCTGACCCCATATGCGTAAATAAGGAGGACTGTTTGTTTTACTTTTAATGTGGATATTTTGCTTTATTTTGCTTTTACAGTGCTTTTGTTTTGGTATGGTTATTGCTGTTTTATTTTTTTTCTTTTAACCCACACTTCTTTTACTTTAACTTGTTGTTTTATATATATATATACACACACACACACACACACACACACACACACACACACACACACACATTGGATAGTTTGCCTTATTTTTTTATTTCACACAGCTGCTAGTTCCTTTTATTTTATTCTTGTTCTTTTTTCCTCTTTCTTCCTCTTTCCTTCCTTTTTTTTCATTTTCCTCCTTTGATTGGTTTTCCTTCCTTTTTCTTGGATTACATAATAGTCTTGGTATCTTGTGTGGATTCTTTTTTTTTTATGTCTCTCTGCTCCTTCCATCATCCCTATTTACAAACCTTCCCACACTAACCTACATACTTTTCTCCCCCAAAACTTTTCCCCATGATATACCTCCTAGTTTAATACTCAAAGTATTTCTTATATCCATAAATACTCTACTAATGACAAGAGTCCTAGTAGTTAACTCTCTCTCATTCCTAGCAAGTTATTACCTTACCATACTTAAAATCTTTCTCAACCTAACATATGCTCTACCTAATCTGACTCCTTTACCAATCACCCCAGCTCCTCACACATCACCCGCCCTCAACACTGGAAAGGCTCTGCTGACTAGCCAATACCCCTAAACTCCTAATATTAAGATTTGACTAAGCACATTACTCACGAACGATGGGTAGAAATCAGAAAAACAGGACAGAGAATGCTATAAATATGAGAACGAGGAATTATGAAGAGACAGCAGAAATCATGAATACTGACCTACTAGAAATGCAAGAAGGGGAGTTCAGAATCTTGATGTTCAATATGATGAAAGGATTTAAAACAAGTATAGAGGAGGTTAAAGGTGAGTTAGAAACGCTAAAAAAGAATCAGAAAGAGGTCTGGAATGAAATGAAAGAGGCAATAAGTGAAATGAAGAAAGCAATAGAAAGAAATTCTGGAAGATTAGATGAAATGGAAAACAGAATATCAATATTAGAAGACAGTACATCCCAAACTGAAAACACAGTCAGCGATATACAGAAATCTTTACAGCAACAAAACCTAAACATCCAGCAATTATGGGATTATATGAAGTGCCCTAATTTACGGATAATAGGCATTGAGGAAGGGATAGAGGTACAGACCAAGGGCATTTGTAATATCTTCAAGGAAATAATCTCAGAGAATTTTCCAAATATGGAAAGAGACTTGAATCTTCAAGTCCAGGAGGCATACAGAACTCCACTGAGACAGGACCAAAGAAAAACCACTCCACGCCACATAATAACCAAATTGACCAGCATAGAGGCCAAGGAAGGAATCTTAAAAGCAGTGAGAACAAAAGGACGGGTGACATATAGAGGCAAAACAATAAGAATCACCCCAGACTATACAGCCCAGGTCAGGAATGCTAGGAGAGACTGGTACGATGTGATTCAGACCCTGGAAGAAAATAACTTCCAACCAAGACTCATCTACCCAGCAAAACTACTATTCAAGATCAATGGGGAAACCAAAGTCTTTCAGGATAAACAGAATCTCAAAAAATTCATGAATTCAAAGCCAACACTAGAGAAAATTCTTAAAGAAATAAACCATAAGGAAGAAAAAAGAAGCAGACTTCAGAATCAGAGAAGAGAGGAAGTTAATAAGTGGGCCACTTAAGTAAAGAAGAAAGATCAAACCACCCAAGAGTAGACAAAACACAAAATGGCAGAAAACAAAAATCATATTTCAATAATATCTCTTAATGTCAAAGGACTTAACTCACCAATCAAAAGACATAGACTGGCAATGTGGATTAGGAAACATAATCCAAATATATGCTGCCTGCAAGAAACTCACCTCACAGCCAAAGACATTCACAGGCTGAACGTGAAAGGATGGAAAAAGATATACCATGCCACCAGTGACCAAAAAAGAGCAGGGGTAGCAACCCTGATATCCAACAAAACAGACTTTAAACTAAAACACATCAAAAGAGACAAATCAGGGCACTTCCTTTTATTAAAAGGAACAATACACCAAGAAGATATAATGATAGTATATATTTATGCCCCAAATATGGGTGCAACCACATTTATAAAACAAACCCTTCTGGACATAAGATCCCAAGTAGACCCAAATACAATAATTCTGGGAGACTTTAATACGCCTCTCACACCACTGGATCGATCTTCAAGGCAAAAGATGAGAAAAGACGCTTTAGAACTAAAGGAAACCATAAACCAAATGGACCTAATAGACGTTTTCAGAGTATTTCAACCAGGAACTACAGAATACACATTCTTCTCAGCAGCCCATGGAACCTTCTCCAAAATAGATCACATCCTGGGACACAAAGAAAATACCAGCAAATTCAAAAAATGTAACATAATTCCATGCATCTTTTCAGATCACAATGGAATAAAAGTAGAAATCAACAACAGGAAACTCAAAAGAAAGTATTCAAATTCATGGAGAATGAATGATACACTATTGAATGACGAATGGGTAAGAGCAGAAATTAGGGAAGAAATAAAGAAATTTATGGAAACAAACGAAAACAGAGACACAACCTACCAAAACCTATTGGACACCATGAAGGCAGTACTAAGAGGAAAGTTTATTGCATTGAGTGCCCACATAAAAAGGACGGAGAACCACCAAGTAAAGAACCTAATGACACAACTCAAGAATCTAGAAATTCTGCAACAGTCTATTCCCAAAGCCAGCAGAAGACAAACACATACAAGGGGCCAAACACATACGCTGGAGAAAAGACAGCCTTTTCAACAAGTGGTGCTGGGAGAACTGGCTAACCATTTGTAAAAAGATGAATCTAAACCCCTATATCTCACCTAACACAGGAATCAACTCAAGATGGATCAAAGACTTAGAAATTAGACCTGAGACTGTGAAGTTAGTAGAGGAGAACATAGGTTCAACACTACAACATATTGGCACAGGCAGTAACTTTCTCAACAAAACTTCCAAAGCTCAGGAAATTAAAGCAAGAATAAACAAGTGGGATAACATCAAACTAAAAAGTTTCTTCTCATCAAAGGAAACTATCAATAACCTAAAGAGGAAGCCTACAGAATGGGAAAGGATCTTTACCAGCCACCATTCTGATAGGGGGCTAATATCCAGAGTATACAAAGAGCTCAAAAGACTCTACACTAGCAAAACAAACAACCCAATCAAGAAATGGGCAAATGAACTAAATAGACACTTCACAAAAGAAGAGATACAAGGGCCAATAGATACATGAAAAGATGTTCTTCATCACTGGCATCAGGGAGATGCAAATCAAAACTACACTGAGATTCCATCTAACCCCAGTCAGAGTGGCAAGCATAAAGAAATCAAACAACAACAAATGTTGGCGAGGATGTGGGGAAAGAGGAACTCTTTTACACTGTTGGTGGGAGTGCAAACTAGTTCAGCCACTATGGAGATCTGTGTGGAGATTCCTAAGAAAGGTGGGAATAGATCCACCATATGATCCAGCTATACCACTCCTGGGTATCTTTCCAAAGGGGTTGAATTCAGAGAAATACAGCAACATATGCATACCTATGTTCATAGCAGCACAATTTGTAATAGCCCAAATATGGAACCAACCCAGATCACCATCAACAGATGAATGGATAGCAAAACTGTGGGAAATACACACAATGGAATTCTATTCAGCCATAAAGAAGAACAAAATTATATCATTTGCAAGAAGATGGAAAGCCCTGGAGAGCATCATGTTAAGTGAGATCAGCCAAGCACAGAAGGAAAAGGTACATATGTTTCCTTTAATATGCCCAAACTAGAAAACACAAAGGATACCAGTGGGACTCCAGATATTAGAGGGGAAATACTAGCTAAGTTTGAATGGAAAGATAGGAGAGGAGAAAGGCCGATCTTGATTAATGAGGGTCTACACCTGAACATGTGTAAAATTATGAATAAGACATGGTTAACTTGGACAACCATTGGTGGGAGGGGGGAAGAGAAAACGGGGGCGTGGGGGGAGAGGGCACCAAATATAGTGTAAATGTATACTATTTATGTTCAATAAAAAATTGTTAAAAAAATAAAATAAAGTATATTTCTAGAAAAAAAATATACTAGCATTTTAGAAAATTCTAACATATCCTGTCAGGTACTATCCACTCAAAGATAAGCTCTGTGCTAACTTTAATCACCACATGTTTGTTCTATTACAATGTATCCTCATATAATTTAATCATTATTGTTTATATTTCTTTTAGTTCATTTTAGTAATTTCTCTAAAAATTCTATGCATAGATGCTATACATTTTTGTTAGATTTCTATCTTGATATTTTGATATTGTTAAGTAAGTTATATATATTTTAATTTCATTTTCTAATTCATGTGATGTACATAGGGATTCAGACATTAAACTTTTGATTTCTCATGTCCAATTGATTTCTAAAATCATTTATTATAATGTGGCAGCAGCTTCTGGCCGCCATGACATGAGAGCGGCTTCTGTCCTCCGTAATTCAGGAATGGCTTCCAGCCTTCTTGATGTAAGAGTGAATTCCAGCCTCAGTCAAGTGAGAGCAGCTTCTGTCCTCTATGTATGAGAGTGACTTTGCCCTCCATGATGTGGGAGCCATGCCCCCCACGCTCCCTGCCACTACCGCTGCTGCCATGGATACTTGGAGCTGGCCCTATGGACTGAAATGTCTGAAACTGAGTCCAAATACATCTTTTCTCCTTAAAAGATAAAAGAAGAAAAAAACAAAATAGGGCTGGGTTGTTGCTCCAGAGTAGAATGTCCCTAGGCTCAATCTCCAGTACCACAATAAAATAAAATGAACAAAAGCTTTTGAGCATAAAAGGACGATAAATAGGACATTTTATATGCAAAAAAACAAAATCATTTATTAATTGTAAGAGGTTATCTGTCTAGGTTTTAATTGTTTTCTCTGAATAATATTATTGAGTTTTATTTGTTTTTCTCCAGTTCTCTTAACATTGACCCGTGTTCTTTTCTTATGCCACTGGGCAGAAGAGTCACAGCACAATGTTAATAGCGGGAAAATAGTGGCTCCTTGTGGCACTCTTGAGCTCAGTGTCAGTTTGGTATTTTGTCATTTAGTGTAATATCTATTTGGATTTTAGATCTTTATCTATGAAAGACGAAGACTACTTCCATTACTTCCATTCTTAACTCGTGCTTGCTATTGCAACCCGTTGGAAGTTTGGGCTGAAATCCTTGTTTACACGACCCCTTCTTCTGGCACTCTCTCCGCTGCAATATCTTGTCTCCTGGTGCTCGGGAACATCACTGCACATTTTCATAACCCAGAAACCCACTGCTAGGATGTACCCAGGAGGGACCAGAGTGCGACTCAGAGGAAGCCATAAAACGCAGGGCAAAGACAGCTCTGCTTTATGCCAGACAGAGGGAAAGGAATGCTCTTGGATCCCTTCCTCTCGTGTTCCCTTTCTATTCCAACAAAATCAGAGTGGAGCTCGGGATGGTGAGCAGGCTGGCCCATGGAGCTCTACATCGTGTTCTTCTAAGGGGCAAGGCCAGTTCTGAGAAAACATTTGTTGTCCACGGTCTCCAGCATCTCTATGCCATCCCTACATTCCAGCAGCTTCCCTGTCATTCTCCTTGCCTTCTGCAGAAAGCTATCTGAATGCTTATTTTCTTTGCTTACTTGGAGCTGAGCTGCAGACCCAGGACCTGCTCCATGGATCACACATGCCCCCCTAAGACTTTGATTTGAGAGCATATAATCAGGACCCTTCAGTCCTCTGGGGAGAGATGTGAGTGTTGTAGAGACTGTGATTAAGCCCGAGACTCAGGAGGGCTGATGGAATAGTGACTGTTTTGACGTCTGGCTGGACACCTAGGAAGAGCGGACGTCTCAGTTTCAGTACAAAGGCAGCAGCACAACCCATGACCCAGCTCAAAAGCGGTCAGATAAAACCCAGTTCCCCCTCACTCCTGGGGAGGGGCATGAGCATTTCTGTTCTACTCAGATCTTCAACTGATTGAATGTGGCCCACCCATTTAACCCGGAGGTAGAATGCTCCTGGGTTCAATCCCAACTACCATAGGAAAAAAAAAAAACAGTGAAATCCTATGCTGTTCTCACTCTACATACAGGAAAACCAATGTGGGGAATTAAAGTAATTCCACTGTGCGGAGTGGAATTGCTACCTTTCCCTTTCCGTATTACTGGCCCCGGCTCCTCACTCTCACCCCTGTTCACACTGAGTTAGACAATCCAACATGTCTGCTGCTCCTCCTTGCCACTCGTACTGCAGCCGCGCAGAGTAGCTGCCCCTACGGGAGCAGTATTGATGGGCTTCTTCTCACTGAGCCTTCCTCCAGGCCTGTCACCAGCCACTGTCCCAGAGGTGGTGACCCCAGTGCTTCTAGAATAAAGATATGATCCTGAGAGACCTCCAGGGCATTTTTAGAATCCAGATCTGAACTACTGTTATAGGCTCAGGCAGTTTCTTCCCACTGTCACAGACAGAGAAGATGCGAGAAATTATCATACGAGAGCATGTCATTCCTCAGCCAGGTCCAAACCCTCGGGCTGTTGGGGGTCCGCATGTCAAGCTACACACACTTCCCAAGAGATGCGGCTATATTTTATTTTAAATACTTAATTTAAGACTTACACCTGAAAACATAACCAGTAGGCTTCCCTTCCCCAAGCTAACACTATTCGCAGAGATTACATATTTCATACTCTCCGGAGGAAGATGAGAAGCAGGCCACAAACATGAATTAGAGGTCTGTTGGGGAATGAGTGTGAGGGGCTGTTTCCACAGCAGGTTTTTATTTGGAAGCAATGTGTGTGTTTTAGAAAGACAGTCATCCCAAAAACCATCCCTCAAGGTCTCAAATACCTTGGAGGCAGCTGTAGAGAGGCGAGTTACAGTACGTGCATGTAAAACACTGGAGAGTAGAAAACCAGGACGCGCTGGCAAGGTGCCCCGGTGTCCTTCGAGCCGGAGTCAGGCGCGTACAACGTGGAGATGATCCGTTAGGTTCTGTATATCAAGAATACCTACTGGGCGGTCAGTGAATGAGACATACTTTTATATTGGCTCAAACGTAAGGGCGTGATCTAGCGATGTTGCTACCTTAGAACGAGGCCAGCATGGGCTTCATGTGGCTGTGTCCCCCAGTGCATGATGGGGTGTGCCCCACTGAGAATGCTTTGGGTTGCAGGGAGCAAGAAAAAAATGTAACTCTTAGTGACGTAAGTGCTAAGTCCTGTTCCTTCGCTCACCTAACGAGAAATCCCAAACTAGGAGAGCTTTGGAGTTGACTGAGCCCCCATGGACATCGTTAAGAGCCAAGGGCACCATCTGGAAGTTTCTCAGAACAGTTTCTGTGCTTCCAAAGGAGCCGTAAGGAGCGATGGCTCTTCATTTTCTGAATCTCACTGGGTCATAGGTAACGTTGGATCAGCGACCGCCATCTTGTACTTGGCCAGTAAATGTAAACACCACTGGACTAAGTGGGTCTGGCCCTTGTTCTATCCCTGGTTTTCCAATCAAGTGAGCCCCAACTCTCCTTTATAATTTAACCTATTTTGCATTGAGTTTTTTGTTACGTGTACCCAGGTACTTCTAACCCACCCAGTGATGGCTGCAAGATCAATTCCAGAAGAGGGCAGAGCAGAAGCCAGACTGGCGTGGCAGCCCTGGGGATCGGGTGGGCGGCGAGGAGAGGCACTCAATGAGTGAGCACGAGTCTGGCCACGAGTTTAGCAGTGAGAGGCCACAGGTAGGGCAGGGCCGCGATGGAGTGTGCCTGAGTGTATCATTCCTTTAAATACTGTAGAAGGCTCCCAGTGGTTTAAACATTAACAGAAGGGGCAAATTAAAACAAAAAGGAGAGGTTGAAAATAGATCAAGAGGGGAAATTTTCAATAGAACAAAGTCCCTGAGAAAAGAATAGAAAAAGAAAAGGTTGAGACAGGGTCGGGCGGAGTGACTCCCATTGGGCAGAAGGAAGACCGTCTGTCTCCCCAGCTGCACAACAGGGACAGAAGAGGATGCAGGCCTATATGCCGTGCCAAGGGTATGTGTAAACACACTTCTTTTTCCCGATCATTCTAATTTTTCTATAAAGTTTCAATAAAAGAAAGGTAAAGGATATAGACCAAACAGAGGAGGGAAAGTCTGGGAAAATCTAAGGAGCTCTCAAGACATAGGATACATGCTTTATTTACATGAATGGGGGCTATAATCACCTCTGCTGAGCGAGAAGAACCCTTCCACATTGCAGAGGATGCCCTAGAGACAGATTAAAACGGAGACGTCAGACAGGGACATGGAGCCTATCTCTACGTCATGTCGTCAAAGGCTGCAAAAGCCAAAGAGGGAATCGCAAAAATCTGGCCTGCGCTTCCCTGATGAACTGTGCTGTCCATTCGAGCCCTTCTCCAGAGATGGAGGTCAAGCCAGGGTCGCCACTGTGGCTGTTGCTAGTGGAACAAGCGTGAGCAGAGGCTGCTTCTAGTTGACTTAACGTGGCATTCCTCTCGTGTCTCTGAACTTTCATAATCGCATGTTTGGAAATAGTTAAGTAGCTGCCTTGACTTGTTCAACACGATGGCCACAGACGTTTCATTGAGCTGACACAGGATTTATGTCTCAATAACACAATTAAACTTAGTGAGCGCCGTGGTTTCAGAACGATTTATGCCTGGCCTGCAATTGGAGAACGATTTATACCCCAGTGAGGGGCAGCAGCGTTATGAGGGGCTCTTCTAAGACACCCCGTATCCTGTGCTCTCCACGGGCGGGGGGAGGAGAGAAGGCGGGAATCCACTCCTGGACAGCTTTCCCTGATTGTTTTTTTCATCAGAAAAAAAACTAGAAGCCTTCCCTAACTCCCTGCTCTCTACACAATCTTTCCAGTCACTCTGGTTCCTATTAGTTATTTCTATAAACTCCAGATCGGTCTTGAATAGCGTGGGGATGAAGGGGCTGCAGGGACTCGGCACCAGCAACACTCTTCAGTTTCCCATCTCAGATCTGGCCTTACTGGAAACACCAGCACCATGGCCAAGCTGTGAGCATCGTCTTGTAGATCATCTGACTCCCAAGGTCACTGGATGCTGTGACTGTCTGCTGATACCCAGGACAAACCAGCTCGTGGGCTCCAGCAGTGCCAGGTCCACTCTGGCAGACCCCAGAGACAGGCAGAGAAAGGGACTCCCCCATGGTGCAGAGCGCATGTGGGCTCTGGTGAGGGTGAGCCTGAGTCTGTATCAGGACCCCGTTTGCCCGGCTCTGTGACCACGGCCATGTTGTTTCATCTGTTTGTGTCTCAACCGTCTCATCTGTAAATTGGGACAACAGTTCCTAACTCAGGGGATCATTCTGAGAAAATGTCACTCTGAGACTATCCCAAATGCTGCTGGGTGTGGTGCCATATGCTTGTAATCTCAGAATTTGAGAGGTTGACACAGAAAGCTTGCAGTTTTCAAGAACAGCCTCAGCAACTTAGCGAGACACAATGTTGGGCTGTAGCATGGAGATGGGACACCCCTTGATCCAATCCCTGATCCCAAACACACAAACAAGAGGAATCCAAGTGCTAATAATGGGATAATTCAAATGAGTGGAAGGGGAGAAAGTACTAGAGGCAAGACATGAGCCAGCAACTTGAGAAGTAAAAGAACTGGACTCACAGCTAGAGACCTGGGCTTAGGTTCCAGCTCTGGTCCTCATCATCTGTGGAAATGGTAACAGGCCTGCCACGTGGCTGGCGTGAGAAATCACGAGTGACAACACCTATGATGACTTGGTAGGTACCGAGTCTAAGTGCATTTTCTCCCTCTTTGCAAGCAATTGGAACAAAGTGGATGCTTCAGAGCATTGCGTACCAAAGTGCCTGACCAGGAGGCAGCGGGAAGGCTGTCCTCGCCCACGTTTATGAAGTCACCGTAGGCTTCCTCCGCATCCCCCCTCTTTGCTTCTTAGCATTTTTCTAAGGAGCAAATATTTCCTGCCTCCACACAGGTCTGTCTTCAAATTGTTGTCACCAGTTAAAAACAAAACAAAACAGTGCTTAGTTAAGTTGTTCACTAATACCACTGAAAAAGTTATGGAAGCCGAGGGTCCCAGAATTTTGATACAAAAGTCCAAGAGGAAAGAGAAAGTCTTAAAGACTTCCAGGTACTCTCCTTCCAACGATGACATCTTGGAAAGTCTTTGTGGACACAGGCCCTCTCTAGTCTTCCTCCCTTTTCCTCCATGTGAACAAAGAGAGATAGCCTGGGGTTCTAGTGAGATAGACTGAGACCTCAATGTGTTCCAGATTCTGTGTAATAATGACAATAATAGTATTAATGATTAATAATATTAATATGATTAATAATAATGATTACTACTTTTATCATGATTACCATTATTACTATTTTTTTTCTTTTTTGCCCTGGCCAATTCTCACCAACCTACCCTTCTCTCCTGCCCCCAACCCCAGTCCTGGCCCGTTCAGTCTTAGGCTCCGTCCACTGGCGGTCACGAGGAGCTTGTGTCCATGCTGGCGGGATGATGAGACCACCCTGCCACCCTGCTTGTCTTCTTTCTCTACTGTATGCTCCTTACCACGAAAATATCCACACGGGCTTGAATTTCTCACCATGCAGAGCTTCAAGGCTCCGAGTGCTATTTCCAGTTTCAGAGAAATTTGTGCAAGTTACTGAAGTCCAATGTCATTCAAGTATTGGTTTTCTAAGCAAAAGGGAAATCAGAAGTGAAAACACACATGGTCTTAGAAAAAAAAGTCTCAAAGTTACCTAATCATTTTTCTCCCAAAATATTCCATTTCCCTTGCATCTGAGAGAAAGGAGATAAAATTAGAATTGACTTCCCAGAAGGAAAATTTTAAAGGTGAGAAAAGTGGATTAATAAATAGACCTAGGGTTGAAATGTTTCTTTAATTCCATTTTGCAACTAGTTACTCCATCGCCCACCTGGAAAATTCTAGATGTTGTCCAGAACACAGCTTAGACCTGCTTTCTACTTTCTGAGTAAGACAATATGAGGTTGTATTTATTTTTATTTTTATTTATTTATTTATTTATTTTGCGGGTCTGGGGATAGAACCCAGGGGCATTCGACCTCCGAGCTACACACCCTGCCCTATTTTTTTTTTAATTCTTTATTTTGAAACCGGGTCTCACTGAGTTGCAGAGGGCCTCACTAAGTAGCTGAGGCTGTCCGCGAACCACGATCCTCTGGTCTCAGCCTCCCAAATGCTGGGATTACAAGCGTGCACCACCACGCCCGGCTATGAGGTTGTATTTTTGTTGTTTTGTGGTCCTGGGGACTGAGCCAGGGGGCATTCTACCTTTGAGCTATACCCCATCCCCTTTTAATCTTTTTGTTTTGAAACCAGGTCTCACTAGGTTGCTGAGAATCTCGCTAAATTGCCAAGGCTGTCCTTGAACCTGCGATAATCCTGTTCTAGCTTCCCAAGTACTGAGAGTACAGGTATGTACTACCACACCAGGCTGAAAATATAAGTGTTTCCAGATTGTATTCAAATCACCTGTTTAGGTAGCCATGCCCCTCCACTACACAACAGGATAATCCCAGGCGGGAATGTGACTTAGTTATCTCTGCGACTCAGATGTCTTCTGTCCTCTGTTGACACCTCAGATCAATTTCGACGCAGATTTCAATACTATCTAATATTCCTCAGAGGAGAAGAAATCCCCAGCACCAAAAGGTTTATTGAGTCTTAGAGACTTTTCAGCAGTTCTGGAAGAGACAGGAGGCTGAGGGTTAAATCATCCGCCCACCAGCAGATCGCTCAGAGCTCGTCAGCCCTGGGTTTTCTCTAGACTCTGCTGTTTAGCGCAGCGCTCAGCCCCCAGCTGGCTGAGTAGCTTGTAGACTGAAATGACGTCTTGCTGCCCTCTCTTAGGTGAAAGGTCAGGTGTGGGCTGGGCCTCCACAGGAATGAGTCCTTTTGCTCACACAGAGGCGCTTTTCAGATGCACCCAGAAGCCGCTGTGCTGTGCACCTGGACGGGAAGGCACTCCTGCTGCCTGCAGGAAGCCCCACGAGGCGAGGAGCTGGCTCTGCTCGGCCTCCAGCCTGCACTCCGTCTCTCATGGTGCTCAGCTCCTTTCTTGTCCCCACGTGACCCTCATGGCCTCTAGGCTGGGCACAGCAAGGTGACCGTGGGAAAAGTCCTCTGTGTGCCAGATCCCCACCCCTCATGCCTCGCGGCCCACAGCGGGTTCTCGGTTCACAGATGTGTAACTGAATCTCACCTAGAATAACCGTTTTACAAGGAGCACCAGACATTAGGAGACCAAGCCAGGCCCTGTGGCCACACCTGCCGTCCCAGTGCTCGGGAGGCTGAGACAGGAGGATTGTGTGCTTGAGGCCAGCAACTTAGCGAGGCCTTCGGGAACTTAGTGAGACACCCTATTGCAAAATAAAAACAAAAACTAGGGCTGGGAGTGTAGCTTGGAGGTAGAATGTCCCTGGGTTCAAATCCCAGTACCATAAAAGCAAAATCAAACACAAAACAAAAACCAATACTCAAATAACATTTGACACAGCACATGGAAAGTAGCTTTATAATAGGACATGGTGTGACTTTTCAGTGACTTCCTGTTAGTGGGAAATCATATGTCCAGGAAAAAAAATTGTGGCCACATCCACATATTCTTATTAAAGTTTATTTTTTTGCTATATGAACAGGTTGTTTTATAGAAAAATCAGTAAAAAAAATACTTGTGTCACATCTATTTTTAATTGCCACTAAGATTTAATTCCAAACAACTGAAAAATAGAAGTTTCTCCTCTTCTAGTTAAAAGTCTAAATTAACAGAATGCCTTTAGAGAAATACATCATTGGCTAGATCGATTGATTTTTACTTCCAATTATTCAGGGATTTCTAATTCTAGAAATTCCTCTGTTGTCTAGTTGGGACAACGAAGTCCTGCCAAATGACAGAGGAACCCTGGCAAATAGTTTGAGTGAATGCATAAAAATAGGAATTGCTGGCTTGGGAATAGCTCTTTCCAAATTTGGAAATTTTCTCTCACATGTAAACTAAACATCTTTATATTTTAATTGAAAGCTACAGTCATGTAGAGAGCTGCTTATGAATAATTTAAGAGTAAACATGACTTTAACATCCATAAAAACATTCATGATCTTATATTTTGGGGCCCCAAATAATCACTTAATTCTACCTTTTTTCCCTCAAAGCAGCTTTTGAAAGAGTACTATTGTTCTGCTATGTCCTCCGGCATGTTGCCTCTACTCCCTCAAACCCACACCTCACTTAGACACGAGTTCCCTTTCTAAGAAATCCTCAGAAAAAAAGAGCATAGAAGCACCACTATTGGATGTGGCCAAGGCTCATAAATAAAAGAGTTAAATTTCAGTTACCTGGAAATAGCTACGTTGGCCAAGGCTGCAATTATTCTAAGTTTAAATTAAACCAAATCCCAGGCTTTCTTGGTTCCAAATCTTTCCTTTTTGGCGAAGGTTGTATTCTTGGTTCAAAGAGAATGAAGGCTTTTTTTTTTTTTTTTTTTTGTAAGGGGCTCAAGGCTTCTTGGACATCGGATGGCTTTTACAAAGTACCATTTTGCTAAGTGCAAAGGAATAAGAAACAGCTGGGTTGCATTTCCTTTGAAATGTACACTTAGTTAAAATTAAAGACAAAAACGAAAAAATAAAAAGTGCTAGAGAAAAACACTTTTTGGTTTTGCCAAGACTCAAACCATTTAAGAAAATGAGGGAATAAAAAAAGGGAATGGTCTGATTTTTTTTTCCAAACCAGTTTCCCCTTCTGTGGTACTGAACTCCATTAAGCCCAAAATAAAATGGTGCATGACACTGGTTCTGGAAACAGTTACGGGTGTGTAAGCATGAAGGGTTTCGAGAAATACTTGCTTTCTCTGTCCCCTCTACCCCAAGAATAGTTGCAATCTTTTCTTATTTTTATTTATCCTTTTTCTGCCAGTCCCTTCCCAACAGATAGAAGACTCCTAAACAGAGAGATTGAATTTAAGTAGAAAACTCCGGGCTGGTTGCTTAAGTTCCTGGGAACATGTTCATACTACAAATAGTAAATAAATAATAAAGCGATCCTCGGAATGGAAAGCTGCTAGGTCCTGCCAGCTCCCTTTCACCAGACAACAGAGAAACAAAAAGGCAATCTTGCCCACGAATTATAGATGAAACGGGCCCATACGCGGCAGTGTTGACTTCAATTCAGTTCAACAAACACTACTCAGCACCTCCGAAATTCGAATCATTGAATTAGGTACTGTTAGATATTGAAAAAAATGAATGACGAAAGTGGGTAGAGGAAAAAGAAGAAAACTCACACAGGGATTGAACTGAACCAGAGAGCACCTCCGTAGTCAACAGGGAAGTTGGTTTATTCCAGAGTTTGCAAGATGCAAAGCGTCCCTGAAATTGTATCTCTTCTAAAGTAGTTTACATTTTGGGGCACAGAATAATATATTAAATACTTGCATTAAAGTCATCATGTAATTATTCAATTATTTCAGTTAAGAAGTTTTTCAGAATGGTCAAATTTGGAGTATTTAGTGTTTTATTTGGAAGTCTCCCTTCAGAATTTCTAGAACTGTACTGACAAGGAAAATATTATTGTAGTTTCATACATGTCTTAGGCAGAGATCTAACTGACTCACACCAGCGCTGGCAAAACTGGGGAAAGTTCATCTGTACTTGTGACTTGTTTATCTTTTCAGATTTTCTTTCACCCCCAACACAAACCCAAGAATACACTTTCGTGCACATTCTCATTCTCTCTGTATTTTTCTACTGGGGGGAATACACACACACACACACACACACACACACACACACACACACACACACACATATATAAGTTCAATTAGCACAAAAGTAATACTATTTTCTTTCTTCTTGAATGTTTTCGAATATTTTTGTTAAAGAAGGCCTCAGTAAGTTGCCGAGGGTCTCACGGTGTTGCTGAGGCTGGCCTCAAACTTGCAATTTGGTTGGAATTTTGGTGAAAATTGGTAATAGAGGCATATGAAATAAGAAATCCTGGTTACACTTAGGATAGCAAAAATGTTGAGATTAAGGAACCAGGTCTCTCTTCTATGTACCCTCTCGAAATCTCAGATATTAGAGTGGTTCTTTTAAGAATGGGCAGAATGGGGGCATTCCCTATGTGCAGCAACTGCTCACGTGTTGGTGATGACTGTTCATAAACCCTGCCCGGCCCAGTGCTCACCGTCTCCTGAAGACCCCGTTCTGCTCTGCTCACACTCTAGGATTCTTGGGCTGCCCATGCAGCTTCATCTTGTCTTTTCTTCATCTTTGGCTTTCCTAGGAAGACCAGCCTCCCAGTCTAGAAACAGCACCATAACACCCCACCGTTTTCCTGATCTCACCCCAAAGTTTTCCTAAATAGTGCATCTCTCTCTACCAAATAGTGTATGGCACCTTAAGAGATACTTAAAACCCTTCATATGCTTAATTCAGTTCTGGCTGGGCTTTTTATTAATAATAAGTAAATCCAAGATTTCACAAATTATCTACATCTGCTATATCTGAAAGACTTCTGAACTATGTCCAGCATCAGAAGACCCAGAGTCATGGCCGGGCGAGGCAAAGGCCAGTTATAGCAAGTGTCTTGGGGTTAGCCAGCCTTCCAGCAGGACTGTGGCTCATTGTAAGGACCAGAAAGGGAGAAGGAAAGAAGAAGGAAGAAGGAAGGAAGGAAGGAAGGAAGGGTTTTACAATGATTCATTAAGTCATAGTACAAACCAAAACGTGATCTGAGAGATATTTTTTCTGCAGAGTAGCCTGTTCTGTATGCAGTAGGTTGTTGCTGTATTTGATTCTGTTTTTCACAGAATGCAAACAAGTTGAAACTCTTAAGTGCACTTTCTAGGCTCCCAAGCAACAGCCCCTCCTGGCCAGGCGCGGGAACCTCTTAATGACGAATATTCTGTTCTGGGGCAGAAACCGAAGCCAGACTCTTGTGTGGCAATTCATTTGTCTGATTTTGCTTTTTGTTTTCTTACTGTTATTTTTGCTGTTGTCATTGCTGTTTTGGTTTTTTGTTGCTGTTTCCATTTTTGCTGCTGATTATCTTACAAGTTTCCAGAAAGGAGCTGTGTCCTGCTTTTCATATCAAAGCCCTTGCCCCCCCATCCCAATCATTCCTCCCCTCCCTGCCGTCCACTCCCAGCAACAGGGACATGTCACTGTAGGCACCCAATAAAGAAGCAACGTGTGCTCTACAAAAACAGGCTCACCAACATAAAAAAGCAAAACTCCGACCAGAAAAGCCTCCGTTTCAGATGTAAAGTAAATGTCCACTTGTTTTTCCAAGAACAAGAAGGGGCCATGATCCTTCCAGAACTGATTTTCTCAAAAGCCTGTGTGCCTTGTTAGGTTGGTGCTTTTCACGAGATGCTCCCCTGGCCTCATCCCCTCACCTACAGTCTTAGTTGTACTCGTGGACCCCAACTCCTCTTACATCTTAAAGAAAGATTGTCCTCACAGGGTTTGCAAAGAAGATAACTAATTTCAGTCTGTAAGATGTTGATCTGGCCCCCACTGGAGAGCATAATCTAAAACACCCAGTGGATAATAAAATCAAAACCAATTTTTTTTGGTGGTCCAGACCTATTTTATTTTTGGAAACACGGTCTCTTAAGCCAGCGCGGCTTGGATCCTCCTGTCTCCGCTTCCCAAGCGCGGGGATTAAAAGAGTGCACCACCATGCCTAGCCTTCAAAACCAATTTTTAAAGGAGCTATGAGTGTTCTGTGCTTTCTGTTCCCAACACCTTCCCAACTGTCACCTTGGGGAAAGGGCGTCTGGAAAGGTTGATATTGTCCCTGGAGGTCTGGGTGTGTAGTGGATGGCGTCTGGCTCACACCTGGGAGATCTGAAAGACGGGGGATTGCGGATGCCTTGGCTCTAGCAGCAGAGTGGAGACCGGGCTTGAGGGATGACTGATACGTGACAGTCCAGGCGGGTGAGTTGTTTCCACGGGCCACCAGAGAGAGGGGGACACCATTTTGTGATAGTACTGGCCCAATGACAGGGAAGAAGGGAAAGAGAATGGGTTACCAATCCTGGTGTAGGCCTCGGAAGAAGCAGAGGCTGGGACCCAGGCTGGACCGCAGGACTGACAGGTGACAAGCTTCACCGAGGTGGGATCCCTTGGCCGGCTGTACCTGATAATTTTAGGGTGCCATACTGCTCTGAGGATTCAATCAAAGCTTTGTGTCTTCTTCTTAGTATTTTAGGAAGAGTTCAGGGTATTTCCAGAAGGGCACCCTGGACCGCTGTTTCCTCTCTTACACCACCCTGTCCACTGGGATGAGAAGTCCTGATTAAACCCAGCCTGCCCCATGAAGCCAGTGCTATTTAGCCATGGCTCCCTGGCCCTCTCTGCTGTCCATAGCCCCTGGCGCACTGATTCTAGATCGATCCACTCTGCACCCTGCTTCCCAGCCCGGACCCCTTCCTCCTGGGGTCTGACCTGGCATCTGACTGCTTCACGGCTGTATCACCTGACCTTTAGATGTCACCCCTCGCTCGATTCCCTTCTTGGCTATGATTCTTACAGTGTCCTGGTTGAATTCAAACCATCCTCCGCCCTGTCCAGCCCAGCAAGCCTCTGGGAGCTCCCTGCGTCCCATCCAGCGTCCAGACCTCCATCCCCACAGGCTGTCCCTGCAAACATCTCCCTACCTGTTGCTTAGGTAAAGGATTTGATCCATGTAATAACCAAACTGGCCCCCTGGCCAGCGGCGCTTCGGTTACAGCCCTGTGTTTGAGTTTCCGTCTAAATTGAATTTCAGATTGTTGCTTCAGCGAGGAGCTTGGAGAGGAGATTTGGGAAGAGAGTAGACTGGAGAGAGATTCTGCCCAGAAAGGAAGAGGGTCTGTGGAGAGGAGAGGGTCACGTGATCGAGTTTTCCTAGTCCTTGTATTTTTATGTCTTTATTTTTTGCTCTGGACTCACACTTACCTGAAGCGTCTGAAACTTTATAGAGAAAAAGCTCTCCTGATAGAAAACACTTGCATTCTTGCTGAGAGTATTGTGGGGACGGTGAGGCGCGCTGCCAGGCCTTTGGCCCCGGCCAGTCCTGCCGAGAATAGAGTGTTTACAGGGCCGATGTGTGCCTGATGGAGCCTCTGTGCTCTACCCCAGGGCAGCGCACCCCTAGAGCTGCAGGTCAGTGATGGACTCGGGTCTATCGCCCACCCAGCCACACGGCCTGACTTTTCCAACCCCCATGGCAACGTGGATTTATAAAATCTATTCACATCTCCTTCGTTTGGGGATTTATGCTTGCAAGTCCACTATCATTAAAGAGTTACGTGCTTACATCTCCCTTTCCATCGCGGGGATTATAAACCCCTGGCAACAGTAAATTATTCTCCTCTGCGCTGTATACGACGATTACCCTGTGGAATTTTCTAGACGGTCCGGTAAGGCACCGAGGCATTAATGAAGTGTTATTTATACTGCGCACTGATTTTCTGCGTTGTTTTTCTTGAAGTTTCCCCGGGTTCCATCTCTTTTGATTTATCATACATTTAGCAGACCTAAGTATGAAAGCCATTTTTCTGTCACTCTTCGAACTTTAAATGAACAAGACTTTTTATGAAGTGTAATTTTCAATAACAATGAAATAGTAGAAGCCCCTCTTAGAGTCCCTGGTTCCATTTCTGCCTGTGGGTTTTTTTTTCCTCTCTTTTTTTTCTCTCTGATTTTTTTTCTTCTTTCTTATTTTTTTCTGGTTTCCCACCAGGGCTGCCTCTGCTTGCTGTAGCCTCTGATATGCAAAAACCAGCATCCAGGGGAGGGGAGGGAAGTTTCTTCTCATCCAGTTACACAAGGCCAAGAAGGGCAAACGTAGACACACAACACGCTGTGCACACAACTAATTGGGGGGGGGGGTCGTGAGGGTTGGAGCTGCTGAGAGTTGGACGGTTTTCCCAAAAGGTGGCAATTTCTCTTTGATATCGTTCTCCTGTCCTTGCACCTGGGGTGGATGAATAGCTCCCATTCATTCTTCCCAAGAGCGAAAGTGTCTGTGCTTTCTAATTAATCAATTTGGATTCAAATCATCACTGTAGTTTTTGGAGCGACATGATTTAACATCCTTAATAGCTCCTAGAAAATGGGTATATAATTAAATTCAGGACCACGTGAAGAGCGTATGTTAATATCTGTAATGGGCTAGTGTAATTACACAGTTTACGTACCCAGTTCCCCCCTCCTTTCTGTCTTCTCTTGTCTCTCCTTCTCTGCTGTCTTAATCTCCCTTCCATCAGCCACTTCAGAATTAAGTTAGTTCCTTGAACAAGAAGTTGGTGGTGATACATATGGCGGGCAAATTTTCTTGGTCTACTCACAGCTCTCTTTGCCAATGCTCTCTCAAGGAACCCCTTCCTTTCTCTTTCTTTTGTGGTACTGGGAATGGAACCTAGGGGTATTCTATTTCCGAGCTATATCCCCATGTCTATTTTGTTTTTGTTTTGAAACAAAGTCTTGCTAAATAGCTGAGGCTTGCCTCAAGTCTGCAGTTCTTCTGTCTCAGTACCCCAAGTATGGGGATTACAGGCATGGGCCACCGTGCCTGGCCAGTGACTGACTCCCTTTCTATTTGCTTGCTAAGGAAGCTGACCCCTCAGAGCGAGTCATTATTGATCTAAGCTAAATATAGTAATTCCATTACCTTGGAAAATGATTATATTTGGGCGTAATTATGTGACTTAAAGCCAGTCCATAGCATGTGCAAAGAAAGCTTCTAGATCACTGGGGGAAATAATTTTTTTTCTAGTCAGAAAAGACACACCTGAAATCTCAGTAGTTGGGAGGCTAAGGTAGGAAGATCATAAGTTTGAGGCCAGCCTCAGCAACTTTGGACCCTCAGCAACCTAGTGAGACCCTGTTTCAAAATAAAAAGGGCTGGGGTATAGCTCAGAGATGGAATACCCCTGGATTCAATCCCTAGTGCCAGAGAGAGAGAGAGAGAGAGAGAGAGAGAGAGATTGATTGATTGATTTTGGAATGTCATCCTCCTCTTCTCTAACATACATATGTAGCCAGCCATGGATTTATGGGATGCCTGGAATAGCTGCAGCTACCTCTGCCCTGAAACATCACCAATGCATATGGCAGAATGCACAGATGAGACACCGCCCTTGATGATAGCGCCATGCTGCTGAACTGCCCCCCCCCAGAGCCCCGCTACGCTAAACAACACATGCCTTAGACTGCAAGTACGCTGGTCATTGTTCTGTTAGCCAAAGCAGGAATTGGCTACTGCCAAAGGGTGCTGCAAACCCAGGTTCAAGTCCCAGCTTTGTGTGTATAGGATTGGACAGGAGATGGGAACCCACAGGCCTCACTTTCTTGTCAGCATAATGACAGCAGAAGTTTTACCCCCTCTCAGACTGATGTGAGGGCTTGGTACATTTGCATAGAACATGGCTGGATGCGAAGCCCTCGGCAATGGGAGTTCCAATGGTAGTCTAAACGTCTCTCCAGGGTGCGTGCAGAAGACCCTGATTAATCCTCCTCCTTCAGACCCCACTTGCTGCAGAAGATTTGAATAAATACTTTGCTGGTCTCAGATATTAAATTCTGCTGCTCTGGCCAGCGAGATGGTTGATCTCCTCTCCTCTGTCTGCCCTGAAGCCACAGGCCCAGGAGAGGATGGTCACTCCGCTGTACACACTCACACATCAAAGGAAATACAAAAGAGCCTCCTGCCCATGTGATCAGCCAGGAATTTGTGGTTTGGCATGGGAATGTGCGGCCCAAACGGCCTTTTTAATTTTGTGAGGGGCAGAGGAACTGGAACTCTTAATTCTTCTTGGAGTAACGCTTTCTGACACAGCGCCCCAGAGTCTCTTCCGTTGGCTTTATATAAACTCTTCCCGTTATTGTTTGCAGTACGATCTGGAAATCGGGGACCCCCTCCCCCCGACCACCTTAGATGGCGGTTCTCTGTTTTTTTCTGGCTCTTCAGCACTTTATAAAACTGGTCTTCCTGTCTCCATCTGCCCTAGGACCCTTCTGCAGATGTATTTCTATTTGTGTCTCCTTTTCTTCCTGCATTTGGACTTCTCCGCGATGCTCCCCGTGGCTGGAAGCCCAGCCTTCTCCCCCCCCCTTGAGGCTTATTCTGTATCATCTCAGTTACCCATGAGCCTGCACAGAAATGCCCAGAACTTGAAACCTGACTCGTTCCTTTCTGCACTTAACGCTGGCATGTTGGCTCAGAACCCAGGCACCGCCAGACAGAGCAGATAAACCAGCATCCCTGATTCTTAGGTTTACAAAAGTGGATTTATTGCTTTGCATCCCAAGAAAAGTCAGGAAATTAAAAGACAACAATGAAAATGCAAATCTTAAAGGATGAGGAGTGGACATTTGACTTTTTTTTTCATGACTGCCTGGTAGTAGAAGATCCTCTCAGTGCTTGAGAGCCTGGCAGTGCAGGTATGGGGTTCAGGCTTCCAAAAGCCACATACCTAGACTCCTAGAACCCGTCCTCTAGGGGCACAGCCATGCCTATAGCATAAAACTACAGCCCTGTTGCAAACAATAACAACAGCAAAACAGGGCGGCTTAGAATCTGTGTTGTTAACGGTGAGGCCAGAACTTGGTGGCAGTAATTAACCAACCAAGCTGGGGTACTGGCCACTCAGAGCTCTCATCCCTTCAAGTCATCTCACAGATCGGAGAGCCAAAGGTGCCCTCCCAGTCACGTCCTTTTGGCTATGATCCATTTCTGTTTCTGTTTCTTATGATCAAAGAATCTTACATGACACCGTTTACTTCTGTATCACTGTGTCTTGGAAACAGCAGGGTCTTTACAGTGAGAGGAACAGACAGACTACTTATTTGCTGGCAATTTTGGGCAGTTATGTCAACGTCTCTGGGCCCAGGCTTGTACGTCTCAAGCAAGGGGGGAAAGAATGACCAAAGTTTTCAGTGCTGTTGAAGGAAGGAGCTTTATGCACAATCTCTTAGATTCTATAGAAGTTAAAACTTGAGCCTGTCTTCCAGCTATTCATAATTCAGTTAGAAACCTCTGTCATGCACTTATGAGCCATGGGTAACATTTGTTATTCATAACCTCTTAGGTTTTTTTTTTTAAATTAAAACTTGAGCTTGTCTTCCAGCTATTATTGACTTAGCTGGGAACCCCTGTCATGCACACTGATTGGCCATCAGTAACCTTGTATCCACACCTAACAGCATGTCATGCCCCTGCCCTCTACAGCAATCCTGCCAGGTAGATACTGTGACTCATGTTTTATAGATGAGAAAGCTAAAACTTCTAGAGAGATCAAAAGATCACACAGCTGGAATCCAAACCCAGGGCCCTCTCCCCAGATCCTCTGATCCTACCCACCTCACTCACATGAAAAGACACGCTTTGAGGAGAGTGTAGACATGCAGGGAACGATAGGGCTTCGTTTTAGAGAAGCACAGAAGGACTTCGTAAGAGAAGAAGGCCACATTTCTAAGATGTCAGGTTACGACAGCGCCAAGAATTTTCTGGAACATAATGTCACACACTTTTTATTCTGTCGATTCTTCCGTAGCCAGCTAAATCTTATTTATTCTGAAAATACATGCCGCCCAGATTATCCCCTCCAGCAAGGCTTCTCTGCTGCTCATTGACTGGCTCAGTGACCCCTTCTGCGTGCACCTAGAGCCTACATGGCCTGCACAGAGGTCCTGTAAATACTGGGTCCTTTGTAGCAGCCAGTGTCTAGTTTGTGAACCCCGTGAATGCAGAGATAATGCCTGCCTTATTTATCGGTGGACGCACAACATCAACGTGGTACCTGGCGCATGCTAACTGCTCAGTCAGTGTTGGCTGACTGAATGCGGAATGAGAGACCCCAGCAGAGAAAATCACAGAGACACATCTGGCTGCAGAGAGAATGTTTGGAGTAAAACGTTTACCAGTGTCAAAACTCGACCAGCGTCAGAGTACCCTGGCCCCTTCCAGAACTTGATTGCAAAAAGACAGATGACCAAGATAATTAAATTAGAAGAGAAGCCAAAGAAGCCTACTCGTTCCATTAGAAGAGAGGGGATTTTATAGAAGAGATATGAAAATAAAATTTATGAGTATGTTCAGTGTTAAGAAAAAGAACTGCCTGGGTCTGATCATAGCTAGTCACCGAGTGGACAGTGATAGTCATAAGCTCAGTGCATGTGTGTGCGCAGCCATGTGTCTGCATAGTCTTCAATGAAATTGTGATGGATCGTTCTGTGGACGACCAGAGTTCCATGTGCACTTGTGTTTTGTCCTAACCTCTCCTCCCCAAAGTCTCACACTCACAGAAATAATATTGGCTCTTTTTTCGACATAACATTTTGATTACTCTGGCTCCGGCAAGTCTGGGTTTGTTCTCTCTCTGCATACTTTTTCTTTTCTTTTTTTTTTTTAGGAAAAAGCATTTTTGCTCATGACAGACCCATATATGCACCTGAAACATTTTCTGAATAACTTAAGTGTTAGGATACATGCCAAGAAGAAGGTTACAGAAGAGTTATAGGAGTCAAGCCGTGAGGGCGGAGTGAAGAGGAAGTACTGGGGAAGTCTTCATGGGTAGAAAAATGGAAATGACGAATGCCCTTTGGGAGCAATTTCAGTGAAACCGAGAACAGCTCACTGAAGGCTGTGGGTAGGTGGGGACGTGTGTGAGGATCGCCGACAAAAGGTGGCCATGGGCAGGCATCGGATTTTGTGATGCAGAGAACCTGGGAGGGTGCTTTTTTTTTAACATGCAGTAAATTTGACCTTTTCCATACACAGTTCTGTGAATTAACATATGTATAGATTAATATAATCAGTGTTGTAATTATGACTCAGAATCGTTCCACTGTCCCAAGTGAGTCTTTGCAGGGCTGGGGGTGTGGCCCAATGGGAGACACTTGTTGAGCATGCGCAGGGCCCTGAGCCAATCCCTAGCAACACAAAACCCAAGCCAAATAAGCCAGGCCGTGTCTTGTACACTCCTCCGCCATCGCCCCCTCTCTCTCTCTCACAGCCCTCCCTTAATCTCTGACCTGTTCATCACAATAGCTCTGTCTTTTCCGGAATGTAATCTTAATAGTTTAATACATTGTGTAAGGGTTTGACGCTGGCTTTTTTTTGGTCAGAACAATGCCTTGGAGATTCATTAAATTAGTGTATCAATAATCTATTCCTTTTCTTTATTTAATAATATACTGTTGTATGGATATAACTGTTTATTCATTCTGCTATTAAAGGACAATTGGTTGTTTTCAGCTCTGTGGAAACTAGAAATAGAGCTGCTAAAAACACTCATCTACAAATTTTTGTCCAAACTTGTGTGTAAATAAATACCAAGGCATGGAGCTGCAGGGTTAAAAGTCTGTGTTTAACTTGCAATAACCGCCAGCCTGCTTTTGCGTTCCCAGCAGCAATATATGGGTGTGAGTTACTCCGCATGCTTCGCAGCTGTATAGTTATCTCATCATAGTTTAATTCCCACTTACCCAAGGACTAAGGATGCTGAATATTTTTATGTCTATATTTGCCATCAATATACCCTCTTTTTTTTTTTTGGTGATACTGGGGTTCCTGGAAACCCTTCTACCTCCCAAGCATGGGGATCACAAGCGTGTGCCACCACTCCTGGCTAATATACCCTCTTTTTTGAAGTGCCCATTCAAACCTTTTTAATTGGTGCATTATAATCACACATCATGTTGGAGTTCGGCGTGATAGAGGCATACATGCATACAGCACTCCGTGAGCCTCCTCAAACTCCCTCACCCCTGCTTGTGCAGGATGTTGGGATTGGCGTTGGTGATGTGTGCATGTATGCCTCCATCATCTTGTTCTACGTCAAGAAAAATGATTACAGTGAAAGTTAAAAAAAGATAGAAAGTTAAAAAAACAACAAAAAAGAAAAGTTTGTGTATGTATACCATGTCCATTGAAGTGTTTCCCTCACAATCTCCCTCCTCCTCCCGCCTCCCTTCCTTGGTTCCCTTCCATTACACAATCGGGAAAATGAATGGAACTGGGGAATATTATACAAAGTGGACTAGTCAGTCATGAAAAGTGAAAAGAGATGTTTCCTCTCATTGAGGAAGCAAGGAAGAGATCAAGATGCAAGAGAGATTTCAGAGAAAGGAGAACACCCTTTCAAACTGTTGCCTATTTTTTTTTTTTTATCAAACATCTTTTAATTTCATAGACAACAATATGCAGCATATTACTAAGCACACGGTAGTTTTGCAGTGCAGTTTAAAAGTGTATACAAATTAGAATACAGAGGTTAAACACTGGTGTACTGACAGCATTTTGAACTTCAGGTAAACTGTATATAAAACTTACAATTTAAATAATAGCCAATCTGAAAACTTTACTTCCCATAATATAAAAATGATACTTTGAAATGTAATTTTTTTACTAAATAAACTATTTAAGCACTTAAAATAATCATTAAAAACTCAACATTAAAATTTATAAAGATTAGCTATAAAAATATACTGGCAGTCACTTTTCTTATAAAGGTACCATTCACTACATTACAAATAGTCTCTAGCATAAAATTGCCTTAATAGCTCTATTATTTTAGAACCTGATAAACCTTACATTAAATTGATTATAAAATCATCTTGGAAAAACTTTGGTACACATCTTCAGAAGGTTTTTAAAAAATAGTATTTCAAGGGCCTGTAAACATTTCATTCTATTAAAGCACAAGAGAATAAGTAATAGATATTCAGCTGCATATAGGATATTGAATCAAAAAACCAATTATATATTTGTAAAAAATCACCCTTGTCAGAGTAAGCAAAAACAACTATTTAGAAGTATAAAACTTTTAAATAGTTCTGTTTCCATTCTGATAAAAAAAGTTACAAAATCACCACACTCCATTCATATTCATGTACCTTAGATGCCTTTTAGGACAAATCCTTAAAAAGTTAACCAGGTCTCAAAAACCCTCTCAAATCCAACAAACAAACCTTAAAAAACCCATTTAAAAGACCTGACAGTAGAACAAGTATACATAATCAGAACACATAATTTATATATTTAGAAATGTATTGGGTTTTCTTTTACATTTGTAATTTAGAATTTATTGGTAGAAATAAAATACACAACTGAAAAAGGTAAATTTCAGGAAACAGTAAGAAATGCAAACCTATGGGGTAAACTGATTTAAAAAATTTTAATTCACCATATTTCATTTATCTGCCATTTTTTGATTGACAAGTATTATTGTTTAGAAAATCCAACTAGATTATGTTCTTACTGTTGAGTTTTGAAAGTTCTCCATATACTCTGGATACCACTCCTTTGTCAGCAAGGTGATTTGTGGATATTTCCTTCTGGTCTGTAGTTTGTCTTTTCATTGTCTTAGCCTGCCTTTGTAGAAACATTTAAATTTTGATGAAGTCCAATGTAATAGATTTTTCTTCAATGGATGGTTTGTTTTGTATAATGTCTACTAATATTTTTTGCCTAATCCCAGGTCATGAAGATTTTTTGGTATATTTTTTCCAAAAGTTTTATAGTTACCTATGACATAAAGCTTTGTTAGGTTGTCAATGATCCCACTGGGTTCATTTTTATAAAAGGTATGCGTTTGAAGATGAAGTTCAATCTTCAGTTTTTGTATATGGATATTCAGTTGTACCCTTTGATTAAAGAAATGTTCTCTCTCCTTCATTGAATTGCTGTTGTACCTTTGTTTAAAAAAAAATCAGAAGTAGGTGTGATGGCCCATGCTTGTAATCCCAGTACTTGGGAGGCTAAGACAGGAGGATCACAGTTTTGTGGCCAGCCTCTGCAACACAAGGCCCTCTGCAACTTAGCGAGATTCTATTTAAAAATAAAAAATAAAATAGGACTAGGAATGTAGCTCAGAAGCCGAATGCCCCTGGTTCTATCTCCAGTGCCCCCCACCCCACAACAAATGACCAATTTGAGATGGGTCTTTTTCTTTAGTGTATTTGCTTTTTCATTAATCTATGTGACTGTCACTCTGAAAATATGGCTATCCATCACCATAGATTGTCTTAAACTGGGGGTAGTGTAATCCCTCCAGCTTTATTGTTCTTTTTCAAAATTATTTTTGCCATTTAGAACCTTTATTTTCTTATAAGTTTTAGAATAAATTTGTCATATCTATAAAAATCTGTTGGAGGTTTTGCTAAGATTATACCCATCTCTTGATTGATGTGGGAAATATTAAGTGCCATTGATTGGTGTCAATCAACTATATCTTTTGACAGATCTGCATCTTCAGCCATTTTTTTAATATAAAATTCATCCCTTAGTTGAGTGTGGTGGCACACACTTGTAATTTCAGTACTTGGGAGGATGAGACAGGAGGATCACAGGTTCACAGCCAGTCTCAGCTACTTAGTGAGGCCTTCCACAACTTGTTGAGACCCTGTTTAAAAAATAAAGAATAAAAAATAGGGCTGGGGGTGTAGCTTGGGGGTAGAATTTCCCTGGGTTCAGTCCCCAGTACAAAAAAAAATCATCCCTTTCCTGCTCCCAGGAATGAATTGTGCTATGTTACTATTATGGCTTTTTTATGTTTTTATGTGTGTGTGGTGTTAGGGGTAGAACACAGGGCCATTCTACTTTTGAGCTACACCCTCGGTTCTACTTTATTTTTTATTTTGAAATAATATCTCACCAAGTTATAGAAGGTCTCATTAAGTTGATAGGGCTGGCTGCAAACCTGTGATCCTTCTGTCTCAGCCTACCGGGCACTGGGATTATAGTCATAGGCCTCCATGTCTGGTTATGGCTGGTTTTTGAGAAGACAAATATCCAAGTTAATTACATACAGGAGAATATTAACAGACCTGAAACATTGCAAGCTTATCTCTTTATCCTAAGCCATTAGAGATACCAGAGAGGTCCTGGGTTAGATTTGGTGTAGGCATCGCTGGTGGAAACCACAACCCTTTTT
Source organism: Muscardinus avellanarius (assembly GCF_963383645.1). Classification (NCBI taxonomy): domain Eukaryota; kingdom Metazoa; phylum Chordata; class Mammalia; order Rodentia; family Gliridae; genus Muscardinus; species Muscardinus avellanarius. Next base: position 114,155,139 of record NC_137793.1, read on the forward strand.
CATCACAATACTGAGTAACTTAAGCTCTATGACACAGAGTGAAGTCAGACTGCTCTAATGAGTGGTCCTGGACTCAAGACCAGATCACATTTTTATGGCTGAGAATTGGGTATTCACACATGGGAATGGAATTTGTCTTGTCACTCAATTTAGGAAAATACTTTCTTTGGACAGCAAGCATAGATTGGATTGGCTATTCTTTGACACAGGAGAAAAAAACAAATTTCTTTTGCTAAGAAAATTTATTTAAAAATTAGAAGGTATCATTTATCATCATGGAAGAACATCATCTAACAGCTCCCTCAAATATCATTTAATTATTGATGGAATTTATTTTCTTTAACTCACTATTTATTGTGGACTAAAGGTTCCAGAGTAATTGGTACTATATTTTGATTGATAGGTTTTTGTTTGGTAGATATGGATTGGTTTCATCTGAATCAAAAGATAACCCCAAAGATATGGTTCATTTCTCCTGAAAGACATAATCATTTTTTAATCTAAGAAATCTCATTCTTATATTCCTTCATCAAGTTGCCCATAATTTTTCAGCTTCTCAAATGGTCTTTAAACGAGCCATTGATAGCTGAACGTAGCGGTGCATGCTTGTAATCCTAGTACTTGGGAGGCTGAGACAGGAGGATCCCAAGCCCATGGCCAGCCTCAACTCCTTAATGGGGCCCTCTGCAACTTAGTGAAACCCTGTTTCAAAATAAAGAAAAAAAAATAGGGCTGGGGGTATAGCTCAGAAGTAGAATGCCCCTGGGTTTAATCCACAGTACCACAAAAAGAAAAGAAGTCAGCTTTTCATCACCATGACCCAAATCCCTGATAGGCAAAGCTATATAATCCCTGAAGGAAAGTTATATTTGGCTCATGGTTCCAGAGGTTCAGTCCACAGTTGGCTGGCTCCAAGGCAGAATGTCATGGTGGCCTGGCACGATGGAGGCAGGCAGCTCAGCTCAGCTCATGACAGCTGGGAAGCAGAGAGAGGAAGAGACAGAGAGGAAAAGAAGGGAGAAACAGAGATAGTCCCAAAGGCCACACTGCTGGCGGCCACTCCTCTGACCACGGCCCTCCTCTCATGCTGCGATGCCCAACACATGAGGATGCCAGGTCCCAACCCTAACAGCATGTATATTAACAACTTTGCTAAGGCTGCAAGAACATCAAGCAACCGTGGGGTGACCTAAACCACAGGGTTCGCCTCCCCTTGGTCAGGGAGTTGGAAGGCAGGGCTGGCTTCTCCTGGGGCCTCTCTCTTTCCGGCTGATGGCTGGCTCTGTCTTCACATGGTCTTCCCAGTGTGTGTGCATCGAGTCCTTCCTCTAAGAATGCCAGTCGGACGGGATTAATGCCCACCCCAAAGAACTTAACCATCTCTGTAAGCCCTTGTCTCTGAGCATAGCTAAATTTTGAGTTATTGGAGGTTAGGGCTTCAACCTAAGGATTTTGTGGGAACCCATTTCAGCCTATAATACCATATGATTATCCTGTTTCCTCATTAGCAGACTGAATAAATCTTAGATATATATTCATATGCATGAGAATAATTACTTTAATTCTTTGAAAATTATATATATATATGTGTGGGTATGTGTGTATGTATATATGTATATATTTAATTTTTTTGTGGATCTGGGGCTGGAACCCAGGGGCATTCGACTTCTGAGATACACCCCCTGCCCTATTTTTTATTCTTTATTTTGAAACAGGGTCTCACTAAGTTGTGGAGGGCCTCACTAAGTAGCTATCCCCGAACCACGATCCTCCGGTCTCACTCCCTAATGCTGGTATTAAAAGCATGCTCCATCATGGCCGGCTTGAAAATTATATTTTAAAATGTATCAGTCTAGTTCTGGTGGGACTTTTGACCTGAATTCGTTAATGCCTGGAACACTTCTATGGTGGAGCGAGGGGTGCGGTGGGGTGGGGTGTCTCGAGCGGAAGCAAACCAGATGCAACCCTGTACAAGACAACTTTTCTAAGGTATTATCTTATAACCCAGTCTCCACAGCAACTGGCCCAAGGGACTTGTACACCTAGGATTTCGGTCGGTATTGTGTAGTTGCAAATGTTATCTCTTTCCACCAAACCAAAAATAAAGGTTTAGAAATCGTGCCGAGTGATTCCCCATCAGCCTGTCTGCGGGGCAAGGGGGCAAGGTCTCTAGCTCCCTCTGCAGGTTGGCTGTAGTAAGGCAGAGCCAAATCTGAACAAGAGTCTGTTTAACCCTGAGTCTGTGAGAAGAAATGAATGGCAGAGGCACTGTGGCCTCCACCTCTACCACTTCCTCAAATCTGCTGGTAAACTCTGGGGACTTCAGTTTTACACGTACCAAGTAAAGGTAATAAGAGCTATCCTGCAGGAGGAGGAAGGAGTCCAGATGCACAGTTTTTAGTCCTCTCCTAAAATGCAATACTTCTGGGTGTGCAGGCGATCTGGCTGCGGCATCTGTCGCCCCACTGATCGCCAGGGTTGATTCGGCTGATCTGGCTGGCTGGGCGGGTGTCCCCTTCCTCCCTCACCGCTCCATGTGTGTCCCTCCCGAAGCTGTGCGCTCCAAGAGGACGACCTTCCCCGAATAGAGGAGGACCAGTCTTCGGTCAAGGGTATACGAGTAGCTGCGCTCCCCTGCTAGGACCCCCAAACAAGCTCTAAGGTCCATTTGTAGGAGAAGGTAGGGTGGCCAAGCTTCCAAGACTCCAGACATTTAATGAGGTGCTGCACATGGCGGTCTGCCTTTCTTAAAAAATAAATAAATAAAATGCAATACTTCCTCGGTAATGGAAATTATTGCTATTTATTTATTAATTATTATATTTGGTTAATTAATATGTTTTATATTATTTAGATAATCTATTAGTTATGTATGTGTATTCGAGCACTTTGGTAAATTATCATATATGTGGTATGGTATTATATATACATATATATATATTTTTTTCTGAATAAGAACATATTTTAATGGGTAACAAGCTTCCACAGTTTATGTGATCCCCACCAGCAGCAATTAGATCAATCTTGGAAACAGTATGCAGAGTAGGAACGCATGAGATTGCTGAGCGGGATTCAGGAAATGAGATGTAAGGAATGTCTCCTCAGAGAAGTGAATTAAAATCTAGGTAGGATTTATGATCTTCAGAGTGCATTGAAAAAGGTAGAGGATTGCATTTCAACCATCTTTACTCCAAAGAAACACATAAAGCAAAAATTAATTGGCAATACAATTTCAAGAGATTATTTTTAAATTTCTCACAATCAACATCCTGGTTCTGTTTACTGCTGAGAAGTAAGATGAAACCATCAGCCTTTGGCCTTATAATCTGTTATTTATTCTACTTTGGTAAGAGCTATAAATGAAAGATTTCCCCAAGGCACATCTTTTTTGTCTATTTTTTAAAAAGAAAACCAGAGTTCCGGGTGTGGCGTTGCATGCCTGTCATCCTAGTGCTTGAGAGTCTGGGACAGGAGGATCGCAGGTTCAAAGCCAGTCTCAGCTACTTAGTGAGACTCTCATCAACCTAGCAACACCCTGTTTCAAAACAAAAAAGTAAAATAGGACTGTGGCATGGTTAAGACTTAGAATGCCCCTGGGTTCAATCCCTAGCACCACAAAAAAATTAAAATAAAAAAGAAATAAAACAACAGTTTAAAAAGCAATATGTCACTTTTCTTGGCAGTCATATTTAGACACAATCACTATAGAAAGATGTTGGTGTAAACCCAACCTGACATGAATTTAGCTGGTGTGCATCCTGTGCTGAACAGTGTAGTGAATTCAGATGAGTGTGGCCGAGAGGTGATGTCCACTTAGGGCAGGACGGAAACACACTGAACAATAGTAGCAAAGCCGTTTCATAGTAAAACACTGGCCACGATTGTGAAGACGGAGAGCAGGTGATGGCATCAGATCTCCGTGGAGCTAAGTGGAGGAGACAGATGACGCCTGGTGGGCTATACGGAAGCACATCTGTGATCTTGTATTTATGAAAGGAGAAGATGAGAATCCAGAGCTACCATCCGAGAGCATCCCAGAAGTCTGAGAAGAACAGTCGGCTGCCCAGCCTTGAATCAGGCTGTCCAAATGATATTTTATTACATTCATGTCCGTATCTCCAGGGCTTCGTGTTGTGTTTGCTCTGTGTAAATGGTTGTTCCAGGCACTTAATATATATATAAATGCACAATGAAGTTTTATTCAGCCATAAAAAAAGAATGCGGTTAGCTGGGCGTGGTGGCACGCTCCTGTAATCCCCGTACCTGGGATGCTGAGGCATGAGGACTTCAGGTTCATCACCACAGTGAGACGCTCAGGAACCCAGTGAGGCCCTGTTCTAAAATTAAAAATATGTAAAACGTCTGGGTATAGCTTGGAGGTAGAATGGTTCTGGGTTCAATCCCCAGTACTACACAAAGGAGGAGGAGGAGGAGGAGGAGGAGGAGGAGGAGGAGGAGGAGGAGGGGGAGGAGGGGGAGGAGGAGGAGGGGGAGGAGGAGAAGGGGGAGGAGGGGGGAGGAGGAGAAGGGGGAGGAGGGGGAGGAGGAGGCATTATGTCATTGAAAACAATTGACACAAGAACTCAACTGGAGACCTCGAGTTTGAATGAAGTCAGACTCAGAGAAAAAAGTCATATTTTTCCTCCCATGTGGAAGCTAGTGAAGGAAAAATCCAACAATTCAACGGAACCGGGGACACCATGAAAGTAGAAGGTGACCATCAGGGTAGTGGGAGTGGCTCAGGGGAGGAAGGGGGGAGGTGGGTGGGGAACGGGGAAGAATACCTGTCAAAATGTTTTTATATATGCATGAATACACCATAATGAAACCCACCATTCTGTGTCTTGAGGCGCACCATAACCAAGATGTACATATATAGTGCATATATAATCTTAGACAACTAGCCAGCTAGATATACAGCCTCCTTAGAGACTATTAGAGATGGACATATGGAGATGAGCTCTGCCGGACACATATAAAGACAGAAGTATTGTGGGAAGTACAGTCTAAGGAGACTGTGGATGGAAAAAATGAAAATGGCTCAGTCTAGTAAATATATAGGAATAACCATGATGGGTAGACAGATGAGAGACAGGCACCAATCACTTATGAAGAATAAAAGGAGTGTGCAAGAATAACGAATGTATCAGATAGTGATGAAAGCTATGCTGAGAAACTGAGGCGAGGGGGCATTTGAGGCGGCTGTCACTGGGCAGTTGACAGATGTTTCACTGAGACCTGGATGACGGAGGAAGAGAGCCAAGTAAGAATCTGGAATAGCTAACGCAGAGGCAGGCCCTCACAGGTGATACGTTTAGCGCTTCGGTGGAGAATAAAGAGCCAGTGTGGATGCCGGCAGAGATCAAGTAGCACTAGGAGATGAAGACACACCCGAGTGTCTGGGTCCATTCTGTGTGCTATGTCAGGAAAACACAAACTAGGTAGTGTATACTTAACACACACTTATTTTTCACAGTTTTGGGGACTGGAAAGTCTAATATCGGGGGGCTGCTCTTGGAGGGGACCCTCTTCCTGTATCATCCATGGTAAGAGAACAAAGGGAAGATGAGCAAGAAGGGGAGATGAGGAGGTGTACCAGGTGTACCACACTCATCCTTTTAGAGCAAACCTCCTCCTGGGACAGCAACACTGATTGATTCATAGTAGCAAAGCCCTCGTGGCCTGACCCCCTCTTGAAGGTCCCTCTTCTTAATACTGTTAAATGGCAATTGAATCTCTTTGAAAACATTTTTATGCTTTTATTGGTGTAATGCAATTACACATCATAATGAGACTCAAAGGGATACAAACTCAACACACATCACGCGGTGTGTTTACCTTTGTGTGCACACTCATTCCCCGTGCCCTCTCTCTTCATACACATTAGTGAGATTGGTAGACAAAGCTGGCATGTTTATATCTTTATGTGAACGGTTCCCTTCCTCAGTCCTCATTTTCCCCTCCCCACCTCCTTCTCCCAACCCCCTTCTGTTACTTTACTGTTTTTTCTCCTAATTTGACTGAAGTCCCTTTTGCTTCCGATTTATGTTCTAGCTTCCACACATGAAAGAAAATGTATAATCTTTGACTTTCTTAGACGGGCTTATCTCAGCATAATATTTTCTGGTTCTGTCCATTTTTCTGCAAATGACATGATTTTGGGTTTTTTGGCTAAATAGAATTTTACTGTGTGTGATCATTTTGTAAGCCATTCATCTGTTGGTAGCTACCTAGGCTGGTGCCATAATTTGGTGATTGTGAGTTGTGCTGCTATAAACACAGACATGAATGTGTCGTTATGATATTCTTACTTCAATTCCTTTGGAAAGATACCACGGAGTGGTTTGGCTGGGTCACGTGGTGGTTCTATCTTAATCTTTTGAGGAACCTTCACATTAATCTCTATAGCAGTTGTACTATGGAAATTAAACCTCAGCATGATTGTGGGAGAGGTAGGCATTCCAACACAGCACAGGAGTTATATCTTCCAGGTCCTTTTGAGCTGAAAGGCATTGTTCTAGATGTGATGGGAAGGCATTGAGAATGGAGCAATGCTCTGATATTGTTAACATTTTTAAAACATCACTCTGCCTGAGGTGTGGAGAATGAATTATAGAATATGCAAAAAAGAAGACACTTGCAGCATTCAAAGGGAAAACATTGATGATCAATGTGGCAAGAAGGACAGTTTGTAGGACAAAAGGAGTCATTGGCGCATGTTGGTAGCCAGATATATCAAGTGTAGAAGACAAAGGAATCACAAATCACAAAAGGGTGTGGAACTTGGATGACAGACACTCAAAAGATTCTTTGAAGGCTGAGGTCATGCAATTTAGAAGAGCATTATAAAGTCTTCTGGGGGTATTAAGACAGAAGTGGTCATGAAATACATATTCCCGGGAGTGTGTGGGAGATCCCAAACTCAAGCTAGTAAAAAACTGAGGAAAAGTGGAAATGTCTCATTCTAACAAATATGATGGTAAAAACAGAAGGTAAAAAATATGAAAAAGAACAATAGGAAAAAGTGGGATCTCCTTAAGAATACTACAAAAACTACAGCCTCGTTTCTCTAGAAGTTGAGGGCCACAGCTGTCGAAGCCGAGGTTATCAAGCCTGAGCTTGAGAACGTGGCCAATCACTGTTGTCTTGTGTTTTCTCTATGAGATGGCCCATCTCAGCCCCCAGTTTGTACCCAGGACGTTATGTGTCCATTTACCCCCCGTGAAATGTTAGGTTCCTTCATGTCTAGATTTGTACTTCATTCATCAAATGTGCTCTCAATCGTCTCACCCCACAATGGACTTCCACGTATGAGCAAACACTAGATATCTATTGACTTAAATGGCCATAAGCTATTTAAAAGTCATTTCTCCATCTTTACCAGTACACCTCTTTCCTCATATTGCACTATTGGGACACTAAACGCCTCCCATTCCTACATCCCAAGGCCCGCATCACCCTTTATATTGGTAGTTTTTTTCCTCTGGGTATTTTTGCAAACCTGGGCTAATTTTTTAATCTGATTCCCATAGATGAAGCTGCTTAATAAGGCAAGCTTTATGAAGAATCATGGAAGATTGTTTTCTAGGGATCCTGACTAGTCGAAAGAAAAGGAATGAAAGACTTGCTCTCCTAGGCAGGCTTGGAGCACACGCCTATAATCCCAGTATTTGAGGAACTGAGACAAGAGAATCCACCAGTTTGAGGCCAGCTTCAGCAACTGATCAAGGTCCTCAGCAATTTAGTGAGACCCTGCCTCAAAATTAAAAAAAAAAATAGAGCTGGGTATGTAGCTCAGAGATAAAACACTACTGTGTTCAGTCTTCAGTATCATACACACACACACACACACACACACACACACACACACACACAAATTGTCCTACTGAAGATCCCAGGAGAAGATAAGAAAATTATCACACTTGGCCAGGCAATACTTAGTAACCTAAGATTTTTAATGGCAGCCAAGGTTTCTTACACATAAGGAACTAAGAAATAGCCAAACACACAAAAAACTAAGAACAGAGATAAAATCTGTATAACTCTCAAGACTTGGGCTGAAACCCTTTGTGATTGACACGAAGGACAAATAAGTCTAACAAATGCTCAGAATTCCAACCACTGCTACTTAGAAATGCCACCTGACAGACAATCTAAAGAAATAGGTACTAACAAGAGACAGCCATCGCCCCTGTGGAATTCCAAGATGCAGCTAGCAAATGGAAGCAGTTCCCAAATATCACCCCAAAGCACAAAGCAGACAAATGCCTTTGGCTCCAGAGAAGCTCTTCTGGCCTATGGAGTCCTTCTACATCCACTCATGGTCATCCCCGGCTCCTGCATGCGTCGGGAAAGAGCCCACTCCTTCCTCTTTCAGATGCAGCTTTGGTTGAAGAGGATATTGTGTTTTCTTTGAAATTCAGTAATGCCCAGGGACTTGTGTATACATCAGCCTAGAAGACTCAGGATCCATAGTCACATAGATGATGTCAGACACCATTCGCCCATCCTAGTACAGCTCATGCTTCACTGGGCTGGTGTTTGCTTTACCATCTCCCATGTCTCCACTCCGGCAGCAGTCTGTTTCCACATAAAACAAATAACACTGTCAGAAAGTTTATCTTAATAATTAGCTTGAATTTATTGCTCTAAAAGCACTCAATCTTTTCTCTTCATGGACACTGGAAACTTGAAAACATCCACGCACCATCACACACATCCCTTCTGAATTATGTCTTAATGAAGCAGAATCAGATCTCTCATTATTCAAATAATTCATGTGTTTCTATGTCTCCCCATCAGTCACTAGCATGGCTGTTGCACTGAGATACCCTCAACCCCAGTGTAAAAACCTGTTGATACCAGACCTCCTTAAGGCTCCTATTCCATTTCTAAATCTCATAAATGCTCCTACTAGCATATCAAGTGTTGACTTAATTTGTTATCTCACATAATTCATGGGTAGCTTTCCTGATCCAAATTTCTTGCTGGAAAACAAGGTTAAACAGAAATCTGTCCCCTGTACTGTTTTTTTTAGGAAATAAATTTCTAACACGTGCGTCTTTCTTCTTTTCCGATTCTGTTGGGCTCATTTCTTCTGTGGGGGTCTTTATCTATTTGTATGTGTAATTCTGAGGTATTTTTACCGCTCTTCCCTAAACCATGCAGTTGATAAACTTTGCTTTGGTTCCTTAACCCAGTTTCAGGCTGTGTTAATAGACATAGCCAAGTTTGAACTTTATGTTCAAGGACGATGAAGCTACTCTGAATGGGCGGACATGTAATAGAATTGGCGGCTCATGAGGATTTGAATTCTGTAGCTGTAACATTAGTCCTTAGCTTAGATCTGAGTTTCATTCTCTTGGAATTCCTCTTGTTCCAAATATTCTGACCTGAAAACTTAAAAAACAAAGAAAATATAAATATAAAATGCATAATTTTTATTTAATAAAATATCAATTCTCTGTGGCCTCCTGTGCTTGCCCACAGATAAATTTTAAAAGTGTCGGTCAAATAACAGCTACCAAGCCAGCAATGGAATGCAACCTAAACACTTTAAGGAAAATAAAACCCCGAGCCAGCCCCGCTTGTTATTTGAGACTGTGAGAACCTAGACTGTGCCAACCGTGAGGCTCTGGCGAACCCTAACCACATACCTGACTCAGAACAAGTCACTCAGGGCGCGCGGAGCCAGCACCATGACTTTTTCTAAACATTTCCCCCAAGCATCCTTTAGTGGAAGTTTAAATTTCACATCTTCGGGCTAAAATGAAATTCCTTAAATCTTTCCTTGCATGACTTGTTTTGAAACAGAGTAAGCTTTCTCCTTGATTGACCAAAATAATTATGCCTGCATGCAGTTTCCAAGATTTAAATTGGGAATAAATCTCAGTAGGATAAAAACTCTGGCCCTGTTGTCTGCTGGGTATGGAGAGGTGGGGGCGGAGACAGACTCTTGGAAGATATTTAAAGAGAATCCTGTGTTTGGGACAAGGACTGTAGCAACTTCAGATGACTGCCTATCACAACTGACCCTAAGTCAGGAAGACTGGATCTCTCTGGTATTTTATTCCAGGTTGTTTTCCTCAGGGTTCCTATTTTTAAAAATATTACCTTTTTAATATAGTTAGTATTTGTTTTGCCTTTCAGTGTAAGAATTTAATATATTTCTGCAATCATCTGTTTCAGTGTCATCCTACCTTTAGTCAAATAATATTTTTTAAGAAAAGACCTTTTTATTGGTGCATTGTAATCAGACATTGTGATGAGGTTCGGGGGATGGGTTGGAGGCACACCTGCACGCAGCCCTTGGTGAGCCTCTCCCTACCCCCAGCTCCCCACCCCCATTGGCTTGCCCTTCCCACCTTCTCATGCACAACACTGGGATTTGCACTGTGCATGTGCTTTATACCAGTTGAAGTGTTTCCTCCTTCAACTTTTCCTTCTCCCTCCTGCCTCTCAGTGAGGTTTGCTTTATAGGTATTGAGGTTAAAACTTATCAGTAGTTGGGTGACCAGTTGTCCATGGGACCTACTAACAAGGTCAGTCAAAGCCTTTACTCATAAAACAATCTAAGCAAAGTACCTGTTAGTAATAAGATGATTGAAGGAATAATAATCAATGAAGATAAAGTGCTCCATTACTGGGAAATAGTCCTAAAAATAGGAAATAACTATTTATCATCCTCTGGCTGCTAAATAAATGTACCTCTAACCCCTACCCATATCTATGCACTCTGAAACCTTCCCCCTTTCCTATCCATGACCTAAAACTATTTCTGTGACTTAAAGATGTGATTTCTATTAAAATTCTGCAAGGAAGATGGGCCTGGTGGCACACTTCTGTAACGCCAGTATTTGGGAGGCTGAAACAGGAAATCAGGTTCAAGGCGTCTCAGAAGTTTAGCGAGACCCTGAGTAACTTAGTGAGACACTGTTCCAAAATTAGTAATAAAAAGTAGGGCTGAGCGGGGCGTGGTGGCGCACACTTGTAGTCCCCGTGCTTGGGAGACGGAGACAGGAGGATCACGCAGGTTCTAAGCCAGCCTTGCTGGCTTAAGAGACACTGTTTCCAAATATATGTATATATAATAGGTCTGGGAGGTAGCCTGGAGGTAGAAGGGCTTCCAGGAACCCTAGTACCACTAAAAAAAAAAAAAAAAAAAAAAAAAGGAAAGAAAAAGTAGGGCTGAGAGTTAGCCCAGACATTTAATGCCCCTGGACTTAATCCCCAGTACAAAAACTAAAAGCAAATAACACAAGTCTGCAAGGGAGGTATTTACTTCATATTGCTCTGTCTGATGATGGAGAAGAAAAAATGGCGTCAGACTGAGACAACCTGGATTCAGACCGTGGCTTGACTCCTGAAATCACTGGTTGTTTAGGGGCCGGCCTGGATCTTGCTGTCTATGTCTGTCCACTGGGGACCTCTGAGATATGAGGAGACCAGTGCAAATGTGGATGTACTGCTCTGTAGCAGGAAACCACCATTCTTCTTGCTGTTGTTGTGAGGTTTTGCTTAATCCATAGGCAATAGACTCCTGTGACAGGCTGGCAAGAGAATTAAAGGATAAACATGTTACTTGGATATTCTGAACTTAGAGGTGGATGTGGTTTGGGAGTATCCATCTTTGGAGAGGAGATGGATGTACTTTCATTGTGTGTGGAATATTTACATCGTGTTAGTCCAGAGCATTACTGAAAGTTTGAGTTTATGCATAGATGTGCGTATATTTGCATAACCCAAGCATAGAGCATATGTACATATATTTGTTGTCTTTTCATGTTTCAACTCTTCTACACTCTCTTCCTAACTACATTTTTCCACAGTTTGAATGATCAAACTTCTTCTCGTGTTCCTCTGGCCGAGGGGCATGCGAAGGACCCAAATTAGACGATTTGGATATAAACTTTCTACAACTCGAATCTTGAGCACATTAACAAAAGATGAAAACAGCTGAACATTATACATTCAGAGGCCAAGATTCTAGAACGTACCTACCCACCCTGCCCTGAGTCCTGGTTTCTGGAACTCCCCCAGTTTCCTTTTTTTTTTCTAAGCCCAGCTCCATGGCTTTGTCTTTGCTCCCTGTGAGTTCTTATTCGCAAGACAACCAGAATTGGATTCTGTTACTTATAACCAAAGAATCTAAACTAATAGGATCCTCACTTGATTGACGTAGAAGCTAAAGGTTTAGAGACCAAGTATCTTGAACACAGCTTCACAGCACATGTAAGAGACTGTGACCCCACACGGTCTGGTTTTATAACTAGCCACCTTGTGCAGCTGGTTCTTGCCACCTTGCCTTTTTTTTTTTTAAATCTCCTGCAATACCTAGGCTCCAACGTGGTGTGCTGGAGTCAAGGTTTAGAAAAACAATAACATCAACAACAACAGTGAGAAATACTCACTAGTGTACACTCTTTAAGCAAACTTCTCTCTGGCTACTTAGAGCACATGTTGTCTTATATCTGTGTACTGATTCCCATGTGTCTGAGTCAATATTCTCAGTGCTGTGTCCCAGTTAACTGGACCACGCCACTTAGAGGAAAAAATATTTATTTGCTGGTGGTATTTTTTTTTTGAGTTTTCAGAGTTTAGTCTATGTCAGGTTAATCTGTGAAGCTCAGGGTAAGGTGGCAGGAAGCAGAGAGAGGGAGGGAGAGAGGGCTCTGCTCTCACATCAGGAGGTCAGAGCAGAGAGAGGGCGAGGGTGAGGGCTCTGCTCTCACATCATGGAGGCCAGAGCAGAGAGAGGGAGAGGGTGAGGGCTCTTCTCTCATATTATGGAGGCCAGATCAGAGAGAGGGAGGGAGCATGGGCTCTGCTCTCATATCATGAAGGCCAGGGTAGAGAGAGGGAGAGGGAGAGAGATCTGCTCTCACATCATGGAGGCTGGAACAGAGAGAGGGAGGAGCAAGGCTCTGCTCTCACATCATGGAGGCCAGAGCAGAGAGAGGGAGAGGGCGAGGGCTCTGCTCTCACATCATGGAGGCCAGAGCAGAGAGAGGGAGGGAGCATGGGCTCTGCTCTTACATCACGGAGGCCAGAAGCAAGAAATCAACCAAGGAGATTCAGAGACACAAGCACAGCCCCTGAGGCCACACCCCCAAGGACCACCTTCTTGAGCAACACCCCACTTTCCTAGGCCCCTACTCAGTAAATGAATCTGTCCACTAATGAGATTAGAACCCTCATGATGTAAGTGCATCAACTCTGAACCTTAAAGAACATGAGCTCCTCAGGGAACAGTCTGTATCTAACCACAACACCATGCCCCTTCCTGAAGCCTCAAGGCAGAAGTCCTCAAGTCAAGCAAACTCACCAGCAGGGACGTCTGTTAGCTTCACTTCCTACTTGTCAGTCCTGAAGGACCACCTCCTGGCTGAATCAACCTCTGCATCTCCTGCCTACACTAACTCCTTCTGTTAGTTAATTTCTCCACTCAGTAATTCCTGAGCACATGCTCTGTGTCAGCCACTTTGATGCTGGTCCGTTGCTCTGTGCTTTCATAGGGATACTGCGCCACGTTTTCCTCTATCTCCCTCTTACCGGAGGCTTTTTCATAGTTCAGATTTCTCCTCTCGTTAAAAACAAAAACAAATCTCCCAATTTAATGTTGTCTTCCAACTACGGACCTTCCTATTTTTTCCTTCCGCATTTTTCAACTTTTGGGGCTCTTGCTATATCTGGTATTGATTTCTCTAAATGGTTTGAGGTAGGGCTTTAATTTCATTTTTTTCTTCTGTATGAACTATAACTGTCTTAGTTCCATGTATTAAAATGTTTCTCCCTTCCCAGTAATTTGTCATGCTATCTGTTTATGCCCAGCTTTTTAAGCTTTCTATTTCGTTACATCAGATAGCAGCCCATCCCTACACCATACTTTCTACGTTAAAATAGTTTCATAACTTCGTGTTTTGAACCAAAAGTATTTTTTTCTTTTCTTCCTTTTCAGAGATAAGTCAGCTAGTATTTGCTCTCTGTTGTTCTACATTAAGTTTAGAAACAATCTGTCAAAAATATCATGCTGAAATTGGTCTTTTGCTTATAATAATATATAGCTAATTTTTATACTTACAGTTATATAGTCATTATAATAATTATTAAGTTGTTCTATCAAGAATATGCCAATGGTTCAAACTTTTGCCAACATTCTTGATTCATTCCTTAGGACAAGTTTCCAGTATTAAAATATTTAGTAGAATATGTTCCTTCTCCATCAAACACTGATTTATGAAAAATGTTCGGTGTATATGAAATGTTGGTAGAATAATAAAATACATCTCAGGTACCAAAGATCTAGATAGAAAAACTGTTAGCATTTCACCATTTTAATGTAAGTTGCAAATATCATGACACTCCTAAAAATAAAGACATCTCTTCATTTTTTAAAAGAATATTTTCCCATATAACCATATTACTATCATTGTCCTAGAAAACACTCAATATAAATTTCAATATAACATAATATCAGCCCATATTTAGATATTTTTCAACTGTCCACAAAGTATCTTAATCACCCTTTTTTCCTGAGCAAAAAAAAAAAAATCAAATTAAGGTCTATCTATGGTATTTGGTTGTTATATCCTTTTAGTCTTTCTTAATCAACAACAGTGCGATGTCTTTTTTTTTTAATAATGTTGAACTTTTGAAGAGCCTGAGCTGTTCATCTCATAGAACTCCAGCAATCTGAATTTGCTCGACTGATTATTTCCATATGGATGCCATTTATCTTGTTTCTTTTATCTCCTATATTCTTATAAACTGCAAGTTTGGTTTAAAGAAATAATTAGCTGCAGGTTAAATATATTCTATAAGAAAATTTTCTGGAGATGCTGAGCCCTGCAGATCATATTACGTCAGATGGTACATAAAATCAGATTGTCTTGTTATTGATAATGCCAAGTTTGAGCACTTGACTGAGATGGTAAGAGTCAGATCTTTTCATTGAATTAAAAAAATTTTAAATTAGAAGGTGAACTTTTTGCTTTTTGTGAGTATAACATTCTAATTACATTTTATCTAGGAGCTTTAATACATTTGATTGTCATTACCACACTCAATAGTTGAAAACGGAATATTATTTCTAATTATATAATTTTACATCTATTATTGGCCATTTTCCCCAAAGTATTTTTTATCAGTTAGAAAAAACTACAATTACTCCTTAAAAATGAGAATATACTCATAGTTTTAATTTATTCACTGATTCTCTAAAAAAATTTCTATATAATGATCACCCCCAGTGATGAATCAGCTCATGAAAGCTCCTTCAGTCTGACACATCTTTGAACTCTTGCTTCCTAACATAAAAAATTCCTAGATAATCTTGTTTTTCTCCCCAAACCAAGACACAGACTCAACCATTTTTAGCAAACCATTCAGATTCTTTTGGAAGGGAATTATAGTAGAAACAAAAATTTGGATACTAAGTTGTTTCTTATCACTAGGAAGATATTCTTTTAGATATCTCAAGTAAAGAGAGTATACTTTAAAAGAAATTATGAGTTCAAGACTCCTGTTTGGGGTCAAGGTAGACTAATAGGAAAAGATTTACTGGCTTGCTTGAAACAAGTAAAACCTAACCAAATTGAAAAAAAAAAAAAACTATAGGTAATGATTTTCAGAACACTGTATATGAGGCCACAAAGACAGTGGTCCCAAGATAGGAAACAAGAAAGATTAGTCCTATGATTATTCAAAGCTATACACTTAAGAGACTCCTCAGGAAGTGGGATTTCACGCAGAGACCAGTGTCCAACCTTGAAGAGAAGCTACCTAAGGAGAGACTCCCCATTCAGAAAGAACAAGGAAGTCAGTTTTCAGGTAGATTACTGCAGTAGAAAGTGCTTCATGGAAGAAAAACTGGAACTGAGTTTCATCTTAGTTAGTTTCATCTAATAGAGTTATCTTACATGCCGAGGGCCTGTACGACCCTACAGGACCTGATGTCAGAAAAGATTTACCCATAGGATGAAAGATAACAGTCCTTGGTATATAAAATTCTGGAAATTGTGCCGATATCCAGGCAGACTGGAAAGTCTCATAATCTAATGGCATCATATAATGTATTCAGAAAAGACTTGTCTCAGTCCTAGAAAATAATTTTCCCTAAACTGAGCATATCTCCAGTTCCATCTGAAAACCAACCCTAAAATCTCAAGACTATTTAAGGAATGTGAAAATTTTTATCACACACCACGTTGAAATTCACAATGTCTGAAATCTAGTAAAAAAAGAAACTACCAGATGTGCAGAGGCAAGACTGTATGACTTGTAATGAGAAGAATTTGAATTAACAAAAATGATCTAGAATAAACACCTTTTAAAATTATCAAGAAAGAACATGAAAATAATTATAATTGTATTCAAAAATCCAAAAAGTTAAGTAGAGATGTGGAAAGTATAATATAGAAAAAATCAAACTTGTAGAAATGAAAACTACATTGAAAGAGATAAAAATACACTAGATACAATTAGACACCATAGGAGATTAAACATGGAAGAAGCCAGGCGTGGTGGCACACGCTTGTAATCCCCGCGCTTGGGAGGCGGAGACAGGATGATTGTGCAGGTTCGAAGCCAGCCGCGCTGGCTTAAAAGACTCTGTTTCCAAATAAAAATATAAAATAGGTCTGGGAGTGTAGCCCGGAGGTAGAAGGGCTGCCAGGAACCCCAGTACTGCCAAAAAGAAAGAAAGAAAGAAAGAAAGAAAGAAAGAAAAGAAAAGAAAAGAAAGAAAGGAAGAGGGAAGGAGGGAGGGAGGGAGGGAGAAGAGAAAACATCAAAGAAGAAAAACTAGTAAGCTGGAGGAAAAAGCAATTAAAAACTCTTTAATAGGAACTCTACGGGAATAATAGATAAAAAAATAAAAAGGCCATTAGTGCACTAAAACATTAAGTGGCCTATATATGTCTATTTAAAAATTCTAAAATAAGGGGTCTATATGTTTCCAAATATGATGAGAACTATAGACCCACAGGTCTTAGAATACCAAATACAGACAGTAATAGTAATAATATAATAATAATTTAAAAGAAAGCACAAGGTCATGATGAAAATTACACCAGCACACATACGTCATAATCCAATTGCTTAAAACCAGCGATGAAGAGAAAAATGATAAAGCCACCAAAAAAACAAAGCTATGTTACAAATGCAAGAGCAAGATAAGAACAGCCACTGATCTCTCATCAGGATAGTGCAAGTTAGACGGCAGTGAAGAAACATCTTTAACGTACTGAAAGAAAAAGATCGTCAAGCCAGAATTCAGTATGTAATAAAATCATCTTTCAAGAAAGGGCATACCTTCAAAAAGAGATATCCTTAGACATACAAAAGTCAAAAGAATGCATCACCACCGTATCTACACTACAGGAGAGCTACACTACAACAGATATTAAAGTCAGAAAGAGCCAGAGAGAAAGTAACACCAGATGGTGGAAGCATGTGTCTACATAAAGGAACAAGGAACACTGGGCATGGTAGCCCTGTGGCTAATTCTGAAAGAATAGTTTATCATTTAAATGTCCTTAAAACATAATTTTAATATTAAACAACATTTTAGAATAAAACGATAACGTAGTGGTGAATGCATAACAACTGTAAAAGCAAGACGTGCACGATGATGTCGGGAAGGGAGGAAGATAGGACGCTGCTGCAAGGCGGTACTTTATTGATGACACCTGCGTTGGTTCCATGATTTGCCGTTGTGACTTGTGCTGCCACTTACGTGGGCATCTGAGCTGAAAAGATACTTTTCAAAAAAAAAAAGAAATATAAATGACCAACAAATACATGAAAAATGTTCGACATCATTAGCACTCAGGAAAATGCTATTCCTTGCTCCTTGAAACATCTTCTTTCCTCAGACTCTTGACACAACATTGTCCTGGTGTTTTCTTCTGTTTTTTGGCTGCTTCTTGGTCTTCGTGAGCTCCTTTTATTCATCCAGCCTCTCTCTGATCCAGGGTCGCGTCACTCTAAACATGTTCCCTTCCTGTTATAACTTCACTTTTCAACTCCAGGCATGATTCTCCAAATATTTCCCTAAACCAAGATCTCTTTCCCAAACCTAAGATGGTACACCTGCCTATTGACATCTGTATTTGGTGTTCCAAGACCTTAAATCCATCATGTCCCAAACTAAACTCAGTATTATATTACCTAGGCCCTTGCCCTTCCTCATCCTTGTGCTCCCCTTACGTGCTCATGGCAATGATCTAGCCCTGGCCGTGCCGTTCGTTATCCCAGCCCCAAGTCTGGTGATCATTCTCCTTTCTGCCTCTCTCTCCTCCGGTGGCCAAATGATTCTCCCTCCTTGGTATCTGCTAACTTCATCCCTTTACTAAAATTACTGTTATCACTTCCGTAGTTCAAGTTTTTATCATCTCTTACCTGAATTATTTCACAGCCGTTTGAATCTTTCTGCCTACAGTAATTTCTTGTGCCCACTCAGTGACTCATGTAGCATCAGACTGAATGTCTCAGATGGTTTCTTCACCTTGTTTTTCAATTTTTTAAGACTTAACGACTCGGTCTGACCCTAGGTCAAGTCTAAATCAGTGTATATGGCTTAAAAATCAGTAATTCAACCCGGGTGTGGCGGTGTACACCTTATACTTGTGATCCAAGTACATGGAAAATTGAGACAAGATAATTGCACGTTCAAGGCCAGCCTCAGCAATTTAGCAAGGCCCTTAGCAACTAACTTAGTGAGATTCTATTTCAAATTAAAAATAAAAAGGGGGCTGGGGAATAGTTCAGAGGCAGAATATCTCTGGATCCAATCCCCAGTCCAGCAATGAAAAGAAAAAAGAAAAATCAGTAATTCAGCCCCTCCTACTTGATAGCTCATCTTATTGCTCTGCTTCACACTCTAGATTCCAATTATACTGAGCTTTATACAATGTTCATAGATGATGCCAGGATTCTACTCATAGGGGCCTCTCTTCTCACACAGTTAACTCCCAATAATCTCCTGAGTCATGTCTTACTCTTCTTTCCTCTTTAGAGCGCTCTCACATCCCCATTCTGTCTCAAGAATGATTCGGGGGCATTTCTCTTTGATTTCATGACACCCACAACTTACCCTCTCATAGACCTTTTCATTCTGTAATTGTGGTTTCTTGTTTTCAGGCCTGGGTTCTGTATGCGATGAGGAGATATTTGAAAGAAGGACTATCTTTACTGACTTGTCACAAGCACCCAGCTCAGGACCTAGTGTATCAGAAGTACTCACACCGGGCGTGGTGGCGCACGCTTGTAATCCCCACCCTTGGGAGGCGGAGACAGGAGGATGGCGCAGGTTCAAAGCCAGCCTCGCTGGCTTAAGAGACCCTGTTTCCAAATAAAAAAATATAAAAAAATAGGTCTGGGAGTGTAGCCTGGAGGCAGAAGGGCTTCCAGGAACCCCAGAACCACCAAAAAATAAAAAAATAAAAAAAAAGAAGTACTTACACAACACTGATGCACAAAGGCAAACGCATGATTCTTCATCATTCAATTTATCTGTTAATAATTCCCTTTTAAAGTAAAAAATATGTAAACATTATTCTCAGGTGGAAATGATGATAAGATGTGTAAAACCGTTTTAATAAAATTTAAAGTAATCTTTATTACTTTGGACTGAATGTTTTCACACGCTGACATTAGTACATCTGCTATTTCAAAGCAAGTTAAAAGTGGACCTTTGCTATGCTCTGCTTTGTAGATGGTAACAGTACATCACGCTAAGTGGGCGCGGTGTACACTCCTAGAATCTCACTACCTGGGAGGCTGGGACAGGAGGGTCACCGGTTTGAGGGCAGTGTGTGGTAACTTAGAGCCAAAGCTAAAAAAAAAAAGTAAAAATGGTTGGGATGTAGCTCAGAGGTAGAAAACCCCTGAATTTAATCCCCAGGACCACAAAATAATAACAACACACCGGGCTTCTTAACACTGACTCTGTCCATCAGTGGTCTGAGAGTTCAGTAAGCTATGAATCTTGACAATAGCCTGACAAGATTGCTACTATCCCATTTTATAGATGACAGAGACATATTGAGAGCTACTAGCTTCCCCAACGTCACACAGCTCAGTGTACAGACATGGGACTTCACTGGTTCGGTCCAGCTCTCAGCTACCCTGCTCACTGTCCGCTAATTGTCCTGGTGCTAGAGCGTTTGTTTATGAAAGCCCTTCTTTTCCTTTGACTTAAATCCCAATCTTTATTGCATTTTCTTATGTAAATGTGGAATCTATTCTGTTTACATACAACAAAACCAACCCAGAATTAACCTTATCCTCCGAAACCCAAGGTTCACCATGTGCTGTGTGCATGGATGTCCCTATATCACTCTGAACTACATTATTATGAAATGAGATATATTGTACCAATAAAATTATATTAAAAAATGAAAACCAAAACATAAAGGCTAATCCCACTTCTTGTTATGAGGTAGAATAATCCCTCCACTTCTATGCATTTTCCTCTCTGAATCTGAACAAGCCAGCATGTGGCTCTGAATTTCCTTCCCAAGTCTCAGGACTGACTAAGTAATTTGCAAGGCCCAGCTCGCAAAATGAAAATATAGGGCCCGAGTTCAAATGTTATTAAGAATCTCAAGGCGCTGACAGCAGAACATTAAACCAAGCATGAAATGTTTCTAAGCACAGGCCCTCTGTGACTGTCCAGAAAGCACACCCATAAAGCAGCCCTGCCAAAGCGCCTTCCTACAAAGCCCCCAATAGGCCCCACTTTGTAATTGACGCTCGCTTGAGAACGATGCTACTTAACTTTTCTACGTGGAAGACTAAGCACTCTATCCTCGACTATAAAACACCTTCAAAATTGCTCAAGATAAACTGGACATGGTAGCACATGCCTGCAATCCCCGTACTTGGGAGGCTGATATAGCATGATCGCAGGTTCAAGGCCAGCCTCAGAAAGTTAGTGAGACCCTGCAACCTAGTAAGACCCTATTTTATTTTTTTTCTCTTTTATTTTTTTAAAATTTTTTTATTGGTGGTAAAACCCTATTTTAAAAACAAACCAACAAAAAATAGAAAGAAAAAAATTACTCAAGATAGCAGTCCTCTTTATCATGATGTCAGCACAGAACTTTTATAATCAAAGGAGAATAGAGAGAGAGTAAAACATCCATGTGTTTTATCCACGATCATATCTAAGTCTTCATAACCCTGGATGATAGAAATAAGTATTCTTATTTTACAGGCAAAAAAAAAAACAGACTAAAAGACTAAAAGATATTAAGTCACTGCTATAAAACCACTTAGCTGGTAAATTGAGGAGCTAGTAGTTAAGCCTAGAGACACCTGCCTCCAAATCCCGTGGTTTTTCCATTAGGCCATGCCGAGCTTCTTGTAGAGTGGAAAGAGACACCATTGGTCATGAACCAACAAGCTGAATTGTGAGCCATTTAGCTTTGGCGCTAAGAAATAAAACTTTAGTCTTCTTTTCCCTGTGTCTCCCCTGTTGATCTCAGATTTTTCCATCGTGGGCACCACAAATATTTGATTAAAAAAATACACACAAAAAAAATGAGGCTATCTTTTGAGGCTTGGTGAGGTTCCTCTTGGGGATGCTGTCATGGTCATTCTCAAATATCAGGGGCAGATGCAGTCTATTAGGAATTACAAGGCCAGCTGTTGTTTTATATCATTAGGCTTTTGCAACCAACTGGGAAAAAATCAGCTTCTGCCAAGAGGCAAGTCTCCAGGCTCTGCAACAAATATCAATTCCAATTTGGTTGAAGTTGTGCAGGGTAATTTTTTTTTCTGTTTCTCGTGATTCCAGAAGTAATATTCTGCACATTGGTTGGAGCTCAACCTGAATGTGTGACATTTTCCACCTAGATTTAGGAGATGTGCATATACTCTTTCCTCTAAAAGAACACCGGGGCAAACATTTCCCATCTAGATGAAAGAGCGTATTCATTTCGCTGTGCCCTCTAAGTCAGAATGGGGGCATGGAATGTGTCCGGGACTGTGAGCTAAGAACAACGCGTGACTTGCGGAATCAATCGCCTTACCTTGGATAAGGAAAAAAAGAACGATAATTTGTTGTTCTCTCTCATGAACGGTTATGCTGTCCGGTCAAGGCCGCTAGCCATCCAGCAATTCACAAGTGGTTCTCCTTGGCAAAAGTCGATTTTGAGTCCGACAGCAATCTGATGATTTCATAGCATTTTAGAATCATGAAGTGTGAGCATTGGAAGGGCCCTTGGCAAGCACATAATCTGAATACCTCATTTTACAGATGAGGACACGGGTGTTCAGAGCTGTTTTGAGGTGGCTGGAGTCCTAATGCCAGCAGATGAGCTGATCCTGGAGATGAGAACTCCTGATCTGAGCCCAGGTCACATTCAATTACACTGTGTTGCCTTCCTTTGCTTAGTTGACATGCAAACTCCATTTTCTTTATTTCTTCAAGCACTATCCAGTTCGCCAGGGAAGCTCTTTGAAATAGGAACATTTAAATGAATCAGATTTTAATGAGCCCGTATTTATTTTTTTCCGCAAAGGTCCTTCCATGTAGGGAGAGATCAATCATTTTTCCAATTCATTGATTCAGTCAACACATGTTTCCTGAGCAGTAAAAACCATTAAACAGCTGAGCATGGGGACGCATGTCTGTAATATCAGTGCTTGGGAGACTGAGACGGGAGGATCACAAGTTCACTGCCAGCCTCAGGCGCTTAGCAACTTAGTAGTGAGACCCTGTTACAAAATAAAAAATAAAATAGGCCTGAGGTGTAGCTCAGAGGTAAAATACCTCTGAGTTTAATCCCTATTATCAAAACAAAACAAAAGCCAAACAAAAAAACATAGCTGCTTATGAGGATGGAATTCATTGTTTATTCTATTAATATAAATAAGATATAATTCTGACCTAAAGGAGCTTACAATATGGTGGAACAGATATACACACAAGTAAATAATTTTAATAATTGCTTAATAAATCATTATGCATATAAAACCACCACAGGAAGAAAGATGGACTTTGCCACAAAGCTTTCTTGAGTCTGAGGTATATGGAATCTCTATTGGATTGATTCTACAGTGAAGAATCAATCTTTGAAGCCTGAGGGAGGCTTCAAAGATAAAGGGTCCTCTGATTCCTGGGTCCAGGAGAACGGGAGGCTGCCCAGCAGGTGACCAGGGTATAGGACAGAACAGCAAAAAATTAAATCAGGTCATGGAGGCCATTGAATATCTGGGATATTGCCATGTAAACAATGAGACTATTAAGGTCAAGGAACTCAGATATTTCAACCTGCATGTCTGGGGATGGCATACAATTTGTGCCGGACAAGCAAGAGAGCAGAGACACTTGGTGATTACAACTCCATCTCTGTCAGATGCAAATGAGATGATGTTCATTGTATTTGTTCATGTCACTTTCTCGTTCAGGATTCAGACATAGCTGCTGTGGTCACTCATAACATGCAAACACTTCAGCCCTTCAACCTCTAAACCCAGCCAATTCCAGACCAAACTCCTCATTTTCTTTGCCGATGTTCTCAAGACTGTTCCTCTCAAGGAGAAATCTGTCTTTGTACACGATGTCTCTTTCCTTTAATGGCTCAAGCCAAAACTTTTGAGTCACTCTTGACTCTGGTCTTTTCCTTGTCATCCTTTGAGAATCCTGCTTGTTTCAGCCTTTGTAATTCTCCAGAGCCAACTATCACGCCTCACCTCTTTTGCTTCAACCCTAGTCAGGCCTTAGGGATTTCTTTTTCTTTTTCATATGGCACTGGGAAATGGGCATTCTGCCTCTAAGCTACACTTTGTTATTTTTGTAGTAAGGTTGTCCTAAGTCTCTCTACATTACTGAGGGTCTCTTTGCATTGCTGAGGCTGGCTATGAACCTGCAATCCTCCTGTATGAGCCTCTCAAGCCCTGGGATTAGAGGTGTGCCCCATCACCACCATGCCCAGCACCTGCTGTGATTGCTAGGCTGGATTATTACAGTCACCTCCTAAAATTATTTTCATTCTTAATAGTTTCAATAGTCTATCCAAGGGGTTCTCGACTGGGAAATTTAAGATCCTCGGGGACATTTCATAGTCTCTGGAGAATTTTTGATTGTCACAGGTGGTACCGCTGGCATCTAGAAGGCAGAAGACAGGATGCTCGGAACAATCTAGAGTGCAGAAGACATGCCCCAAGCAAAGGAATATCAGGTGCAAAATGCTAATGGGCTGAGCTTGAGAAACTCTAGCTCCCATCATCCCAGCTGCTAGACTGGCCCTGTTTTTGTTTGTTTGTTTTTTGTTTTTTGGGTGTTTTTGTTTTTGTTTTTGTTTTGTGTGTGTGTGTGTGTTACTGGGAATGGAACCCAGGAGCATTCTACTTTTGAGCTACACCCCTGTATTTTTTTTTATCCTTTTTATTTTTGAAACAGAGTCTCACTGAGTTGCAAAGAGCCTCACTAAGTAGATGAGGCTTGCCCTGAACCATGGCCCTCCTGTCTCAGCCTCCCAAATGCTGGAATTACAAGTGTGTGACACCATGCCCAACTTGGCCCTGTTTTTAAAACAAAGCTAATTTTGGCTCTACTCTGTTAGAACCCCTTTCAACGTTATCTATGTAGTGGGAGCTCAGACCACAAGCCAGGAGGCCCCGTGTGATCTGGCCCCCAGCAGCCTTCTAATGTCATCTTCTAGCACCCCACCCGGCTCTCCACACTGCAGCACCCAGCTGCCATGTGAACACCCAGCCCTGTGTCCACGCCGGGCCTCTGCTCCGATGGTCCACCCGGCGAGGGTGGTCTTCTCTGTGATACCCATCACCCGGTCACTCCCCTTCACCACATCTCCTCTACCTTGTCCAGTCAACATTATAAGCTTCTCCCTCCCCAACATTTCTGATTCCCCTTGTTCTATTTTCTGGTTTTGTTTTCCGTAGTCACTGTGATGTGCACGCTCTACCCTCTGCCTCTGGAACGTAAGCTCACACAAGCGGGGATCTCACTTGGTTCATGTGCTGAGCAGAATTTGATGGTGGAAACTACCTAGACATGGTCTCTGTTGTTTCGAGGATGTTTATTGCTGTTGTGACCAAGGCAGGTTCTTTAATTAACATCTCACACAGTGATAACATTTTACACCACTTAAGGTATTTTAAGGCAGAAAGAGAGAAGATAGAGATTAGTACAGCCCAGAACGGCATCTTGAGCTGCTGATTCACTGCAAAGCTCAGTTGTCTGTGTGGAGTCTTGGTCTAAGTCAGCTGCAGATCTGGTCTGGGTCTTCAAGCTGACCTTAACTGGTAAGGGCCCACTAGGGAGGAGCTGCCCGACAGCTACAGATGGCAAAGGCCATGTTAATTTGAACTGCCCGACAGCTACGGATGGCAAAGGCCATGTTAACTTGGTTCGGACTCTGTGGTGGATGAAGCTGCAGGTGTTGGGTTTCAGGTGCTGTTGGTATAGCCCCGGGTTGTTAGGCGTTAGTGTTGGTTGTGGGAGAACTCTGCTTATGGCTGGGAGTGTCCACATTGCCTGTTACACTCAGTCCTTCCTGGGCGTCGTCCGTCCTGCCCGGGCATGGCCTCAGTTCCTGCTCCTGGAGTTGCGCTCCTGGCCGACTTTGTGGAGGCATTTTTTATGTGTTCCATGCAGTTCACCATGGTATTCAAGCATGTGCCAGCATGCCCTTCAGGAAGTGCTCACACGAATATTGACTGGATAATGGCAAGAAGATGAAAATGGAGAGCCCGGGTATGTTGGCCTCCATAGGTAGATCTGGCCATTTTCTCAGCAAATCTAAGAGGAAGCTATTCTTTATTCCTCAGGTGAATAAGAAGTTTAAGTGAGGGCCGGGCATGGTGGCCACGCTTGTAATCCCCGCGCTTGGGAGGCGGAGACAGGAGGATCGCTTAGGTTCGAAGCCAGCTGTGCTGGCTTAAGAGACCCTGTTTCCAAATAAAAAATATATTTAAAAAATAGGTCTGGGAGTGTAGCCCAGAGGTAGAAGGGCTTCCAGGAACCCCAGTACCACCAAAAATAAAATAAAAAGTTTAAGTGAATTGCTGAAAGTCCACAGCTAGTAAGCAAGGGAGCCAGGATTCAAATCCAGGCCTACCTGGGCCCAAACCCTCTGCTATTTGAACAGTGAAGATGGTGTGTCTATACCCTGTATGATATTAACACTGGGCTGACCAAGGGGTCCTTACATGAATCTTTCCATTCAGTAATCTGAGCAAAAGGAAGGTGGAGAGAAAAAAACTAGATAAACAAGGCTGGCAGAATTCTAATCTGAAAAAATATAGAGGTTATGGGAATGAAAGGAAGAGGAGGAAGAGGAGGGGCAGCTGCCTTTTCCAAGTATCAGAGAGCAGGAGGAATTTGGACCTCATGTAGTCCTCACAGCAGAGAGGAGGATGCCGAGGCCTAGAAGTGGGACTATGACCTCCTTCAAAGACAGCTCAGAGGTAGAGCACTTGCGTAGTATGTGCAAGGTCCTGGGGTTGGTCCCTAGTACTGGAAATGAAAGAGAGAGGGAGAGGGAGAGGGAGAGGGAGAGGGAGAGGGAGAGGGAGGGAGAGAGGGAAAAGGAGAGAGAGAGAGGGAGGAGGCTGAGACAGGAGGATTCCATCGATTTGAAGCCAGCCTCAGCTACTTAGTGAGGCTCTCAGCAATTTAGTGAGAATCTGTTTTCAAATAAAATATAAAATATGTCTGGGAGTATAGTGTAGAGGTAGAAAGCCCCTGGGTTCCATTCCAGTACCAAAAAATAAAAATAAAAAACCTTAAATAACTTGATTTAACTCATGTGAAGAAAGTGACTGCTCAGAACTCAGAATAATGAACTATTTTTAACAGGTTGCTTTAAAATGTATGTAAGAATAAATTTTAAGTTTAAAAGGCATGATTAAGCTGGGCACAGTGGTGCACACCCGTAATCCCAAAATGGGAGAGGCTAAGATAGGAGGAGCTCAGGTTCGAGGCCAGCAAAGGAGAATTTAGCAAGACCTTAGTTCAAAACAAAGCTAAAGAGCTGGGGGTGGCAGCTCAGAGGCCCCTAGGTTCAGTCCCCAGCACCACACACACACACACACACACACACACACACACACACACACACCGTGTGATTAAATTTTGATGCTTCAGAGTGCTTTGTTTTAACTAGAAGACTACTTTTAATGTATATGGTTAGTAATACATATATAAATATTATATTGTTAAGACAGAAATATGCTTTTCAATGAAACCAAAAACTGTCTCCATTCTGTAATTTCTAAACATTTCCACAGGCTACGACTCACAGCTTTAAATTGGCAGGAATTTATTTACGTCCCCACAAGTATGATATGCACATGTGCACTTGTGTGTCCCTGTCTTCTGCAGAGACTATGCACTCATTTTCCAGAGGACAGCATTGCTCACCCATGTGGATTTACAGGCGTCAGACTATGCACGGGTTCTCTGGAGTTAGCGATCCCATCCGGCTGGGTGGCAAAGAGCCATGGCAGCTACCAGCGTCCAGCAGGCTGCAGGTGGGGAGGCGTCGGTCACAGCCCACAGACTGTTCTCTGGGCCGAAGTATTTTGGATTAAACCATAAATAGATCACTAAGAAAAATGCCTGTTTCTCTTCCTTTGGGGTACTGGGGATGGAACCCAAGGACACTCACCTTCCCAAGCACACTCCTCACCCTATTTTTATTCTTTATTTTGAAACAGGGTCTCACTAAGTTACAGAGGGCCTAAGCAGCTGAGGCTGCCCACAAACTGCTCTCCTCCTGTCTCGGCCTCCCAAATGCTGGGATTACAAGCGTGCGCCACCACGCCTGGCTCTATTTCTTTAACTTTCAATGTCGAAAATCAGAAAATGCTCTCTTTTTGAAGTTAAATGGGCTAATGACTTACAAGAAATCATGCTATGCTACCGCTATCGGGAATGTTCCTTCCTGCCCAAGGCAAGCCTCCTAGCTTATTTGCTTTTCTAGAACTTAAAATCTGCTTTTATGTCATATACAACACGAGTGTCCTCAGGCCTCACTTGGCATCAGGGTGATACAGGGATGCGCTACCTGTTTGTGGGGTCCCCAACTTCTCCCAATAATGTCTGCAACCCTCCCAGAGAGGACAGACTACAGTCGCCATCCCATCCCAGTAACCCTCCCTCTACCCTCATGTGGATACCTCCCATGAAGCCAAACATAGCTCTGTAAGTTGCCAAATGTTTCCTGGGGGGAAGATTCGCACCCAGGTAGGGCTATTGGAAGAAAGGTGAATTATCGTTAAAATATAATTATTTCTTCTTCTTCTTCTTCTTCTTCTTCTTCTTCTTCTTCTTCTTCTTCTTCTTCTTCTTCTTCTTCTTCTCTCTCTCTCTCTCTCTCTCTCTCTCTCTCTCTCTCTCTCTCTCCTTTGTGCTGGGGAATGAACCCAGGGGTACTCTACTTCTGAGCCACACACCAAGTTCTATTTTATTTATTTTTATATGGCAACAGGGTCTCACTAGGTTGCTGAGAGCCTCACTGAGGCTGGCTTTGAACCTAAGATCCTCTTGCCTCAGCCTCCCAAGTGCCAGGATCATAGCCATGTCCCATCATGCCTGGCTTAAAATGTATTTAGGAAGTCTGAGGCATGCCGCACGATT
Organism: Muscardinus avellanarius; assembly: GCF_963383645.1. NCBI lineage: Eukaryota > Metazoa > Chordata > Mammalia > Rodentia > Gliridae > Muscardinus > Muscardinus avellanarius. The sequence goes on from NC_137793.1 coordinate 114,183,751, forward strand.
GTCTGTGCTGCCACTTTAGAACTCTCTGTGTGAGATTAGCTCAGCATCGTAGGGTTGCGTGTTTCCTTAGCAACATCGCTCTTGGTCCCCTTCTGGAATCTTTTCTTTCCACTGCACCAATTACATCCTACATGGCCATCTGCCTGGAGTCATCTTCATACCATTGGTCTCATCCATAAGACCAATGCTCAGATTCTACTCAAAGATCTGCTCTCCATATTAGTACCATCCTTCATCATTTCCACAGACAGGAATCAAACACCTGCTCCTCTGCGCCCAGCCTGGTCACTCCATCTTAGATTCTCCCAAAATAAACAAAGTTTACGCTCTCTCTTCTGGCACCCATCTGTGAATTGTTGAATCATTATGCATAGACCTTCCTTCAATAGTAGGCCGTAAGGTTTCCCAGGGCAGGTTTTATTTCGAATTAATCTTGTATCCCTAATTATAGTAGCAGAATCAATAATTCTTAAGATGAGTGGAACACTTCAGTGTTCAAATAACTCTTATGATAACCTGTAGTGTATTATTCTCACAGCTTTGTGAAATTCATGTATTTAGAAACGAAAGTCTCAAACATTTGAGAAAGACTCATTTGATGTCATAAAACAATAAACTGACTGGAGCTAGATCATAGAGCTCTTTTGACTCCTTCCAATGTTAAAAAGTAAAATAAATAATAATAATAATAATAATAATAATAATAATAATTTAAGTGCTGTGCCATAAGATTTTTATAAACTGGATGGAAATCTTTAGAAGTATATTTGGTTCCTGTAACAGAATGGGTAATAAGCCAGGTTTGAAAATTTGTAATGTGTCCTTGTAGTGAAGAAATGGAAAGAGAAGGTTAGCTCGAGAGTCTTGAGAGTGAAATGAAGAGGGAGGATCGTGTGGATGAAGTAGCAGGCAGTGAAGGTGATGTTTTGCAAGTTATAAAGCATATATGCAGAGAGATGGAAGATACGGAAGAGACGCTAGAGAAATTGTATCAATAATACAAAGAACATCTTCCTGAAAAGGTGATAGAGAAAATTCAAAGAGAGGACAGAGGGCATCTAAAAAGAGAATGTTGTTCCAATACTTCTTTTTGAATTGCATTTTTGAAAACATACTGCATCCGAAAGACTCAAGAAAGAATTAAGCAGATGTTTGACAGTCGCAACTTATTTTCATGCAATGGTAAAATTAAATCCCTGCTCAGTAGTATCCACCCATGAACCTTTCCTCCCTGCCATGACTCGTCAAAGTCGCTGCTTTGACCCCACTTTTCAGATGAAGAAGACGAGTCTGCTAAGCTAGTTACTTTCAAGATGATGCAGCTAGTCCTTGAAGAGCAGGTATGGGGGCTCAGATCTGCATCTCCCGGGAGCATCGGCCCTTTAGAGGGCTGGGTGAGCACAGTCACGCACGGTGTTGGACGGAGTCCAGACACCTGCCCCGCAGGGACCGTTAGAAAAGGCTTCATCAAATACAACCACTCCAAACGCCGCTTTGAAACCGTGCCTGGCATTTCCTGTCTCCCAGGAATCTTCTTTAACTGGGGACTGCTGCTTTTGCCCTCCCCCTGCAGTTCTTCCGAGAGCCACCGTGTGGTGGTGTTGCGCAATGCAAACCCTGACAGGCTCACCAGTGTCTGGCCTGGTTCTAACCCGAGTATCTTTTCTGAATCTTACTCTGCCCGTTCCTTAAGGTGCGTATATTTCTCCCTTCAGTGGGGACCTTTAAGTGTCTGTGTCCCCAAATTTCTCCGGAAGCTGAAGGGAAGCGCTGGCCAAACATACTGTTTGTTCAGAAAACTCCACCGGCTCATTTGCCTGACCACCGATTCAAGAGGAAGGCAAGCCCGCATTTGTTGGCTGGCTACCTTTCTTTTTGACAGAACTCTGTGGGGGAGCTGCTTGGCCTGTGCTGTGGGGCGGCGTCACGCCAGCCCCAGTTGATCCTCTGATGCTCCCCAGCTTTTCCATCCTAAGAGCCGCAAAGAAGAGCTTGGAAAATGAGGTTTCACGTTGTAACTCCCTGAGGGAGACCTGTCGCTGCTATGCTTTGAAATTTGCAATGGGAGGCCTGGAATCTCCCCGGAAACCTCGGGCAAGTTGCAGGCCTTGGTTTCCCCATCTGTGAGCTACAAGGTTATCTTCGTTTTCTCCCCAACACCATTCTCATCATTAATGTTTATTATCCTTTTACTGATTTTTCATTATTTTGCCCATACGTCTGAATGCCCTGAAGGACAGTTGCTCACACTCCATCTAGGATTGTACTGGGAGAGAGACAGCCCCTGAAATCAAATTTAAAGATGCCTAGAAGGAAAACAGGAAGAACCTTGAACATTTTTGTATTTCATAGGCATTTGGGAGCACTTTCCCATGCGTTATTTGATTGATCATTGGGACAGCAACTCAGCAAAGCAAATATTGATAATTATAAGTCAAGAAAAGAAATGTCCAGCCAGTCGTGATGGTGCAAGCCTGTAACCCCAGTGCTGGGGAGGCTGAGATAGGAGGATTGCAGTTTCAAGGCTAGTCTCAGCAATGTAGCAAAGACTCTCATCAACATAGTGATACCCTGTTTCAAATAAAAAATAAAAAGGGCTGAGGGTATATTTTGGATGCAGAATGCCCTGGATTCAATCCCCAGTACCAATTTTAAAAAGGAAGAAAGAAAGAAAGATAAGGAAAAGAAAATGAAAGAAAAAGAAACCAAGCTTCCCAGAGGTCCGATGAACCTGCGCACATCACTGAATGACTGTGTGAGGCCGAGCTCGGGTGCTGACTCACAGTCTCGGTAGCCACTGTTTCCCAGGCTACCTGAGCTGAGCATGGACCTGGTTCAACCAGGCGGTTTGGGTAGAAGGGCAAAGGCTGGTGCTTGACAGTAAGTGGGAAATAGAGGAAACAGAGGACTTGTGCTAAGCGAGTAAAATTTGGGTCACCAAAACGTGGTGCATGCTTTGAATTCTCCTTAGGCCAAACTCTTCTAAAATGGCTTAGCTGGCGCCGGGGCCTCTCGGCAGCCAGTATTTGTTGCGGTGTCTTTCACTGGGAAATGTGCTCTGCACATGCGAACGCCTCTTGCAAGCTGGCTGGGAACAACTAAGCCTGAGGAACTGAAATCGCCTTTGGCACTGAACTTGTCAGCCTTCTCCCGAGAAGCCAGCCATGGAGAAGGCTGCGTCCCGTAACCGTCATTTTTAACCCCACCATGGTGGGGTTCCCGGGGCTGACACAGGGGCCGGATATACACAGTGCCAATCATTCCAACAAGAACTGAAATATTCAGTCAATCTACACGACACCAGTATCAGGGTGCCGTTCTCCACTGGCTAGAGATGATGCAGGGAGGAGATGGGTCTACTCCTCCACCAGTAGTGCCACAAGATAAACGCTTCCAGGGCACACCCTGAGAGGGGGCTGAAGAGTCCGTCTCACATGTTGGTCCTCTCAGTAGTGTTGGTAAGAGTACTCGGTGGCACCAACTGTTCCTTGGGCACAAGAGGGCAAACGGGCACACAGCACTCGCAGCCTGCTGGGAAGGATGGCCACACAGATGCAAGTAAGAAGGGCCCCCAGCAAGGCCCCAGCAAGATGCCAAGAGAACGCTGTGGGGAGCCATTAAGGCTTTCCCCTGGATTGGTGTCTCTGACTCAGCTGACTGTCCTTCACCCAGAGTCAACAAGGTTTGGGGTTATGGAAAGTTCAAAAAGGTCTGAGAGAGGATCAGGTGGTGATGACACGAGGGTGCTGATAGGCCTATCTGTAATGATGTGTTTGTATTGGTCTTTATTGTATCCCGGTGGTGGTAGCACGAGAATGTTGATTGACCTGTCGCTGTGTATAAATACCTCTGGAAAAACAAGTTGGCATCGGCACAATAAAGATGAGATTGACCCGGAAGTTGTGTTGGCCAGGAGTGTCGGCGCAATAGAAAATACTGACCCAGGCATAGTCGTCGACCTGTAGGAAATATTGACCCACAGACAGGGGTCAACCAGTAGAGAGAGTAGGCTGGCGGCTCCCCCACGGTAGGGTTAAAAAGTCTTCATCCTCACGCCTCACTTCAGAACCCCTACTCTTGCCGGCTGGCTCCGGCAGAACGCAAGGCAGAAATGAGCCATCTCTGCCTAAGGGAGTCTACGGGTAGCGTTAAACAAGACTTCCTGATCCTGCCAGAGTAGGCGCCGAAGTTCTAAGTGAAAGGGAAAGCCAGAGGGAGGGACACTGCACAAAGGCAGATTCCTGAACACACTGGGGAGGGGAAAGGAACCCTCAGGAGAGGTTGCACATAAGCCTATGGGCGGTACCTGTCCCAGCCTGTGTGTGGAGGGCCAGACCCAGCCTCCTGTATCACTGCATGAGATCCAAGAAACAAGAAGAGCATAGGAGGGAGGTGACCCGCTTTCCCAGAGTGGGTGCCTGCCCTTTGCAGATCACAGCCTAGTGTTCTGGGATTGGAATTCCCTGCCCACAAGTTCCCACTTATGTGTCTACATGAGCCTTTCCCCAAAGGCTGCTCTCCCAAAAGCGTATCCAGGGGTCGACATGGGCAGAGCTACAGCACTGGGCAGCAGTTTCGGGACGTGAGTGAGCTCGGATGTGTGAGCTGGAGTCTAGGTGGCGTGTGTCAGGCTACTCACAGCACAGGCCGAAGGGACACAAACAGCAAGGGCCAGGAAGCCTGTGCTGGCCCTGGGAGCCAGCTACCCCGTCCTCCAGCCACACTCAGGAGTGGACTTCCCTGAAGTTCAGAAATTTTAAGTTGGAACCTAGTCTTCCAGATTATTATAAAATAGGATAATCAGCACAGAATCCTGTGATGTGTTTTTCACAGCTTGTTACCTTGATTTATAACTCTGTTTGTTGTTGTGCTGGTGGTACTGGAGATTGAATCTAGGTGATTTCTACCTCTGGGCTACACCCCCAGCCGTCTTTATTTTTTAGTTTGACGTTGGGTCTTGCTAGCTGAGCGTCTCACTAAATTGCCGAGTCTAACATTAAACTTGCAATCCTCCTGTCTCACTTTCCAAAATTCTGGGATTACAGAAATGTACCACCCTGCCCAGCTGCTTTACAACTCCTAAGTATCTGAATGCATGGTATATGAGTCTTTATTGACACTCTTGACTGGATTTTGTAACTACTAGGGAGAGTTCTATATTAAGGGACACTAGTCAGAGATGAAGCTGAAGAGAGAGGTCGGGACAAGAGTCTGAAGGGTTTCACATGGCAGGTTTAGCAGAGACATTTCTAATAATACACGAGCTATGTAATAGCTCAAATTCTTGCCTTTCATATCTTCTCCAACTGTTCCTACCCCGCAGAGATGTCCTTCTATTTCTAAATTTCAGTTGGAATTATTATCCACAACATACAATGTAACTCTACCTATGGAATCTTATCTGATTGTTTATTTAGTGTGTATCAATCTTACCTTCTCCCCAAACTGACTCTCAACTCTGATAGACCGCCAGTGTCCATGTCTGGCTTTGCTGCCTGCTCTTCTGAGGATGCCTGGCATAGCGTTAGGGTGGTACTTTTCCTAATAACTGCTTCATGATTCGTTGTAAAGAAGCCATTGGCAAACAAATAAACTCAGTATCACCACTGAGCCATGTCCCATTTGCCGATCCTTTTATAGCCCTGAGTCCCTTCAGGACTGGCTCTATGATTGGCAAGACCCAATGAGAAATGAAAATGTGAAGCCCCTTGTTTAAATGTTATTAAGAATTTCAAGAAGTTGACAGGAAAGCATTAAATCAAGTGTAGGGCCCTGAGCTTGAGGTCCCGTTGACCGCACGGGTCCCGCTCACTGAAGACAAGATGCCTTTGCTCCCAGCTTAGGAAACTCCGCGGAGAGAGTCTTCTCACGTCTTCCAGGGTAAATGAGATGATTTTAGATGGTCCACAGATGGGCACTTGTTTAGTGTCTTAGTTATGTACCAATGTGTTATGATGTATGTAATAGTTATGTAAATGTGCTTGGGGAAAAGATAATGTGCACATCAATCAATAATTTCATGTTTATTATTGTTTGGGACAGGGCTGAGTCTAAAAATGGGCCAAATTAAAGAAAATATTAAGTAAATAAGGGTACAGGTGGTAGGCAGATGTTGCAGAAAGTATAAAATAGTGCTGAAGTGGCTCAAGTTTGGAAGTGGTGAAGAAACAGGAGAAGTGAGGTGCCCTAGGGAGCGCACATATTTGGTAGCACTCTGGGCCACACCTGACCTTAACTTCCTCTTCTGGATGACCCCTTTTTATGTTTTCCCACTAGTCTGGTATTTTTTTTAATTTGAATAAAGGAAAGCCACTGGATCTAGAGCCTCGTTGGAGGCAGTCATGGGGAATCTTCCAGATCTCAAAGTCTACCCTTCCCTGATCCTGTTTGTAGACCAGGAAGACCCTTCCAAAGGGTGGGGCCGTAGGAACTAACTACACAGCTGTTTCTACCAATGTCCTTGCCAGACTTAAAGGATTCCCAATATCTGCTACACTCTTTATTGACTATTGTAGATATCTTTGTGTATGTGTGTGGTATTAGGGATAGAATCCAGTGTCATTCTACCCCTGAGCTATACCCCCAGCCCTTTGTTTTAATTTGTTTTGGGACAGGTTCTCACTAGGTTTGAGAGACTCTCACTGCATTGCTGAGGCTGGTCTCAAACCTGGGATCCTCCTGTTTCAGCCTCTCAAGTACTGAGATTGCAGGCATGCATCACCATGTCTGACCTATTGTAAATACCTTAAAAATGTTTAAAAAATAAAGTGTTATTTGCCCCAGTTATTGTCATTCTCACAATTATATATAGAAACACAATATTGAGTAAAGATAATTTGAGATAATTGCCTAAATTTTTACCCCTTATTTATCTAGAGTGCATTAAATAGTATAAAGTATCATTCCTCACCTCTTTTGACCTTACCAACTGTCCAGTAAGTATTTCCATATTGCAGGTAAGTCTCAGGGGGCCAAGCGGCTTGCCCAGGGTTACCTGGAGGTCATGCCCCTAAAGGGGACTTATTTCTGGCTCATCCAATTCCCAAGTGCTTGGGCACTGGACACCCATGCCCTAGTGTTTCATTTTAGAGAGACGTTTCTTCCTAAATTCATCTAGCACCAGAGCTCCAGATTCTGAAAGGTATTAATTTCAGGGTTTAAGAGATCAGAATTTCTAGGAATTCTCAGGAATTCCAAAAGTCTTAAGTTATACTTCAAGTACTTCCAACATTCTTTACACTTTTTACTTTATTCTTTGCTATGAATATCTGAAACACATTTGTTTCAAATTATACTTACTATTAATATTTATTATTAGTACATAGTAAATGTTTGCAACTATTGCTTTAGCTAATATTCAAACACTGGAGAGCACCAGGAAACGTTAGAGGGTGGTATTAAAATACCACATCATTTAGCAGCTAGTTATGGTGGTGCACGCCCGTAATCCCAGTACGTGGGAGGCTGAGACAGGAGGACTGAAGGTTCGAAGCCAACCTCAGCAGCTAGTGAGACCCTGATTCTAATTGAAGAGTAAAACAGGGATGGTGGATCTAGTAGTTCAGAGGTAGAACATCCCTGGGTTCAATCATACACCATAAAATAATAAATAAACAAAAACAAGTGGATATTGTACCATTCAGATCATGTAAGGTGAACAGCGATACCAATATTGATATTATTAGTTTCAGGATTCATTTTGCTTCATTTCTGAAAATGCTACTCGACCAAATATGCCATGTGATTAAATCGACTGCTAGTCATTTTACTGACAGGAACGACTCCTCATTAGCCCCACACAGAGTCACGGGCACACAGTGTTACCTGAAGGCAGTGTCAAGCTAGATGGCCGATTCGCCTAAGGTCCTGCCATCATCTCCGGGACTTCTTCCACTCAGTAGCTTTATTAGGTTTAATTTTCACAGATGATAATACTTTTTTATTTTTTTCTCAATTTCTCAGCTAACTTGGCTTTGGGCTTCAGATTAGAAAAGTATAGAAATGTAAAAGAAATGCTGGGAAGAAAATCCCATGTGGAACTGTTACCTTGGATAGATGGAGCAGGAAATCATGGACATTTGGGCATACCGTAAGGTTAAATTATTTATGTTCCAAAAAGAAAAGTGGGGTTAAATTGTGTGTGTTCCAGAAAGAGAAGGGTGATGATTAAATAATTGAAGTTTACTATCTTCCCAGGAAGAACTATTACCTAGGAGTTAATTGCTAGTTACTTAGACTTTCTGTTAGATTATTGCTGAGCGAGGCCTCATAAACAAGAAGCTCCTAAGCCTGTCCTCTCCAGCCCCAATGGACATGTGTTTCCCATTTAAGCATTTCATTGCCCCAACTGAAAACAAACCAACTGTGTCTTTGGGACCTTAAGGGGAGAAGGTTGGGATTTATTCCTGGACAAGCCTGAGGAAAACATTACCCTAATGGATGAAATATGTTTGTACTAAAGACTTCTTAAAAGTGTTGAACTGGTCTTTCCCAACTCGATCTTGATCTCCTCTTCCTTGAAAAAGAGGGGAAAAATGCAGAAAAGTCCATTGGCATTTGCCTGGCTTTGTCCATAAAGAAGGGTAATGGACGAACCTCGCTTTGGTTTAGCTACTCATCAAACATAGACAACTGTCTCTAGGAATGAGCCACACACCTTCAACAATGTGGTTTGAAAGTCCCATTCTCTTTTGGCGGGATACAGGAGACAAACCCTCTTCCTGTTTTCTCAAGCCAAATTCCCCCATTAGTCCCATTTTTCCCAAGAAAGCTCTCCTTGATTTCTCAATGCTCAATGTGGTCAGCAAGAAAATTGGTTCTGGAAAAAATATTTGCCTTTCTGAATAAAAAATAATGGTCTCCTTAAGATCGCAAGCCCACTAGGAGGAATTTTGGCTTCTTTTATGTTTTATATCCTGATGGAGCACAGGAAATAGGAAAATAGATTATTTTCCTTGGCAAAGATGGGATATGCTTGGTTTAGCAATTTGACAATTTTTAAGAGTTTAAGCTGGGCAGTACACACAAAGCCACTCTGAAAACTATAGGTCAGGGTCTCAGGCATAATTAGGGAAATTCATTATCACTGGTGGTCTTCCTTTGAATTCCATGTAATTGTACTGTCCAGCAACCAGAATCCATTGGGGTTTTCTTATTTATTATTTCTTTCCTTTTTTTGAGTTTGATTTTACCATAAGAAGATTGAGAAACTAAAAGGAAGTCAAGAGTTGAAAGGTCCACAGTGTACCCAACGTACAGCACTGTTAGCAGACCAGAAGCCAGCAACCTGCTTGTGCTGGGTTTCAAAGGCCATGATACTTGGCCTTTGAAAACAAATAGAAGTGCGATAATCCCGAAAGAGTGTTTAAAAATTATCCTCATACGTTGTTATGGTTAGATATAGAATGCTCCCCGAAGTGTTCACATGTTAAAGTTCACAACTGATAGAATTAAGTCATGAGATTCTAATCTCATCAACGGCTAAATACATTGTAATGTAATTACCGGGTGGTCACATAGGCAGGTGGGGTGTGGCTGGAGAAGCTGGGTCCTGGAGGTGTGATTTGGGGGACTGTGTATGTGTCTCTGAGTCTCCATGTTTGCTTTCTCTTGCTTCTGGCCTCCATGGTGTGAGATCAGAGTCCTCTCCCTCCCCTCTCTTTGCTCTGGCCTCCATGATGTGAGAGCAGAGCCTTGCCCTCTCATATCTTTCCTCTGACCTCCATGATGTGAGAGCAGAGTCCTCTCCCTCTCTCTACTCTGGCCTCCATGACGTGAGAGCAGAGCCCTCGCCCTCTCCCTCTCTCTGCTCTGACCTCCATGACGTGAGAGCAGAGCCCTCACCCTCTCCCTCTCTCTGCTCTGGCCTCCATGATGTGAGAGCAGAGCCCTCGCCCTCACCCTCTCTGTGCTCTGGCCTCCATGATGTGAGAGCAGAGCCCTCGCCCTCTCCCTCTCTCTGCTCTGACCTCCATGACGTGAGAGCAGAGCCCTCGCCCTCTCCCTCTCTCTGCTCTGGCCTCCATGATGTGAGAGCGGAGCCCTCGCCCTCTCCCTCTCTCTGCTCTGGCCTCCATGATGTGAGAGCAGAGCCCTCGCCCTCTCCCTCTCTCTACTCTGGCCTCCATGACGTGAGAGCAGAGCCCTCACTCTCACCCTCTCTCTGCTCTGACCTCCATGATGTGAGAGCGGAGCCCTCGCCCTCTCCCTCTCTCTGCTCTGGCCTCCATGATGTGAGAGCAGAGCCCTCGCCCTCTCCCTCTCCCTGCTCTGGCCTCCATGATGTGAGAGCGGAGCCCTCGCCCTCTCCCTCTCTCTGCTCTGGCCTCCATGATGTGAGAGCGGAGCCCTCGCCCTCTCCCTCTCTCTGCTCTGGCCTCCATGGTGTGAGAGCAGAGCCCTCGCCCTCTCCCTCTCTCTGCTCTGGCCTCCATGGTGTGAGAGCAGAGCCCTCTCCCTCTCCCTCTCTCTGCTCTGACCTCCATGGTGTGAGAGCGGAGCCCTCGCCCTCTCCCTCTCTCTGCTCTGACCTCCATGGTGTGAGAGCGGAGCCCTCGCCCTCTCCCTCTCTCTACTCTGGCCTCCATGGTGTGAGAGCAGAGCCCTCGCCCTCTCCCTCTCTGTGCTCTGGCCTCCATGATGTGAGAGCAGAGCCCTCGCCCTCTCCCTCTCTGTGCTCTTGCCTCCATGATGTGAGAGCAGAGCCCTCGCCCTCTCCCTCTCTCTGCTCTGACCTCCATGATGTGAGAGCAGAGTCCTCTCCCTCCGCCTCTCTCTGCTCTGGCCTCCATGACGTGAGAGCAGAGCCCTCGCCCTCTCCCTCTCTCTGCTCTGACCTCCATGATGTGAGAGCAGAGCCCTCGCCCTCTCCCTCTCTCTGCTCTGGCCTCCATGACGTGAGAGCAGAGCCCTCGCCCTCTCCCTCTCTCTGCTCTGGCCTCCATGATGTGAGAGCGGAGCCATTGCTCTCCCCCTCTCTCTGCTCTGGCCTCCATGACGTGAGAGCAGAGCCCTCGCCCTCTCCCTCTCTCTGCTCTGGCCTCCATGACGTGAGAGCAGAGCCCTCGCCCTCTCCCTCTCTCTGCTCTGGCCTCCATGATGTGAGAGCAGAGCCCTCGCCCTCTCCCTCTCTCTGTTCTTGGCCTCCATGACGTGAGAGCAGAGCCCTCGCCCTCTCCCTCTCTCTGCTCTGGCCTCCATGATGTGAGAGCAGAGCCCTCGCCCTCTCCCTCTCTCTGCTCTGGCCTCCATGGTGTGAGAGCGGAGCCCTCGCCCTCCCCCTCTCTCTGCTCTGGCCTCCATGGTGTGAGAGCAGAGCCCTCGCCCTCTCCCTCTCTCTGCTCTGGCCTCCATGGTGTGAGAGCGGAGCCCTCGCCCTCCCCCTCTCTCTGCTCTGGCCTCCATGGTGTGAGAGCAGAGCCCTCGCCCTCTCCCTCTCTGTGCTCTGGCCTCCATGACGTGAGAGCAGAGCCCTCGCCCTCTCCCTCTCTCTGCTCTGGCCTCCATGACGTGAGAGCAGAGCCCTCGCCCTCTCCCTCTCTCTGCTCTGACCTCCATGATGTGAGAGCAGAGCCCCCGCCCTCTCCCTCTCTCTGCTCTGGCCTCCATGGTGTGAGAGCAGAGCCCCCGCCCTCTCCCTCTCTCTGCTCTGGCCTCCATGGTGTAAGAGCAGAGCCCTCGCCCTCTCCCTCTCTCTGCTCTGGCCTCCATGGTGTGAGAGCAGAGCCCTCGCCCTCTCCCTCTCTCTGCTCTGACCTCCATGATGTGAGAGCGGAGCCCTCGCCCTCTCCCTCTCTCTGCTCTGGCCTCCATGACGTGAGAGCAGAGCCCTCTCCCTCTCTCTGCTCTGACCTCCATGACGTGAGAGCAGAGCCCTCGCCCTCTCCCTCTCTCTGCTCTGACCTCCATGATGTGAGAGCAGAGCCCTCGCCCTCTCCCTCTCTGTGCTCTGGCCTCCATGACGTGAGAGCGCAGCCATTGCTCTCCCCCTCTCTCCTTTCCCCTCCATCATGCTCTGAGATCTGCAAACCCTGGCCTTACATAGACTGAACCTCAAATCTCCAAAAACTGTAATAAAATAAATTTTCTTCCTCTAAATTGTGCTGCTGGTTGCTTTGGATTATAGCAGTGAGAATTTTGATAAAGACATATGTGATTTGAATTTAGAGTGAAAAGCAGTCACTTTTCCATTACTCAAACTTGTGAGCATCCATCGGGAGTTTGTTACATAATCCTTCTTCTTTTAGGCTTGACCATTGAACCAACTAGTGTCTTTTAGTAGAGAAAAATTTAGCAGAGTCAACTGATATTTGCCTGTGGTTTTATCTACACAGTATTCCAGCTTTCCTATTCCATGGTAGGAGGTCTATTATTTTTAATTTTTAAAATGATTCTGTATTTTTCTCATAACTCACATTGTGTGACAAAGAGTGAGACCTTACTTGACAAAGTAATTCACATTCATGCAAAATAAAAGCATATTATCTCCTCTGGGAAAATCATATTCAGTTTGTACTTGGTACCAACATTATTATCTTCCAATGAGAGGCTCTGCTTAAACTTACAGTTTTTTAAATGAGCATGCAAATATATATTATTTCGCATGATATCACATATGTATAATACATATGATAACTAACATCATAATAATGGTTATCATTGCCTGTGTTCAGACCCTAGTCATTGTTCTTTAGTCTTCCAGGACAAATCTGAACATATGGTATCCTCTGAAGTCATAGCTAAAATGTTGTTTGGGTAAGGATAGCTAATCAATTGAAGTAATCAATTAAATTAGTTTGTTCAGTACTTTGTAGTCCAAGTTGTTCAACTTCTGCCCCTTCAGCCTCACTCCCTCTAACTCAACCCCTTCATCCTTGGGATATTCTTGGGCTTTTGTTTCTACTCCCACATATTTTATTGGTCTGTCTTCTTCTTTTCTTAGAATTATATAATCACACAATTTTATCCAACTTATTGAGGGATAATTTTATATACAGTTAGCTTCTCACATCCAGATTTAGCTAACCTTGGCTGGAGAATTTTAAAAAAAATTGTGTCTAAATTGAATATATATAGATGTTTTCTTGTCATTGTTTTCTTTTTCTCTTATTTATTTATTTATTTATTCATTCATTCATTCATTCATTCATTCATTCATTCATTGGTGGTACTGTGGTTCCTGGAAACCCTTCTACTACCGGGCTACACTCCCAGACCTATTTTATACATTTTTTTAAAAATTTGGAAACAGGGTCTCTCATGCCAGTGTGGCTGCCTTCGGACCTGCATGATCCTCCTGTCTCTGCCTCCCAAGCATGGGGATTAAAAGCGTGGGCCACCACACCCCTCTCTTGTCATTGTTTTCTAACAATACAGTAAAGCAATTATTTATGAAGTATTACACAGTTATAGGTTTACTGCATTTTGGGGGAGGCTACTGGAGATTGAATCCAAGGGCATTCTACCTCTGAAATACACCATCAGCCTTTTTAATTTTTATTTTGCAACAAGGCCTCACTTAGTTGCCAAAGCTGGCCTCAAACCTGTAATATTCCTCTCTAAGCCTCCCAAGTACTTGGATTATAGATGTGTGCCACCATGCCTGGCTACAGTATTTTCTAAGATGCTGAAGCACCCATCAGGGTTTCTTGGAACCAATGCCCAAGAGCTAACTATATAATGAGATGTCATATTTTAAGAGTACAGTTTGACAAGTTTTGACAAACATGAAGTCATGTAACTCCCACTCCAGTCAAGATTGATAACAATTTCAATACCTTAGAAAGGTCCTATGATCTTTGCAGTCAGTCCCCAATGCCAGCTTTGGGTGACCCGTGAACTTCTTTCTATTTCTAAAAATTAGATTCGTCTTTTCTAGACTCTCATATAATGGGCTCAAACATATGTACTCTTTTGTCTCTACCTTCTTGTGCTTAACGTTTGGAGACTAAATCACAGTTTCCTTTCCAAGTGGTATCCCATTTTATGCCACAGATACATTTATACCCATTCATCTGTTGGGGTCCCATAACTTGGGGGCTGTTGTAATTAAAACTGCTATAATCACTTGTGTATAGTCTTTATACAGACAAAAGCTATCATTTATTTTGAATAAATACTTAGGAATAAACCAATTAGTCCTATAATAAACCTATTTCCAGCTAGATTAGAAGCCAGTGACTGTTTATCCCACCAGTGATGGATAAGATATCTAGTTGCTCTATGTTTTCAGCAATGGTTGGTATCTTTTAAGTTTTAGCCTTTCTAGGACACATGTCATGGAAATTAGAGTAATAAAGAATGTTTCTCCAGGTAGGTCTTATTTTTGCTGAGATTAGGACGCCACTAACCCATTATCTAATGTGCACTTAAACGGAGACCATTGCAAAATGGATCTCATGATATGAGTACATGGGCCATTCCTTCAAAAATTGGGACACTTGAAATTTTAAGAAGCATAAAAATTTTATGTTTATGCAAGTAATTCATTAAATTACTAAGCAAAAGTAAACCTACCACAAAGTCTTAACCTATGCTAATGAGGAAACATGGTCTTTAGATGTGGTTATTCAGCCAGCCACACTGTTTCTACCCAATTGTACCACATCATCTCTCTCAAAAATTCTCTCTCTCTTTCTCTCTTTCTCTCTATCTCTATCTCTATCTCTCTGAGAATATATATGTATATGTATATTTTTGAGACATGAAAAGCTTACACAAAAATCCTCTTGGATATTTTCACTTGTCTAGCTACCAGTCTGAAGAGAAAGCCATCAAGTATAAAGGTACAAAAGCCCTGCCATAATTAATTCCTTGGTTTTTTAAAGGTCTCCAAAAATAAACACATTCTTTAGAGTTGCCTAATCTGCCAGTTTTCCAAAACTACCATTTTAAAGGAGCATCATGAACATACTCTATTCTCTTGGACCTATATTTCTTTCTTTCCCTCCTCTCCCCTCCCCTCCCCTCCCCTCCCCTTCCTCCTCCTCCTCCTCCTCCTCCTCCTCCTCCTCCTCCTCCTCCTCCTCCTCATTCCCCTTCTTCTTCTTCTCCTTCTTCTTCTCCTCCTTCTTCTTCTTCTTCTTCTTCTTCTTCTTCTTCTTCTTCTTCTTCTTCTTCTTCTTCTTCTTCTTCTTCTTCTTCTCCCCCCCCCCCTCCTCTTTCTCTCACAGGTTCAGGGCCAGCCTCAGCTACTTAATGAGACCCTCTACAGTGTAGTAAGACCCTGTTTCAAAATAAAGAACAAAAAATAGGGCTGGGGTGTATCTTGGAGGTAGAATGTACTTGGAGGTAGAATGTTCAATCTCCAGTACAGCTAAATAAATAAATAAATAAATAAATAAATAAATAAATAAAGTACCACACACTAGTTTTCTGAGAAACAAAATCAAACAAGACTTAATAATGTTAGTAGGAAGCTTGGACTGTCTGTCCAAGGACCAAAAACAGACATTGCCTCAGCAAAGTGAGCTGGGTCGACTTTTCTAAAGGATTGTTGGAGCTGGGTACAATGGCTCATGCCTGTAACCTCAGTACTTTGGAGACTGAGACAGGAGGATCACAGATTCAAGGCTAGCCTCAGAAACTTAGTGAAGCTCTCTGCAACCTTATGAGACCCTGTTTCAAAAACAAAACATTAAAAGGGCTGGGTGTGTAGCTTAGAGGCAGAATGCTTCTGGGTTCTATCCCCAGACACACACACACACACACACACACACACACACACACACACACACACACGAAGGTCAGTGGGACTTGGTGCTGTCAGGGTACATAGCCCATTTTCTAGTAGGTACAAAGGGGACAGGCAGTGCCCACACCTGAGAGCCTGCACACTATTATATTATTATATTATATTATTATATTATAATATATATTATAATATATATTATAATATATATAATATATTATATATATATATAATATATTATATATATATAATATATATAATATATATTATAATATATATAATATATTATAATATAATATAATATATTATATTATATTATATTATATTATTATATTATATTATATTATTATATTATAACATGTAGATTTGGTAGGTCACAACCATCAGGAAACCCAGGTCTGAGTATATATCAGAGATCACTGAACTAATTGTTGTATAGCATACTAGATTCTTGCTGGGCACAGCTCAGGGTAGTGCTTTCAGGCGTCTGCTTCAGTCTGCATAGGCCCGCATGAGCCAGTCTGGGCCGATTCCTCAACTCTTCCTCATTATTTTTCATACACTTAAATCTTGAAACTTAACAAGCAGAATAATGTACAGCAATTAATACAATAAACATGCTGCACTTGCCACTCGACTTTCACCAAATTCAAATATTTTGTC
Organism: Muscardinus avellanarius; assembly: GCF_963383645.1. Classification (NCBI taxonomy): domain Eukaryota; kingdom Metazoa; phylum Chordata; class Mammalia; order Rodentia; family Gliridae; genus Muscardinus; species Muscardinus avellanarius. The sequence goes on from NC_137793.1 coordinate 114,200,102, forward strand.
ATATTTGCTTCTCATATTTTTTGAGAAATAAATATTGTAGATCTATTTGGAAGCACCCAGCGTTCCTATCTCCATCTCATTCCATTTTCTTGCTCAGAGGTTACTTTTAATAAAATTTCTTCTGAAGCTATGGAGAATCTTCTGCAATAATTCCTCATTTCTGAGAATCATGTCTTTACTGCGTGTTTATGTGTTCATGTGCAATATATGGGTTCAGTGTGCACCTTAGATTTACATACATGTGCAATATATGGGTTCAGTGTGCACCTTAGATTTACATACATCATGCTCATTTCTGCCATTCCTCTACAGCTGAGAGGTGACCATGTGGGTATGTGCAGTTGTGGTTCATTCGTCATTTCTGAATAGTATTCCACTGTATGGACATATCGCCCTTTGTTTGTTCTCCCACTGATGGACATGCTGTTTGTTTCCAGTATTGCAAATCATGCTGCAGGGGACATTTCTGTGCGGGTCTCCCCTGCACATGTGTGAACTCTTCTGGCTGTCCAGGGTCGCTGGCTGTCTTTCATGTCTGCTGAACTGAGTGACACTATGCAAATAAATAGGCAACCCTAAGAAATAGTTTTCAGACGCCCTCAATTTATAGATGACCTGGCAATCTTCTTAGGAATGCTGCTTTTTATAGCTAGAATAACATTTTGAGATATTTTCCAGGATCTCTAGAGTGGCAGGCATTTTCTTGAAAGTGTTTTTTTTAGTTTATTCATAGAGTATAGCATTCTACTACTTTATTAGGCTATAATCCAAAAAGGCACAAGATGCCACATAATTATTTATTATATATTTAGATGTTCGATGCAAGGGAATAATTTCTCCTGATTGTTCAGAACTCTAAGTCTATGAGTAGTAGCAAGAACCATGGAATACCAGTGGTATGATGAAAGAAAAAAAAGAAAAGAAGAGAAGAGAAGGACAAAAGAAGGAAGGAAAGAATGAAGAATAGATGGATGAATGGACAGATGAAAGAAAGGAAAATAAGTTGTATTAGGGTGGTCAAAGCTGTAATAACAAATACACCTTGTCATGTAATAGTTCAATAGAATAAAACTTTATTCTTTCATCATGTAACACTTGAGGGTGGTTCTGAGCCGGCAAGGGTTGTAGCTTCTCTTTGTGCAATCTCTCTTTTGGGTCCCAAATTGCTGTTTCATCATTTTAAATATGTGGCTCCCCAAGTTGACCAGAGATTGTCATCTCAGCCAGCCAGGTAGAGGATATAGCCAGGGAGGTTGCAAATAAGAGGTCTGGGCCAGGATTACAATCATCAAACATCACTTCTGTTCACATCCCATGGGCTATAAATGTGTCTGCAGAACACATCCAACTGCAAAGGATACTGGGAAATGAGAGCTGCCTGTGCACACAGAAAGAATATTAAATAGAAGTTTTTGAAATGCTAGCTTTCTCTTGCATAGGAAAGGAGCTGGTGTGGTTTTGACTGAAGTATCTATAACAATTGTTCATCAACATTAGAAAGAAGAGTTAATGCTAACCAAGTTGGAAAACAATGTACAATTGGCCTCTCTCTCTCTCTCTCTCTCTCTCTCTCTCTCTCTCTCTCTCTCTCTCTCTCTCTGTCTCTGTCTCTCTCTCTCCCTCCCTCTCTCTCTCTTTCTCTCTCCTCCCTCTCTCTCTCTCTGTCTCTCTCTGTCTCCTTCCTCCCTCTCTCTCTCTCTCTCTCTCTCTCTCTCTCTCTCTCTCTCTCTCTCTTCCCCACCCCCTAGCCCAGTGGAACAATGGATCCCCACTACTCAACCCGAATGGTCTTGGGTTGAGAACAAGGCTTTATTTTAACCAGGACCTCCCAAAAAGCAGAGTTGCAGGTAGTGGTTAACATGCAGGAAGTTTATCTGGAAGATATCATTCAAAGAAAACATGAGGGCTTGAGGGAATCCTATAGGTAAGAGGGATGCATTATCATGGTGGGCACCACTACCATGGGACTAAAGGTCAATAATTTTATGCCCAGAGATAAAAGTGGGGAGAATTTATCTAGTAGTTGATTTGAGGTTCTGTCTTCAAAGCTGGTGAAGATATCCTGGGGCCAGGGCACTGCAGTAGGAACCAGGCTGCAAGAGGGTCAGGCGGATTTGATTTGGTGCTCAGGCTGTGTCTGATGGAGACAGACAGTCCAGGTCCAGTTCATCAGTCCTCCCCAACCTCCAGGACACAGCAATCTGGTCACTGATGTGTGCAAATCCAGCTTGGACAATAGGAACCAATGTTGGGATTTTTGTAACAGGAACTTGTTTCTAAAAATCACCTCCCCACAGTGGCATGGATGTAAGTCTGTGAGTTTTAGGAGCCACTTTCCATAGGCCATGGAGAAAACACGCCTGCAGAGGCAGGAGCCAGAGTCTCGGTGCCATCAAGTGTCAGTTTCAGTACCTGTGGTTCTCAGAGTTACCCTGCCTGATCCCCATAGCTCTTCCTTTCATGTGACCACCTCTCTGTCTATCTAATAAACTATCTGATTAAAACATCTTGGCCCGATTTAAATTGGGTTCCTGCCACTTGCAACTGAAGTGCACCTGAACTGAAATGACAGAGAGTGTTGTCAATCTGACACCTTCAAGTCTAGACCTGGACGACCTGTGCTGACTTGAAGAGTCTGGAGGGCCTCAGCCCCAGTCAGCTCTCTCTCCAACCTTGAGGCTCACACTAAAGGTCAAAATCTACCAAACTGTAACTGCACTTCCCCATTTCCAAGCAAAGGCATGAAGTTTGAAACACAGTGGACAGTACTAGAGGAGAGAGATGACTAAAGTCTCCTCTCTGAGCCCCTCTGCAGACCTCTGCCACTGGTCCTGCTCCCCTCAGGCCTTTTAGAACATCCTAGACCACCACTACCACCGCCCATTGGTCCTGCTCCCCTCAGGCCTATTAGAACATCCTAGACCACCACTACCACCACCCACTGCAAACCAATCTGTCCAGATGCTGCCTGAGAACAGGGCTGGGTGGTTCTGCCCCAAATCTGTGTCACTCTGGACAGAGGCAGAGACTAGAATGATGCCTCTAAATCGAGGATCCAGGGATAAACATATCTCTGAGTACTGATAAGAAAGAAACCAAATGGAATGGGATGCATTCAGATTCCAGATTCCTGACTCGGCAAGATTCCTGACATTGGTTACTACTTACACAATTTCTGGGTACTGAATCAAAGCAGAGCCAAGGCAGGTCTTAAAGGAGATATGCATCACTCAAGTGCTGGGTAATAGCACAGTGCAGCTTGCAGGAGAGTCCTCCTCTGGGCCTGGCCATGGAAGGCCAAGGTCAAAGAGCAAAGGTGAAAGTTGGAAGTAGGCAGGAGTTGGGGACAGGTGTACCCACTGGCCCAGGGACTCTGTCCTTGAAGGAGGGAGTCCTCTGGGTTCTAGGCATTCTGTGTAATAGACACGTGAACACTAGAGATAGTTTCCTCTCTGCTTCTCCCTGAATGGGGATTTTATTGTTCCAGTCTCTCTTCTCATACTCATTAGGAATGTGGAAAATAGTAACTTGGCTATACATCGCAGGCTTGTAAGAAATCACCCACAAGTGTGATTAAAAACCATGTGTGCCTCACAGGCCTGGCGTATGGGCTCCACAGAGCTGCGGCATCATGTTAGGCGATGGCTTATGAATGGGAAGAAGGTGGAGTGAGTTCTGGGGAGTGCACACCCTGGCTTAGATCTGTGTGTCTCCAGTCCGTGGCACCCTCCACTCTGGGAAGAGCATTTCTGCTCCTATAGGAGGCTGCTTCTGGCCCATCCATCACCACCGGCTGCCAGTGGACCTGCCAGTCACACTGGCCCACAAGAAGCACTTTGGGTGGACGGCCCCGCCTCCCTGACCACAGCGCTGTTTCAAAGAAGCCACTTGACCCAAGAAGGGCCAATCAGAGAGTCTTCTGGGTCATTCAACTTTAAACCAGCATGGAGGACTCCGAGCCCCTTGTCAGAGTCTAACTCTAAAGCTGCCACTAGCCATGTTTTCTATCCACTCAAATTCTGGCCAATTGGAAATAATGAAAATAACAGCAAATCTGATGAACAAAAGCCATCCTAGAGAAAGAGAGACTCCTAGAGAGCTGGGAGCTTGTTCAGCCCAGCGCTCAGGGCAGTAGGACAACTTGGAGACGTATATGTTGATTTCCATATGTTTCAGGTTATCAGTCAAGCTGATTTAAACAAACTGTGTTCTACTCTCCCAACAAATGCCTCCATTATAACCTGGGAAGCCAGGTTCGGAGTTAGAAGTCTCAGAGTTTGGACCTGCTTTGCAGTCAGGGCAGCATGTGAGTGACCAGGGGCCAGCCCCTGGCCAGGCACACTTGTCCTCCTGCTCCTTTCCTGCCCCGTGCAGGAAGCTGGCATATGCACACACCCCAGCTCTATCTGCACAAGCCCACAGTCCCCCAGGCCACCCCTCCATGGTAAAAATCAGAAGAGGCCTCCACAGTCCCTGAAAGTAAGCTTGAGGGAATTTGGTTAGGAATTCCAAATCCCAGGTACCTGCTGTATGTTCTAGACCTGGGGTACCAGCTCCATGTGGACCCTTGAGGGGGCTTCAGATTCTTTGCCCAGGGGAGGGGCATGGCCAGAGTGTAGGTGGGACTTGGGTATACACAAACTCAGTACGTTTGTGTCCTCAGAAGATTTATGTTGAAACTCTACCCCCAGCAGGGTGATAGCGGAGGTAGGGCCATTGAAAGTAGTTGGGTTTAGATGAATCCATGAGGATGTAGCCCCCACAGTGAGATTGCTGCCTTTATAACTTTATAAGAAGGATAGAGATCAGGGCTCACTTTTTCTACCATGTGACCAACTGAAGCTACAACATACAGGTAGTCACCCCGGGAGCAGGCCGGGAGCAGAATCTGTCTCCTTCTTTCTCCTCCTCCTCCTCCTCCTCCTTTTTTTTTTTTTTTTTGGTCACACTGGGGATTTAACCCAGGGGCGTTCTACCTCTGAGCTACACTGCAGCCCTTTTTATTTATTTATTTTTTTATTTTGAAACAGGGTCTCATTAAGTTGTGGAGAGTCTCACTAAGTTTCTGAGGCTGGTCTCGAGCTTGCAATCCTCCTGTCTCAGTTTCCCAAGTACTGGGATTACAAGTGTGCACCACCACACCCTACTTGCTGGTTTCTTCTTGATTTGAGACTTCCAGCCTCCAGAATTGTGAGAAATAAATGTCTGTTATTTGAGCCACCTGGTCTGTAGCATCTTGCTGAAACAGCTTGAGCAGAGTAGGACAAAGTACAGGCTCCCTTCCAGGGTCTGGGGTCACCAGTGCTGCTCCAACCCCAGCAGAACTTCTCCTGACCTCGGTGAGCCGCCCCTCAAGTAAAGCCTTTGTGACTTCGTCTAGTTTGATAAGTTTCTGCTACCTGCCACGGAATGAGTCATGATTCTTTCAGTGCCATGCACGTGGTCTATAGCCACCACTTTGAGTCTTCAAGAGCACGTGTTCTCACCATAACTTACTAAGCCAGCACTATTCCGCTTGCACTGAGGTGCACTGTGCTCTGGAAGTCACTAATCTGATGGCTCCCCTGCTCCTGAGTAGCTGTTCTGTGTCATTCGGGTATCTATTACCTAGCCATTTATTTTGAAGACCATTCTTTCCTTAACTCTGAGATATTAAACAAGTTTGGTTCTCTTTGTACTTCTCCAATAGCTCCTTATCTTTATTTTCTATTAAAATTTTTTGAGGTACTGGGGATTGAACCCAGGGGCAGTCTACCTCTGAGCTAAACTAACTCTTTTTATTTTTTTTTGTTTTGAAACCAGGTCTCACTAAGTTCCTACGGGTCTTACTAAATTGTTGAGGCTGGCCTCAAACTTGTGATCCTACTGTCTCAGCCTCCCAAATAGTGGGATTACAGGTATGCTTAAACCTCAACAAACCTGAAAGGGGAGGGTAAGAGACAAAGAAGGCTGAGGTTGATTAGTGGAGGAGCTACATCTGAATATGTGTAAAAGTATGAATGTAGCGTGGTCAACCTGGACACTCATTGATGAGAGGGTGGAAGGAGAGTGTGTGGGGGGAGAGGGCAACAAGCACAATCTGAATGTGTGCCATTTTCAATGATCCACTAAATAAATAAATAAATAAATAAATAAATAAATAAATAAATAGACTCCCGTAGTCCTCTCTCCAACTGTAGACATTTTTTCAGAGTTCAACCTTCCTTTCTGGGCTGAAACTACTTCCCACAACCATTTATTAAAATTAATTCTTTGCATCCCATGGACATTCCCCCATCTTGAAGAACCCATTCCTTTTTGGAACTCCAAGTGTCACATGCTTTAGAAATGAATCTCCAACTTCTCGCTCCATCCTTGAACTTGGTAAAGAAGCCTTGTTTTCATGTCTCCACTTAAACTGTGTTATCTGTTATCTCCTCCCGTAGCTGGGTCTCTTCTGCCTTTGTGGGGTTAGTCAGCTTATCAGAGCCTCGTTCTCCTGGTCACCGGGTTTCAAGCCAGTGTCATCTTTGAGTCTGTGCTTCCTCCCATGGGACCCTCGTGAGTCTTTCCTTGCACGATGTTTCCTGTTCGTGATTTGTTTTTGTCTTTCTAGACCCCCTGCAGCAATCTCTATTCTACTTCCAATTCCTGTTCTGCTCTATTTTCCTTTATTCTTTTACAAGAATCATTCTCCTTTTACAAATAAACTTTGCATGTATTTTTTTCTACTTATAAAAAACATTGTCAATGGATCTTTATGGCCTGAGAAAAAGTCCAAATTCCTTTGTCTGAAAATTAAGGCTCAGCACCCACCACTTTGCTTTTTTAAAAATTTTTATTGGTGCATTATATTCATACATCATATTGGGGTAAAAAAAAAACTTGTGTGTACAGACATGTACACATCACTGATTTAACCCCTACCCAATTCCCACCCCATTCCCTCCCCGTCCCTCCCTCCCTTGCTCGGCTTAGTGGTTGACTTCGATATGTTTAAGTACACTGTGTGTTTTACAGATTTTCCTCTTCCCCCCTCCTTTCTCCTCCTTTAGGTTGTCTTGTTTGCTCCTCCATAGGATTTCCTTTTTCATCTAGAGTTCCTCCTATGACCCAATTCTCCCTAACTCTCACATATTAGGGAAAGCATCTGATTTCTTATTTTTTGTGACTGACTAATCTCACTTAGCATAATGTCCTCCAGTTCCATCCATTTCCCTGAAAATGATGTGATTGAGTTTTTTTTGATGGCTGAGTAAAATTCCATTGTGTACATATCCCACAGTTTTGTAATCCGTTCATCTGTTGATGGACATCTTGGCTGGTTCCATAGTTTGGATCTCCCACAAAAAAATAAAATACTTAGGAATAGAATAAATTTGACCAAGGAGGTAAAAGATCTCTACAAAAAAAATTATAAAACACTGAAAAAAGAAATCGAAGAAGATCTTAGAACATGGAAGGATCTTCCATGTTCATGGATTGGCAGAATAAATATCATTAAAATGGCCATCCTTCCAAAAGTGATCTACAGATTTAACACAATGCCCATTAAACTACCAAGATCATTCCTCACAGACATAGAAAAATCAGTCCTTAAATTTATCTGGAATAACAAAAAGCCCAGAATAGCCAAGGTAGTTCTCAGCAACAAAACCATGCTGGAGGAATCACAATACCTGACTTTAAACTATACTACAAAGCCACTGTAATAAAAACAGCATGGTACTGGCAAAAAAAACCCAGATACATAGACCACTCTGCTTTTAAAATAAGCTCTCTATTCCATCCAGGCCCATTTTGTGTCGCTCTGAACCCAAATTCCTCTTCTCTTTCCCATCTTTGTTCCTTTGTCTCCACTCTCCATCACCCTTCCCCTACCTGGATTCTTGCTGGTGAATTTCAGGTCCCCGTCCCCCTGTAGAACCCTCTTCCACTCCAGCCCACACTGTTCTCTCTCTCCCTTTCCTAGAATCCTTCTGTCTACTCTATTTGTTTGACCCATGAATTTTTTTGTCTTGAAGTGTTCGTAAACATGTTTGTGCTAGAGCTACCTTTTGGGCCAGATTTTAATTGGGGTGAGAACAGAATGTGAGTCTCAACTTATGATTCTTCTCTTCTCATTTTTATAGGCCCCATTCTATATAAAGGAATGCTTTAAAACATTTTTTGCTATTTATTTTTAAAACAAGTCATGAAATATACAAGGTCTTTTCTCCCTACAGTATCTAGTATTATGGATGCTAAAGATGTTGGTTAAAAAAAGAAACTGTAAAACTGAAAATTTTATACAACACTTACCTGTTATGCCACTCAGTATCCCTCTTCCCCTCACTCTTGTCTTTGTTTTTGATGAACAATAGATTATATTCCCTTTTTAAGGGGAATGCTATCACACTGTAACAGAGGTTATCTTGTGTACAAGCCCTCCTGCCTTTGATCTTCTGAATACGAACTTGAGTCCTGGTGGGTGTTTTTGGAAGTTCACACTTCCAAACTGATCAGCAGACCCCGATGTATACAACAAAAGACATGGCTGTGTCCTTCTTTCATTTTATTGAAAAGGAATCATTTCTATTCTAGCGCAAACAATGTATATTTTACATCATAAAGCAAGATATAATTTACATATTACATTTCTTATGAGATCTTTATACCATTACGTCATTCCCTTCTTTTTAATTAGGTCACCTCTTCTGGTTTAATTTAACCTGCCAAGTACCCTACATATCAGCATCTTGTTTGGGGAGGGTCTGGGGACATGAATAGTTCTTGTGTCCATCTATATCCGGGTGTAAGGACGGTGAGGGACAGGGATATGCCTCAAGTATATAGCACTGAGACCCTCCTCTGACAGCTGGCATAGGAGCCAGCATGCTGCTTCTCCAAAATAAAAAGCAAACTTGTGTTTCTTAAAGCGATCGAGAATGACAAACAAAACTGAATGCTAGTGCTATATGTATACTTCTGGCCAAGTGCTCAGATAACAGATGTATGTGGTCTTGGTTCAGCAGCAATGAGCATTCCCGTGACTGACCAGCAACAATGACTCTATGAAATTCCCAGACACGGCCACCCGAGGCGTCAGATCGAGCTACCCAGTTCCTTCCTCCATTCAGGCCTATGGGGCCAGGCTCTCTGTGAGCCACTAGACGTGAATGTCAGGATGAAGGTTCCACATGACCTTGCTTCCCATGACCCTCTGTCTCTCTACTCCCTCTTCTCAAATGGATTCTCCCCTGTTTGGCAAAACCTTCCCATGTATGACTTCTGGTCCTTGCCTATAGCCCAAATTCTCTTTTGGCTAGTCCTCACAAAGCTCCAAATCCCCAAGTTCACCAATATCTTGGATTGCACAGATCAAAGAATGATTTTGTCTATAAGAGTGCACTGTTCCTTTGAAACTCGATAATCCACTGCAATTCATGGGATAGAAAAAATTAGTCAAAAAACTTCTTAGAAGCAAATAATGTATGTTTCTCAACCAGCCTATATGAACCATACAGTAAGAAATGTTTTACAGTGAGTTTAAAAAGAAGGAATTGGTAGGTAAAGAGCAAATTGCACAATATGGGCTTCCTTCTTATTCTTGGAAGAAATACAGAATCAAATACATTTTCAGATGGGTGGCCGTTGGGCTGAAAGAAATAACACCAGCCTCTGAATTTGATATGCCATGGGAAGTACGAATGTGTTGCCCAAAGTGCATCTTATACCCCAAATTCCTTGCCTGCCACTCACAGTACAAAGTTGGCATATTTGGCCAAAATCAATCTAAAGATTTTTAATCACTGATACTAAGTGTATTTGAACCAAGCTGGCCAGGAATAAGGCTATAAGTTAAAAATATGTCTATTCTGTGCGTCTTAAATTATTCTTTGGTCAAATAATGTGATTTTTGAGATATCTGTAAATATAAACCTATTTCTCACTCCCAAATACAAGATTATAAGTATGTACAGCAAGGTAGCGTGTCCTTGCTAGAAAACAAGGCTTCCAGGTGCCATGTTATCCATTAACATTGTATAATTTTATCCTCCCTTTCCTCCCCTGGCTACAAAGTGCTGGACATACAGAGAATACAGGAAAGAAAAAAGGAACAAATGCATAGAGCCTCACAACAACCCTGTGAGGTAGGGAGGTATTGTTGAACCCATTTTATAAACAGGTAAACTGAGGCACGGCATGGTGATCAGGTTTTGTCAAGTCTACCTGGCAAGTTATAAAAGTATGTCTGGAAACAAATAGGAAGAAATGAAGAACTATCAGTCCTGGCTCCTAAGCCTAGATGCCAAGCCTTACTTCAAAATACCAAAAACTAAAGGTCTACAATTGTTCTTTAAAGTTTGGGGATTTATGCAAACCTTTAAGTATTCCACTTAAACATGTGTCTTGTCTTTCGTGTTTTTCTGTTGAGTCCAGAAAGAGCAGATGGCTTGTTGTCTTCCCCTCCTCTCTCAAAGGGTAAATCCCATGTCAGAACAGAGTACATCAGCATTCCACCAGAGCTCAGGTCCTTTTTAGAGTTTCAAGTAATTTCTAATCATTAAAAGACCCAATGGGAGAACAAGACCTGTTATCAAATAGCTGCCCTGCTAGTCGCTCTTTGGCTTCAATGAGAATTTTGTATAGAAAGAGAAAAAAAGCCAGATCCCTAATTAATGTCTCACTGTAGAGATAAGGACAGTACGGACAGTGGAATTTGCTTGTTGTAGTTTTGGAGAAACTGCAGGCTCGAGCTTGCTATATTTTATATCTATCTGTGTGTGTGCGCACGCACGTGCACCTCTGATTACTCTTAAGGCACTGAAGAGATGTAAGCCGTGTCTTTTACAATTCAGTCTTGTTTTCCTAGAGAAATATTTCTCCCTCTCTTGAGTGAAAAATAGTTCCCTATAAAAAAGCCTATAACAATGAGTATCTTTAACTTAGGATGGCTGGTTGCTAAAGTGAGGGTGAGGGGTGGCGTTGACCGTGATATTATAATCTATAGCTCAGAACTCAAATCCGTAGTTTACATCTAGAGCTTAAAGCTTAGAATTAGCCAGACACAGCCCACCATGTTGATCAGACAGGCCAGTGACCAGAAGTTGTACACATTTTGTTTTTGTTTTGTTCTTTCTAGTGGCTGACAGAAAAACCTTACCACAACCAACAGACATGGGGATAAGAAGGAAACGGTCGTGTTGGGCACAGATTCTTCAGAAAGACTTTGGCTTTTTCAAAGCTCCTAGAGAGAACAGGGGAGGGTTCAGAGCAAGGCTTTGAGGTGGGAACAGGTCGCTGAGAAGACCATGGGCCGTCGTTCTGAATGTCTATGTGGTTTCTTTGGCTGCTAACTCTCATAGGATTACAGAAGAGGGGGGCTGAATCTAACTGGAGAAGCCTGGAGTATATAAAGGAAAGCATGGGTCGAAGGACAAGCCAAATAAACACACAGCAATGGATGGTGGCGGCCTCCCGGGGAGGTGGGGCGTCTGGGAACTAACTTTTCAACGTGCTTCTCTCCTGACTTTCTCTGCCATGGTCCCAATAGTTTGGTTCTGAGTTTGTTTTTTGTTTGTTTGGTTTTTACTCTTTTTATTATTATTATTCCAGCGGGTGAAGCAGCGACACAGTAGGATGGGTGCCTTATGGGTTTTGACTTCTTCTTAGGCCTGATTAACTTTTTTCCTCAGTTGACTGTTGGCACCTGGTTCCTCTGTAAACTATACTCCTTGGCCTTCAGTCTCAGGTTGGCAATGCTGTTAGCCATGTTGATGCCCTGAGCAGGGCTATTGTTGGCACACGTGGCAGAGTAAGTGGCCATGGCACTGTAGGGACAAAGGAGAAAGCAGGGAGAATAACAAGCATTAGTTCCACGAAGCTGCAGGCCCGTGCCCCAGGTGGACGTCCTCTCGTGGGAGGGGTGGTGGGCTGGGCAGGATGACCTCTAGGGTCTCTTCTAGCCCCGGCTGGCTCTCCACTGGCCTATGGCACTTCCAGAAGAGCGGCTGTGTTTTGCAGGAAAGGGGACAGCAGAGGAGGAGCTATGTGGAGGGAGGGGCATTGGCCATGCTGGGTAGAGTGAGTAATAATTTATTTTGGGGTGAGAGAGGAAGGTTACTCAACCTCACTAGCAGGTGTCTTCTCTGCCGACTAATTACACGGCCCTTAATCTCTCCTCCGCCTGCTTCGCCCAGCCTGTGGGCGCAGCGCAGAAGAGAGGCGAGCCTCGACAGTTCACGAAGGGGTGTTCTGCTCTTTTACTCTAGGTACTTGTAATTATAACACATTTTAGAACATCAATAAGTAACAAGTAATGTACTCGGAGAATCCGTTTACAAGCCAGTGTAGCTTCCTGCGCATTCTCGGTTGCCCAGTTGATGGTACCAAGCATTGCAAGTCAAGAGGTTCCTATGCACTAGCCTTAATTTTTTAACCTCTCCACAAAAGTTCTTGCATAGTGCCTACTGCCTTTTGGGTTAGTTATTTTGAAATGTTTACATGTCCTAAGTAAACTATCAAAGGCTCCAAGTCTAGGTATTCCTGACTTCAGAGCTAAATTTTTCTCACTGTCCTTTTTTGCAGAAGTTTTTTTTTTTTTCTTTTCTTTTGTTACAGATAGAAATAATACCTAGGAATATTGCTGGGCAGAATATTGTTGGTGGATTTTTATACATTGAATCCATTCATCTATTTTTAAAGGAAAAATAAATGATGTTGTAGACTTGGATGGAAATTATCCTTGACACTAAATACTTAAAAGAAGACTCATTTTAATCAAACGAAAGCATGTCTAGTTGTTTCTAAGGCTAGCAAAATCTCTTTCAACTGGGGGCTGGAATGAGACAGACTCATAAATGGAATGACACGTGCTTTTTGGGGGACCGCATTCCAACAGAATCTTGTCAACCACACAGGAGTTTGCGGTTCTATAATCAAGTGACAAGATCAGAGAGAGAAAACTAAAGCTATTTTGAAAATAGAATATATTGCTGATAGATATCTGGAACACCACACAGTCAAGACTCTTAATAGCCTATTTCAGCTCAGTTACTAGCAATAAGCCCAAGAATATTAAGTTAAAGGAATATAATTAGTTCCAGATCACTGGATCTTTCCCCAAATACACATCTTTAGTTTATAGCTAAAGAGAAGAAAGAGAGAGAGAAAAGAGAGAGAATGTGTGTGTGTGTGTGTGTGTGTGTGTGTGTGTGTGTGTGTGTGTGTTCATGGCAGAAGGAAAAGGACTCAGAAGCTTACAAGAGAAACCTACTTTCTTCTATCTCATGTTTATCATTATTTCCAGGTACATGATTTTAATCCCCCAGATAAGGATAGTTTTCTTATAGTACCCTGTACTTTTGCTTTTTTCTTCCTTTGCTTAACTCAATTTTGGTGTTGTTCTTGTTTTAAATGGGGGTTAAACCCAGGGACATTTTACTTCTAAGCTATGCCTTCAGACTTTTTTTTTTTTTTTTTTTTTGGTGGTACTGGGGTGGAACCCAGGGCCTTTCTACCTCCAGGCTATACTCCCAGACCCGTTTTCTATTTTATTTGGAAACAGGGTCTCCCTAAGTTGCTGAGAGCCTCACTAAGTGGCTGAGGCTGGATTTGAACCTGCACGATCCTCCTGTCTCAGCTTCCCAAGTGCAGGGATTACAAGTGTGCGCCACCACGCCCAGTCTTAGTTTTTTGTTTTAAAACAGGGTCTTGTTAGTTATGAGGCTGTGATCCTCCCGTCTCAGTCTCTCAAGTGACGGGATGACAGGCGTGCCCCACCATGTGCAGCCACTTAATAATATATAATCACCAGCTCCGCAGATCAGACCCCAGTTCTGCCTGTTCACAGTTGTATCTGCAGAGCTAGCTTGACATCATACCTAGGGCACACTTGAAACTCAATAAACTGAACATCGAGACCATTAACAGAGACAGAGCTCAACACAGTGCAATTCGACTAACTTCTGCTCAGCCTCTGACCTCTGTCATCTTTCTGTAATGCTTCCATTAAAAAATCTGGTCCTTATGCTTTTATTCTTAAGAAGTAGCTTTTACTCTAAGTTTTGCCATCTTGATAGTAAAACAAAATCAGAAGGACATAGCCAAAAGGAAATATGATCATTGTATATTCTTGGCTCCAGAAAAAATATTTTCACAGTAAAAAAAAAGAACAATTATTAGTATAGTTGAGACATAAAATTGACTATCACTGCTACTGCTGCCCACCAAAAAATAGGGGGGAAGAGTCCCCGGCCAAAGTGGGCTTAAATTAGGAGTGATATAAATGACCAGAACAACCCATGAAGATAGGAAAAGGTTTGTGTCTTTTTTAAAAGCACCAAGAAATGTCATTTATATCCAAAGCTCATATACATATCATCATTTACTTTCTGCTTCCATGCAAGGTTCTGCCAGAAATATATGCAAGCCTGTAGTAAAAAAAAGTTTTTGGCATTTACCAAGAACATAATTAAGAAGAAAGAGATAATTGGGTAGAGGAACTATTACCTATACCAGGGTTTATTATAAAATCCACCAAATTACCTGTCCCAACCAGTTGTCTCATAGAATGAAGCCCCCAAAGGATGCTGCACAGTTCTTACCATTTACTTTTTATTAGTTTGTACCATTTTAAATCACAGGAGAGAAGCTGAAATCACAAGGTATCTGTACTATCTGTTATGTAATGAGAGTAAACCTGAATGGCTTCTCAAGACGTGAGGCTAAAACTTCCTAAGAGAACACAAAGAAACACAGTTCCCTGGTAGTAACCGTCGTTGTCATGGAGTACTGTGCTTTTAAGCACTTGTCTTAATTTTCTGAGAGGTGTTTTCCATGCTTTGAGAAGCCAGACAAGCAAAGCCCTCTTTATCAGAAATTCACCCTTTCTTTGGTAATCAATAGTGTGCTCCATTTTCTTTGTGGGAAAAGCAAATTGGAACCTTAGGGGGTTCGTTTACTGAAGTTGTTTTTCCAGAAATGTCTAGCGTGGTAGAGACTTCCATTTGTGTACTGCCCACCGCTTTTGGTGAAGTTACTTCAACGTCTCCTCACCAGATCATCTGATAGTCTAATTTACTTACCCTGTAACACATCTTAGAAATAATGAGAATTTGCTTTCTAGGGCAGGCAGCCAGACAATAATATTCAAAACGAGAGGAACACTGATCCACTTTCTTATACAAGACCGAATTAATTGGGAATTAGGATCATATGTTTCACAGGAAATTGGATCTTCACCCAGACATTTGTCACTGAAATGGCGGCCTGTGCTTCTGAAGTAGAATGGTGCCCTTGTTCAATTACAGGGCGGCACAATTATAAGAACACCTGTGTATTAGCGAGTTTGCAACTGTGCTGTTTAGGAGTCCCTCCAATTAGTGGGCTGTGAGGATAAAAATAAAGTTTATATTAATGAATGAACTCTGTCATTCCATAGAAGCCCGATAACCTGATATTCTCACTTGATAAATGTATAGGAACGTTATTAAATAACAAAAGTGGATCTAATTTATCCCCAAATTTCATGGTCATAAGACATGGGGTAAAAGAACAGAAAGAACAGAGGCCACTTTAACGTACTGCTTAACAAATGTATAGTCAATATATTCCTTCAACTAGGGTTTCCAGTGGGGTTTTGTGAAACATACTAAAGAATTTATGTGTTTCCGTTCAGTAGCTTGATGTGGGTCTAGTTTTACAAGTCAAGCTATAGCGGTGTTTCGTCAGAAAGGGTAGAATTGGGGAGTCAGTTCCTAAGAGTAGCTTACTCATGCTCGAAACCCGGCACTGGAAGATGAAGAGGACTTGCTTCCTAGGGTGACGACAGGTGGCTGGAAGCCTGGAATGTCTGTCCATCCAAGAGACTGTCCATGACCACCTGTTATCTGCATCGTGGAAACCTCAAACGCTTGGCTTTAGGGAAAAAAAAGAACCCTGGAACATCTTTCCACAAGATAGAAATGATCGGGGATAATTAGCTGTTTTCATCCAATTCATGGGGCCATTCTGACCAAGTAAAATGACAGCTCTTTCCTGGGCAGGATTCAACTTCCCGGCTAAAGCACCATTTCTATTTGAATTTTAGTAAAGCTCTCTGTGTCTGTGACCAAGAAACAATATGACCAAAAAAAGTGCACTGAGATCTTAGAGATGAGAAGGAGATGCCTGTGTCCCATCTGTGGACTCAGGAAGTGCGCACTGGGACTTCCACAGAGCAAGCATGAAAAACTGTCCACTTCCTTATTTGGCAATTCCTAGCAGATGCAGCCCGGCGCTAGACAGTCGAACACTACTGCCCTGCTACCCTGCCCACAGGGCTGGAGCACCGTTTCCACGAGGGAAGATCATCCATGATCAATTCATAATCAACCTACTTTAAAAGGCTATAGTGAGCCGGGCGTGGTGGCACACGCTTGTAATCCCCGTGCTTGGGAGGCAGAGACAGGAGGATCGCGCTGGTTCAAAGCCAGCCGCGCTGGCTTAAGAGACCCTGTTTCCAAATTTAAAAAAGTATAAAATAGGTCTGGGAGTGTAGCCCAGAGGTAGAAGGGTTTTCAGGAACCCCAGTACCACCAAAAAAAAAATGCTGTAGTGAGAGGAAATATTATGCTCAAATAATTGCCAAACACGAAAAGAAAAAATAAGGAAATACTATTTGTGGTATGACTTTCAAGCCAGGAAACCTGTAAAATCTATTCCTCTGCTTTCTAATCATTCATGGAGAAAATCCTATGAATCACAAAACAATTGAGGATAGGTAGATGGGGGGGAAATAATCCTTGACTCAATTCTCAAATTTAATGTTATTTTCTGTTTGGTCCCTTTGAACAAATGAGGACGAGTTGTTTAAAATTTTATCTCAAAGGCAAATATGTCAGCCTGAGACGCCCGCGGGTCTCCCTGAGGATCGAGGGCTTCCCCTCCATTTGTTTAAAGTCTGCAAAGCTTACAGCTTTTGAGGCTCCATGAAATGGACAGATTGGAGCCTGGCCCTTTGGCCCATTCTTTAATCAATGCCAGAATGTGGAGGTACACTTGCTTAACTGAAGAGAATCCAGTACCAATTTTTCTAAGGAAATTGACCTTCAAAAAGAGAGATTCCCATTCACCTTTTGGAAATGATCTTGTGTGACTTAACAATTTCTAACTTCTGTTACTGAAATTCAAAGGCTGACTTTTTTATGTGTATGTAGCTCTCGTAAACAGACATGCTTGGACCTCTTTGGGAAGCCTTCAGTGGGCACTACGTGTACAGAGATCCCTCTGGAACATTTAGCTTTTCTTCTGTAAGTGTGTATGTGTGCATGTGTGTGAGTTCTTTTTCTTTTCCTGTTATGTAGTGAGAGTAAAATTGAATCACTTCTGAAGCCACAAGGCTAAAACTTCCTGGGAAAACACGAAGATGTGCCGCATCTTTCTATTGCCACGAGATATTTTTATTTTTGTCCTTTTTTTTTTTTTTGGTGGTACTGGGGTTCCTGGAAGCCCTTCTACCTCCGGGCTACACTCCCAGACCTATTTTTACATTTTTATTTGGAAACAGGGTCTCCTAAGCCAGCGCGCGGGGCTGGCTTCGAACCTGCATGATCCTCCTGTATCTGCCTCCCAAGCGCGGGGATTACAAGCGTGCGCCACCACGCCCGGCTTTGTACTTCCTTTTTGAAATGCACGCTACTCATCTCTAGGGCCCGAATGTGTGAGATAGGCAATATCTCACACACTGCAAGCTCAATTTTATATACACAACTACATAGGAAGCTGATGATCTGACTGGCTGAGAAACATCAGTTCTTCCAACTCTGGCCTCCCACCCTCGAGTCATCCAGTGCCTTGCCATTCAAAACCTAAATGTGGGCAGCACTGGCACCATCTCAGCGAGGAGCCATTAAGGATGCAGACTCTAGCCTCAGCCTAGACTTAGTGAGTCAGAGTTGGTGTAGATGTGGTCCCGAGCCAGAGGTGCACAGCCACATTCTGCTGGTTCTTTTCTTCTCTTTTTCTTCCTTTCTTTTTCTTTCTTTCTTTTTTCCTTTCTTTCTCTCTTTCTTTCTTTTTCTTTCTTTCTTTTTTGGTGCTGTGGATTGAATGCAGGGTCATTCTATCTCTGAGCTACACTCCCACCTCTGTTTTAATTTTTTTTAAAAAAAACAGAGTGTTGCTAAGTTGGTGAAGCTGGTCTTGAACTTGAAATCCTCCTGTCTCAGCTTCCCAAGTACTGTGTGAAGAGGGTAGTTAGAGTCTCTCACGCTGCCCTTAACTGCACGGACAAATTGCCGTGTAGCTCTGGCTTTGACAGTGCTCCCCACTGGAGGATCTCACTGCTCACACCACTGGGACCTCAGCCCCCACTTTCATAGACAGGGTTAGCTTCCCCTGATCCCTGTCCCCAGCAGCCACCCTCCCCACCCTCTGACAAGTTACCTTTTCAGTGTCCTCCGTTAGAATCCGTTATGAAGCCCCTCGTGTAAACAACATCGTGGGAGGGACGAGGATCTATGTTTGAAAGTGTGAAAGGGAGAAATGAGCGAATGTGTTCAGCAGACGTCGGGCAGCACCGGGACGGAGCAGGGGCAGGGGCAGGAGGGGGCGGGGACGAGACGGGGCAGCCGGCCTCTTTCCCTTGTCCAGCACTCCCTTGGGAGCTGGCACTCAGGACCAGCTCCACAGAGCCGGGCCACTGGCCACCTACCTGTCGTAGGCACAGAGGTCTCTGGGGGAAGACTGGAAAGACTCCGTGGCTATTTCATTTCAAAGCCCAAGACCTGGCTGGCCACCGTGACTCCCAACGGCACAGCTTGGGAGTCAGAGTCTTCCTAAGGACTGCGTGGGCTTTCAATCCCATAAGGTACTTACGGAAAATAGTTCTTAGCTAAGTGGTGGCTATGTGTCAGTGGCTGTGTGTCCTAAAGACACACTTCCTTCTGGCCACTGGCACATAAGGAAGACGCCTGCCAGGGCTGGAGCATCCGTGTTGGGGACCCAGTAGCCTTTCTGTCTCATAGCTGTGATATGCTAAAGGGAATGAATGACTCGCTACCAATAGAGTCGGCCCCATGGCCCAGCGTGCCAGGGGCAATCCTGACCTATACTTGTGGTGCTAAGGTTATGATGACTATCACTCCCCTTTCACACTTGAAAGTGTCCCAGTTTGAACAGTCAGACATGCAGCCACCAGGCCGAATGCAAAAGGTACCCAGAAAATAAAAATGTACCGGCTGTTTCCCATACCCATAATTCAGACCATACACACGCAAATAACTGCATTTGTGCCCCTTTCCCTCCTTTGCTTTTCCAGGGAAGAGCTGTGGAGTGAGCAGGCTGTCTCCCTGACCAAAATGTCTATTCACTGTCCCTGGGTTGCAGGACCAAGTCACGTAGGTCATCCCAGTGGATGAGGGGCCCAACATGCGAGCCTAAACTGAAGGCATGCTTCACTGACCTGAGACAGACCTTGACTCTGGCAGGCCTGTTTAGTTTTCCAGTTTTATACTCTGTACTACTTCCAATACACTGTGGGTTTAATTTGAATGGGAACACAGTCGT
This sequence comes from Muscardinus avellanarius, assembly GCF_963383645.1. NCBI lineage: Eukaryota > Metazoa > Chordata > Mammalia > Rodentia > Gliridae > Muscardinus > Muscardinus avellanarius. The sequence continues at coordinate 114,219,611 of NC_137793.1, forward strand.
TCAGCCTAAGGTGTAGGCTGGAACCAGGGATCACCGGTGCAGGCTCTGAACTTGAGCAAGTGCGGGGTCTCCTCTACTTTGGAACGGAGCAAGGAATGAGCTATCATACAGGAGTGTCCTGCAGATTCGCTAAGACAATCACGTTTTCACGACTATCATGGTGAGCTAACTAATCTGACAAAACAGAACCAGCAGGAGAAGCGAGTTCTTCTCCATAAAAGCTCTACCACTTCCTTCCCTTCTCATTGCTTGTTTTTCTTTTCTGTTTCCCTAACAATATCTTATTGCCTAGCAAACTCCAGAGCGTGAAATCATAATAGATTTGGTCCTAAAGAGCAGAAACATCTCCAAGTGACAAAAGAGAATTTTGTCATTTTTAGAAATTAACCAAAATATAATCACTTTACTCAACATTGGCTCAAAAAGTCCCATATTATTGATTAAATGACTGCTTTAAACCATCACTTTTCTACTTATATTTGGAGATTAATTTATTCTTCATACAGAATATGAACAATCAGTTTTTATATTGTTTCAATTAATTTTTACAAACTCTGTATCTAAGGCAGAAATAATATCAATGCATATGATGAAATGAGTAAAAACTATGCGGTTATATGATTTTAAGCAGAAGAAACCGAATACTTTTACATCATATACACTAAGTCTACACCTATATAAAAGATGGAACTCTAATTGCAACAAACTAGTTTGGACAAGATGATGAAATTATGGGTTTTTCTAAAAAGGAATCTCTAGATTTTCTACATCATCACTTCAACCAGAATATTTCCCCCAAAAGGCACGCACAAATTGCAATGTTAATAATTTCAGTTAGATGCCATATACAGAATAGGATGTGGGCAGCAAGGCTTGACTTCCACTTTGGTCCAGGTACCTAACCCAGTGCAAATCCAGGGAGGATCCACCCCCGTTAATCCAAATGAGGAGACTTCCCGAAGGAGGACCCAGGAAGGAAAAGAAATAATACACCCTGGTTGTGAGCCAATCCCAGCCAGCAATCTTGAAGCATCGGGCTTCTATCTATACCCACTTCCCAAGCCATTCAGTGAGTCCACGGGCTACTAATATCTACAAAGAGACACAGAGTGGCTTTCCACCTTTGAAAGATAGAAAAGAAATGTGTGACTTCACAAAGGTCGTCAGGTGTATTTTTAGTAACTCATACAGGAGCAGAGTCTAAGTTTTAGAGAACACACAGATATAATGAATCTTTAAAACTCAGCAAGACTAATGAGGGCCACGGGAGCCCAACAGGACTTTCCTCGACAGTGGATTTCTGTGCCAGGGCTAAACTCGGCTAAGTTCACAACAAGGAAAAGAAAGGAAATTTCCAAATATGTTTATGGTATTCCTCTCAAGAACTGATTTGGAGCAGGGAGAACATTTTGATGAGGCTTTAAGTAAAACTATCGACTTTCGGAAAGTGCCTTTCACAAATATGACATTTTATATCAGCCATTTAGCTTCAGATATGGCCTAGTCTCTCGTCATTAATTTCAGGCCTCTCCTTCAGCCAATAATTGACATTAACAGCAGGGAGGTAAACAGAGGCATAAGAAGTGGGTTTGTGAATACTTCCTCTTGCAGTGAAATCAGCCAAAGAGACTGTGCAGCCTGGACCTAGCTTCTCGGAATGCTCAGTTGCAGGATCCAGATAAGGAGACTGGATGAATCACAGCGTGTTAATCACATCATGTGTGTGTTTCTGCCTGCCTCTGGCATCCACCTGTATTTTCTGAACAGCAGAATCTATGGAGGCTGAAATTCTCTTCATGAGACTCAAGTATTTCAGTAGAAGCATTGATTGAAGTAGTCTGTTGCTTGCTGTTTCAAAAACTTTCATCTTTTTAATGTAAAGGTTCACGGTAAACTATACATTCTGTTGATATTTAAATCACACACACACAAAACTGACCTTGCAAAGAAATGGTCAGGTAAGCAGATAAGAATTAGCAAAGAATAGAAGGCATTTAGGATCATAAGAAATCTCCACCTGATAACCAAGAGTGAGGTCAAAGAGTGATCAGAATGAACTCGGATTTTCTTTCCTGGTCTCTCCATCACTCTTTCTCCCTTGCTTCCATCCCTCCTTCCTTCCTTCCCTCTCTTCCTTTTCTCCCCCTCCCCAACTCCTCCCTCATTTCTCTCCCCCCCCCAATTCAAAATCAGTTTCATTGTGAGGTTTTTTTCTGTCCTTGCAGCCTTACATGTTCATCCCTATGTGAGCAAAAGAAACAAATCTATCTGAAGTTTACAAACAGGTGGGCTTTGGTGTGGGATGCTTTGCAAGAGGGACACAGGGCACAGATTATCTTTCAGAGTCTTCCCCATCTTTGAAACCTTGGCAAGAGTTCGTGAGTCCAAGAGGAGGTTGCTGATGGCCCGCCCCTCTCTCTTCTGCCCCAAGCCCTGTTCTTGGGGCCACTAGTCATCTCCTGGGAGGATGTGGGGATGTAGCAAGTTGAGTGTCTCTGAAGAGGTTAACCCCGTGAGAAGTGGCAGCCAGCTGTGCAAGCAGCTGTGAGTGTGACCAAGCGTGCGGAGAGACTGTGGTGGTGGAGCGAGGGGGTGGGTCAGTCATTCACCTGTACGGAGAGGCGGTCCCCCAGGACAGGTAATCGGTGGGTCTCGGAGCAGGACGAGGCACGATGGGCTGTTCCACCGCTGTCACATCTCCTGAGTAGGATTTGAGGAGGGAAGCGTTCTTATTGGCCAGCATGGCTCTCTCATTCCTGCGGAACTTGGCTCTTCGGTTCTGAAACCACACCTGGAAGATGACCGGGAGGAGAGAAGGGGGTGAGGAGGGAGAAGAGAAAGGAAGGAAAGGTTACATGAACGAAATTCTGGTTGATTTTACTATCATACCTTCCTGGAGAAGATACAGGATGGGTATGAAATTCTTCCTAAAAGAATATAAAGCTGCATGGTCCCTCCCTAGTGGACCATGCTAAGAGTTCTTAAGGTTAGGACCACGGGCTTGGGGGTGTAGCTCAGTGGCAGAGTGTGTGTTTAGCATAAGTGAAGCCCTGGGTTTTGTCCCCACACCTAAAACTAAACAAAATGAAAAACTAGGACCATGAAGTACTTCTAAAAACTGAGACTCCTGAGACATGCTTTGACTTAATCTATCAGACAGCAAAATAAGGGTTCTAATTCCTGTCATGATTGTAACTGAGAAAAAGGTGAAATCTCATTGGTCTTATTGCCATAGGTACAATGGCTTTTCTAAAAGCTTTTTCAAAATTCTTCAAAATGTGAAAATTTTCATGGGCTGTCATAATACTTATTGGGTATTTAAAGAAAGCTCCATTTCTCCAAAAGCTGAACCTCCAACAAGGGTTAAAGTAAAAAATGTTCATTTGGGAAGAGGGAGGAATACCGTTAGAGGGCTGAAACACAACATAGAAAATGTCAGTAACAAGCGCAGCGCTAAACCAGCACCCCGTGATGGCTCAGTCCTGAAGCAATGAAGACCAAGACCAATGGAGGAAAGCACCCAGAGTTGTCCCTCTTGAGGGACAGTGGAGCTGGGTATTTGCACGGTGGCTCCTGTCAGTTGTTGGTTCCTAACATTCCAGAACTTTTAAACCCAGGCAAGGAGGTCTCCGAAGTTCTAGAAACTTCTGGAAGAGTTAATCCAGATACTAAAGACTGGAAGTTGACTCCTTCTCTGGCTCAGAACTCCCAAATGGAGTAGGCTGTTTTCTACTTATATCTAATCATGCCACGTATCCCCTACCACCACCTGTGGTATTCCTCCCATTGTCCAGGTGCTGAAGCCCACATACTTTTCAAGATTTGACTTTTGTCACTTCCTCCATGAATTATTGTGGTGGAAGGAATGTGACTTTAAGGTCTAACAAAATTGGATGAGAATTGGTGACACTATGATAAAAATTTATCTGTGATTGTTGAGTTCCTCTGTTCCTCTGCCTTTGGGTCATTTACACACAGTGGTACCCAATTCTAGGATGTGTATAAGAGTCATCCCAGAGTGGTTGCTTCATAAATGTATATTCTAATTTCCATTCCTTCTTCTGGTCTATCATTAATTCTTGTACATTTATACTTAGTGTAGGAATCATCATATTATATCATAACCTCATGGTTTGGATCTTTGTCTTCTCTGCCCCAGACCATAACATCCTTAGAAGAGCATCCATGTGTCATTCATCCCCAACAAACCAAAAGCAGGTGCAGAAGTATAACAGGTGCTCATTAGTGTTTGAGGGGAAACAAGGGAAGGAAAAGAAAAAGGGGAAGGAATTTTGTGAAGATGAATGAACTGTGACCTCCATCCAGAGGACGCCGCCATTGATGTAACGCATGCCATGCTATGATGCAGGCCCTAAAGGATGAACAGGTCGAGAGGCAGAGGGACCGGTCCAGGCAGGAAGAGGGCTGGACTTCACAAAGAAGAGTAAAGCCATGAGGGATGATTCTTTCCTCTGCACTGAGAAAATGTTCATAGAGCTGGAAGTCCTTAGAGTGTATTTTTGTAGTATGGCGGGAAAGGAAAAAGAAACATAGCTTCAACATATCTGTCTCTATGACATCATCCAAGGCTTATTTTACATAAACATATATGTGGCATTTGCCTGTTCTGATAGGAACAAGATGGTCTCCCAAATCCAAAATTACTTGTTCACATGTGTGTGTGTGTGTGGGGGGGGGTTGCTGGGGATTAAACCAGGGGTATTCTGCCTTCGAGCTATATTCCCAGCCCTACTTTATTTATTTATTTATTTATTTATTTATTTATTTATTTATAACAGGGTCTTGCTAGGTTTCTGAGAGTCTTGCTAAGTTGCTGAGGCTGTTCTCACACGCACACAGATAGACACTACACCCTTATTCCTACCAGCACGGGTCTGAAACCCCGGCCGGTGTTTGGCAGCAGTCCTGAGCACTGTGCCGCCTGTGGCCGAGTTACCTGCACCCGGGCCTCGGTGAGGTTCACCCGGCGGGCGAGGTCCTCTCGCACGAAGGCGTCGGGGTAGTGCGTCCGCTCGAAGACACGCTCCAGGGCCTGCAGCTGGCTGCTGTTGAAGGTGGTCCTGTTCCTCCGTTGCTTTCTCTTCTTTTTCTCCTCGGAATTGAGCTGATCATCTGCAGTGGGAGAGAAGGAGCATCAGGAGGCGTCGCGGATGAGGCGGTGGCTCGCCTTCCTGTAGCTAACTTCAGCGAGAGCTGCGTTTGCTCACAGCCGGTGCAGGCTACACTTTGAAGCACTGTTTGGGTTTTGGTGCTCCCGAGATTGTGTGCCAAGAGTCCCCTGTGGCTTTGTTGTTTGTTTTTGGGTGTGGTACTAGGAATTGCAGACAGGGGCATTCTATCTTCTTTGAGCTACACCCCCACCACCTTTTTATATTTTAATTTTGAAACAGAGTCTCATGAAGTTACTGAGGGCCTCGATGAATTGTTGAGGCTGACCTGAACCCCAGAGGCTCCTCTCTCCACCTCTCAAGTGCGGGGCTTTAGGCGTGTGCCACCACACCTAGTCAGAGAGAGACCACTTGCAGGCTCCTTGGGACCTGTTTGTTCAAAGAAAGCTAAATGAAAATCTTAATCCCGGCCATGTTCTCTGGACTTCACTGGAGATGAGGAAAATGCTCCATTTCTTATTTGTCTTATACAATATTACGTTCCGTTTACATAATTTCATAGCCAGGACGGCGGTACATGCCTGTAATCCCCGTACTTGGGAGGCTGAGCCAGGAGGACTGAAGATCTCAAGCCATTCTCAACAACTCAGTGAGACACGTTTCAAAATAAAAAGCAAAAATTAAAAGGGCTATGAATATAGCTCAGAGGTTGAATGCTCCTCGTCTCAATCCCTAGTACCAAAACAAAAACAAACAAAAACCCATAGTTTCATAACCAAGTAGACCAACCATCTCCTTGACACACACATGAACACCAACCTGCAGTTACAGAGGAGACCATGTTCGACCTAGGTTAGAGGGTTTGTTGTACAGTACATTCTCCTTGAGCACTAAGTAACCCCTCAAGCTCCCAGTTGTGGCTCAGGCAGGTTTGGGGGCTCTGCCCTAGACCAGGGCCAGACCCACACCACCATCAGCCCAAGCAGCACCAGCCTGGGACTCCCTGAGAGAACCCAGAACCATGAACATGATCCCAAGGTCCCTGAGTCAGTTTCACTCAAACTTGAGTTCCAGGGTCCTGAGAACCCAGGGACTGGTAGAGAATCACGGCCCCACTTTTTACCTGCCAGAATCTATCTTTGCTTTGCTCTAAGTTCCCCCAAAGGCATCCTGACAAGATGATCATGCAGGGGTCAACATGCTCCAGTCCCACCACCCCTGCCCAAACCCGGATAAGAGTGGTGGGTTGTGAAACTGAGTGTAATTCCAGCTGTGCTGATACCACCATCAAACCCACACCCTGTGCGGCTCACAAGGATTACAGCTCTGGGTGGTCCAGGACTGAGTCAGAGGCCGGTGTGACGGGCTGGACTTACATTTCCAATAGTTTCTCCCCTAAAAGGCTCAGCCGAAAGAAAATGCTAAGCAGTTGGAGGGTATGAGAAGGCATTACCTGGCCGCCTGCTCTACACTCAACGGAAAGTAGCGCTCGGCCGCTTATCTGTGAGTGTAAGTGTAGCACGCCCAACAAAACTGTGAGCATAGACAAAACTGTCCATGTTCTGAGACAGCGACACCTGGCTTGGCTGTCTTGTTATTTGTGTGACAAACCAGAGACCCTTCTAGATTTGTGCGTGGGTTCAAAGCGCTAGTTAAATCCGGGAGCTCCTAGGCCAGATTTTTCATCTTTGCGGGGTCCTGATGGCTGAGGCTCGGATCCCCTCTGCTCTGAGGCGTCTTTCCCATCACGGGTGCCTCCCCAGGAAAGCCCTGGGAGCTCAGCACAGACACTGCATGTTTCCCCTTGGTAATTAGCACCCAGATACAGTAAGTGGCTGTTGAAAGTGGGTTCAGACGAAGCACAAAACGTCTCCTGTCCTTAGAAAGCTGTTTCTGTAGAAAGACATGCGTTGATCTCACCAAGATTCCTATAGCCAGGATGCTGTTGACGTCCACTCTCTGTGCCCCACATGCCGCACAACTGACCCACCCCTGGCTTTTCACATTTGGGGTGACTCTTCTAGGGGCCTGGCCTCCATGGCTCCTCTGCCCCCCTTTGGTTGAGAATGTTGGATCAGTCAAACCTTGGGACTGATGCTAATTGATTCATAATTTCTGGGGTCTGTCCAGGCCTAGACTATCCCAACTAGTCAACTATCAGCAAAATTAGTTTACAATGACGTTGGCTCTAGAATTTAAACAGATACCCTCCGGCCACTCTCTTGCATCTGCCTGTGCCTCCTTTTTTATTCCAACCATCCTTCCAGGTGGTTAGAAACACCTGTCTTCTTATTCTTTTCCTAAATCCTCCTGTCTACGTGTGTGTGTGTGTGTGTGTGTGTGTGTGTGTGTGTGTGCATGTGTGTGTGCATGTGTGTGTGTGTTTGTGTATATCACTGGGGATTAAACGCGGGAGCATTCTAATTCTGAGATACTCTCCCAGCCCTATTTATTTATTTATTTATTTATTATTTATTTATTTAAACATGGTCTCATTAAGTTTCTGAGTGTCTCACTAAATTGCTGAGGCTGGTCTTGAACCCGAGGATCTCTTATCTCAGCCTCCAAGTACTGGGATGACAGGCATGTGCCACCGGTGCCCGGTTCAGTTCTACATGTCTTGAACCTCAGGCCTTACTGGGTCTTTCAGCCCCTTGGGACAGCAATGGCACCTGAATTTCACACTCCCAATTGAAAATAAATTTACATAACAAAAATTCCTTAATGCCCATATTTTTCTTCAAATTGAAACCAATGAAACCCGAGGCTGTTAGTTTTAATCATATAAAAGAAATCACTTATTGAGTCACCACCATGACTTGTTTTCTTCCCTCAAAGAAAACTCTCTGAGATAGAGTATGACCACCAATCAGATATAACCACACATTCTAACCCCTGATGCTGTGTTGTCAGCTGCTTCTTCTTGTGCTGCCAAACAATGATCAAGACCAAAAATAGTTTCTGTTTTGTTCTCAGGAGTACAGCCTGCTATGTGTTCCTCCCAGTAGATCTTTGAAATCTTCCCCTGTTCACTCAGACTCCATGCATTGGCCAGATGAAACCACCAACGCCCTGCCACGGGAGAGAGGGGAATAGAGACCTGTGGTTTATGACAGGGAGTAAGAAACTATGAAGACCTGGAGCAGTCCGGCACAAGTTTCCCAACGAATGTCCTTGTTTGTAACCAATGAAAACATCAGTTCACGTCATGTGGAAGGGGAGAAAGACACAAATAACAGGGTCCCAGGTGCCTGGATCTGGGAAATGTCCTTCCAGGAAAGAGACAGGGAGCAGCCCGCAGAGATAGTCTGAGAGGCGGCCCTTGGGCTCGGCTGTCTGTGCTCACTATCACAATCCCGGAGCTCCCTGTCTTCCTCCTGAACGTCGAAGAACAGAGCAGAGTACCTTCTGTAGCACGGGAGAAATGAAAACACTGCAGGAGTTTACAAATTCAGGGAATCTGTGAGACCTGCGATAAACACGCAAGTCAGATTCCAGGCTCTGACTGAACATGAAGAGAGAAAGCAGTGTACTTCTACCATTGCAAGGAGACTTGCCTTTCTTTACGTACAGCGCAGGCTGACTTGGAAACATGATGCACAAGGGCACTGCTGCCCAGTGGGACCTTACGCTGGGTCTCATTCCTTGTCATTCTCAAGAGGCTGGGATTCACCCCGCTGCGGGATAACCACGAATCGTGAGTGCATTCTTGTCAAAAGCATCGTGTTTCTAACCCCAGGTGCTTATAGATTTTATAATGACTGGCTTGAACAAATTGCAGGCATTGCAGTTATGACACTCTTTTCATAAAAACAGGCGACATGGCCTCGTGAACAGGTGTAGACACACTTGGAATCATGACTTGAAAAATATTGGCATCAGAGAAAACCTGAGAAATTGTCTGGTCCAGTCCTCTTGATTTACAGGTGAAGCAGACAAGGTTAGAAAAGTCATGTGACTTGCCCCCAGATCAGGAAGGAAAGCTGGGGACTTCTAGCCAGAGCTAGAAGGCAGATCACCTAACTATCTCACCATGAAGTGCAAGTTAAAATATACACACCGCACAAGAGGGAAGCGGTAAGACGTAGTAAATAGAAATAGAAATTGCTACCAAGGGAAAATATGTATGGGAAACGCAGGTCTCTCCGCTTAGCTGTTGTGAAAAGGGTCTCAAAGAGGATCAGGTGAATCACTGGTCATTCCTACCAGAATAGCCATGAGACATGCAGCCATTCTCATCTAGAGAAGCTGTTTTCATCCAGATGTTCTTGTATGTTCTCTTTAAGTGGCTTCTGTAAATGTTTGCAGGGTTATTTTGCACCACAACACACCCCTCTCCTCCCTTCGCCCCATAACTATACCGGCATTTCTCTTTCATTTTAAGATGCAGTCGAAAAATCCCTCTGTTTACTAAGAAACATCTCAACTCTGATTTTCTTCTGTAAGACGTTGTTATAGCTCGGGTCCCTATGAAGTTTTGTCTTCTCTACATTCCTAAGTGCATTTTTAGTATCTTATCAAACACCTTTTTTAAAGTATGGTCTGATTCTTTTTAAACGTTTTGTCAGTGTAGTACATTCGGGCAGTCCTACAACAACGAGTAGGGTCCCTTGATAAACTGTGACTGTGAAAGTTGAAAAGGTCAGCGGGCAGGATGGAGCACGTCTGTAATCTCAGTACTTGGGAGGCTGAGACAGGAGAATCACAAATTAGAGGCCAACCTCAGCAACTTAGCAAGACACTGTTTCAAACTGTAAAATAAAATAGGATGATGGATATAGCTTAGAGGTAGAACGCCTGTGGCTTCAATTCCCAGTACTACCAGAAAGAAAAAAGAAAAGAAAGTTGGCTAAGTTAGAGCAGTACTGTGGTACAGCAGTAGCCCAGGACATTAGTAATCCATCTGATGTTTTAAAAGGCTGAGTAATTTCTGAATTCCAATTATTCTTTTTAATGTTATGGAGCAAAGAATGAGGTTAGCATTAACTTTGTCTCTGGATAATTTTAACCACATCAGAAAAAAAATGAAAGCTTTCAGTGTTTCTTCTGGTAACTGGTCATCAGATTGACAGGCTGGGACAGTTTCTTGATCTTGTTCTTTTACAAATAAAGAAATGAGTGCTTCACGGTTCTCCCCTCATGAAAAGCAGCTCCAGGACAAATGGACGATTTGAACACACAGGAAGACACACTCAAAAAAGAGAGGTTAAAAGCTGGGAATGATGGCGCACGCCTGTAATCCCAGTACTTGGGAAGCCGAGACAGGAGGGTTGCAGGTTCAGGGCAGCCTCGGCAATTTAGCAAGACCCTGTTTGAAAATAAAAAATAAAAAGGGCTGGGGGTGTAACTCGGAGGTAGAATGCCCTTGGGTTCAATCCTGGTATGAAGGAGGAGGAGGAGGAGGAGGAGGAGGAGGAGGAGGAGGGGGAGGGGAGGAGGAGGAGGAGGAGAGGGAGGAGGAAGAGGAGGAGGAGGAGGAGGAGTTGTTAAGGTTCCTTGATACACTGTGACAGATGAAAGTTGGAAAAGTCAGCCAGGAAGAATGGAGCATGTCGAAGGAAGGAAGGAAAGAAGGAAAGAAAAAAGGAAGGAAAGGGCGTTTCCAGTGAGTCCGCATGTGCAGGAGGAGCTTCTCAAGGAAAGAAGACCGCAGGGACCCCAGGTGCCTCAGCTGTGTCTTAAGGGGCACAGTACCCCCAGGCCCAGCATAAAGTCCACTCTGGACTCCCCACTGGCCACTGAAGTGGCGCTAGAGACAGCACAGAGAAGAAGGCACAAGGTGACACCTTCGAGCATGGGGCCAGCCCCACGTGGGGACCCCACTCACGAATGCTGTCCCCATGCACTTAAGTCCGGCAGCCCCTGGCCCTCTGCTCTGCGTCCCGTGGGGAGGAACCATGGGGGTCCCAAATCAGTGGTCAGCTAGACGTAATTTAAAGGTCCGGTAAAAATATATTTTAGGAATAAGTCAAATTGGAATAAGAATATATCTCCTGTGCCCGAGTCCCATCAATTTGGGAAGAAGTCTGAGGCAAGAAGATCCAGTGCCAACTTCAGTAGCCGAGACCAGCCGCCACATCAAAGCTGGTTCCTTGCCTTGGGGTTGCGGACATGGCAGGGTTGGCGGATCCAAAGTGCTGCCCGCCGATCGCTTTATGGGCATCGGAGACTGTTTCAAAGGAGCTTATATTGCACAACAGCCACTTACTTTAATGGGATTTGTGCGGTTCGGGCCCCATAACCTTTGGAAAATTGAAAGGAAGCATAATTGCAAAAGCCACTAAGAACTGTTTACTTTTAACTGAGGGGCCTATGAAAGGCAGCGAGTACAGCTGTGGTATTCCCTCGCATTTCTTCGGTTATACTTCGCTTTGACTAAAAAGAGGCACCACCCTTTCAGCAGAAGCCCCGGCCAATGGCACGCAGGGTCCTTATCTGGGGAGACCGGTGCTGTATAAATGGAGCTTAGCCCATCGCAGCGCACCAAGCCAAGCGTAGCAGTGAGAACTTGCCTTCCCAACAGCATGGTTCCTGAGGGTCCTCCACCCTTGAGCCCAGCAGCTGTCTCTGCCAGTGTGATACCCAGCTATGCAGCCACGGCTCCCTGTAGCACAGTGTCATATTACAGCCTCCAGATGCCGAACTTCATGTGCTGAAATCAGACTTGTATTCCTTTTCTTTACTGTCAACTTACATAGATTTTGTTTCAGTTAGGTATCAGTCAAAACCTTAGAAAATAGCCTTAAGACATCTTTTTCCCCCCCAGTACTAGGGATGGAATCCAGGGCCATTCTACCTCCAGGTTACACCCTCAGCCCTAATGTTTTATTCTTTATTTTTAGACAAGGTCTCACTGAGTTGCAGAGGGCCTCACTAAGTAGCTGAGGCTGTCTGTGAATCATGATCATCCAGTCTCAGCCTCCCAAATGCTAGGATTACAAGCGTGCACCACCACACCTGGCTCCTGAAAGCATCTTAATTGGAATTTGGGGTGGGGGGTGACATATGTTCTTTGGAGAATAAAATGCTTTAGGATTTACATAAAAACATTATTTTGAATGGCTTTGGGCTGAAAAAAATTGAGCTAGCATCTCCATGTACAGTTTACCATGGCGGCGCGGACAGAGCTCAAATCTGAGCTCTCCCCTTACAGTCAGCTTTCCTTTTTGTGGTATGAGACTGAACCTAGGGGCATTTTACCCTCCAGCCCTTTGTACTTTTTATTTTGAAACAGGGCCTCACTAACTTTTAGAGAATCTTACTAAGTTGCTCAGGCTAGCCTCAAACCTGTGATCCTCCTGTCTAAAACTCCCAAGGACCGGCCAACTTTCCTTTGAAGAAGAAAATACCAAAGACCATGGGGTACCCGCACGTGATTCCTGCCACGTTTGAATTCTTCATCTCATGTGTCTCTCCAGGACAAATGTTTTTCTATACTGCCAAAAATGTGAACATATCACTCTGTCTGCTTTTATTCTCTTAAGACGTTTTTCTTCGAGGATTCTTAATCAGAACCTCTGAGGATATTCAGAACAGAACAACCCTCCTACCCCCCCCCCCATCAGAGCCCCAGCCTCCTCTGGCTGACAGCTTCCCATGTGACGCCGAGTCCGTTTTAGTCTGGAACTCCAGAGTGCATTGATTGTGCCATGCTTAATTGAAGCTGTCAATCAATGCTCAGCAAACACGAATGATTGGTCAGAATGACGTTGTCATACATTAGAATTATGACAGGAGTTGCGATATGGGACAGGACACCTTCTGCTTGATAAAGACATAAAGTTCTAGCTTCAGACATGTAAGCCAATCCCAGTTTCTCGATGGATCAATCAGTTGGGTATTTTTCAATTTATTGCAAGACACCAAAAAAATAAAAAGGAGAAAATAAGAATCTGGATCAGATCTAACTAACCATATTGGAGAGAGAACACAGTAGGGTGACAGAGAGTCAACCAGCCTGGAAATCAGGAGACCCTGAGCTCCTACGGCTCCTGCCCCTCACTGTCTGTGTGGCCTTGGATAACACGCTTGGCTTCTCTGAGCCTGTTTCCAAAACTATAAAATGAGACCAAGTGTACCGGCTTCTCGGCACCAGTCAAGAGTTTACTGAACACATGGCAAGCACACAGTCGGGCACACAGTCGGGCACACAGTGGGCACACAGTGGGCACACAGTCGGGCACACAGTGGGCACACAGTTGGGCGCACAGTAGGGCACACAGTCGGGCACAGTCGGGTGCACAGTCGGGCGCACAGTGGGCACACAGTGGGCACACAGTGGGCACACAGTCGGGCACACAGTGGGCACACAGTCAGGCACACAGTCGGGCACACAGTCGGGCGCACAGTGGGCACACAGTCGGGCGCACAGTGGGCACACAGTCGGGCACACAGTCGGGCGCACAGTGGGCACACAGTCGGGTACACAGTGGGCACACAGTCGGGTGCACAGTGGGCACACAGTCGGGCGCACAGTGGGCACACAGTGGGCACACAGTTGGGCGTACAGTGGGCACACAGTTGGGCACACCGTCGGGCGCACAGTGGGCACACAGTTGGGCACACGGTCGGGCACACAGTGGGCACACAGTGGGCACACAGTGGGCACACAGTGGGCACACAGTCAGGCGCACAGTCGGGCACACAGTGGGCACAGTCGGGCGCACAGTGGGCACACAGTGGGCACACAGTCGGGCGCACAGTGGGCACACAGTGGGCACACAGTTGGGTGCACAGTGGGCACACAGTCGGGCACACAGTGGGCACACAGTGGGCACACAGTGGGCACACAGTTGGGCGTACAGTGGGCACACAGTCGGGCGCACAGTGGGCACACCGTCGGGCACACAGTGGGCACACAGTCGGGCACACAGTGGGCACACAGTCGGGCGCACAGTGGGCACACAGTGGGCACACAGTCGGGTGCACAGTGGGTGCACAGTGGGCACACAGTGGGCACACAGTGGGCACACAGTCGGGCACACAGTGGGCACACAGTGGGCGCACAGTAGGCATTTGTCATGTGGGTTACTGTGCTGCCGCTGTTGCTGTCATTTCCCCTTGGAAATGGGTTAGTCAAAACAATGACGACTATTCTTTTTTTTATTTAGCTATCTGATCACAGAATAATTAGAGAAAGAGCACTGGAATATGTTGACATGACTTAGGGAGGTTTGATGCAAGCGTAATTGAGAATTAGGGAGACGGGACAGTGAGCGGAGGGTCACACACCCGCAGACGCAGAGGCGTGCTGGGCGGCCCACACCCACCCGCGGGACGGACGGACGTGTTGATCCCAGAGCTCCACGTGGAAACTCCTCTGCTTAGTCAGGTCTTGGCTTTCTACCCAGCCATTTTGTTTTTCTGAACTTAAATTTCAAAATGAAATATCCATAAAGCAAACAGATTCTAGCACTTAGGTATGGAACGGAAACTTTGAACAGGTAATCTCACTAGAAAAAAAAAAAAAAAAAACGTAGTTAAAAAAAAAAAACTCAAAGGAAAAAAGAAAGAAAAAGGCCCTGGGCTAAAGACAGGGTATGAAAAGTCAATTATCTCCCAGCCCGTTTGCCTTGGGCTAACTAATTTGGTTGCCACATGTATAAAAACACAAAAATTGGGTCGTATTACTCAATATTTACTCAATGCCTTTTTTAAAAGCATCTGAGCACTTTGGGAAATTCCAAAACATTAAAAAGAAACCATGGAAGGCAAAGTTCGGGGAAAAGAATGAATTCTGAGGATTCCGAAGGCTGTCTGAGACTGCAGTGTTGCAGGTGTGTGTCCTCTGCAAGTGCCGGGCATCTGGCTGGGGTTACGAGCTGGGCTGAGGCGTGCGGTGCTCCCTTCCGCTGCTCCCGCCTTCCGGTGCTCCCGCCTTCCGGCGACCTTTGCCCTCTGTAGTGAGACTGTTGTCACTTTGTAAAACGCATAGCATCCATCATGACCCAAAGTAAAAATCACTATCTTCACGTACAGCAACCAGCACACATCAGTTTTTTAAAATGATTCCTTTTTGTTGTTATTGTTGCGATAATTTTAAATGTTATTTTAAAAAATCTGGTTCAAAACAAGTTTAAAAAAAACACTTCTGGAAGCAGACAGCCATGAAGGAGATGTGTGTAATTAATGAGTAAGCCCAGCCCTAGGCAGGACGGGAGTAATGGAACAGGAAGGGCTCATCTGCTTGGATTAAAAAAAAATTATTATGAGGCATTTGAGCTCTTGAGAGTAGAAGCATGGCTTATATTTCTTCATCATTTTTCAATCTCAAGTTTAAAGTTTAAAGGCCTTGATATAGAAGCCACAGGGAGCGAGTTAGCTTTTTGTCACAGTAAGAACCAAGGATAATTCTATAACACTACACTAGTAAGTGAGACCTGAGGAGGAGAGTAAAGTCTACACCCAGCTGGGCGTGGGGCATGAGGCCTGTCACCCCGGTAGGCTGAGACACTAGGAACTCAGGTTCAAGGCTAACCTCAGCAACTTAGACCCTCAGCAACCTAGTGAGACCCTGCTTCAAAACAGAACATAAGGTAAGACTGGGAGAGAGGTAGAATGCCCCTGGGTTCAATTTCCAGTACCACAAAAAAATAAAAAATCAATAAAAAAGCCGGGCGTGGTGGTTCACGCTTGTAATCCCCACGCTTGGGAGGCAGAGACAGGAGGATCGCGCAGGTTCGAAGCCAGCCGCGCGCGCTGGCTTAGGAGACCCTGTTTCCAAATAAAAATGTAAAAATAGGGCTGGGAGTGTAGCCCGGAGGTAGAAGGGCTTCCAGGAACCCCAGTGCCACCCAAAATAAAAAAATCAATAAAGACCATGTCCAAGTTACTCTGGTCTTTGATGCCCCAAACAAACTGAATTCAGAAACATGCTAATGTGGTCAGCAGAAGAAGCCTGACATTTAAAATGCTGTTTAGGTAAAAGAAAGCTAAACTTCTCTTTAAAGGACAAGGAAAGCCAACATGTAAACAGTGGCTTTTCTGGAAATTTTTGGAGAAAAATACCACTCTATAACATCTTTGCATTTTGATTTTTTTTCTTTTTTCCTTTTTTGGGGGGGAGATGGTCCTAGGGATTGAACCCACGGGCATTCTGCCTCCAAGCTACACTCCCAGACCCCTTTTATTTATTAGTTTTGTTTTGAAGCCAGGTCTCCTTAGATTGCTGAGAATCTTGCTGTATTGCTGCGGCTGGCCTCTAATCTGTGATCCTCCTGTCACAGCCTCCCAAGTACTAGGATTAGAGGCATGTGCCACCACACCCGGCTTCAATTTTTCCTTATCTGTAAAATGGGATACTGTTTTGCAGACTGCACAACAAAATACTATAGATAGGCTGGATGGCTTAAACAACAGAAATTGATGTCTGGAGGTCGGAGGGTTCCAGGATCTGTCTGGGTGGATGCTGTCCTGTTTGGTTCCTGGTGAGGGTCTTCTCCCCAGTTCACAAATAATTGTCTTCTCACTGTATCCTCACATGGCATGAAGAGGGAGGGACAGAGGGAGGGAGGGAGGGAGGGGGAGAGGGAGAGGGGAGGGGAGGGGGAGGAGGGGAGGAAGAAAAAGAGAGAGAGAAAGGAGAGAAAGAAGAAGGAGGAGGAAGAGGAGGAGGAGGTGGAGGAAGAGGAGAAAAAAGAGGGAGAGGAAGGGGAGAGTGAGCTAGAGATAGCAAGGCCTGTTCTCTTCTCCTAAGGGCACTAATGCCATCATGGGGACCCCATCCTTGTGGCCTCATTAACCCTCGTTACCTCTCCACGGCCGCACCTTCAAATAGCTTATGACTTCTACCCATGGACCTCAGGTGTAGGGAGCACAAGCACTGCTGCATGACCATTGCTTTAAGATGTGAAGAATGTATAAATTTGTAAACAATACAAATTGCAGCAACTAGTCACACACACTTCTTTATATTTTTCTTTAAACCATATTATGTCCTGGGTATTTCAGGGCATTGGTGGCAATGGCTGGCCTCAAGGTCCAGAGACTTAGACTCTGATATTCCCGGGGAATTCTGGCCCAGGCGCTGATGCCCTACCTGGATATAATCATAGGGTGGACTATGTGACTGAGCTTGCTCAGATCCAGCACTGTGGGGGTCGCAGGGCTCTTTGCCACATTTCTGGTACCTAGCCCGATAGAAAACTTTCATTGTTTTAGGTGATGACTTAACTATATTCTTTGGGCGGTGTTAGTGGTTTTTGTTTTTAGGAAAACCTTTGGCTGGGTTATGAATCGGACAAGGACTGTGTTATAATTACTGTGCCTGGGGTAAACGTGGGGTGACATATTCCTCCTTGACCAAAGCACTCTGTAGCCACCAGTCTCCAGACTGAAAGTCAGGTCAATTTTTAATTTATAAGAAATTAGTTCACCTGTACTTATATTCTAGAGAAAGAAGAAATGCAGGAAGCTTCTAAGAGTCAGTTACTCCATCCTCCAAATTAAGTAAATTTCTTTTTTTTAGCATCCTTGACCTAACCCTGGGTTGGGGCGCCATTAGCCTTGCAGAAAACACTGTATCAACCACTTTGGGCTAATCCCAAACATGGTGCAACTGAGTGTGATCAAAGCCCTGGCGGCCATGAGGGCCGGCCCTGGGCTAGGGGACCAAGACAGCACAGTGAGTGTGGGGTCAGCGCCTGGGTCAGCAGCGCCCCTCAGCCGCTCTGTCCCCTGAGGCTCCAGTCACCCTCCAGCTGTACTGATGATGGTGAGAAAAACATACTGTCCTCGACTCTCACTATACTCTCCTTGTGTGTGTGTGTGTGTGTGTGTGTGTGTGTGTGTGGTACTGGGGGTAGAACCCAGAGGCTTTCTACCTCCGGGCTACACTCCTAGACCTATTTTATACCTTATTTGGAAACAGGGTCTCACTAAGTTGCTGAGAGCCTCACTAAGTAGCTGAGGCTGGCTTCGAACCTGTGCGGTCCTCCTGTCTCAGCCTCCCAAGTGCAGGGATGACAGGCGTGCGCCACCACGCCTGGCACTACTACACTCTTCTTTAACCTTGTCTCTATGTAGCTAACAACACATCCTGGGCCTTACCAGGACCCACCTATTTTTTAGGAGGGTGGTTACTGGAAATTAAACACATGGATGTTTTATCTCTGAACTTCACACATCCCCCAGCCCTAATTTATTTTTTATTTTAAAAATAGGGTCTCACTAAGTTCCCGAGATTGGCATCGAGCCTGTGACCCTGCTGTCTATGCCACCCAAGTCCTGGGATCACAGGTGTGTGCACCACACCTGGCCTCCACCTATAGTGAATATTGGCTGATCTCTCCTTCTTCCAAGCCTCAGCCTCCCCGTCAGCTCTTTGCAGGAGTTTTCTCTGGTCACCAAACAGGAGTAGCCTGTCCCTGATACGCTCCACTCAGCATCTCAGCCTGCTTCACGACACTTTGAACCATCTAGTTATGTTGATTGCCCATGCGCTGGACCATGGCCTCCCTTGGGCAGAAAGCTCTCTTGATTCAGGAGTCATGGTGTTTCCCATCGAGCATTAGTGCCTCCCGTATGTTTGGCACATTTTTTAGGGTCACTAGATGAACACGCTAAACTGTACCTGCCTCTCGTGCACTGCCTAGTCAACTCACACTTTACCACCAAAACTAACAACTCTTTTCTGGCACCAGTGTCTGGGAGAAGGTCTCGACACACGCAGACTTCAGTAGTGAAGGCTTACTGTGGTGTCTGTAAAGTCCAGGATCAACAGTCGTCTGGGACTTTCACGTCCTTTTTTCTGTGCATGACTTTGCAGCCATAATTATCCAATTACATCAGTAATTACCCTTCACTAGAATGTCAGCCTTAAAGCTGCATAACCAAGTGTGAGGACCGGAGCCTAGACTTCTGAGCAGCACTCCATGAATGTTCAACCTTGATACAGATGACCAAGCAGGAATTACCGGCCCAGGCAGGACGGAGGCAGACTCGCGTGACAGGGCCTGGTACCGCTCTTCCTGTGTCCCAAAGCACACACGCGTTCAGCTCTAGGTAGTGTTTCTTCTGGTTAGTCACACCCAGTTGCTGTGTTTTCTCTTCTCTTTCCCTGGCAGAGGAGCTTGGGTGAAAGCCTGGCTCATTCCTTCTCTTATATACAGAAACATCGCTGGCTGTCAACCCCACCTACACCGCAATCACAGAGCGAGTTCTCCTCGGCATATGTGACTGTCTCCACTAGTAAGGAAGTTGATGTGCTAAGGTCATAGGAGAAGGAAAAAGTTTAATTTGGGCAAGATCCCCCCAAATCCACTGACTCACGCCCCTGGGTGTCGAACGGCTCTAAGGCGGCCCTTGTTAACAGGCGGCTCCGTCTACTTGGAGTGGAAACCTATGAGTAATTCATGTGTTACTCTGACTCACATGTCATGACCACTGCTTCCAAATCCCATCAGCTGGGAGTTGGCAAAGGAACCCGCACTGCGCAGCTCATAACAGGAAGAAGCAGGACACAGGAGAGGCCAACACAACGTTTTAGAGATTGAAAGAAAAATGATCATTGAGAAGGGAGGACTGAGGATGAGGACGCTGTTTGGTCCCCATCTGGGCCATCCCCTTCCCTGATACCTGTTCCATGGTACCATCGAGGCCATTTCCAGACTGCTTTCCTCCCATGAGCATGCATCTTTTTTCAAGATTCATCTATTTCAAGGGTTTTTTTTCCAACTTCTAAATTACTTTCGTGCCTGTGCAGTACTGGGGATTGAACCTAGGGCCATTCTACCTCTGAGCCACGTTCACAGCCCTATTTATTTATTTATTTATTTATTTGTTTATTTATTTATTTATTGGTTCTGAAACAGGGTCGCATTAAGTTGCCGGGAGTCTTGCTAAGTTGCCGAGGCTGGTCTCAAAACCTGCAGTCCTTCTGTCTCAGCCTCCCAAGTACTAGAATTACAGGTATGGGCCACCACACCCAGCCTAAATTAGCTTTAAGGAAGAGCTTTAATGGTAATATGTTGAACCTAGAGCAAAGGCAAACTGGGATGCATTCATGTTTAATTCCACTAGAAGGCCGTTCCCAGCCAAGGCCAGAACTTTCCTTTGCCAGACTTCTTCTTTCTCCCCATCCCTCTGCGATTTTGATGAATATGGCACCGGGTTTATGATGTGCTAAACTCACCCAGAAGTCAGCACCTGTAAAATAAAATATCTTAGGAATAAACTTGGAGATTTTATGGGCTCTGGGACACTCAGAAAATAAAGACTAATTAGATGAGTAGATGGGAGAAAAGACCTAGAAAATAAGGTTTTATAAATACAGCGTTTGCCATTGATCAATTAAACAGAGTGTGCATCTGGGAACTGATTTAGGAAAAACATTAAAACATCCTAATCTTCACTTTTATTTTTTTTAACCTGTGAAAGAGAAATTTGCAATATTTAGAAGGAAATCTTAGCTGGGCATGGTGGCTTGTGCCTGTGATCTCAGTACTCGGGAGACTGAGACGGGAAGATTAGAGTTCCCAAGGCCAGGCTCTGCAATTTAGTGAGGCTTTCCTTCAAAAAAAAAATCTAAAAAGGACCGGCATGTGGCTCAGTCGTAGAAGGCCCCTGGTTCCAATCTCCAGCAACACGCACACACATACACTCACGCACGCACGCACACACACGCACACACACACACATGCACATGCACACCCCACACCACACACACACACACACACACACATGCACACATGCACATGCACACCCCACACCACACACATGCACACGCACACACACATGCGCACGCATGCACAGAGATCTCCCCTTCCTGGTATTTGTCAGTGTTCAACAGACCCTGCCGAGCTGCACTTTGTTTCTCCTGAGTTTTGGTTTCTGCTGTGGTTTCTAGCAGTAGTGGATCCTATGTCCCTTGAGAAGGTCATTAAATGTGACCCTGTAACTATAGTAATTCTCCCTTGAGGGAAAATTTCCTTGCCCAGGAAAATCGTGGTTTTCTTTTCGACACACCTCTCATTTTGGCAAAAGGTAATTTCTTGATTGGAGAGAGTCTATATTTTTACATCAACACTTATCTCTAATTAGTCACAGCCTCAGAACAGATTTACACAATAGTAATTTTATACGTTCTTCAATGTTTTAGCAATCTAATATTAGGAAATATGTTTTCACAGAAATCTATGAGAAAGACAGCTTTATATATTGTTGTGGGGGTTGTTCAGTGAATTGAAAGTCAGACAACCTGATTTCTCACCCTGGCCCTAGCCCTAAAATGTCATGAAAGCCTAAGCATATAACTTTGCCAATTTGGGCTTCTATTGCTGTTGCTGGCTGCAAAGGGCATGCTCTCAGATCATTTTAAATAGCTTTGCAAGTTTAAATTACAAAATTCTCTTCAAGTGCTTGACCGATAATAAATCTGTACCCTCAGGTACCTAGTGAACAATGATGTATTTAATTACTAACTGTCTCCAATTTTGGAATCTGTGAGATTAACAATGGATTACGTCGATCTTGTGTAATCCCACGTAAACGGTCCCTATAGGCAAGTCCGCGATGCCTTTGATATTCCAACATCATAGCAACCATCTTTGCAGATATGAGTCAAACATAACAATGACGCTTGCTTCCTTTTAGATAATTTTTAAACGGTGAGGTTCAGTGGTCACTCAAGCATCGGAGAAGGGAGCAAAGATGAAAATACTTTGTAAGTTATAAAGTTCTAAAATAATCTAACATTTAAAGATGGGGAACATAGCCGGGCGTGGTGGCGCACACTTGTAATCCCAGCATTCGGGAGGCTGGGACAGGAGGATCGTGGTGCACGGACAGCCTCAGCTACTTAGGCCCTTTGCGACTCAGTGAGACCCTGTTTCAAAATAAAGAATACAAGAAGAGGGCTGGTGGTGTAGCTCAGAGATAGAATGCCCCTGGGTTCCATCCCCAGTATCGGGAAAAAAGAAAAAAAAAAAGATGGGGAACATAATTCCTTAAAAGTGTGTGTGTGTGTGTGTGTGTGTGTGTGTGTGTGTGTGTGTGTGTTCACTCAGAGAATCCTCAGTTGAACTGGTACCAACAAGTCTATAAATATGAGAGATAAAAACAGACTAGACTCAGTTGCCCACAGTAGAAAAGGCCCTGCCATACTGAGGAAGATTTACTTGCCTGGGCTCTCTGCAGAGCCCACTAAAACTCTTGAGGCCTGTCATCATTAACTAGTCCAGTACTAACTTCATCTGGTGACTCGCTTTGACATAGGAGTTTCTGGCGGGAGCTCGCAGACAATGGCTCATATATCGCAGCCAGCCGAACTCAGCTGAAAACAAAAGATTTAAATAGATATTTCAGATGTTCAAGATTTAACTGAAGCAAGGCAGGGTAAGTAAGGTTCCAAGTGAAGTCAGTGGCCAGGTACTTGGTTGGTACAACTAAGTACTCCCTGAGTGGGGTCTTAAATCACTACACAATGCAAACATGGGGAGAAAGGGAAAAGTAATGGGGTGCATTAAAAGTAAACCACTAAGGATTTTCTTCCACTAAACTCTGAGACCATCCCACTAGAACTCAAGTCATACACACACCTTTGGAATCATTTACCGCATGTTTCAAAGTCCAGTCCAAAGCCACTATGTAAGTTTTATGGGTCCCTTTAGAAAAGCAGTTTCTTGTCAGGGCTGGAAAAATAATGGAGCAGAGCATCCAGGAACAACAGAATGTCGGCCTGTTACTTAGATTCCAAGCTGATGCCTCTTCCAAAAGGAGAGGATCCAGAAAGACAATTTATTCCCCAGGCTGAGTGTGAAAGTCTAATATTTAAGATTAGGGAAAGGCTGGTGTAGAGGATAGCGTGCATGTGGTACCGGTCTGTCTACCGGGACACTGTACTTGTTGCAACAAAGACTGTCATGCAGGCGGGCGGCTCCAGGATCGTCATCGTGGGGGCTACGGACAGGAGACAGGAAGATGGACGTCACTGCTTCCCAAAGTGTACCTTGTGTCTCCTGGTTCTTTGATTATAGTCCAGCTGCGAAGCCAAGTCCACAGACAGCCCTACACAATGACGGCAGTGACCAGTGGCCAATAAATCAATTACATCTTATGGATCCAACCTCACCTGTAGGTATGATGAATACTGGGAGTGTGTTTTTTGTGGTCTCAAGCCAAAATTTAACCACAACCTAAAGAGGGTTTTTTTTTTTTTGAATCTTGGAAAAATAACTAGAAACTTGTGTTCCCTGCTCTATTCTCAGTGCCGTTGGAACAGGATTCCATCAGAAAATGTAATTGCGCTTACCAGCTCAGTGGGTTGAGAGGTTGCATTTATACCGCGCCTCTCTTCCAAAGATCATAAAATACCTCACGTATGTTATTTCATTTATAATCCAAATATCTTTCTGGTATAACAAAATAGCACTTGATACAATTTTAACCAAAATATTAATAATTTAATATATGTAAGCACATCTAAGCAAAGTCACATTTACCTAATTTAGCACACAAGGGGAAATGAATGTTTAGTAATATTTCAGAGTAACAAAATAATAATGCATTATTTCTAACCTTTAACTACAAGTTTTATTTTTATGTTCCTTTCTCCAGAAGATGCAAGGCCACAGTATTACCTTATCTCTGAGCTAGTGTTTGATTCACACAACTTGGAGCACATTGTTGTATATTTTCATATTGTCTTATTTTCTATGTATTTTGGTATCAGCTAGCTACTAGCTGCTCAGAGGATTAGACCCCAAGAGCCTGCCCTGACTCTCTCTCTCTCTCTCATGGTCTTTCAGCAAACTCATTCCTTCTGAGGTCCAATATCTTTGCTAGCAAATGAAGATAAAGTGAATGTCTTAGAGGGTCATTGTAAGGTTCAAACAAGACAACTTTCCAAAAGAAACATTATGTGTGGAAGGAAGACATTACTATTTTAAACTCTGTGAAGGCACAGACAATATTTCACACTTTCCTTGCATACTTCCCAAGACCTATGGTGGGGTTTAATCAATAAGATTCCCAGGCAAATATTTAATGAGCATTTCTTAATAATAAACACTATGGAGCCAGTTGTGATGGCACACGTCTGTAATCCCAGCACTTAGGAGACTGAGACAGGAGGATCATAGGTTCCAGGCCAGTTTCAGCAACATCACAAGGCCTTGTTTTAAAGTAAAAAATAAAATAAGGCTGGGGGGGTTGGTTCATGCCCATGAGTTCGATCCCCAGTGCCAAAAGTTAAGTAAGTAAATAAAAATAAAAATAAGCAATTGTTGAGTACCTAGTGTTTTCTTAGACTCACTGTTGAGTGTTTTGCGGGATGTTGTGTTGTGTACATGTCGCTATCCTGGGAGGTCATATTACTACTATCCCTCTATCGCAGGTGAGAAAACCAAAACTCTGAGATTTGAGCCACTGGTTAAGGACACATGGCTGGTGCCTAGTAATCTGCCGCAGAACCCAAGTTCTGAAATGCTCAATTCTACCTGACAGTCAAAGAACCAATGGTCCTGAAAGAATTCCGAGTATAAAACTTCATTCCTAACACACCTATTAAATGGCAGAACTTTAAGGACATGGATTGTAATTTGTGAAAGTGTGTCAGGTGTAATTTTAGCCCAGAAATGGAAATAGATAAATGGGCGGGCTTCTTAATATGATTGGGTTGCAACCATATGATTTTCATCAGAGGTGTTTTCTTCAGAGAAAATTCTGTACATTTGGTTTGTCTTTGAGATTTGAAGTTCCAACCTGCAAGCTAGCTCTGTTCATCTCTGGATCCACCAGTTAAAAATCCTTCTCCAAATCGTGGGAACATAGATCTGATTATGCATGGAGCCAATGGGAATGAGATAATTGCAGAGATATATCCCACCCATTGCACTCAGCCTCATTAATCATCAAGTTGCCACAACCTCAGCTTTCTGGAATCCCCAAGTTGTTTAAAATACGTTGCTTTCGCCATTTATAGGACAGCCATATTATACTGTCTTTGCTTTAAGTACTATAAAGTAAAATTTAGAATGTGTTTGTGATAAAATTAAGAATGGGAAACAAGTCAAAATGTGACATCCTTATACATGAACGAGGGCAAAAGCTTCAATCTAAGAACTTAATCAGCCCACACTTGAGAAATTATGTCAAGTGGTTCCCTCCTTAGTTCTTTTGTGTTGGAAGTCACATTTGTGAGCAGAAATGCAGTTCTGCTACCCCTGTCCCCAACACACACACACACACACACACACACACACACACACACACACACCCATTGTCCAGTACCACCAAGTGCTTGGGGAGGGATTTGACAATTCTATTTCTTATACACTTCTTGAAAGTTCTTCCATTTAGAATAGAAAATTTATAGCCTCTGAAATTGTAATTCTTGAATAAGACAAGCAAAATATTTGACCTTAATAGAGATGAAGTGATCATATGCCCATAAATCATTTGATTCCATGCCCGAGGCTTACATAAGCCTTCAAGCCCTGGGGTTCAATTAAGGTACAAAGAGAAGTCAGCATTTAATTTCCTTGTTTGCATCTTTTGCTTGCTGTAACTTGTGTTTATTGAGCAACCATTAGCTGGTTAGGTATGGAAGGTTCCCCACCCCCACAAGGAGCTTACAGTTTAGAGAGAAAAGCAGACACATAAGCTAGTAACTTCAAACACGAGTGAAGGAAAATAACAGAAGGTGTATGTTGTAAAGTTGTGGCATAAAAGAGGAACGAAGATCTGAGAAAACGAGAGACAAGTGCAGTCGATTTTGAAGGGAAAATACACATTTTTTGACCAGTGGACAAAGGCTACTTGTATTGGGCGGAGCAGGGTGATGAATGGTGGCGCTGTCCATTACTGAGTGCATTTAACTCATCCAGTTCTTACAACATCCCTGAGAAGGGTAGCCCTGTGCTGGCCGAGTAGGCGGCTCAAGAGTGCGGTTCTGGCCTGTGCTGCGGCCAAGATTCTCCAGCGTGGCATCTGCAGAGCACTTAGGGGACGGAGGGCAGAGGGAAGGTGACCTGTCCTAGGAAGCCCTTCGTAGCAGGCGTGGCCTCTGGACTCTGTCCTCTGGTGTGCATGGCTCCTGGGTTCTCAGCAGGGAGGTAGGTGTCAGGAGCAGTTCTACCTTACAGATAGTATCCTGGTAATTGCCTGGAGCTTGACTTTGGCTGGCCTGAGACACACATGTGGGCTTCAGAAGGTCAGTACTAATAATGTAGCCTGTCCTGCTAGTGTGTGTGTGTGTGTGTGTGTGTGTGTGTGTGTGTGTGTTATACTGGGGATTGAACCCAAGAGCATTCTATCTCTGAGTTACCCCTGCCTCCAGCCACTTCTTAGTTTTTGAAACAAGGTCTCTCTAAGTTGGTGAGGCTGGCCTTAAACTTATGATCCTCCTATCTCAGCCTCCCAGGTACTGGGACTACAAGCATGCACCACCATGCCCAGCTTGTCCTACATTTATTGACGGGGGTACACAAGCCTCTCTGGCTCCTGACCTGCTATCATCATGTCTCTGCCCATCGTCTCTCATCTGTTTTTAACTCTTCTAGCTGTTTTTCTTTTAATCCATCAAGTATAAGTGTATTCAAGTTACTAAAAAAGCAAAATATGAATCAAAGACATGAGGGCATGCCATTTTTAATCTAAGGGAGGGCTCAGAAGGACTTTGCACACTTATCCTAATGGTCCACACGCCTCGCTGTAAAGCAACAGCAAATGTGTAACTCATCCAAGGCCCTGGTCTGGCTGGGAGCGCCTCCCACCTCCAAGCTTTCACCCGAGACGTAGTGGACTTCCTGGGCTCCTGGACAGCCTTACTTTAAGCAATCATTCATAAAAATATAATTTCCCAAATTAGAAAGTCAGATATGCAATTCATTTGCTTAAAAAATTAATCAAAGGAGCTGGGTGCCATCTCACACCAGTAATCGCAGTACTTGGGAAGCTAAGACAGGAGGATTGCAGGTTCAAAGACAGTACTATAACTTCATGAGACCCTGCCCTGTTTCAAAGTAAAAAATAAGACAGGGCTGGGGGTGAAGGTTAAAGGTTAAAGCTAGAATGCCCCTGGGTTCTGTCCCTAGAAGCATAAACACACACATACACAACCGTAGGATGTCTTTAAGTCGCTAATTTAAAATCTGAATATAAATACTATGAAAGCCCTTGAAACCCATCCATCTCTACTTTGAGGGACACACACTTCTTGGTGTGTTCTTGCCTTGTTTTCTTCATTTTCAAGGCAGCACTCCTCAGGACTCTCCAGCGCCTTTGACTCCCGCTGCCCTTCAATCTTGAGTTGGGCGGATGCTCCGGGAACCTCTGCCCTGACCCAGCTGCCCTGATACCATTATCTGTGAATTGACCCAGAGCCGCCTCCCGCTCTTTATCTGGAGAAGCTGCTGCAAATCAGACGTCTGGAGAGAACAGAGAGAGAAGCCAGATGTGTTTCAAAGTGCAAAGAATCCTTCTCATTTCAAGGACCCCAACATTTGCTCTTCTGAAAGAGTTGTGTGAAAGAATAAACATAAAAAGCTAAAGAGAGAGAGAGAGAGAGAGAGAGAGGGAGAGAGAGAGAGAGAGAGGGAGAGAGAGAGAGAAAGAAAAGAAAGAAAGGCTTTATGTTCAGTGGAGACACTAAAATGTCTTCTCCACAAAAAAGTCCTTTCTGTCCTGAAATTGGCAACCTGACGGCCATGCATTTATCTCCGTGTTAGAAAGTGCTCTGTCAGACAGGCCGCGACTAACAATAAAGCTGAGACCCGCAGCACAGACGTGCACTGGATTTTATTGGGCAGAGAGAAATTATTTCTCAGCACAAAGTATTTGCAACTGGCATTGGTTAAACAAGAAATTACAACCTTTAAAAGCCCTATTTATCATTAGCTGCAAAAGTGCAGGCTTCACCGCCAATTACGCTGACCAAGGATCGCGGGCCGTCAGCGCTGCACGCAGGCTAGCAGCGGCCTTGGCAGCCTGGGTCTGGCCTCTCTCAGGGGAGAATCAGGGAGCTAATGGCTGGGCCCCGTCTCCTGCAGCAGGCATTTCCTTTTTATATATATGCTTTTATTGGTGTGTTGGAATTCTACATCAGAGTGAGGCGCAAAGGGATTCAAATACACACGCACGCAGCACATGCTGGTTCCCCTCTGCACCCTGTGCCTGTAGGGAGGGTGCTAGTGGTGCCTTCGTGTGTGGACATAACCTTATTTGAGCTCTTTCCTCCGCAGTCCTCCATTTTCCTTCCCGCCTCCCTCGCCCAATCCCCAGCCACTATTCTCCTGGTTTATCTGAAGTCCCTTTGTGTCTTGGTTTCTCTTTAGCTTCCACAGAGGAGAGGAAACACGACTTTCTGAGATGGGCTGATCTCTTAGCATCCTATCCTCCAGTTCCGCCCATTTCTCTGCAAATGATGTAATGCTTCTTCTTCAGGGCTGAAGAGAACTCCATTGGTGCAGAGGCTGCATTGCCCTCCTCCGTGTCTCTGCTGACGGCCCCGCGGCCGGCTGCAGTCTGGCTCTGTGCTGCTCTGCGGTGGACGTGGCATTCCTTACGACTCGTGGGCACCTCGAGTCAGCCGCAACTTTACTCTGGCTCTGCTCTGAATGTTCCGTCCAGGAGGATGAAAGCTACAAGACTAACTTCGGAAAGCTAAAGGAATAATGTGGTGTTTCTCTCAGCTGCTCAAGACACTAAATAGACAGGAAAAAAATAGTGGATCTCAGTAAGCAAAAAGCCTCCACTGTGACTGACTCTAGAACAACCTCCTGGCCCTGAATGGCTCCGATGTGTCCTCGGATGGTGCCTTTGTGGACTGCATGGAGGCGCTAACTCATTTTTAAATGATTTCATTTCTTGAGAACAACAACA
The DNA here is from genome assembly GCF_963383645.1 of Muscardinus avellanarius. Taxonomy (NCBI): domain Eukaryota; kingdom Metazoa; phylum Chordata; class Mammalia; order Rodentia; family Gliridae; genus Muscardinus; species Muscardinus avellanarius. The sequence continues at coordinate 114,248,557 of NC_137793.1, forward strand.
ACAACTAAAATAAAAGGAAGACGTGCTTTGTTTTCCAGTCTTTCAAGTTAAAAAAAAAGTTTGTCTCTTTCCAAGCTGTTATGTAATGGTAAGAGGTTTCTCTACAGATAGAAGTATATCTTTATTTTTTAACTTTCCAAAGTACCCGAGGCCATTACTAGTGTTAGAGTCACCTCTTGAAAGTTGAGTGAGCTGACATAGTTCTGAAGTTTCTCTCAGGGGAACAGGGCTCACAGATTAATATTATTCTCTTCACTATTGTTGTTTTTATTGGCTCTACTTGTCTCCGTATAGAAACATTAATAATTCATGAGAAGGAAGTAAAATAACTCAGTGTATGTGAATCGATTCCATGTGATGGGCATCCAGTGTCCACTGAATGATGATTGTGGAGGTGATACTCACGAAGGTATCAATGATGAGGATGATAGCGGTGATGATGATGGTACTGATGATGATGGTGGTGATGATGATGGTACTGATGATGATGGTACTGATGATGCTGATGCTGATGATAATGGTGATGATGATGCTGATGCTGATGATGAAGACTGACAGGAGAATATGTGGAATTAACAGTTACGGGTTTTGTTTTGCTTTTGTGGTCCTGGAGATTGAACCCGGCGGTGTTCTACCTCGGATCTACACACCAGCCCCATTTTGTTTTCTATTTTGAAACAGTCGCACTAAGTTTTTGAGGCCAGCTTCAAACCTGCCATCCTCCTGACTCCGCCTCCCAAGTGCAATCGTTGTGTTTGTAGAGGCTTCCAAGGCCACGAGAGATCACTATGAGATCTGTACACGTATTAGGGATCCCAGCATCCCAGTTATATGTATGGAATATTCTTAACTATATAAAGCAATATTCAGCAAAGAGATAGATGAAAATAAAGGGACCAAAGAGTGTTCTCCTTTGAACGAGGGACTCAAGGACTTTTTTCCTTTCTTTCCTTTCTGTACCCTTCTCTAATTTTCTGGGATGAGCTGGTTTTATATTTATCGTCAGAGGAAAGTTGAAAAGGCCAATACCGGCAAGGAAAACAACCAGAACTAAGCGATGACATTTGTAAGACGATTACGAATCCATAAACTTTTACACATACGATACGACGACCTTTCGAGGGGGATCACCGTCCCCACTTCACAATAAAGTGAGTGTAATTCAAAGGGGAGTGGCCTGACCATGGCCGCCAGCTCAGCCACGTGTCCAAAGCTAAGTCCCAGTGGGGCGTGGGGGCGGCTCTCTCCCGAGCCTCACCTGGGGGTGGATGCTGCGGTGCACCCATGGGTGCCCTCGCGCCGCTGGCTCCTCCGATGTCTGTGTCTTTTCCAGTTAGTATGTGTTTAAGAAGTGGGTCTATTCATGGACGCCACCCTAATCTCTCCTCCTGATTAGATTGTTCTTTCACATCTGGCCTGGGACGTTCATAAAAAACGATCACAGGGCTATCGCTTGTGAATGACCTTCTCCTAAAAATCACCAAAGTTTGGATAGCTTTATTTAACTCTATTAAGCTCAAAGAATGTGCCAGGCAGAATGGCAGTCCAAAAATAATCTCCTTTTATTGGCGCTCTAAATTAACTCATGGAGGAGTGAGCCGGGCTAAATTAAAGCTTTCATAAGGCAAGGCTCAGGGACTTTTACTGAGTGGTAAACGTCTTCTCTCTCTGCGAGAACTTTACTGTTTCCTTCCTCTAAGAGAGGCCCGTGCTTACAGGCAAAGAAAGTCGCTCAAAGCAGGTCTGCGAGAAATCATTTTATTTGACAAAGACTCTTAGTGTGAGCCCCTGGTGTGGAATATGTAAAGTTTTATAGGTTCTCCTAGCTTTTGAAGTGATTTGCATTTAAATAGAGAGACACCAATCTCTAGCACAAGTGGCAAAATATATTCACATGTTCATCGCCTCTTTCCTAACTGGAAAATGGGATTTGTAAGAGACACTGGGTGAGTTATTTTTACTTATAAGGACGTCAAGTCGCTCGACAAATCAAATCGTAACCACATCCCTTGTGGACAGCCGGCAGCACCTTACGCTATGTTTTCATAACTACTGGAATACTGCGCGCATTCCTTGCTAAGCGCCACACACAGGGGAAGAGGCGATCCCAGCGCAGTCTGAGCTTTGGATTCGGGGTTGTCCCTTCTGCTCCAACAGAAGATGTCCCCGCTGGTCCTGGCTAAGGGTGTACTGCTGCTGCTCTGGCCCTGTGAGGATGACGCCCGCTGAGTTTGCAGAGAGCCAGGGACCAGCACGGCAGTGCCGGGCTCTGCCGAGCTCCTCCAGGACCACGTGGTTCTGGGCTTGTCCATGTCCCTCCTCTGGCCTACTTTGCACCTCGGAAGCCGCACCTTGGCTGGAGTGAGACACCTGGGGACCCTCTCTACTTCTCTTTCTGTACTGGTTTTGGGATATGTCCACCACTCCAGAAAGAAGGAATGAAAAGGCCAAAGCTTTTTACATTGAAGTTTAGAGAAAAGCATGCTTACATTTAGATTAGAACAATCTAATCTTCCATGTTGGACATCTAGAATCGCCCAGAAAATCCATCTGTAAGTTGCTTTTAAGCATGTGCCATGAACTCAGCTGAAGTTTCAGCAAAGATCTCAGATAGAATATAGGGGGGGGGGCATTTTGCCCAGGAATAAAAGTTTGAAAAGAGAGCCGAGTTTGGTGAAGCCTATCTGTAATCTCAGTACTTGGAAGTCTGAGACTGGAGAATCACAGGTTTGCAGCCAGCTTCAGCAACTTAATGAGTCCCTGTTTAAAAAAAAATGGTGTTGGGGTGTAGCTCAGAGATAGAAGGCCACTAGGTTCAGTCCCCAGGACCCACCCCCCCAAAAAAAAAGGTGAAAAGAGAAGGTAGAGTCAGACAAGTTGGAGGGAGGGGAAGTAGGTTCATTTTTACCACACAAAGAAAAGTCTGCGGAGAGGGAGATTATGTACTCAGGGACCCGGAGAGATTTCTCATTGACTGGAGATGTGAGTTTGAACTAATAGGAAATATAATTTACTGAGAGTTGCAGCCAAAAGGCTTTGGGGCTTGCTTCTCAAGGAGACACTGTGTTCTCTGGTCTACCAGGTGCATACATCCCAAACAGAAAAGAGTAACCCTTTCACTCCCGGACACTCACTCCTGCCACCAAACGCGGACAGATGGTGTGAGGTCAAACACAGCCCATCGAGGTGCTGGTGAGAGGAGGAGGCGCCAACATCTGGCTGGGCATTAAGGAAATGCAGTGTTTCTGTGGCATCCGACTCTGAGTGTCACGTCCCTAATGCAGCTCTGGGAGCAAATGGGCATTCAGTGGGAACTCGGGTTCAGTTACCATTCTGCAGCTAGCGAGCTGGTCTTCCTTGTTTTGGAAATAAGAGGTTTGGAAGCGTAGCCTTCTCACCCTGAGAGTGCCCAGGTTACACGATGACTGCATTTGGTCACACGAATGTCATACACCTTGTGTATCATCTTGTGTCACACTCGTGTATCAGGTCTCCGGAGACAATCCCGCAGACCACTACACCACGTTTTTGTTTTATGATTGGTATCTTTTTACTTTTATTTTTGATCGGTGCACTGCAGTCCTACGTGATGATAGACACATACAGTAGGCACGCCGCACTCTGGGCCCCAGCTCCCACCCCCCCACCCCGTGTGCAGCCAGCGCTGACCATCCTGGGGTGCGCACATCGTGTCACTGAAGTGTTCCCTTCACCCGCCCCCTCCCCCAACGCCTCCCTCCCTCAGGCCCCGCCATCGCCAGCCGTTCCCCTCTGTCTACAGTCTGTTGTGTTCCAGTTTCTCCCCAGCTTCCACATATGAGGGGAAACATCTGACCTTTCACTTTTTGCAACTGACTAATCTCACTGGCATAATGTCTCCAGTTCCACCCATTTCCCCGCAAAGGACGCTGCAAGTTTTTGCAGCAACAGGTGAGCCAGGCTTATCTCTGCGTCCCTCCCAGGGCCCAGACTGCCAGTTTCCCAACTGATTTCATGAACAGGCCGAGTGACGAGTTAGGAGACGTGTGTCCTTATCCTCCTCTTCATTCCTAAGTCTACTGTTATCCCAACAGACAAAAAATCCTTAGATGTTATCATACTTTTGATTCTTATCTGTAGGACCCTTCAAGCACAGCTGTTTCTCATTAGGCCCCAGCGGCTGAGAGCCTTTGTTACTACAGGAAAAGGAAAAAGAGAATCAGAAAAAGTTTTATTTACAATCTGCTTTCATTGTAAAATGGTAGGAGTCCTGAATCAATAAAAAAAATTTAAAAATAAAGATGGACTTGGTACTAAAAGCCGAAATATGCTTTCTTAAAACAAAGATAAAACATTTTGCCAGGTTTGAAGGACTATCTCAGGTCTATTTTATTTTCCCCATAAGTAAGATCACACTTCTAGGCCCTTTGTGACTGGCTTTGGAATAAGAAAACACACCTACTTGGAAATCATGCCTGTCTTAAATGGGCATGCACATTCATGGAATCGGTATATGGATTTATAACAGTAATTTCTACACTAGACAGCAAACAGCTGGCCTGTGAGGTAGTGCACTCCTTATCTGTGAGTACCTTCAAGCAGAGGGGGATTCTGTCTGCCAGGAATACCAGAGAAGGAATTTTACCTCCCAGAATTGCTTTATTTGATCATTTGTAACTTCTCTTTCAACTCTGGATTTGACGATTCTGTTACTTTTTTTCCCTTAAATTCATTTAAAAAATCAACCCAAACTTTCTCCTGTGTTTCACGTGTTGGCAGATACTATAACAAACGCAAGGGAAAGAGCAAACTCTCACGGTGCTGAAACGTGGATGCATTTGCACCTAGGGCTTGGACACACTTGCCCCTGGAAGCCAAAGGGTGTGGAAGCAAGTCTCTGGTGGCGCCTAGCTTCCCCTGCCAAGAAAACTACAAAGTGCTTCAGAAAATTAAAACCCTATTCGCTTCATGGGATGTCTGTGTGGTGGGAAACACGTCTTCCCACGTGTCACAGGCAAAGATCACGAGAATGAGGAATCGAATGCGTGTAAATAAATGGAAGTATTGTTCCTCCGTTTGGCTTTATAAGCACAAGCTCACCTGAGATTGTGCTTCTGAGGGTGGCCTCACTGCGTCCCACTTGCCACCTCAGATCAGATTTCCCAGAGGACCAATTTCCCTCCATCTTGCCTTATAAACGGAGTCTGATTCAAGGCCCAGGCTTCTCATTTTCTTCAACTCCATTTCCAAAAAAGTCGTATCATATCAACCCACTACCCGCCTTCTTCCGTGATACCATCCACACTCTAAAATATCTTGTTTCTAAAAGTTTTCCTGTTAAGAGGCTGGCTGAGCATGTTTCACCTAGCAACACATTTCCAAATTATTTGCAATGGTGCTAGTTGGATTCAGTGTGGGGTCGGTCATAGGGGAAGAGGGGGATCAAAGTCCAGCAACAAAGTCAACTATTATTCTTTTCTGGACCCCTTCGTGAGCAAGGCTGGGTGCCCTATCAAATATCCTGTTTCCTGACAGCCTGCTTCTGAGATTGGTATGTGCAGGAAATTACGTCATAGGAGAATGTGGTCACACTGACCCTAAGTCTCCCCATTGGCCAGCGCCTGCCCTCTGACCTCAGCCCCTAATCACATTTGCATGCTGTCTCCACTCTGTACAGATTTTCAGACCCTTTTCTACAGCCTACTCTATTCTGCAAGTCATTTATCAATGCTAATTCATTAGTGCCTCCGAGGTGGAGCTCTGGGATTAGTAGTAATAACAAATCCAGGGTCTTTGGCTTTTCTGTAGCTCCTGTCTCCCGAGAACTCAGAGAATATTAACAGTGCGCACAGCAGCCTCCCGAGACGGCTTGGGTCGCAGGAGTGGGAAGAACGCCATGACGAGCCTAAGTGGAAGAAATTGAAGGCTGGGTTGGAACGGAATCAGCACACTGGTGTGTTAACACGCTGGGCTATTTAGGAAAAGTTCCAGGTTCACTTACTGACAAAAAGCAATAAGGCTGTCAAAATTTGCCTGGAATATAGACAGGATTAGGCCAGCTCTGAAAATTTCCCAAGGTACTTCTGGGTCAAGGGCACTCTGCAGAAAGTACGCATTCTTGATTATATAAAAATTCCAAAAGTCTCAGTTGCAGAAAAAAAGGTGTGTGTGTGTGTGTGTGTGTGTGTGTGTGTGAATCCCAGTTGCAGAAAAATGTAAGAGGTGTGAGTCTTACATAGTATTGATTAATATGTAAAATTAATTGAATGATTAATGCATAAAGTTAATTAAGAACTAAATTAACAATTTTACTTATTTAAATGAAGTTTGAACCCATTTCAATCTTCAGTATTCATCATAAATTATCACTTTGTATCTTGAAAAAAAAAACATTCTGCAACTAGGACAATTCGTGTGTGTGGTACCCAGAGGCATTCTCCAAGCAACATTGCTAGCCCTACTTTTCTTATTTTTAAAAAGAGGGTCTCATTAGTTGCTGAGGCTGACCTCGCACCTGACGTCCTCCTCATTCTCCCAGTACCTGGAATTAAAGGCATGTACCAACACATCGGGCTCAATTCTTAAATAATAAGAGAATTCTAGTGGTTTTATTTATTTTTAATTTTTATTTATTTATTTAGTTAGTTTTTGGTGGTACTGAGAATGGAACCCTTCTACCTCTGAGCTACACTCCCAGACCTATTTTTATATTTTTATTTGGAAACAGGGTCTCTTAAGCCAGTGAGCCTGGCTCCAAACCTGCGTGATCCTCCTGTCTCCGCCTCCCAAAAGCAGGGATTACAGGCGTGCGCCACCACGCCCGGCTAGTAAAATACATCTTCAACTGTTTATCAAATACATTCATCGATTTAATAATAATGTAAACTGATTCTTTACAAGGGAAACTTAACTACATTCTAAAATATAATTCAGTATCAAATATGCAGCACCACGCTTACCAACTCCATTTATTGAAATTTTTTAGGCTTTTGAATTAAACTCCTCAAATTAAAAATTAAACCAAACTGTCAAAACTTATAGAAAACGAAAACTGAACTTGAGTTCTTAACCCACGAGGATATCCGCCAGTTATCTGGAAAGGATTCCTGAACCTGGACGATTGTTGAAGCAAATGCCTATTCTTCCTGAGAACCATAAACCTGCAAGGCTCCTACTCCAAAGGACTCCAAGACGAAGTGGGCTCCTTAGCTCCTAACGCGCTCCCTTCCCCAAGCGCCGCTTTCAGCTTGAGTGTATTTATTCATGCCTACAGCTAGAGCCTACATGCTAAGCTCATCAGTAAATTCCTCCGTTTCTTAAAGGACTAGGAACTTTATGTTCTCCCGAGTGCTTAATACGGCACCAAGTACACGGCAACTGTGCGCTAAACGTTAATAAGGCGCCGGGAACGCTGCCCCCCACAGAAAGCCCCACCGCCCCGCTCACCCCGCACAGGGCTCAGTTTCCTGCTTTATGTTAAGCCCTCGGGACCGTTCTCCTTTGTTGTACTTATGTTCAACACTATCTTTGTCTCAACGCACAGGAGTCGGGCACTGAAGAAGGGAGAAAAGGAAAAACCAAAAGAAAGAGGGAAGGAAAAAGAAGGGAGAGGGGAACCAAAGAAAGAAACGAGGAGAGCAACTGACATAGTAATGTACCAGAAAAATATGGGGGGAAAATAAAAAGAAGGCAGGGAGGGAAAAAGGAAGGGAGGGAGGGAAAATTTTTCTCAGTGATGTATTATGCTCTTGAGTGGCAACTCTGTAAAAACACGCTGGTTCTCACTATTCCTGTGAGCTTGCCCCGATTAAACCCATCAGCAGCCTGCAAAAGACATTACACACCGCTCCTAGGCTGGCTCATAAACAGCTTTTGGTCCAAGTTTTGTTTGCTTGCCAGCACCCAAAACCATCTCTTGTATTTCATTTATTAATTCAACAAAAATGATTTGAGCCACAATTTTCCAGGTTTGTGGCAGCACTGGAAAGAGAGTATGGAATAAAATACAACCCTGCCTTCGAAGGCCCCCTCCCCCGGTGCCCCTGAAGCTCCTTGGCACCCCCTACCCCGAGCTGCGTGTTATCAAGCGCCCGCCTGGAGACCAAGCCTCATACGTTTCCTTGTCCTCAGCCCGCGGCGGTGCCTGCGTCCAGCACTGTCCAGTCCCTCCTGTTTTCTGCGATTTCCCCCTCTCTGAAGAGCCTCTCATTTTATTTTATTCCTACTCGTTCCAGAGTCGCATTCCCAGTACATCTCTGGCTGTGGCCTCAGTTTATCCTGACCCAATCAAAACATTTTAATATTTAAGGCCCCATTTCTGGTAATTATACTATAATTACTGTTGTCATACAAATCCTCATGTCAGGAAAGAGGTGGGGCCCTTGATTTTTATATTTATTTATTTATTTATTTATTTATTTATTTATTTTGGTGGTACTGGGGGTGGAACCCAGGGTCTTTTCTACCTCCGGGCTACACTCCCAGACCTATTTTATACTTTATTTGGAAACAGGGTCTCACTAAGTTGCTGAGAGCCTCACTAAATAGCTGAGGCTGGCTTTGAACCTGTGCGATCCTCCTGTCTCACCCTCCCAAGCGCTGGGATTATAAGCGTGTGCCACCACGCCCAGCTGGGGCCCTTGAATTTTGCCAAATGTGCATCTAAAACTACTAAGGCAGCCCCGTGATATGGAGCAGGATAGCATGGCCATGAATAGATGCTAGGACCCAACCGGCCATCACACTCACCGCCCGTGGTGGGCTGCTCGTGGGCTGAGCTGTCTACTGTAACCACTTCCTCCTCCCACCTAAGGGGGATTTATCTTACCCTTGTACTCATCTTCCAGCACTTTGCTCAAAGTTCCTATCTCCCTGGGAAACCTATAGTTACATTCCTTATTTATTTATTTATTTGATACTGGAATTGAAACCAGAATCATTCTACCTCCGAGCTACACCCCCAGCCCTATTTTATCATCAAAAGGTTCATGCGATTCTCAGTACATGCTGAGGCTGTCCTCCAACCTGCCATCCTCCTGCCTCAGCCTCCCAGCTCCATTCCCCATGACCTTTCCTCACCCCGCCTTGATCCTCATTACATCCTAGAACCCGTAACACGTAGGTGACTGAAGGTTCACTTGTCTGATTGAAGGTTCACTTGTAAGCTCTGAGCTCCCCGGCAGCGGCTCAGACCTGATGGGACGCTGTATCTCTAAGAGTTTGTTTCATTGCATAGAACAATGTAGGCGCTCAGGAAATGTTGAGTGAATGGGGAGGGGAGCCAGGACTGTATAGATAATGAAATGTTCATCAAAGTGGCTGGCAGGAGCTAGAGGCCTGATGGCTCCTGAGTTTTCCCAGAGGTCGTGTTTTCTGAAACCCGATGAGAAAAGCAGATTTACACAGATGAACTCCAAATGTAACCGAATCCGCACAAAGTCTCCCTTTGGCTGATCGGTCTGTCACACACACACACACACACACACACACACACACACACACACACACACACACACACGCGCACGCGCGCGCGCGCGCGCTCTGAGCAGCCTCCAGACCTCCGCAGGCTGCCTCCCTAAGACCTAATTCAAGCTCTGAGCCCAGGCACCCCACACATCGCCCACAGCGCCACCTGGTGCCCGGTAGCATGAACATGCCTAGGAAATGATGATTTTTGTATGGTGATAAATATGGTGACCTTGGGATCATATGCTGAGAGTTTTTTTTTTTTTTAAATCATGTGGTTCCATCCCCAGACCTGCAAAAAAAATCATGTGGTTCTTAACATATACAAGATTAAATAGACAAATCTGCCTCAACCCCCAGCTTTCTTTCCCATCTTTAAAAAAAAAAAAAAAAAGAGCCAGGCGTGGTGGTACGCTTTTAATCCCAGCATTCGGGAGGCTGAGACCTGGAGGATCGCGGTTCGCAGACAGCCTCAGCTACTTAGTGAGGCCCTCTGCAACTCAGTGAGACCCGGTTTCAAAATAAAGAATAAAAAATAGGGCAGGGGGGTGTCACTCGGAGGTCAAATGCCCCTAAGTTCCATCCCCAGACCCGGAAAGAAAGAAAGAAAGAAAGAAAGAAAGAAAGAAAGAAAGAAAGAAAGAAAGAAAGAAAGAAAGAAAGAAAGAAAGAAAGAAAGAAAGAAAAAATGTTCTCAATCTTTTTGGCCCCAGGGACTTCCTTTTCCCATAGATTCCATATTCTAAAGCCTTTTCTACTAAATAAGCAATATGTTGTCCTTTGCATGATGGAAACGCAGTATCCAATAAAAAGACCTTGAGGCTTCCTTTGTCTGGAGAGAGTAAACAGGCACATTCATTAGGTTTTTTTAAAAAAAAATAATAGGAAAAATAAATAAAGGTCCCCTATCATTGCCCAAGCAAGTTGGAGAATTTGAGTCTGGGAACCAACTGGTTAGGAAAAGATACGAGCTGATGGATTCAATAAAACTTCAATAATTCCTGGAGAAAATGCTCCCAATAGACTATGAGTCTATTTTTAGCTCATCGTTTCCTTCATCTGTTTGAAGAATTCCATCGGTTGCTCCTGTATATTGATGACAGTTCTTTCGTCATAGAACTAAGAAACAAAAGCTGCACCACTAGTAAACAATAGGAATTCTTCTTTGAACTTGAGGCACTAGAAAACCATCAGCTAAGTTTTAATAATAAAATTAACCATTATGTAGTTAAAGTTTAGGAAGAAAAAATAACATCTGAATAAGATATTCCTTATAAATGGTTCTCAGAATGAAGTTTTTAAGTTCTACAAGAGAAGAGGGGCGCAGAAGTGCTGTATAGTAAACTTCTAGTAAGTTAAATTACGCCCACGTATTTTATTTGGCGAGTAGAGTGATTTTATTATTTTGGTGCTATAATTTCCTCTCTTTTATGAAATGAACAGTTAGCAGATGGCAGGAGATTTATTTAGATGTTTTCACTTAGCTATCCAATTAAGAGTTTCTACTTGTTAAGTAAAAATCACTGGTAAATAAATTTCTCCAGTCGCGATAGATAAACATAAGCATGAATCTGAAATTAATTACCGAGGAAAATCAAAAGTTGGAAACTGTTGAAAATTCCCTGATTTCCTGTCATCTTTAAAAGTATATTGAAGACCTCCTATTGCTTTTCAATGAATCGGTTAAACAAAAGTAAGTTTAAAAACAGAGCCAAACCAGACACTCTTAATTTTCTGCCCTAGTCTAGTCTAATTCAAGAAATAAATATTAGTGCCACGTAGCATTCCATGTTTCTGACCCAAGTTGTTCTCTGGGTGTCAGTGTCTCCTTCGGCTCCTATTTTACATCACTTCTGGGTCCAAAGTAAACAGGAGCCCTAGGATTTATTATATTTCCCAAGATCTCAAGGTTAATGGAAAATAATAATATCAACAATTTTGAGAAGTCTAATAATGACTTTAGAGGTCACACAGTCTAGAGGCTTTGGCTTCTAAATTATAGAGTAAGCAATCCATTGTTCTTAATCAAAATATTCCTGGTGCTTATTAGCTCTAAGCAAAATCTCTTCTTCCCAGTCCTTCTCTTTCTCCTTTTTTTTCCCCCTTTTCTCTCACCACGAGCTTTTGGATCGAGTAGAAGTATTTGGTCACTTGATCTTTGACCTCCGAGTCTTCTGAGACTATATATTCATTCTGAGAATGAGTCCCTTTAGTTACCTAAAGTGTCCTCCAACTAAATTGTTTCCAGATGTTTACAAATATTTCAAGGAAATATCCACATCGTTTTTATGGCTGAGTGATAAAGGACTCCGGGGAGTGTCTGTTCAATTGTAAAATGAGGTCCAACCACTTATTATAAAACAACTTTCATTTGACAAGGATTAGCTATAGGCCAGGCACAATGCTAACCACATTCAATGAATTATCTCATTTAGTGCTAACAAAAACACTAGAAGAGAGCTATTATAGTCCTTGTGTTAGAGAAAAGGAATGAGAGGCTCAGAGAGCAACTTTCCAGAACAGATAAGACATGCAAAAGGATGCTGTCTGGAGTCCACGCTGCATCCCCGATGCCCTTGTGACACAAAGCTGGTGTAAAACTGGAAGGCAGAGACTGCCAGCATGTGAGGCCACCCTGAATAGCCACAGAGACTGCCTTAAAGAGGCCAGAGAAGGAGCCTTGTAGACCAAGAGTCCTTTGCCGTTTCAACAAGTCCTCCAGAGGACTCATGTGCTGAATGAATATACTTTCAACAGACTGCAAAGACGCTGTGTCCCAACAGTCTTACTGTTTACAAGCCGGCTCACACGTGTGGGGCTTTGAGATCTGCCTATTTGGTGTTTATACTGTGCTTCCGTTGCGATATTATGATTTGTGAAAAGAAAAAGAAAGGAAGGAAGGAAAGAAGGAAGGAAGGAAGGAAGGAAGGAGAAAGAAAGAAGAGAGAGAAAAAGGAGAGAGGGGAAGAAAATTGTAAATGGTCCAGGTGCCCTTTTAAAAGAAGGTTTTATTGTAATAGAAATGGTGCTTGTTGCTTAACCCTGGGGTACTCTGAAAATAAAGGCAACTCCTGGAAATCTTAGATGGCATGCATTTGGGGTGGGCATGGAAGTGTCCAGTTCATTCTTGTTTATTTAGCTAATTGAGAGAGGCAAGCATAACTACTGACCAGGCCCTCAGCGAACACTTGCTAGTTCCGTTCCCTGAGACAACAGATTGCCCCAAAGCCTCTATGTTTATGCTTGGAAAACATTATATATAGTTTCTTCGTCTTTATTTATCTGGACAGTTAACATTTCTAGCCCGTTTTGCCTAGGTGTAGTTTCTAAGTGATTCTGGATTCTCAGTGGGTACTGATGGTGAAAACGGGGTGAGCAGCAGCTCAGAGAGACTGTCAACTGCAGATTTTAAAAAGAGCCTTCCGAGTGGCAAATCCAGGTGCAGACAATTAAGAGGCGTCTCTCCCAGAATCCATTGCACAGGCAGCCGCCTGTCTCCTGCCACGGTAAATGTCATCTACCCCTGCACCTCCTCCTCCTTTTCTTCAAATGGCTAGCCCCTCAAGGCTAGAATCCGGGCCAGTGTCAGAAACCGCTGACCTTGGCCAGTCCCAGTTGCCTGAGCCCAGCTCCCCAGGCTCTGCGGAAAGCTGCGACCTTTGCCCTTGCTGAAAACATGGGACTGTTGGGGGGAGAAATTCTCCCCAGGTCTCTTCCTTCCCGGGTCCTGGGAGCCACTATGGCTCCTCTTAAAGGAAAAGCTGGTCCTCTGGGCTTCTGCCCTCTTGGGTTTTTGGTCTTCTGGGTCAGCATCTACTCTGAGCTTTCATTCTCCACTGACCAAACTATGTTTACTCAAAAAAAAAAAAAAATCTGAAACACAAAGAACAACTTGTTTTTTTTTTTTTGGGGGGGGGGTGTTGTACCCTTAACTAAAATTTTGCCTGGCTTTTGTGTGTTTCAAGTCATTTTTAAGTGAGTTTAATGCTGATGAAAGGAGCCAGATTGACAACCTTGGAGGGAAAGGAAGAATGAAGGAACAAAGGAATAAAAGACGGAGAGGAAAAAAGAAAGAAATATCTATATCATCCTAAATTGTCTTTTTTTTTTTTTTTTTTTTGGTGGTACTGGGGTTCCTGGAAGTCCTTCAACCTCCGGTCTAAACTCCCAGACCTATTTTTACATTTTATTTGGAAACAGGGTCTCCTAAGCCAGCACACCCAGCTGGCTTCAAACCTGCGCGATCCTCCTGTCTCTGCCTCCCAAGCGCGGGGATTACAAGCGTGCGCCACCACGCCAGGCATCCTAAATTGTCTTTAAGAGCTGGGTTGACAGTCCTGCAGGCAGACGGTCTATATATATATTTTTTTTTTCATTGTACTGGGGATGGAATCTTTCTACCTCCAGGCTACACTCCCAGACCTATTTTTATATTTTTTATTTGAAAACAGGGTCTCTTAAGCCAGCAAGGCTGTCTTCAAACCTGTGCGATCCTCCTGTCTCCACCTCCCAAGCGCGGGGATTATAAGCATGCGCCACCATGCCCGGCCAGAGGGTCTATATTTTAACTACTCATATATATAAACTTTTAACTACACATTAACACACACACACATAATGTATGCATGTATGTGTGCGGTACTAAGGATTGAGTCCAGGGGCATTCTACCTCTGGGCTATACCCCCAGCCCTATTTTATTTTTTATTCTGAAACACTGTCTTGTTAAGTTGTTGAGGGTCTCCCTAAATTGCTGAAGCTGGCCTCAGATCTGAGATCCTTCTGTCTCAGCCTCCCAAGTACTGGGTCTCAGCCTCCCAAGTACTGGGATTACAGGTGTGCACCACCACACCTGGTTTCTTATGTTTAACTCTATTTTTAACTCAAAAACAGTGAAACAATATCAAGTACTGCCAAGGAAACCCACAAGTGGCCTCCCTTTCAGGTTCTTGTGTGGTTGAGCAGGTATCTGTCCAGTTGATTTTTTTTTTTTTTTACAGTTTACCCTGTTCTTAACTCATAATATTCTGACATATAAAAGAAAGAAAGAGAGAGGGAAATTCTACTCTGGTCAAGTCCCATTCAAATATCCCCTCCTTCTAGAAATATTTCCTTCGGTGCCCCTGCAAGATAAGAAACCTCAGCGGCTCTATCCAGGGCAGTGTCTCAGGCTCTTGTTACACTAGAGCTGAAATGACACGCTCATCAGGACCTCAGACCAAACTCCTCCCTTTCTGCACACTCTGCCCTCTAAGACCTCATGATTAAAAACAGCACCCAGCAGGTTCCATTCCATCCATTACTAGGCAGATAGTGGAGTCCAAGAACAGTGACCCAGGGAGAAACAGAGGCAGGATGGACATTAGACTTTCTGACTCCAAATTCAAATCCTTGTGGCCTCCATCTATGGAAACGAATACTTTTCAGATGTCCATGATTGGGCGAAAGCACTTTAATTCCCAAATTGTCTTTCCTCTGAATGTTTCTTACAGATGAACACACACCTCCCCTGGCTTCGAGTCTGCTTTTGAGTCCACTGCTGGTCATCTGGGCTCAGCCTCTAACTGTCCAAGCCTGAGCCCCAGCCAACTGGCTTCTTGGGACCCATCTCACACTGACCCTGTCCTTCTGCAGCTGGAGGAGTGAGGATGGTGGGCCCAGCCACAGCTGGTATAAACCGACTTATCCTGACCCAGTTTCCTCTGTTCACCAGTGGAGACATCTGTGAAGGCTCAGAGCCTTGACTAACCTCAAACCAGCCCTGATCTGCAGCCAGTATCCAGCCTGAGGAAGAATATTGATTAAATTTCCTGTGCTGAGAAATTAATAAACGGATAGGTTCTAAATTGTCATCGGAAGTCAGAAGACTGTCATCTCTTTCCAAGTTCCATTTTATAGCAAGTCCAGTTTTTTCTTTTCAACTACTGAACCTCTCTGCGTAGGCCGCG
The DNA here is from genome assembly GCF_963383645.1 of Muscardinus avellanarius. Taxonomy (NCBI): domain Eukaryota; kingdom Metazoa; phylum Chordata; class Mammalia; order Rodentia; family Gliridae; genus Muscardinus; species Muscardinus avellanarius. Next base: position 114,263,947 of record NC_137793.1, read on the forward strand.
TAGTCGATTGCATAATTCAAGGTTTTTGCTGACGGTAGCTTGCCATTTGCCAAGTTTTTTAAAACAATCAGGGCAAGTGCTGGGAGGCTCGGGACGCCAGGGTGCTAGGGATAGTAAGGCATCTTTTAACTCTCCGTGCTCCTTCAAGCTTCAGGATGCTCGAGCTAGCTGGGCTTCAAAATCGTCCAAAGCTAGACAAATAGTTTCTTCTGATATTTTCCAACTAGTGGTTTCCTGTAGGTTTGGAATTCCCGGTCTGGAACTACTTCAGGCTCATAGAGAGTTCCGTCTGTAAGGAACTTAAGGAGACATAAGAAAGAAAGGTGGGGTGCAGAAGCAGCCCTACAGAACAAAGAGGCCGGAGCTGGGGTCCTGGGGAGGCTGTGAGCTGGGTCCAGGAGGAGTCTCAGGTCGCCTGAAGTGACGAGGGAGGAACAGGTTGCAGAATCCAGGAGTTCGGGATTGGGCGTGTTAAAATTAGGCTGATTCCTCTCACCTATCAGATGACTGGCTCTTTAGGCAAGAGGGTATTGCAGATACTTCTTCAACACCCTCCAAAGTCCTCTCCTTGATGTCCAGCGCTGCCTTGGTTAGCAGCATGACCAGTGCTAGGCAAGCTTTTTTTTAGTCAGTCTTAATGATGGTTTTGATTGCATTGTTTGGAGAAAAGACTTGACTTCTGGCCTTTGGCTCTTCCAATGCACACACACTGGGGAGAAGGGGCTGAGACTAAGCACACCCAAGTCTCTTCTTAGGACATTCCCGCTACACACGCCTTCACATATCTGAACTGCGGCCTGGAGCAATGCTGCCTTCTGATGTTTTCTTAATTACAAAGAGGCTGATTTAACAGCACTTTAGACAGAATGCTTCCTTTCTGGGAAAATTATAGGCAGTACCGGAATTACAGGCTCTAACTGCAAATAACAAACTCAAGAAAGAAACAATACTCCAATTTCTCACCCCACTGCACCCAGCTCCGCTCCTCTCTCTCTCTCTCTCTCTCTCTCTCTCTCTCTCTCTCTCTCTCTCTCTCTCTCTCTCTCTCGTCCCTGTTGTTTGCTATTTTTGTACTAGCTTCCACACAACCCTTTACGTTCTGCGACCGGCTGCTCTCATAGCACAGTGTTCTCTAGCCCCATCCACTTTCCCGCAAGTGACATATGTGTTCCTTTTCATGGCTGAGTAGAATCCCGTTGTGTGGACATACCACATTTGCTTTCTCCACCATCTGCTGATGGACACTTAGGTTGGTTCCAGAGTTTGGTTATCATAAACCGTGCTGCTCTAAATGTGGGCAGGCACGGATGTGTCCCTGCACTATTGTGAGTTGAACTCGTTTGGATAGATGCTAAGGAGCGGCCCTGTGGTGGGCCCATTCCTCGTCTTTTGAGTAGCCTCCATATCGATCTCCATGGCTGTACTAACAAAATCTCAAAGTGCATAAGAGTTCCTAATTCCCCACGTCCTCGCCAGCATTTATTTTTACTTGCATTCTTAATGACTAAAGACCCAAATGGCGTTAAGATTGAAGTCGCAGAGTGTGCTATCACATTGAGAAAACAGACCTCACTCCTCTAACCTACCTGTCCCCATCCTCTCGCACTTGGGTACCTCTGTGCCTTCCTCAGCTGCACGCTGCCATCCCTGCAGTCTTCCAGGCGCATCAGCCCTCCTCCTGCTCCCTGGATGGACCACGCTTACTCGTGCTCCGGGGCCTCACTTGCTCTCCATCCCTCTCCCTGGGAGGCTCTTCTTGTGTGGCTGCCTCTTTTTTCTTGCTCATTTCCTTGCTCAAATAAGCATACTTTTTTCCATGATGGACTTATCCTAATCATAATTGGATGATTCATCTAGATGCTTATCTATGTACATGCTTATTCCCTTTCCCAGAAGAATGTAAGGTTGAGGAGAAAAGGCAATTGGTTATTTTTGTCCCTCCTGGATCCCTAGATATTATCTAGAAGAGGAACTGACACGCGGTAGGAACTCAACACATCACGTGTCAGGCATATAAAACGAGGCAAAGAGAGAGTCAAATGGGACTCAGTTCTGCAAGGATTAGGACTTAAACCTTCCCTCTGTTACATCAGCAATTCCCAGAGGATCCACGTGGGGTGTCCAGCTTTATGTTATGGGGTGTTTGCTCAAGTAATGAGAGATCAGTGCATTATTTTCAAACTTAGCTACGATTCTATGTGCTTATTTCCCTCACTGGGAACTCTCAAGAAGGTGCTAAGTGGGATGGTTGAGGCATTCTTTTTTTTTTTTTTTTTTTTTTGCGGGTCTGGGGATGGAACCCAGGGGCACTTGACCTGCAAGCTATACCCCCTGCCCTGTTTTTTATTCTTTATTTTGAAACCGGGTCTCACTGAGTTGCAGAGGGCCTCACTAAGTAGCTGAGGCTGTCCGCGAACCGCGATCCTCAGGTCTCAGCCTCCCGAATGCTGGGATGACAAGCGTGCGCCACCACTCCCGGCTAAAGGAGCCGGGCCATGTGCCAGTGTCCTGAGCAGTGGCAGGAGCGCACACAGGCGCTGCTCCGGATTCAGACATCGGCCCGCGGCCGAGGGACTGGAGTGTTGGAGAAGGCTGCCCAGAGATGACATCCATCTAGTTTGAAAGATTCCCCAGCACTAGCCCTACACCCAGAGAGGGAGGACCGTCCCTTTCCTCCTCCTCATTGGCCCACCCAGCTACTTCCTCGTGTGACGCTGGCTGCTCCGTTAACACGGCCACTCAACTCTAGCATGCATTTGCTAGCCCCTGGGAGGCTTCCTGGGACCCTGACCACCATCTGGAGCATTGCATTTGGACAGATGAATTTCCAGGTCCTCATGGCTGAATTACAAGTACTGTCTGACTCTCTCAAACAAAACCCAGATCACAATTAAATAAAAAAAACACCTCATTCGTCAGCAAGATAGCCAGAAACTGTGGCTGTCGATTTTGTTTCAATGCCCAGCATTATGCTTAACACAAATAAGCTGCTGAGGCTGGCCTCAACCCTGTGATCCTCTTGTCTCAGCCTCCCAAGTACTGGGATTCCAGATGTGCACCACCACACAGGCTCTGATATAAATTAGGAACATGGTCCCACCTATAATGTTAAGGAGAACCACACAGATCTGGTTTAATATTTAATAGATTCATCAAAAAGTTTATTCTTATTCCTTGGAATGAGAGGTCCGAGGGTGTGGAAGACCTTCAAGTCTCGCTGGGGTGAGACCCTAGGTCACATCGACCCCTGGCTTCCAGGAGAGCGCTCTGGCCAGACGGCTGGGTCACTCACACAGTCTCCACCTCACTGCTCCATTTCAGCTCACTGAGCCCTGGAACTAACATAAAGATTTCTATCTAACAGACATCAAAGGGTCTGGTGCCATCAGGGAGTTCTCTTTGCAAAAATACCACTCTTGGAAGGATAATTTGCACTTTAAGTCTGTGATGCCAGCGCATGGTCTGGTATCACGGTCACGGCTCCGTATTCCACTGAACAAATGTCACAGCAAGTGATTCAACTAAGCTGCATCCTTCCATTTCCAAGCCGCTGAGAGAGGCTGAGAGAGGAAAATGGGATCCAATGCACCAGAGGGCTCAAGTTGGGATTTTCTTTCTTGTTTTTCTTTTTCTTTTTGAATGTGTATGTGGTACTGGGGATGGAACCCAGGGGCATCCTATCTCCAAGCTATATCCCCAACTCTAGTTTATTATTTTATTTTAAAACAGGGTCTCACTAAGTTGTGGAGGGCTTCACTAAGTTGCTGAGGCTGGCCATGAACCCATAATCCTCTTGCCTCGGCCTCCCAGCTACTAGGACTACAAGCATGTGCCACCATACTGGATTTAAGTTCTGAGTTTGTTGACAACTGACTTTGACATTTTGAGAAAGTCTCTCCCCCTCATCTTGGTCTCAAAGATGTCATAAACCACTAGAGCAAGGTTCGCATAGTGAGAGCATCCCAAACGGGCTCAGAGGCCTAGCGCAGGAGTGGTCTCTGCTGCAGTCCGGCTCTGGGGAGACCATCCCCTCTGCCTTAGGCCCATCTTGTCTCTACTAGAGCTCACAGGCCTATCACATGCGGGTGATGATACTCAGCGTTCAACATTATTGTGAAAATTTAGGCAACAAAAGTAGTCTAAGTCATCCAGCATGGCAGCTGGTCCATTAACAGTGCTGAGTAAATCTCCATTTCTCTCCTTTACCCTCCTTGCCCCATCGAGGGACCAGAAGGCACTGGTTAAATGGAGTTGTTTCTGAGTTTCAGAGCCAACCAAAAAGAAAGATGGAAGAAAATCCAGAGTCTCCTCATTGACTCAGAACCGCTGCTGTCTCACTGATACCATTTTCGTAACCAGGGTAGAACAGCCCTTGTGGCTACGTGTGGAGGCACTCTCACTTGGAGAGCCGGCTTTCCTTGGAAGCATGATGCATGCTGCTCGGAAAACTGCATGTAAGCCAAGCGCTGTCTTTGGTAACTGCTCCCCCCAAAACACCCCCCGCGGAGCAGGTGAGTCAGCCAGGATGGCTCTCAGGACAGTCGCAACCAAGATCTGCGTTGGGTGTGGCACTCGGTGAATGACATGTGCTGTGTTCACTTATGCAGCCAGGAGATTTGCAGGGGCCACACAGGGCCCTGGGTGTGCAGCCAGCGAGCTCCACAAGTGATTAAATGTAAAATAAACAAGAGCAAACTGTGAATTATGGAACTACAATTCCACCAAGGGTGTTCCAGTGACATCATAAACCACCAGCGCAAAGTTCATATCACCAGATGGGCTCAGAGGCCCCAGCCCAGGAGTGGCCTCTGCTGCAGACCGGCTCTGGGGAGCCCTTCCCCTCTGGCTCTGGATCTCCTTGTCTCTACCAGGGCCATCTTCTTTGTTCTCTTCTTCTGGTATTAAATCACACCAGCCTGCTCTGCTAAATGGGGTTTCTTCTAATTAATCTGATGGTTTAGCAATGGATGCAGGCCAACAGAGAGATTCTTTTGACAGCAATCTGATTCTACACATTTGACTAGAAAAACGAGGCCTGATGGTCAATAGAAAATACCTTTGGGACAAGAGCCCTGAAGTATCCTTGCAAAGGGGCATTTGAGGCAGAACCTTAGTATATCCCAATCAGTGCAGTACATTCAGCTGTCACGAAGCAAGGCACATTTGGGAAAGTTAAGGCCTGTTCATCCCCATCACTCTGAACTTTGTTACGATGAATCACTACAATGCACCAACAAACATTTGCTTTTAGAAATTTAGCTCATAGGCTTATCAAACGTCAGCATCTGAAAAGGGGTAAATTCAAATGTGACTTTATCAGACCACATGGAAGATGAGTAACCAGATTTCAAACTATTACAGAAAATAGGCTCCACCCACCATCTGAAAGTAAAAAGAAGGAGGAGGAGGAGGAGGAAGAGGAGGAGGAGGAGGAAGAGGAGGAGGAGGAGACGATGACGATGGTAATCCACCTTCCTAAATGAGGCATACTTTAAACATCTGAAAGCTTACTTATACTTAAAACTAAATTGCACATATGTAAATTGCCAATGCCAATCTCAATACCACTAACAAGGAAGGGGGAGCCGGGGGGGCTCCCCAAGCGCTGTGTGCGTGTCTGTGCCTATCATGATGAGCGATGACAGTACATCAACAAAAGTATTTAAAAATCTAAATTGGAAATGTCAGTGTCCGCGTGACAGAGCACCGCTCTGGGGCACTAGGGATTGGATTCAGGGGCATTCTACCTCTGGAACTACAACCCTAGCCCTATCTTATTTTTAATTTTGAAGTAGAGTTTTGCTAGTTACTGAGACTGGCCTCACATCTGCACTCCTCCTTTCTCAGCCTCCCAAGATGATGAGATGTCAGTCATCTGCCACTATGCCCAGCTAAGCCGCTGCTCTTTAAATACATACATTTTCTTCTAGAATAAGTGCTGAGATAGTGATCACCTAAAATCATTGTTAAGATTTTTATATTCCTCAGTAGTTTCCTCAAACTATTTTGCTTGCTTTTATGCAAAATACTGTCTTCTTTAAGTGCTACACGTGTGCTGTTTCTTACTTGTTTGCTCATATATCACGTATTCGATGACAATTTGTAAGTCACCTATGATAGGAAGGACACCACAACAAAGAACATACAAGACTCAGCCAGTGTCATAAGAAAATACTTTATGGGGGGAAATGGTCTAGAGCAGTATCTTCCAACTTTGTGGTGTTATAAAAATCATCAGGATGCCAGGCTGGTGGGGCACGCTTGTCATCCCAGCATTCGGGAGGCTGAGACCAGAGGATCGCAGTTCGCTGACAGCCTCAGCTACTTAGGCTCTCTGCAACTCAGTGAGATCCGGTTTCAAAATAAAGAATAAAAAATAGGGCAAGGGGTGTAGCTCAAAGGTCAAATGCCCCTGGGTTCCAATCCCAGACCCCCCCCCCAAATCATCAGGAATGTTTAAAATGCACGTGTTTTAGAAATTCTGAGTCTCTGGATATGAAGGCCCTAGAATCTGAATTTAAGATGTTTCATTCAGAAACAAGAGAGGCAGACATCACATTGGAAATGTGCAGAGTCAGGGTTAGGGTTCCTCTCCATCTCTTTTCACCAAACCATTAGAAATGAGCCGCATATGGGAGAGACATGAAGGAAAGAACTGAAGAGAACAAGGGCTGAAGGAAAATTTTCTTAGATGAGAAAGGACTCCATTCTCTCCAAAAGAGAACAGTAACCCAGGCTTCTCCACATCCCCGGGGAGACTCCACAGATGTGGGAAAGCCCAGGCAGCGTTCAGCAAGCATGCGCACTTGTGCACACATCAGAACTGCTATTCTCAACAGAGCCGCGGTGCTCCTGGCCTTTGCTAACCCACCGAGCAGGCCCGGGGGCAGCCATCTCGCTCGTGACCTCAGAAGGGTCATGGTGAGCCGCTGCCCTAGACGCCCGCCCCAGCCTCCCGGCAAACGGTGACTGCCTTGCTCCACGTAACACAGCTGTTGGCCCCGCTGACGGATTGCTCGAGAATGCCAGGAAGATTTAATTGTTAGTTGCTTGGTTAAGAAAAGAAAAAGAAAAAAGAAAAAAAAACAGAGTCTGGACACTTCACGGTATAGAAATGCAATGTGTCTTCCAGGCTGATCAGATTTCACAGCGGTGTGTGTGAAAACAGGTCACATATCAAACTGGGGACAGAATGTTTATCTTATTTGACTGGTTAGGGGACAAAAGGTGTATAATTGCAGTTAACATGTGACTATTATTCCTGTACAAAAAAAAATTAAGTAAACTGCACACTTCAGTGGGGTAGTAAGTTAGTGCTGTGTTGGTCACAGAGAGGCTGTCACGTGCTTGAGTCCTGGGATTGCACTGCCACGAGACGCTAGGCATGGCGTCCTGAGGCTTGGTGTCCCAGCAAGCATCACACAGTGCCCATAAAGCTCAAAAGCTAGAGGAGACCACGGTGATGCTGAAGCAAGTGTAAATAGGAAGAGGGGCGCCATCTGCACAAGTCAGAAGCAGGGGTGAGGGCCTGCAGCCCCCGTGCTTGAGAGACTGACGCAGGAAGATCACAGGTTCAAGGATAGTCTCAGGAAGTGAGCAAGCCCCTCAGCAACTGAGTGAGAACCTGCCTCACAGTAAAAAATCAAATGGGGAGAGTCGGGCGTGGTGGTGCACGCTTGCAATCCCAGCACTCATGCGGGAGGCTGAGACAGGAGGTCTTGGTTCATGGACAGCCTCAGCTACTTAGTGATGCCCTTTGTAACTCAGTGAGACCCTGTTTCAAAATAAAGAATATAAAATAGGGCTGGGGGTTCAGCTGGAAGGTAGAATGCCCCTGGGTTCCATCCCCAGTACCACCAAAAAAATAAAAAAAGGACCGGGATTGCAGCTCAAAGGTGGATGCTCCTGGGTTTAATTGCGACACCAAGAAATAAGTAAGGGAACGAATGAATGAATGAATGAATGAATGAATGAGTGAATGAGTAAACAAACATCTTCCTGGCTATTTCATCCTGAAGGGAAGGCTCAGCACGGGAAGCTCTCAGCAGACGCCCGGCTGTACCTAGCGCTTGCCTGGGGCCTGAGGAGCATCACTAGAATCACGTGGCATCGGTTTGCAGCTGCAGATTGAACACGGATGTCAAATTAGTCACTCAAGAAGTGACAGGCTGTGCGAGTGTGACTTTTAGAGGATGGGCATTATAATTACAGTTGCAGAAATGGCCTCCAACGTTGTTTTAGAAACCGCCCTGAGTACGTGCCCGGGCCTAGAACAAATGATTCTTGTCAGAGATGTGGAGGTGGACAGTAAGAAGGCAAGTATTGCCAGGCGTGGTGGCGCACGCTTGTAATCCCCGCGCTTGGGAGGCAGAGACAGGAGGATCGCGAGCCAGCCTCTCTGGCTTAAGAGACCCTGTTTCCAAATTTAAAAAAATATAAAATAGGTCTGGGAGTGTAGCACAGAGGGAGAAGGGCTTCCAGAAACCCCGGTACCACCAAAAAGAATAAAGAAAAAAAGAAAAAGAAAAAGAAAAGAAAAAGGCAAGTACTATTTGAGGGAAGAGTCCAGGGTAGTGGGCACTTGGTTATCTCATTACTCCAAACAGTGAAACTCTATAATAAACATCAATAGTCTACTTTTATAGAGGATGGTAACATCCACAGAATTGTCTGAAATCAACTGGCAAATAAATGAGGGGAAGCATAATTTAATACAAATTCTCTAACCCCCAAAGTCAAATATATGAGCTGGGCATGGTGGTATATGGCTGTTACCCCAGTGTTTGGGAGGCTGAGACAGGAAGATTGTGAGTGTAAGGCCAGCCTCAGCAACTTAGCCAGACCCCATTTCAAAATAAAAACTAGAACTGGTGGTGCATCTTGGAGGTAGAATGTCTCTGGGTTCAACCTTCAGTACCAAAATACAAAATAAAAAAGCAAAGCAAAACATGTGGAAACTCCTAATGTTCCTGAGTCTAAATTAACAATTTCTCACGTTTTTGTGGGGGGAGGAAGGACTAAAGCTGTCCTCATTTATACTAAGCACATGTGCCATCATTGAGCTACACCACCAACCCCCAAATTCTCACTTTTGGGGGCTTGGCATGACTCTAATAAAATGCACCCTTAATTTTTATCTTTACTTGATAACTTTTAAAAAATCTCCATCCCATCCCTTCTGGTACAAGAATACACATACATATATATAGCCCTCTTTTTCTTCAAATATTTTCACAAATACAGTCTTCTTTTGGACTATTACATTGCCACGAAGAAGACAGGCACGGTGTCATATGCCCACTTTACAATGAAGAATACAAATGCAATTACTTTTTTTTGGTGGTACTGGGGTTCCTGGAAACCCTTCTACTTCTGGGCTACACTCCCAGACCTATATTTTTATATTTTTATTTGGAAACAGGGTCTCCTAAGCCAGCGCGGCTGGCTTCAAACCTGCGTGATCCTCCTGTCTCTGCCTCCCAAACGTGGGGATTACAAGCGTGCGCCACCATGCCCGGCTGCAATTACCTTTTAAACATTTGTGTAACACAGTGATGCATTCCTCCACTTCACTAATACGGGACGATAACACATCTAAAAAGAATTTGGTTGACATCAAAGGTGGTGGAGTGGGGTACAATTCAAAAATAATGAAGATGGGGTCAATAGAGCAAGGTCCAGGTCACCTACAATGGCCCTCTATAATTTTCCAAGCCACACTTTTCTTATCTATAAAATAAAAGGAATGATTCCGTCAGCTTCTGGGAAACGAGGGGGTAAAGCAGCAGTTTGAGTCTATTACGTAGTTAAAATGGTTGAACTTCAAGACCCAAGCCACACAGCCTCAGTTCCCTTGAAATTTCACATCCATCCAAGGAAACTCTGAATCTTCAAACCAAACAGCCTCACATAGTGCAGGAAACAGACATTCTCACCGCCTCAACGAAGAAGAATGTCCGGGAAAAGGGGAAACAAAGAGAGAAAAATGTAAATAGCAGCCCATATATTCTGAATAAAAATGACCACACTCGGAAAAATCTCTTCTTCCCTGAGGGAACTTAAGAGAACAGACGGTTGCAGTCAAATGTGCGGTGATATTATTTTCTGTTTCTCTTGTCAGGAGGGATTCCGTCTTTGAAATATGTCTAGCCAAACTGCAGATTTCAGTTCCATGATTAATGAACTAAATTGCATTTTATTTCTTAAATGTGTTGAGGATTCCTCCTGTGGTCTCCCCCGATCTCAAGGATTATGCTGCTGAGCAGCACATCTGGTTACGGGCTCCGAGAGCTCCGGTGCTGATCTTTCTTTACCCCCTTAGAAAGAGTCAAAGTGGAGCCAGGCGCATGCCTGTAATCCCAGTACTTGAGAGGCTGAGACAGGAGGATTATGGCTTCAAGGCCAGCCTTGGCAACTTAGATCCTCAGCAACTTGGTGAGACCCTGTTTCAAAAATTAAAAAATAAGCCGGGTGTGGTGGCGCACGATTGTAATCCCCGTGCTTGGGAGGCCGAGACAGGAGGATCGCACAGGTTCGAAGCCAGCCTCAGCTACTTAGTTAGTGAGGCTCTCAGCAACTTAGTGAGACCCTGTTTCCAAATAAAATATAAAATATGTCTGGGAGTGTAGCCTGGAGGTAGAAAGTCTCTGGGTTCCACCCCCAGTACCACACACACACAAAAAAAATTAAAAAATAAAAAGGAATAGGGGTGTAGCTTAAAGATGGCGTACCCCTGAGTTCAATTCCTAGTACAAGGAAGGAAGGAAGGAAGGAAGGAAGGAAGGAAGGAAGGAAGGAAGGAAGGGCAAAGTGAGAAACTGCAGAAACTCTTATCGAGCAAGTAGAGTTTTTAAGTGTGATTACTCCCTGTTCTCCCTTTCTCATAAGGAGAGAGATTAATTATTAAGATTTATGAAATACATCTAATACATAATTTTCACATTTAATTCAGCCTAATTTCATATCACTTGTTAGTACTCTTCATAAATAAAATGTGTATATTTATCCAGCAAATGTTTTAATGCCACTTGTCTGGGAATAATTTTTAATAGAATTCATAATGATAATTTATGTCTTCCCCACAATTATGACTGTAGACAAAGGTTGACATCTGGAAAAAAACGTATCCATTTTAATTTTGGGGGAAGTGCTTCTCCCTCTGTCAAATCCTGCTGCTGCCATGTTCTGAGAGCTTGCTCCCCTCTGACCATCATCCTACAAAGTACAGAAGTACAGAAAAATAAGTGCTGTTCTCCTCCGTTTTGTTTATTTCTTGGCAAAAGTACATATGAGTTTTAAGACATTTAATAAAAAGAGAGTTCAAGATCTAGGGACAAATAGTAACAGACGTTTTTCTTCAGTGATAGGTTCTCCCTGCTTGGTGCTTACTCTGTGGCGCTCGCTCCTTCCTCTCTTTCTTTCTTTCTTCTTTCTTTCTTTCTTTCTTTCTTTCTTTCTTTCTTTCTTTCTTTCTTTCTTTCTTTCTTTCTTTCTTTCTTTCTTTCTAAAACCAAACTATGTAAAAACTCATGTTGTGAGTCGTAGCTCTCCACCTGTGGTCCAGGCATATCCTTTAGGTATCATTCCGGCTTTTTTCCCTCAGTTCAAAAGGAGACCTGTGCTCAGGTCTAGGGAAGGCTCCCAGCTAGGACCAGCAGAAAAGAGCGGCAGCGTGCCCTCTGCAGGACTCAGGGCTGGACCTGAGCAGGCTCCAGGACTGCGCCCCGACTCATCTGGGCAGGCTTAGGGCTGGACCTGAGCAGGCTCCAGGACTGCGCCCCGGCTCCCAGCATCCTCCGGGCAAGCTTTTGTTTGTTTGGATGATTTTTCTGATGAGAACAAGTGAGTTCAATGTTTATGTATCTCCTGAACTTAGGAGAAACATGATCTTTGAAAATTGGATTAAAAATTCCTCTTCTGATTAAAGAAAAATCAGTAATGAAGAATGCTAATACATTATAATTCAAAATTATGCATGAAATTAAAAGAAAGTATTTTCATTCTAAACTTTTAACCACACCTTCCCTGGAGGTGGTGAAATATAGGTCACTTCCGTATGTATGTATGTATGTATGTATGTATGTATGTATTATGTAGTATTGGGGATTGAACCCAGGGGCATTCTACCTCTGAGCTTCACCCCCAGCCCTATTTATTTTTTTTATTTTTTATTTTGAAATAGGGTTTCACTAAGTTGCTGAGAGCCTCACTAAGTAGCTGAGGCTGGCTATGAACCTGTGATCCTCCTGTCTCAGCTTCCCAGGTGCTGGGATTACAAGTGTGTGTTACCACACCCAGCTCCCATTGATTTATTTAATGTAAAGTAATACATTTTTCTAAAATGACCACTTATCATGCTCTGATAGAACTTTATAATTAAAAAAATAATTGCAGCTAGAAAGCAGAGAGAGAGAGTAGAACCAGACTCTATCAAAAATACCTCTTGATTTATTTGCTTTCGGTAGCTGTGTTATACACTGTGGAATTTATCCACCACCACCCTAAAAGTCTCGAGTCTTAAGAAAATTCTCAAGGCAAGTTAACAATCATAAAACATTCAAAATCAATCAAGCAATCACTAAGCCAAACATGAGAAGGAGGGAGGGGGAGGGCTAAATGAGTAGTGTGTGCAGGTGTGCCTCTACCATGTTGTACTCCATTAAGATGTATGACTACATGCATAATAAAAATTTTTAAAAAATGCAGAGCCAGGCACTGATTGTTTCTAGAATAAGTGAGGAGGAAAGGGGTTGTGGGATCTGGACCACCGAGGCAGTCAGGGGTCTCAGGAGAAGAGGTGGCAGCAGGAGGTCCTTGTAGATAAAGAGAGTAAGTCTGCAGCCAGGGGCGAGGCGTGGAGCTAGGACCATTCAGATGAGAAATCAGAGATGCAGAAGGGATGCTGCACCTGGCCACAGAGGCCAGCTCCCAGCTCTTGGGAGCCCTAGGGAAGCAGTGCCCCTGCCCTCCTGTGAGCAGATGGGCAGGATGCTGCAATGGGGTGGAGATAAGAGATGAGATGGAGTGGTTAAAAAAAGAAGTAGGATAAAATTCAGACTTAATGTAGAAAAGAATGAAAAGCAATCGTGTGTTCTAAAGAAGGGGAGAGCTGTGATTTTTTTTTAAACAATGTGTGTGTTGAAGAAACTAACTTCTCATCCAATAAATAAGCTCCGAGGATCTGTGTTACCCTCTCTGTCCATCACCTGCACAGGGAGGGTGAGCGTTCACGGGGGAGAACAGATGGGGGAGGAGGTGGTACCGCCATGCAGGCAAGATACACTACAGGAGATGGGCCCAAGTGACTTTAGAAGGGTTGGCCGGGCCTGGTGGCGCATGCCTGTAACCCTAGTGCTTGGGAGGCTGAGGCAGGAGGATCCCAGGCTGGTGGCCAGCCTCAGCAACTTAGTGAGGCCCCCTGCAACTTAGTGAGGCCCTTTTACAAAATGAAAAATAAAATAGGGCCAGGGATGTGGCTGGGAAGGAGAATGCCTCTGGATTCAACCCCCAGTACCACAAGAGAAGAAGAGGGAGGAGGGGGGGAGGAGGAGGAGGAGGGGGAGGAGGGGGAGGGGGGGAGGGGAGGAGGAGGAGGGGGAGGGGAGGAGGGGAGGAGGAGGAGGGGGAGGGGAGGAGGAGGAGGGGGAAAACTTACCAAGAACTGGAGATGAACTGAATGGAGGTGAAAAGGAAGGAGAGTCAAGGATGGGTCTGAGATGTCTGAGTTTCACATCAGATGTGGGAAAAGAGAAAAACACTCAGACAATCAGACTGGAGATAGATAGCTCATTATTCTCTGTCTCTTCTTGAGGTGGAGCACTTCTGTGACATTCAAATGGAAATGTCAAATGGGGGCTGTGTGTGTGAATCTACACCTCTAGAGAGGTGGGTCTTAAGACTGCAGTGGGAGTCACGGTATATAGGCAGGCCGCTATGGAATAGGTGGCTCTTACCTAGTGCGTCGGCAAAGAGCACGGGGTGGACAGCCCTGGCAGAAGCTGCTAAACGCCTAGTACTTGGGCTGGATCATAAAGGCAAGAAAGGCCCTGGGCGACCCAGCAGAAGCTCGTTCTGCTACTGATAAGCATTGACACGCTCAGCCAACATGTTGATGACCGTCCCAGTCCCAGAGTGAAGTGCCTCCTATCAACAGGCCAGTATTCAGGGAAGAAAGTGGCAGAAAATGGAACGTCAAAATGCACATGATTATTCAGAGTTACTTCCCAATCTGGATTAGTGGTGATATAGGACCGGGCCAAGGTCTACATGTTTAGGTCCAATACCTACTCCATTCCACTCGAAATTTAAATCCTGTCTATTTATGAGTTGCCGGAAAGAGGAACGGAATGATAGCCGATCTCCCAAACCACAATTCCCAAGAAGTCTCCAACTAAGTTGTTATAAAATGAACTAGCAGAGAGGAACAATACACGTAGCTATCTGGTGTGTCAATGTAATTGAGCTTGACAGATCTCTCCCTTCCTGAGAATTCTAGAAAACGGTATTTAGGAGGCCTCTGTGGCCTCTTAAGTCCCAGTTTTCTCTGCGGCGCGCAGATCTTCACCAGACATTCAGGGCAGAGCGTGTACAAAGAAGGAAAAGGACCTTAGACAGGCCGGGAGGCGGAAGGCAGGCTCCCTCACCACCCACCAAGCCCACTCCAATCTCCCCAGGCTTCCCCTCCACAGACTCACACCAAATCCTGTGAAAATTGCACAACGGCTGGAGGAAAACGTGGTCCTCTGCATGTGCCTGGAGTCCCGGCCAGCCCTACGCTGCCCACAGTCAGGCCGACTGAACTGCGCACACCCTGGCTCAAGCCTTGACTGAGCCGGGCCCCTTGAGCTTGAAGTTGCGTATCAGAGTCCTCTTGGAAAGATTTGGCTGTTTTAAATATATCTTTAAAGTACCAGGAGCACACCCGTCGATTTTTATGCTCATTTATATATATGCCACCTTCCAGCCCTATGAGGCTCCTTACAACATAATCCCATGACTGAGGACAGATGTTACAGTGAATGAGCCCAGTATTCCTAGGCTCCAAATGTTTGTGGGGAAACAGTTTCCTTTACAGTCTCTGTTTCCTATGAACACCCAGGCAAAACTCTCTTGGAAGGTTCTAGATTAACCACCATAGACGCTAAGAAAGCAACATCTTCCTTCAGTCCGTTCGGGGCTCCCAGGGCACCTCGCCTTGTGGACCACTGATTTCAGGAAAAAGAAACACATTCTAAAAGTTCTAAAACGTATAAAGGGGGTTAAGAATTGTTCCTTGTCTGTCCTGTAAGTATTTTGAAACTCTGGCCCTGCAGGGGAGATTGCTGGAGTCAGATCTGGGGATTGAAAGTGGTTTGGGGTGCTCGGATTCCATGTTCACACAAGATTTGTTCTTCTTCTGAGGCCCGTTGGCAGCATCTAAGTAATGGCTGCCAGTCCTCTCAGATCTGCCCTTCTTTTCTTAAACACTTTAAATTCATGGGCACAAAAATCCCACCTTTCCAGGGGGTCAAACCCTTTCCTCACCAGAAAACCCAAGGTACCAATTCTAGTGCCCACCCCTCTAGTGCTGGTCTTCTGGTCCCACTGGCCTCTTGCCTCCTGCTCACCTGGACCCCTGCCCCTCGCTCACAGGAGCAGAGGGGACAGTGCAATCTACCAGCTGTGTCTGTGCTCCCATCCTGTGTAACAGGCATCACATGGTCCCTGCTGTGTCTTCAGGCCCTGACACTCCCATGGTTTTTGTTCTTTATGCAAAGGTGATTTCCAGCCTCTCACACCCCCCCCCCCGCCCCGCAGGAGTCCAGGGTTGTTTGTTTGTTTGTTTGTTTTTTAATTCAGGGTTTGTCCCAGGCTTGCTCTTGGGGATTGCGCCCCCTACCTGCTGGCAAAGGGGAGAAGCACCCCTGTGTCTGTCTAGGCTGGCAAGCCCCCCCACCCCAAAGACCCTGTGGCGCAGGCGTCCTTCAATTTGCAGGGAAAAGGCGGACATGAGGTGAGAGTTTGCATCCTGCTTGGGCAGAGATGGAAACTTTGAAACCAAGGGTTCTGAGGCCTCTGCTTGCAAAATTAATTCAATGAGGGATTTGTACAATTCAATCGCAAAATTCAGTTCATTGTTGAATTAATTCCTCCTCTACCTAAGTCCGTCTGTCTGTCTCCTCTCTCTCTCTCTCTCTCTCTCTCTCTCTCTCTCTCTCTCTCTCTCTCTCTCTCTCACACACACACACACACACACACACACACCCTCCAATGTGGCTACACTTTACCAGAGCACTCCATTCCTGCAAGTGGGTTTCAGTGTCATCTCTCCTCTCTTGTTTATAAAAGTTGCCAACAGCTCCTCAAAAGCCACCAGAATAGGAACAGGACCTGTTTTTGCCCTTTTTATAATCTGCGTCTTGATAGTTCAAATTAACATTCATATTCTGTTTTCCTCCTTGGAATCTTGGCAAAGAGGAGTCAATAACCCTAGAAAGAAGTCCCCGTGTTCTTAGAAATTAGGCGTCTTCCCTGAGTCGGGGCGTCCAGGGGGACCCTCCTCACCCCTGCATTTGAGCGCCGTGGGGACTGCGGGCTCCTTAAGTTCTGATTGTCCCGGGGTCTTCTGCAAACTCACTTGCGCATGTTCTGATGTGTCCTTTCATCCAGTTTCCTTAACCAACCTCCACTGCGCCTGTGCGCCCCCACCCCTGTGCTAAAGCACCAAGGGACCCCGCATTCAGCTTCTCAGAAAAATTTTTAAGGTGATTCCAGGGTCAGTGACATAGTCATTTTTAAAGTTGTAACCCTAAATCAATAGCCCGTAATTGACGGTATGACTGTTTCCTTGCGGCTGCAATACTAAATTAGACATTTAATGCTGAGATTCTAGTGCTATTCCAAGAACTTCTGCTCTGCTCCAGGGAAAAGTGAGCCTGCGGGTCTCTGAGCCACCAGAGGACTGCCCCCTCTGTCTCTGCACTTTCCAGTTTAAGAAGAGAAAAGCAAGTAGTGGTGGTGTGTTGCTTTTTTATTACTGTTTGGGAGTGTTGCCTTTTATAATTGAGTGTCCTCAGCCTGCACACCAAGGCAGTTGCTTTTCAAGGACGCTGTTGATATGCTTCCTCGTTATCTTTGAACGGGGAGATAAAGAAACCCAAACAGTGGGAGTCACTCGAGGGTTGCGCCCAGTAAAACCAAGTGGGCAGCGAGAGCCGGTCTGCTGCCCCTCCGTGCTCTCTGAGGTAGCTCTGGAAATGTTTGGATACAAAACGGCCGCAGGAGTTGGTCTCTTGTCCAAATATTTTTCGGTAAATATCTTGGTCTCTAGCTCTGTGGAAGACTCTGAAAGTCCTGTCGATTGAATGTACAAATAGTTGGACGAAGGGTCCTGAGCCTCCTGCCTCTTATTTTTCTTCGTGGGAGGGGACTCTTCCTCCCCTTCAAAAACAAAAACAAAAAACAAAAAACAAAAAATACTCTTGTGCCACCTGCAAAAGAAAAGTAAGCACGCACAAGCCTTATCTCCTTCTCTGCAAATACTCTTCCGATTTCAAAAGTTGTGCCTTACATGGCTTCTGCTGCCTCTAATCTCTCCTAAAGGGTTAACATTTTTTGCAAATTCCAAGAATGGTAGAAAGTGGGCGCCAGCTGGAGATGCAAGGGTCGGGCAGTGAGCACCGCACTGGGCACGCAGAGGCTTTTGCAACAACCGGGTAAGCTCAAGCTTCAGCCAAAGAGAGTTCTCCCGGGGTGAACAGTCAGCTTCCGTGCCAGGTACACAATTAAGGTTGTAAAAGAAACATCTCGTCTAAGATGAAACATCGAATTGTTCTAAGGATCCTCCGAGTTGAAAATGTACAGCTGTCTAATGCCAAGGGGTCCCTGAGGTAGCTGCTGGTGGGGAGCAGAGTTCAAGCCCGGGATCCCAGCGGATCCTGTCGGTGAAGTAAAAAGGCACCTCTGCTTCTGGACACACTCTTTTCACAGAGGGCCTGCGGGGGTGACATCTTGTTAGTTCAGAGATGATTTATTCACTGGAACTGGAAAATCTAAAATAATGCCCCTGGGAAGACACAGGAACTGCGGGACCCGCCTGACCCCGCACTGCCCGCCTGGCACTTGGACCAGAGCGCTGGGCTCCTGGTACTGAGGCTGCGGAGCCTAAATGCTGGACTGCCGGACTGCAGGGTTCCCAGGGTGCAAGCAAGAGGAGCTCTTGAACCTTGGGGAGGGTCTCCTGGTCTGTTGAGGTTGGAGATCGGCAGCCCCTGGAGTATTCGCAGCCTGGGCCCGGCCGCTTCCCCGGTGCTGCAAACTCCAGGTCCCTGGTCCGTTGCTCCAGAGCGGGCAGGAGTTGCTGGACTGACCATTTCTCCAAAAACTGAAGAAAAGGCCACCCAGCCCCCAGACCCTACATGCAAAATACACAGAATTCACCACCGCCAGGTCTTCACCTTCGCTTTAGGGACTTGGTGACCTCCAGGGATCAGGGGCTTCACTCCTCACCCCCCAGCAGAGAAAACTTCCAGGCTACCCCTAAGATGAGGTGTGTAATTGGCTCCCCTTTTGAATTGAGATTGAATTGAGGCCAGGATTCAAATTCAGAATGCTAGCCCCTGGGGGTCCCAGGGTAGAGCCACCTCCGGGGACACCTCTGGCAAAGAAAAGATGGCAAAGGCTTGACAGGAGGGATGCCTGGCATTATTTTGATGCAAAGTCAATAAGGCCTAGAAAAAGAAATGTTCCTGGTCCCCTAGGCGTTTCTCTGGGAAAGAGGGGTTCTCTGCAGGAGTGCAGCTGTCTGATGGCTGTCCGATGGAGCCTGCGGTCTTCCCTTTCCCGCCCGCTCACACCGCTCCCTTGGCGAGCTCCCTCCGTTTCCCCGCGGCTCACCCCCAGCCGCGCCGCGGCCCAGCTGCACACTTAGCACGGGCTTGTGTGTGCGTGTGCGCGCGTGTCTAATTGACTTTCCGTCTACCTTTTTATGACTACATGTGTTTCCAACAAAAGGTCTTACGAGGACAATCTGGTTTCACTAATTTAGAGGTTGGGGACACGGACGGCAGACGCTTTAGACTTGGGGACATGGACGGCAGACGCTTTTCTAAGTCTGCAGAAGTTGAGATTAAGAAATGAGTGCGCGCTGTGCTGTCTTCCTAGGAGTCGGTCGGTCCTCTGCCTACTTTCATAGACTGTCCCCCCCTCCCTCTTCCCTGTCACCCCCATTTCTACCATCACCCCCACTTAACATCCCAAGTGCCCACATCAGTCATTGGATTATTAGCAGCCTAAAGAACCCCAAAACAAAGAACGCTGGGAGAATCTGGAAAGACAGAAAGTAATCCTTCCACAGAAAGGAAAACGGAGTGGATATCATTGGGAGAGGCTGAATTGCTGACGGAGGGTGGGAAGGCCCTCAAAGGAGCCTTGTTCAGGACAATACTCAGTCGCTCTTGGCTAGACTGGGAACGGGTTGTAATTGGGATTTCTGCAAAATTAAGACTCTGATATCAAACGTGTAAGTAGAACCTGTTTTGCTGATTTCCTCCAAACAGAAACGTTAGAAAGGAAAAGGACTGTTTCTACCTAGCTGGGAAAGTCTAAGGTATCTTTCCTTCGCTTCATCTCTCTGAAAAAGATAAACTTTTCCCGCTGGGCAGTGTCCTCTCAGCTGACTTCTGGGGTGCCGGTTTAGTCCCTGGCAGCTTCTAGTGTGACACCCTGGGTCCCTTGCAGCCAGGACTCCCCTCCCAGTGCTCCCCTGCTCTCTGCCTGGAGACTGCCCTCTTCCCAGCTTCACCCTCTGAGCCTCACTGTCTCCAGTAAGACCCTCACTCAGCTCCATTCCAAGTAGCTGTCAAGGACCTCTCCAGCCATCCCTGGTGGGAAGAAGGAAGACTGAGGATGAAGGTCCCACGGCCTCCTAATCCTCCACTCTCTTCCCAGAGAGAGCCAGGAGGCTGGGGACACACACTTCTAAAGCAGCAAGCTCTTCCTTAAAAGCCCCGGGCATCTCTCTGGGAAGCAAGGGTGCCCAGCATATCCCAGTTTCTTAGCCCCTGTCCTGCATTCTCAAAGCTGTTGACCGCCCATCTTCACAGCGCATCCTCTCCCTGGTTGACCTCTGGTGCCTTGGCTTTCTTTGGGGGTCATCCACCCACAAGGCCTTTCTATTCCTTGTAAGCAGAAGAGGGGTTCTAGTATCTCCTGGACAGGTTCCCCAGCCCTGCCCACAGCCCTGAGTTTGTCTTCTGCAGGCCCCAACAGATGCCCCGCGCCTGTGTGGCCTTGGTGGCGCCAGGCCGGGACTCTCAGGCATTGTTTCCTAGTCCCGGGTGGTTTCTTGGCCCCAGGAAGCATGGAGGTCTGCCGCTTTCTCCATCTCCCTGTTCTCCAAACCCACTACCAGGCCATGAGAAACCCCAATTCCCTTGGAAAAAGCCAAATAACCAGAGCCTTTGGCATCCTCTTTGACCTGCCTTAGTTGTCCTGGGCTCCCAGAGGCTGCAGGCTTGGTCTGATTTGTTTTTCGTGTCTCCCTGCCTTCTCTTGGGGCAAAACAACAGACCTGGTTTCTATTCCCCACCCTAGTCTATGCCTTAGTTTCTTCCGCACAACCCCATTTTCTTCTAGAGCGGGCGAAACCTTAGCCTTCAGGTCTCCAAATAGTGAAAAATAAAACATTGCTATTAATAATTAGCCAGAGTGAAAAACCAGAATGACAGAGTTAGCAAAGCTGAGTTCACTCGATAGCGTATTCCTAAATAGAGGATTCCTAGAATAGTGTCTTCCTAGCTTTTGGACAATTTGCATTTCCATGTGTAAAATGGTCATAGTATTTCACAGCGCCTTAGTTAGAGCTGAAAGTGTCTATGGAAACGCTCTGGCCTCTGCGGAGCGTGGCAGGATCACCTCTCAGGGTGGCATCAAATTGAGCTGCCTTTCTCTAGTGAAAGCCCAGGCCAGGTCTCCTTAGCCACCCCTGGGACCCTTGTCGGGGTCGGCCTGGTGGCTGATGGCTAAAATCACCCAGGGGAAGGAGGCCTGCACTGGAGGGGCAGGGGAAGGAGAGCGCTGGCCCCACTGGAGAGGTTCTCTCCCCAGGCTCACCCTGCAGTGCTCAGGCCCTGTCTCTGCTGTCTGGGAGTCCAGTTGGCTGTGCGTCTGTATTTCTAAAGTCGGAGACAAGATGGTTTGCTCAAAAACACAGAGCCCTGGTGGGCACCCATAGGTGCCAAGTTTCCAGACTTGGCAGATGGCAAGTGCTGGTGAGGAAAGGGACCCTGTCACAACTTCCAGCGAGTTCAGGCTCTGGCGACTTGCAGAGCCAGGGGAATAAGAGGATGCGACGGTGAGGAGCCAGTGGCCAGCTGGGGGTAGGGATCCATCAGCAGTGGCAGGAGGAGAATCAGCGGGCCCTGGCTCTGGGAGTGCACCTTTCTGGCGGTCAACAGGCAGAGCTCCTCCGGTGTGCCGCCGGCCTCCCTAGGTTAAACTTTCTTGCTAGGGACCACACTGGAGTAGAGTCTGGGGCTTCATCCCTGAAGCACGTTCCCTTCACTTCTTCCCCTGAGTTTGTTCGGATCAGCTGGACTTCTAACCCTGCCTCAAACCCATTTGCAGATGCAGGGGTCGGCGGGGCCCCTCTGCCCGGCCCGGCGCGCCCAGGCCCTGGTCGGCCGGAGCGCGGAGGTCCCCAGCACTCCGGACGCTCCGGGAGAGCCCTTCCCGCGGCCGCGCAGCTCTAAACCTCTGCTTTCCCACGCATCTGGCTTCCCGGCCTCGGTCCAGCCGCCCGCCCCGCCTGCCGGGCCTCCAGCCGCACTGGCCGGGATGGAGCCTGGGCGCCTGGGTCGGAGGAGGGACCCGGCAGAGACCCTCTCCCTCCGCCGGCCGCGCCCTCCGCCCCCTCCCGCGCCCCTCACTCACTGTCCTGCTGCGGGGTGTCGCTGCCGCTGGTGAGTCCCGGCGACTCCAGCAGGCCCCGGCCCGCCTCGCCCACGCTCTCGTCCGCCTGCGCCGCCACCATGTCCCCGGCCTCCTCCAGGTCCAGCAGGTGACTGACCGAGAAGTTCTTTTTCGCCTGCAGGGTGTCGAGGTTGCCCGGGCTGTCCAAGCGGCCGCCCAGCGCCGGCTGCCGCTCCAGGACGTGCCCGTAGCTGGAGGTCATGGTCTCCCCCTCCAGGCCCACCCGCCCCCCTCTTCCCGCTCGATCGACTGCGCTCTGGGCGAGGGGGGAGAGGAGCCGAGTGGGAAGAAAGAGGGGGGCGAGGAGGAGGAGGAGGAGGAGGAGGAGGAGGAGGAGGAGGAGGAGGAGGAGGAAGGCCGAAGGGAAAGAAAGAAGTGGCAGAGAGGGCGGGGACCCTCGGCAGAGCAGGGCGTCCGCACCGCAGCGTCCGCAGCCCGGGCTCTCCTGAAGCCAAGTCCCGCGCGGTCCAAAGAGATAATCCACACCAAAAAAAAAAAAAAAAGCAAATTTTCAAAGTTGCTCTCTGTTTAACTCAGGAGGGGGGGAAGAAAAGTCCGTTCCAACTCTCAGAAAACGTCCACACGCGCACACCAAAAATACTAATAAGGGGGAGAGACGGGGAGGCCCGCAGGGCGGGGGAGTTAAGCAAATAGGAGAGAAAGAGGGAAGGCTGGGTGAGAGAGAAGAATCAAAGTGGGTTAAAAAAAAAGTTAAAAAAGTTATTCCCCGGCAAGAGTTCAGGCACCAACAGAAGGAAGCTTGTTCCAGCTTTAAAACATCTTCAAGGAACCGTGTCCCCCTCTGTGCCCTCCCGCGGGTTCGCTGGGGCGACTAAAGCTTCAGGAGGAGAGGGTGATATCTTGCAGATGTATCAGAGAGCAGGATTCTCACTGCACTTTTCGTAAGAAGTCAAGAAAAAATAAAAATACAAACTCGGGCGTCAGAGTCCGGAGCGGCGGCGTCCGTCCCCCTCCCTCCCTCTCTCTCCCTCCGTCTCTGTCTCCCTCCCTCGTTCTCCCTCTTCTTTCTCAGCTCCTTTCCCTTCTCAGCTGGATCGAGAGGCTCGCTGGCACTTCAAAAGGCACAAACTGGCGAGCAGAAGAGGGCTTTGTAGGGAATACAAGAAGATTGGAGACCCCTGGGGGGGCAGATCTCACTTAATATTAATAGGAGCTGTAATTACGTGGCAAAGCCTTTGTGCCGCGCTGACGTTTTACAGACCCCGCTCCTCCATCACAGCCTCCTTCTTCCTCCTTTTCCTCGGACCAGAAAAACAGTCTGATTAAGAAAACCCCCTTGGCCAACTTCAGAGCGAGCGCGGGGGAGGGAGGGCGGGCGCGGGAGGAGGGGCGGGGGCCGGGCGCGAGCCCCTCGGTTTTTAAAGTAAAAGTCTAATTATCATTCCCCTGCAAGGGTACCGCGGCCAGAGAAGACAAACCGAAACCCGCAGTCACTTCAAACGGGCTGATTATTTTGCTTCGGCATTAACTCCTCCCGATTTAAAATCCTGTAGGAAAAAAAATCTCATTTGCAGTTTTGATAACAGCTGCGGGGCGGGGGTGGGTGGCTGGAAAAAAATCCGCAAGCATCACAAAGTTTCGCAGGGTTTTGTGCAGCTCGGGCAGAGGAGTCGCAGGGGCGCGGGCCTGCGCTGGCTCTGCGGGGCCGGCGCGTTAAGTACCGTGCTAAGTACCCAGCGCTAAGGCCAGGCGAGCCCCGCACGCTTCTGCGGCTCGGGGAGCTCCCGGGAAAGGCAGCCCGTCCCGGGACGCTTTCTCGGCCCGAGGAGCTCCGGCCGGAGGCAGGAGAAAATGTCCAGGCTTATTAAACCCGAGGAAAGCATTGCAGGGGTCTCCTGCAATCTCCCCCGCGACCGCAACCCTGCCGATTGCGCGGCCCTTTGGGGTGGCCCAGGCGGCTGCCTCGGACTGGGCCGCTAAGCCGGGGTCCTCGGCCCGAAGCCGAGCAGCATCCGAGCAGCCCGGGGCACTCGGGGGAGCGGCCGCCGGCCGCGGGGCCTCGGCTTGCCGGACCCGAGGTGCCCAGCAGTCTTTTCATGACCTGTTGGAATCTGGCGACCGCGCTAATGGTCTCATTAGAAACGAGTTAGTATAGGACGTAAGTAACGTATTACGCGCTTATTTAGGGCGCTGTGTTCTTTAAACACGCGCACACGCACGCACGCACATATTCCTTCGCTCCCTCGATTGCTTGCTCTCTCTTTCTCTCTCTATATAATTTTTTTATATTCCCCTGTTATAGCCGAGGGGCTCGATGGATGAGAAAGCGGAGTCCCAGTGTGCTGTGCTAAACGGTTTCTGGGCTCCAGAGGCTGTAGCTAGCCCAGAACTTCCAGCCCAGATCTGGGAAAAGAACATTTGCCGGCATCAAAGGGCTGCAGATTGAAACCAGATGTGCCGCCGCTCTCTCCATGCATTTAATTAAGGAGCCGGGACGAGGAGACTTTTCCATCGTTAGTCTGCGCGCGCCCCCTCCTCTCTCCACCCTCGCCCTCCCCCGACGCTCTCACCCCAAGACCCACCCGGAGCTGGGCCGCTCTCTCCAGCAGCAGCGACCATCCTACCGTCCAGCTATCAGGCCATCCCATCCAACCATCCTTCCATCGAGCCCTGGAGCTGGGGGGGGGGCAGCCCCGCGGGTTGGGGAGCCTCAGCCCCACACCTGCCCAGGGGCCGGTTCTCCCTTCCTGAAACCTCCCAGAACCCCGACAAGGCGTCTCTCCTCCCCACAGCGCCCCTGCTCCTTGACACAGTTGTGTCTCTCTGGGTCCCCAAAGCCAACCGAACTGCCCTTTGAGACTAAGGCGTGGGTAAGGGTCTGGCTTCTGGCTTCTGAGAAGGGACTTTCTCCTCTCCAGCTGGGGGCACATTCCCCTTGAGGGAAGGTAACCGTCCCTGTGTGCATCAGCCTGGTCACCTGAAGCGAAGCGGGTCCTGGACAGACACCTAGAAGCAGGGCCTGCGGTCTCCATTGACATCTGGCGCTGTCCTGGGAAGTCAACCACTGTTACTATTACCCCATGGCATCAATGCCCACTAGGATGCTAATGGTGTCAACACAAACATCGGAACATATTTGTTAAATATTGGTTAAACAAATACATTTATATATAATATGCACATTTCTCTGTGTAGCATTTCCCCCCAATGTCTCTGAGACTGATGTTCAAGTATGAGAGTTTGGTGGGGTTTCTCCAGCCTGGCAGCCTCCTGCCTGTTGGGCTCTAGGAGCCAGAGGCCAGAGGCTCCCTCTGGGAAAGGAGGTGGCCTTTAAAGACTGTCTGCAGAGCCCTCTGAGCTGGACCTCAGGGACAGAGTCCTAGAGTTCTCAGACAGGAAGCAGCCAGGGTTTAGACCTATGACACCACCAGGGAGGGCGAGGCAGAACCCCTCCCCACCCACACGGTTTTCAGGATCCCTTGCCACTCAGGGAAAGCTGCTCCTCTGGGGACTGCCCAGGGTCTCAGCTGCAGGAACCACGCTCTGGGATCCTTGGGTGTGACAGCAACAGGGAGTCTCACAGCTGGGCTGGGTGGGCTGCGTTGGGATGGGGCCTACTGAGCAAATTCTCCAGGAGGCAAGGGGCACCCTGAAAATCCATCCCCCCACACCATATGTGTTTTTTTTTTAACTCAAATTATTTTCTTTTCCTTTTTTTCTGATTAACAATTGGAAAGGGATTGGATCTACACGATGATTATGTTTCTACACATTTGTAATTTGTTGATATTCTGGTTTATGACTTAAAACTATAAAGACAACCCTGCAGAGAAATTCAAGACAGGACAGGGAGTGTGCATGAGCCTGGGAAACGACTTAAAGTCGATCCCAGAACCCTTGGAGCCAGCAGGGGTCCTCTACCCAGAGCACCAGCTGCAGGCCTGGAAGGTGGGGAGATTCTTCCCTTGGTGCCAGAGGTCACCGCTGGAGCCTCTTCTTTGAGTCTGGGGTTCTAGGAGCTCGCTAGAGGGTGAGGGTAAAGGAGAAACTGGTGGGCCAGAGTTCTGAGTCACGAGGAGGGTCTAGAATCCCATAACCCCATGTCAGGGTAGGAGACCAGGAGAAGCTATAGCTGAGCACACAGCTGGCCCCCCAGGCAGGCAGCAGGCCTGGCTCTGGCACTTAGATGGCCCCAGAGGAAAATGGCCTGCCGCTGCCCCTGTAATTCCTTAGCCACCATTTTACTTTCCCTGTGTGACTTCCTTTTAGGAAGAGTTGCAGAGAAAGCATTTCTAATCCAGAATATTTGCCGGGCGTGGTGGCGCAGGTTTGTAATCCCTGCGCTTGGGAGGCGGAGACAGGAGGATTGCATAGATTCTAAGCCAGCCATGCTGGCTTAAGAGACCCTGTTTCCCAATAAAAATATAAAAAATAGGTGTCTGGGAGTGTAGCCCGGAGGTAGAAGGGTTTCCAGGAACTCCAGTACCACCAAAAAACAAACAAAACAAAACAAAAAAAAAAACCCCAAACAAAACAAAAAATATTTGAACACGTGTAGGCTTTACCTGGGGTTTGGTTTTGACTCCCAGCCATCAGTCAGTGTTACTAAAGCTGGAAACCCTGGATGACGTAACTAACCAGAATCCTGCCTCCCAGACCCTCAGCATCCGAGTGGCTTCCCTCCCATTCTTTGGCCCTCTCCCCTTTAGAATAACTTGCTCTGGGATTCCTCCCCGAGTCAGTGGGCACAAAGGAGAGCTTCCAAAAGACCAGACCAAGGTAGGAAGAAGCTTTGGTTCGCAGCCATGTGTCCGTGGGTGGTCCTCTTCAGGTTTGGTACTGATTACCGTCCACGGTTTCCCTGGCACTGGAAGCTGGCAGAACTCTGTCTCATCTGGCTAGCAGAATGTCCCCCACCCTCTGTAGCTTCCTCTCTGAACTAGGAGCCGGAGTTGTACTCCCTGACATGCTAGTAGGCTGACAGGACCATCACATGTGACAGGCCACAGGCTTCCTGACCCCCCACCCCCCACGCAAACACGCTGCGGAGTGTGTGTGTGGGGGGGTTCTTGCTCATGGCTGACAATCTAGCACACATCCACTAACGATGAAGCAGGAGAGAGCGAAATGAAGCATGGACTCTGCAGGCTGCCCACAGCTTAATGCTTTTGAGAGGGAGACGGTGCCAGGCCTCTCCTTTGCCCTTCCTGCTCCGGTTCTTATCATCTTAAGTGGCGTTTAAGAAGCCTGTGCATGGGCAGATGCTTTCCACTTAGCCCCAACCCCATCCAGCACCTTGAAATTTTCTCAGTAATAAAAAGAAATAGGACTAAAAACACATTTTCAAGCACTGAGCTGGTCATGGGAGGCCTATCATCTTTGGGTGGGACGGAGTCTAGTTTCACGGGGCCCATCTGCTCCTGAAACCCCTGGCCATGGCTTTGCATGTACCACCGGGACAGCTTTAGCTGGAGGCCCCCGCAGCCTGCACCACGGCAGTGCGGTAATGCTCCCCTCCAGCCTTGTGCTGCTAACTCCTCTGCCAGAAACGACGGTGCCCCGCACACTCTTCTCCAGATTTCTCCTCCTGGCCTTTTATCTGTTTCTTGGACCACTTCCTTTTGGTCTTTATAGAATATTTCTTTCCCTCTGAAATATTGATCTTCTCCAGAGTTCTGCCTTGCATCCTTGCTGTCCTTAGTGGTATATAGGTTGTTTTTAGACAATCTCATCCATTTTTTTTTTTTTGTGTGTGTGTGTGTGAGAGAGAGAGAGAGAGAGAGAGAGAGAGAGAGAGAGAGAGAGAGAGAGAGAGAGAGAGAGAGAGAGAGAGACTGAACTCAGGGGCATTCTATTCCCAGCTATACCTCCAAAACCTTTTTTATTTTAGTTTTGAAAAAGGGTCTCTAGGTTGCCTACGAGTCTTGCTAAGTTGCTGAGGCTGTCCTCCAAGCTGTGATTCTCCTGTCTCAGTCTCCCAAGTACTGAGATTACGGCTATGCACCACCATGCCCAGCAGATCTCAGACACTATCTTTTCGTGTGTGTGGTACTAGAGATGGAACCCAGGGACATTCTACCTCCGAGCTATACCGCTAGCCCTATTTTTTAGTCTTTATTTTGAAACAGGGTCGCACTGAGTTGCGGAGGGCCTCACTAAGTGCTGAGGCTGGCCTTGAACCACAATCCTCCTGTCTCAGCCTCCCAAATGCTGGATTACAAGTGTGCACCACCATGCCCAACTGTCAGACATTTTTATGGGTAAACTACCACTAGTTTGTCAATGAGTCCCAAATCTAAACCTAAAGCAGAGTGACCCGTTTGCTCTGGACAAGTTACCTCTTTAGGTGTGACCATCTTTCCAACAAGATCAATGATGGTGCCCACCACGTGTGTCTGCAAAGACCAAATGAGAACACGTACAGTCTCTTTAGCATGGTGCGTAGCATACAGGAATCTCTGAGAATAAGCAGGTAAATATCTCTTGCTGGATATGCACATTTACTAAAGAAACGTCCCATGTCCCAAACAACTTATCATCCTTTCTCAATGCCCCTCCTGTCCTTCAGCAGAAGATTGAGGAGTTATCCCGAGTTCCTCCCGCTCTGGCACCACTTCTGGTTTATCCAGGTAATCAGTAAGGTCTGACTGCTTCATCCAGCTACCATGCTGTCCCTACCTGTGGCACTGGAACTGTGGAGCATGTGAACAAGTGACCCTGCACGTGCAGGTGCAGGTGTGATATCACGCTGTGCTCATGTTCTAAACAGGACCTCAGCTGGTAGTCAAGGTGCCTTGCCAAATGCCCTCGGAAGGAATATATAAGCCAGGCATTGTGGTGCATGCTTGTAATCCCAGTTCTTGGGAGGATAGAGGATCATAGGCTCAAGGAGAGCTTGCAGAAGCTTAGTTAGATCCTATTTCAAAATTAAAACAAAAGATAGGGCCAAAGGTGTGTGGCTCAGAGGTAGAACACCTCTGGGTTCAGTCCCCAGTAGCATACAAAAGATGAAGAGAGGGGGAGGAGGAAGGGAGAAGGTACCACACCACCACACTGCCTGCTTCCAGTAACCCAACCCTTACTCATCAGGCCAATTCAAATGTAGCACAAATGGCATTTGGGGGGATTAAGAAAGAAAATAAAGGAAAAGTGCCTTATCATAGTCAATAATCAATAGCTGTGAACCCCCCTGCCAATTTTTTCTTTCTACTTAGATGGCCCAGGTTATAGGTTCTTTGGGGCAGCACAGAAGAACAGTGGCTGGATTCTTGACAGCTCTTGTATTTTAGAAACTCCTTTAAGACTGGATATATGGGAGCTGGGTGTGGTAGCGCACGCTTATAATCCCAGGACTTGGGAGGCAGAGACAGGAGGATCGTGGTCACAGACAGTCTCAGCTACTTAGCAAGGCCCTCCACAACTTAGTGAGACCCTGTTTCAAAATAAAGAATAAAAAAATAGGGCTGAGGATATAGCTTGGAGGTAGAATGCCCCTGGGTTCCATCCTCAGTACCAAATAATAATAATAATAATAATAATAATAATAATAATAATAGAAGAATGGATACATGCATGTAATTAGGATGCTTACAGCTGGGAATGAGCCTACGCAAGCATCAGGGGGACCTTTGTTGAGCCCTCTACCTCTTGCAGGAAGAGAGCGCATGCGTGGTGGGCTTTTTGTGTCTTACTCTGTAAAGTCAAGAGTTTGCGTGCATGGTCGCTGAATTCTAAGCTCTGCATAAGACATCTGAGCTGAGCCTCAATGATGGCCTGATGCCTCAGCAAGATCTCTGAAGTTTGGACCCAGGAACTCTTTATAGTCCAGGCAGAAGTAGAGTAGAATCTTACAGGATGCGTACAAATGCACTGGGACAAGGTATGTTTGGCTGATTCGAAATCTGTAAGGTCACCAGGCATGAGGGCACCTTCTTGTAGTCCCAGTACCTGGGAGGCTGAGATAGGACAATTGCATCCTCCAGGCCAGCCTCAGAAACTTAGTGAGGTTATCAGCAACTTAGTGAGACCCTGTTTCAAAGAAAACAGTTAATGCGGTTAGGTCACTAGAGTCGTAATCTCATCAGGTGGGGTGTGGACAGAGGGGTGAGTACCCGGGGGTGTGGCAGTGGGGGCTGTGCTTTCGTCTTTGCATCCCCTTGCTTGCTGGTTCTCTTGCTCTGGTCTCTGTGATGTGAGCAGAGCCCTCGCCCTCTCCCTCTCTCTGCTCTGGCCTCCATGATGTGAGAGCAGAGCCCTCGTCCTCTCCCTCTCTCTGCTCTGGTCTCCATGATATGAGAACAGAGCCCTTGCACTCTCCATTTCTCTGCTTTCCACCACCATGCCCTGAGCTCCACAGACCTGGCTTTACATGGACTGAACTCTGGAATCTCCAAAAACTGTCAGGAAATACATATTCCTTCTGCTAGGTAGTGGTCAATTGTTTGGAGTTATGGCAGTGGAAACACTGACCAGGACACCATCTTTTCCCACCATTCTTATCTTACCTATTATTACTACAGATAAAAAGAATTTAAATAGTAAAAGTGAGAAACCTAATTTTAAAATCTAAAATGATTTATTACTTTTAACCTTTTTTTGTGTGTGTGGTACTGGGAATGGAGCCCAGGGGCATTGTACCTCTGAGCTACTTCTGAGCCCTATTTTTGGTCTTTTTATTTTTGAAACAGGGTCTCACAGAGTGTCAAAGAGCCTCGCTCAGCAGCTGAGGCTGTCCGCAAACCTCAATCCTAGGTCTCCACCTCCCAAATGCTGGGATTACAAGCGTATGCCACCATGCCTGGCCTACACTTGTTTTTAACACTTTTTAGTTAAAAAGTGTTATCTTTAACACTTTTCAGGTCACAAACTCATTGCCTCTAACAATTCAGGTTCACTTTTGCACCCTATGAACCTGGTGCCATCTTGTCTCTGAAACTGAAGCACCAGAGTGACCTTCCCAATCCCCCCATAGACACTGAAAAACAGAAACCAAAACACCAAGTCATCCTTTTGCCACCCACCCTTTCCTTTTTCCTGTCTTTCCTTTCGGGTGTCTTTTGCTCTTGGAAGCCCGAAGCCCAAATTATTTCCTTCAAAATTTGAAGGGTGAGATATAATGATCTTCTAACATTTATTAATATTAAGGTTGTCTTAGTCTTCACTAACAATTGTTGCACTGGGTCCTTAAAAAGCAAAATTTATATTCTATATTGGGCCAAATGATGTAAAGTAGAAGTTCAACATGAATCTTAATCTATATACACACACTTGATTGGTGCATTATAGCCGCACGTCATAATGAACTTGAGAGTGACACCTTCGTATGCGCACACAGTACTTGATAAGCTTCTCCCTGAATCCCACCCAACTCCCTCCCCTTCCCCAATACATGATATTGAGATTGGCATTGATAACTTTGTATATATACATGGGGTCAATTAAAGTATTCCTTTCCTCAAGTCCATTAATCTTGAACCACTACCTGATAATCTACCTTGTCCCACTTTGGGGTATGAAATATATTTCATTTGTTTAAAAGTAAAAAATCCAGG
This sequence comes from Muscardinus avellanarius, assembly GCF_963383645.1. Classification (NCBI taxonomy): domain Eukaryota; kingdom Metazoa; phylum Chordata; class Mammalia; order Rodentia; family Gliridae; genus Muscardinus; species Muscardinus avellanarius. Next base: position 114,295,407 of record NC_137793.1, read on the forward strand.
CATGGTGGTGCATACTTATAATACTAGTACTTGGGAGGCTGAGACAAGAAGATCTCAGGTTCAATGAAAGTCTCAGCAACTTAGCAAGGCCCTCAACAACCTAGCAAGGTCCTGTTTCAAAATAAAAAAATAAAAGGCTAGGAGTATAGCTCAGAGATAAAATACCTCTGGGCTCAATACCCAATAGCAGTAAATAAATAAATAAATAAATAAATAAATAAATAAATAAGTATTTTAAAACTTAGTTCCCTACATATTCTACTTCCCAAGCTGAAAACATCCCAGATTATTTTTCTCAGAAACTATAATTCAAATAGGAAGTTGGAGGGCCAGGTTTTTACATAAATCTGCCATTTATCCTTCACAAAGGATTTCTGTATGAATGAGTTGGAAAATGTGAATAAAAGGCTTAAAAGGCCATGTTTGTTGGTCTAACGAGCACTGAGTAGGTTTATAAATTGCCTTTTAATATTTAGCAAGATTTTAACTCTGCCTTTGTATGTCCAATAAAATAATCTGCTGAGTCCACAGCACTGCAGACAGAGGCCTGAGGTAAGGAAGGCCACCGTGACGTGCTGGCCAGGCACACGGTGTTGACAGGCCTTCACGTCATGACCGAGGGACCGTCATGACAGTAACGAAGTGCCGTCGTTTGATGAGCGTTCGCTCGCTGTCCGACACTGGACTGTTTGGATGTCTCGAATCTCACTGACAGCACAGGGGTTTGAAGTACAGTATCTATCCAAAGTATCTATCCCACCAGGCCGTTGAGAACGGGGAAGAGCAAGGTGGGAACCGTAATGCAGCTGTGGGTAGCTAACAAAGAGGCTTTGGGACTACAGGACAAAGTCGTTTCATCATCCTGAAGTCAACATAAGTCTAATGATATTGCCAGCATTAGATACTTTGGGATACGTTTGGGGGCACGAAGGAAAACAGAAAAGGAAGGAGGTGTGTAGACTGGCATTCCTGGTAGGACCTAGTGAGCCTGCGTCTTGCATTCTGCATCCCTCACCCTGTGTCTAGCTAACATGTTCTCCCTTTTCCTGGATGGGGAGCATCTCAGCTCTACTAATCCATAGCCTGCTGAAAGAAGTTTGATTTGTCAAGTGAGACGATGAAATGTTGTTGCATTAATGAGAGTCGCATGCTGACTTTTCTTTGGTGCTAGTGATAACACTTAAAGAATTGAGAGTGAAGCAATGCTGCTAAAACCTGCAGGCCCAATGTCCACAGACAACCCTGCGCCCAGAGGTTATACCTTTGGCTTGGTTGCCTCTGCATTTCAGGCAAAAGTGAGCTAGCTTGTGGATGAGTGCTAGCACTCTGTTAACAAAAGGCAGATCATCCGTAGACTGTTAGAGAGCATCCCATTGGCTTTTGTGATTGGTTGGACAAAGAAGCATTAAATTGGCTGCATCACCACAACCAGGTACCACATATTACTAAGGTTGAAAAAAGAGAGCCGTAGGAAACAATTTAAAGACAGGCTTTATCTGACAACATGCCAATAAAGGTAGAAACTACTATTTTAAAAATATGAACAATAAGCCGGGCATGATGGCGCACGCTTGTAATCCCAGCATTCGGGAGGCTGAGACCGGAGGATCGTGGTTCACGGACAGTCTCAGCTACTTAGTGAGGCCCTCTGCAACTCACTGAGACCCTGTTTAAAAATAAAGAATAAAAAATAGGGCTGGGGGTGTAGCTCGGAGGTCTGAATGCCTCTGGGTTCCATCCCCAGACCCTCAAAATAAATAAATAAATAAATAAATAAATAAATAATAAAAATATGAACAATAAACCGACTAATGGAGAATTAAAATTTACCATTCAAAAAACAATTGACTCTAAGCATAATTAAAATCATAATTACAAAGTATTTTAAAAATTGAGATAGGTTTCTGATATAGAAGGCTAAGAAAAATCCAAAACCAAGAGAAAGAAAATCTCTACAGAATGAAGATCCCAAAAAAGTACCATGAAAATCAACCTCCTCCTTCCCCTTATTTTTCCTCTTCCTCTTCTTCTCCTCTTCCTCTTCCTCTTCCTCCTCTTCTTTATCCTCCTCCTCCTCCTCTTCCTCCTCCTTCTTTCCCTCTTCCTCTTCTTACCCTGTTCTTCATCTTTTCTCAATGCCATCAATGTTCTTAATTTTACTCCTGTTGGAATGAGTGTTTTTTGCACTCCTTCAGGGTTTGATTAATTTCTTCTCAGAATTTTTTTTCCAAAATTTTAGCTCTTCTCTCTACCATGATTATCTATTCCCATTCTCTCTAATCTCATTCTGGAATTTCTTTTAAACATGTATTAGAATTAGTAATTATATCCTTCTTGTCTTCTAACTTTTCCATTACATATCTCATTTTTATATGTTTGTCTTGTGCTTTGAATTATTTCCTCTGGTCTATTTCCAAAATTATTAGTTCTATCTTAGCAGAATCTGGTCTATTAATCTATTAAGTTACTTTATTTAAAATGTAAATAAAATTCAGTTGAATCTTTCATATGTTCCCTTGTTTTTCCTAATTTCGTTCACTTCTTTGTATGTCTTAGTAGTTTGAATATATTTATTGAACCCTTTTAAGATTAATTTAATTTCTTAAAGTACAAATTTTCTGCCGGGTGTGGTGGCACATGCTTGTAATCCCTGCGCTTGGGAGGCAGAGGATCACAGAGGTTTGAAGCCAGCCTCAGCTACTTAGTGAAGCTCTCAGTAATGTAGTAAGACCCTATTTCCAAATAAAGTGTAAAAATAGGTCTGGGAGTATAGCCCAGAGGTAGAAAAGCCTCTGGGTTCCACCCCCAGTACCACCAAAAAAAAAAAAAAAAAACAAGAGACCCTGTTTCCAAATAAAAATATAAAATAGGTCTGGGAGTGTAGCCCAGAGGTAGAAGGGCTTCCAGGAACCCCAGTACCACCAAAAAAAAAAAAAGTACAAATTTTCTTATTTGTGTATTCAATGAATTTCCTTTGAGATAGTTTGTTCATTGGTGATGTTTTTAATTTTTGATGAGTAATTCTTAAAATAATCATTAAAATAGTGTATTTAAAAACAAAGCTTGAACAAAAATTTAGAACAAAATTAAAATTCAATAGAAAGAAAAAATATAGAGATGCATTTTAAATATAAGGCATATAACCAAACATTAGTGTTTACAGTATGACAGAGATTAAATTCATTATTCAGAGTTGGTCAGATAAGATTTAAAGGAAAAATCCAGCATTGTGATACCATTAAAAGACACACTTAAAGCAAAATGATACCTGAGGAATAAAAAATAGCAGGACAGAAAAAATAGGAGGAAATAACTATTAATAGGAGAGATTTTTTTTTTTTTTTTTTGGTGGTACTGGAGTTCCTGGAAACCCTTCTACCTCTGAGCTACACTCCCAGACACCTATTTTTTTATATTTGTATTTGGAAACAGGGTCTCTTAAGACAGCGCGGCTGGCTTCGGACCTGCGCCATCCTCCTGTCTCCGCCTCCCAAGCGCGGGGATGACAAGCGTGCGCCACCACGCCCAGCAATAGGAGAGAAATTTAAAAAGCCCCTGTTTTAGTCACATGGTAGAATACCATACAACAGCTATAACCAAACGGCCTCTCTATAACAAGATGTGTTCATATCTACGTTGGTCGATCTTTATATGCCTTAGTGCAGTTTTTGAAAGTAGTATTAAATATAAAAGATGTAGAGTACATATCAGTATGGTAATGTTATATGGCACTTTAAAAATATATAAAACAATGTTGCTGAGTGTTGTTTATGAATTTATAGACCTGTAAGATTTAAAAATAAAGAATTGACAGGTTTATACCAAATCCATGATAGTGGTTGCCTTTATAGAAGGAAGGAGGGAAATAGTAATGGAATAGAAGGCAAAGATAATTTCAACCTTATTATTTTGCCAAAAAAGATGAGTGAAAAATGTAACAATAAATATGCTACTTAAAGAACATATTCTGGGTGCCAAGTATACCTGCATCTTACACATACACATTTCAAATCAGAAATGCAGCCAGTGCTGTATTTAGACCAAATCTATAGTCTTAAAGGGTCTTAACCACTGAACCATAAAGAATGACAACTATCTGTGCCTACAAGTAATTAGAAAACCAGGTAGATCTACAAAAGCATAATTTATATAATTTAATAATTTAGAAAAGAGAAAGAATAAATAAGGCCAAGAATTAGCTTTATGAAGGAACAAAACATGAAATAAAACACTAATTTGTTGTATTTAGTTTTACTAATAACCAATAACGACGACAAGAAACGGCAATCAAAATAACGGTCTTTCATCAGCATCTTCAACGTTGGTCAAGCACCGTTCTGTATTACAGCTACGAAAATCTTTGAAAGGGTTTAAAATGTACATGATCTGAAATTTCTAAATCTTTATATTTAATTTAAAAAGGCACTGACTCATCTCTGCTCACCCTCTGAAGCGGAGGCACTTCCCTTTGATGAGACCATGCCTTGGGAAACTGTCCTGTGGCCTTGGGAAACGGGCCCATGAGTGGGCTTGGAAGCTTCTTGTTTGGGGACACCAGTGTGCTTTTTCCTCCACAGTAGTGATGCCACTTCCTCTGCTTTGTACTCATGGAGTTACAGGAGGACAACCTCCATGCAGAGAAGAGCATATAACGGCCCTCGCCGCGGGCGCAGGGATGCTCTCCTAACGAATACTGCCTCCTTCCTGGGAAGCAGGGGACCTGCTGTGTTTGTCACTGTTTAGTTATTAGGCAATGTCTGGAGGTACCCAAGACCTTGAGTCCACACTTACCCTTTTATGGAGAAGAAAGCAAGTGCTATAACAGCTGTGTGCGTGTTTGTTTTCTTTGAGACAGATAGAGGCCAAGGAAACGACAAAAAAAAGTCTAAGCCACAGCTCCTTTTCCCTTATGTAAGAATTACAGAAGCAGGTGCATGATGCTTGTTTCTTCTGGGTATAAAATAAGGTCTTTGATTTTTCATATATAATCATTTATATTTCATTCAAAAGAGATGTGTTGACTGAGATTACTCCCACTACCTCTGAATAGGGAAGGCATTATTGCCTTGACAGGAACAGTCCTATCTCAGTGAGAGCAGAGAAATTGGAACCCTTGCACAGTGTTGGTGGGAATGTAGGTTAGTATACCCATTATGGAAAGCAGTGTGGAGGTTCCTTGAAAAATAAAAAATGTGAATATTATACGATCCAGAAATTCCATTTTTTGAAAAATAAAAAATGTGATTATCATATGGTCTAGCAATTCCAGCAAAGGATATAAAATCAGTATGTCAGTGAGTTAACTGGATCCCCATGTACTCTATGGCATTGTTCACAATAGCCAAGACATGGAACCAACCCAAGTGTCTATCAGCAGTTCAATAAAGAAAATATGGCATAAGCTAATAGAGTATGATTTGGAATTAAAGGACTATCTTCATTTTAAAGAAAAAAATGTAAGGATCTATGCAAGACAGTAGAAGTGTGAATGTCAATAAATTTAGACAAAGAAGAAATGTAACTTCCCTACCGAGTCAATTTAATTCACATTTTAAGACTTTCAACTCACAGCCGGGCGTGGTGGCGCGCGCTTGTAATCCCCGCTCTTGGGAGGCTGAGACAGGAGGATCGCACAGGTTCGAAGCCAGCCTCAGCTACTTAGTGAGGCTTCCAGCAACTTAGTGACACCCTGTTTCCAAATAAAATATAAAAAAGGTCTGGGAGTATATCCCAGAGGTAGAAGGCCTCTGGGTTCCATCCCCAGTACCACCAAAAACAAAACAAAACAAAAAAAGACTTTCCACTCACAAGGTAAAAACCGTAAACGTCTGTCGTTCCTGGACGTCTCCATACTGGGTTATACCATAGTTATCAGATTTGGGGATGGTCATCTCTTCCTTAAATTTTCTGCCACTGTTAACAACCACTGGGATGTCTGCTGTCTGCCTGGTCCTCAGGTACCGGCAGGTTCCTGCCGCCTCTATACCTGTTTGGAGCACAGAACTCTTCTGGGTGAAATTGCCTGGACTCCTACTCACCCGAGCATTGAGAAGACAACTCTTCTTGAAGGTCTTAGCTGGCTGCAGGTATCTTCTGTCCTGAGAGCTCAGAGATCTGCCTTCACTTTCCTTTTGAGGGCTTTTTTTTTTCTTTTGTCTTTTTGGAACTGGGAATTGAACCCAGAGCATCACACCTGCAAGGCAGGCGCTTTGCCACTGAGCTACATTCCAGGCCCGTGTCTTTTCTTCCATCTCCCTGGCTCAAAGGGGTGGTGTGATTTTCAGCCTAGGGGAAATTTTGCTTCATCTGAGATTTCAATTTTACTCTCTTCTATGTTGTGGGTGGAGATGGGGTTTGTTATTCTTAATCTCTGATGAGGAAAAAATACCTGGGTATTTGGGTAGGATCTGAAAAGTATCTAATTCACTGTGCAGAAATTATGGGCCTCATGATGCTTCACTTCTAAAGGTATTGAGGCATCTAATTCTACTGCTCAGCAATATTCTAGGATATGGGTATTGATTCATCACATGGCCATGTGAACCATATAAGAACCCTGAGCAGCAGCTCCCTGTAGTCTCATGACCAAGGTGCCATCCTTACCTGAGTTAATGCAATGTCTTTGCAACGGATGGGTTTTGTGGCCATTTCAATGCCAAGTTGTCTTGGTCAACATTCTCATGGTTTTAATACAAAACAGCTGGCCACACAAATCAGAGGAAAGAAGATTTACTTGCTTACAGTTTTTGGAGATTTAGGGGTTCATTCTATGTGAGGAGGCTGTGGTCTACAGAGCTCAGGGCATTATAGCAGGAAGGAATGAGAGAAAGAGAGAAGAGAGAGAGAGAGAGAGAGAGAGAGAGAGAGAGAGAGAGAGAGAGAGAGAGAGAAGCAGAGATCCAGCTAGCAAAGTTATTAAAAAACAAAAGCACAGTCCCTAAGGTACAGTCTCTAAGGCAACGCCCCCAGGGACCCAGCTTCTCCAGCCATACCCCACCAGCCTAGGTTACCACCCAGTAAATCTACTACAGTGAACTTATCCACTAATGAAATTAGAACCTTCATGACTTAAATACATCAACTCTGATCATTAATACATGGGCTCTTCGGGGACAGTTTAAATCTAACCATTACACAAGTCAGACACCCAAGCATTAAAAGAGCAGTTTATATTTTCCCTGTCTTATTCCCAATATTCATCATAAGCAGGGTAATTTGGAAATTTCTTGATTATCTGCTCAAGTTACTACTACTGAAGTTTGATTTCTTCCTGGTGCTATCAAATTTAGCCCGAGCACTTCTGCTCCTGGATTATTCTCAGCCATGGCTGGGCAAGCTGAGCTCCACTGTCTGCCACGCACGCTGGAATGCGCAGCTCACAATGATTTCCAGACATGCCAGTCCCCTTCCTGTCGGGCCGTCACCTCGCCGCACGACCTTTACCAAGCCACTTCTCAATGCTCTGCTGTACAGAACATCAGGTTGTAATTATGATGATCTCTCTCTTCGAAATGTGATGAGAAGCTATTCATAACAAAGACTGTAAAAATTGCCAACACAGCAAGAGAAGTAGATATTAAATGTATGAAAAATTCTAAATTAAATATCCATTTCCTCTGTGGCTCCACGTGTCTTAAAGTCTATCTGTAAAGACAGCAGGAGCAAGAAGGCCTGATGAGGCCCTTCTGCTAATGCTAGCCACCAAATGCATATTTCACTGACCCCAAATATAGCCTTGATTTTCAGATAAATGATCTCTGCATGAGGGAGGGTTATCGTCTCATTGTTTTCTTCTAAAGCACACGATGCTTTTTTTTCTTTCCCAAGAAACCTGAGGTCACTCAGTTGATTTTAAATACAATGCTATTCGGTGCCAGACACATGACATGTTCTGGTTGCCGTCTGGACTTCAGTCTGGGATCATGTTCCCTTCATTCCCCAATATGCCTTCCAAACACTTGTGAGTGTACCGGAGGCCAGAGGGCTTAAAGGTGAGACCAGGTCAGGCTGGCACCTACTCTGCAGGACTTGGGGACAGAGGCATCCTTCAGAGCGAGCGGTGGGAGCAGCGATTGACAGGGTGCTGGCATGGCCCAAGGCCAGCGGAAGGACAGCGGGGGAGACGTGAGCTGCGTGATTCATTTCTGCGAGTTTCTGTCTGTCTTCCTTCTGCAGCCTGGCTCGGCTGCTGGTGTGGACACTGAGGTATTGCTGACCAGTGCCAGAGTCACAGGAGCATCCCGCTGTGCCTTTGGTCTTCCCATGTGACTGCATTTCCTGAACCGTCTTGTTGCTGTGTGTGCTCACGTGTGCACACGCAAACCTTCTGGCAGGGCTCCCAGGAGCGCTAGTGCTAGGATGAGGCCTCTATCAGTACGCGCAGAGCGTGATATTGATCACCTTGGCTCAAAGCCAGACGCCTCGTCCTTCCCTGCACACAATGGCACAGGTCCACAAGCCACCCCAGTGACAGCCCGCCTTGCTTCTTCCTGCAGAGCAGAGTTGGTTTTGGGAGGCCTTAGAAAACATTGCTTAAAAATGGAACTTCATGCTTGGCCAACTATGGGCAGGAATTTGGTTCCCTGACTGTCTGTGGTACGTTCTATATTTAGTTTCATGACACTTTCTGATTATCAGTGGAGTGGGAAAATTGATGTCACTCATAAGGTTTGTTTATTTCCATGTTTTTTTGCACAATTTTCTCTTTAGTACTAATTTGAGTCAATCCATGATTTATTTACTTAGTGATGCTGGGGATTGAATTCAGGGGCATTCTACTCTGAGCTACATCCCTAGTCTTATTTTATTACAGAGCCTTACTGCACACTGGCCCTCTGTCTCGGCCTCCCAAGTATGAGGATTTCAGGTGTGCACCATTATGTCCAGCCAGATCCATCACTTAGACTAAAAATTTAATGATAACTGAAAGGTCAAATTGATTTGTACAAGAGGAAGAGGAAGAAATCTCCCAAGTTCTCAAATTGTACTTTTCATGCACAGTTTGATCAAAATTATAAAAGTAAATGATTTAAGAAAGACTTCTTTGTCAAACTTGATATTTAAAATGATAAGATAGTCAGTGTCCCTAGAACTGAATAGAAACATGATTATCTTCAGGCAGACATCTTTCAAATCAAGAATGTGACTATAGAATTCAGACCCATTGCAATTGTCGAGATGACCCAGAGGAAAAGGTCATTCTCTCTTCTTTTCCCAAGTGCTGGGTCTAGACTTGACCTAAGCAGGGAGGAAAGGGAGGGTTCTTTCATTTCCTCTCTGGATTTCCATTCTGCTACTTAGCTTCATTGCCTTTCACACACCAAGAGTGTGCCAACCACCTTGCTTCTCAGAAGGAAGCAGGTCTGGCTCGTCATAAAACAACTGTGAATTGACTTCACATGTAACTTTCTTCTGTCCTCCAGGGAAATTGTTTTTGCTTACTTGTCTAGAGAGGACAAAGGAATCAACGCTCATAATAGACTTTGAGAGGCCATGCTGTCTGCATGGGAATGGCAGAGAAGGGAGAAAAGGGAGCTTCTGCTCTTGCCGTTACTTTTATTCCCATAGCGAGACCTGGTCCTAGCTGCGAAGGCCTGTTGTGCGTTAAGAGATGAATCAGCTGAACGTGGTGGCACACGCCTGTCTTCCCAGTACTCAGAAAGCTGAGACAGGAGGATTGCAAGTTTGAAGCCAGCCTTAGCAACCTAGCGAGGCCTCAGCAACTTAGTGAGACCCTGTTTCAAAATAAAAAACAAAAAGGGCCGGGATGTGACTCAGAGGTAGAACAAAAAAGAAAAAGAGAGAAAGAAAGAGATGAGTCCTACAGTTTTCATTATCCTCCATTTCATTTGAATTTTGGGAGATGCCCAGAGCAGGTCATTGATCCAGGCCCAAATAAAACTTAATCTTCATTCCAGACATTCCAGTTGTCATCTTAGGAGCGAGACCCTTGAGCGTCCTTAGCCCACCCCCTCCCTGCAGGTGACCTGGGGAGGTGTTTGACCCCTCAGGTCTTAGGTGCTCCGTGTGAAGTAAGGATGCCGCTGCTTGGCTCAAGGAGTTATGCCCAGGCTAAGCGAGGTGGTGGATAGTAAACTCCTAGCACAGTGTGTGACTCGGCTGATTCCTTAACAAAGTAAATTCCCCTTTCTGGGTGCCTTTAAGTGGCAGCAGTCTCTAGCCAACCCTGTGTAGCCTGCTTTTTAATGGCAGCATGTACAATCTAAAAACTCAGCTGTGATGTATTTGTTTAAATTCATTTTTTCAGCTCCACTATCACCAGCGTCACATGTAGCTTGCAATGACAGCACAGCTGTGAAGCTTCTGGGCGCCACATCCCCTGGAAGCAGGCCCGTGACAGTCCTGGAGAAGTTGCCGTGTTTGGCGTTCTTTGGGCACGCTTGCTGGATCCTTGAGTTTCCAGGCAGAAAGGGCCAGTGATATCTTATTCATTTACTCTGAATAGCATGTCTCAAATCCTTTCTTTGAAAGTCAGCAGATTATAAATAAATGGGTGGTATTTGTATACACTTTCTATTTCTGTCAGGCATAAATGAACCCAATACTCTTTCATGTTAATAGTCTATTTTGAAATTTGTTTTCAAAATCTGAAAAACTTAACAAAAAGAAATTTAATCAGAGAGTAAAACAGGGCTAGAAATATATTCAATAGTAGAGAATTTGCCTAGCATGTGAAAGGCCCTGGGCTTAGTCCCCAGTACCACCGAAACAAACTAAGAGAAAGAAAGAAGGAAAAAAAGAAAGAAAGGCGATATAGGTTCAATGATAAGCTCAAAATAGTTGTTGGATCAATATAATAGCACTTGATTGTTGTTTTCAAGATAATAAAAATAGAGAAATAGCAGCCTCGAGAGTCTAGACATTAATCTTTTGACCTAGGAAATCATTCTTTCTCCATACTCTTGAGGAAAAGTACTGTTTTGGAACAGTTGTGACACAGTGTGTCTAGCACTGTTTAATCCCACACATCTTGATGTCATCGAGGAATACTTAAAGCAGGTTGTGATTAGGAAAAAGGACGAGGTTAATATGGGCAGCCACAGGGTGCACAGGCCATCAGAGGCCAATTGAGGAGCAAGTCAGCTTACAGTTCAAAGCCTATTTTTTGCCTGTTCTCTCTTATTTTGAAATCATATTCTAGTTGTGATCTCAGGCAACCATTCCTTCTGTATTGTAATATTAGAATGCTGTGCTTGTAAATACAGGACAGGCATTTCCTCGTTTTTCTTTCCCTCGAGACTCTTAAAGAAGCATCATGTTGAGTTCATCCTCCAACTTCACCTTAGTAACAAAGCTTTGCATCTGGGTGGTTGTCAGACTGTAAAGTCTTCAAATCCAACAGGGCGGCACAAATCTTCCTGTCTTCCTCCTAAAGCCGGCTTTGTCATCCAGCTGACTCTTTGCCTACCATAGAAGAGTGGGACAGTTGAGATGTTGGAAGCTTTCTGGTCCTGCAGAAAGCACCTTCATTAAACTTTATTTCCAGGACATCACAACTCATCCTCTGACATTTTCAATTGCCTAAATAGCAGCTAACTTGACTGAAGTATTACCAATGTTCATAAAGACCAGTGACCCATCGGTCTCCGCCAGTCGTACCCAGGACTGCCTTTTTCCATTCCATAAACACACACTAAATGCCCTACATAAACCTTATGCTGTGTTTGGAACTCTGGACAATGTAAAGCTGAGTAGAGGATATGCCTTCGCTTCCAAAGAGCTCGCCTAAGAGAAAGCGTGACAGTAGCCTTCCATGATACAGAACTTAAATGTTAGAAACACAAAGCTATCATCCAAAGTACCATCTACTCCAAAAATTCTCACCTAGGGCCCTGCAGGATGAATTGAACCTATAGACATATTTGATTTGGCTCACACGGTATTCACAAAAACTCATTTAACAAATCATCAATATTCTGAAATGAAAAGCCACTATGTGAAATAAATGGAGAGCTGTGGAACACCAAGTTCCTTTCCCCGCTAGGTAATGCTTGGATGGACTACGCAGCTCCCACCCCGCCTGTCCGTCTTCTGCTGTATCCTCCCCACTGCAATCATTTCTTTAGAATATCCTGGGAAGTTCTTTGAATGTGACTTGTTTTCTCTATTTTTTTAGTTGTGCTCCTTTCTGCTCTCTGAGCTACAAGACTAGACCTGATTGATAAAATTTTGTGTTGTTGGAACCAAGCTCTGTAAGCATCCAGAGGAGATGCCCTACGCAAGACTTTCTGCAGTGTCTAGAGAGCCTGGAAATTGGGGGAAGAAGCCCAACGTGAAGACTGAAATACTGTGGATCCTCGAAAGAGAGTCCTTGGTTCTAAGACAGCAAGGATCACTGGCAGAAGATGGCATTAGCTCCATAAACAATATCTGTTCTTCTGACCTTCAAGAGTTGAGAAAGAGTAGAACAGGCTGAACTCCCATTATCCCTGTGATTGGACAAGAGGAAGAACATGGTCCCTGAACAAGGAAAGTCTCATCAGCTTTGCTCATAAAGGCTCCTTCGCCTTCCACTATTTCAGGTTCCTGCAGTGAGTGTCTTGAGATACTCAGAACTACGCAGATGACTCGTGATGAGGAGAGATGAACTGAGGAGAGATGATCACCTCACAAGAAAATCTTTACAAAGCCCCAAAGAGAATGGTTTTCTAGCAAAATAGGTTAGGTCACCGGGCGATGTGCCCTTGAAGGGGGCATCAGGAACCCTGGCCCCTTCCTGTCTCTCTTTTTGCTTCCTAGGGGCATGAGGTGAACAGGCCTTCTCCACCACGTCCCCCACCATGATGTATGGTGCCACCACAGCCCCATAGCAACAGGGCCAAGTGAGCAGGTCTGGAGCCTCTGAAACCAAAGTGTACCTTCACTTAAATTATCTCAGGTGTTTTGTCACAGTGATGGGAAGCTCACACACACACACACACACACACACACACACACACACACACACACAAGAGGAATTCTTCATGGAGAAAATAACCTTTCCATGGCTTTATTTTCATCCTGGACCTAACATGTTGAAAATTACGGCAACAGGCACATGTGCATGCGTGCACTTCCCGAGTTCCTCTTCTTCTAAGTAGTCTGTCTTGGACTTTGCAAAGTGGAATAAGAGATGTTGACTAAGGACTGACTTGGACCCAAAGGCAACAGAGAGGATTAGGTTATCCAAATTTCAATTCCTGACTTTAACACTCACAAGCTATAGGGACTTGAGCAGTTACCAAACTTCTCTAAGCCTTCGTTTCCTCATCTACAAACGGGAACAACTATGTGCACTTCATAGGGTTGTAGTAAGAACCGAAGTGTTTGCATCTATGACACACCAGGCTTAACCAACAGCAGCCGCAATGAACTACCAGAGTCTTGCTCCCAAGCAGACGGGGTCTCCTTCAGGCCCTCTCCCAGCACCTCCATCTATACAGTATGATTTACCTATAGTAAATAGTTTCATAGAGCCAGGCGTGGTGGCGCACACTTGTGATCTCAGCATCTGGAAGGCTGAGACAGGAGGAACGCAGTTTGTGGACAGCCTCAGCTGCTTAGTGAGGCCCTTTGCAATTCAGTGAGACCCTGTTTCAAAATAAAAAGTAAAAAAATAGGGCTGGGGTGTAGCTCAGAGGTAGAATGCCTCTGGGTTCCATCCCCAGCACCGGAAAAAAAATAGTTTTATATATGAGAAATCCAGCACTGACTATAAGGAATCTCTGAATGCATTAGATTAGGCCCCGACTGAGATAAATGCAGCCTAACTCATCAGTTTACTTCTGGTATGGAGGAACTTCTACTGCCAGCATCTTCCAGGCAGTCTCCAACTCTTGCTGAGTGGCTTCCTGAAATTATCAACAGGAAAAGGGGCTGGCTGTACCTACTGCTGAATTCATGTTACTTTGTATTCCTTTTGATCAAAAGAGAGAGGGATGCAGTTAATTTTTAAAAAAACTTTGGAAAAAACACAAAGAAAATTATTTCAAGGGTAACCATGACAAGTCACTTTTTAAGGATCAGACGTCAATGACTCATCTTGGGCCCTGAGTTTACCTTATTCAGGAATCCAGCTCACTGAAGAGTGACCAAGGCCGTGGACCATGGCGACACTGAGAGGCATGCACCCTGCCGGGACCTTGTCATTGTGGAGAGCAGCGGGACCCAAGGCCTGGCCCTGTTTCTGCCTCCCACCACTCACACGGGGATCTGACAGGGAAGTGTCAAAGATGTGTCCTCCTCTGTCCCTGTGGATCTGTGGCTAACTCTGAAGCTGAGGTTAGCCAGGGGCTAACTCTGTGCTAAGGACCCTTGTCCTGTGGCCAATGAGGGAAAGGGCGACACCTTGCTTACAGGACCTGGACAGATGGACACTTCCTACCAGACACTGAGGCTGCATCCCACTCTGGCTCAGAGATCAAAACCAATCTTGTTGGTTTATTTTCACTCTGAGTGGGAATGGAATTTAAAACACTTTTTACTTTAAAACGTTAAGTTGCTTTGACCTGAGCATGTACACATCTGGTCTTAGTGCCGGGAAAGCCTAAGTCAGTACTGTTTGGTTACCGACAGCACCATTCTTATTTCAAACACTGGTTATTCTGGACTCTCCAACATGTATTACCACTCCCGATCACTGCCGCTGAGATCCATGCAGGACGGTTGTGAACATTATAGATATGTCTCCCTTCGGCACCTGGTAACTCAGGAAAACCAGGTAGCTTCAACTGAAGCTGCCAACCGGCTTCCTATGAATCATGTTAATTAAACGATACATATTTTTACCTAAATGTAGAAAGTTTATAAATATGCTAAATCTTTCAGTGACCTGATGATGCTTCCAAAGGCCAAGCAAGTGTCTTCCTGGGACGCGTCTTGAGACTATGTTGTTTCAGAGATGTGTGGCACTAGCTCACCTGCGTTACTTATGGCTTACTTTCACCGTGTGTGTTTGTCAGTTTTCCGTCACTATCACAAAATACCTGGGACGATCAACTTATGAAGAGAAAAGGCTTGTTTTGGCTCACAGTTTTGGAAGTTCCAAACCATGTTCACCCAGCTGCTTTGGGCCTGCTTGGGGCGAGGTCGCATGTCAAGGGGGGAGCTTGAGGAGGAGCAAGACCACTCACCCCTGACTGGGAAGCACAGAAGAGTGCAGAGCCAGGTGTGGTGGTGCACACTGGCCATCCTAGCACTTGGGAGGCTGAGACAGGAGGATTGCAAGTGTAAGTCCAGCTTCAGCAATGTAGTGAGGCCCTCAGAAACTTATTGAGACCCTCAGGGCTCTTACCCTTACTGTGTTTCAAAATTAAAAAAACAAAACAAAACAGGGCTGGTAGTGTAGTTTGGAGGTAGAATGCCCCTGTGAGTTCAAAATAAGAAAAAGACAAGAGAGTCTATATAATGGTTTAAATTTAGAATGCCCCCTAACCCTCACAGAAACAGGTAGCAACGTTGGAAGCGGGGCTTCGCTGTAAGCTCACCAGTGGCTAACATTTTGTGATGGAATTACTGGACGGTCACCTAGGCAGGTAGGGTGTGGATAGAGAAGGTGGGCACCTGGGCGTGGCCTTGGGGACCGTACATGGCTCCTGGCCCCTGCGTGCTCTCCTGCTCTGGCCTCCACGAGGCGAGGAGCAGAGCTCGTGCTCTCTCTCCCACCACATGGCCTGACCTCCAGCTGCACCCCAGCCTCACAGAGACCAAATTCTGAGATCTCCAAAAGACTGTGAGCCAATCAATCGTCCTTCCTCCGAGTCGTGTGGTCAGTTGAGAATGCCAAGACAAGAGAAACGGGCCAGTGCCTTTAACCCCCACTCGAGGGCGTGCTTCCAATGGCCTCCAGACCTCCACCGGGCCTGCTCCCAGAAGTGCCACCCTGGGAACCAGGCCTCTCACACATGGGTGGGTCTTTGGTATTCAAGAACCAATCAATAGCACCTTGCAAGCTACCTCTATGCTGAGACATCCATTTTAGGATAAGAAAAGAGAGAAGCCTCCATTTCTGCTTCTGAACATTTCACCTGCACTAGTATTGAACTGACTTCCTGACAACACGGGCAGGTGTCTACCTTCCTTCTAAGTTTTTTCCTTCCTATGCCAGGAGGCTCTCTGGCATCAGCAAAGACAAGCTTCAGGCGCTCTCTGCCCCTCCTGGCTCTGCTCGTTTGTATTTTCCCTGTCTGAGGTTGGACTGACTGTGGGGCTTTCCAGAGGAGTCAGGAGTTTGGATAAGCCAGCGGGTTAAGCAGGTTTTATGACCAGCTGTGTAATAAAATGCATCCAGGGGTCACCAGAGAAACTTTAATCAGCACCAGGGGTCACTGGATAGCACTTCTAGACAGGAGAGGAAGAAATGAGGAACAGAGATTCAAAGGGGAGGAAGAGGAGTTGGGGGAAGGGAACAGGGACCGAAGGGTCTCAAGTTATCAGAAGTAACTTAAAAACATCGATGTGTTTTGCAATCAGAAATGGGAAAAAGAGCATAATTGCCCAGAGGAAACAGGAGATCTGCTGCAAATTTAGATGGGAATTGTACCCAAAGACTTAATTTTTCCCCCCTTGTGCAGTTTTGCATGAAAGTTTGGCCCTATGACTGGTCTCAGGATGGGTATCAGATATCTCACCCCGAAGGAAGAAACATTCCCAGCAAATCCTTCTCCCCTTAAGGAAAAAGAAAAACTCCTGCATCCAAAAATCAGAGCCTGGGCAGACAAATTGGCACCACTTTTTTCACTTTCTGGCCTTTTTTATTTTCTGTGTGGAATAAGACTGCAGACTCGAGTCACAATTCACAAATATTTGGTAGTATTATGTTGCAAGAAACCAGGGCAGGGGGACCAAAAGAAGGTAATTCTTAACAGCTTTGCCTTCACTCACGCAAACAAACTTTATGCTTCTCAATAAATCTCCTGGTTTTGTAAGTGGCCATTAAAATAACAGATCATTTGATTAAAATTCTGTTTTCTTTGCACAGCGGTCATTTGGAGTTTTGGGGACCTCCAAATGCGGTCTTGGCCATGATGTCATTAGTATTTTATTAATGCATTCGAAAGGTTAAGAGCTCTTACATTTTATAGGGCTTTTAAAAGCAAACATTTGATTGTCTCTTGCATAAACGGAGTCTGAACCCATTAAAATGCGACAACAGCTTCAGAGCGGATCCTGTTTGAGGGTAAAAAGAGAAATTGATCAAGGATTTGCTACATTTCTAATCGCTTTTGAATTACATGAAAACTGAACTGAGGCCAATATTTGGGAATGGAAAAAATTAAATCCAGTCCCACACCTTTTAATATAATAATGAAACTTTTTAAAATCAGGTTCTCCCCCTTCCCCTATTGCAGTCAGATGTTTCTTTATGGCACAAAAATTAGTTTATGTTTTGGAAGGTTTATTTTTTTCTTTCTACTCCAATCACAAGGCAGTCCGTTTGTCATTAAAAATAGAATAAAATAAAAATAAAAAATAGGTGTAGTTCAGGAGTCCTGGCCTAAAATAAAAGATCTCAGGGCTGACAACTGTTGATTTGCCTTTGTTGTTTATTTGGGAGAGCATCTGTGTCTGCGTAGCTTTGGGATGTTCTCCCATTTTGGAAGTAAAAATTCAATTAAGGCACTTTGTGAATTGCATACTAACTCCAACACAAAATAATAAAACCAGTGGCACTGGCATATATTGCTATCTTCTTTTCTTTTCTTTCTCTCTCTGTCTTATCACCTATTCTTTTAGGTGGGCTTGCCCCATCCAGGGAATGGTCTTTTGTATATATGGAAGAGAAAACACCAGCCCTGCATCCCTAATTTGCATCCCCTAATTTACAGTAGGAGCTCCATTCTAATTTTCCCCCATTCTTGCATCCCCGACGGCAAGTTTTCTACTCACATTATTGTTTTCGTTGTTAACTTCAGTGACCAACTACATTTCTCATTCTAGCACATTCTGCCTCTTCACGGTATATTATTCCTTTCACATTTTTGTCCCTCGCAAATGAACGACCGAAAAGCCATCTCCTGGAGCTTCTCTGTTTTAATTGCTTCTGTGCTCTGTGCATTGGAGAAGCAGGGACTTAACTAGCAGGAGCCGATCAACAGATAGGCTTGCATAACACACACTTAATTATCCAAACAAGGCTTTCTGGAGAAAGTCTTCTGACAACTACCCCCTGAAATAAATATACCTCGGTGACTGTCAATAGTAATAAAACCCACAGGATCATTTCTTAAAGCTTTTATTGTTTGCCTGTAATTAGCATGTTGATGTGATTAAAGCTACATTTGACTTTTGATAAACCCCAGACTCCTATAGATAACGTTTCCAGCAGTTCAAAGCTGCTTTCATTAGAAGCGATATTTATCTGATTTGTAACCAATCAATTGGAAATAAAACTTTCCTGTGGCGTGCCTTTAAAACAGCCAGCAGCAACCCCAGTTTCCTCACGCCCCTCTCTTCTTCCAGGCGGAGTCCTTGAATGAGATGGATTCCATATGGTTAGGAGGAGGAGAGGAGAGAGGAGCGGGCGGCGGGCAGGGGCTGCGGAGGTAGAGCTCCCTGTGCGGAACCCTTGCAGACTCGGCCTTCTTTCTGCTTGCTGCAATTGGTAGGCTAGCAGCCTCTGTAACCAATTTTCTTGCAAAATACACTTTCGTGTGGCCGCAGAAAAGCCTGAAGAACTGGGGTTCGTTAAAGGCCATATTTGGACTCCTTACTCTGCTTCTAGATTTTTAAGTCTGTTTGATTCTTTTATCAGATTCTTTTGATCTGCTCTTAACTTTATCCTTTTTGCCCTTCCTCAAGGTTATTTCTCCCTCTGCGTTCATCCTCTTCCCATCTCACGGTGTCTTCCTTTCCTTTTCTCCTCTCTCTCTTTTTCTTTCTCTGACTTTTGGTTTTATGTTTGTTTTCTATAATAACATTTTGTTTGCAATCACTTTAATTTGCCTTGTTCAAAATTATGAAACTCTAAATGCTGACATCTTGACAAATAGGCTCCCCGGGCGAGGCTTATCTGCTCCAGCAGACACGCTGAGAACAGTTCTGAGCATCCACGGTGGCGGAGGACGGAGCTGTAGCGTCCGCTGTAGGAACGCTGCACCCGCATCTTATTTTCGGTGTAACTTTACCACTGCACAAAGGCATTCGTTTTTTTTCTCCCTAGGAAGAAAGAAGAAAAGGAGAAAGGAAGCCAATCCACCTTCCAAATCTGTACATACCACCCAAAGCACTTCTTGTCTCGTATCCACCACACTCCCCAAATGTTTCATATTTTTTAAAATGCAATAGAAGAAGAAAAATATTTTCTATAATGAGTGTTGACATGCAAACCTTTATGGATTTCGAGCTACGCCTCATTAAAATCTGTCTTTAACTGTGTGCTAAACATGTGTACAAACGCTATGTGGGCCATGCTTCTTAAATTGAGTTTTAAAGTGAATGTACATTAACAAAATATTTTATTGCTATTATACAACAAAAACATGAAATTTATATCCATGAAGCCACTTACACTAATCTGGACATGTTCAAAGGCTTTCCATTTTTATTTAATTATATGGTCTCCCAGTGCCCATTGCAAGTGTTTTCTCAAACACTGTAATTTATAACTTTATAGATAACCATACAATTTCAACCTAACTTAAGTACAGACAATGTAAGTGTATTGTCTCAAAAATGCCGATTCTGTGTATTCTAGAAATGACCTCAGTTCTGGCATTTAACGTCTTGGAAATGACTGCCATTCCATGCACCTATGGCCCGTATGCAACTGCACTTGAAAACCCAGGAAACAGGAGAAGGAATTACTCCTGCAAAATGCATGGCTGCAACAAGGCTGGGTGCAACAAGTGTGTCTCTTCTGGTCTGGGGTTTATGCAATGTCTCATGGCCAGGAAAATTTCAGAGGCTGCCGGTCTCAGGGAACAGGCTCTGCGCCTCTCCAAAGCAAGTTTTATCAAACATTTTAGACATTTTTATTTTCCACTTATTTTTAGAAACCATTGTAGAAACCATTAGCAATCCATTTTTTAAGTCAGCCGTAGTGTGGCTCTTCACTTGGAATGCTTTCTGTCATTTCTCTGTTTTCTAGTTGATAAAAGTTAAGGTGACTCCCTGCAAATATATCACGCCACCCAAACACAGAGTATTTATTTTCACCATCGTGACTTTAAATCCACGGAGATTATTGATCACATCTTCTGGATAAAAATTTTATTTCTGCTAAAAAAATGTTAAGTATTTTTTTTTTTTTTTTTTAGAAATCAAAGCTGGAGCTTTTTTTCCCTCCACATCAATTCCTTGGATTTCAGTATCCGTGTGATCACTAAATTAACAGAGCATTTCAGCTTGAGAAATGCCTTAACATTAGATTCTGTGCATAACTAAAACCACAGTGATAATATTTCAAGTAGCAGAAAAAACAGAGGCTTATAGATTTACAAAGATAAAGTGTGCACTTTTGTAATATATTCTCGTGGGAGCTATCTGACTTATGAGCTAATATGTCACATAACTAAAAGGAGAGAGGGAAATCTGATTTACTTGCTGTTCCTTGTGGGTGTTTATATTTGTGGGATGGAGACATAGCTGTGGCACCACGAGTCACCACTTATTTTGTGTCTTTTCTATGATTCTCTTCTCATGGACCAGGTATCATATATATAATGCCTTTCCGTTTTTGAAATGGAGAATATATACTTTTTAAGCCATTAAGTATAACTAAACAGTGACAAATATCAGAAAGAAAACTGAAAAATCTAGCCAGCTATCCAGATAGCTTCCCTTTATAAAGCCAAAGACCTGGGTGTCTGAAAATCAAGGGATTGGCCTAATGTGCTCAGTTTTATTCAGTTTTATTCAGGTGTTAGACATCCTGTAGACATAGCCACAGGCTCTGGTCCCTGTCTGCTGGGTTTGCCTGTCACCTTCAGATACGGGGCATCCCCAAAGGTTTTAGTGGAGCAATGGGAACATGATTGAAATGACATTCGCCAGGCTGCATCGAGAGGGGAAGGTTTGGACAGTGTTTCTTGCAGGTAGCCACGCCAAGTTATTCCAATTTACATTTCTCTCCTAATAATCCTAAGATGATTTTCTTCTCCATCAGCCTTTGCACTGGTGTGCATTAATTCTTTTATTTTTGGTTCCTGAGACAAACATACTATTTTTAAAAATTCTATACAAAATGGAGGTCTTAGTTTTGGTAGTAAGTTCCATGCACACCATCAAAAATGGTTCTGTTTCTACATCACCACAAAAAAAAAACCCTGCTGATAGATTTCTCCTCACTTCAAGTGTTAGCTGAAGGCAGAGGGTGTCTTCTGTTTCCCCATAACTCTCCCAAACAACAGAAGGCCGTGGCTTTGGGCACGTCTAGATGAGAAGAAACAGCCAGGTGTCCACGGCACCATTAGGCTACAGAGCTAATTTCAAGTCCAAGTCTCAATTTGTAAGAGATCGACTTTGCCTTTTTAAAAATTTTCTTACAGACTAACATGAAGCACACAAGAGTGTGCACTAGTGTTAAGTCTCTGAAGTCCGATCACACGTTGGTGGTGAGATTAGCACCAGGCAAAGCCCACGCCAGCTCCTCAAACCTCCAAGATGAGGACAGAGATGTGCGTGACTGCGGGTTGCACTCATATCACAGAGCAGCGCTCGGGATGCTCCTTAAGACTCACTCACGGATGTGCAAAACTTGTCTGCTTAAGTTTAGGGGGAAACACCCCAACCATCTTTATTTTTTTAGGTCTCTATGTGGCCACATGGCTAGTAAGATGGTATTTTTCACTTCTCCACGACTGGAAACCCAGCACAACAAAAGCAAGTTAAAGAAGTTCCAGTTCCACATACTGGAGTTCTAGAAATAAATGAATATAGTAACCTCTACTCTCCGGGTTGCAAAAACACAAATTCTTAAAAGCAAGTGGAAGGATTCTTCCAAAGGAAATCCTCCAAGCAAAATGGTGGTGTTGGGTAGATTGTTTCTCGAGGTTTCGGGGGGCTGCAGACTCTCAAGGAGAAGCAGATCGGGGCGGTGAGCCTTGGCATTCTTGAACACGCCCGGGAGCCCCTTCTGGAGCCTGCTCTCTTTAGGTTTTGTGCGAAGGCCCAATGGAGGTGCTGGACGGCGTGAGTTCCAAAGACTTTGTTTACTCTGGGCTTGGCAACTTCTGCGCAGCCACTGTGGAGCCCAAAAGAAAGAACACCAAAGGAGAACTTTTAAAAAGGAAGAAAGGAAAAAGAAGAGAAAAAGAACAGGCGCTCTTAGCTCCAACGGAAGCTATGCCAAGAAGCAACTAACTAAAAACAGACTGAACAGAGACAGAAATGAGGAAGGAATGAAATGGTTTGGCGTCCGGCAGACAAACGCACAACAGGAGAATTCGCGTGGCTTCAGAGCGGCCCTTGGCGTCTACCTCAGAGATTAATTCGCGTGTGGGTTATGGATGTCGCTTTTCAATTTTTATTTCTGGAAGGGTATTTTGCAATGTGTTAGTAAGAAAAAGATGAACTATTTTCCTTATTTTAAATAGTGAAAAGATCACCATCTCCCCCGACTCTCCCAAATTCTACCTCTAATTTATTGCAGTTTTAAAGTGTGTGTGTGTGTGTGTGTGTGTGTGTGTGTGTGTGTGTGTGTGTGTTGAATCACTAGCCCACTTCCTAGGATCTCAAACCAAATAAAGCACTAAAAACCCAAATGTCTGGGCCTACTGCCTTTCAACTAGTTTTTGAACACTCCCTTTTGAGGAGATAGGGGACTGTTTGCCTTTTTTTTTCTTCTTCCATCTACTGTAACAAAAAGAAGGGGGGTGGGGGCTGCTGTTCCACAAAAAGGCAGGGAGGGTGCGGTGAGGGCCAGCTCTGATTCTGCATCACCCTGAGTCCAAGCAGCCCCGGGCTGAGCTCTGAGCTCTGAGAGTATTTGGCGGATTTGATGGAATCCGCCGATGGCTGGTGCGGTAATGAATGTCTCCAATGTTTGTCTGTGATTAGAACGTTTTCATGTGTCCTCGTGGGCCCCGCTGAGCTTCCGGGTATGTGTGGAGGCTTAGCACACTCAAATCACCCCTGGAAGGGCACGCTGGCGACGCCCAAGGAGAAAGCTCACCACTGTAAGGCTGATTTCACTCTCACCTTTGACCAGGAGAAGTAATTACATATAATTTGTGGAAAGAGTTCTTCTGGAATGACAAAACATAAAGGAAACACAGAATTTTTTTTTCCCTGCGGTGCTGGGGGTTGAACACAAGGTTTTCTGCCCACTAGCCACGTGCTCGACCACTGAGCTGCACCCCTGAGGCCTAGTAGCTTGTTTAAACTAAACTGAATACTTTTCAGATAAGAAATCCCAATTCAGTTTGAAGTGGGTTATTTCCCTCTTTCTTGTTATCAAAGCCCTGGGCTCTGAGCTTCTCTGAAAGCCGGGGGCGCCTATGGCCAGGCTCTTTAGACCATTTTCTGCAGAACTACAAAGTCCCAACTTGATGACGCACAGATCCTCCGCTGCCAGACACTTGTTTTCTTCGATGATGGAGTGGTTCTGAGGGCACTGGCGGTGACAGATCACAGCCGACAGCAGGGAGGTCCGCAGGGCAGCACTTGGGCACAGTGTTCTGTCCTCCTCCTTGCCATTCCAGTCCCCTCTGCCAGTTGCACCAACCTTAGCGGGTGTGTTGGGAGACACAAGGAAGGCACCTCTGCCAGTGTGTGCGACCCCACCCACCCCTAGGTAGCCGTCGTCCTCGCCCCAGGACATTTGTGTCACTTCTGAGCTCCCAGTGCCTTTGCGAGGAGTCTCGTGAAGCCCATATCTTACCTCACCCGTCCCCGTTCCAGTGAGTTGTACACCAGGCGAGCTCCTCGGTGGGCGGAAGCTTTGAGTGTTGTGTTACGGAGATCAAGTCTGCACGTGTTACCCAGGTAGCGCGTTCCACATTTTGGTGCTTCTCTTTCTACTGATCTTCAGTTTGAATCTGAAGATCCTTGTGGTGAAGCTAAAAGGAAGAGTTAGACAACGGTAGGAGATAGTCGTGTTTATAATACGGTGAGAGGGAAGAGCTGCCACGCTGCCGCCCTACAGGCCCCGGCCACTGACTTGCTGCTGCCAGTATTTTCCAGGTCACTGAGTGCTATTTTTCCTTTGTTGGAAATTTTTTCATGGCTGAAAATTTAGAACCGTGTTTTCTATATGTGGCTACAAAGAGGTATTTTTTTTTGTTTGGTTTTTGTTTTCGGTGCTGGGGGTTGAACCCAGGGGCATTGTACCTCTGAGCTACACCCTCAGCCCGATTTTTTGTTTTTTATTTTGAAACAAAATCTCACTAAGTTGGGAAAGTCCTTGCTAAGTTGTGGGCTGGCTATGAACCTGAGCTCTCCTGGCTAGACTCCCAAGTACTGGGATGACAGGTGCGCAGCACCGTCCCTGGATGGTAATGGAGACCTTGAAATGTGACTATTCTGTATTGATGTAAAAACACATACACCGGATTTTGAAGACAGTGCAAAGTATAAGATACCTCACTAACTTATTACATATTCAATATCCAAAATATATTACATATTTTGGATAAAAAATACATTATTAAAATTATCTTTACTTTTTCCCCCTAGTACTTAGGGATTGAACCCAGGATATTCTACCAATGAGCTATATATCCCTAGTCCCTTTAATTTTTTATTTTGAGTCAATGTCAAAATAAGTGGCCCAGGCTGGGCCTCAAACTTGTGATCCTCCTGCCTCAGCCTCCCAAGTAGCTGGGATTTTAGGTGTGCACCGCAACACCTGGTTTACATGGCAGTCTGTGTGCATGGAGAGGTCATTTATTGTTTGGCCTGTGGTTAGTGGTAAAGTCACTATCCCTTATCGTTCTTGTTTAAGGTGGACGAGAGTCATTTACTTATAGCAAAGAACACTGTTTTTATAGTGTAGATTAACGAATGGCTTCATTCCTTAAATGCACTGAGAGAGCATTAGCAGAATCCAGACATCTGACCTCAGCTGTGCTGGGGCCGCAGGGCAGGAGAGAGCGGGCGCTGACAGAGGTCTGCGGTAAGCACACTTGACGTCCAAGACTGCTAGGACTGACCGGAGAATCCATGACGGACATAGATGACTTTCCAAACCCCGAGTTCTCCAGCTGAGCACAGCAGAACATGACCCAGAGGAAGCCAGCGCACAGAAGACCTGAGGAGTCAGATGGACCTCCAACCGCCCCACTACAGGGCTTGTTCAGAGAGGAGGCCGTGAGGCCGCCGGGAGGAGGCCGTGGCTGGTTTCCATCTTGGAGGAAGGGGCTGTTTCCATCAGCCTGCCTGCCCGAGATTGCAGCTGAGCCATATTTAGCCTCTAAAGCTACATGTTTTAGTGCCTGGCTCTTTTTAACTGGCATATGTTAAGAGCTTTGAATTAACAGGTGCATAAAAACTGTCGAAAAACACTTAAATCTCAAGACAGACTGTCAGTTGTATTAAAAAATATGATGTTACATAACCACACACGCTCAACACGTCCAGCATGTTACAGCGTGGAAAGTCCTTTCTCCCTCCAAGCAACCCAGCAATGCTAACCTGCACCGTGACACAAAGGCCCTGGCCCTTCTGGGGCCCTGGAGGGCAGGGGTTCCAGGCAGAGGAGGCTGGTGGTGGCAGACCACAGTCCTGGAGGGAGGCACTCCCTCCCAGTGCAATTGTCTTCCTGTTGTTGAGATCCCCTTTGTGAGCCCAGCTAAGGCTGAAGGAAAAAGAACTCCTAGGGTGCTGGGAGGCACAGCCGAGTTTGCTCCTTTTAAGGAATATAAATTTATCACTCTATGTGGTGAAATTGAAATTAAAATTAGCACCGGATGATGGAGAGAGAGATCGCGTTGCTTAAAGTTGGGTGAGTTACGGCTGTCTCAAGTGAGTGTCAAGACACGACTTGGGTAAAAGAAGATGAGTCACGTATGAGCCACTTAAACCAGAAGGTGAATCATATGTACTTCCAGACATTCAGAGTCCCATTATTATATTTTTAAAGACAATAGTTATCTATGGATAACTCTGTGGTCAGGATGGAGGGACCTAGCATTTCTGACTAAATACTTTTTCTTGGACATAGTATGTACCATAAAAGCATTTTTAGGGCAATTTTAATTTAAAAAGTTTGGGTAACCTTGGCTATGTTCGATCTGATTCCTCAAATTCAGCACTGGGTCCTACTTTACCAAATAGCTCAGTGACCATGGCCAAATCAGTTACATTTTCTAAGCCTCGTTTAGTTTTTCAACTGTAATATGGAGGCAAATGGAGGTAAGTGTGGGTGAAAAAGACTCAGCCTTCATCTTAGTTCTAAAAAGAGCAAAATCCTATGCTTGGTGAAGTTCTACCTGGACTGAGAGCCACTCTGGATAGCCCTACGTAGACCGCCAAAGCTGGGATACTGGTCTTGCAAGGAAGATTGTTTGTTTGTTTGCTTTGGGGGCCTAACCTTTAGATGCCTGCTATTCGTTTGCATTCCCGTCTGTCCTTTTGTTTAGTGTGCATTTCAGACCCAGGAGGCTGCCAGAGTCAGGTTTTCAGAGCAATGGACCCTCAAATGCATGTGCAAAGCTTTGCTGGGGACTATATTTGAGGACAACAGAGATAAGAGGGCAGCTGTTGGGTAGAGTGAGCGTTGCACTACAAAGACCTCAGCAGGTGGTGGTGGGGAGGCCCCACTTCTGCCCAGGTCAGCAAAGGGGGCAGTCCTCTGCATCCTCACAGCAGTGCTCTTTAGCTGCAGGCTGCCGCACCCATACAGGGTGGGGGAACCCCTTCTGGCAAGGCTGTTCACTTTAGGCAAGAGCAACTCCAGCAGAAATGAGGGCCATGGGCTGTTAGCAGCCTCCCCTGCTGGAGGAAGGGCGATGTGGTCAGGGGTGTGGGCTGGGCAGCCCTCCGTGGACCATCCACACAGAGCACACACAGGACCCTCCTGACGGTTCTTACCCACTTTCTCTCTCTCACAAGACATGTGACCTTAGACAAGAGAATTATTGTCCCAAACCCACACTCTGCTCATTCCTAATTTGGAGATAACAGAACCAGGTAAGGTTATGAGGGCTAAAGAAATGATATGTGTAAGGCATCTAAGAGAGTGTCTGATGTATAATGGTCTTTTAAAATGCTAGTTTCTCCTTACTCTATTCAAATATAAATTCTTTATTTTTAAGGATATTTTCAAAACAAGAAGATATGATGAATATGTGACGCTCTTGAGGCTGGTCCTTGGATGTAAACGTCCTCCTGTTTAAACAGTCTCACTCTATGTGGAGGGCTGGCACTGGACCAGATTGTTTTTTGCCCCCCTAAAGGACATTTTGTTTGTTTGTTTGTTTGTTTTTGTTTTGTTTTGTTTTTGCAGTACTAGGGATGGAACCCAGGGACTTTCTACCTCCAAGCCCTATTTTTTATTCTTCATTTTGAAACAGAGTCTTACTAGGTTGCAGAGGGCCTCACTAAGTAGCTGAGGCTGGCCACAAACCTGCAATCCTCCCATCTCAGCCTTCCAAGTACTAGGATTACAAGTGTGTACCACCACGCCAGGCTCAGGACCTGGTTCTTAAAAAAAAAAATACAAACATACTGAAATTGTGAGATCTCTCTGTACCCCACGGCCGCCACCGGATGGCTCTCCACCACGCAGCCGGCCCCAGCAGTGCTCAGCATTGGGTGTTGATGTGCTAGGACTGAGGTTGGAGGTGCTCCCCAGAAGGGCTCCCCTGCCCCCTTCTGTCTTGACTTGAGGGCCTGTCAGTAAGTATCCTGCCAAATTTCTTTGACATGAGTTTGTTAAAATGAAGAAGATTCAGATGGGGTAGAGAGGAGGCAGGCAGAAACGTTGGCTTTTTTGCCAAATCCCTTTTAGACATGACCCCAAGCGGAAGTCAGAGAGTACGTGCAGTTCCTGATCGGCCGCCTCCCCCGGAAGGTGTTGTTAGTACTTTGTGATGGTTTTATAAAATTATATGATTAGCATGTAGAATGTACGATGTTTATCGTATGTATTATTTATTGACTTTTATGGTCATCCTATTATTGTTGGGGGAGGCATCATATTATCGTCGTTTCGTCCTGACTGAATGGTAAGAAGTCAGCCTCTGTCATGGGCCTGGACGAGCATGGGTCTGGGCCAAGAGGCACTGCACTGGGGAAAGATGCACGTGGAGGGCTCATGACTGACACAATTCCCGCTCTCTGGAGACTTCCCTGTGGCCGTGCGTGACATTCAGAGACACAGGTCAGAGGTCAGTTGCCTCCTCTCTGTCCTGCTGGCCCCTGCCCTCTGCCCTCCCCTCTGTCTTCTACCCACAGAGGCTTTCTCCTTTCCCTTTCTCAGCGTCAGCCACGATGGCATAGCAAACACAGCGGGTCAAAAAGAGGAGAGACAGCATTGTAAAGCCAAACCCTGTTGGTATGTATTTGAGATTTTATTTTATTTTTTTTTATCCTGGTATTGAACCCAGGGGCATTCTACCTCCAAGCCACATCCCCGCCTATTTTATTTTTATTTGGAAACAGGGTCTCACTGGGTTGCTGAGAGTCTCATTACTTGCTGTGGTTGTCCTTGACCCTGCCATCCTCCTGCCTCGGCCTCCCAGGTACTGCAGGGATTGAAGGCGTGCGCCACCACACTTGGAATATTCCGAGTTTTGCAAAGGTAAAAAACAGTTGTTACCCGGGAAGTTATCGGGTCAAGCTCCGGGAGAAAATTACTGAAAAGGCACCGGGCTCTGGCACTGATGACCTCTTTAGCTGGGAGATATTTTTATCTCTCATTATGGAATGGGAAGATCTTCTTCTCTAAATATAAGAATGAAGTAAAATCTTCACCAGCCCATAAGCAACTTACAATAGAAAAGAAGAAAATTAGAACTTAGAGCCATAACAATAAAACAGACGAAGACAACCCACACAAAACCCACTCTCCAAACCACTGTGAGAGCCAAACAGCCCCACTCCTCAGGGCATATTGCTCTTTATTTTAGTTTATTTACACGAAGGCATCCATTGCCTCTCTTTGGAGGAGTCTGGGGTGTTTTAGAGGTAGAAGTGAGTTTTTGTTGGTGATTTATATTAGCAGTTTTTCATGATTATTATATAAGACAGCGGGTGCTTCTGTATTTCATCTTTAAAGTATGTAACAAGACCCTGAGAAATACTAGTCAATTAAAATAGCTCACGTTACCATTTGGTTTTCGAGAGCAGCTGTGACCCACAGCTTCATCAGCGACTCGTACCCCGTGCTTGGTCAACATGCAGCACGCCGTACCTATGCAACGCAAACCTCACGGTAAATCAGGTCTGGGGCCAAAGTATAGACTCTGAATGATCACAAGACTGGAAGAAAGAGTGGGATGGAGGTGGAGGGGGACCGGGCAGTCTGATGCGTTTTAGCATCTCTGGGGACAACCTTGCAGGGCCCTGTCCTTCTGCCGCATCCTGGCAACTTGGCGTGGCCCAGTGGCCTCTGCTGGGCCAGCGGCAATGGCTTCGCGAAGGCCAGCTCCTCTCCCATGCCCAGACTGTCCCTTCATGTCACTTTCAGTCTTGGAGAAGCAGGACAGCACGGGCACACATATACCCCACGGCATCTGACATCCTGGTGAGGTCAAGGTGCTATGACCCCCCAGGTCTACCAGTGGGGGAGAGGAGTTAGGTGGGAGCTGGCTGCATCGATTCCCTCTCCTTGCTCTCAGCTGTGAACCTCTCTTTGTGTGTGTCCCAGGGCCCTGCACATGCCAGGCTCTGCCGCTGAGCTACGCCCCAGCCCCAGCATCACTTCTTCATAGAGCCTATCCGCAGATGTGCTTACTGAGAGCGTCCAGCGAGGTTCTGACGTGGTCCCTGCAAAGCAGTGCTCTCCTAAGTAAAATGCTGGCAGTTAATCCTGGCCTCAGACTATTTCCCTAGAGGGCTTGAGTCAGACAGGAGGGTGGCATGAAGTCTTCCCAGAAACTGGTCTTTTTTTGTTTTTTGTTTTTAATTCTGGGGATTGAGTCCAGGGCACTCTACCTCTGAGCTATATCCCAGCCTCGTAATTTTTTGTTTTGAAACAGGGTCTCACTAAGTTGCTATGGCTAGCTTCTAACCTGTGGTCCTCCTGTCTCAGCCTCCTAAGTACAGGGATTAGAGGCTAAAACTGGCCTTTTTTGTTGTTGTTGTTGTACTGGGGTTCCTGGAAGCCCTTATACCTCTGGGATACACTCCCAGACCTATTTTTACATTTTATATTTGGAAACAGGGTCTCCTAAGCCAGCGCGCGCGGCTGGCTTCGAACCTGCGCGATCCTCCTGTCTCTGCCTCCCAAGCGCAGGGATTACAAGCGTGTGCCACCACACCCGGCTTAAAACTGGCCTTTTTAATCTGCTTGAAGCATTGTTTGAATCTAGACAAAGGATGCCCCAGTAAGGAACCCCTCTGGGGAGTTGGGGATACCAGTAAGTCCTCCTTGTTAAAGTCCTGCTAACAGAACGGCACGAATGTGTTTCAGGCATGAAGGGAAGGAGTCTTTCTCTCACTGGTTCCTCTGCTGGTCCGCGTGGCAGGGGTGGCCTTCAAGGACCACTAAGTGGCAATGCTGAGAGCAGGAATTGGCACATCTTCAAAGGAAAGCCACCAAAGAGCAGTAGAGGAGGGAGCTGGGCAGGAGGAGGAGTGGCAGGCAAGACTGTGTTCTGAAGAACCACGGGACATCTTCCTACGGCTCACATCTTCACTTTCCTCCAAATGCCTGGTCGCCAGCCTGTGTGCTCTGGGAGGAGGTGGAGCCTTCAGGAGGTGGGGTCTTGTGGAAGGAAGTTAGGTTGTTGGGGGCGTGCTCTGAGGGGCAATGGGCCCAGGCGCCTTCTCTTCCTCTTTCTCCTCCCAGTCACCATGAGCAAGCAGGTTTCCCATGTCACTCACGGCTGCCGTGACGTCCTGTGCTTCCACAGGCCCGAAAGCAATGGGGCCAAGCAACCAGGGCTTGAAACCTTTGGCACTGTGAGCCCAACGCGCCTTTCCTCCCTTTAGCTTCTCTCCGGCATTTCGTCTCGTGATAGGAAGCTGACTGATGCACATCTGCTAGAAGCCTTAAAACTAACTGAAAATTTGGGAGAGCAAACCATTGAGGAAAGGGATAAAGATTCTGAAAATTAAACCAAAACCCACTTTTATGATGCAGTTGTTGAGTTAAAATGACTAACGACATTCTCTTTATCATTCACCATTCATATATAATGTATTCAGCTAAGTATATATCCAAAGGAAATAGATAGTATGTCCAGAAGATATCCGCACTTCCAGGTCCGTTATAGCACTATTTAAAATAGCCAAGATATGAAATTAGCCTAAATGTCCATCAACTGATCACTGGGTAAAGAAAATGCAGTTCCTAAACACAGCAGAATACTAGCCAGTCTTACAAAGGAATGAAATTCTGTCATTTGCAACAACATGGGTAAATCTAGAGATCACTGTTATGAGAGAGAGGCTAGATCCCAAGGATGGTGGCACATGCCGGCCTGCCATCCCAGTACTTAGGAGGCTGAAACATTAGGACCACAGGTTCAAGGTCAGCCTCAGGAACTTAGTGAGACCCTGTTTCAAAATAAAAAGCGCGTGGGGTGTAGCTTGGTGGTAAATGCCCCTGGGTTCCATCCCCAGTACATACATCCATACATATACATGCGTACACACATGCATAGCTTTGTTGTATGCCAGGGACGGCATTATCTTCTGCTAATCATGGTGCTTATTTCACCTGCATCATCTGCTGCAGGCTGACAGTTTTAATTATAGAAAAGTGGGCCCGGGTGTAAAGGTGGTGTCAAGAAGGGGCCTCGAGGACAGTAGTGTGTTCTAAGGAAAGGACCCTGGCGTAGGAATCAGGAGACTGGTGTCTTTGAGAAATATCTTAAGGTCTTGATCCTCCAATTTCTCCAACATAAAATAGAAACAAGAAATAGCAATTGCTTTGTCAATCTTAACTGGTTGTGATAAATATGCATTAAATCTGTACCTGAGAACTCAGAAGTTCTATTTGGCTCTCAGGTGTTATTTTTACAGAACATGTTATGGGGGACAGAGTGCTGGGATCAGAGACAGGCTCCCACTGGAGGACCCTCCACCAGAATGAAGGACCTAGGAGAGAAGGTGTCACCTTTCTGAACCTCTGTGCTTTATTTTATTTTATTTTATTTTACTTTATTTTATTTGGTGGTACTGGGGTTCCTGGAAACTCTTCTACCTCCGGGCTATACTCCCAGACCCATTTTATATTTTTATTTGGAAACAGGGTCTCTTAAGCCAGTGAGGCTGGCTTCGAACCTGTGCGATCCTCCTGTCTCTGCCTCCCAAGAACGGGGATTACAAGCGTGTGCCACCACGCCCAGCTTCTGTGCTTTATTTTAAAATGTGGTAAGCCAGGCGTAGTGGTACGTGCTTGTAATCCTAGTACTCGGGAGGCTGAGACATGAGGATCCGGGTTCGTGGCCAGCCTCAGCTACTTAGTGAGGCCCTCCACAACTTAGTGAGACCCTGTTTAAAAATAAAGAATAAAAAAAATCAGGCTGGGGGGTGTAGCTCAGAGGTAGAATGTCCCTGGGTTCAATTGCCAGCCCACAAAAAATACAAAATAAATGAATAAATAAATAAATAAATAAATAAATAAATAAATAAATAATCTGGTAACCCTATCTGAATGTTGATGGAACGAACAGTAAAACACAGACAGTCCTAGCCAGATGCGGCCTCTCGCTATTTTGTTCATGTAATTCTGGTGTTTAAGCATGATCGTTTTAAGTGAAAAGGCAGTTTTGGAGGATTTAGGCTCAAGAGTGTGATAAAGAGGACACTGTCAAGTCCGAAAACAAGTGCATTTTCTGATGCAATGCATAAAATACATAATGAAAACTAAACCCAAGCCCTGCAGATGCGGCTCTGTCCCCTGGCTGGCGAGGAGACCAGAATGCACACAGTTTCCACCTCTGGTGCTACCTTGAGGCACTTGTGCTCACAGGCAGGACCATTGCTCTACATCATTCCCAGAATGCAGCGAGTTACCTGAGCGGGAGTATAAGTTGTGGACTCTTATACTAGATGGTCTAATACATAGACTATTACACCAGCACGAGCCGGTGACAGCCAAGTCGAATTCCTGGACTTTGCACTTAACAGGACTCGCGCTCCATGCTAGTTGTGAAGCGCTGTCCCATGTGGTGTGTGTCCACCTCTACTCGTACCCGTCTCTCACCTTGCTAACACGTGTGTCGTCACCTGGGTCCTCGCTCTGCACCAGTGCCATTCCAGACACTTCCATTCTCTCTTGGGCTGAAAACATGCTTAAAAAATTCTTCCTTCCTGCTTTCTACTTTTCTGGTTGGAAAAAAAAAATGCAAATAGGGGGAAAAAACGAGACTGTTTGGAGAGTGAGTAGTGGCCCTTAGACCTGCCTGTGATCACAAGTGCCTCGTTAGGGCTGATTTATGTTTGACCCACTCAGAAATGTTTTTGCCCAAACAATCCAGGCCTAATTCTTAGAGCTGTGTAGTCTTTCACCTTCAATCTGACTTAAACTAGGAGCATGATTTAAACTCTGAAAGGCACACATTGCCCAAGGCGAGGATTTAGGG
The DNA here is from genome assembly GCF_963383645.1 of Muscardinus avellanarius. Lineage (NCBI taxonomy): Eukaryota > Metazoa > Chordata > Mammalia > Rodentia > Gliridae > Muscardinus > Muscardinus avellanarius. Next base: position 114,329,039 of record NC_137793.1, read on the forward strand.
TGAGAGTCAAGTTTGCAGTCTTTTACAAAATAGACTTTCACACCCTCCTCGCTTCTCCAGTTACCAAGCCTTTTCCAACCTGTCTGGACCTTCTGAGCCTGGTGCATAAATCAGAACAAATGTGGGTGGAAATTGCTTCCTTTTCTTCAAAGCAACACGTACCCAACTGAGTGGAGCACTAGAAACCCACAGTGGTGCACATGGTTTCCATTCTGCCAAGGGAGAGGCTGCCCAACTGCTCCGAAGGGGCTCTCGAGTGTCTGACATCTCAGCCCCTTCTTTGGAGCAGCTGGGTTTTAAAACTCTGCAGAAGTCCTTGGTTAAAATCAAGAAGGGGTCATCAGGTCCGGTCCAGTTTCTTATAAACATGGAGGGAAGACACTGATGGTCTGGGCGCTGGGCATGGTTTCTGAAGGAGACACTCCGTTATGAGACCTCTGGCTTGAAATTCCACCGTCCTTTAGAGACCTCAGACTCATCTGAAGTTTGTAGTCTGAGCCAGAGCGTGCACGGAGGCCTGGGAACCAAGGAGACTCGAAACCTAGAAGCAACAGCGGTATCCGCACAGCTTCATTTTCTATTTCTTTCCTTTTTCTTTCTCCTTTCCCTCTCCTTCCCTCTCTCCTTCCTTCCTTCCTCCCTTCTCTCCTGTCTTCCCTTCCCCTCTCCTTCCCTTTCTTCTTCAATACCTTTATTTTGGAGTCTTGCGCTCTACTTGGCATGCCGGGCAGATGGGTTAATAAATGATCCATGTTCCTCAATGCTGCATTCTATCCTTTTGTTTCTCCTAAGATTATTTTTATTTTTACTCTGCTACTTCCATCAGTGGCAGGCAGTGCCGAGGTTCACAAATGAATGATCGGCTCTTGTGGTAACTGGATCTTTAAGCACCTTTGGGAATTATCAACAGTGAGGCCAGGGACTCGTGAGAAATACTCATCAAAACTGGGCATGGTGGCACCGCCTGCCATCCCAGTACTTTGGGAGGCTGAGATGGGAGGATCACAGGCTCAGGCCAGCCTCAGTGACTTACTGAGACCCTGTTTCAAAATAAAACAGAGCTGAGGGTGTAACTCAAAAGTAGAATATCCCTGTGTTCAATCCCCAGAACCAACCAACCACACACACACACACACACACACACACACACACACACACACACACATACCCCAAAACTCCTTGTAGTAAGTATACCAAGATAGGTATGCATAAGCCCTGTTCTACTGGAAGAAAAAAAAAGGTGGAAGAAAACCAATATTTACTGAGCACTGAATTATCATGAATATATCCAATGAGCATTAATTGAGCCCTATCTTGTGCTGGGAACTCTTTGAGGTGCCAGCACAGATAAAACCTGTCTGATTTCCTCTGCAGCATAAGGGACCAAGCATCTGTACACTCACATTTATTGATGCTCCTGAGAACTCTGGAAAGGAGACAATATTATTCCCGGTATACACATGAGAAAAAGAAACTTTGAAGAGGCCAAATTATCATATTTTATTAGGAAAAGGACTTGGATTTCAAAGCAAGTTTGTCTGATTCCAAAATCTACCCATTTTTTTACTCTATTTCAGGGCCTTTAGAGACTCATGAAATCTTAAGAGATCCCACAGGGAAAGGCAACTAAGGGCAAGTGGGAAGGCTCGAGAGGAGCAGAGCCTGGTCAAGGATGGGGAGGTCCACGTAATCTCCAGGGAGGCGCAGAGTCTGGAGGTCAGAGCTGAGACCAGAGGAGGGAGGGGAACCAGCGCACGGGCACAGAGACAGGTATGTGAGCTGCCCACTGAGGGATCCAGAGCAGACACGGTGTAAACGAGAAGGTAGATTCTCAAAAGAGAGGATTAGAGTCCGGAGCCACAGAGGGAGGTCTGGGCCCACTGAGGTCCGACTTGAAGACCAGAGAACGCATGCGTCTCGGGGCAGTAGCGTGTCGGAAACTGGGCCAGACATAGGACAACAAATATACTCCTGCTCCTATTATCATTGTATGAGTTTTCAAAGTTAGCATCTCCTTAACTGTGACACAGACGATAATTACAGACATTTTAGATGACTTCAAAAATCACCAATTAATAAAAATATGCATATTTTTAATATACATTCATATTCTTCTTTGAGCAATCTTGGTGTTCCTACAACTGGATACATGACTATTATGCCAATAAAACGGGTTAAAGAATGTGAGAAATTTATCCGCTACATGAAGTCATTGTTTCATACTTGTCTGAAGCTCCCAGTGGACTCTGAGGACCAGATTTCTGTTCTTTTCTGTTTTCCACACTGCTCTTTCCCATGAGGAGACCCCTTTGATATCAGCATGGGGTATATGGAATTCTTTGGGGGTGAAAGGTGTACTTTCTATTATGGTAACTTTTTATTTAACCAGTTCCTTTCCATGCAAAAGCTCCTACTGATGCAATAAAAATTCAAAGGGGCATACCCATCCTGAATTTCAGTTTTCCTCTGGTGGGATAAAGTTACCAAGCCAATTGGTAGAGCAGCTGGAATCGTTAAGGTCATGCTAACATGGAAAAAAGAAGGTCCTGACATCAACATACCCAGAGAGTGAATAATTTGGGGCTGCCTTCAATTGTGTAATCCACTTCTCTGGGCTGTTCATTTCTTCCTTTCTTTTTCCCACAGTGGTTTCTGACTTTCCCCCTTTACCTAATGAATTCAATTCTATATGAATTTAATATTTTTTTTGCCTGCTAGAATGAAAACAGTTCCTATGGTATAAACTTTACATCAACTCTACCAAATATTATTTGCTCCGTCTGTTTAGGGGGGTCTCTCTTCTGCCCGGATCTGTGGAACTGGACTTCCCTGATGCAGTTGGCTCTACCCCAAGGAGCACTGGCCGCAGAGAAGAATTCATTATGCATTCCCTGCTGAAACCCTGACCTGCAAATAACGACGACGGAGAAGTCAACCATGCGTGGCGCTTTCGCTCTCGACTAATTTCTTCTGAACTTCAGACTGGAACTTGTTTCTTGGCTTGATAGCCTGGGGACACACTGGAGTCTGAACAGGGAAGTGCTGAGACCTGGATTTTCACACCCTGAAGCTGGTAACAGTTTTGACTTCAGTGCCTTGAAAAGTAGGTGATTTCAATTGCCCTGCTTCCTTTCAGGGGAAAAGGCTTTCTTTGCACCTAAACAATCTTCCGGTGCCTTTGACTGACAATCATATTGTTATGATTATGACTGGACTTCTTGACTCCTGCAGGGATAGCATTTAAAACGGCCCGAGACTGGCACAAATCAAAATATTCATCAACTTAAACTATGTCAGCTAAAATGGAAAAGCCAAAATTGTAGTGTTTTATATCATGTCAGAAGTCCATGAACACGGCGCAAAACCACTTAACTCCTTCCCTGCCTAGAGAAGATTCTAAGTGTGCCGCATAACTGAAGGTACCTGGATTGTTTTTTCAAAAATGATACCTATCATATCAGTTCCTCATCTTCCTCCTTTTATGATGACCACTGATTGCTCAGACGTACAGCTCTGATGACCCCTATTGTTCATCTTCCTTCACGGATTCATTTGACCCCTCAGTGTAAACTTCTGTGAGTGGAATGTGTGTCGGGTATAGTCAAGGGCACCGTGCTTGTGTGCAGAACGCCGTGCTTGCCTTTGTGAGTAAAGATGAGTTAAACTTCTGATCACAATTTTCTGGCGGTCTATTAGAAGAGACGGATGGAGCTGGGCACAGTGGTGCATGCCCGAAATCCTAGTATTTGAGAGGCTGAGACAGGAAGATCGCAGGTTCAAGACCAGTCTCTACACTTAGCAAGACTTTCAGCAATTTAGCAAGACCGTGTTTCAAAATTAAAATTAAAAAGTGGCTGGTATAGCTCAGAGGTAGAATGCTCCTAAGTTCAATCCCTAGTTCCAAGAAAAATAAAATTAAAGACATATTCATAAATGGCTATAAAATAAGCAGTATAAGCTGGGTGTGTTGGTTCATGCTTGTAATCCCAGTACTTGGGAACCTGAGACAGGAGAATCCTAGGTCCAAGGCCAGCCTTATCAACTTAGAGAGACCCTAAGTACCTTAGTGAGACTGTTTCAAACTAAAAAAAAAAAAAAGTCAGAGGTAGAATGCCCTGGGTTCTATCATTGGTACCAAGAAAAATAGAAAAGAAGCCAAACTGAGAAACATCTATAGAGTAAGCAGTAGAAGTGCTATGTGGTAGGTGTATAAAAGATGTCAAGGTGGTTCAGTAACAGAAATGGCCACGTAGACACCCAGTAGCTGTCTGCCCAGGCTCTGCCTGTTCAAGAATTTTCCTGTCCTCTCTCAGTGGCATGCATGGCGCAGACAGCTTGTGAATGGGATGCTTTCTGTCCCTGTCCCAAGTGCTCTTTCGGCCACAGTGGGGTGATTGTGGATCACAGTGGCTTCTGCAGAAGCCTTTCCATTAGAATTCAGGTATCAGGGCAAGAGATTGGTCTCAATGTGGTAGGGGCGCAAATGTAGACCTTTCCTACAGAAGGGAAGTGACAGTCAGGCAAAGTGAACAAAGTCAGTATGCGGAGAAGAGCAGAAACCAGAGAAGCCAGGGGCGGTGGTACATACCTGTAAATCCAGTACTTGGGAGGCTGAGACAGGAGGAGCTCAGGTTGGAGGGCAGCCTCAGCAATTTATTGATTGATTGCAGAACTGGAGGATTGAACCCAGTGACATTCTACCTCTGAGTTACAACCCCTGTTCTTATTTTTTATTCTTTATTTTTTGAAAAAGGGTATCACTAAGTTGCAGAGGGCCTCACTAAGTAGCTGAGTCTGTCAGCAAAATTGTGATCCTCCTGTCTCAGCCTCCCAAGTACTGGGATTACAACCATGCACTATCACGGTCAACTTAGTGACACCTTGTTTCCAAAAAAATAAAATAAAAAAAAAAAAGGTCTGGGGGTGTAGCTCAGAGGTAGAATTCCCCTGGGTTCAATCCCCAGTACAAAAAAAGAAAGAAAAAAGAAAAAGAGAAAAAGAAAAAGAAAGAGAAAAGAAAGAAAAGAAAAAGAGACAGGAAAGGGGAGGAAGGGAACCAGAGGAGGGCTGGCTGTCATGGCAGCTGGGATCTGGGCTGCCTGTCTGGGACTGCAGTTTTCCCCACCCTTTCTCTCACACCTGCATCTCATTTTCCCTGGAGAGGGCAGGCTGGAGGAGCTGATCTCTGTTACCTCCTTTCCAAAGAGACCTATCTAGTGCAGAAGCAGGGAGGACTGACTGCTGGGTTCATCTCTACTTGAACGAGAATGGGAACGAAAATCAGAATCTTAATGTAGCAGGCTAATATTTGGATGATTAACCAATGTGTTTTTCTCCATGACTTCCTGTTACCCTTGACCCTCCCCCCATCCGGGCAGTTAGACCATGAGTCATCATTTGCCTCCAGGGAGGACTGTCACAGCAGAACCAGAGAACAAAAGAGACAAATTCTTGGCTTTCCAGTTTAAAAAGCTCTGAGCTTCAGGCTTCGGACAAAAAAGATTTGGAAGAATATTTGATCTAGTTGAGCCAATTTTTTTCCTGCCCACGTAAGATAAAAATTCCCCTGGCTGGAATACAAGAGGCAATTTGAAGGCAAAGTCCACGTGTTAAAAGCTGCTGAGTCCCTGGAGAGGGGGCTCCTGCACTCTTCTGCCCCTTCCCCAGCTAAGCCCTGGAGGGAACAGAAGTTTTTCAGTGTCTGAGAACATGGCGTCTTGTGCCTTATTTCCTGGTTGAAATCCAGAAGATGGCAAACATCAGAAAGATCCTTTACGTTCAACACTGCTCCAGAGAACCTGCTTGGCACACCCAGGGTAGAAGGGTCTGGGGTTGGCACACCCAGGGTAGAAGGGTCTGGGGTTGGCACACCCAGGGTAGAAGGGTCTGGGTTGCCTCAGATCACTTCCCATGGTCCCAGAGGGGTTGAGAGGGGAGCCCCATATGTGCAGTGACCCCGAGAGAGATACAGAAGTGGCTAAGAGAGACACAGCCCTGGGGGAAGCCTCAGGGTCCGGAATAAAGAATATGGGGCTATAACCCACGTGGACTGAAGACCAGGGACCAGTGGTAGTGTATATGGTTTTTAGCATGCTGGCCTCATACAGAGGACCTTGTGCAATTCTGGAAAAGTAGTTCAGCTTCTCTTTGTGTATCAATCTGAGCGTGTTGGACCTACAACCATCTCTTGTCTACGTACTTCCTCACTCTCGGGAGGAGGAGTAACCTAGAGACTCAGAGTTCCTCTAAGACCTAAGTAGCCATTGTTGGGGTTCAGAAAACGACATCTCAGTCTGCTGCTCTGACATGCTGGAGACCCTAGAAGCTGCCTCAGAGTCAAGATTCCCCTACCTTTACTCTCCCACCCCAACAGGAGACACTTTCTACAAAGTTTCCTTATCTACCTGACCAGACCCACCCAAAGAACAAACACCATGGCTTCTACTCTTCTCACTGAAAAGTCACTAGCTGGAGGAGACCAGATCCACACTGCAGGAAGCTAAAAGCCAAGCACCACGATTAGGGCCCAGAAGAGCAGCCCTACACATCATTTGCCATCCTCTCCGATTCCCTCTCTCCTCTGAAGAGGACCCAAGCCTCAACTAGCCTCTTCTTTGAGTCTCATACTTTGCGTTTGCTTCTGTGTTTCTACGTGTTACTATTTGTAATGCTTTTCCTGTTAATTGATTGCCAGTTTACTTCATGGACTGTAATGATCGAAGCTTTGGAGGGAGAGTTTGAATTTTCCTCCACTGTTTCTCATTTTTTGCTAAAACAGATCTTAGGAGAGTGGGAACACTGGTCACAGGAAATGGGGGCTGGGCTGTCCAGGCCACTCCTGGCCCAGATTTCTGTCCAGGACATAACCTTCCTATTTCATGGAAAACCTTGCCCACAGTCTCGTCCGGATTTTTCACTATCTTCTGAAGCAACAGGCTTCAAGGAAACAAGGAGCGGAGTCTCGCAATGAGATACCTGCTTCTTCTGTGGTTTTCAGGGCCTCTTCGAGTTTGGCTATTTCTCCTTCCACCTACGGCTACCAGGTATCTCCACTCTCATCTTAAAGCCCGGTCCTCACCACGGTGTGGGGCTTAGTGGGCCACTACTTGAGCCCACTCTCTTTCCTACCAGCAGCACATTGGTAGGGAAAGCTTAGGCTAAAAGGCCCAAGACCTTTCCAAATCTCTGTGGCACTGAAGCCACATCCTTTAGTCATTTGTGAGAGGCATAACAACTCGACCTGGTTACTCCAGCCATTGCTAAGCAACTAATCATTATCTTCCCAGACTGTATGTAGTTCCACAGATATGGCAATAACTTTGCAAGCTCATGTCCGAATTGCTCGGTGTTTCCTTGGCTAAGTAGGTGGGGTGACTGCTAGTTCTGTGGAGGTTTTAATTAAGTGAAGGCTCGGTTGTACACGTACAGCTTCAGATGCTGGATATGGCTAAGGGCCACGTGCCCACCACACATGGCAGTGACTGAAATGACAGCCATGAAAGTGCTCTTCTGACGGCCATGATTCATTTCCTCCTCCCTGCAGCGGTGGTGACACTATACCTCACAGGGTCATCTCTTTACTCCTCGTGTGAGCCTCTGGCCCAGTGACCTATCCCATGAGGCATGCTCTAATCACTGAGAAATGTTATCCCCGTCACATTTCATTGCTTAATTATGTCTCTGTTTTAAGCTTCCAGAGTCCTTTAGCTTAGAAAGACCTCTGACATGTGACCTTTGAACAAGACTCCATGTAAAGTTATCCTTGAATTTATACTGTTCCATTTTCCAGCTTGGTCTTGCTGAGACAATAATTATTATGTCTTGGGTTCAACAACTTAATCATTATAATGAGCTCTTCCAGTTTAAGCTATTCTCCATATAAGAAGACACTATCAATTCTGTCAGCCCCCCCCCCCTTATTTTTTCCAACACTCGATGGGGTTCTGCACTGGTGAACTCTTTTTGAAACAGACTTGACTTTAAATGAGTGACATGCCCAAACCTCTCCTCTTTCCAATTCACTCTTGCTCTGGTGATTATACTTTTTATTCAAATAAAAATCTGCACATAATGGCCAACAGGGATGTTTTCATTTTGGTTTATTTTGTCGCCCAGTGTTAAAAGTTCACTAAGAAATATAGCAGGTCCTTGTTCTTTCATAGATTGCTAAACAACTGGATGGGATATTTAAATTAGGAGTGTGCTAACAATGTGGGACTTCCGGGAGATCGATCGTGTTCAGTGTTCCAACCATCCATGGTGCTTCCCATTAGAACACGTTCTGTATCAGATCTGAGTGTGGGGCTTATTTCTCCAATCAGACTCGAAGCTTCTTCAGGACAAAAGGCGCCGATCAGACATGTCTTAAATAGCTCTAGCTGTACAAGTAGCTACATGAAATTGTTTGATCTGTTGCATAAATAGATGTCATTGCGTTTTCAAGACAGCTGTTTGGGATTAGGAGTTTGCAAACATAGCCCATCAAGGTAAAGACAGACCGGAGAGCAACGTCTACTTCATCTCTCCTGAGAGTAGTTCAAGTCAGGCCTGGGTATATCTACGTTGAGAAGAGGCATAATTACCCAGGTCCACAGTGGCCCCGGGTCTTGTCTAGTAGACTGAGTTATATCTATCGGGGCCTTTTAAAATGATGACTTGGCTCCTTAGAAATATAAAACCCCAAACGTCATTTATAAAGGTCACCGGGAATGGCTGGGGTCAGAATAACTCAAGTAGGTTTTGTGCCAAGGCTGTGAAGGGGGCAGGGCTGAATGCTCAGATAAGCTCCTTGAGAAGATTACTGCTAAATCCAAATGAAGAAGGAGAGGTTTGCGGCTGAGTTTTTACTCTATAACTCAAATGCCAATCCAGCAGTGAAATGTGCTCGTGGAATTCCAATCAGGGATCTTTAGCGTCTGACTGGGAAACCAGCTGTGCTCTTGGTAAGCATGAAGATTTACCACCTGCAAGTGCTGTCATTCAGCAGAATTATGCAGAGATGAAAAATTTCAGGAAAAACCCAGTTATTTCAATGCAATGAGAACCATGCTCCTCTGACTCCCACAGAGATGTCTCTCAATCTAACGAGGTAGTAGAAAATCAAGGTTTAAGAGCCCTTAAACTCAGGAATTCAAGTTTATCCAAATTAAAAAGTTAAGAAACAACTGAAAATTCCTATGGCTTGGTAAAGAACGAGTGGGACAATCCAGTGTAGTCGGCTCCTAAATGGCAGGTACACTGTGAAGAACCCAGAAGTCTTCAACTAGTTGAGAAGACAGAAACTTAACACCAGAGGGCCAGCTCTACGAAAGGTCCATGATTTCCTCCACAGTAATCATCGATTTGGTGCATTTGTGTATCAAAGCTTTTGCGAATATATCAGGGTTGTCATAAAAAGGCCAGTGCACACGGTCCTCATGGTCCTCATACCGACGAGCCCACTTCCCACTGCTCTACTTCCTCCCACACGGGGGACAGCTGCCCTGACATAGCTGATGCAGTACAAGTCTATCCTCTACATCAGCACCTGGGCATCAGACACCACCCTGGGAAAGCCAAGCGCGGTGAAGTCTTTTCAAAATAATAGCCATAGCTGGGCGTGGTGGGCACGCTTGTAATCCCTGCGCTTGGGAGGCGGGAACAGGAGGATCGCCCAGGTTCGAAGCCAGCCCCACTAGCTTAAGAGACCCTGTTTACAAATAAAAAAAAAAATAGGTCTGGGAGTGTAGCCCGGAGGTAGAAGGGCTTCCAGGAACCCCAGTACCACCAAATCAAAAAACAAAAAAAAAAAACAACCGTATTTAAAAAGGATATCTCTCTCTCTCTCTCTCTCTCTCTCTCTCTCTCTCTCTCACACACACACACACACACACACACACACACACACACACACACACACACACACCAGGTTATAAAGCCAAGCAGTCAGGCAGAAGGACTCAGTGCACTTCATGGACATGCAGGACACAGCAGGAGCGCGGGGCTACAACCTCACGAGCACATCACGAGCCACTGCTGAGATCACTGGCCTTCAGATCCTCATTGTAAAGTCAGTTGATTAAAGATCAGGTGATCTGAAGTCCCATCACTTGTCTCCTCCTTGGTTCTCATTCCTCCACATAGCTTATACATACTTAAACCAAGGCCATACAGGTCCCTATGTAAGCACTACTGCAGAACTTCGTGATTGAATTGTTCTTAACAGAGGTTACAAAGTAGATACGGTAAGTGTATCTACCACAAGACAACCCAACTAACACAGACTACTGCTCAAGAGTTAAAATTAAGCTGTGTGAACCTGCCTTTTGAGGTAAATGAAATACCACAGCACACATACATCAGACTTGTTTATTCCATAGAAAAATAGGGTGCATTGAGCACTGAAGTTTTCAATGTTAACATGTCATTCATAAATAAAAGCACAACTACCTACTAAATGCACTGGAGAGAAGAGTCAGTAATGGAACGTATTCTTCCAACTCAAATTATATCAGAGTACAAAGCTCATACACATTACCAAAAGAAAATATCCTTAATCGAGCCCATTGAGAAATAGGATGCCCTAATTTTTAAAGAAATGTTATGGATACAGTATTTTTCCTTATCTTCTTTTTTATAAGAGCTCCTTTAAAAAAAAAAACTTAAAAGGCATTATATTTATAAAAAATCACTTTGTGATTTTTAATATATCATAAAGTAACATTCACAGATTTTGTGACACAATTATAATACACACTAACTACAGTACAATGTAGTGGTCAAGTATTAGTAATAGGCAATAAACAAACTACTAAAGTGATAAAATCAGCATTTGAACAATTAAAATGATCCAACATATAAAACATATACAGATAACTTTAAAAATACATCAGTTTTTTGATAACCAAATGTAGCAGTAACAGTTTCTATAGTATCTTCAGCCTCATGTATTTCCATTGTCTAAATTTAATTAATAAATTCACTGTTTAAGGAAAAGAGAATACATTAAAAGATCAAATATTTCAGTGAAGAAATAACTTGGATTGTAAGCTACAATAATTCAAAGGCAAATTAGAGACAAAACATAATGTTGGCCCTAGTTGTCTGGCTCTTTTACCTAAACTGCAATTTCCAAGCTCTGTTGAGTGGCTTTAGTAAAATGCAGACATATAATTCAACCTGCTACTTTTGCTTTTCTCTTCCTGTTTTTTTACACAGCAACTTCTGTGTCTTTTTTACTGATTACATAGAATAGGGCTTCCATTCTCAACACCTGTCCCAGGAGAAGTTAGACGAATGTAATTAGGTACCAAGTTTCAGTTTTCATTTTACTTGTTTCCTTGGTCTAAAGGCACTGTAGTTTTCCTCCTTCCTTTCCTTTGGCGGTGCTGGGGCTTACCTCAGCCTCATGCTCTTCTACCCTCAGGTCAGTTTTTCTTTGTTATTTTTTGGTGCTGGAGCTAGAACCCCAGGGCCTTCTGCCTCCGAGTGACACCCCAGCCCTATTTTATTTATTTTGAAACAGGGCCTCACTAAGCTGTGGAGGCTGGCCACAAACCTGTGATCCTTCTGACTCAGCCTCTCAGGTACTGGGGTCACAGGGATGCACTACCACACCCAGCATCCACTTATTTTAACCCAGTGATAAGGGTTAGAATAACACTGAAGGAGTCGAACCTAAATCAGGATGAAATATGTCCTTAGATAGAAAATTATCACAATTTGGGACTTTAGTCAAATATGTTAACTTAATCAGGGATTCAAACATTAAGTTTTAAAAAGGACTTCATCAGAAAGGCCAGGGTGTTATCTATTGCAAAACGTGTGTTTTACTGAACACCACACTGGAAGAGCCAGGCATTCACGGTTGAGCCGCGGAGATGTCCCTGCCTCCTCCGTTTGGGCAGTCTGGACTCACACAGGGGATGCTACCGGAGCCCTCTGGGGAAACAGCTTGCTCCGGTGGCTTTCTGTTCTCGTTAGCAAGTCCCCAGGCCGCACTCTCCCCGGCAGGCTGGCATGGCCTCTCTACAGGAGCCGCCGGGAGTGTTCCTGCCTCTGCCTCCTGCGCGAGAAGCAGCCGCTCCACCTCCACCTCGAGCTCCAGCGTCTCCTCGTCGGCGTGTACCTCCAGCTGCTGCATCAGCGCCTCCAGCCGCCGGGCCTTCCGCAGCTCGTTCTGCTGGATGATGGTGCACAGGTGTTCCGTGAGCTGCTCTTTGGTGTCCGTCTTGCGCTGTAGATCGAGCTTCGCTGCGACATACTCAGCTTCCGCCCTGTCAAACCGCTTCCTATCAGGACAGGAACAGACACTGAGCCATTCGCTTTCCTTCAGTTTACCTGTTACGACTGCCCCACTTCAGCTCAGCACCGACTTCAGTGTAAGAGTTATAGCAAAAAAGAAGCATTTATATCTTCTACTCTAAGGATCTGCCTTGGAAGGACATAAAATGAAAATTATAAAAGGCTTTGATTTTAGAAAACCCAGCCTTCAAACTTTCCTCTACCATGTACTGTGTGTATGTTTTGATCTTTGAGTACAAAAAACTTAGGAAATAAACGACTTCTGCTAGAGAACACGGAGGTAATGCCACGGGCAGCTGCAGGACCAGAACGCTCCTGTGTCTTTTACTTGAGAGTTCCCACCACACTCACAGTATGGCTACCAGCTGTGCCTCTACATCAGGTCCACCCCACTTAATCTCTCAGTGATCCAGTCCTGTGATCCCAGAAGGAGCTGGGCTGGCCAGGCTCATCTCAGTTTAAACCGAGCTCTTAATGTCAGTGGCGGGACCCACTGCTTAACCTGTGGGTCAAATGTACTGAGGTTGGTGGCCCATCTTTGTTCTAAACAGCTCTGCCCCAGGGTGGGCATAAGAGAAAACACAGCCAGATCACTGAGGAAGGTGTTGGGAAGAGGTGGGGGGGCAGTTATTTCAGCTGAGTCTCAGTCCATCTGTTAAACAGTGATAGTCCTATCTCCTAGGAGCAGTTCTAGATGTGTAATATACGCTGGGCCAAGCATTAGCCCAGCACCTGACGGGCACCAATGAAACAGGACTTCCCCTTCAGAGCCTCGGAATCAAAAGCATTATCATTACATTAGTAAACATTTATCTAAAATTAAGATCATAGACAATTTGGGGACTTGGCCTTTATACTTGAAAATTCTTATTTACATTAAGTTTCATTTATCATTTTTTTCCCTATCAACTAGTAAATACAAGAATGAGAGGACTTGCTGTTTCTCCACGAGCCCCTATTATGTTAGAAGAACTGTTCTGAAGGAGTCTTGGTGGAGCCTGGGCCTCTTGGTTCCATACTTTATAACACATCCTGTCTATGAAAGTTCTTTCATGGAGTCAAGAGCTTGTGCTTACAGCACTCTCTAGGTATATGAACACCCGCCCTTTTCCCATTCCAATCTCTCTTCTCTGCGAGTCTGTGGTCTTCCTCAGCCAGTCCAAGCCGGTCAGTAGAGATTTACAGACTGGATTCATGAATACTGAATTGAAATTCACATTTACAAATCCATCCCTAGGTTTCCATTGATCTTTCGCCCTAGATAAATCACAGAAGATTTTGTACTTTATTTATTTAAAGTCCTTCTGGCCAGAAGCATGCATATATATTTTCCTACAGATTGATTTATATTCAAAATATTGATTAGTTTCGCAAACTCTACTTCCGGCCTGGGGTCAGCTGGTGACCACCAATCAGAACAGATGACACGCTCTGGAAGGGAACAGTAAGAGCATTATACAGTACAGTGAGACACGCTGGGCTGGAAACGTAATCACAGGGCTGTGCTGTTACTGGGAAGGGACAGGGAATGGCCCGGTGAATGTGATTTAAAGGGTTCTAGAAACTGGTTTTGGTGTCCCTTCAATTTTTTTTATAAACTCAATTCTTAACCTTTGGTATGCCATCAGGTCCGACAGATCCACTTTTACTTTTTCAGTTCCTTTTTTGAGCAATTTTAACTATCTGTAAGGATTAGCAAATAATTTTTATCCTTTTTAAAAGTCTTTAAAAGAATAAAAAAAGTTATGTTTTTTAAAAAGATTAAAACAAATGATGTTTTGTAATTACTAGACAGGTCCAATGCACCCTTTTAGAAATCAAAGATACATTATGGGATTATAGAGATATTTTTTCTCTATTTTGAGACATTTTACCATCTTACCACCCTAAGAGTTATTTCATCATTACTGATCAATTATTCCCCTTTCAGCTAAAAGTTAAAATGGTACAGAAAGAATGGGAGAGTGATCTGACAGGATGAAACAGTAATGAAACCCATCATCACTGTTTGGTTTCCTGGTTACGTTGTTCAAAGTATTATCTGACTTCAAAATGGTATTAAAGAAGACAAGAAACATCATCATAAACTGCTCTCCGTTTTCACTGAGGGCAGTTGAGAAATACTACATTTTTATTTTCAGCACGTACTGGCCGAGAAATTTGCCAGAACAAGACAGGCTGCTGTTGTTGGACAAATCAGATGATGACGCCGTGGGAGACTAGAGCACGGCCTCCAAGGGCCTCCACCCGCACCCACGCAGCTTCTGAGTGGTACCTCGAATGCACAGACCCTTACAGGACAAAAGCAGTGATGAAGCTGAGGACTCTGAGGGGCTGGCCTCTGAGCGACCCCGCTGGGCCCTAGCTGCCATCACAGCATCCTCTGGAGAGGGAGGCAGAGGGCATGAGAGAGGAGGAATCCCTGGAGGCCCAGAAGGCAGCAGTGCGGCCACGGCTGAGGAAGGTCTGCAGCCTCCAGAGCTGGAAGGGCAGGCAATGGCGCCCATGCCTTGCTGCAGATGCCCAGCCCGACAGGCAGGGAGAAACACCTCGTATTTTCAGGTATGTACTTTGTGGCTAAGAGGCTGACGGTCCTGCAGGGACACGCTCTCCAGAGTGCAGCTGGTGGAACTGCTCAACACTGAACTCTCAGGATACAGGTGTAAACCTGAGACACACTAGGAACCACAGAGATGTTTTTCCTTTATCTTGAGACACTCTGTCTCATCATTACTCACTAGTCATTCCCACTGATGCTAAAAGTTCAAACAATTAAGAAAACAGAGGATGGTGAAATTATCTAGAAGGGCCGTCCAGGCTTCAGAAAACCCCATCCTAGGTGAATTTCCTCAAACTAAACAATCAGTGAGTAAAAAATACAGTTTTAGGATAAAAAGGTAGTATGATATCCTCATACACTTAATTTCAGACAGAACTTAACCAGTCAATATTTTAAAAGTGTCTGGCTAACTTGCACTGGTAAAAGGATAGTTACCTTCTCTCCTCTTTTCTTGTTTGTAAGTCAAATATCACTTGATCTAAAGAGGTTTACTATGCTTACACTCTTAGAAAGCTGTTTCCCACAGTACCTTACCTATAAATCACTCATAACCACATCCTCAAGGCACGTGATGCACAGGGCGAGCCATTTCCCTGGCACGCCGGGGCCCGCGCCTTCTCTACAGTCACTGTGGCCACAGTCATCTGCGCACATGCTGACATCCAAGGGCTGGTCTAGGCAGCGACTGCAGCAAAGCTGCCTCAGTCACAAGAGACCTCTTCATGACACAGCACTGTGCCAGGCACAACAAAACTAAGATATTATTGTTATTAAAAAAAACCTGCCATGAGGATTACCTTCCTGTAGAAGCCTGGACCGAGATACTATGTATCAATCTGTAATGTCTCAATAACCATAAATGCAAACTGACAAAGTGTTGTCTTAATCTGCATGAAGAAAACACAGCCCTGGTTCCAGGCACAATTTTCTAGGGCTCTTCTCTTTGACTTAACTACAAAATTTAGGTTTTCAAAAATAGCCACACACAGCATTCATCTTTATACAATTATGTTGGTACCAGCATCACTAGAAAGTGGCACCTTCGGCTTATTAAAGATGCAAAGGCATCTTTAAAATATTTTTACAATGTAAGAATTTACTAAATTTTCATTAAGAATATTTATCTTATGGAATGCTTTATACTTTGATTAGTCATTCCACCTTCTCTATGGTTCTCTGAAAGCTAAAACCGACCTCTCTTACAGAGCATTCGATAGGAAAGGGCAACCTTCTCCAGACTCTACTAGGATGGAATTGGGACCTTACGAGGTTACTTTCTGCGGAGACACCCAGCCCTGTGCCTGACACCAGGAATCACTTACACAAAAGGCTACAGAGGCATCCATGATCCTCGGCAAACTGGTGTCACAGAGGAGAGAATGGGCTGAGAACCAAGGCTCAGTTTCATCTTAGTAAAGTCTTGGTGATTTCTTTACCAACATTTAATAGAAACCTGGAGCTTTTACTTATCAGCTACTGATGGCATTAATTTAGGCTATTAATTAATAAAGCAACCCATTATGTTTAGTAGCATATGGTCAATAACAATTACAAAAATCACAAAGACAACCACAAACCTCTTTCTCAAACACTAAATAGTGAATTAAAAACCCTAATCAAGCATTTCCACTGCATTAAATTGTTACATAGACATTCTGATGTTGTGGTTTGGCCTGAACTAATGGGGCATTCTGATTGATTTCTAGTGTTACAGAGCAGGATACAAAACGGAGTCATTAACACAGCATTCCCTTGCAAGAGAAGACAAACGGGATGATTAAAGCAACATTGGAGGGCTGAAAACCCTGAAATTAGGCATATTTTTTTTGCCCTTTTATCTGTTTGCAAAGTCCATGTAATTCTTTACATGTGTGAGCTCCTTTAAAAATTCTTCATGATGATTTTTTTTTGTTTTTATAAAAATGCCAATGGCTGAAACCAAGGAAGCATTTGCTATTAAACCACTTTGTACACAATATAATTAAAAAGAAAAAAATAAGGGAAAAAAGCCAAGAACCCAAGAGATCATATTTTCTTTAAAATATTCATAAACTTAAAAACAGAAGAACCAGATCTCACACCGAAGAAAGCTTAGAGTGAGAAGTAGGGTCGAATCCGCTGAAGACTGTGCCAGGTGATTAAGTCTTTGTGGTAAGAACAGACTCAGTGCTTGAGTATCAGTTTGGGAGCAAGTCACTCAGACACTTAACGTTGCTAGATCCTGAAAGATAAGCAAGCGTCCCAAACTTTACACAGCTGAAGGTTTACTAGGAAGAGTGAGTGTACAGAAAACCGCAGGACGCGCACACAGGCACACGAGCAAGGTTACCTGGTAGCTTGGATTCGGGAACTCCAGAGAAGCAGCCTTGGATCAGCAAGGAGGCAGCAGGCAGTGCCAGGCGCAGCTACCGTGACCCACAAGAAGGCCCGCCTAAGAGCGCGGGCCCAGCCCATCCTACACATCAGACGGAGCACGGCCGGCTGTCCCCACTCACCGTGCACAGGAGTAGTCGAGGCTGGCCTGATCGATGCGATTCCTGAGGATCCCGATGTCCGCGGATACCAGGTCATCCACGGCCTGGAGCTCCTTTTGGATCCGCTTCAGCTTCACGGTCTCTGCCTGAGTCCTCCTCGATCTAAACAGTCGAGAGGCATGAGTGGGCAAGAGCAAAAGAGTAAAACCCAGTACCCATCTGTAATGCAAAGTTAAGAACCCAAGAAACTGTACATTTAATTATAACTAATTGTTTTTTAAAAATCAGAAAACTTGCCAGGTGCAGTAATGCACGCTCCTAATCCTAGTGCTTCAGAGATGGAGACAGGAGGATTGCCAGTTTGAGGCCAGCCTCTACACCTGTTAACGAGACCCCAGCAATTTAAGTGAGACTTGTTTCAAATTCTACAAAACAAGGGCCTGGGTATAGCTCAGAGGTATAATGTCCCGGGTTCAACCCCCAGTATAAGAAAAGGAAAAATAAATCAGAATTAAGAATGGGCTGAAGCCTGGCATGCGAGCGCACGCTTGTAATCCCAGCATGCGGGAGGCTGAGACAGAAGGATCGCGGTTAGCAACCCGCCTCAGCTACTTAGTCAGGCCCTTTGCAACTCAGTGAGACCCTACTTCAAAATAAAGAATAAAAAAATAGGGCTGGGGTGTAGCTTGGAGGCAGAATGCTCCTGGGTTCCATCCCCCATAATGCAAAATATGTTTATTATAATTTGAGAAGTATTCGCTTTTAAACGAGAGATTGAGTGTTATTTGAGGGAGATAAAGTTGAGTTGATTGAAGCTGAGCATGGTTGTACACACTTGTAATCCCAATACTTGGGAGGCTGAGACAGGAGGATCACAGGTTCACGGCTGGCCTCAGCTTCTTAGTGAGCCCCTCTACAACTTAATGAGATCCTGTTTCAAAATAAAGTATAAAAAGTAGGGCTGGGGTGTAGATTAGAGGTAGAATGCCCCTGGGTTCAATTTCTAGTACCACAAAATAAATAAATAAATAAATGCTACAAACATGTTGGTATAGCTCTAAGACTATATTTTAGGTTTTTCCTCTAGTGCTCCCTTTTCACGGATGCATCCAACACAGTATTCCAAAGTTTTAAATTCTTCTAAGTCTATTTTCATTTCTGATTCTTACCTGTCATGAAGAACTGATGCCTACATTAACTATTTCTATGTCTGAAACCAACTATTTGTTTTTATTTTCTTAAGACCCATTTCCCATACTTTTATTGCTTTGATTCTTGTTCTCCAAGCAAAACTATAGGTTTCAAAGTTATCTGTGGGGCTTAAAACTAAACCAGTGTGTGCTTCCCTTGTTTGAAAGCACGTCCAGCTTTAGCCTCCCGCAGCCCTCTCACTGACCAACCGCAAGCATGACACACTGAGGCAGCAGAGGGATCAGTACCCAAGCAAAGCTCATCACGAGTCCACTCACTCCAAAGTGCCCCCCACAAACCCACAGTGAAGCCACTGCGTGGCGACCTGTGCTCCCGACAGCCGTGCTCTGCGGCCGGACCCTGCCTCGCTGCCTGCACACATCCCTGACTCGAAGGACTCCGCTATCTGTGTCTTATTCATTGTCCTGCGCTGCCTACGCCTCCATCTGTGGCAGTGCTTCCCATCTTAAGTAAGCAGCACCAGTGCTAATCTTTGCAAGTCTCTTTGTAAAATCTGCAGTAAGCACTCTCCCGCTTTCTCTAGATTGAAACCTACTAAGATGATGTGAAAATAATCACTTGTTGAAGATAAAAAGGGGAGCTGGTCTTTCACACAGTAAGTCGGGAACTGCATATTTCCTATACTGCATGAGAGACCAAGATGCACTAGCAGAGAGGGGGAAAAAGTAACTCAGATCCACACGTCCCTCTGGCAGGTGAGATTCCAAATGCTCTTGTACCACCTTCCTCTCACCTCTACCCATGGCCCTGCAGAGACTCCGGCCTCAAGCAGCAATCGCTTTGCCAGACGCCCTGGAGGTTTAAAAAGAAAAGGCCACTGAATACTTGCCTGCGTTCCATCCCCACTATTCTCAGCCATTGCTCTATTTCCTAAGGCCTTGGGAGATTAGAGACCACCAGCTCAAAGGGCAGCAGGAGTGTGTGGAGGGCGGGTGGGGGGGCCCAAAGGGAATGCTGCTGTTTGGAACTGGTACAGGAGTAAAGATGTGCTTTACGTATTTATTCTTGTTGGCCCGTGGACTGAACCCAGGACCTGTGCTGCAGCCACGCACTCTACCCATGACCTACTTCCCTAGCACTTTATTTTATTTTGAGACAGGGTCTTGCTACATTTAAGGGTGATCTCAAGGTTGCAATCCTCCTGCCTCAGCCTCATGAGGAACTGGGATAACGTGTGGACAGCACACACAGCTCAGCACAGCAAATAAGAAGGAACACTGGGAGGTGTGAGAAAAATCACAACGCACACTCACAATGTGAGCTGGCTCATAATGGTTCCCCATATCCTATTGGGGGAGCGAGGTCAATTATTTAGGGAGGCATCCACAGGAAACACAAGGTCTACGACAGGAGAAGTCACTTGTACAGTATCTTTACTGCTCTACAAATAGATGACTCGGGGTTCTCCACATCAAATTTAAAACTTGCCTTTGCTGCTCATCTATAAAGACTGACAGCAAGTTACTGTTTCTGTTATGAATGTGCAGAAGATGACACTGAAAACCCCAGTGCTGGTCCTTCAGTTCTAATTACAACTGCATTTACTGACTCGTGATCTGTGCTGAAGAAGCCCTCCTGCTAGATGTGACGGCACATGCCTGGAAGCCCACACTCAGTGGGGAGGCTGAGGCAGGAGGATCCCGAGTTCTAGGCCAAGCTGGGCGACTTAGTGAGGATCTGTCTCAAAATGAAAAGTAGAAAGGGTTGGGGATGTAGCCCAGTGGTAGAGTTCCCCAGGTCCAATTTCCAATACAGACAGAGAGAGAATTTAAAAAAAAAAAAAGGCAAATCTGCTTTAATAAATTAAGACTAAAATTAAAATTAAACTGGAATTTGACTATCACTTATAAAGCAGAGCTTGTTTAGTTAGCCTTAGAAGTGATAGTTATAGAGAAAGCATCACTTTATTAGAGAACACATATAAAACACGACAGGCCTGCCTGCAGGTCACGCAGCCCCGAGTTCCCGCGCCTCACCTCTCTGCAATAGCTTTAGCCAACAGAGCCTTCTTACGTTTATTTTTCTCTTCCATTAGTCGCTGTTCTTGTTGGAGGATTTCCCAACGAGATTTTTCTTGCCTAGGGAGCAAAAAGGTATAAAAATGAATTTTCCAAAGAGCCTGGTACCCTCTCCCACACCTTACCCGGCTCAGTTTCCTATGTATAAAATTTAATCAGACAGATTACATACATTTTCTTTCAGAAGTTCTCTTAAAAGAAACCCATCTGCAGCTCATTATTCTGTTTTAGAAGGAACAGACTATGATCTGAACGAAAAAGGATTACGTAAACTGGACCTCTGACATCCGTTACATGTACAGAATCTAGGAACCCACAAACTAAAAGCAGTCTACGCCCTGGCACTTTTAAAAGAGCACAAAGAAACGTGTTTAAGTTAATTATGCATTATATGCAAAATGGAGATCAAATAAACTGCTCTGCAGCTGATGTCATGCCCTACCTTTAAACGTTTTCTATAGCGAGAAGTTCCCACCAACTTCACGTTCTTAAGACAACAATGTTTATTTCACATATTTTCTTTCAATTTGCTCACTTTTCCCCCAACTCTTAAAACATTTTAAGACAGAATAAAGCACTATGAGCCAAAGCCAATGGAACTGGGCTAAAGAAAAACTTCAAAGATCTAAAAACATATTCTGTCTTCCCTCTGTCCAATTCTGAAGGAAACATATTAAAACTTCCATACAGTCATAAATTGGATGTCAACTCTAATTAAACAAGGTGATGGCGAGTGCTTCACCCCGTCACTCGAGCCGCCCCTCCAAAGCCTCTGTCCTAAGCTCCCCATCAGCTCCTCCAGCCTCCAGCCCCCGGCTGGGCCCGTCACTTGGGTCAGCGTGGCACCTCCCGCACAGGCCTGCGCTCAGCTCCCTGGCTCCCTCCCTGGGGATCCTCGGCCAGGCCGTGCCTCCCTCAGGGCCTTGGGTAACAGGCTGGCTGCGTCAGGGAGCCTGCCCGCCAGCCGGCGACTCCCCCCCAGGGCCTCTATGGCCCCTCGACCTGCCCTTTGACTCTCACACCGGCTCGGGGTCAACCTAGAGGACCCTGTAGGTTACAGTGTTCCTTTTTCTTGCTTATAACCCCAGAATTTCTCCTTTTCATCAATGGCTCCTCAGATTATACGTCTTCTATGAATATTCTCCCAAGTATCTAAAAATGGAGTAATTTTCCTGATACATCCAATCTGAATCATACAGCTCAATTTAAACTCACCCCCACCAGTCTAAGGCTTTGGTTGGTAAACTACAGGTAAAGATATTTAAATGCAAGCGCTCTTTCAATGTAGGTCTCATAATGCACGTGGTTTTATATCTCTTGTTAAAATGAGTTCTAATCCCTAAACCCTGGTGAGTAGTAAACATTTAAACTGTTACTGATTCAGGATGAGCAGTGATTAGAAGTCTCTCTGAGGCTAAAAAACATGCAAGATATTCTGAAAAAAGTCCTATGGCAATAAAAACAAAAATAAATGTTATCCTTTCTCCATTATTAGTCTGTGAATTCACACGTCACACAATGGCAATTAAAACACAAGAGTGTGGCTAAATTAAATTACGCAGGTTGTTTCTAATATAAGCTCATTAAATATAGAATGAAAAGAAACCCAGCAATGCAACCGAATTACACAATTAGCCCCTCAGGCTCCTGCACTCTCCTTCGCCTGTCCCTTCATAAACAGCCTTCTCTGGCCAATGGAGATGCCACCTGGAAGCTGAAGAATGGCTTCAATTTGGGGCATGGTGCGATGCCTACAAGAATTGCTTCTGGTGAGTATAAAAGGCAAAAACTTGCCAGGCCATAGAGCACACCTATAATAGCAGTATATGGGAGGCGGAGACTAGAGGATCGCAGGTTCTAGGCCAGCCTTGGCAACATAGCGAGGTCCTCAGCAAATCAGTGAGTCCGTTTCAAAATAAGAAACAAAAGCCGGGCATGGTGGTGCACGCTTGTAATCCCAGCATTTGGGAGGCTGAGACCAGATGATCGCAGTTCATGTACAGCCTCAGCTACTTGGTGAGGCCCTTTGCAACTCAGTGAGACCCTGCTTCAAAATAAAGAATAAAAAATGGGGCAGGGGTGTAGCTCGGAGATTGAATGCTTCAGTTCCATCCCCAGACCTGCAAAAAAAAAAAAAAAAGAAATAAAAAACAAAAACAAAATAGAGTTGGGGGTGTAGCTCAGAGATAAAACCTGATCTCAATGCTATTACTCACCAGGTATATTAGCTTTGACGATAATATCTTTTCTGAGTCCCAGAGAAAGCACAAACAGTAAACACATGTTGCAAGGCTACTGTAAAGACTGAATGACAGAAAACATATAAAAAGCCTAACAATGCCTGGCTTATCATGTACTTAGGTGGCAGCTACATTTTAGTAGTTTACAGGTCACATTTCTAAGCTTGAATATAAGAGGAAAAAAAAAATATTAAAACTGACTGACTACTTAACCAAAAAATACTTCCTCAAAGTCCAATGGAGGTACAAAGGTTCAGTCGAAAGTCTCATAGACTTACTAACAATTCCACTTTCTTCTCCGATGGGCAGTCTGGCTTTGCAGGGAGAACCTCTGCATTCTGGTGGGTGCCATGGGAATTCTCAAGTCCTGCTCCCCCCGGCCGATGCTCAGTACCCTGCATTTTGCCATGGCCAGTGGGAGCAGTGAGTGCTGCGGGGCGAGGAAGAGCCGGGGGAGGAGAACGTGGGCTCTCGGGGTCAGAACGGGGCTTTGGTGCCGACAGCAGCTGCCCCGGAGGCGATGAGGCTGGCTCATCCTGAAGTCCGAGTTTCTGGCTTTGCTCTAGAAGGGCTTTTTCTCGTTGAAGTTGTTGTCTAGTTTTCTTCCCAGGGAGACGGCGCTGTGGTTCAAATGGATCTACATCAAGAGAAATGAGGGAAAATTCCTTTGTGTAAGCAGCAAGTAATTAAAATTTCTCTAAGAAAATAAAGTACTGACATTGGACTTTGATAAAAATTCTACAGGTGCTTCTACACTATTCTCTATCTGGAAAGCATAGGAAAACCCAGCCCATCTTCCTATGGAATCCAACAGTTCTCACATTGTACTACTAATACTCAACCAAAACTAACCTGGCTCTCAATTCATCTTCACAACAAGTCTACTTACTCCTGAGTTAGGCCTTGGGACACAAAGCAAGGTTGATTGCATAACTATCTAAAAACTGACTGATTAAACTAGGTAGACGACTAACTTCTCTGGTGTCTTACATTTATCTTGTGGTTCTGTCTGTTTTCCTGAAACAAACTGGTGGTTCATTTTCAGATGAGATTCTACTCTTTCCAATTTGAACAGTTTTAGGGGCAGTTTGATGCCCAGGCAGACACTAGAAGAAACATTTGGAGTAAAGTCTCATTCTGGGGATGCTAGGTAATTCTAAGTTGTTTTCTTCCATCTTACAAAACAACTGGAGGTTCTATGCCCTAATGTCTAGCCAGGCTCTAATCAATGGGTTCATAGTAACTGTAACAGCTCCTTGAGCAAAGCAGTGGAGGAAGCTAAAACTGGGGAATTTTTTTTTATACATAAACTAAATAATTTTACTTCTATTCCACTTTTGAGACTGTCCATGTCACTGTTAACCTCTACTGTACACAACTGGACAATGTGACTCATGTTCATACTCTAATAAGATTTATAAATAATATTCTCTATAAAATGCCTGGGAATTAAAATTATGAGTTCTTTATTTTATTTTATTTTTTGGTGGTACTGGGGTTCCTGGAAACCCTTCTGCCTCTGGGCTACACCCCCGGACACCTATTTATATTATTTGGAAACAGGGTCTCCTAAGCCAGAGCAGCTGGCTTCGAACCTGCGCGATCCTCCTGTCTCTGCCTCCCAAATGCGGGGATTACAAGCGTGTGCCACCACGTCTAGCTAAAATTATGAGTTCTCTAAAAGAACAACTCAAACAAGACTTTTATATTCTGCATATTGACCTTTGAAGCAACACAAGCTTATTACATAAATTTTACAAAGTAGAGTTAAAAGTTTCAAAGCCATGGTCTCAGCTGTTTAATTATTCAATACCGTAGTTTCTCTATCTGTTAAACCAGTTTAAAACTGTCTGCTCTAGTTAACTCATGGAATTCATGTAAGAATTAAATGATATATATATTAAACATTTTTTAAGAAGATAGAAGTATTACATAGGACATGGTAGTACATGCCTGTAATCCCCATCGCTCAGGAGGCAAAGGCATGAAGACCACAAGTTCAAGGGTAGCCTGGACAACTTAGGGAGACTCTGTCTAAAAAGGGGGTGGGTACTGGGGATGTAGCTCAGTAACAGTGTTTGCCTAGAAAGGCTGAGGCCCTGGGTTCAATCCTCAGTACCATAAAATAAAGAGGAAGAGCAGGAAGAGGAAAAGTAGGAAGAGAAAAAAATGGGGATGAAGACAGAATTATAGAAAGTAAATGTGATTGTTAACTTTGACAGAAACACAAAGTATCCTTCTGTATCTTGCAATGGGAACTTATTCTGGTAGTGATCTTTAGTCAGAAGATGTCAGGGCCTATTTAATTCCCAAATGAACTCAAGAGCCGAGTTAACAATTCCTCTGCAATTGAGTTACTACAGTTCCTATTTTATTTTGCCTTGTTACAGAACCTACATAAAAGATTAAAAATGCTTTTTTTTTTTTTTTGAGCCAAGCATGGTGGCACACACTTGTAGTCCCAGTACTTGGGAGGCTGAGTTAGGAGGATCCTATATGTTTGAAGCCAGCCTCAGCTACTTAGTGAAGCTCTCAGCAACTTAGTGAGACCCTGTTTCCAAATAAAATATAAAATAGGTCTGGGAGTGCAACCCAGAGGTAGAAGGCCCCAGGGTTCCATTCCCAGCACCACACACACACACACACATAAAAAAAAAACCCCACTTTTTTTCACTCATACAATAAAAAATTAGGCCACTTAAAAAACAAAACATACAGTTTTACATACTGTGTACAAGGGATGAAATATCAAGGAGACTGAGGAGCAGAAGTCTAGTGTAAAGGGAGCCATCCACGGTCACCTCCAGTCAACTGCAGCCACTAAAGAATTCAGGTCACTGTAGCCAGATATTTTTATTTTCACAATTAAAATTTATATTTTTATATAGACAACCTGCATTTTTAAATAAGGAAACTATCAACCACAGAAATCTAGATTATGTTACCTGGGGGAAACAACTCTGGGATTTTAATGGTTTTAAACAATGGCAGTTTATTTCTTACAAATGCCATGTGCTAGCTACAGGCCACAGAAGAGTTCTGATGGCCAGCTTCTCACTGGTGTGGTGGCGCACACCTATAATCTCAGTACTTGGAAGGCTGAGGCAGGAGGACTGCAGGTTTGAGGTCAGCGCAGGGTAACTTAGCAAGACCCTGATTCAAAATAAAAAAGGATGGGGTTTACTTCTGTGGTAGAATATCCCTGGGTCAATCCCCAGGAGCCCCCGTACATCACTAAGGATTATCTCCTAGCATTCATTATTTAAAAAAAAAATTAAAGATTGCAAAGGGAGAGTGGGATAAAAATGCCAGTGGGGGAAGGTGACACAGGCCTTTAATCTCGGCTTCTTGGGAGGCTGAAGCAGGAGGATCCCAAGTTCGAGGCCAGGTTGGGCAACTTCAAGAGATCCTATCTCAATGTAAGAAATAAAAAGGGATGGGGATGAAGCTCCGTTGTAGGACGCCCTGGATTCAGTCCCCAGTATCACACATAAAGAAAGTGAATAGTACTGAAATTTCTAAAGAAGAGCAAAAAGACGACTAGATATCAGAAATATTATGAAGCTTTGAGACGTGTATCTGTGCAAAGGGTATTTATGGCCAATGGAACACAATAAAGAGCTCAGAAACTGACTCACACTCCACGATGGAGGCAGCACGGCAAAGAAGCCACAAAAAGTGGGGAAATGTAATGCACGGGCATGAGGAAAATGGTTATCTACCTGAAAACGGTAAAGCAAGACCCATTCTTTACCCCAGCCACAAACGACCACTCTTAATGAGTAAAAAGACTAGCATCTTCTGCACCTTACAGCAGGCGACTGCTTCCTTAGGGCACAGACATGTTGGCGATTGAGAAAGGATGACAGATCTGAATGCATTCAAATCAAATCGTGTTTCCAGCACACAGCAGCCGCGGAGGCCTGTGTGGCCGCGCCTGCGACCTCGGCGGTCACCCACCAGCGCGCGCAGCCAGGCGCTGGGCTCTGCTGCGACCTCCCGGGCAGCGCGGCGCCACGGGGCCAGGGCCGGCCTCCGCGGAGTACCCACCACCAGCGCCGCAGGGGTCGGCGGGCTCCGAGCGCGGGGCTCCAACCTCCCGCTCCTTCCGGCTCCCCGGCCCCGCCTCCCGGCCTCCGGCCTCCGCCAGGCCCGCGGCCTCCCTCCAGGCCCACGCCCCGCAGCGGGCTCCCGCCCCGCAAGGCCCAGCCGTCCACGCAGCGGCGTCCCGCGGCCACCCTGAAGCCCGAGCCAGCGCAGAAGCCGCTCCCCGCGGCCGCCCGCCCGCTTCCTCCACGGCCATCCCCTCCAGCCGCGGCCCGCCTCCGCCAGGACAGACCCCAGGCGGGGAATGGGCGCGCCCGTCACCTTGGCGATGCTTTAGTCTCTTCAGCTCCTCCTCAGAGAAGCCGGCCCAGCCCTGCGCCATCCGCCCGGTGCCCGCCACGCACCAGGGACCCGAGCTCCGAGCAGAGTCTGCCAGCGCGGCGGGCGGGAACTTCCGGGTTCTTCCTGAACCGCCGCCGATCAGCCAATCAGCGCGGCCAGCTCCGGACAGCGGGTCCCACCCGCTTAGAGGTCCGTCTTCCTACCAGGCTGGGTGCGGCTCTGCAGGCCCTAGGGTGAGGTGTTTTCTTTCTGCTTCTTTCTTTTCATTGGTGTATTGTATTCATACATCTTAATGGGATACATGATGGTGGAGACATATATGTACACATCACCCAATTAGCCCTTACCCAGTTCTCATCCCATTCCCTCCCCCTCCCTCCTTCTCATCTTTGGCTTAGTGATTGATATTGATAGTTTGTTAAAGTACATCATGTGCATTAGAGAATTTCTTCTTCCCCCCTGCCATCCCCCCAGTTAGATGGCCTTATTTGCTCCTCTAGAGAATCTCCTTCTTCATCTAGAGTTCCTCCTATGACCTATTTTCTGTTGATGGACATCTTGGCTGGTTCCATAGTTTGGCAATGGTGAATTGTGCAGCTATGAACACAGATACACATGCATTAGTTTGGTAGTTTGGTTTCCTTTCTTTTGGGTATATACCCAGAAATGGTATTGCTGGATCATGCAGTAAGTTTGTTCCCATTCTTCTGAGGATCCTCCATACTGTTTTCCAAAATGGTTGCACTAATTTGCAATCCCACCAACAACGTATTAGAGTTACTACTTCTCCACATCCTCGCCAACATTTGTTGTTTGTGTTTTGAATGATTGCTATTCTAGTTGGAATTAGGTGGAATATCAGGGTACTTTTGATTTGCATCTCTGTTATTGCTAATGATGTTGAGCATTTTTTCATGCATTTATTGACCATTTGAATTTCTTCCTTTGTGAAGTGTCTATTTAGTTCACTTACCCATTTTTGATTGGGTTGGTTTTTTTTAGTGCTAAGTTTCTTGAGTTCTCTGTATATTGTACATATTAGTCCTCTATTGGAGGAGTAGTTGGCAAAAATCTTCTCCCATTCTGTTGGCTATCAGTTGAGGTTATTGATAGTTTCCTTTGCTGTACAGAAGCTCTTCAGTTTCATGCAATCCCATGTATTAGTTTCCTGTGTCTTTGGGGTCTTGTTGAGAAAGTTTTTATCTGTGCCTATGTGTTGCAGTGTTGGACCTATGCCCTCTTCAAAGAACCTCAAGGTCTATGGCCTAATTTCTAAGTCTTTGATCCATCTTGAATCGACTCTTGTGCAGGGTAAGAAAATGAGATTGATTTCCATTTCTCTGCATATGGTTAACCAGTTTTGCCAACACCATTTGTTGAATAGGCTTTTTTCCAGTGTATATTTTTGGCTCTTTGTCAAAAATTAATTGGCTGTAATTGTGTGGCTTTGTTTCTGAGTCTTCTATTCTGCTCCATTGCCCTGTGTATCTGTTTTTGTGCCAGTACCATGCTGTTTTTATTTCTATGGCTCTGTAGTGTAGTAAAGTCAGGTATTGTAATTCCTTCTGCATAGTTTTTCTTGCTGAGAACTACTTTGGCTATTCTGGATTTTTTGTTGTTCCATATGAATTTAAGGACTGATTTTTCTATGTCTGCGAGGAATGATGTTGGTAATTTAATGGGCAGTGGGTTGAATCTGTAGATGACTTTTGGAAGTATGGCCATTTTGATGATGTTTATTCTGCCTATTCATGAACATGGAAGATCTTTCCATCTTCTAAGGTCTTCTTCAATTTCTTTTTTCAATGTTTTTTGTTTTTTTAATTTTTTAATTTTTAATTTTAATTTTTTAATTGGTGCATTGTAGTCTTATATCACATTGGAGTACAAGACTTGAGAGGATATACAAGCACACATCATCCAATTAGCCCTCATCCAGCCCCCATCCCATTACCTCCCCCCCCTCGATCCCATGCTTGTTTGGTGATTAACTTTGATACATTTGTTTATGTACCTCCTGCATTTTAAAGAGGCTCCATCCTCCCCTATTCCATATCCTCTGATTGGTCACCTTAGTTGCTTCACTATAGGGCCCTTTCTATAGCTCGACCTCTTCCTGTTGCCCCTTTCCTCCTAATTATTGCTGATTAGGGGAAGCATCTGGTATTAATTTTCTGCGATATTTCTCTGTGCATGCCACGTTGCAAGTACCGACCCCACTCTTGATGGCCCCAGCAGTGGCCTGGCTACCCGGTGGACTGATCCAGACCTCGCTGGCTCAAGCAGCAGCCTTGCC
The DNA here is from genome assembly GCF_963383645.1 of Muscardinus avellanarius. Classification (NCBI taxonomy): domain Eukaryota; kingdom Metazoa; phylum Chordata; class Mammalia; order Rodentia; family Gliridae; genus Muscardinus; species Muscardinus avellanarius. Next base: position 114,358,510 of record NC_137793.1, read on the forward strand.
TCATGGGAGGCCCCAATTTTGGTCTCGCTGGCCCCGACACCAGCCTAACCCCTCAGCTGGCTCCAATCCCGGCCTTGGAGGCCCCAGTAGTGGCCTTGCCTCATGGCAAGCTCCGATGCCAGCCATTGGCCCCAGCACCATCCTAACCCCTTGGCTGGCTCCGATCCCGGCCTCGGAGGCCCCAGCACTGGCCTAGCCTCACAGCAGGCTCCGATCCCGGCCTCGCTGGCCCCAGCACCGGCCTCACCCCTCGGCAGGCTCAGATCCCAGCTGCGGAGGCCCCAGCACCGGCCTTGCCTCATGGTGAGCTCTGATCCCGGCCTTGCTGGCCCCAGCACCAGTCTAACCCCTCGGCAGGCTCCGATCCTGGCCTCGGAGGCCCCAGCACCAGCCTTGCCTCACGGCAGGCTCCAATACTGACCGCTGGCCCCGGCATCGGCCTAACCCCTTGGCAGGCTCTGATCTCAGCCTCGGAGGCCCCAGTAGCGGCCTTGCCTCACGGCAGGCTCCGATGCCAGCCATTGGCCCCGGCACCGGCCTAACCCCTAGGCTGGCTCTTATCCTGGCCTCGGAGGCTCCAGCACCGGCCTTGCCTCATGGCAGGCTCTGATGCTGGCCGCTGGCCCCAGCACCGGCCTAACCCCTCGGCAGGCTCCGATCCTGGCCTTGGAGGCCTCAGTAGCGGCCTTGCCTCATGGAAGGCTCTGATGCCAGCCGCTGGCCCCAGCACCGGCCTATCCCCTCGGCAGGCTCTGATCCATTTTTGCCACGCCCTGCCTCCCTTGGACTCTGCGTGATCCTGCATGCATGACGTGGTGCACTTCAAGGAAAGCAGCCCTGAGGGATGTTTCCTGGTCAGACTACTCCTTGTTCTTGAATGTTCTTTTGTAGCTACTGTCTTTTGGTAATGATTCTATTAACTTTTCACACACATGGCTCCAGTGATGCAGGACGAGGTCCCAGAATCAAGACTGTGGGAACAGGTAAAACTGATTCCGTGGAAGATAAATTTTCTGGTAATATGTCTGAGCCCTCAGACTCCCCCTGCCTTGCTCCAAGCTATAATAAAATTGGCTAGAGAAGAAAGAGGGGATTTTGTCACATAAGTGAATATATTACAACAGCAAGAAATACTTTAGGAAAGCCCCAAAGAGAACTTAGTCATACAAAAAGCTTAAGCAGTTAGAAGGACTGCTTAAGAACATTATTGGGAATAGGTTGTGGCAACCCCTAGGGAGAAAAGAGCTAATCGGTGCCATTTACTGGAGACAGGGGATAGATGAGGTAAATGAACTTAAGAGAAGCTCTTCGATGGATAGGAAATTGATAGGTAAAAACACAGTATGTAGGTTTTTATTCTTAGTTAACTCCCCTTTCCCATCCTGATTGGCATATAGTTTTTCTTTTACCAATTACTACGACAGGCATTTTTGCTTCTTGTTTTAGATTAATTATGAGAATATTGTACTTGGTTAGCAAGATCAGGGAGGTTTGAAGTAGCTTATCCTCAGCTGTTCTTTAACTTCAGAGACCACGCAGATTTCTTTATTAGACCTATATGAGACGTGATTAAATACAATATACATTGTTTTTAAAGTTCTTTTTCCTCTGACAAAATTAATGTTTTAAGACACTCGTGATGCTTGTGATGTTGTGGATTTCTGTAGTAATCTATTATACATTTATTAAGTTATGATCAAATGTGATATGCATTGTCTTTTAAATTTTATTCCTTTTGCAGAGCTAAGGTTTTAAGGTGCTAGTGATATTTACCTAATGTCTTATAATTCAATTATTAAGTTGGGGAAATGCAGAATGCAATACTTTAAAGTGCTCTTAACTTTATACAGTTTAAAGTAACACTTAAGTCTTTTTAAATGGGTTTTTTAATTGCTGGTACTAGGCAGAGGAGGACATGGACGAAGCCTAAGGAATGAAAGGTTCCGAACTAGTTAAAGGAGATTCTACAAAAGGTTGAATTCTCCAAAACTCTGGGTGTGACTCCTGTCCTTTCTAGAATTTGCCCTCTAAGGCCACCCACCTGCAAGGCCAGGGGCCTGGTCTTAATCACAAGGTCTGGGGCTGATCTTAATCACAAGAACTGTGATGTTACAGGTCTTCCTTTTGTCTTGTTTATGATTGGTACTTTGCATGTCCTTCACTTAATACCACACTATTATTCTTTGGTGTTTACACTTTTCTACTAGGAATTTCACTGGAGAAGGGTATATGAATCTTGGTTTTGGAAAATAAACTTTGTCAGTTGCATGAGAGGCAATTGTCCGAGTCTGTCATTTCAGGTCTCTCCCTCCCAAGTCCCGGAGACGAATATCCACATTAGCGCCATAAATAGGGACTTGAAGGAACACCGTACAGAAGAGGGAGGGGTCCGCTGCAGAAGCAGCAGCAAAAGCCGAATCCTTGCCCACTTTCCAAGACCCAGTCCCAACGGTCCCGTTGCTCTGGCCGAGCTGGTCCGTTGCACATTTTATTCAGAAACAGGGTCATGCTAAGTTGCCGAGAGCCTCAGTAAGTTGTTGTGGCTGTCTTCAAACCTGTGCTCCTCTTGTCTCAGCCTCCCACATACTGGGATTACTGGCATATGCCACCATACCTGGCACCCTCTTATCCCTTGAAGCAATGAGCCGAGGAGAGCAAGGAGAGAGCTCAGAGGAAAGTCAGGGGAAAATGAATGCATGCACAAGTCTTTATATATATTTGTACTGTTTTGTGTATCAAAACAGCAAAACCTCATTTTCTTGGCATACATTTGAAAATCTGAGGTGTGACTTTCAGATTTGGTCTTCCAGTAATAAATACACAAGTAGACTGGACGATAAGGGAATAGATTGGTCAATAAAACATGTAATACATAAAACATAATAATATGGTTTTAAATATATAATTAGACTAGACAACAAAGGAGAAGTTGGGACAATAAAATATATACTGACATGATAATAAATGTATGAGTAGACTGGACAATTAAGGAGATTGAACAATAAAACATCTCACCAAGGAAAGAATGGAAAGGGATAACTTTAGTTGAGTGATCAGAAAGGGGAGATGAACCTGTCTTGTAATTTCCAAACTTTCAAACGTGTGTGTGTGTGTGTGTGTGTGTGTGTGTGTGTGTGTACATATGCCACAGACACTTTGTTTTAAATGTGGGCTTATTTTTTTACTACATTTTAAAAGTAAAATGCAAAAGGTGTAATGGTATAGTTTTGTCCAGTTTTTGAACATAGCCTAAATATGTTGAAGTTATAGATGAGCTCTGGAAGTAGGAGCTGGCAGTCAGTTGGCAATCTGGTAGTGAATTTCCGTTCCCATTTGCAGACAGCAGCCCTCTAGCTCATCTAAGAACAGTGTTGAAGCAAGCTGTTGCCCCATGCTGAACTTTCTACTTAACGTTCCTTTGGTTCACTCTGGATGAATTTCAAGAATTATCGACAATCTTAATGGGGACGGTAACTGTGGCATTTTAAGAGGGTTGCGTTGGCTAGGAATTTGGTTCACTCTGGATGAATTTCAAGAATTATCGACAATCTTAATGGGGACGGTAACTGTGGCATTTTAAGAGGGTTGCGTTGGCTAGGAATGAGAACTGAAGCATGAGCAAGATAGAGTAAACGATAATAAAAACCCATCTGTATGAAATTATGATTTCCAGTTGCGATGTCTTAAATCTCCTGTTTGTTGTTTCTGTTGGCGCTCCCCCATGGTGCCTGGTTTCTTCAAATGATGTGTAATATTTTAGTGGGAGTTTATCTTCAAAGAAGGTCTTTGTTCTGTGGGAGTTTTCTGTTCTGTGGGTTGCGAGAGTGACTGCAGATTGGTTTTGCTGGACCACAGAAGTCTCTACTGTGTTAAACCCGACTTAAGGTAAACTCTTCAGCTTGTAATATAAATTGGGATTCTACTTCTGTGATACAGGACTCGGGTGTCAAATTATTTTAAGTCACAAATAGATAGGTGTTCACACTGCTTTTTCAGAAAAGAAAGTAGTTTGAGTTTTTTCTAATTTTCATGTGGTCTATTTTATCAGTGTGTGGTGTGTGTGTGTGTGTGTGTTGTACTGCGGATTGAACCATTGAACCCAGGGACATTATACCTCTGAGATCCACCCCTAGCCCAGTTTTATTTTATTTTATTTTTGTATTTTGGAACAGAGTCTAAGTTGCAGAGGGCCTCGTTGAGTTCATCCTCCTGTCTCAGCCTCCCACATACTGGGATTACAGGTGTGTGCCACCAGTTATTTTTAAGTAGGGTCCCCTTTTCTGCCTCTCTTTTGTTGTCTTCTAAGATCTATAATTTATTTTTCATTTAGATAAAAACATGTATATTATTCAGCATTTTCATGTGTTTGTGGAAAGAGAGTCATCTCTGATCACTTAGGCAATAATGCAATATTTTCTCCAGTTGATTTCCCCACTGAGGCAGCTAGAGTAACCTTTAAAATAAAAACCAAGCCATGCTTGTAGCCATGTTAAATGATCAAATGGCTCTCCACCATGCTCTGAACGAAGGCCCGCTGCCTGCTAGACTCTGCAGTCTGATCTTGCCTCTGTGCAGTCAGTTGCCCTTCCCTTCCCCACACACCCTAAGCTCCAGACAAATTGTCTTTCTTTTGGGTTTCAGAGTTTTCCAGATCTCCCCCACCCCAGCTTCCTCAGGGCTTTTTCAGAAGCTCTCCCACAGTCGCTTTTCTGGATGGTTCTTTCTACTTCGAGTTTTGACCTCCGTGTCTACATAGACTTTTTATGACCACTATATTTAAAAAGCATTTTCTGGAGGCTGGGCGTGGTGGTGCACGCGTGTAATCCCTGAGCTTGGGAGGCGGAGACAGGAGGATCGCACAGGTTCGAAGCCAGCCTCGCTGGCTTAAGAGACCGTTTCCAAATAAAAATGTAAAAATAGGTCTGGGAGTGCAGACTGGAGGTAGAAGGGCTTCCAGGAACCCCAGTACCACCAAAAAAAAAAAAAAAAAAAAAAAAAAAGAAGCATTTTCTGTGTTCTTTATGACTGCCTTTTTTTTCTTCTTTGTTACTTTTACACCACTAATTGAAATTTTGCAATTGTCTGTATTTGTTTTTTTACCTTTTTATTTTCTGTTTCCCTCTTTTATATTTTTATTTGGAAACAAGGTCCCTTAAGCCAGCAAGGCTGGCTTCGGACCTGCACAATCCTCCTGTTTCCACCTCCCAAGTGTGGGGATTACAAGTGTGCGCCACCACACCCGGTGGAGAACTGTATCTTTTATTCACCCAGTGTAAAACAGAATATTTGACAGCTACTAAGCACTCAATAAATATTAAAAAATAAACCTTTCTGGGCTAAATATTGGCTTGAAATATTTACATTGAATGTATTTTGAGATTTCTTTCTAGTAACATTTCTGTGATGGTGAGTAGTATAACTACCTTCATTATCCATTCTACTTTCAACTCTGAACTCATTGGTTAATAAAAACATTAAAATTAAGCTAAGAGCTAGGCATGGTAGCACCTGCCTGTAGTCATAGGCAATGGAGGCTGAGAAAGCAGGAGGATCTCAGAGAGAAGGCTGGCTCAACAACTTAGTAAGAGCCTCATCGACTTAATGAGGCCCTGTTTAAAATTAAAAATAAAAGGGCATGGGAGTGTTCAGAGGGAGAATTCCCTGTGTTTAATCCCCACATATACATATTTGGTATATAGTACCAAAGTAATAATAAGAATAGTAATAATAATAATAATCTGAGAAAAATAAGGATGTCATTTTCTTTTCATAAGGCCTTAAGTCAGTATTTCTCTCAGCAACATTTGTAGTTTTCAGTATATAGATCTTGCATATCTTCTGGCAGGTTTAAGTAGTTAAGAACTACTTTAAGGGATGGGATAAAGCTCAGTGGTAGAGTGTTTGTCTAGCAAGTGGTGGTCCTGTGTTTGATCCTGGTACCACCACCACCACCACTACCAAAAAAAGAGTAGTTAATAACATAATACTGTTATAAATAACCTATATGACCTATGCCTAAATGTTGGAGTGTTTCCCTATGTTCTCGTCTAGGAGTTGAAAAGTTTCTGATCTTCTTCCTTGGTCTTTGATCAATATTAAGTTGACTTTTGTGTTAAGTGAGAGACAGGAAGCAAGTCTCAATCTTTTATACATGGATATACAGTTTTTCAGCATTATTTGTGATAGAGGCTTCTTTGCTCCTCCAGCGTAAGGCTTTAGCCTCTTTGTCTAGCATCAGATGACTGCGTGGATGTGGGCTTGGCTGTGTGTCTTCTATTCTATACCATTGATCTATGTGTCTATTTTTATCCCAGTACCAAGCAGTTTTTGTTACTATGGCTTTGTGCTGTAATTGGAAGTCATATATTGTAATAACCTCCTGTTTTACTCTTTCTGTTCAAAATTGCTTTGTTTATTCTGGGACTTTTGTTCTTCTATATGAGTTTTAGGTTTTGGTTTTTTTCTTTGTTCTTAGAAGAATATTATTGGTATTTTAATGGAAGGTCTTTTTGACAGTTTTTCTTTCAAGGTATTTATCCACTTCATCCAACTTGTCGAGTGTATTGTCATGATTCATTCACAATATCATGTTAACCCTTTACTTCACAGTAAAATGATATTGAGAATGAATCATGACAATACATTCGACAAGTTGGATGAAGTGGATAAATACCTTGAAAGAAAAACTGTCTGAAAAGACCTCCATGTTCATGGATAGGCAGAATTAATGTTAAAATGGCCATACCACCAAAAGCGATCTACAGATTTAGTGCAGTCCCCAAACCTTGCACATTTCAAAAGAAGAGCTAGCCCTTGGCTGGCTTCTGGGCGATAAATTATAAGCCTTTGGACCATCTTTCCTGATAAGATTGTCTTTCTATAGTTGGGGACTTTGGCCCTACTGGAAAGTTACTGTGAACAATGTGATTTATGCTGAATATCTATGGTGAATATTTACTCTCTTTCCACAAACACATGAAAATGCTGAATAATATAGCATGTCTTTTTTTAAATGAAAAATAAATTATAGATCTTAGAAGACAACAAAAGAGAGGCAGAAAAGGGGACCCTACTTAAAAATAACTGGTGGCACACACCTGTAATCCCAGTATGTGGGAGGCTGAGACAGGAGGATGAACTCAATGAGGCTCTCTGTAACTTAGACTCTGTTCCAAAATACAAAAATAAAATAAAATAAAACTGGGCTAGGGGTGGATCTCAGAGGTATAATGTCCCTGGGTTCAATGGTTCAATCCCCAGTACAACACACACACACACACACACACACACACCCCGTAGGATGTATTATTTAGCATTTCATAGCTCTTACCAAAATACCTGACAGGAACAGCTTAGAGGATGAAAGATTTGTTTTCCATGGTTGGCCAGCTCCATTGCTCTGTGTCTGAGGCAAGGCAGAACATCATGGCAGAAGAGTGTGTGGAGGAAAGTTGCTCAGCTCATGACAGCTGGGAAGCAGAGAGAAGGAGCCAGAGGGAAGATACGCCCATTGCAGGGCAGGTCCCACCCCCCAGTAGTCCATTCAGCCACCAGTGGACTAAGCCTCTGATGTGGTCAGACCCTCTTGATCCAGTAACTTCCTAAGTGCCCCACTTCTGAACACATGAGGCTTTGGGGTACATGGCACATCCAAAGCCCAACATGGGGCTTGCCTAGTCTTTCTTTCCCTCTCTGAGATCACTGTCCTTTGTTGCCCAGCGTACTGTGTCTTAAGAGACATTGGTTCACATATTTTATTTGGTTGTTTTTTTTGGAGGTTATTTTAGGAAAGCACCTAAATTCAATTCCTGTTGCATTTTATTTGAACATCTTAGTCTCAGCACTAGTTTAAGTGTTTTACATGTATTAACTAAGGAACCTGAGGGAGCAGTCTCAACTATCACTCCTATTTTTCAAATGAAGAATCCAAGGCCCCAAGAGAGTCAATTAGCTGCCCCAGCTTTCACAGCCTGTGTCCCCACCCAAGTGGTGTGGCTGCAGAGTCTGTGTTCTTCACCTCTCTGCTATTCTACTTTTATAGCATTTCTAAGTCTGCAAGGAACAGTGCCAAACACAGTGTGGTTCCTGTGAGCAGAATGTGAGTGAGTGAACTCCTTCTGTGATGGTTAGTCTGGATGTCAAACCTGACAGAATGATGAAACACCTAAGATTCTGTGGCTTTGGGTGTGTTGATGAGATGACCGGTTTATATAATAGCAGATGGAAGGGGAAGTCTTGTCCTGAATGTAGACAGCATGGTTGTAATGGCCAAAGAACCTAGATAAAAAAGATCAAAGCCAAGTGAATGCATGAATGGTTCTTTCTGAAGAAAGTACGTCTCATCTTGTCTGAGATATTGACCTTCAGCTCTTCTAACTGGACCTTCTAACTGGACCACTGTTCCTCCAGAGAGATTCTTGGCCTTCCCATCTTGGGCTGGGACTCAGTCAGTGGTCACTGCGATTCTGAGACTCCAGCTCTTGGACCACTCAACTGGCTGCTGGTTCCTCCAGCTCTCCATGTGCAGACAGCCACTCGAGACGACACTCTGGATGGTAAGCTGATGTGATACATCTCCTTTTATAATCTATACGTTTCCTGTGAGTTCTATTACTCCAGTGAAATCTGATCAATACACCTTCACTCCAGGGCCCTATGGAATTTACATTTTTAATCATGTGCTTATTTATCCAGGTTAATCTTAAGTGAGTAAATTATTGTATATTCTAACAAAGAAAGAAGTGTGTGTGTGTGTGTGTGTGTGTGTGTGTGTGTGTGTGTGTGTTACTGGAGATTAAACCCAGGAGCATTCTACTTCTGAGTTACACACCTAGCCCTATTTTATTTTTTATTTTCAAACGGTCTTACTAAATTGTGGAGAGCCTTGTTAAGCTGCTGAGGCTGGCCACAAAGTTGCAATCCTCCTATCTTAGTCTCCCAAGTGCTGGGATTACAAACATGTGTCACTATGCCTGGCTGAGAAATATTTTTAAAGTGTGGCAGGAGCTGGTTTTAGTCACCAGTTCTTCTAGCATCACTTGGCCCTGGAATTTTCTGGCTGGGTATCCCTGAGTGATTTTTTTTTCCATTTTTGTTAGTCTCTCTTAATCCATTCCTCAGACTGTTGTTACAAATAGATTGTTTTTCTCTTTTTAGCCTTTGTATCCAGGGCATCTGGATCTGGGAAAGATGGTTATTGTTTGTAAGAGTCATTTAAGAGCCAAGCACTGCAGGTGATTCACAGCTTGCACTTTGCTTTGGAAAGCATTTGGAGCTCATTCTACTCATGTCCAGCATCTAGTCTGTTCTCTTGGACTGTAACTCCCATCTGCCCCTGAGTGTATCTTGGTTAGGCGGGCATGAGAGATATGGGAAACATACTTTTGTTTAATGCTACATTATGAGTAGCTAGAACGATGGATGGATGAGGTAATGGATGGATTGACAGATGGATGGATGGATGGTTAAGCATGTTGTTGGCCAACAGAAAACAAAGGGAGACTGACTGGACACAATATGCAAAGACAGCAGATTCCATAGGAAGTAAGTATCTAGTACACGGGCAATGAAGTGTTGACGACTCAATTTTTCAACTTCAGAATCCATCAGAGTGAAAATAAGAAAACCATACTATCTCTAAGAAAATACTTGAAAACTGAACTTCTCCTTTCTTTCCCGTATGCTATCTTCCCTGGAATATTTTAAATTTGTTTTCCCATGAAGAGTCAAGTCCCCTTAATTGCACTAGTATTCCAAACATTTTTTCTTAAAAAAAATGAAAACACATAAAAAGCATTAACTAGAACTGCTGGGCAAAATACCTCTCCTGCTTAAATTTCCATCAGTCTTCAGCTTAATTACACGTTGTTCTGCCAGCTTTCTCCAGAAATAATTGACGGGATGAAGTCATTTCATTGGATATTTACAAACACTAGACTTGTAAAGGGGGCATCTGTCAATTCCCCTTTGGCTCGGGAATGACTGAGGCTGATCTGGCAGAGCACAACTGCTATTTTGGGCTCAGCATATTTTGAGTCTTAACACAGTAAGAGGAGGGCAAGGGGAAGAGAGGAAGGCAAAACTTTGGGCTTTTGTGCTCAGCCTTAGCTATATAACATTTTTTTGTTGTGAAATATGGGAGAGTATAAGCCCAGTTTGATATAAGACATGAAGTTGTCTGGTGTGTGTGTGTGTGTGTGTGTGTGTGTGTGTGTGTGTGTGGTTTTATAGAATATCTTGTCAAATCATGAAAGCTCTGAAAGGAATCTACAAAGCTTTGAGTATCTGTAGTCAGAGCGTAAGCACTGGTTTATCAATCACGATAACCAGGGATTACCAAGGTCAGTCTGTTAATGGTATTGCTTTTCTATTCTGTAAAAAAGTGTTTGTGTCTTGGATTAAGTAATAGGGTTTGATTTTAAAGGCATAATCTGAAATGGAAAGCAGACAAGATGAAGATTAGGCTGGAGTTCATTTTATCTCAGGCAGCCTACAGGAAATTCCACAAGACAAGATCAATATAAATGAAAGTTTTAAAGAATTGAAGTGGAATGCCAAATTGAGGTGCTGTGGATCCAAGTTTCTAAATGTCAGTTCCTCCTACATAAAAAACTTGATGCAGACATTTCAGATAGCCTTTGCAAAGAATTCCAACTGTGGTAATACTTATGATGTGATGTATTCATGAGCATTTACTCATATTTTAAAATATTGAGGGTTGTAGAGAATGAAAGTAAGATTATTTCAGATAAGATACTAAAAAAAAAACCTTGATTGATAGAGGTAATAAACATCCTCAGAGGAAAATTACATGAGATGGTTGAAGCTAAGAATGAATTGAACTTATTTGTTATTTGAATCTACTTTTTTGTTTTTTTCTTTTTTCTGAAATAACAGATATCATTTTATTTTTTAATTTATTTTTATTTTTATGTGGAACATATTGAAAATGGCATACATTCAGACTGTGCTTGGTGCCCTTCCCCCACCCCCTCTTCCCCCCTCCCAACAATGAGTGTCCAGGTTATCCATGCTATCTACATTTTAACTAATTAGAAACTTTTAATGGTGACCCCAAGGTAATCTAAAGTGAATTTTAGTTTGTTATGTCATCAGTAATGTAAGCTTGACCATCTAAATCACAATGTAAACACTTGGTGAAAACCCAGCTCTGCCTCAAATGATAGCAGCAAGGTTTGTGGAATTTGAAGGCTATACAGTTGCATGGATCTGTCTCAAGACAAAAGAGTTAGACCTCTGTTAGATCAGTTAGTTGGTTAGTTGTAGGAACTTGCGAGCCTGAAGCAGGCAAGAGGCCCTCAGGTGTGAGCTCAGTGGCCTCAGACCAATCTGCTTCTGGTTCACACGTTCAATTTCCTTTATTTAGAATGAAGGATTCATTGTAAGTAACCAGGAACGAGGATATCAGTACAGGGGAAATGAGTGGATTGGATTTAAGAGTCGTGTTCTAGCCCAGGCCCATCCCTTCATTGCATTGTTCGCACTGAGTGTGGCGTTGTAAAAGGCCTTGCAGATGTGGCTGTGAGTGTAAAGGCCCTGTGTCTAAGGAACAGGGTGTTCCAAGTCCGCTCTGAACCTAGAAACAGTGTACACTCTACTCTCTTAGTGGACTCAGGAGACATCTGCATATTAATGGCTCTAAGAGGTCTTACTGCTAAGAAACAAACACACACACACACACACACACACACACACACACGACTTCACCTTTTCCAGTTTTTAGTCTCTTTTTTAATGTGTGTGACACCTGGTAACATCCCCTGAAGGACAGTTGGGGAGGCGCCCTCACAAGGGGCTCTCCCATTCAGCCTCCCGGACTGGACCACTCGCTGCTCTGGGGTTTTCTTCTCGGCCAAGCGGGAATGCTCATTCTAACCTTCCTTCTTTCCTTACATTTTTGGTGTCGGGGATTGAACTCAGGGGCGTTTTACCTCCGGACTATACTCTCAGTCCTTTCTCTATTTTATTTTAAAACAGGGTCTTCCTAGGGCACTAGGCTACCGAGGACCTCACTAAGTTGTTGAAGCTGGCCTCGAAGCCGTGGTCCTCCTGTCTCAGCCTTCCAGGTACTGAGATGACAGGAATGCCCAGCCCAGCAGTGTACTGTAGACAGACTTGCACACTTTGGACTCGGCTGGCAGTTCTTAAATGGTACCATCCATGGAGCAGAAAGAGGCAGTGGGGAATGACTGCCCACCTGGGGTGGAGGGACTGGCCCTCCACAGCTCAGGCTAGCTCTCCGTGGCTCCTGGGAAGACTTCCCTTTAAGCATCCTTCTGCTTTCTTAAAGGAGGCCTCTGCTTTGGTGTGCAGCCGTTCATGCTTGCCACAGAGCTTACTACCCCCGAGTGTGAATACCACCCAGGCAGTCTGGGCAGTGGTTGGAGGCCTGGACCAGCGCGAGCGTCTACCCCTTCTTCCAAGCATTTCTGAATGCAGAGAGGCCTGAAAGGCGCCCTCTTCCTGAGTATGGCCTGGAATTTAAACTTAATGCCAAAGTCACCACACCTTTTTGGGGGATAATTACCACTTAACCAAACATTTCTGAGTTCCTCTAAATGGGCCCCCTCGGTCACTTAACCATTTTAGTAGTTCTTCTCTGAACTTGGTCCAAGTTTTCCATAATTCTGGTTAACAAGGTGCTCTGCAGGGAACGCTGTGTCCAGGTGCAGTAACCTCGCCAGGCTTTTGGTGCTGTGGGAGGGAGCAAGAGCGATGACGCCCATCCAATAGCCCGCGGGCTCTCGTAAACGCGTGGCAGCCTTCCAGCCAACAGAGTGCAGCGCAAAGTGAACGAGCAGGCGAGGGGCCTGGGACACGGCCCCTTCCTGCATCCAGGGGAAGAAAACCCAGTGGCCCCTGGCTTGAGAGCAAGCAGGCAGGGTCTGTGCCAATAATGAACCTTTCACTTTAAAGAATGGGGGACTGTGCTGAACAGTAAGGAATCACCCTAAAGCAGAGGCCGGCGAGGTCTTTGTGAGGTTAAAGGCTGAGAGGAACCCGGCAGCTAGACTAGGGTGGGTGCGGAGAGCCAAATTGGAGCTCAGCATCTCCAAGCAGGCGGGCTGGTACCAGGAGTGGCGTCAGCACTTGAAAGGCAGGGCAAAAGTATTATTTCTAGGGAAGGGGTCTCAAGCCAAACAAAAGGTCTGCAAGTTGGTGAATTTTTTAGCACAGCCTGAAATGAGAGGCTGGCTTCTTTGAGTCTGAAGGGGAGAGAATAATCTTTAGCACAGCACCGCATCTATAATAGAACAGGAAAAAACCTTCCATGGGCATCTGCCCGGGAGACAAGAGAGGTGACGCAGGGCCGTGCTAGGCTTTGTCCTGACATTTTCAAGGGGTGTTTCAAGAAAAAGCGGCTTGTAATCCCCACGCTTGGGAGGCTGAGACAGGAGGATTGCGCAGGTTCAAAGCCAGCTTCACTGGCTTAAGAGACCCTGCTTCCAAATTAGATATAAAATAGGTCTGGGAGTGTAGCCCAGAGGTTGAAGGGTTCCATTCCCAGAACCACAAATTATATGTATGTGTATATATATATATATATTTGAGTAAGTTACTGGAGTGTGGAGCCACATTATCTTCAAACATACTAATGTCTGAAGGATATTTAAAATGCATAGATATTGCTATAAAACAACACTAGGTGTGGGGAGCCATATCAGGAGTGTAATCTTAACAAATATGCCTATTATGATAGCATTATAAAGATGCTTCTTACAATCACAAGAGCTGAAGGTTTGGATTGAAAGGCTGTTACGTCTCACAGCTGCAGGCGTGCTTGTTCCTAGGAGTCTCAGTCCAGCATTGCTGACGTGGGATCACAGGCTGTTCATACTGGATTTCGGCGCTTGTTTCAAGCTCCTTCTTTATCATGTATTTCCCCCTGACCATCTCAAGATGTCGGTTTCCTTAAGTAAACTATAATCAAGAGAGGGTTTGGGGTGATAGAATACTGATATTGAATGCAGAATTGTTCTTCCATTCTCTGGCATAGCGATTCTTTGTACCAGTTTGGAGATCAGAATCTCCTTTGAACACAGCTGGCCTCTCAGGTAGTTTGGTCTTTAGGGACTGATATACCTAAAATAACTTTGAATAGTTAAATCTGACCACGTGTGAAATGGCAGTTGCTTTTAATTTTAATGGAATATTTTAGAGCATTTTTATGGAAAAGCTGTTAAAGTCCTCTTTTTTTTTTCACTGTCTTAATGAAAAGGGAAAATGTGTTGCTGTAGCTGTTATTTTTTATAATAAATCGAAAGCAGTTCCTGCAAATCTTAACAAGTAAAATCAAATATTTAATGCTTTTGGCAAAATGCCTTTATGAAATTTACAGAACAAAAAAATTCTGGATTTAGGCTTTTTAAAAATAAAATAGTCTGAATTTCTAAGAGTACTTACATCATCTATCAATCTTCCCAAGTCAATTTTTTTGGGGGGTATACTGGGAATTAGCTTAGAGGGGCAATCTACTTCTGAACGACATCCCCACCCTTTTTAATTTTTTGGAAACAAGGTCTGACTAAGTTGCTGAGAAATTTGCTAAGTTCCTGAGGCTTGCCTCAGACCTGCATTCCTTGTCTCAGTCTCCCATTCCTAGGATTACAGGTGTGTGTCACCTGATCCAAGTTAATTTTCTGTGTAGAATCATCCAATCACATCATTACTACAATAGTTAGTATTGCAACTGAAGGTCTGTGCTCAGGTTTCTAGATGGAATAAAAAGCTAGATTCACAAATATGAATACTGCAGATAGAAACACCTATTTCTTCAACATATGCAAATTAGGATATCCTCTGATCCATGCTTGTGATATAAGCTAAAATTATAAAAGGTTATGTGGGCCAAATATCATGCCTTATGCTTATAATCCCAGTACTTGGGAGGTTGAGAAAGGAAGATCTCAGGTTTGAGGCCAGCCTCAGCCATTTAGTGAGAACCCCAGCAACCTAGTGAGACCCTGTTTCAAAAACAAAATATACAAAGGGCTGGGGGTATATCTTGGAGGTATAGCACCCCTGGGTTCAATTCCCAGTATCAATCACAGACAGACAACACACACACACACACACACACACACACACACACACTGTTATGTGAGCACTTTGATTCTGGGACTTCACAGACTGCTTCTCTTAGACTAAAGGCAGTGACATGAAGGTAATATTAAACAAAAGGTTCTCCAGGAAAGCAACACACTGGATTTGCTGATTTCCATAGTGTAATTGTGAAAGGCTGAGCTAAGAAGAGATGCAAACAATTCCCTCTTAACAGCAATGCTGACCAGCTCCAGCATACCACTCGAGAGAGTCTTTTCTGCTTGTTAGACATTTGATATGAAAGCTATCTGTTGTGCAGACCTGGGTTTTTTGTTTGTTTGTTTGTTTGTTTGATTGTTTTGTTTTTGGTCTGGAGATTGAACCCAGGGACATTCTACCTTTAAGCTTCAACTCTAGTCCCTCCCCCACTTTTTATTTTTTCTTTTGAAACAGAGTCTCACTAAGTTGCTGAGGCTGGCCTCAAAACCATGATTTTCCTGTCTCAGCCTCCAAAATACTGGGATTACAGGTGTGTACCACCATGCTTCACTAGGCCTACCTAGGTTTAATGGTAGAAAACTGGTTTAATTGGGTAAAATGAAATAGTATCCTTATTTTGGATATAGAGTACCTGGGAAAGTTTTGACAGGATTTAGTCATACACATTTGCACACACACACACACACACACACACACACACACACAAAACAAATAACCAAAACAACCCCAACAACAAATTAATGCAACTCTACAAATAAATGAATATTCAGCAGACTGGACCTCCGCAGTCTCTCTCTGTGCAGACACTGAGTGCCTTTCCTGTTGCAATCCTGCTTCTCTGAGTCTTTATCAGTCTATGCAGATGTCTGGTATCAATGAGGCTGGATGCACCCTCCACGCTTTCCACAGATGTGAAGTCTCCGTCTCTCCTTGCTTCTGTAGGTGGCAGATGCCTCTGAGACCAAACTCAATGTAAAAGTCTCTGTTCTCTACAGCTAGGGCTGGGCTGACCTGACCTCTCCCTGTTCACCATGATTGGGTGGTCTGTGGTGATCCTGGAGAGCCTGCTAGTTGGGTTAAGCGTAGGTGTCCCCCCACACTTTCCTCTGATCAGAGCCTGAGTTTGTCTGAGCCTCTGCTATGTCCAACAGTAGACTCCATCTCCACCTTCCCCAGGTTGAACCACAAAGTCTCAAACCCAGAGTTTATCACAACTGCGGGAGTCCCTGGGGGTGCCGCACTGGGCGTTCTCCTGTTTGGTTCTCTGCCAGTTTGGTTCTCTGAAGGGCATGATGAGCTCGGCTGCCACCGCTGGAAGTTATAGACGGTATTAGCACAGGAGGAACTGATAACCTACACTTCCAACGATTTGCAGCTGCTTACTTCAGGTCCTTGGTTGTTTTCTTGACCGTCCCTGGAGGCAAATGCAGTGAGGCAAGATGGCGCTGGGGTGGTGCCCGTGGCCACAAGGTGGGTGGGTTTCTTTTCTGGTGTTGAGCACCGCTCTGGTTCCCTGGAGGTGTGGTGAGATCCGCTGCCACTGCTGGAAATTGTAGCCGGTGTTTGCGCAGGAAGAACTGATGGCTTACAGCTCCAGTGATCTGCAGATGCTCATTTCAGTCCTTGGTTATTTTCCTGTTTCTCTCTAGAGTTGGGTGGTGTGAGGCAAGATGGTGTCACTGCAGCGCCCGCCACCGCAAGGCAGGCAGGTTTCTTTTCTGTTCTCAGATTGGTCTTCTAACCTTTTTTTCCCCCTGTTGTCTTGTACCTATCGTTTTATTCCTGTACTGATAGTATTTTCTGGCTTTGTAGAACACTGTTTTTAAGGCAATAGTGATCAGGTGTCAGCAGGACTGGTATGTGCTGCTTCCCTTGGTCCCCATCTTCCCACAAGTCCAATATTTTCTTTTTTTCTTTTTTTTTTTTTATGCGGGTCTGGGGATGGAACCCAGGGGCATTCAACCTCTGAGCTATACCCCCTGCCCTATTTTTCTTTATTTTGAAACCGGGTCTCGCTGAGTTGCAGAGGGCCTCACTAAGTAGCTGAGATGTCCGCGAACCTCGATCTTCCGGTCTCAGCCTCCCAAATGCTGGGATTACAAGTGTGTGCCACCACGCCCGGCTTCAATGTTTTCTTAAAGCGACATAGCTGGTTTATTCCAGCAGTCACTGTTCTAAGGGTTTCTCATGCATGATCTCATTGAACCCTTACAACCACCTTCTCATCAGCCCTCCCATTGTCCATGAGGAAACCAAGGGACCCAGAGTTTAGCCACTTCCCCAAATTGCCACCGTAGAAATCGGGATTCGCCTTGGCAGTCTGACTCGAGAGTTAGGGCTCTTCACACTCTGCCTCAAGTCACTTTTAGAGAAGCCTCGTCAGTATTGTACTATATTTTATAGTTCCTTATTGTGCTGAATATGTGTATAATAGACATAATGAAGCTGTCATTGATAGTCGTATGGGGAGATAGTTTGTAAAGGTTAGGCATTTAAATATTAGAACAATTCTAGGTCAGATAACGTTTGCATTACATTTGGATTACAGCGAAGATTAGATAATCATGTGGTTAAGTACACTCTTGCCTTTGGTTAATAGAAATCATCTCTCAAGAAACTATAAATTTGTACTCACTATATATTCCTTCCTAGGCCGGGAAGAATTTACATGCACATGTATATATGTATGTCTCTATATGTATGTATGTATGTATGTATGTATGTATGTGTATATATACTCGTAGGCATGTATAACGTCTATAGGGAGATAAGACAATCTAATTTAAGATAAAAGAAGAGAAGTAAAAGAGAGCAGTAAGTGAGGATGTTACACAAAAGCCATATTTCAAGATCTTAAATACTTTCCGGAGCTCGATCATAATTCCTGTTTTGAATCTGTTCAGCCATAGCTGAAGGGGAAATGATTTGCAATATCTATATATTAAAAAAATAAACCAGGGTACTTGAAAAAAGCATCAGAACAATGTTATATGAAAGGTAATAGGTTACATTATGAAATTTATGAAAGAACAGCATCCACATATTTAGAATATAATGTGTTTTTCACTTTTGGGGCAGGGGTGGGGAATGAGGTGGAGGAGAAGCCCAGGAGCCACATACATGCTAGGCAAGCACTCTGCCACTAAGCTACGCTCTCAGCCCTCACGTAAAAAAAGTACTGATGATTAACATAATTCAGTGGCCAGAGTGGACAAACCCTATGGTTCCAGTGTGAGGCAGCAGTGTGATCTGGTTTTACTAAATGCTAAAATGGATAGTTGGATAGGTAACCGTGTGCCAGAGTTGATGCCATATACTTTCAGTCTGGGAAGTAATGACTACCTTTTAATATGATAGGCTTTTTTGTTTGTTTGGTACTGGGAATAGAATGCAGGGCATTTTACTTCTGAGATATACCCCAGCCCTATTTTTAAGATTTTTTAGAAACAGAGTCTCACTAAGTTGCTAAGACTGGCCTGGAACCTGCCATCCTCTTGTTTCAAGTTCTCAAGTATTGGGATTCAGGTGTGCACCACTGTGCCTGGCTGTACCTGACAGTGTTTTAATAAAGATTCTGAAAGAAAAACTTCACTAGTTAAAGTTGTGGAGAACCTATAAGTAGCAAGGAATTAGCACATAACACATAATAGGCTCAAATTGGATAAATGGGCAGAATTGCTTGAAGGGACTGTTTACAAAGGCCTGTGCTACGCTAATGAGAATTAACAAGGGCGACACCAGTGGCCAGGAGCCAAGACACAATTACCTAGTTGCTCTGCCACTCTTGGCCCTGGTCTTCCTCCACAGCCAGTGCTCCCTCTGTTGTTTGCTGTCACAGAGCTTCAGGTAGGGGCCCATGCCTGCCCTGCCCTTGAGGGAGTGGGGGAACGGCTCTTACATCTCTGCTCTCTGCATGTGAGCTTCAGACCATCAGCTTGGAACCAGACTTCAGAATGTGCTGTTAGCATGCTCAGTACTTCTACTTAAGGTTTCTGATGATGAGTAGTGGTGATAGTAGAGAATTAAGAGGACCACAAGTGAGATTTGAGAGTAGAGCAAGTGGGGGGATTCAGAGGAAGATATATATAGTGTACATACGTACACCTGTATATAAATATAGATCAAATATATAAATATACATATCAAACTTTTTATGTGGTTGTTTCTTATAAGTACCACATAGCAAAATAAATACATAAATGTACTTTAACCCAATCTAAGAATTTATCTTTTTGAATAAGAGAGTTTGTCCATTCACATTTATTTTGATAATTGATATGCTTGTCATTAGGCTTGTCATTTGGATTTATTTTCTTTTAAAATATAGAGCACTAGCCGGGCGTGGTGGCACACGCTTGTAATCCCCACGCTTATATATATATATATTTTTTTTTTCTCTTTTGCCTTTAGCATGATTACTTAAGTTTTCTTTCTTTTCTCCTTTAATGGTTTGAGCGTTTTTCTGATGACTGCCTCTTAATTTTTAAATAACACTATCAACATAAAAATATATGTAATCTTTAATTATATATATAATTTAATAAATATATGTAATCTTTAATCTTCCAGAGCAGAAAAATTCTTAAGCATACTCTCTCTTTAATGGTGCACCATCAACATCTACTTTAAGACTTTTGGGAATCCTTTTAATTTGTTTGTGTATATTTACTTTCTCTTCTATCAGTATGTTTCTTATTCCTAATTCATTAGAAATTGAACTAAGTTCAGAGTCAATTAACAATTGCTATTTGAATTTAACTACAGGCTTTATTTGTGCATCTTAAAAAGTATTATCCTCTTTCTTGAGTTCAGTTTTTATTTTGTTATAATACATTACTTTGGATTTTCCGGAAAGGTTAGGGGTGTTTACCTTTGAGACTTTGTGCATTATATTTTGCTCTGTCTTTTAAATGATAGTTGAGCTTGTTATAGAAATTTTGTCCCTTATTAGTCTAAAATATTGTTCCATTGTTTTCTAGAGTCATTTGTTGCAGATGAGAAGTCTGATTTTGTTTTAATTTTTTCTATTTGGTTATTCTCATTATCTCTTTCATAGCTTATTACAACATTTTGCTTATTGCTAGAATTAATATATTTTAATAGAATTTATCCAGGTATGATTCTTGCACTGCTGTAAATAGGATATTTCTGTATGAAGACACTTTGTCTGGGAGAAATTCTGCTGTAGCTCTTGATTTTCAATGTTTCTTTCTTTCTTTTCTTTTTCTTTTCTTTTTGTTTTTTGGTGGTACTGGGGTTCCTGGAAGCCCTTCTACCTCCGGGCTACACTCCCAGACCTATTTTTTATATTTTTATTTGGAAACAAGGTCTCTTAAGCCAGCAAGGATGGCTTCGAACCTGCGCCATCTTCCTGTCTCCGCCTCCCAAGCGCGGGGATTACAAGCGTGCACCACCACGCCCAGTAAGGGTCTCACTAGGTTGCTAAAGGTCTTTGCTGGCCTCGATCCTCCTGTCTCACCCTCCCAAGCGCTGGGATGACAGGCGTGCGCCACCACGCCAAGCCCACTGTTTCTTTATTATTATTATTTTCTTCTATTCTGTATGTACTTCTCTTGATCGCTTGTTAGATAGATGACAGAATGATTAGACTAGTTCCACACATCTTTCTCCTCCTGTATCTCTTTCACTTCTATCATTTTTATTGAATTACTCATGGGAGCTTTCAGTTTACCCTTCCAGTCTATTAACTTAATTTGGAATCCCATTCATTCTGCAGTCCATCAGCAATCTTGCTAATTGCCAAAAAATCTGCTTCTTTTTCAGAGCATACTGTTTGGTTGACATATCTTTTTAATTGACACATTTTTCTTTTGAAGATGTTTTCAGTTACTATTCTCACCTTTCTTTCGTTCTTTGTCCTTTCCTACAACTTTCTTTTCTCACCGAATAGTGCTTTTGGAGCATTTGGTACTCTTTCAGACATTTGATTCACCTTGTCATATGTTTAATATTTGGTGATCTTATTATAGTTATGGATGGAGGTCTAAATCAGAAATTATTTACATGAAGACTACAGATCACTAAAGAATATTTAAGTAGGATGTGGGGGGCCAATCATTTAAATGAAAAATTTGATTTTTATTATATTTAAGATGAAATTTAGCAATTCAGTTAGGAGCATAGGTAACACAGGAATATTGATAGTATCATTGATTTTGTCACTGATAGATAAATATGGATTTAAATAATCACTTATTCTAAATTTTCTTAGCAGTATTTTAAAAGTAATTTTGAAATAACTTGATGGCATCAATTCAATGTAATTATCTTCCTTTTAATCTTTTAAAAAAGAATATATATATATATATATATATATATATATATATATATATTTCAAAACGTTGTACATGACCTCTATCAGTGACAAAGTCACAAAGTAGAATGCCCCTGGATTCAATCCTCAATATAACACACACACACATACACACACACACAAATGAAAAAACAAACAAAAAAGCTCCAAGAGTAGTCTCTTAGTCTGTGCAGACTCCTGCAACAAAATGCTATACAGTTGGCAGCTTACATGACATTTATTTCTCCCAACTCTGGAGGCCGGAAGATTGAAGTCAGGGCACTATCATGGTTGGATTTTGCTAAAGGCCCTCTTCTTGGTTTATGGATAGCTGTCTTCCTCTTGAATCTTCATTTGTTGATGATAGATAGATAGATAGATAGATAGATAGATAGATAGATATAGATGATAGTTAGGTAGATATGAATAATGGATAAGAGGGAGGAAAGGGAGAGAGAGAGCAAGAGACAGAGATAGAGATGTCTTCTGTATCTTCTTACGAGGGTACTAACCCCACCATGGGCTCCACCCTCATGAAACGTTACCTCCCAGAGGCCCCATCTCACTCTCACTATCACCCACCCGAATCTCAAACACTCTCCCTTTGAGATTCGGCTTTGTGGAGAGAGGCCATTCAGCCCTTAGCAACTTTTATCGCTGGCTTCCAGAGGACGTAAAGCAGCTAAGGTGCTGCAAGGAAGCAGCACACGTGTCTCTGGAGAGGATGAGTGTGTTCATCCTTGTCCTCCCCCACATGCACCTCAGTTTCCCTCCTCCACAGCTGAGGTCCAGATTTCTGTTTTATTAAAATTTGCACCAAGGCTTCTGTTAGTGTGCCAGGATCTGTTACTGTGGGACTCCAAAAGAGATGCTAACCAAAGTCCTAGAGTACAGCCAAGCTCATTCAACGCCTTTGTACTGAACCGGAAGAGAAAAATATGCACACATAGGTGTTACACACACACACACACACACATATATGTATTTTATATATATATGTGCCAAAGGGGGCTTGTGAGAGACTGCGGGGAGGGCGTGCTCTCCCTGAAGAAGGCATATATATATATATATATATATATATATATATTACACACACACACACACATATATATATATATGTGCACGCACACACGTGTGTGCGTATGTGTTTATCAGTTGAGAAGAGGAGAGAGGATGGATAAGAGAAGAAAATAAACAATTGGAAGTCTTTCAGTAATTCTTTTTTTTTTTTTTTTTGGTGGTGGTGGTACTGGGGTTCCTGGAAGCCCTTCTACCTCCGGGCTACACTCTCAGACCTATTTTTATATTTTTGAAACAGGGTCTCCTACGCTAGCGTGGCTGGCTTCGAACCTGCTTGATCCTCCTGTCTCCGCCTCCCAAGGCGGGGATTACAAGCATGTACCACCACGCCCAGCTTTCAGTAATTCTTAAAAGACCTCTCTTGGTCTTTGAAACTTCAAAGCAAGATAGACACTCTTCTCTCTTGGGCTTGAAGCAGCTTTCCTGTCCACCATCTATCTAACCTCTGTGCTTAGAAAGCTATGTGCTGCCCAGCTGACCCCAGCAGTTTCAGGCTGAGGTAGTCCAGCCAAGCCGCAGGACAGGACAGAATCTAGGCGCCAAGCAGTGTCCTCAGGCTGCTCATTGGCTGGACACACAGAGCCCTGTTCTGTAACCTCCCCTAGGTTGTGGGTGAGTGGAACCCATTAACATTTAAAAATATTTGCAGGAACGGGGTGGGGGCATTTCTGGAGGGCGGCGCTCGGTGCACTCTTGCGCGTGCCAAAGTTTGCTGGCACGGCTCGGGGTTTGATAGAGAACATCTGGGCTCTGCCGCTGCAGCCGTGGATGTGGTGCAGGGAGAACAAAGGGGGCTTGTGAGAGACTGCGGGGAGGGCGTGCTCTCCCTGAAGAAGGCAAGAGGAGGGCGAGGACAGGAAAGGGAGGCCTGGCCTCCACATTGCTGTGGTAATGAATGCTAGAGACCCAGGGCCAGACAGAGCAGAACCAGCCCCTTGGGCCAGAGGCCCTGTTGCCATGCTAGACAGAGCAGTTTGGAGGAGCCAAGGGCAGTGTACAGGGTCAGCCCCTGCTGCTCCTTCTCTTTGCTGGGGGCAAGGGAACTGGACACACGTTAGTGAGGACAGACAAACAGAGGGTTCTCCTTTGAGTGGAGGCGGACTGGATTCGTCACTTCTTCCTACATGGGCCAGGCCCATTCCCATGGAACTGCGATGCAGTGAGTTACACTTGGTGACTAAGCATAGCTAAAACACAGAGGTGCTTTGAATGGAAAGTCAAGGCCAGACTGTTGACAATCTGTCATCTATGAATAGAACTGTGTGTAGGATTCTGATTGATGTGTGCTTACCTGACTCAGCATGTATGCATACGTAAGAAAAATGACCGACGTTTAGGTATCTACTAAGCCATGCTAATGCTATTATAGGAGAGGCGACTCCATGGTTCTTTACAAGAATGAATAAATGACTGTGTCTTGTATGCAGATAGTGACTGTGGACATAAGCTACTCTGTGGATTCCCATAAAAGTGACATACAAGCCTGTTTGCCGCGTCCCTCCCTCTGCCCCTCTCCTTCGTCCCCAGACCCCAGTTCACCTACCTTGTGGCTCCAAAACACTACCCCCACTGTCAATAGTGCTAAGAGCTTTCTCCTCTGGGCATTCAGCTGCGAACCCAAGCACTAACACTTGAAGCTGCTGTGTTGTGGGTCGCGAGGGCGGTGGAGCTGATCCCGGTTGGCCCCAGTGGGCCACGCCGGCCCGGTTCAGACTCGCTTTCATTCACTCCGCAAATGCTTATCAGTGCCGACCGTGTCGCCGGCCGTAGGGACAGGAGGCGCAGCAGGGTGGTTCCTGCTGTCCAGCACCAGGAGATTGCCATGGTAGACTCAAGTCTCCAAGAGTGATTCTGGCTTGAGAACTAGCAGGCAGACGGTTTTGTCACCGTCATTTCCCCGGCTTCTTATAAACCGGCGCTTACTCTTTCAGTTTGTTTACAGTTCTTTTACACTCCCATTCCTGAGCTAGCCCGTTCTGCTGTTCCAAAGCAGCTGGCAAAGGGATAAGGCTAGTGCCAGGCTTTGAATTTTAGGTGCTCTGGGGTGTGTGTGTGTGTGTGTGTGTGTTCTAAATATACCAATTAGATCCAGGCATGGTGGCGCACTTGTCATCTCAGTTCTTTGGAGGCTGACACAGGAGGATCACAGGTTTGCATCAGCCTCAGCAACTTTGTGGGGCCCTGAGCAACTTAGTGAGAACTGTTTCAAAATAAAAAAATAAAATGGGGCTGGTGGTGTAATTCAGAGGTAGAATGCCCCTGGGTTAAAGCCCAAGTAACACACACACACACACACACACACACACACACACACACACCCAATTAGTGTTGCAGGTTTATTGAAAAAAGCAATTTAAAAACTACAGTTAATCCTTAATACATTTAGAATTTAACTGGGCATGTTTGTGCACGCTTGTAATCCCAGCATTCGGGAGGCAGAGATGGGAGGATCGCAGTTTGCAGACAGCCGCAGCTACTCAGTGAGGCCCTTTGTAGCCTCAGCTACTGAGTGAGGCCCTGTTTCAAAATAAAGAATAAAAAAATAGAGCTGGGGTGTAGCTTGGAGGAGGTAGAATGCCCCTGGGTTCCATCCCTAGTACTTCAAAAACAGAAAAAAAGAATTTGAGTTTGCTTCAAGTCAAGAATTACATTTCCTGATAGTATTCTCACATTATTAATTGCTTTTTAATATTTCAGGGTCTTTCTTTACTTTTAATTTGTTCTAAAATGTGTTCCCTTTCCTTCTTCTCTTCCCCCAAGCAATAAGCTAGTTATGTCTGAGTGACAAGTTTATAGTCAGTTTACTCCAAGAAAAATAGCTTATTAAACTAAAGTTGCTGGAGTTTACTTCAGGCCTTATTAAGTATCCTACTTATAAAATATAATTATAAGCCAGGTGTGGTGGTGCACACTTGTTATGCCTGCACTTGGAGGCTGAGGCAGGAGGATTGCAGATTTGCAGCCAGCCTCAGCAACTTAGTGAGGCCCTCTGCAACTTAGTGAGACCCTGTTTCAAAAATAAATAAAATAGGGATAGAGGTTTAGCTCAGGTAGGATGCCCCTGGGTTCAATCCCCAGTACCATAAATAAATAATAAATAAATAAATAAACAGATAAATAAATAAATAAAGTTCAGCCTCATTATCTGAGAAATAAGAGCTATCTGATGTTATCTAGGAACAAAATCTAGAATTCATATTATAGGGCTGGGCTGGGCTCCTTTCACCATGATTGGGAGGCCTGTAGTGATCTCACAGATCCTACTAGTTGGGTCTAGTGTTAAGCATAGGTCTCCCTCCACACTTTCCACTGATCAGAGCCTGAGTCTGAGCCTCTGCTACGTCCAACAGCAGACCCTACTCCCAACTTCTCCAGGTTGTACCACAAAGTCTTAGACACAGGGAGTTTATTGGGGTTACATGAGTCCCTTGGGGTGACGGGCTGGGCATTTTCCCATGGGAACCATGACTTCTCCTATGGTGTTATTGAACACTGCTCTGGATCTCTGGAGGGTGTGGTAATCTCAGCCACCATGACTCCTTCACTGGGTCGGATCAGAAAGTCTCAGACCCAGGGAGTTTATTGGGGCCATGCAAGCCCCTGGGGTGCTGGGCTGGGCGTTTTCATGTGGAAACTGAAACTTCACTTATGGTGTTATTGAGAGCTGCTCTGGATCTCTGGAGGGCATGGTAATCTCAGCTGCCACTACTCCTTCACTGGGTTGAATTGCAAAATTTCAGACCCAGAGAGTGTTTCATAGCTGTATGAGTTCCTGGGGTGCGATGCTGAGAGTTCTCCTGTGGGAGCTGCAGTTTCACTTACGATTTTGGTGTGTGCTGGTCTGGATCTCTTGCAAGCATGGTGAGCTCAGCTGCTGCTGGCAAGATGGCGCTGCCATGGTGCCATTTACCGCAAGGGGTGTGGGTTTCTTTTCTGGTGTTGAGCTCTGCTCTGGATCCCTGGAGGGCATGGTGAGCTAAGCCCGTGGAAGTTGTAGCTAGTATTTGTGCAGGAAAAACTGATGACTTACAACCCTTGGATCTGCAGCTGCTCACTTCAGTTCCTTGTTTTCCTTTTTGTCTCTGGAGTCAGGAGCTGTGAGGCAAGCTGGTGCTGCCAGGGCACCCACCGCTGTACGGTGCACGGGTTTCTTTTCTACTCTCTGGTCAGTCTTCTGATCTTTTTCTCTGTCCCTTGTATTTATTGTTTTTATTCCTCTACTGATAGTATTTTCTGGCTTTGTAGAATGCTGTTTTTGAGGCAATGGAGATCAGATGTCAGTAGGACTCGTAAGTGCTGCTTCTCTCAGTTGGCATCTTCCCGGAAGTCCTAGAATTCATATTTTCAAACAATTGTCTTTAGCAGTTATTTCTGATGAAAGCTATGATACTTTTTTTCTAGAAAAAATGTACATTAGTACATTAATTTTGCCTTTATCCTTGAACAACTATGAATGTTAGCAATAAATGGCACTACGGATGACTAGCTTTGTTTCCTTTTGAGATTCACTTGTATTTTTATACAATTATTCTCTTTTGGACAAATAGTGTTCTTTATGTATGTGATATTAACATTTGGGGGATAGTAAGTATTTCCATGTTACTTAAAAGTTCCGAAATGTCTGCTTCAGAATTTACATTCTTGAAATAATAAAACATCTTAAGGAATGAGGAAATGAAATAGCAGTTTAGTCATGTCAGTAGATATAGAAACTGACAACAAAATTCTCAAAATCCTCTCAAATGTATCCAGGCTGTCTAGTGAGAGCAAAGCAGTTTATATACACATGTTTGTTTCTCTCATCTTAAAGTGTTTGGGTCCCTTTTTTGTTATGTAGAGACCAAGGTGCCAGAAATGACTCATTAGGTTCCAAAGAAAATTCAGAAACCACTATTAAACTCAAGTGCCTCTCTGGAATCACTATGAAGCAAATAATTAAGTCAGGGTGTAGCCTTCAAAGATTCTGTTCCTATTAACATTATCTTCACCAACCTACATGCAATGAGTGTTTTCAGATTAACTCTCCACTCAAGAGTAGTGACCATGCTGAGTTGCTTACTTATCATCTACCTGGCCTTGAGCCCTTGTGTATTAGAACTGCTTTATCAACCAAGTACTGAAACTTGGCAAAATGCAAAGCACCTTTCAAAACCTACTTACCAATCACCCAGAGCCTAACATCAATTGCCTCTAGCATGCTCATTCCATATATATATGTATATACACACACAAGCATATTCATATATATCCAACATCACATTAATATTTAATATAATATTAATATTTAATATTCTTCATATATACATTTACTATCTTTTGTTTTGGCACTGGAGATTGAACCCAGAGGCATTCTACCTCCAACCTATGCCCCCAGCCTTTTTGACATTTTTAGTTTTGAAGCAGGGTCTTGCTAAACTGCTGAGGATCTAGCTAAATCTCTGAGGCTATCCTTGAAGCTGTGATCTTCCTGTCTCAACTTCCCAAGTACTGGTATAGTTTAAAAGAGCATTGTCTTTATTGATATAAGCTGAAGTATCAGCTAAAAATTTTAATAATATTTTGTACTTTTAACCATGATTTGTCATTGACAACAAACTTTCTGAAAACACTTAGAAGTTTGGTAGTAGATGAGATATTAAGACTTACCATTTATATTGTTTTTCAGAGTTGAACAAATCATCGTGAGCTAGTCATTATTGCCCCAAAAAAGATGATTTGTGTGTGTGTGAAATGTTATTTCAATTAAATATATAACATTAATTAGGAACAAATTAAGTTAAAAACATACTGAGAAGATATCTAAATGATACAAAGAAATAAAAAATATAATAGAAGATATATGACTTTATAGTGGAAGATGGCCAGTCTCAGTATAAACAAGAACCACTTTTCTCTCATTGCAAAATTGGACATATCAGTACAAGATTCACTTAAGTAAAAGATAAAAATAATGAGAAAAAAGTAACATGTATTAAATTCATATGACTGATAATTATAAGAGTAGTGTTTTTTCCCCCATTTTTTTCCTTTTCAAATGAATGTAGAAGCTGAGTGTGGTGATATATGCTACGCCTGTAATCCCAGTACTATGGAGGCTGAGACAGTAGGTCTCAGGTTCAAGACCAGCCTCAAAAACTTAGTGAGACCTTCAATAAGTTAGTGAGACCCTGTTTCAAAATAAAAATTAAAATAGGGCTGGGGTGTAACTCAGAGTTAGAAAGCCCCTAGGTTCAGTCTCCAGTACCACACACTCAAACACACACACACACACACACACACACACACAAACACACACACACACACATGGATGGAAGGAAAGGATTAGCAATTGTGTAAAGAACTGAACCTTTACTCAGGGATGTTTTTATCTAACTCAAAGTCCTTTCTTCTAAGAGAACTGATAACAACGAATGCCTCACAGTCACCACAACCAAGTGTCTTGTGGAACAGTTCAAGTTGGTGTTCCATGTTTATAATCTGATATTTTCTCTATATTTATCAAAGGAGTTTAAAGGTTTCAGTTCATCTCTTTGCTGGACATGCTCACAGGGAATATATATTGTCCCAGGTGATGTTTAAATCATGCTCCAGCTGGTGGGTTCCATAGGTGTCCCTCAACCTTCTTATAACCTCTGTCCTTTAATAGAGAAGTCTCATATTTCTTTGGAATTGTTTTATACCCAATGTGTAGAAAAGGAAGACTCAAGATGGGTAAGAAGAGAGGAAGGGATCATTTCTCTGCTTGTTTTCCTTCCTTCCTTCCTTCCTTCCTTCCTTCCTTCCTTCCTTCCTCTCTCCCTCCCTCCCTTCCTCTTTTTATTTCTCTTTTTGGGTCCCTTCATCAGCCAAGAAGATTATATCAGAAAATATTTTTTTCTGTTGCCTCTGGGAAATCTTTTGTTGTTAATTTTTATAAATATAAAAATTATAATATTGAACATGTTTTATTCCAGTTGTTTATGCTCCACTCTTAGGCTCCATTGCACCCCTCTAGGAATATGACTTGTCTTGAAAAACAGAAACAACATTGTCTTGCAAATGTTTAAAATAAACTAAGGTTTTGGAACACAGGATATGATTCTATCTCCTTTGAGGACAATATGGATTAGGCTTATGAAATCCTCAAAATTATTATCTAGTCCCTTAAATATTGGATACATGGTTTGGAAGATGATGGCCAGAGACTTCAGACGATAGTGAAAAACAGTGGTATCCCTTCCCTTAGCCCCTCACAGGCAGTGTGAAGGAATTTTTAAAAGAATCTAGAAGCCATTAGTGGTCACAGCCTGTTATCACTCGGAAGGCTACCATTCCTTTAATTTCTTTTGTCTTCTTTAGTTGATAAACTTCTTCATTATTTGCTGACAACACATCTTGATCTCCTTTACCCACAAAATTCTTGAAGTCATTTCCAATTGTTTTTGAAATCTGATCTTTATTCTTGTCTTGGGTTTGGTTTATATGGCCACAGATACTCGTTTTGCTTAGAAAAGTGGATGCTTTACAGGTGTTCATTCCCACCAACAGTGTACAAGGGTCCTTTGCCCCTATGCCCTCCTCAGCAAATATGGAGGGGGAAAGAAAAGCTTGATGAAGAAAACAATTCAAACAATCCTAATACCAATTTCAACATTATGAATGGGGAGGGGGGAGAAGCAGGGCTGGATTGGAGGGAAACAGGGTGCTGTGTGCAGGGTGCTTCTATCACACTGAACCTCGATATGACGTATGATTATATGCACCAATAAAAGTATACACAAAGGACAAGACGACCCTGTGATCCAGCTATGCCACTTCTTGGTGGTAATCCAAAAAAATTGAAGTCAGCATACGTTAGAGATACATGCAGAACCATGTTACAATTCATAGTGGCCAAGTTATGGAATCAGCCAAGGTATCCATCGGCAGATGAATGGGTAAAGAAGTGTGATATCTATGTGCAGTGGAGTTTCATTCAGATATAAAGACCCAAAGTATGTCATTTTTAGGAAAATGGATAGAGCTGGGAAGCACTATGTTAGGCAAAGCAAGTCAGAATCAAAAAGTCAAGGGTCATATATTTTCTCTCCTATGTGGAAGATTTTAAAAAAAAAAGGAAAAGAAGAAGAAAGGTATCAGATGACAATAAAAGGAAGACATTAGGTAGGGTTGAGGAAGGGAGTGAGGGAGAGGGAAGAGGGAAAGATAAGCAGAGGTACTGGGGAGTGAAATTTATCAAATTACACTATATGTATATGTGAATACATCTCAATGAAATCCACTATTCTCTATAATTAATATGAATTGGTTAAAATATTTATTTATTTCTTTATTATTTATTTATTATTTTACTTTTTTGTGGTACTGGGGATGGAACCTAGGGGCGTTCTACCTCTGTGCTACAACCCAAGTCCTATTTTGTATTTTTTATTTTGAAACAGGGTCTCACTGAGTTGCAGAGGGCCTCACTAAGTAGCCGAGGGTGTCCACCAACCTCAATCCTTTTGTCTCAGCCTTCCAAGTATATTGGGATTACAAGTGTGTGCCACCATGCCCAGCCAAAAATTTAATGTTTAAAATGGGATTTCTGGACCTGTCATGCTCTCTCCTTATAGCAATAGCACACAGCTCCTCTCTGTTTAGTCCATATAACCTTTAATGAGACCATTTGGCCACATCTCTGGTCCCCTGGCATAGCCACACCTCAGCTCTCGTCGTGTCTCAGGCACTGAGCTTCACAATCCCACTCGTGTGGGACTCCTCCTCATGGAGGCGCACTGGGGTAGTCACTGTTAGATATTCCTGCCAAATTCCATAGCCTTCAGAAGCAGTGCTTATCTTGTAACATTCCAAATGATTCCTCATTGAACTGCTGCTTCTGGGCCAATTTACTTGACCTGTTTTGCCTGGATATTTGATAAATATCTTGAGCCATCTTGGACACCATGCGGCTCACACACCAGTGTTCTCATTCTTCTGTTCCTCTTATCACCCCAACCTACAGATCATTAAAAAGCCAGGCCCTGTGCAGTTTGTTCATGCCAAACTTTGTGGATATCTTCTCTTATCCCATAGAGACAACTTTTCTCTTCTTAGAACTTCTCCTGCCCGTGACATAGGAATAAATTGTCCGTAAACTTTGGTATTTAGGATAAAATCTAAATACTG
The DNA here is from genome assembly GCF_963383645.1 of Muscardinus avellanarius. Taxonomy (NCBI): domain Eukaryota; kingdom Metazoa; phylum Chordata; class Mammalia; order Rodentia; family Gliridae; genus Muscardinus; species Muscardinus avellanarius. Next base: position 114,390,113 of record NC_137793.1, read on the forward strand.
AGGATAGAAATCTTGCTATTGTCCTACCCATAGCTACAGTTTGACACATCAAATATTCATATGAGAACATGAAGTAGGATCTGGGTATGATGACCATGTCTCTTGGGACATCCCAAGATGGTTGCCAGGAATTTAAGAACCACAAGAGCCAGAGGTGGTGGCATATGCCTGTAACCTCAGTACTTGGGAGGCTGAGACAGGAGGATCACAGTTACAAGACCAACCTCAGCAACTTAGAAAAACCCTGTTTCAAATAAAAATAAAGGAGGGTGAGGTGTAGCTCAGAGGTAGAATGACTCTGGGTTAAATTCTTATTGCAAATAAATAAATAAATAAATAAATAAATAAATAAGGGCTGGGTGTGTAAGTCAGAGGTATAAGGCTCCAAGGTTCAATCTCCAATACCAAAAGAAAGAAAAAACCCAAGAAGTTCTCGATAGTGACAGTCAAGGCTCTGAATATTAAAATGCACTGTATGAAATTTCTTTAGCAAGGGAAACCAAATTTGAAGACCAACCTCACTTTTCTTAGGCATCTTATTTCCTTTGCAATTGTGCCATTTCACCTGGTAGGATTTGGTCCTGGGGCTTTCAAAAGTAACTTTTGTTGCTATGCTCTGGAGCTGGGAGGTAAAGTCAAGTCAGGCATTTTGGATTAGTTCCTTGAATCAGTTCCTTTTCCCAACAGTACAGGCTCCAAGATGATTGAATTTCACAAAGTGTGCAGTTGAAATTCAGCCACCTCTGAAATGTGGGAGGGTCTCAGCGTTATGTGCCAAATGCATATCCTCTGAGAAGATGCAAAAGAACAAATGTTAACATGAGGCATTTAACATCTTGGTTAATAACAATGATGTTTAAGAAGAGAGAGGCATGAATAAAAATAATACATTTTATTTTTAATGCTTTTGTTGATACATTATAGTGTCACATCATAATGTAAATCACATTGACAGTGGCATACATGCACACAGCATTTGGTGCCCCCCCGCCTCCCCATTTCCTTCCCTTCCAATACAGAGTACTCAGAGTGACAATGGACTATCACATGTATCCACACAGTTGATGGTAGTATTCGTATTAATGAACCTCAGTCTTCCTCCTCCCCTTCCCTTCCTCCCAGGCTCCACTGAGGATTTTCCTCCATTATCTGGAGTCCCTCCTCTATCCCAATTACTCTCTAGCTTGTGCATATTAGAGAAAAGATATGACCCTTCACTTTCTGTGATCAGCTAATATTAACATAATGTTCTCCGAGTCCTTCCATCTTCTTACAAATGGTGTAATTTTGTTTTTAATTGCTGAGTAGAATTCAATTGTGTGTATTTCCCATAATTTTGTAATCCATTCATCTATTGATGGAGACCTAGGTTGGTTCCATAATTTGGCTATTGTGAATTGTGCTGCTGTGAACATGGATATGCATATATAACCTAGTTCTCTAGTTTCAACCCCTTTGGAAAGACACCCAGTAATGTTATAGTTGGATCATATGATGGGTCTATTCCCAGTTTTCTAAAGAATCTTCACACCCCTCTCCATGGTGGCTGAACTAGTTAGCAATACCACCAACAGTGTAGAAGAGTGCCTATTTCCCCACATCCTCTCCAATATTTATTCTTTGACTTCTTTATGATTGCCATACTGACTGGGGTTAGATGGAATCTCAGTGTAATTTTGATTTGCATCTCCCTGATATTTTGTTGAAAATATTTACATGTTGAAAAAATTTTCATATATCTATTGTCCATCTGTATCTCTTCCTTTGTGAAGTATCTATTCAATTCAGTTGCCCATTTCTTGATTGAGTTATTTGTTTTTCTGGTGTAAAGTCTTTTAACTTTGCAAACATTTTAAGTTTGCATATTTTAGACATTAGTCCTCTGTCAGAGGAATAAGTGGTAAAGATCTTCTCCTATTCTGTAGGCTTTTTCTTTAGATTCTTGAGTATTTCCTTTGATGAAAAGAAACTTTTTATTTTGATGCCATACCACTTATTAATAGTCCTCAAGACTCTTGCCAGAGCAATAAGACAAGAGAAGAATATCACAGGAATTCAAATAAGAAAAGAAGAATTAAAACTATTTTTGTTTGCAGATGACATGATCCTATATCTAGAAGACCAAAAAAACTCAGTCAAAAGACTACTGGAGCTGGTTAATCCAGTCAGATAAATAGTGGGACACAAAATCAACCTAAAGAAATCAATAGCTTGTCTATTTGCCAACCATGAATCCACAGAGAGAGAAATACATAAAACTATTCCATTAACAATAACCTCAAAACACATAAAACTCCTAGGAATAAACCTAACCAAAGAGGTAAAAGATCTCTGTAATGAAAATTATAAAACACTAAAGAATGAAACTGAAGAAAAACTCTGAAAATAGAAAGATCTCCCTTGGTCTTGGATGGGCAGAATACATATCACCAAAATGGTCTTTCTACCAAAATTGATCTACAGAATCAGTGCAATTCCCATCAAAATACCAATGTCTTTCTTCATAGACTTAGAAAAATCAGTCATGAATTTTATGTGGAGAAACAAAAGACCCAGAAGAGCTAAACCAATTCTCAGCATAAGAGTCATGCAGGAGGCATCGTAATTCCTGACTTCAAAATCTACTACAGAGCTATAGAATTAAAACATCATGGTATTGGCACAAAAACCGGCGCACAGACCAATGAAACAGAATAGAAGATGCAGAAACAAATCCATAGACTTTTAGTCAATTGATATTTGACAAAGGGGCCAAATACATATGCTGGAGAAAAGGCAGCCTTTTCAACAAATGGTGCTAGGAAAACTGGCTATCCATTTGTAGGAAAATGGAACCAAATCTTTATCTCTTACCCCGCACAGGAATAAACCCAAGATGGATCAAATACCTGGAAGTCAGACCAGAAACTATGAAGCTATTAGAGGAGGGCATAGGTTCAACACTCCAACATATAAACACAGGTAGAAACTTCCTAAAGAAGACCTCCAAAGCTCAGAACCTAATACATTTTAAAGTTCACATATCTGTTCTTCCACTTAAAACTAGATAGCCAATAAAACCACATTCAGTTTTATCTATGGAGTGCATTCTATTTTAAGAAAATTCAAATGCTAAGCTTAAACTGATTTCACTGAGGTAAATAAATAAGGAGTTGGTACATAAATGCTGATATCATTTTTTTTTTTTTTGGTGGTACTGGGGTTCCTGGAAACCCTTCTACCTCCGAGCTACACTCCCATACCTGTTTTTATATTTTTATTTGAAAACAGGGTCTCTTAAGCCAGCGAGGCTGGCTTCCAACCTTGTGCGATCCTCCTGCCTCTGCCTCCCAAGCGTGGGGATTACAAGCGTGCACCACCACACCCAGCAATGCTGATATCATTTTAAGTAGATATCAGTTTTATTGAATAATTAAATAAACTGCTTGAGTAGTCTTGTATATTTTTTAATTTATTTAGTTTACTGGTAAAAATTTATTTCAGTATGGTTTTCTCTATTGAAATAGGGAAATAAGAAATAAATTGCATAATAGTTAGAAATTATTTATTGGTTTACAAAGTCTGGAAATGTAATAAGGATTTTTTCCAACTAGCTCTATATTATAACATTTTCACTAGATGCAATCGCTGGCTTTGAGACTGTGTTGCTGATGGGTGTTGCGTTTCCCCAAAGAGTACATTTATTGTTCTGAGAACTTAATATAGCCTTCTTGGAAGTAGCTGTGTTGGGTGGTTTCTCTCTCCCACACAATTAAGTTTATTCTGAGTTAATAAAAATGTAATATATTTTATATTATTTCATTGGAATTTATGTCACGTCTCTGCTAGAATCTGGGAAAGTCCAAGGTTAATACCCAAATCTAACCTCCCAAAAGATAATAGATGATCGAAATACTTCATTTCTGGAGAGTTCTACTTGCCTTTTCTAATGACTATAAGTGTCACATTTTCATTTTATTTCAGTAACTCTGAAACAGAGCAGATTTTAAAAACTGGACAAAAATTGTTGATAGACTCTTTTGGATTCATAGTAGCTAGTTGGTGTAGGAATCAGGACCAGACTTCTAATCCCTTAACTAGAGGACATGAGAAGTCTGCAAATCCATATTTAGTCCTGGTTGACAACCAGTTACTGGCCCTATAGCCTTGAATCAGTCACCACCTCTGCCTTGGTTTCCCTAGCTATATGAGAGTGAAACGAGACAGAATGTCTCCAACATTTCTTTTAGTTCTATAGTTCTAAGAGGATTTTCCCCAGGGGAGAAAGTATGATCAACCTGGAAGACACTGTGATGTTCCAGAGTAGTTTTCTCAGCCTTCTCTTACTGAATACCGGAAGAGCTGAGTTTGTCCAAGGACACCTCTTTCACACTGTCTTCTTAAGTTGTTTTGTCAGAGTTCAGCGCTTCTGCTGTCCTTTTGAACACTCTTCTGCCTATGGTTCCCATTTTTAGGGTCTCTTTTTCAAAAACATTTGGCTTCTTCCTTGCACTGTGTTGAAACTCTCCCTTAGAAAACACTCTGCAGTCTTTTCAGCAGCAGGAGGACTTGCTTTTGAAGGATTCCCTGTAAAGGTTTAGTGCCACTTCTACATCAGATCCCATGACCTCAGTAAGACAATCCAGATGCACATTTCATAGAAAATTGGGAATTAGAAGCATAGCAAGTTCAAGACTAAGAAAGTCAGATCCACTCTCTGACTAGATCCTTTCTATATACTGTTCCTATTACTTCACACCATTGGTTTCCAGTATTTTTCTTACCCTGGTGGTAGGACTGTGGCCAAATCCCTAACATATACCACCCTCAGCCTCAGTATCTGTGATGAGCTATAGAAGCGGGTGTCACACTCCTTCCTTCCTGTACACACCACTATCCCTGCTTCATTGACTGCTGCATGGACTTGTATTGGGTGGGAAAAACTTAAAATTTAATATTTTCTTCCAAAGACTTTTAGGTTTTTGAGTGATCAGAAAAATTATTCAGGAATAGCAATGCTCTCTTTGAAAGGTTATTATTCTCACATACCTATTAACCACTGAGTAACAATCACAAATCAATCTTTTATTATCTCAAATAACTCCCATCATTGTGTTGGAATACCATTATATCTGTTAGTTTGATTTTCTGTTGCCCTGTTAGTATTGGGTGGTTTCTTGTGTGATGAACAGGCTAGAGTTCTAATTTTAAATTCTCTTGTTGATTTTCCTCTCAGAGAGCGAGGTGGTTTGTGGCTGCCTCAAAACCAGACAGTCTTTTTTTTTTCCACATGCAATAAATGTACAGGAAGGTATGTGTTTCCATGAGAGACTAATTCCATTCGCATTAAAAACAAATTGCAGAGGACTTTCGCCAATTTCTGTTATGAACTTGAGAAGTCCAGGAAATTTCTCTACTGTTGCCCTAGTCTGTATTTACTCCCTATCCTAAAATTTTGGTGCTAGACAAGGGTCTGCAGCATTTAAGCCAGTTAAATTAACCATGTCTGGCATTTAAAATTCCTTCAGTTATACTCTCATATTTACGTACACTGAATGCTTTATTTATTAATGTTCAGAGGCAGTAAGTGTAGTAGAAAAGGCACTGAAAGCCATCTGTCCAGGCATTGTAATGGGATACATGTGGTGTGTGTGTGTGTGTGTGTGTGTGTGTGTATGCAAACACACATACAAAGAGGCAATTTCACAGAAGATATTACATCTTGATTTGGGTGTGATGGCAGCCATATTACGCCCCAGTGAGAAAATATTTTGACTGCACCGATGTTTAGTCAGCATTTCCATCATTGTAACCAAAATTCGGGACATGAACAGTATAGAGAAGGAGAGTTTATTTGGGCTTAGCGTTTCAGAGGTTCAGTTGGCAGTCAGCCGACGCCAATGCAGACATCATGGCGGTATGGTATGTGGCAAAGGAGAGCAGCTCATCTCATGGCACTAGGAAAGCAAAGCGGCTAGAAGTGAAGAGAGTGGGGGAGAGAAAGAGAGAGAGGGGAAAGGAGAGGGATAAAGAGGGAGGGGGGGAGAGAGAGGAGAACAAATATAATTCCCAGGACACACCCCCATGACCTATGTCTCCAGCATCTTACCTGCATACAGTTGATACCCAGGAAGTCCATTCAAAAGATTAATCCATCAGTGGGCTTGGAGACTGATGAGATGAGAGATCTGATTAGATCACTCCATCCTCGAATGTTGTTTTATTGAAATGCGTGTGCCTTTCCAGGAATGTGCCATTCCACCCTCCCCCAGCCCTGAGGACTCCGTGGAGACTGTCTGACTAGTCTGTTTTAGTTAACCTGCCACCTTCATGGCTCAGGTGAGAAGCCATCTCTTTGATGAAACCTCCCCTGCCATCTCCAAACTCCAGCAGAACTAATAGCTTTCTTCTCTGTGCTGAGTGCATTTTATATACTGGTGATAAAAATTGTAGTGGCTGTTTATAAATCTATCTCTCCAGCTAAATGGGGGCTTATTGAAGGTAGCAATTCTGTTGGACTCTTTTTAGCAGAGACAGTTTATAACAAATGAGAAAGGACCTGTGCTTCAAAGCCATACTTGGTTTTAAATCAATTTTTACTAAGGTATGATGTATTGCCTTGAATAAAGTATCCAAAGCTCAGTAATGTCCTGTGTGAAGTGGGGCTATCAATGTCTAATTCCACAGGGTCTTTTTGGTAAGTACAAAAAGACTCTCAAATATTCCATTTCCTTCTCTCTTACTTAAAGCCTAATGCCTACCAGAAATAGAAGAAAATATTCTAATGTTCTTTGACTTAGGATACCCTGTTAACCTAAAATCCATCTGTCCTCTTCCAAAAGAGGTTGGCACCTTCTCAGAAGTGGTGGGCTGGCAGGGGTATGGGACACCTTGGTGATAGCCAGACTTGATCACTGAGGACATCACAGGGACCACAGCTAAAGAGTCAGTTAACCGACTCTTAAAGGGCTATAAAAATGCACTGTCGAGAAGGTTAATTCAGGTGGTCTCATTCATTACATGGAGAGTTCTTTAATATTTATTTTGTGTTTTTATCGGAGCATTATACTCTCACATCGTAATGCAGTTTGTGGTGATAGTGACGAGCATGCAGACAGCACTCGGAGGGCTCTCCCCTGTTCCCTTCCCACAGAGAGCTCCTGAGCACTTCCTGCAAGCTCTTCAGCAGTGCCAGATGTGATGAAGACCACAAACTAGTGGATGGCAAAGATTTTTAAATTAAGTAAATAAAAATTTACAACTATATAAGGTGTCATGCAGGAAAAAAAGGAGATGAAACCCTAAGTCCTTTCTAGAGCTAACCTATATGACTTAATATCTAAATTTCCAGAATAGTAGAAAAGTGATCCTTAAACTTCAAGGTCCTTCTGTTGCAGCCTACTTATTGAATCTCTTGTTCTATTTCTTCCTAATGGGCCCGTCTGGCCAGATTTTCCTCTTGGTGACTAGTCAGCATTCCTTTGCCTATATAGTTGTTGTTTTCTTTACCTGGAACAGTCTCTATCCCACAGCTTAAAATGCTGTTCATTGCCGGGCACGATGGCACATGCCCGTAGCCTATAACCCCGATACTTGAGAAGAGAGACAGGGGAATTACAGGTTCCAAGCAACCTCAGCAACTTAGGCCCTGTTTCAAATAAAAAGGACTGAGGTATAGCTCAGAGGAAGAACACCCCTGGGTTCAATACACACACACACACATACACACACACACACACACACACACACACCACCACCACCAACAACAACAACAACAACCACAACCACCACCACCACCACAACAACAACCACAACCACAACAACCACAACAACAGTGATGAGAATGGAAAAAACAAATAATAAAATGCTGTTCATCATCCTGATACACGCTCTGTGTTTGTAAGATGAACCACAGCACTAATAACCACTAAGATTTTTTAGCTCTAGAATATGTTGGTTCCTTCTGAGCTTGGTCTTCATGATTTGCCGTCTCCAGCTTGCTCTTTATATCAGAGCACCAACCAGAGGACGCTGGAATGTAGGGCATGCGTTACACGGAAAGTGCAATGTTTTGAAAAGGCTTTGAAGTGTTGAATAGGAAGACTGTATTGAGAACATTCTGTCAAATGGAAGAAACCTGGAGACGGGGCCAGCTGTGGACGTGCAGATGGAATTGCTAAGCGTCAGGCGAGCGGAGAACACAGCCGAAGCTCATGGATCGATGCGTCATGTGTCTCTATCCATCGGGATATACCGGGGAGCTGTCAGCAGTTGTTATCCCTGTATGTATCGCCTCTAAGGAGAAGAGTCAAATTGCCCATGTTACACAGCCTCGATGTTTCAGTGTATCCTGTGCCAATACGACTGAATACATTTAAGATGTCTCTGAGAGGATGTTCCATAAATACAAATTGACACATGGTGTGTGTGTTTGTGGATAAATTGGTGGGGAGGCAAGAAGGAAAATCCCCTAGCATTGGGTTTTTTTTGGAAAATCCTCTTTATCCTGATGTCAGGCAGTCAGTCTACAAACTATAATCATCCACCGTGCTCCAAATCACCCATGGCCAATTGCAATTAGAACGTGGGTGAATCACTCTCCCCCAGCCTACATGACTGTTAAGGAACAGCCTAGAGTCATTTAGAGTTCCAATCAGCCAGCCATTGGAGCAGCACAGAGAGGTGTTATTTCTCAGAGATAAGGGAACAAAGAGGTCTTAATATCCGGCTGAGCCAGGGCAGGAAATTGCTGACTTCCTGAGCCAATGTGGTAGGGGTTGTGGAGTGGGAGCCAGATATTGGAGGGAGGGGGCAAGCGAGTGCTGGAGACTTGGGGTTTTATTGTGGGGCACATGGACTTTGTATCAGAATGTCAAAAACTCATTCTGTCTTTAGCACAGAAAGACGCTTGGCAAAGAATTAATGGCACAAAAACATCCTCATAAATGTCATGGACAGCCATTGATGTTTACAGTCCTTCGTTCTCAGATGTTTGTGGTCTCCATTCCCAAACCTCTCCGTCTTGTCTGTGGTATGTGCCAACATTTTAATTTTAAAGACGATCAATTATCCTGTTAATTCTAAACTCTTTTATAAAAGTGTAAAGTACCGGGTTGACCTTACATCCCTAGTCCTAATTACATACATATGTTTTTATAGACCCCTAGCCAACCCCACTGACACTAACAAACTAGTTTGCAAAGCTCTTAACCTCTCCTGCTTTCTTTTCCTCATTTGTAAATCAAGAGTGTCAAACTAGGTGATCTCAGAGGATTGAGTGATTTTTACAAAGTGGCAGAAATGCCATCAAGTACAAGGCTGTATAGTGGGATAAGAGATCTTTGGGAGATAGCTGAGTTGACATTGCTCCATCTCCAACTTTGAGATGTGGGACACTGGCAAGATCCTCTCATCTCCTCAAGCTGGTCTCAACATTTGTAACTGGAATGGGCCTGAGTTATAGGGTTGTTAGAGAACTGAACGACGTAAGGCATTAATGTGTCTGGCAGACATGTACTTAGTAGCTGTTCCTTTTATCTCCCTTCTTTTCCTCTAGCGTTATGTGGACTTAATAGATTTTACTACTTTTTATTTGAGAAAAGAACGTGGATTCAGATGGTTGTGTTGAAAGAACAGAGAAGAAAGATTAATTCACAGGAAGATCTGAAGATGGGGTGAGTCTTGACAAGTAAAATTTAAGGATGAAAGACATTCTACATAGGGAAGAATGTAATCAAAAGTATGATAGTTCTAACAAAAATGTGTGTGTGAGGACTGATAAGTAGTCTCATACAGCTGAAATGTAGAATGTAGTGGGCAGAGTTAAAATATGTATTTTTTAATAAATCTGTCAATTAACTTTTATGCAAATGTTTGCAGGGCAGGCATAATGTCCTCTATCTTTTTAAAAGTGTTTTGAAGATCAGCCATATCTCTATATAAAAATATTTTATTCTTTACTTGCTACTCATAATATACCATTATATGTATACACTATAATTAACATAAGCATCTCTATTGATTTATATTTAGGTGGCCAAAGTATTTAGCTTTTATAAACAAAGTTGCAGTAAATAATCTTGTGTATATATAATATATGTATATATAATATATACATACAAGATTATTATACAATTTTACAAGATTATATAAAATTTTAATGTGCGAGTAAATCTGAAGAATATATTCCTAACTGTGCAATCACTGGTTTAAGGGTATGTACATTTGTAATTTAAAAAATTAAATTTCTAACTGATAGATAATACTTGCACATATTTACAGGGCATGCTATAATGATACACAAACGTGAGATGATCAAATGGGGTATTTAGCACTTCTGTTCTCATACGCATATTACTTCTCTGAGTTGAGGACGTTCTGACTCTTCTCGTTAGTTTGAAACATAGAATGCATGCCCATAGCTTTCCTTTGTATCCTTCTGGACCTTCCACTCTTCCTAGCTGTTAGTGACCAATATTCTGCTCACTGCTTTTCTGAGGTTAACTCTTTAACTTCCTCACATGGTGTGAACATATGGTATTTCGTTTTGGTGCCTGACATATTTTGCTTAACATTACATCCTCAGTTCCATCTGTGTGACCACAAATAACAGAATCCTATTCTTTTGATAATTGGATACAGTTCCATAATGCATACACAGCACATTTTATTTATCCATTCACCTCTAGATGAACACCTTGGTTGATTTCATATCTTGGCTACTACAAATAGTGCTGTAATAAACATGGGTGTGTATGTTTCTTTTTAATATAATTTCTTTTTCTTTGTATTAATATCCATATCAGGGTTGTTGAACCATTGATAGTTCTGTTTCCTATGTTTTGTGGTACTGGGAATTGAACCCGGAAATGCTCTACCACTGAGCTGTACCCCCAGCCCTTTTTATTTTGAAACAGGGTCATACTAAGTTGCTGAGGATGATTCAAAGTTGCAGTCCTTCTGTCTTAGCCCCCCAAGTACTGGTTCTCAGAAGTACCAGTAGCCACTACTCCCAAGCTTCTGTTTTTAATTTTTTTCAGTACTGGGGCATTATACCTAAGTTACACCCCCCAGCCCTACATGTTTCTTCTTTATTCTTTTAAACAGGGTCTCGCCAGGTGGAAAGGGCCTCACTAAGCTGCTGAGGCTGCTCCACAAACCGCGATCCTCCTGTCTCAACCTCCAAAATGCTGGGGTTACAAGCATGTGCCACCACACCTGGCTCATTTTTAATTTTCTGAGGATCTTCATACTGTTTTTCATAATGACTGCTAATTTACATTCCTATCAAGAGTAAATAGGAAGAGTTCCGCATTTCCCCAAGTCCTTGTCAACAATTGCCATTTGTGTTTTTGATAACACCAATTCTAGCAAGGGTGATAAAATATCTTTTCATAATTTTGACTTGCATTTCCCTGATGACTAGTGATTGAACATATTTTCATATACTTACTAATTTGTATTTCTTTTTGTGAGATATGATTTGTCAATCCTTTGCACATTTTTGATTAGATTGTTTATTTGTTGTTTTATTTTGTCTGCTATTTAGTTTTTTGAGCTCTTTATTTGTTCTGGATATTAATTCCTTGTTGGATGACTACTTTGCAAATACAATCTTCTATTCTACAGGTAGTCTCTTCACTCTGCTGGTTATTTCCTTTGCCACGAAAAATTCTTAATTTAATATAATTGCATTTATCTAATTTTCTTTCATTGTGTGTGCTTTGGGATCTCATATAAAGTATTATTTTTATTTACCAAAGTCTTTGAATTTCTACTTGTATAGGTCTGCACTGAGTACACTTAAATGTATGTATTTAAAAAGACACTTGTTTCATCACTGTTGATAATGGTAAGAGTTTTAAAACAATCTACATGTCTAATAATATGGGTCTGGTTAAAAAAGCAATGGGGTACACATTCAATGGAGTAATGTGAACTCTTTAAAAATATTAAGATATAGAAAAGCATAGGACCAAGACAGTCTTCTCTCTCTACCCCATTAAGGTTCCATATTTGAGCCTAAAAGAAGAATTGCAATTAACAGAAGGAAGGGCAGATAAATTTATTATGCTCACGGGGAAACACAGCAAGATGAGTACCCAACAGCCCAATTAGATTTACAAATTAGAATTCTCTTCTCCATAAGGAAAAGGAAGTGGGAGGTATAGTAATTTTATATAAAATCTAAATAATTTTTAGGGGAGAAAAATGAACCTGAAGAACAGAAAATAGCTGAGGACAAAATCCATCTGGGCTCTGGGAGTGGTTTTAATTCTAGTGGTTTTTTTTTTCCATGAATTAATCTTCCCTGTTTGGTGAGATTATAAGGGGTAGTTCAATATAATTTTATTATTTCTGAAGGAACTTCCCTAGTTAAAGTAACTTTAGATAAAATCCCTCTTTATGCCTCAGAAGGGGAAGAGGCATGAGAAACCATAATGGAGGGACACAGAAGAAGCTTAGAGAGCCTCTGATGTTGAGGCTATTTTTTTTAATTCAAAGTTAATCAGCATGTCACTCTTTAATAAGGACTCCTTTGAAATTATTCTCCTCTCTTTACATTTCTACCTCTCCCTAAACCTTTTCTTGAAGAGAAGCCCCCGCCCCAGATGGTTAAGATTTTAAATTGTTAAACCTTTCTTCAGCTTCACAGAACACAGCCTATCTGCTGGCCTTTTCAATGTCCCTCTTCAGTCTTTATCTCTAGCCACAAAAGGTTGAAATCCATCCTTTGTTCCAGTTCAGAGAAGAAAGGGGAGACACATACCCTAGGTGACAAAGACCCACAGCCAGCAGGTAGCCTTCCTGCCCCTTGTCTCACTATGCCTGCAGCTGAGAAAAGGCTTTTGTGCACCAGATCCCCCCCCTGCCAAACATAATTGTAATATGAAAACCCCTTTATCTTATCAAGAAGACTGGCCCTTGAGCAAACCTGATTTCTTCCTTCCAGTTTTTATCTCTTAAATATTGGTTTCTCCCAGAAGCAGGCATTTAATCCAGCATGGTGATGCAGGCTTGTCACCTCAGCATTCGGGAGGCTGAGAAGGAAGATTGTAGTTCACGGACAGCCTCAGCTACTTAGTGAGGCCCTTTGCAACTCAGTGAGACCCTGTTTCAAAATAAAGAAAAAAATAGGGCTAGGGGTGTAGCTCAGAGGTAGAATGCCCCTGGGTCCAATCCCTGGTAACACATACACACACACACACACACACACACACACACACACACAGAAGTATATATGGTGTTCTGTAAATTTTGGCGAGCCAGCCAGGAGCATGTTCTCCAGGTGACACAGCCCTCTTGGTTTCTACCAGGAAGAGTAAGAATCACTCAGGAAGAGGTCATGGAAAACAACCTGAAACTGGGATTCTAGGGACTTTACAGAAGCTTATGAGAAGTCTTTCGATCTAGAGGATTTTCTCCTCTTTCCTGCTCATGGTATCAGTTGCTTTTAAATTCTTTGTTGGTATAAGAAAATGGTCTTTCATCTTTTGGGTGGTCAGCAGGGTTTGCTCTGCATCACCTATCTCTACTGTTTGTAGTTTAACTAGTCATCTGGACCTTGCTTGGATCATTTTGCAATACTAGTTGATGTGAAATAAGATACTAAGTGCAAAAATTCCCAACATCTTCTTTAGGGGAAATTTCTTTTGTAGACTCTCATTTGATTTGGCTTTTTCTTTCTTTCTGTTCTTATAACTACTTTTATTTCTACATGGGGTACCTCAGATTCAATACCATCCAAGTTTTCTAAGCCACATGCTATCTGACTAGATAAACCTCAACTATACTTGTATGACTAAAAAGGAATAGGTATTCTGTTTTAACACTATGTACAGGCATGCACCACCATGACTGACTCTAAACTGGTTTGCTTGTGTGCTAGAGATACTGGGCCAAAAAAAAGAGAAAAAGATTAAAATGCACCAGTAAAACTTTCTGTATCTAAATTTTGATGCAATATAAAATGTTTTAAAAATCTGTAGCCACCTCTTTGTAAAATGATTGAGAATAATGATGAATTAAAATAGGAAGGAAAAGCTTTAGAAAGACATTTTCACAAGTTGGGTAAACGTAAAAAATGTTCTTCACTATACTCATTGGGTTTAAATAACTTATTAACTAGACAAGACTTCAAAGTATGACTTTCAGACATTTTAGCTGAGCATTTTAAAACTCTTTATAAAAAAATTCCATCTCTAAGAATGTCTCCCTTTCTGCTGACTAAAAATAGGGAAAGAAGCTGGGCGTGGTGGCGCATGCTTATAATCCCCGCGCTTGGGAGGCTGAGACAAGAGGATCACACAGGTTCAAAGCCAGCCTCAGCTACTTAGGCTCTCAGCAACTTAATGAGACCCTGTTTCCAAATAAAATATAAAATAGGTCTGGGAGTATAGCCCGGAGGTAGAAAGCCTCTGGGTTCCACCCCCTGTACCACCAAAATAAATACATAAATAAAAATAGGGAAAGATAGTAATTTAAATCTGCATAAAAACGATACCTTTTGATCTTTTTGTCTTTAATGGACTTTCTTATGGTGTTTAAGTGAAGTTCTGCACCTTAGAGATGTAAATTTCTTTCTTATTTCAACAGAGAATCATAACTTTTGGAAATGCAAATGTAGGATTGAAGATTGCTTAAGATGAGATAAGTGATGATTAAATTAGTAGTCTAAAGAGTCTAAGTTTTTTAAAAAAAACTCTAAAAAGTCTATCAAATGATACATATAAATGAAACCTATAAAATATTTATTTTTTGTGTGTGAATAAATTAAAAATGAGAATTCAGGACAGTCAGTGTGGTATATACCTGTACATCCAGCTACTCAGAAGGCTGAGGCAAGAGAATCTTAATTTTTAGGCAAGCTTGGGGAACTTAGCAAGACTCTCGAAATAAAAAGTAAAAATGGCTGGAGGTATAGCTCAGTGATTGAAAATTTGTCTACCATGCCACAGTCCTGGGTTGCTGGGTTCAATCTCTAGTACATAAGGGAGGGAAAAGACTTTTCTACTAGACAACTAATGCATTCCATGGGACTATTTTATTTATTTTTTTCTTTCCTTTGTATCAAATATTTCTCCTGCTGGGATTCTTTTCCTACCTTTCTTTCTTTCTTTCTTTCTTTCTTTCTTTCTTTCTTTCTTTATTTTTTTTTTAACTTTTTTGGGGTCCATTGTATTTACACATCGTTATGAGACTCAGAGTGATAGGAATATGCACATACACAATACACATGGTGACAGGTGTGTTTCTCTCTGGATCCCACTTTATTCCTCCCCCTCCCCATTCATAATATTCAAATTGGTACTGATAGCTTTGTAAGTGCACATAGGATTGTCTGAACTGTTTCCTTTTAGTCTCTCCTTTCACATCCCCACCTCCCTCGCCACATCCCAACCAATGTTCTAGCATCTCCCTTCATTTGACTTAAGGCTCTTTTCCTATTTTAGTTCTAGCTTCTATATATGAGATAAAATGTATGACACTTTACTTTCTGAGGCTGGCTAATCTAACTTAGCCTAATATTTGCTAGTTTCATCTATTTTTATGCAAATGACATAATTTTGTTCTTCTTTGTGGCTGAGTAAAATTCTATTCTGTGTACATACCATAATTTTGTACTCCATCTGTTGTTGTAGGCTGGTTCCATAGTTCAGCTATTGTGAATTCTACTGTTGTTAACATGGATATGCATGTATTATTATAATATTTGAAGTTCAATTTCAGTGGAAAGATTCTCAAGAGTGGTACAGCTGGGTCAAATGGTGGCTCCAATTCCAGTATTCTGAGGAACCTTCATGTGGCTATTCTAGATTGATGTATTAATTCATTGGTTTTCCTTCTTTTCTAGGCCTGATCTTGACCACAGGTAGGCAGGGTTGGTGAATAAATGAATGAGACCTGAAAATACTCAGGAAAGCCTCAGTGTTATCAAAAAACAAAGTGAAGTTGTTAGGATCAATATCATTGTCAAACTTACATTTTTAATCATTTTTTTCAAGTTACCTAATAAACGTTCACCAATATTTATGCTTATATTTTTATTGTACATAATTTATTATGTGGTATGTCAGTTTTCATTGGAAAGAGGCTTTTCTAGGATTCTTGTTATAGCTGCAAATAACAAATTCAAAACATATGATTAGTGAAGTCAAGTCATATGCATATTATGCTCAACAAATTCAGCCATACATGTCACACCAGCCTAAAATGATGAACTCTGAAATGGGTGGAAGTTCCACCTACCATTCCCCTTCATACACACACTAGCCAGGCAGAGTATGAACGGGGACACGTGACCCTGCCCCTTCTTAAGACGGCCTCTGTTGTGTGCACCTCTCTTGGTTTACCTCACTTTCCTGAGTTCAGAGCTTGACCCCAGACAGAGCCCAATGCCA
This sequence comes from Muscardinus avellanarius, assembly GCF_963383645.1. NCBI lineage: Eukaryota > Metazoa > Chordata > Mammalia > Rodentia > Gliridae > Muscardinus > Muscardinus avellanarius. Next base: position 114,406,492 of record NC_137793.1, read on the forward strand.
TCCTAAAATAACATTTGTAGTAAGCTGGATATTCTTTATATCCTAGCATAAGCCCTCCAGTAAATTGGGACCATTTATGTACCCTGCTGAACATCCAACCAAGGTTGGAAAGTTGCAGATTTAACTTGGTCCACCCAAAAGAGAAGTAAGGCTTGGGCACAGAGGTTGGTAAAACAGGTCTTTATTCCAGCTGCAGCAGGCTGAGAATACACCCAGGTGAGTAAAAGAGCTCCTAACGGAGACTTCCACATAGAACTACTGTGGAGTGGACAGTTGTAGTCCAGTGTACATATCAGAGCAGAACAAAAATGGCAATTGGCCAGGTCACAGAGCTACACAAGACAGTATGGCGTCTTCAAGGGTTTACCTAGTTGTTTTGCATACAGCTGTGGCCTTTATCTGAGGAGGCGAAGAAACCTAACATCATGTTTTGACTATCCCCACATCCCCTATCGTTTGACTGTCACAAATAATCTTCTCACTGCAGTGCAGTTTAAGCAGAGGCCTTCTTCAACTTGAGATGCGTCCCTAAGGCTTTATTAAATGCCTTCTTGGTCACCACCTTTTCTCTTATGGATTTTGATGAAGCAGGATCAATCTTGTCAAGGCAATAGGTCCAGAAAAAACTGGACAATAAATGATAGTTCATGAAAGTTTCTAAGATAGAGACATGTGCAAGTGCTATATGGGGAAGGAGTCTCCAGAGTAAGGTATCTGGAAATAGGGAGAAAAATGGATCAAGGCAAAACATAATGAATAGGAATGGCGTAGACAAAGGACCCATCACACAAAATATGGAAATGGTTTTTCTCCATGCAGAATATTTGTTATAGCTTTAAGCCCATGTACTTGCTGAGGATCCAAGAGGTTGGAAAGAATGTATATTACAAAATGAATTACAATACTATTCTGAGAAGTTTGGATGTTATCTTTTTTTTAACAAAAAGCCATCATCTGCCGGGCGTGGTGGTGCACGCTTGTAATCCCAGAGTTTGGGAGGCTGAGACAGGAGGATTGCACAGGTTCGAAGCCAGCCTCAGCTGCTTAGGGAGGCTCTCAGCAACTTGGTGAGACCCTGTTTCCAAATAAAATATAAAATAGGTCTGGGAATATAGCCCAGAGGTAGAAAGCCGCTGGGTTCCACCCCCAGTACCACCAAAAAAAAAAAAAAAAAAAAGCCATCACCTGATTTGGTTCTAAGATGTTCCTTGTAAGAAACTGTAGCCTTGTTCATTTTGGGCTTCTGCGCATACCCCCGAAGTGGAACTTAAGCTCAAACAGCCCCATTCGAATTCAGGGCCCTCTGGACTCCACTGCAGTGTCCGTCACCGTCCGACGCTGCGCCATTCATCCCTGTGTGCTCCCTATCAATATTTTTTGTTATTGAGAGACAGCATGACTTAGAGCCTTACTACTATAACTCCTGAGAGCTCCAGTCTTCCTTTCCTTTCTGTAGCCCTTTGCTTCTCCTACCTCTCAAGGAGGAAGGAAATGGTTTCCCTTTAGGATCAGGTAGAGCTGCTCTTGTTATTTGACCCTGCCGCTCTGGGAGTGGTCGTTTCTTCCCAGTTTATTGAGGAGCCTGACACTGAGTTTGGACCTTTCCTTCATTTGGGGCTTCAAGATGGCGGCAAATCTAAAGAGTTGTCAAAAGCAGACAGTTGGAATGTAGGATTACTGGGCTGTGAAATTTCTGTGGAAAATTCAAAACACCCTGCAGTTAACACGATGCCAGAGCTGATTAGTGCACTTTATTGCTCGGCCCCAGGGACACCTGCAGGCTTTAACCTCCAGTCTAGAACCTCCGGCCTGAGGGAAGGTGTAATGCCAAGTTAGTTCCGCACTCTTTCTATTAGCGCTTACTCAAAGCTGCCGACACCAGATGTGTCACAAACAAACGTTAATTCTCCCCCCGCATCTGGATCGCATGTACAACGAGGGGCAAGATTTATGCCCTGCTGAAGCATTCCCCGGTTTTTAGCACAGAAGTGATTGAACTCCAGATGTTAACAAGATGCAGAGACCTTTTAGCATGATTAAAAACATGATTTCTTGTTTTGCTCATGACAAAAACCATTGGATTAACTTATTAGAAGCGGAGCTGCCGTCCTGCTCATTGGAAGCTGTGTCACTTTAGCTATTGGAACTTGTCGTCGAAGGTTTTATGAAGAACAAACGACTTACCAACTCCTAAAACCAGCCACATTCGAGGCCCCTCTCAGAACCAGGGGTTACTGTGATGGAAATTCACTGAGAACTGTGGACAAAAGATTTGGATAAGAATGGAGGTTGAACCAACTGTTTGTGTGAATTAGAGTGTGCTCCCTATCAATATTTTTTGTTATTGAGAGACAGCGTGACTTAGAGCCTTACTACTATAACTCCTGAGAGCTCCAGTCTTCCTTTCCTTTCTGTAGCCCTTTGCTTCTCCTACCTCTCAAGGAGGAAGGAAATGGTTTCCCTTTAGAGTCAGGGAGCTGAGCATCAAAGATATCTAATGTTTTGAAACAGTTCTCATAACTCTTAACAGAAAACTCATAGAATTCAACCTTGCTATTTTCAAAGCTTAGTATTTTCTAAATGACAAGATGTACTTTTGGAATAATTAATTTTCCATAGTTGAATCATAAACATTGAATCCATTTATTTTTGCACCCCAGTTATTAATATAGTAGTATATATAACAGTCGACTGCATTTTAGAATAAAAAATATGCAAACTTTTGACTTCACTAAACAGAAACTAATAAGCAATTATCAGGAATTTTTACTACTGTCATAATCTGGGAATTTGTAAAATAATTTTATGCTGATGAGCTGGAGATTCTCAGTGTGTGTGTGTGTGTGTGTGTGTGTGTGTGTGTGTGTGTGTGTTGCTAGGGATTGAATTTATGGACATTCTATCTCGTACCTATACCCAAGCCCCCTTTGTTTTTGTTTATTTATGTTTGTATCATTAGGTTACTGAGTCTCACTAGTTGCTGAGGTTGTTCTCAAACCTGTAATCCTCCTATCTCAGTCTACCAAGTCCTGGATTGTAGGCGGTACTGGGGCTTTTCTACCTCCAGGCTATACTCCCAGACCCATTTTATACTTTATTTGGAAAAAGGGTCTCATTAAGTTGCTGAGAGCCTCACTCAGTAGCCGTGGCTGGCTTCGAACCTGTGTGAACACCACCATGCCTGGCCAAATATAAAACTTTAGCCGGGCGTGGTGGCGCACGCTTGTAATCCCCGCGCTTGGGAGGCAGAGACAGGAGGATCACGCAGGTTCGAAGCCAGCCGCGTGCGCTGGCTTAGGAGACTCTGTTTCCAAATAAAAATGTAAAAATAGGTCTGGGAGTGTAGCCCAGAGGTAGAAGGGCTTCCAGGAACCCCAGTACCACCAAAAAAAAAAAAAAAAAAAAAAACAAATATAAAACTTTAAGTTAGAAAATATAATCATCTTGAATAATTTCCCTTAATGATGAATTTAGCTTACCATTTCCAGGGTACTTTTTAAATCTAATACTTGGATGGTTTATGAATTCTAAGACTTCAAATCTTCATTCACATCCGATGTATTATTGAGTTCTAGAGTTGCTATGATAAAATTAACTATCTTCTATGTCCTCAACTTGACTCTAAAAACAATAAACAATAAATATATATATATAATATGTATGAGTAAAAATAGTGTATACATAGTTATGAAAATGAAATTTTTCTTATACCACTTTATCTATGGTTTAGAACCGAATAACCACCTTTTTCTTCTTCTTCTTCTTCTTCTTCTTCTTCTTCTTCTTCTTCTTCTTCTTCTTCTTCTTCTTCTTCTTCTTCTTCTTTTTTTTGGTGCTGAAGTTTGAACCCAAGGGCATTCTACACCCCGGTCCTTAATTTCTTTATTTTGAAACTGGGTCTCACTAACCTGCTGAAAGTCTGGCTAAGTTCTGAGGCTAGCCTTGAACCCGTGATCTTCCTGTCTCAACCCCCCCAAGTATTTTGGATTACAGGTGCACACAACCCTACCTGGCAAGAAAATGCTTTTTTTTTTTTTAAAAAAAAAAGTCTGTTTTCAGTGTTCTACTATGGGGCTCTGAATTTTCCTCACCAAACTTGTTATAGATTTCAGAACATTTCACATTCCCCCAGAACAATCCACTTTCAGCTGAGTGTACATTGTAATCCCAGTACCTGGGAGGCTGAGGCTGGGCGATCAAAGGTTCACAGGCTAGCTGCAGCAACGTAGGCCCTGTGCAACTTAGAGATCCTGTTTCAAACAATAAAATGAAATAGGATTGGGGGTATAGCTCAGAGGTAGAATGGCCTTGGGTTCAATCCCCAGTCCCCACCCCCCTCTCTCACACACATACACACACACGCACGCACACACACACCACTTTTCCACTTTGACATAGTAGATTTAAGTCAAAATTTTGTAGGGAAGTGGGTGGCAGGTGTCCAGTGCTCCTCAGAAACATACAGCAAATGTCCTAATGCGACTCTTAGGTAACAGCTCCGGCATCTCCAAGGCTCCTTGCTCCAGTGGCTGCTCAGACGCCACGCCCAGCCTTCCACCACTGGCCCTGTCTTCTCGTTCTTGTTCACCAGTCTTTTCTTCTGTGAAGTCCGATCTGCTCTTTGTCCCAGCTAGTGAAGTTTAGAGGTAAACGTTCCCTCTGTGAACTCAATTGATTCTTCCTTCACATGTCTCAGTATGTTCATGTTCTACCTTAAATTCATAATCATATTTATAGGTGTCTTAATATCCTTGTCCGCTAATTCTACCACCTCTATCATTTCTACATGTTTTTACTGATTCATTTCCCTCTTGGTTATGGTTCATATTTTCTATCTTCTTTGCATATATCATATTTTTGCTGGACATTATAATTATATTTATGAGTCTTCATCTGTATATTTCATGAATCTTTGCATATATAACAGATTTGCTGGACATTATAAATATTGCATTGATGAGGCTGTGCATTTTGTTTTCTTCCTTTAAAGAGTTTTGAATTCGGAGTGCCAAATAGATTAATTGAAATTCAGCTTAATTCTCTTAGGCTTATGTTTTAATGCATTTTTGGCGGTGCATTTTAGTCTCGCATCGTGCTGTAGTTTAGAGCAATGGAGACATGCACACACACAGCACTTGGTGAGCTTCCTTTTGGCTCCCTCCTCACTCCCTCCCTTTCCCCATACACTGACGTTGATAACGTCACATATGCACAGAACATCAGTGCGTTTCCTTCGTTGATTCTCTCCCCTCAGTCCCCCTTCTCTAGATCCCCTCCATCATTCCCTAGGAATTTTCCTCCATTATAGAAATTCCCTCTTGTATCCCAATTACTCTCTAGCTTCCTCAGCCATAAAGAAGAACAAAATTATGTCATTTGCAGGAAAAAGATGGCCCTGGAGAACATTATGTTAAGTGAGATTAGCCAGTCACAGAAAGTGAAGGGTCCCATCTTTTCTTGAGGCTTATTTTTAAGGTTTCTTAGCAGAAGTGTCTAGAATTACCTGTCCCCTGGAGCCATTTCTGCCATACAGGTAAGGTGCATCCTATGGCTGTACAGAAAAGTCTCTCCACTTTCGATAATTGAAGTTTCAAATGTGATCTTAAAAGTGTTCCAGGGAAAGAAGCTGGGGAATTATAGCACTCTCTCCACCTTCTTACCTTACTGCAGAGGAGACAGTCTTCTGTCTAAAAAGAGTTGTTTCTTACATATTGTCCAGGTTTCTAATTATTTAAAACAAGCCAGGCGTGGTGGCGCACGCTTGTAATGCCCCCGCTTGGGAGGCGGAGACAGAAGAATCGTGAAGGTTTGAAGCCAGCCGCACTGGCGTAAGAGATCCTGTTTCCAAATTTAAAAAATATAAAAAATGGGTCTGGGAGTGTAGCCTGGAGGTAGAAGGGCTTCCAGGAACCCCAGTACCACCAGAAAGAAAGAAAGAAAGAAAGAAAGAAAGAAAGAGAATTATTTAAAACAGAAGGGAAATTTGGCTGCAGTTATTTCATAGCCAGAAAAAAAGTTTGACCTTTACATTATTCAAAAATTATTTTTGATTTCTCAAATTTTCTATAATGCATATCAATCGCTCAGGAAATATACACATTTTAGTGTGTAAGTTTCCTAGTGTTTCTGTAATATGTTTTTGCTAACTTTGCAGCTTTGAAAAACGCAAATCTATGAGCTTTCAATTCTGTAGGTTCAAAACCCAGCAGGGGCTTCAGTGAGCTTGCATCCAGGTGTCGACAGGACTGGATTTCTTTGAAGGGCTCCAGGAGAGAATCTGTTTCTTTGCCTGTTCCAGTTTTTCGAAGATACCTGCATTCCTTGGCATGGATGCTTTTTTTCATCTTCAAATTCAGCAGCAAAGCATTTTCTCATCTCTTTTTTACTTTTGATTCTCCCTCCTCACCCCTCTACTTAAAAGAACCCCATTATTATAGAAGGCTTAACTGGCTAATCCAGGGAAGGGTCCCTGCCTTACTTAACTTTGCCACCTCTTAGAGACCCTTTGGCAATGCCAGGTATCGTTTTCACAGGTCTCAGGGGTTAAGAAATGGGCAGCTTTGCAGAACTATTCTTCTGTTATTAATAAGGTATTGGTCATGATTTATTAGGATAAACCATCATCATTCTTAGAATGAACTATCACAAAAGACAAATTATTGCTTTATCTTTTATACATTCTGAAACACGTTAGGGCACATGAGCTCTGGTGAGTTCTGGGCCAATTTAGCTCTCCTTTTATCTTATTTTATTTGGAGAGGGCACTGGAGATCAAACCCAGGGGCATTTCACCTCCAAGCTATACCCTCAGCCCTTCTTGTAGAGGCTGTATGAAGTTGGAATGTCTGCTTTGTCACAGCGAATGATGTCCTCTCTACAAGGTAGATAGTATCTTTACAGACAATTGGGACTTGCTAAATATAACCCTAAGTTTTGATTTCTTGTCTCTGATGATCTCTAACCTATCTTTGAATTTCTTATGACATCTCTGAATATGCTTGCCAGCACAGTTACCAAAGCATTCTCCTTTCCACAGCCTACGTTTGTGCCTTGCTTCCCCCAGCTGAGGCTTCAAGCCAGTTACTTTTGAGCAGTTCTTATTCAGATCTCTACTCTCTCCACTGAGCTACTTGTCATATTTTATAGATTTGTTTTCCAAGAAATCTCTCAAAAGAAGCTTATTGAACTGTTCTTCGTTTAATTCCTACAATCACCGACGTATGTTGGACCTTCTTTCTCTACGTGCACTGTCACATATACTCCTTAGTCTCTTTATTTTTATTCTCTTTCAAACCTCCTGTGCCATGTGAATCTTCCAAAGATTCCTTCCTACTCAGACATTTCTAGAGCCTTTGCAGGGTTTACAGGATAAAATTATAACTCTTCTTTTGATACAAAAAGCCCACATTTCCATTTTTATAATTTAAATCCTTTCTGTCTGACCTCAAGTCCGGTTTCCTTTTATGTTTCTTGACTGTGCCAGGGTTCATCAACGTAGGTAGATTTCTACAGTAGCCTTTTATAGAAGTATTTTAGTAATTTATCAAACTATGTCTTCATTTTATCTTCCTATAACTCTATGCCTTTTATGTTTTATTCTCCAACTAGATTTTCCCAGGGTAAAATTTATGTTTTGTACATATTTGAATACTTTATATCATCTATACCCAGTGGTTAATAAACATCTATTTGTTGGTAAAAAAAAAAAAGGTGGGACTTAAGGCTACATTTTTTTGGGGGGGCGGGTCTATAGATGGAACCCAGGGGCATTTGACCTCCAAGCTACACTCCCTGCCATATTTTTTATTCTTTATTTTGAAACTGGGTCTCATTGAGTTGCAGAGGGCCTCACTAAATAGCTGAGGCTGTCCGCGAACCATGATCCTCTGGTCTCAGCCTCCTGAATGCTGGGATTACAAGTGTGCGCCACCACGCCCGGCTACATTTTATTTTATTAAGAGATGGTGACAATGCTACAAAATAATCAATATTTTATAACCAGTTTCAATAATACCTAGTGTATGTATGTTACTTTTTCCTTTTTTGTGTGCTTGTTAAATATATATATATATATATATATATTTTAAAATTTTTATTGGTGCATTATATTCATACATCATATTGGGGTAAAAAAAAACTTGTGTGTACAGACATGTACACATCACTGATTTAACCCCTACCCAATTCCCACCCCATTCCCTCCCCGTCCCTCCCTCCCTTGCTCGGCTCAGTGGTTGACTTCAATATGTTTAAGTACATTGTGTGTTTTAGAGATTTTCCTCTTTCCCCCTCCTTTCTCCTCCTTTAGGTTGTCTTGTTTGCTCCTCTATAGTAGATTTTCCTTTTTCATCTAGAGTTCTTCCAATGACCCATTTCTCCCTAACTCTCACATATTAGGGAAAGCATCTGATTTCTTATTTTTTGTGACTGACTAGTCTCACTTAGCATAATGTCTTCCAGTTCCATCCATTTCCCTGAAAATGATGTAATTGAGGGGTTTTTTTTGATGGCTGAGTAAAATTCCATTGTGTACATATCCCACAGTTTTGTAATCCATTCATCTGTTGATGGACATCTTGGCTGGTTCCATAGTTTGGCTATGCGTTAGTTTGGTAGTTTGGTTTCTTTTCTTTTGGGTAGATATGCAGAAGTGGTATTGCTGGATCAAATGGTAGATTTGTTCCCATTCTTCTGAGGATTCTCCATACTGTTTTCCAAAGTGGTTGCACTAATTTGCAGTCCCACCAACAATGTCTTAGAGTTCCCACTTCTCCACATCCTCGCCAGCATCTGTTGTTTTTGTGTTTTGAATGATTGCCATTCTAGTTGGAGTTAGGTGAACTCTCAGGGTAGCTTCGATTTGCATCTCTCTGATTGCCAGTGATGTTGAGCATTTTTTCATGTATTTATTGACCATTTGGATTTCTTCTTTTGTGAAGTGTCTATTTAGTTCGTTTGCCCATTTTGTTATTGGATGCTTTGTTTTCTTAGTGTTGAGTTTCTTGAGTTCTCTGTATATTCTAGATATTAGTCCTCTATCAGAGGTGTAGGTGGCAAAAATCTTCTCCCATTCTGTTGGCTCTCGATTGAGGTTCTTGACAGTATCCTTTGCTGAACAGAAGCTCTTCAGTTTCATGCAATCCCATGTATTGATTTGCCTTTTAATTTGTTGTGCCTTTGGGGTCTTGTTGAGAAAGTATTTATCTGTACCTATGTGTTGTAGTGTTGGACCTATGCCCTCTTCAAGGAGCTTCAAGGTCTCTGGTTTGATTTCCAAGTCTTTGATCCATCTTGAGTTGACTTGTGCAGGGTGAGAAAGTGGGATTAATTTCCAATTTTCTGCATATGGTTAACCAGTTTTGCCAGCACCATTTGTTGAAGAGGCTTTTTTTTTTTTTCCAGTGTATGTTTTTGGCCCCTTTGTCAAAAACCAATTGGCTGAAAGTGTGTGGACTTGTTTCTGGGTCTTCTATTCTGCTCCATTGGTCTATGTATCTGGTTGTTTTTTTTTTTTTTTTTTTTTTTTTGCCAGTACCATGCTGTTTTTATTACAATGGCTTTGTAGTGTAGTTTAAAGTCAGGTATTGTGATTCCTCCAGCATGGTTTTTGTTGCTGAGAACTACCTTGGCTATTGAACCCAGAGGCACTCTATCTATCTCCAACTTATACCCTCAGCATAATTAATTAATTAATTTTATTTTGAAACAGGGTATCACTAAGTTGCCGAGGATCATGCAAAGTTGCTGAGGCTGGCCTCAAACCTGTGATCCTCTTGTTTCAGCCTTCCACGTATGGGGTTTACAGGCACACACCACCACACACAGTTTACTATTACTTTTCACACACTAGTATTGTATCTTCATAATCATTTTATAGGGTTGGGTTAGATACTCCTATTGAATCAACTATGGAATCAGCACAAAGCATTCCATTAATGATGCTCAGAGGTAGGGCTCTTATTCCTCCTCCTCTGTTCTCTCTATTCAGCTCTCTGACCTCTCAGAATTTCTTACTTTATTTAAAGATGTTTAGGAATCCATGCAACCACCATAGTGACCACATAGACTATGTTACTATTTTCTCTAAAACTGACCTCACTCGTTTAGTTCTCTTTTGGCAGAATGATCTTCTTATGGCTCAAGGATCACATCGGCTTTGTTTTTAAACAGAACCTAGACCAATCCTCACGTCCTTTATGTCACCACCTTCTTCTCCTCTTTCGGTTCACTCTTTTGTACAAAATAGGAAATGCAATGTATCCTTGGATTGCTTAAAAATTGTTCCAAATATCTCAAAGGTCGACTTACTGTTAAACCCCAAGGAAACCTTAGTGGCTACAGTTAGGGCCACAATTGGGGGAATTTTAATAATCATGGCTTATCTTATAATCCCAAGCCAACTGTTTCATTTTTATTTGCTTTAGTTACTCCATCAGAAAAAGGTAAGGATCTATGCTGTGCAGCCAGAAGCTCAATGGCAAAGGGCAGGGAAAGTTGCGTGCCGTTCGTGAGCACGAGGCTACACACAAAAGCCAAGGATGGGCATCCCAGCTTCCACAGGGGACAGGGCTTTGGGGTCTCCTCCAGCGATCCAGCAGCGCACCATTCCCATTTCAAAACTCACACTGCGGTTGGACTGCCCTTGTGGTGGTGTTGGGAGGTGCGGCGTTTGAGAGGTGATTAGAGAAGTAGGAGGAATTGATGCTTTTCTCATGGGATTTAGGCTCATTCCCTTGAGAGCAGGTCATTATAAAGTGGGCCACACTGTTCAATTACCCTTCTAACTTTCCACCATGTTTTACATATTTCGAGGCCTTTAATAGAAGCTGGGAAGATGCCACGCAATGCCTTTGGACTTCCAAGCTCTAGAGCTAAAAAAAATTTCACTACTTTTCTTTATAAATTACACATTCTCAGGTATTCTGTTATAGCAACAGAAGACAAATTAAAACAAATATGCTCTCCCAAGCTCATGTGTTGGAAGCTTAATTTGCAATGTAATAGTGGTGGTAAGAGGTGGAACCTTTAAGAGGGAATTAGGTCATGAGGGATCTGTCCTCGGGAATGGATCCAGGTCATTATTAGAGAAGTAGGTAGGTTAGCATGAAGCTGTGGGCTTCTTAAAAGAACAGCTCCCTCTTACTTTCCGTGAGTTTCTTATGCATGCTCTCTTTGTTGCAACATAATGCACCAAAGAGACCCTTCCCAGATGTGGCCCCCAAATCGGGGACTTCCCAGCTTCCAGAACCATAAGCCATGCTGCTCATAATTTTCCCAGCCTCTGGTATATTTTTATAGCAGTGAAAAACAGACTAGAATTATTTTCCTTTGATCCTCCCCTCCTCTTCCTCTTCCCCAACCCCCAAGCCCCTTCTCGCTGAGCCTCAACACGGATAGGGAAAGGATTCACTAAACTGCCACTTATTTTTCCTATCTACCACGTCTCCATTACATTGATTGGAAACGTCTAGGGCAATCTTATGGCTCATGTAACTTTGGTTTGTTTGATAAAGTGTTGGTGATGGAACCTAGGGCCTCACGCATGCTCTGCGGGTGTTCCGCCACTGAGCAGCACTCCCATCCCTACGCCATCTAATTTGAAATAATAGCAGCAATACCTTCAACTTATTGGGTGATTTGTCACTGACATCTGAACTTCCCTTCATGGAGTCGTTCCCTGGACTCATTGGCACTGACCTCAGGTTCAAGGCCTCGTGGACACACAGCAGGCCATCTACTTTGTTCTTAAAGAAGGGCCTCCATCTTCCTTCTTTGAGCAACGTTTTGGAAATGTCTAGGACAATCTTATGGCTCATCTAACTTTGTTTGTTTGCTTGCTTGCTTGCTCGCTTGTTTGTTTTTTAAAGTGCTGGTGACAGAACCTGTCATGCCCAAAAGTACTGACACAGCTGCACACAGGATAGACAAGCCCTCAGAAAGCAGAGGGGCATCTGTGTGCTTGCTATGTATTTATGAGCCTCCTCTCTTGTTAAGCTATCAAGATTTTGATCCTTTTTAGGACCTACCACCCCATTAGTCTGTTCTCCAATACAACTGAGCACTGTGCATTGGGAGTGAACAGGACATAAAATTTTCTAATTTCATGGGGCTTATCCAATCCATGCATTCTAGCCATGTTAAGATGCATTCTAGTCATCTTCACAAAGTTCCAGGATTTGATAGGTGTCTGCTTTGAGCATGGACTGTGAGAATTGATTAATAAAATGCAGACTGAGATTTTAGGTTGTCATACACATATGTTTAGTTTGTTACTTCTTTCTTCTTATGAGCTGAAATGTATTTCTCCTTGCATAACTTGGGTCACCTGTGTTTTTCCTTTTGCCCTTTGTTTTCTTCAATAGCCTCAGCACCTCCTCAATCATTCCTCCCCCTCCCCCACTTTAATATTCTTCAGAGCCCTGTAAGGTTTCACTTTATAGATGAGGAAATTAAGACTCAAAGAAGTTAAATAACTGCCTCAAGGCCACACAGCTAGTCAGCAGCAGATCTGGGATTTTAATTTAGATATATCTGACTCCAAAAGTTGTATTGCCAACCGCAGTTTTATTCTTGAGCTCTTAAAAGTTTATTCTGTGCATATACCATTAAGTACTTAATAACGTGGTATTATGACTACTCTCAGCTGGTCCCCGACTCCTGGCACAGTACAGACTCAGGGCTATAAATGTGGGAGTGAGGGAGCTCACATCAATCCCAGTGTACTTTCAGCTTAGGATGGATCTGACCTATTGTAAAACTTTGCATTTCTAATACCACACATTTTCTTGAGTAAAGCCAGCCATTTTCATTGGGAAATCATTAAGTCCTCTGCTCAACCCCTTCTAGATTTTACTACTCTCCAAGTCACCCAGCAGAGACCTTGTTCTATAAATAAGCCTGAAATTTTTAAATAATTCTATATAATTATTGCTCAGTAAAGTGCCAGAAAAGCTCTTTTTTTTTTTAATTTGAGGACTTTCCAAATGGGCAGTGTCTCTGGGCGCATTCTATGAAGCTTCTCACCAAGAACGAGCCCATCTCCTCTTCTGGTAGCTGCTCTGCACGTACGTATTTTGGCAATGTTGCTTGAGTTGACGGTAGTGGAAGTTGGAAGTGACCCTTTGTGAGCACAAGCCATAGGATCAAAGCGTATAGAAAACCCACATGGTGAGGAAACATGAGACCCCAGCCCAACTGCAGAATCAGAAAAACGGCTGGAGAATAATAGGACAGGACAGAAAGGAAGCTAGAAAGAACCATCACTAAGCAGGGTTCCAGTTTACCTCGGCAAAAAGTTAATTTTTCTGATCCTGGGTTTCCACATTTATGAAATGGGGCTTATCATACTCAACAACAAGTGCACATCACAATTGCCTGAGGAATTTTTGTTTGTAAGCAATTCTGGGGATGGAACCCAGGGGCATTCTTACCTTTGAGTCACGCCCCCAGCCCTATTTTTTATTTTTTATTTTGAAACAGGGTCTCACTGAGTTGCAAAGGGTCTCACTTAAGTAGCTGAGGCTGTCTGCGAACCGCACTCTTCCTGTCTCAGCCTCCCAAAGGCTGGGATTACAAGCGTGCGCCACCATGCTCAGCTACCTGAGGAGTTTTTAAGAACACAGATTCCCGGTGTCCATTCAAAGATACTATTTTAGAGACTCTGATGGGAATAGAGAGCTCTATATTTTAACCAGCTGCCCCTGGTGACTTTCCTATAGACTGTACAGAAGAAGAGGCTCTGTGGGACCCACTTACTGATTCTAGCACTGTGTTCCTATGGACTTCTGGTGTGACTCCTCAAGTCCACATTCCCCCTGAGAATTGCCACCCCAAGCAGGAGAGGGGCTGCAGGGCCTCTCACTGGGGTTCAGGCTGCAGCCAGCAGTGACCTTGGAGTCTAGCTTGAAGCGAGGGAGAGTCGACCACAGAGCCAGGAACCATGGATACAGGGGCCAGCCTGAGGGAAGTGAAATGTCTTGCCGCAGGACCAGGAAACCACAAGACTGGTGAGAACCTTTCCAAACCTGAGCCCTGTGATCAAAGGAGGCCCAGAGAACGGCTCTGCAAAGAGCCCTCTGCTGCCAGCCAACACTCCGACTACTCTCAGCTGCTCCCCCAGCTGAAGGTAGAGGGACCCCTGAAGGGGCACTGGTTCCCAAGGAACCATCACTAAGCAGCGTCTTGCTCTGAGGTGGCTGCTGGGGAGTGGGAATGAGGAGCGGTCTCTTTTTTCTTTCTTCTGGTAGAGATTGCCATTGACTGAGTACCCTGACTTTTCAAAACCCATAGATTGTTGGGATTTTTTGCTCTTTGATAGCTGGATATTATTTGGTCCTTAGTGTCCATGTACAAACACCAAATACCCTAACTATTACCAAGGTTGCAATCACCTGACTAGCATGTCTATGAATAGCCTAGACTTCAACCGGAAGGAGAACTGGAAATTGCTTCAATCCTAGGTGACAAGTTGACCCTTCTCCCAGGTCTTTTCTTCTTTTCTTCTTTGCTAAACACCACTGTTAAATAACAAGTGACTATACATTAGTCCTCTCTCAGGGGGTAGCTGGTGAGATCTCCCATTCAGGAGGTTCTCTCTTTAGGCTTTGGGTGGTTTCCTTTGATGAGCAGAAGCTTCTTAGTTTCATACTATCCCATTGATTAATTCTTGTTTCAATCTCCTGAGGGTTGGGGGTCTTACTGAGGAAGTTTCTACCTGTGCCTGTATGTTGGAGTGTTAGATCTATGCCCTCCTTCAGTAACTTCAAAACGTCTGGTCTAATTTGCAGGTCTTTGAATTATCTCGAGTTGAACCTTTTGTAGGGTGAAAGATAAGGGTTTATTTCCATTTTTCTGCAGATGGATAACCAGTATAAGGATTTATTCCATTTTTCTGCAGATGGATAACCAGTATAAGGATTTATTCCATTTTTCTGCAGATGGATAACCAGTATAAGGATTTATTCCATTTTTCTGCAGATGGATAACCAGTATAAGGATTTATTCCATTTTTCTGCAGATGGATAACCAGTATAAGGATTTATCCCATTTTTCTGCAGATGGATAACCAGTATAAGGGTTTATTTCCATTTTTCTGCAGATGGATAAGCAGTTTCCCCAACGTCACTTGTCTAAAAGGCTGTCTTTCCTCTAATGTATATGTTTGGCACTCTTGTTGAAAATTAATTGGCTATTACTCTGCGGATTTACTTCTGTGTCTTCTATTCGATTCCATGGGTCTGTGTGTCTGTTTTTATGCTAATACCATGATGTTTTTATTGCCATTGCTCTGGATTATAATTTGAAGTCAGGAATTGTGATGCCTCCTGCATGGTTCTCATTGCTGAGAATTTCTTTGGCAATACTGAGCATTTTGTTTCTCCAAATGAAACTGATGGCTGATTTTTTCTTAGGTCTGTGAAGAATGACATTGGTATTTTGAGAGGGATGGCATTGACTCTATAGATAACTTTGAGTAGAATGGCCATTTTGATAAAATTTATTCTGCCTATTCAAGAGCAAGGAAGGTCTTTCCATCTTCTCATATCTTTTTCAATTTCTTTCTTTAGTGTTTTGTAATTTTCATTGTAGAGGTTTTACCTCTTTTGTAAGAATTATTTCTAGATGTTTTATTATGTTTGAGGTTACTGTGAATGGAATTATTTTCTGGGTTTTTTACCACAGGATTCATGGTTGGCATACAGAAAAGCTACCGATTTATTGAGAGTGCTGTTGTATCCTACTTTGCTGAATTTGTTCTTTGCCCGAGAAGTCTTTTGGCTGAGGTGTTCGAATCTTCAGAATATACTGTCAGGTCATCTCAAATGGCCAACTTTGATAACTGTGCCCAGAATGCTGCCATTTTTGTTTACTCTGCATATTGTTGATTCCGTCATGGCGACGCATGGCTACAGTCTCTGTGTGCAGGAAAATAATGCAAGTAAATGTGATGATTTGGGGGGGGGAGTGCCTCTGCCTCGAGTCAGGTATCTCTATTTTAATTATGTTTTATTTTCTGTGGTACTAGAGATTGAATCCAGGGGCATTCTACTTCCAAGTTATACCCCCAGCCCTATTTTATTTTTTATTTTGAAACAGGGTCTAAGTTACTGAGGGCCTCACTAAGTTGCCGAGGTTGGACTCAAACCTATGGTCCTCCCATCTCAGCCTCCCCAAGTACTGGGATTACAGGCCTGGACCACGATGCCTGGTTCCTGTTTTTATTTTGTAAACCTTGTCTAGATGATCCATCAATACTGCCCATGTGAAATAAAATCCCTCTTCTTATCAAAAGCTCAGTAAGTATCAGCAGTAACCAACAGTTTTGACACAAGGTCCTGAGTCTTGGCTTAGATTTCAACCATTTTAGGAAACACGAGCATTTCAACCGTGAGAGGCCGTCCACCCTCTGCGAAGATGTCAGAGGTCAAGATCTGGGAGACTCTCCACGCAAACTGAACCGTGACAGTCAAGTGTATTCTGAGGTTTTTCTCTCCCCCGGGACTCTTCTGTGAAGGAGAAACTTTGCAAACATACCGTTCCATAAGCACATTTTGTGATAGGCCTTTTTATAGGAAGTGCTATTTTTATACTCTGCTGACACAACACTTGAAAATAGAATCCCTCGCTCTCTCCCTCCGCCTCTCTCCTCCCCCCTCCTCCACTTTTGGCTTAGCTTATCCTACCCAAAGACACTTCAAAAGACTTTATAAAAAGAATGTTTCAAAAATATAATATTTCCATCTGTTATTTCAATAATACACGCTTTGGGACTTTTTTATGAACCATTTTCCTCTCTTTGTTCCCATTTAGATGTATAAATATTTGATTCTGAAGCCCAGAGGAATAGTAAGCCAATCAGGCCGCTGAACTGTGAACATTCCTAACCCTATAATTGTGTCTTTAGCAGGCCCTCCTGCTGTGGAACTAGCTGCCCAGGGATTAGAGCAGTGTAATCTCAGACTGGTCCATCTCCAGGTTACTCTGAACTGGAGGGAAGGAAGCAGTTTTAATTTTGACAAAATAAACTTTATTTTGTAACTTTATTATTTGTTTTTCTTTCTCCTTTCAACACTTCATAACAGACGTGTCTGGTTCTTGGAAGTCAGCCTCCCTGGTCGAGATGCCACAGGCCACCCCATATTCTTGTAGCTCTTTAAAAAAAGAAGTAGCCACACAGAATTTGACTCTGTTATGCTAAAGTGAAAACCCTGAGGGTTTTTTTCCTCTTTCTTGAGCTGAACCAAACCATGTACTGTCCCTTATGAAAAATATTCAAGTGGTGTCTTCCAGTGGGTGACAGCAGAAGTCACATGGACAGTTGTGCTGTGCATAAATGTGTGTGTATATATGAGAAATGTCGAGTCATATGCAAAATTCTAAGTCATGTTTCTGCTTGCTAGACTTCTCTCACTAGATCTCTGTTTCAGCAATTATTGAAGAAATTGCATTGAAGGTTACAACATGAATTTCATGGGAACTCCCTTTTAGATATAAACTGAACCATATTTCTAGGAATGGAGGATTTTTATGGATGAAATCTAATATATTTTGAATCAAACTCAAAGAAACCTTTTTTTTCTGTGTGTAAAGAATAAAGTAAAAATTCCATTAATAAAATTTTATGGCTGAATGGGTGGGAAAAAATCCTTTCCAGGATAAAAAAAAATTCCTCTTCCTTCTTACTTTTAAAAAAATATAAAGTTATAGATGTTCACTTAAAACTAAGCCTAGTTATGAGAATGTCAATAATCCAATCATTCTGGATACAGTGGGGCAAAACTTCTGTAGCACTTTCAAAATGTATTCAACTCTGCCCAACAAATTACACTTTTAGAAAGAGGGTCAGTAAATGCAACTTGAGATTCTGGGTGAATTTATAAAATCATGTGGATGGCATTGAAGAGTATAAAGCAGCCAGAAATTGAGAGTTCGGGGTTATCACAATATGAGCATAAAATTTGGTTCTTTTTTTCCATCAAGATTTTCCTTAATTTGAAAGCAGTCAAGATATTGAGAAGCAGTCCTATGAGACTTTTAGAAGTCCTGTGAGACTGAGGGGACAAAAATTAGAAACTGGAGTATGTCAGTGTATCAGGGAAATGGTAACCAGCCAAGCTGTTCAACTAGGACTCCTCAAGGGATATCGCTTAGGAGTTAGAGTGAACCCAATTAGCCCTCACAGAGACTGAAGCAAGTTCTCGTGACTATACTAAAGTGATCTTCCTAGGTGAATAGCTCATTAAAAGCAAAGTACATAGTTTATCAGGGAAAAGGATAACATCATTAAAAACTTCAAGCTCTCTCTAAAATATTTTATGTACTATATTATCATTTAATAAAATATTCCTGAACATCCCAGAAGACAGGATGAAATGATAAAAAATAGAATGCTTTGAAAAAATGAAACAGATTTCTGAAGGAGCCATTCATTAGCATTATCTTACATGGATTTTTAAATAACTATGCCTAATATTTTAAAAATAGAGGGCAAAGTGAAGATCTTTTGCTCTGAATTAGAATTTATAAAATAAATGAATGTGAATGTAGAATAAAATGTACAATGATGGAATTTTAAGAGCCAGCATGTGGTCTTTCGGGTCAAATAGGCATAGCCAAAGTTAGAATTAGTGAATTGGAAAATAAACCAGTAAAAAGAATTTATTTTATTTTTTTTTTCTTTTTCTTCTTTTTTTTTATTGGTGCACTATATTCATACATCATAGTAGGATACATACTTTTGTAGACTTACATGCACACTTTTCCCAGTCAGCCCCCACCCAATCCCCACCCCATTCTCTCCCTATCCCTCCCTCCCATGCTTGGCTTAGTAGTTGACATCCAGTATTATGGCAATTTATCTAAAATTAAAAACAATAATCTCACATAACAGTTTCATTTGTCTGATACCAAGTTTTGATGACTTAAAAATAACATTTCAATATTTCTTTTTGCTTTCTTACCAGAGAATATTTTTTTCTATTTTTTAGGTGAAACTATCATATATTTATATATTTATTTTTCAGAAAAAAATCTATCCTAATATGGAATATGGACTCTAGGTACCCAAAACGATCTTGAAAAAGAACAAAGCTAGAAGATATATATTTTCTGATTTCAAACCATATAAAGCTACAATAATTGAAACAGTGTAGTACTATTCTAAAGGCAGATATATAAACCATTGGAGTTAAATAAAAGCCTAGAGCTAAATTCTTCCCTATATTGTCAAGTTATTTTTGACAAGGTTTCCACGAACATTTGGTGGTGGAAATAATAATCTTTTAACTAAATATTGTTAAAAAATAATAATTACATGGAAAAGAATATAATTGGACCCTTACCTAATCCCATATACAAATATTAACTCAAAATAGATAAAAGACCTAAATATAAATCTTAAGACTATAAACTTTTAGGAGAAAATCTGGGTCATAAAACCTCACAACATTGAGATTGTCAGTGATTTCTTGGATATGATTTCAATGGCACAGGCAACAGAAGAGTATGCAAACTCCCTAAAAAATATTGTATATCCAAAGACAATGTAAACAGAGTTAACAGTTACTAATAGAATGGGATAAAATATTTCCAATTGCTATATCTGAAGGTATATTAATATTCCAACTAGAAATCCTAAAAATTAACAACAATAAAGGCAAACAATACCCATTAGAGATAGGTAAAAGACTAACATAAATAATGAATCTCCACAGATAACCAATCTTAGTTGTCTGTTGGATGGAAAATCTTGTTTCTCTGGTTCTGGTGTGTGTTACCTATTTCTTCTTTGTAGTTAATCTCTTTGAGTATTTTCTCTAGTGCTGGTTTTGAAGACATAAATTCCTTCAGTTTCTGTTTGTCATGGAAGCTTCTTATTTCTCCATCTAATTTGATAGAAAGTTTTGCTGGGTAGGAAATTTTTGGCTGGAAGTTGTTTTCTTTCAGAGTTTGGAATATGTTACTCCAAGCCCTTCTGGCTCTCATAACTTGGTTTGGGAAGTCTGGAGTGATTCTAATTGGTTTGCCTCTGAATGTCACTTGGCCCTTTGCTTTTGTTGCCTTTAAGATTCTCTGCTTGGCTTCCACATTGGTCATTTTGACAATTATGTGGCGTGGGGATCCTCTTCTCCGATCCTGTCTAAAGGGAGTTCTATAAGTTTCCTGGATCTGTGTATCAACCTCTTGCTCTATGTTTGGAAAATTTTCTGCTATTACTTCCTTGAAGAGATTGTTGATCTCTTTGGTATCACTTTCTTTTCCCTCCTCTATTCCAATTATTCTTAGGTTAGCTCTCTTAAAATGGGCCCATATTTCTTCAATGTCAGATTCCTGCTGTTGGATATTTTTTTCTAGATTAGAAACTATGCGTTCATTTTTGGAATGATCATCTTCTAAGAGCGAGATTCTGTTCTCCATGTGTTCTAATTGGTTGTTTGTGCTTTGAAGTGAGGCCTTTACTTCATTAATTGCATCCTTTATCTCTTTTTGGCTCTCTCTGAGTTCTTTTCGAAGCACCTCTATTATTTCTACAGTTATTTTCCTGATTTGATCTTCTAGAAATCTCTGAATTTCTGTTTTATCGGATTCTGATGTTGTGGGGTTGTGGGTATTAATTGCTCCAGTATTATTCCTCTTTCCCATGATTTCGGATGTTTGTGCCTTCTCTGGGTTCTTCCCTTGGGTCACTATGACTTCCCTTAAGGTGTTCTGGATCTCGAGTCAGTAGTATCTCAGACCCCACTACTCCTTTACTGGGTTTTATCACAGAGTCTCAGACCCAGAGAGTCGACAGAGGCTGCTTTAGACTGTGGGGGGTGCCAGGTTGCACGTTCTCCTATGGTGTGATATCTCTGCCACCACCCCTCCCCTACTGGGTCAAGTCCCAGGGAGTACAGTACTGGGATTTCTCCTCTGTGGCCCGCAATTTGACTCACTGTTCTTGAGTACACAGATATAGCTGTACTGGCCTCGCTGAAATCGCTGCTGCTGCTGCCGGTGGCAATATGGCGCCACTGCTACGCCCTCGGCTATGGGGCTGGCGTTTTTCTCCTTGATTTTGATTTCTACTCTGAATCCCTGCAGCGTGTGTTGAGCTCGGCCACTGGGAGCTTTAGATGCTCTCTGCGCAGAGAAATCCCGCCTAGCTGTTCCGCAGTGACTTACCTCGGCTTGCTGTAGCCGTCCCGTGAATTCGCCGGTGCCGCCGGCAGTATGGCGCTGCTGCCGCTTCTGCCGCGTCCTCGGGCGCGAGGCCGGTTATCTCCTCTGTGGCTCTGTTCTCATTCCGCTTTCTCTCTGGAGCCTGGTGATTTTTTGTTTCACTGGTGATGGTGTTTTCTGGCTATGAAAGGCGCTGATTTTGTGGTAATGGAGATTTGTTGTTAGCGGGGCTCTTAAGCCCCACTTTTCTCGGTCGCCATCTTCCCGGAAGTGTAGTAAAAAGAATTTAGAAACAACTAAGATTAGTAGAATTGTGACTGACTAACAAAAAGACACATACCAAGCTGTTAAATGGCAAGTTTAAACTCAAGTGCACCAGTAGTTGTATTAAATATAAATGGACTAAATATTCCACTTAGAAGATTGAAATTATTAGACATATTACTACTTGCTGAGGCTGTTCTTGAACTTGCAATCCTCTTGTCTCAGCCTCCCAAGTACTAGGATTACAAGTATGCATCACCATGCCTGGCTAGGCAAAATATTTGAAAAGTGACATCAGAAAAAAGAAATTCACATAGCCAATAAAAATATGAAAAGTTGTTAAAAATCAATGTTATTCAGGAAATACAAATACAACTCAATAGGAACCTACTGCTGAGCCACCAGAATATATTGGCAAGGAAGTTGGGCAAATGGAACTCATATGCAGTGTAAATGGGGGTGTAAATTGGCATGGTACAATACATTTAGAATGCTGTGTGGCGCTATATAGTAAAGATGAGCATATGTGCTCCCTATAACCTGAAATTCTACTCTTAGGTATTTACCAATAGTAGTACATACATTTGATAACCAAAAATATATGCACAAGAATGTTTATAGCAGACATGTTTACAATAACCAGAATTGAAAAAAATAAGGGTTTATCAATAACAGAACAGATAGACAAATTCTGCTCTCCTCCTCCTATAATGGAATACTAAACAGCAACAATCACACTATGGTGCCACACATCCACATAGATGAATCTCACTCAATACAATGTTGAGTGAAAGACCAAGACACAAACAGGTAGATATTGACCATATATATATATGGTCATATATATATGTATATATATAATATATGGTCATATATATAATATATGGTCATATGTGTGTGTGTGTGTGTGTGTGTGTGTGTGTGTGTGTGTGTGTGTGTGCTAAGAGCAAGCCAAAGTTATCTGTGGTGACAGTCAGAACTGTTACCCTTGTTGGGAAGGGATCAAAGGAGTTTTGGGGGTTCTGAAGGTTCTTGGTTTTGATCTGGCTTCCCATACATGGTCCTGTTTATTTTGAGGATATTACATTGTACTATGATGATTCATGTATATTTCAGAAAAGGAAGAGGGGGATATTCTGGAGGAAGTTTTGTTCACATTATGGAAAAATATCTTTTTTCCCCTGTGAAGGAATGAGAAAGGAGTTCAGAAATAGTTCATTTCAGTTTGACTTCCTTAAAAGGGATTTTTAATAATTGAGAGACTACTTCTTTGAAATTGGAGGTTTTAAGAAACCAAGTTTAAGGATTGTAGCCCTTTCCGATCCTTCTAGAATTAGCATTCAATCACAGCTTCTGATTCTTGAGCCGTTAGGTATGAATCCTTTTTAAAAATGAGACGTTCCTTTCATTAATCTTGACTAATAAAGAAAAATGTGGCCATTGCCATGTGGTCCATTGCGGCCTGTGACTTAGAGCCCTAGAGAGATCCAAGGATGGATGGTTGTTGATAAATGGAGTAGTTATTTAATACTACATCTGTCTGCTGGTTCACAGGCCCAGAGGGAAAAGGTGCAGGGAGGAGGCAGATGTTCAACTTTCTTAGAAAGTAACAAAGTTGAAAGTTCTGAGTAAAAACTCTGAGAAGTCTGTGTTCCTGAGAGAAGGAAGGAAGCCAGTGGAAAGTCTCTGGAAGCAGGTGCCCAGGAGGGATGCTGACGGTGGAAGAGTCTCTTTCTAAGAGACCCATCCAGACGGACATGAATCTGTAACAGACACCCCTTCCTTCTCCCTTTGAACAGGAGCCTCAAAGCTGGGAAGCCGTCTCAGCCAACAAACTGCTGTGGATTTGAAGATGGAGCTCACAAAGCCAAAAAGAGTAGTAGACAGCCCAGGTGCTCCACACTGTGGCTAAGGCACCGCTCCAGGGCAAGGGAGTCTTCAGAGCAATGCGGGACGGAAATTCTTAACTGTTTCTTTTTGCATATGCTTAGGAACTAAAATTCTCAAATGCCATTGTTTTCAGATATAAATGATAATCCAGCATCTGTGCATAGGTTAATATACTCTGCAGTGGATTTCGATCAGTTTGGCAAGATCTTTATCTTTGTATAAGAACATTTAAAAATAGAAGAACTATCTTAGTATTTTGTGAAGGGTTTTATATATTCTGTAGAATTCTAGCCTCTTTTTTATTGCTAAGAATTGGACCCAGGACCCTGTACATGGTAGGCAAGCATTCTACCAATAAAATACATCCCCAGAAGCCTTTCGTTTTCAGATAAGTTCTCACTAAATTATCTAGGCTGGCCTTGAACTTGTGATATTTCTGTCTTAACCTCACAAATAACTAGGATTACAGACATGTGTCATTGTGCTTGGCTTAGCCATCTTTTAATGTGATGGTGGCAACAAATTATCCCGGAAAATAAGAACAAAGAAAAACAAGAGTGTTCCTGGGGTTTACCTTTCTATTTTCCAGCAGATGTGAAGTTAAGATAACAAGCCAAGAGACTGTCATGTGTAGGATGCTTGTCTCTTAGAGCTTCTTCACCTGGCTGTGAGTTCTGTAAGACTTCCAGTAACTTCAAGGTGACAACATATATTTCCTTCTGTAACCATCCTAACAACCACTGTTAACAAAATTGCCCCATCTTCTTTCTTAATAAACTTGAATTTCAGGGGTTCCAAGATAGCCCAGGGACTTAGATGGCTCTCACAATCCTGAGAATCTGATTTCCCTCCAAATGGAGGTGTCACCCAGGAAGCAAGCAGTGCCTCCAGCCCAGCTTGAGGGAGAACTTGTTCACAGGGGCTCATGTGACTGGAAGTCCTTCCTTCATCTCAACAATCACAACTTCCCTCCCAGTTTCAAATCTCTTACCCACCATTCCACAGCGCAGGCCGTACCAGCAGTGGACTGCAAAGCTTCTCCTTCTCCTCGAACACGTTTTCGGTTCCTTCTTTCCTATTACAGCGTATCCCAACTCACTGGTTACAGTGGTTGGATAAAGATGAGCACAATGCTAGAAAACGCCATCTTAATCCTTCCTAGGGACCACTGTATTCTCTGAGGTTCTGAAGATGAGAAGATATGGACCTGGGCTGCTAGCAGGTATGTGGAGAGAATGTGCTCGCTGAGCGAGGCCCAGTGGGGCACTGCCACAAGGAGACAAAAGGAATCTTATGGATAAATTCTCTTGGCTAAAGACTCTGAGGTTTTAGTTTATATCCCTTTTCAGTTCTGTGAACAGCTCAAGTATGCTCCAGAGCTTTGCGAGGAAGGAACCCCCCCCCCTTTTTTTTGTGGTACTGGGGTTCCTGGAAGCCCTTCTACCTCTGGGCTACACTCCCAGACCTATTTTTACATTTTCATTTTGGAAACAGGGTCTCCTAAGCCAGCACGCGTGGCTGGCTTCGAACCTGCACGATCCTCCTGTCTCTGCCTCCCAAGCGCGAGGATTACAAGCGTGCGCCACTACGCCCGGCAGGAACCCCCTTTTTGCACAAGCTGGTCTCATTTGACATCCATCACTACCAAAGAAGTCCTGATGAGCAAAACGACAACCAAGAAGGCCGTGAACTCGCGGCTCTGAGCTTGGAGCAATTCCTTGCCAGTATCCCATCGAACATCCTATGATTGTGTGGACCTGTGGAACTTGGCCATTAAAGACCTGCTGTGGATACTGCAATCATTCCAAAGTAGTCTAGGCATGCCACATAGTATTGCTCCAAGAGCAGTGCGTCTCAAAATTCTATGTGCTCTCAGGGGATAAAGTTTTTTTCTTGTTAGTTTGTTTTTGTTTTTGCAGTACTGGGGATGGAACCCAGGGGCATTCTACCTCCGAGCTCCACCCCAGCCTCATTTTTTATTTTTTATTTTGAAACAGGGTCTCACTGATTTGCAGAGGGCCTCACTAAGTAGCTGAGGCTGTCCTCAAACCATGATCCTCCTGTCTCAGCCTCTCAAATGCTGGGATTACAAATGTGTGCCACCACGCCTGGCAAAGACTTTTTTAGAAAATCTCAAATGTGATGACATGTTATATTAGGGCCTTAATGAGCACAAACAAAATAATCACATATGCTCTAGTACTGTGTAAATAGGAGAAATTTGATGAGTTTAAAAATAGTCTCAGACCTCAAGTTACTAGTAGCTAGGAATGTATATATCTATAAAAATATCACATATTGTATTCATATTAGCTTAGGAAACACTGGTTGGTACAAACTATGAGTGAACCTGGAATAAAGAATGAATTTTTTAAATTTTATTTGGAACTGAGGATTGAACCCAGACATAGTCAGTCTTCGAGCCACACCCCAGCCCTTTTTATTTTATTTTGAAACAGGGTTTCACTGAGTTGTTGAGAGTCTCTCTAAGTTGCTGAGGCTGGCCTCGAACCTGCAATCCTCCTGTCTCAGACTACAAAGTTCTGGAATTTTAGGAGTGTACCCCCATGCCCAGATGGTCTTGCTGAGCTATGAAAATAGGAGTTGGACTCCGAGCAGCGTCCAGAAGGACTGATAGATGCAGGCCGTGCAGAAGGACAGGCACAGGTGCTCCCAGAGCACAGTCAGGGATGAGGGCTCTGGAAAGGAAGATGGAGCTGCGAGGCTGCACACCTGGTAGCAAGCTTGGTAAGGAGAGGATATTACCGCATCCTTAGTAAGGAGAGGGTGTTACTCCCTGCTCCATCCTACCTGTCTCTTTTCTGACCACCCATCTTAGTTGCAGTTCCTTCATGGATTTTTTTATCCCAAGGCAAGAAGAGGGAGCGAACCACCCATCTGGAGTGGTCGCTAACAGCATCCTGCGCTCTTGCTCCTCTGGCGTTTTGGGTGTCCCTTCTGGTCACTCATCAAAGCGAGGGCCAGCTGCTCTGTGCCCAGGGCACTCTAGGAATGGAAGGAAGGCAGGCCTGTGTGCTGTGGCTCCCTTCCAGCTTCCGCATCTGCACAGCTGCAATGCCCCCTTGGAACAGCCTGCGAGGCACAGCTTGTCTCACCTTACTGCAAGGTGCATGGCCTCTTTGCTTCCAGCCCTATTTTACTTTGAAAAAAATGCCTGCACCTCATGCTGTTTGGTGTTATTTTAGAAACCCTCACCATACACTAAGCCACTAGTTGTTTAGATTTCTTTGGCAGTAACCCATTTTACCAATGAAAGGTTTTAATGGAAATTCAACATTTCAACCAATTCTTCTATTACAGGAAGAATAACAACCTTTTCAATTTATGTATCCTAGTTCCTTTGAAGTGCTTTATTGACCTTTGCTAACCAATCTACTTTGTATTCTTGGGACCTTCATCTCACAGAAGGTTGGAAGCAAGAACAAATTTGAAACTGTAGAGTATAAATAGTCATGGTGAATGGGAAGGAAATAACAGAATGAGAAAGTTAAAACGGCCTTACAAAAATTCTGTGTGTGTGTGTGCGCATGCGCGTGCAACTGACAAATTCCTGCCACTTCCAAACCAGAAAACCAGAGAAAGACCTGTAGATAATTAGGAGAAAGGGATATTTTTTAGTCTTCTGTTTATAGAGGGAAAACCTGGGTAATGTAAAATTGGGCATGTGTTTAACCTCTCTGACCCTTGCTTTGTTAATATATAAATTGGATAATAAGAAATACTTACATGAGTTTTTGCTAGGGACTAAATATTGAACATGGTACCTACCTAGTATTTATTAGGCACTCAAAAATATCACAGTGCATAGCATATAATAGGCACTCAATAATCTTCTCTTCTTTGAATGAATGAGTGAATGAAAATAATATATAAAAAGCTTCTTGTTTGCCTATATAGTTGGTATAATGTGGTGATTTCTATGTTCCTAAGAACCCCCCACGATTTCCTATACTGATTGATTTATAGCTCTTTTCCTAGCCTGGTATAAGAAGTTGATTAAATAAAATTAAAATTAGACTTGGGACATATCCTTAATCAACAGCTAAGTGGCACGGGGAACATCCCGAGACCTTTCTGAGCTGAGACCATTGGTTTTTAGAATTTAAACCAAAGGTAAGCACTGGAGAGAAATGAGGGAAGAAAAAGCAGAGGTTTAACTAGGGATTCATTTTCGGGAGTAGAAAGTGAAGGTGAGCAGAACTGGAAGAGCTGGATGATTTAGTCACTTTATTCAGGTATGATTAACATACTCTAAGCTGCATATTTCAGTGTACAACCTGACATGCTCTAACCTACGTATATATGCGTGAAAGCATCAGCAGTATCAAGAAAGCGAGTGTCAGCTGCCCACAAGTGTCCTCCCCCTCTGCCGCCCTCTGCCCATCTCCCCTGCTTTTGCAACCGCCGATTTCCCCCCATGACTGTAGGTTGGTTTGTGTCTTCTAGAGTTTCATGCCAAAAAACCTATACAGTAATGCTCTCCTTACTGTTTGGCTTCTCTAGTTTAGTTAACTACTCAGAGATGCATGCTATTGCTCTACTTATCAAGAGTTCATTTTTTATTATTCTGAGTATTACTCTCTTGTCTGGCAGTCACACAGGCTGCTTGTTCATTGACCTATGATGCACCTTTAAGTTGTTGCCTGGTTTGAACTACTGCCAACAAAGGTGCTGTGAATATTTGTGTACAACACTCTGTACGAACGTATGCTTTAATTTCACAGGAGGAGGAGAATGCCTGGATAATACAGGAGGTGCATGTCTAACTTGTAAGGAAACTACCCAACTGTCTTCTAAAATGGCTGCACCATTGTGTATTTTCCCAGTCAGCATTAGGGCCACATCTTCCCCTTGGCATGGTCAGTCAGACTAAAAATAATAGTCATTATAGTAGATGTGCTATAGTATTGTTTGAGTTTAAATTTTCCATAGCAACTTATGATATTAAACATTCTTTTATGTCCTTATTTGACATATTATTATCTTTTTTTGAACTGGGCATTCTTTATTTATTTTTATTTATTTATTTATTTTTGGTGGTACTGGGTGTGGAACCCAGGGGCTTTTCTACCTCCGGGCTATACTTCCAGACTTATTTTATATTTTATTTGGAAACAGGGTCTCACTAAGTTGCTGAGAGCCTCACTAAGTAGCTGAGGCTGGTTTCGAACCTGCGCAATCCTCCTGTCACAGCCTCCCAAGCGCGGGGATTACAAGCATGTGCCACCACGCCCGGCTTGAACTGGGGATTCTAATCAGTGACATTCAACCTCAGAGCTATACCCCCAGAACTTTTTTAAATTAATTAATTAATTTATTTATTTATTTATTTGAAACAGGGTTTTAGTAAGTTGCTGAGGCTGGCACTGAACCCTTGATTCTCCTGTTTCAGCCTCCCAACTACTAGGATTACAGGCATTTGAAACCTTGCCAGCTGACATGGAGATATCTTTAATGAATAACATGCTGATATATTTTTTCATTTTGTATTGAGTTGTTTGTTTTCTTATTGTTGAGTTTGAGTTTTTCATAGATTCTGGACATAAGTTCCCTATGATATTTATGATTTGAAGCTATTTTTTTCTAGTCTGTGACTGGTCTTTTCATGTTCTTAACAGTACCTTCCAAAGGGAAGAAATAGTTCATTTTAATAACAACTTATCAATTTGGGGGTTTTGCTTTGTGTATCATGCCTTTGGTATTCTCATAAATTTTTGCCTCACCCAAGGTCATGAAAATTCTCTTGATTTTTTTTTCTTCAGAAGGTTCTATACTTTTAGAATTTCTTTTAGTCCTTTGATTCTTTTTGAGTTTCCACATATGGTATCAGGTATGGATCAAAGCCATACTTTGCATTTGGGTATCAATTGCTCCAGCGTCCAGAGTCGAATCTCATCCCTGCTCTACAGGACTGCCTTGGCATCTCTGCAGAAATCAGCCATCTTCATATGTGCGGGTCTACCCTTAGACTCCACTCTAGAACTGTATGGGAGAAAGCATTCTTACCTCAATTTTCTGGAAGCATTTGTACGTAATCCATATTACTTATTTATTTACTATTTGATGAAATTTACCAGATCAACAATGTAAGTAAAATAAACCAATTCAATGAAAGACACAAACCTCCAAGACATTTTCAAGAAGAAATAGATGAGCCAAGTAGTCCTTGTCTTTATTCAATGTATAAACACTGAATTAATAGTTATAAATCTTCACAAAGATTATGATTTGCCTTGGCAGAGGCAGTTTTTTCTTCATACTCCTTGTATTTTAAATTCATTGGGCCTAGGCCAGGCGTGGTGGCACACACTTGTAATCCCTGCGCTTGGGAGGTGGAGTCAGGAGGATCGCGCAGGTTCGAAGCCAGACGCGCTGGCTTAAGAGACCCTGTTTCCAAATGAAAATATAAAATAGGTCTGGGAGTGTAGCCCGGACGTAGAAGGGCTTTCAGAAACCCCAGTACCAACAATAAATAAATAAATAAATAAATAAATAAATAAATAAATAAATAAAAATTCATTGGGCTTTTTTGATATTTGGGTTTCTATTCATCAAATCTTCAAATAGGCATTTAAGTGATTGTTTTTTTTTCCTGTGTTCCTCTCTGTGTTTCAGATAATGCATCTATATCAGGTGAATCAGAGCTGCTTGACAGCTCCCTGGTGCTGGCTTATGTATTCTATTCTTTTTTTCTCTGCATTTTCAGTCTTGGATAGTTTCTCTTACTGTGTTTTTACATTCACTCTTTCTCCTGCAAATCTTAGGTGCTGTTCATCCCACCCAGTGACATTTATATCTCAAGACATTTTTGTTTTCACCACTGGAAGTTTGATTTGGTTTTAAATTTTTTCTTTTGTGTTTCTAATAGCTTCTTTGAACATATGGAATTCGGTTGCAATAACTGTTTTTACATCCTTATCTACTAATTCAAACATCTGTGTTAGCTCTGTGCTGATTGTAGTAGGTTGCCTTCTCTCCTCGCTACAGATTCCATTTTTCTGCTTTGTAGTTTTTTATTGGATGCCAGATATTGTGCAATTTTATTTTTTGGTGTTCTGGATATTTTTGTATTCCTATAAATATTCTCGAGATCTCTTCTGGGATGGAGTTAAAATTACTTAGAAATGGCTTGATCGTTGAGGGTATTGCTTTCAAATTTTGTGAGATGGGAGCAGAGTACTATCTGGTCAAGTTCTAATCATCCTACACTTGAGACGCAAGGCCCCCCTGAGCTCCTGTCTAATTCATGGTGAATGGTGACGTTTTCCAGTGGTAATGGGAAGAAACGCCGCGTGGCCTTTGTGACTACCGGGTTCCCCACTAAATTTTCCAGGTAATTCTTTCCCAACATTCGGCAGCATCTTTTTTCACGCAAGCACTGCCGTATCCCTCTGTGGAATACCCAAGGGAGGAGCTGCCAGTCCCTGGGCTTCTTTCTCTGTGGCTCTGCGTTCTCCAGTTCTCTGCTTTGTGAACACCAGCTGCCTTCATCTCCTTGGACCACAAGGGAGTGTCCTCAGCAACTTAGTAAGACCCTGCTTCACACTGAAACATAAAATAGGGCTGGGAAGTGTGGCATGGAGCTAGAATGGCTCTGGATTCAATCCCCAGCACCCCATAAATAAGTAAAGCAATATAAGATAAAGCTTCTATCCAGAAAGTTGCTTTTAAAGATCAGGAATACTAAACGTTAACATTCAAAACTCAAGAGCGCTATTCTGTGTATGATGACTGCTGTCGACTGGCTGAGAAGAGTGACATCTTTTCAGGGCGTGGCACCAGCTCTCCTGACTGCAGTGTCATGACATCAGCATGGTCTTCCTACACGTGTTCTTGGTGTCATAGTTAAAGTTTTCAGCACCGTGGTTGGGATTTAGAATGTCCCCAGACCTCCTGTGGTAGATAAGGTGGCCATGTTGGAAGAGGTTGCCGGGGAGGGGTCCCTGGGAGTGGCTGGGGGCGATATTTTCCCAGGCTGGCCGGGGCAGCTTCCAGTCTCCTCTCTCCCCTGCAGCCATGAGCTGACACCAGCTCTCTCTTTCTCTGTTTCCTGCCATGATGCCCTGAGGAGCTGTGGCCCCGGCTCCTGCTTGGAACCCTGTCTCACATGGACTAAAATCTCCATCCAAAACTTGAACAAATAAGCATTTTTTCATGTAAGTTTTGCCTGTCAGGCATTTGGGTCATTGGGTCACGGCACTGAATATGATGACTAGAACATCGGTCTCTTCTCATCTCACTTGGGCTAAAATATAAATGTAGGTATATATTACATACATATATGAATATATGCATATAAATAACAAACCTGTCTTTGTTTGTGTGAGTTTCCTGGGGCTACTGTAACAAAATATCACAAACGGAGTGACTTAAAGAGCAAATGTGTATTGTCCGATGGTTCTGGAGAGTGAAGGCCCAATCGATGTTCCAGCCGTGTCGGCTCCCTCTGAGAAGTGTGGTGGAGAACCTTCTGGGCCTTTCCTCTGGCTTCTGGTGGTGTGCCCCTGCTCACTGGAATGCCTCGGCCAGTAGAGTCATCATCCCAATATCTGTCTTTATGCTCACGTGACATTCTGCCTGTGTGTGCGTCTGCCTTGGGTTCCAGCTTTTGCCTGTTTGCAAGGACACCATCAGTAGTGGGTAGGGCCCATTCTAATGGCCTCGTCTTCACTTGAGCATCTGCAGATAAAGACATGTGCTGTCACTGGGGCTGCTAGAACTCTCACTGCGTTGCTGAGACTGTCCTCAAATCTGCAGTCCTCCTGACAGCCAAGGGCGGGGACGAGGGGCCTGTACCACCACGCCTGGCCCTCAGCACCCCAAACCTGCCTGTTCTATAGCAGGGGCCCAGTGTAAATGAATGTACTGTATTTATTAAACATACTCAGGAGGTATAAAGGCACTTGTTTGGAGTTACATTACAGATAAAGAACCTACTAAGAAAACAGAAAAAGCGAGATCATTTTACAATGCAGTTCTGTATTTTCTACATATAAAAATGCGACTCTTCTCCCTTCTCTCAGGATTCAAAATGCTCAGGTCATGGGTCACTGTTTTCATTTTTGACACGGCCTCCATTGGCCACCTTCTTTAAAAACCACAACTACTGCTGGGCGTGGTGGGCACCCCTGTAATCCCAGTATCTGGTAGGCTGAGACCGGAGGATCGCGGTTCGCGGACAGCCTCAGCTACTTAGCGAGGCCCTCTGCAACTCGGTGAGACCCTGTTTCAAAATAAAGAATTAAAAATAGGGCAGGGGGTATAGCTCAGAGGTCGAATGCCCCTGGGTTCCATCCCCAGGTCCGCAAAATAAATAAATCAATCAAAACTCCACACCCTATCCAGTATTTTCATATACTTCTTCCTTGTTCTATTATTCCACAATACTTATCTCTTCCTAAAAAACTATAATAAACTTATTCATTGTGCTTTTTTTGAATTTTCCTCTCTCTCTTCCAGGAGAGACATTTATCAGTCTTATTCATCGTGATGCTACAAACGCTCACATGTGGCGGCACAGGCCTGCCATCCCTCTATTTAAGAGGCGGAGACAGGAAGGTCACAGGTTTGAGGCCAACCTCAGGAACTTAGCGAGACCCTATTTCAAAATTTAAAAGTAGGGTTAACTCTCTCCTTCAGATTAGAGGAGGGAATTAGAATCAATAGAGAGTGCGCATCACCGGTGTCCCCTACTCTGCTTAAAGCGGCCTTGTTTTCTGCCCCTCCCCCATTAGAGCGCCACTGAGTCAAATGAGCCCTGCAGGAACTGCCTGGTTCTGGATGCCAAGCTTCAAATTCTCCTTGACTGGAATTGAGGTCTTGTCACTCTTTTGGCTGGCTGACTGAGCGACTGGTAGTTGGAGCAGGTCTCCAGCCGGGCACAGCACATTCCATCTTGCTACAGAAAATTATCTTCCCCTCCCGACAAGCAAGGCCTCCCAGTGACCCAGGCCCACCTTTATCTTCGTGCTGTCTGAGTTCACTCCTCTCTTTACGATTTGTAACAATTGAAGTGAGAGTTATAAAGTTTGCAGCTCTTATGTAATAAAAAACATTTGTGTTTTCCTGAAGAGAAAGGAGGAGGCAAGAAGGCGGGGGAGGCGCGGAGGAGAAGAACAGAAAGGAAAAGAAAAGAAAAGGCAGAGTTGGAAGTTTAGAGCCTGTGTCGTGAGCAGGAAGTTGAAACTCATCCAGCTGTCATATAAAACAAAGCAAAATGCTTTATGCATTCAGTCAGTATTAAATGTTCTGCGTGGCCATTTCCCACGTCATTTGCCAATGTATATTGGTTTTCAAATGCTCGCTTATTAAGAGCAATAGGACTATTTGCTTTTAAGATAAAAATTGTTTCATTTTTGAAGGCTATAAAAACAAAACAAAACAAAAATCCATGAGCTAAAAGAGAGAAAGAAAAAAAGATTCTACCCACCCTGACTTTCCACCAGTCTTAACTGAAAACAAAGCGGCCTCCATCACCCTGACTTTGAAAGGCACGTTCCAGCTACAGGCCACTCTAGCCCCGGGAGCCCTCCCCACAGACTCCCCTTAGGAGCCAAGCCTCCGGTCCCAGTGCCCCGTGGAGGTGGACAGGACTTCAAACCCACAAAGGACGAGGACGGCCCTGTGACCCACCAGCGCCCGGCCTCCTGCACACAGGAAATCTCCCTGAGCCAAGCTGGGAGGAGGAGAACCGGGGAGTCAGAGTCTGGGTGGACGTTTTTCTCTTTTAGCTCTTCTGTCTGAAGAGAGAAACCACAATTAGAACTGAGTCACCAAATTTCTGAAATCTTAGCTTTCTGGAATGTTAGGATCAGAATCCCGAAGGGAGCCAAGGCTCAGCCCTCCGTGGTGCAGTGGAGGAAACCCGAGGGAATGCCAGGGCACTCCCAGGTCACACGTCTCCTCGTGCTGAGCCACGCTTCGAGCCCCTCGAGCAGCTGTCTGGGAGTGAACGTAGAGGTAGATATTCTGATGGGGTCTTAATTATTTTTCCTCTCTGCTCAAGTAACAAGCGCCCCTCTGCTGTCCTTTAGCAAAAAGCTAACAGATAACTCAAAAGACCACTTACTTCCCTTCCATAAAAGACCATCTCCAGAACATGCTATCTACACCCCAGATCCACGTGAGCATAAAACCCGATCCCTCATGACTAGGAATATTTGTGGTGGAGTCTTAAAGGGCAGCAGAATTCCAAAGCAGCTTTCCCACAGGAAAGAGCTCCCAGATTCCTGTCGATGATGCCCGTTTTCCTGGAATCGAGGCTTCATTTAGTTCTCTACCCAGCTGTCCCTTTCTGTCCACTCACCCCATCTCCAGTCAAGTCCAGTTTGCTCTTTAGATATTTCTCCCTGAGCTCCATGTCTAGAACCTTGATGGCTTCCAAGAAAAATTGCTTCTCCAAGAAGCCTAAATAACCTTGACCCTCGTCACATCCTCTGCCGTGGCTCTGATGAGCATGCCTTTTGTTAATCCAGGTACCAGTGCACAGCACTGCAAGGGCTCCGCAGCTTCTCATCTTCCCACGAATACACCCAAGATACCTGACGCTTTTATCTTCTTTTTTACTTTCCATATTTATTATACTTGAGATAGATGCAAAATTGTATATGTCAATCGGCTTCATTTCTGTAACTCCTGGATGTATGCATGCTGTTTTAAAAAATAATATTAACATAAACACTTGTGTGTACACAGTGAAATTTAAGAAATATAGGAGGCTGAAACGGGAGGATTGCAGATTGGATGCCAGCACATACAACTTAATGAGACTCTCGGCAACCTAATAAGACCCTGTTTCAAAACTAAAAATAAAAAGGGCTGGAGTGTGGCTCAGAGGTAGAATGCCTCTGGGTTCAACCCCTAGTAACACACACACACACACACACACACACACACACACACACACACACACAGAGAACACCATCGTCTCTGTTGTTTAAATTATTGCATTTTCCTCCTGACTGTAACTGCCTCCCTATTTCTTCCAAATATTTATTATCCCATTGCTTGTCTTTTAATTTTGCTGCTTATGCAAACACTTCTACTCTGGTTTGGATAATCCCCCCCAAAAGTCCACGTATTAAAGGTGTGGTCTCCGGGGTGGTTCTACTCAGACTTGGTGGAGCCTTCAGCAGGTGGGTGCCAGGGGGGGTCCTCAGGTCGTTGGGAGTGGGGAGGTCTGGATGTGAGCCTTGCTCCACCGTGAGCTCCCCCTCTGCCATGCAGGACTCCGGCCAGAGGTCACCAAAGTGATGGGTCCTCCCGATCTTGGACTAGACTCTCCAGTGCTGTCAGCTAAATAAATCCTTTATGTTTTAAGTTAATCACCGCAGGTTTTTGGTCATGGTGATGGACATGCGGCTAAATGCAAGCCCTGAGGGATGTTTA
Organism: Muscardinus avellanarius; assembly: GCF_963383645.1. Classification (NCBI taxonomy): domain Eukaryota; kingdom Metazoa; phylum Chordata; class Mammalia; order Rodentia; family Gliridae; genus Muscardinus; species Muscardinus avellanarius. The sequence continues at coordinate 114,442,213 of NC_137793.1, forward strand.
CTGTCGCTTGTGTTGAGTCATTCGAGCAGTGTGCAGGTAGCCTCCTGTGGAGTTAGAGACTAGCTATAACTGCAAGGTGTGCAGTACTCCCCAAGATGGTGGTCCCAGTGTACACGCTCAGCACCCCACCTTCTCAACACCCGTACGCACTCAAATGGTTTTTGTTAATTTGTGTGTATTTGTGAAATGGTATCTTAATTATGGTGTTATTATGCATTTCTGTAGTTAATAATGAAATTGAGAATTTTAGAGCCAGGCGTGGTGGCGCACGCTTGTAATCCCCGCGCTTGGGAGGCGGAGACAGGAGGATCGCGCAAGTTCGAAGCCAGCCACGTGCGCTGGCTTAGGAGACCCTCTTTCTAAATAAAAATGTAAAAATAGGTTTGGGAGTGTAGCCCAGAGGTAGAAGGGCTTCCAGGAAACCCTGTACCACCAAAACAAAAAAAAAAAGAAAGAAATGGAGAATTTTATATGAGCATTTCCTCCTTTGATATATAAAAACACCTGTTCCTACGTTTTGCCTCTTTTTCAAAGATTAGATTGTCTTTGTCTTATTCATTTATAGGCCTTTTTCTTTACATATCCAGACCCCAAGCTTTTGCTTATAATGTGTTGTAAATTTCCTCTCCTAGTTTGTGACTTCTCATTCTAATTTTTAATGATGTCTTCGATGTTCAAAAGTTTCTCATTTAAATGTAGCTAATTAATTTTTCACTAAGATTTGCATTTTTGCATGTAGTTTAAGAAATGCATCTCTAACCTGAGTTCATAAATACACTCTGCTTTCCCCCCCTAAAATTGTAAACTTTTGTTCTGAATCTATATGAATTTTGTGAACTGAATAATATGAGATACAATTTTATTTCATTTTTTATCTTACATAAAACCAAATGAACAGCATCACGTGTCAAAAAACCTAATCTTTCCTCAGTCCTCTATAAGAAAAGGTCTGTTATGGCTCAGCTTTCCATAGTAGGGTAGATTTATTTTGAGTTCTCTGCTTCCTCCCATTGGGCTATATATCTATCCCTACACTAATAGCATACTTCCTTAGTTATTAGAACCTTTATTTTAAGAAGAGGTATCTGGCAGGATCGGCTTGTTTAGCATAGTTCTTTAAAAATGCCGTGGTTACATCAGCTTCCTAAAGCAACTGGGCATTTTCCCTTTATTTCTTCTCCCTGAAAAATGTCTGTGTAAGCCTACAATTTTTCATTTTTGAATGTTTGATAGAATTTATTGGTAAAATATCTTTACCTGATTATTTGTAGGAAGAATTTAATAGTGGAATCAATTCCTTAAATAGAATATCCAAAAATTATATTTCTTATGTCAGTTTTAAGTTGTAGTTTTCTAATAACATATATATATATATATATATATATATATATATATATATCACCAAATTCCTCAAATATATTGGCATACAGCTTTAAATGATATTGACTTGCTATCTTTTTTTAAAAATCTGAAATGCTTCTCTAGTTGTGCCCCCTTTTTATTTTTATTTTTTTATTTTTGGTACTGGGGATTGAACCCAAGGTCGGTGCACCTCCAAGCTATACCCCCATACACCCCAGATCTTTGTTGTTTTTTACTTTGAAATGAGATCTGGCCAAGTCACTGCATACTGGCTTTGGACCTGTGATTCTCCTGTCTCAGCCCTCCAAGTACAAGAATTACAGGCCTGCGCCACCAACCGGGCTCGCCCTTTTCTATTCTCAATATCACTTATAATGGCGCCTATTTTTTCTTTTAACTAATTTTGCCCAAGGTGCGCTGCCTTTATTGGACTTAGAAGACAAAGGCCTGGCTATTTTGATGTTCTTTGTATCTTTGCTTCCTTTCATTATTTTATCCCAACTGTTCCTTCGGTGGCTGCTCTGGACATTGTCCTGATCCTTTCGTAAAGAGCTTTACATATGCGAACACAGTTTGCTGGTTTATGATGTGACTTGAGGGGACAGAGTGACAGGATTAGGGAATTTCACCCCCCACTCCTTGACATCAGCAGAGTTGCCTATTGGCCAAAGGAGCCACGAAGAGCGTTGGGCTTCAGGGGGTGAAATGTAGGGATATCCACAAGAGCAGAAGCAGCATCTAAAGAAGACACATGTACATCTTCAACAGCCCCCGCCACATCGACACAGGCACCATAGCAGGGTTTTTCTGCTGGCTTCCCTCAACTACAAAGTGGTTAATTTCCAAATCTGCACGTCCTCATCTGTGTGGGAGAAGTTGCTTTTCCCCTTGATTAACCATCCGAGGGTGGAGTGTTAGTGCGGGGAGACAAAGGCAAGAGTTGCCGAGTATGGAGTGGACCCTTGGAATCAATATTCCTGATTCTGAAATAAATTGCAAGCCTCAAAAGGGAAGAAACATTGCCTGGAGGTTGTTTCCTGAGGAGATGAGGTTATCAGCTTGACCGAAGACAGTCTTAATAAGGCAACAACTGATAACAGATTTTTAAAACTTTTTGTTGAATTTCTGTGATGCATGGAAGACCTTGGATCGATTGTGAGATGAACTTACGAGGCGCGTTGCTTCCGTTAGCATCACCTGCCTGGGAATCCTCATCGTCTTTTGCACCCGTTTCCTTTTGAGGACCCACGCCGTCGTGTATACCTTTAATTTTCTCATCACCCCCGAGAGGCACTTTCCAGCACATGCTATTGAATTGGTTAAGTGACGGCATATCTTTATTTTGAAATCCATGAAAGCTGGTATTAGAGACAAAATAAATACACTTCAGGAAAGATAACATTTTTTCACAACAGATGTGAGAGCAAAGAAACTGCTGACATGTTTATTAGCAATGGATAAACTGAATGTTTCGGTTTGGCCCAGCACCCAGAAAATGCAGATGTGCATCCAGATGCAAACCCCCAGAGCCTGCAAAATAAAATGTGTATTGGACATTTTACAAGCTCTCTGGCACTTCCTGCCTGACAACAAGTACCCCCAGAGCCACCTATCTCGTGATATTTTGGCAAGTTTTTTTTTTCCCCATGCTCTGGGGCAAGCCAAGAAGTACAGGGGGCTATGATAAAGAAAAGGGAAGGAAAGGAGGAAGGAAGAGAAGGAGGAGGGAGGGAGGAAGGGAGTAGAAAGAGGGAAAAATGAAATAAAAGACAAAGTAGAAACAAGACGTTTGCTAAACTATTTGACTTTCAAATTTGAATTTTTTAAAAGTGTGTTTGGCTTAGAATATGGGATGCCTCGTTCCTCTTTCCACATCCTGATTTACTTATTTTAGTTGTGAATAAACTGAGCATTCTTTGGCTCTTGCAAATATTTATTTAAACATATGAAGCTCCCATTTAATTCCTTGATTGTCCTTTCCTCAGTGGGAAAGCACTTAACCAAAGTCGTAACAAATCTTAGCATTCAGTGACTTTTTAATGTATGAACAAATCCCAGTTAGAAAGTCAGACTTGACATAGTAATCTACATTTTAATAATATTTATGTAGAGTCAAAAGTAAATTAGAGAGTGCCCCAAAACTAAGAATTTGGCATTTGGTCTCCTGTGGGGCGTATGATTAAGTTGATTAAGTTACTGATGAAAAAGCTGCCCTACTCGTTTAGTATGTTTTTATGACAATATTAGTAGCTATCCTTTTTTTCAAACAGACATGGCAGAGACTACCATTGCGTTACACCACCACAGTACCGTAGCTAACATATCTGATGACTTATGTGTTCCACACCATGCTAAGTTGTATGCATACATTACTTGAATTCTTTCACAAACTCGCAGGAATCAAACACACTATTATATCCATGTTTGGAGGACAGAAACTAAGGTTTCAAAACCCTAAGTGAATTTTGGTAAAATTCTTAAAAGTAAGTTTAACTGGGGGAAACTGCTTTGAGATGGCTTTGATTGTTTGCTTTTGTAATGTTGAGATTATTTCTGGAAACTACTTTAGAATGCAAAAGGCCTTGAAAGTTGCAATGGAATTTGATCCATACGTCTAACAGGTTATATACTGATCTTGGGGTTGCAATGGGGTTTGATCCATTGGTCTAACAGGTAGATGCTGATTTCTGGCCGTGGCTAGTTCCTGCTTGGCCCCAGGACAGTGTGAATCTGTTGAGAGTGGCTCAAATGCCCCAGCAGGTTGCAGGCACCAGGACTTCAACAGCAGAAGACACCAGGGACCAACAACCCAGGAGAGAACCTGGGATAAACAGAAATGAGTACGTAAAAAGTAGGTGTTCACAACAATGGCTTTACATCTGACCCAGCAACAACAGCCAAACAAAAGTGTTACTCAAAATCTGAAAATATAATCCTCATAGGCCCCTTCCAGCCTGGCTCCTCGCTTTCTTGATGTCATAGGCTTAAAACTTGATCTGAAAACATCTGCTAAAAAATCATCGACATGGAGGAAATTCGAGACATCATGTTGCGCTAATGTCCATGTGTACTTGTTTCTGGTACAAGAGCAGTGCATAAATAGATCTGCAGGAATGCTAGAAGATTTTAAATCCTGTTTCCACCAGCCAAGGGCGGTATTTTAACAATTTTTATTATGAATAAATATAGCACTTGGGAAAATGTGCATATGTTTTGTTAAACTTACTCATCTCAGAATTTCTTGAGAGCCACCCAAGAAAATGAATTCAGTTTGCTTCACAATCACAGGCAGTTCCGGACCCCGGACCCCATCGCTCTGCTCGGCTATTTCCCTCCTTTGTCAGAAGTGCTTCTAAGTGATGGTGACAGTTGCTAACATACCAATTCGCTCTAGTAGTGCGGATTTGCGCCGTGAGTACACCAAGGAATGTTTTAGAGGCCCAAAAGGAAACACAAAAGGAAAACTCCCAAAACATGTTTGGACTGACAAACAGCAAGGTCACTGGAATAAATTTGTGGTCTCCTAAGGCAACTGCTGTCTTAAAATGTAAATGAAGAAGTATTTCCTTTAAACAGGCTAAGCCTTATACATTTAGAACAATTGTTCTCAAGCCTCGATCTGCATAGGATCACTTAGAACATTTTAAAAAATAAAATAGCCGATACCCTAGGACCTAAGTCCTAAATAATCCAGTGGGTCTGCAGAAGGGTTCATGGACATCTGTTTTAACAAGCTCTCCCCAGGGATTCTGATGCATCTAAGCAACAGGACATTTTCTAGGAAACCCTGATCCGGGCGCGTTGCTGGTAATAACTGTGCTTTGTACCCAGGAATGCAGCCTTGGTCGTCCATGGTTTCTTTTCTTAAACTACCTTGACATAGATTAATACCATGTTTGGGATTTCTCCATTATTTTCAGTTTCAACTCAAGTCTCTTTGACCTTCAGCCAGTAATCCTTACCTAACTGCAAATGAAATCTTCAGAGTCTCAACTGTAATATTTCCACACATCCAGGACTGCAGGCTGATGGCTTTGTCTATACCTGATTTTTTTTTTTTTAAGAACCCTTGGGAAGGAAGCATGATTTCATGAAAACAGCAAAGTAAGACAAAGTCCCAGCTTTGAAGGTACTTCTATCTTCTATCCTGGAGAGAGACAGGGAGAGAGGGGGAGAGAGAGAGAGAGAAAGGGAGAGAGAAAAGAGAGACACGTAAGTAAATAAAATCCAACAGAGCATAAGAGTCAATAGCATTTCCTAAACAATGTTCCACATGCCATTCATGGCCCTTGAGATCTTAGTAGATGTTAAAAATAAAAGTGATTTCGTGGCAAAGATGTTAGAAATGCTGGACTGAACTTAAATCCTTTCCTTTGCTATGGGATTTGCCAGAATTTTTCAGATGGCAGCATGCATTATTGCTGTGGATGATGGGTTAAAGTTTTCTGATCTTGGTGCTGGAGAGCTTCACAAACTAACAAGTTTATGTGGATACCAGCGTAACGTGCATCATGGCCTTACATCAAAAAAAATATAAAGACATGTACAGACACAATAAGGAGAAAGGTCTTAGTGGTCAAAAAGTAGCCTGGCTTGAAGGTAAGAGGATGGTGCTAATGCTTTCTGCATCCCACTCAAACTTAAGACTCTGACATCTCCTGTGAGTTCCAGGTACTCTTATTTATTTCCTTTTGGTACTTACTGTGGTCCCTATTTTCCTTGGCCCTAGTTAACTTGACTAAGGCAACCAAAAAACAGATTGGGTTTTGTAAAGGTTTGGAAATAGGATACCACCCCAGACTAGACCTGACGGGAGTGGGGTTGCAATGTTGGAAGTGAGACTTGGTTGTAATCTCAGTGGCCCAGCCCCAGGATGTGGCTGGGGGAGGTGGTCCCTGGGGTGCGCCTTGAGGATTATATATGGCCCCTTTTCCCCGACTCACTCTCTTGCCTGTGGCCTCCATGATGTGAGGAGCACAGCCCATGTGCTCTTCTTCCCTGTCTCCTGACACCATGCCCTGAGATTTGAGGTCCCTGGTCTCGCATAGACTGAACCCCAATATCTCCATGGTAAACTGAACTAATAAATCTTCTTCTCTCTAAATTATGTGGTCAGGACTTTAGATTATAACTAAATCTGTGAGAATGCTGACTGAAGCTGGTATTTTTTTTTAAACAACTGATGCTGAATATCTGCCATTCTGTCTGCTCATTGACATGGCTGAAGCCATTTGTAAATAATGAAAGTGCAAACATCAGCTGTATTGCACGTTTGGAGGCGCAGGAGGAAGTTAATAGTAACTTCATTCAATTTCCTTCAGTTAGAAAATCTTGATAACAGTAACACAGTAATGCCATCTACCAACCTGGAAAATCACAAACACAAAGTCGAGAACCCATCAGCTCTTGGCTGTGGCATCTGGGTGTGTCCCGTGGGTGGCATCCCGAAATAGCAGCCCTGAGTGCCCCTGAAATTTAGTGTCAGGCACAAAGCATGCAGGGAAGGCTCCTTGAGAGGAAAGACTGCCGGAAAACATGTCGACCAAACAGCCCTGGAATTTTATTTATTTTATTTTGTCAGTTGGGCTTAAAGCTTGCTCTACTCCAGAATTTCTAGTAAGCAATTCTGTGGTGGTCCTTTTCCCATGGACCATGACTTCCCCGGGGGCCTGGGGACAGGTTGCATGCCGTCTTTGTGACTCCTAGAACCTGGACTCGCCTGGGCACTGTAGGCAAATATTCCTAGACTTTCAAGGAGGATTTGAAATGGAGACTCTAGCTGTTTCTTTATTCCAGATAGCCTCATGTCTCGGATGGAAATTCCGCACAGCAACGTATATGTTTACAGATGATTCTGCTCAGTTAACTGCTGCTCGAAATGTCGCAGGCTCCTGTGCTCGGACTCCTTCAATAACTGTCCTCACTAAGGAGGAATAAGTCAGCCCACAGAATGGATAAGTCTGCCAGGGCTCCTGGAAGGCTCTGAAATGCAAAGAGCAGAATTCCAGACAGATGCTTCTCCTCCTGCTTTTTCCTTGTTCGATGCATTGACTAGCATGTCCATGTTTCAGACCATCTAATGGGATTGCCAGTTCCTCTCTTGCTGCCTTTTGTCATTTCTGTCCCCAAAGGGAGCCTCCATGAATAACTTATGTGGACTTTTCAATCTGAAAATCCTCTTTGCAATGTAATTAATGATCCACCAATAAACAATAAATATTATATCCTTACGGAATGAATGCTGGATGATACACTTTATTTTATTTGCTTATTTGTATTTATTTATTTTTGTAGTACTGAGAATTTAACCCAGGGGCTTTCCACCTCTGAGCTACACCCCCAGCCCTAATTAATTAATTAATTAATTTCGATGGTACTGGGATTCCTGGAAACCCTTCTACCTCTGGGCTACACTCCCAGACCTATTTTATATTTTTATTTGAAAACAGGGTCTCCTAAGCCAGCGCGTGCAGCTGGCTTCGAACCTGCGTGATCCTCCTGTCTCCGCCTCCCAAGTTTGGGGATTACAAGCGTGCGCCACCACGCTCAGCCCTATTTTATTTTTGAAACAGGATCTCACTAAGTTTCAGAGGGCCTCACTAAGTTGCTGAGGCTGGCCGTCAACCTTCAAACCTTGTGTTTCAGCCTCCCAAGTACTGGGATGACAGGTGTATGCCTCCACGACTGGCCTGGATGAGTGGCTTTGGATGGGAGGCCAGTCATCTGAGTGCCAACCCTGGGTCAGCCACCCATGGGCAGCCTCCTCCAATAGGTCAATCTGTCCCTGGAAACCTGGCTCTTTGCTGGCACATGGCTGTTACCTTAATGTGCCTGATATTCCTCTATTCACTTCTCTCCCTCTTTTAAAACTCTAAGAGGAACAGAGGGTGAGTCTGAAGCCCTTGGCCTCAGTTCATGTGCACTTACATTTCCAGGTCGTATTTGACTCTCTGATACCACGCAGTCTTAGCAATGCTCCCCCGCCCTCTAGGACTTGAATTTGTATTGAGTGGGTCAAGATATGAATCTTCTGTTAGATATATTCTTATCACCTATTTCCCTTAATTAAATCTAATGTCTTTAAAAAATAGTTTTAAGCTGGGCTTGGTAGCGCACACTTGTAATCCCAATACTAGGGAGGCTGAGACAGGAGGATCGCAGGTTCCAGGGCAACCTCAGCTACTTAGTGAGGCCTCCTGCAACTATGTGAGACCCTGTTTAAAAGTAAAGAATAAAAAATAGGTCTGAGAATATAGCTCAGAGGTAGAATGTCTCTGGGCTCCATCCCCATTAATACACACACACACACACACACACACACACACACACACATATACACAGACACACACACACAGACACACAGACACACACACACACACACACACACACACACACACGTCTTAATACAGTTTTTATAAAGAAAGATGAGGATAACTACTGAGTAGGGAGACGACCTGGAGTCCAGCATGACTTTAACAGTAGTGATAGGACCCCAGGTGTTCTGCCAGGGACTCCAGGGACGCTATGCCAGGCTTCCCAATGCCTGGGTGCAGGGCGTGGCCACAGCTACCTGAGTATTACTGCTTGACATAAGGAAGAGTGAGTGGTAAACTGAGAACCCTCGCTGGCCGACGTGGCCTCAGGAGCACTGGAGGGGAGGGGGATCCCCAGGTCACACTCCCAGGGTCAGGCTGCAAGCTTATGGACCTGTGGGAAATCACCAGAAGATAATTTCCCATCCTGAGTACTCTCTTCAGGACACCCCGGCAACCCCAGGACCTTGCGCAGGGATCTCTCTCTCCTCTCTGCAAGCCGTGGTCAATCGGAGTTTCCCTTCCCCAACCAGAGAGAGCTGCCCTTCTTGAAATCTCTTCTTCATCCTCAAGTGTTTAAGGCTGGCTTTTAGTTTCTTTCCAAGATATTTACATGCTTGATAGAAGTGTCTTTCCAAAAGTCAGAACTTCAAAGCACATACTAATCTTAGGTAAATACCTCCTGGCCTACACTGAGAAGATGTGTGTGTGGGAAAACAAGGTGTGTGTCACCTGAGTGGTTGGTAATAGTAAGCACATGGCTTTCTAACTTTTTATTTTTAATTGACAAATAATAAGTTTATATTATATTAAATGGCTGCTTATGCTAAATGTTATACTGTGGTGTTTTGATATATGTTGACATTTTGGAATGATTAAATCAATCTAATTAACACACACATCACCTCATATATTTGGTTTTTTGGTGCAAACGTTTAAAACCCGCTTTTTTTAAATCAATTTTGAAATAAGGAATGTGTTATTGTTTATTTTAGTCACCATTCGGTGGACTAGATCACCAATGTTTAATCTTCCTGTCTAACTGAACACTTGTGCCTTTGATAAGTACCCCCCCCATCCGCACCCACACCCCGATCCCCCAGACTGCTCTCTGAGTCTCTGAGTTCAACTTTCTTAGATTCCACATATAAGTGAGATCAGGCAGTAATTGCCTTCCTGTGCCTGGTTTGTTTCATTTAGCATATTCTACAGGTTTATCCACATTGTTACAAATAACAGAATTTCCCCTTTCAAGGCCAAATACTATTCCACGTGTGCAGGTACCACACGTTCTTTACCTGCTTGCCTGGGGATGGGTCTCTAGGTGGCTTCCATATCTTGGCTGCTGCAAATAATGCTGCGGGGGTCGTGGGAGTGCAGATGCCTCTCCTACACATTAATTTCAATTGCTCTGAGTAGATATCTAAAGTGGGATTCCTAGATCATATGGTAATTCTACTTTGAGTTTTCTGAGGTGTCTTTAGGCTCAAATTTATTGTATATCTTGGTTGAATTTCTTAAAAATTAATTTTTCCTGTCCTTAAATTTTATTCTGAAAGTAGTATTTAAAGATGCTTTTGGAGGGGGGCCTGGGGATTGAACCCAGGGGCATTCTACCTCCAAACTACATCCCCAGCCCTATTTCATTTTTTTTTTAATAGGGTCTCTCTAAGCTGCTGAGGCTGGCTTTGAACCTGAGATCATCCCGTCTCAACTGCCCAAGCACTGGAACTACAGGTGTTTAGTGTACACTTGGCTACCCCAGCCCTTTTTAATTTTGATTTTGGAACAGGGTCTTCCTACATTTTTGAGGCTCTTACTAAGGTGCTGAGGCTGCTCTCGAACCTATAATCCTCCTGTCTCAGCCTCCCAAGTACCGGGATTACAGGTGTGTGTCACCATGTTCAGTGTAAAAGAAACGTTGATATGAGGATCACTGGGGAGCAATAATCCTGCACTTGAGAGGAAGCTGGGAAGAGATTGTAAATCTGCTCTCCATTAGAGATGGGGCAAGATGAGCTGACCCTTGGGCGACGAGAGCAACAGGTTAGGAATTTGATGACCTGAGTTTAAACCCAGCCTTCATCGAGTTATCTGTGAAACTGGGAAAATTTAATCTCCCCACTCCAGCCTCCTCTTCTGGGCCACGCTCCTAACGATGTGAAATGTACGTCCCTTTTGGAATTGAGCGCGGTCAGGCCCAAAGCACTTAGCCCGGTGGTTGGCCCAGTGAAAACCTTGCTATTAAAGTTTCTCTTTTTCTCTCCTGGCAACAGAAGTTGGTGGCTATTTCGACAGTTGAACCCTACATCTCTAAGAAGTTGCCAAAGGGGAACTTTCCATCTCTGCCCCTTTTAACCACACCCTGCTCTAATCATGAACCAGATTTCAACACCATCTCTGAAAGGCCACCACCCACTACACATTTGCTCTGCGTTTCAAATTTCATTGCTCTAAAAGCAATCTATCAGCCGAAGGAATACTTAGAACCTCTTAAGATATTATAATGTTATGGTGTTTCCTTTTAATCTCAAAGAGGAAAAATGTGATTTAGAAGTTATGGGACTGAAGACATTGACAAAATGCATAGTTCTGGTGGCTTTGAGACAGCACTCTATTTTGTGTGAGGGAGGAAGCCTTGTACTTTGTAAAGCCATCTCTCCAAAGGCTACAAACACCTCTGTGATGTCAGTACTGCCCAACACCTCCAAGTACGTCTTTCTCCCGCTATCTCTCCATCCATCCATGCATCCAGCGGTTGTCTATCTTACAAAGTAGTTTCAGTGGTAGAATATTTTGTGAGTGTGTGTGTGTTTTAATTTATCCTCAAACTTAGCAGTTGTGTTATGTTATTATTTCAGATTTCAGTTCTACTTATGAGATGCACCACACCCAGTTTATAATGTAATTAACCCAGAACATTGGAGGCTGTGATTTTGAAATAGATCTTGTAGATTTAGTTATTTTCCAGCCGTATTGGCCTCTTCTTGTGCAATTATGGAAAACCTAACTAAATTTGGCTTGAGAGGAAAAAGAAAAAAAGAACAAAAACACACACATACAAAGAAAATCCTTTGGAGGCCGATTTATTGGCTCTCCTAATTGAAAAGTGTTGGTGCAGAACTAGTTTCAAATGCAGCTGTACACAGAGACTCAGCCAATGCCAGGAGAACCTAATTGTCCCTGTCTTTTGGTTCAGCCTTTCTGAGTAGCGACTTTATTTGTGGGCTCCACAAGATGGTAAGCGCTTTGTGCATGTATGTCTGTTCACTCTGAACTACATTAGCGTGTGAGACCACAACGCACTAAAAAAGTATATTAAGATACATAGACAAATAGCCGGCTGTGGTGGTGCATGCGTGTAATCCCAGCACTTGGGAGGCTGAGGCAGGAGGATCGAAGGTTCATAGCTAGCCAGCCCCAGCTACTTAGTGAGGCCCTCTGCAACTTAGTACCGCCCTATTTCAAAGTAAAGAATAAAAAATAGGGATAGGGGTGTAGCTCAAAGGTAGAATGCCCCTGAGTTCAATCCCCTATACTGCAAAAAAGAATACATAGACAAATAAATAAAATGGGATAAGAATTCTTGTCTTACACACACACACACACACACACACACACACACACACACACACACCCCAAAGGTAATAAGGTGGTTCTTGGAGGTTGAAGGTTCAGTGTGTTCCAGGTTTGTATCCAGTGGAAAAAAAGAAAATATTTTTTTCTCTCCTCTCTATCGAGTCTTAGCAAAAAACTCCTCTCATGTGACAGTAATGTGAACACAGAAGGTTGAATGGATGCTGGGAGCAAAAACACAGTGCTTGGTAGACTGTCTCCTCTTCTGGTGTTTCTAGGCAGGAGTGAAATTGTTATTTAAATTGGGTAACCAGCCAGACCAGTAGAATAGTCAAAGGGGACCAGGGGAGGCGGGAGGAGACTGGAATAGAGAGGTCTGAAGAAAGAAATGAACCACATACTGTTGCGTCCATACATGAAGGTGTCACTGGTAACCTTATTAGCATGTATGGGGGTTGCTGAGAGGGTTAGGAGGAAACCACACTAGGACATGTTATGTGCATATATGAATATATCACTCTGAATTTCACTGTGATGTATAATCATATTGCACTAATGCAATTTTTAAAATGATAGTATATCTGCATTTATTTAAGCTTTTTGTTTTGTTTTGTTTTGGTGGTACTGGGGTTCCTGGAAACCCTTCTACCTCCGGGCTACACTCCAAGACCTATTTTATATTTTTATTTGGAAACAGGGTCTCTTAAGCCAGCGTGGCTGGCTTCAAACCAGCGCAATCCTCCTGTTTCCACCTCCCAAGCGCGGGGATCACAAGCGTGCGCCACCACGCCCGGCTCTCATTTAAACTTTTTAAAATTCCTCTTCACATTGTGTATAGGATTCACACATTTTTTGTTAAACTTACTTTTAGTTGTTAAAACATTTTAATGTTTTTGTGATAATTTAAAGTGTTAATTTTTGTTATTTTCAATATATGGAAATACATCTGCTTCTGTATATTAATTTTCAATCCCATCACTTTGCTAAACTCATTTTTACTTTTTTCTTTCTTACCTTTCTTTTTCTTCCATCTTTCCTTTCTTCCCATCTCGTTTCTACTCTTTATGCACTATTTAAAAAATGCTTAACCAGGATTAATTTTGTCCTCCCTAGGGAAATATTTATTTTTTACTGATACAAGCAAGGGACGTACTATTGAAATCTAGCAGGTGGTGGCCAGATATGCTGCTAAAATTCTACAATGCGTAGAGCAGGCCAAAGGAAAACGTTATCAGGTCCCCAAATGTCACACAGTCATATTTGTGAATCTTCAGCGCAGTGTTTAATAGAAACAATGAGAGTGGACACCCTTGAGAGTGGGTACCCTTGAGAGTGGGCACCCTTGAGAGTGGGCACCCTTGAGAGTGGGCCTTGAGAGTGGGCAGCCTTGAGAGTGGGCACCCTTGAGAGTGGGCACCCTTGAGAGTGGGCCTTGAGAGTGGGCACCCTTGAGAGTGGACACCCTTGAGAGTGGACACCCTTGAGAGTGGGCACCCTTGAGAGTGGGCCTTGAGAGTGGGCAGCCTTGAGAGTGGACACCCTTGAGAGTGGGCACCCTTGAGAGTGGGCACCCTTGAGAGTGGACACCCTTGAGAGTGGGCACCCTTGAGAGTGGGCACCCTTGAGAGTGGGCCTTGAGAGTGGGCACCCTTGAGAGTGGACACCCTTGAGAGTGGACACCCTTGAGAGTGGACACCCTTGAGAGTGGGCACCCTTATACCTTCCCTGTTTGTGATCTTAGGAAAAAAGCTATCAGACTTGTATCGTGAAGTATGATGTTAACTGTGAGTATTTTTATACAGACCCTTTATTATGTTAGGACCTTTTCCATTTCTACCTCATAAAGATTGTTTTATTAATCAACAAAGGTACTGAATTTTAAAAAGCCAAGGACTCAAGGGAGATAATGATATGCCCTTTCTTAAAAAAAAAATCTGTTGAACTGGTAAACTGTACGGATTGATTTTCAAATGCTGAACTAATATTGAATTCTTGAGAAGAAACACTTTAATCGTAATATTTTTAAAATTTAAATGTTGGTGGATTCCATTCATTAAAATTTTGTCAAGGACTTGCATCTATGTTCATGTGAGATTGTATTAGTCAAATTATAGTCACTGGGAGAAAATGCATGAGAAAAACAACTTAGAGGAGGCCGGGTTTTTTCTGGCTCATGGTCTCAGAGGTTCCAGCTCATGGTCACCTGAACCCCTTGCTTTGGGCCTGAGATGAGGCAGACTCTCATAGCAGAAGGGCTTGGAGGACGGAAGCTGCTCAGCTCACATCAACTAGAAGGAGAGGGAGGGGGGCTGTGAATAAGATATAATCTTCATGTCATACCTCCAATGACCTACTTTCTCCAACTTGGACCCACCTCCTAGTTTCCATCATCTCCCCAAATTCCACCACATTATCATTACTGTTATTATTTTATGGTACTGGGGGTGGAACACAGGGGACTCCTGCCTCTGGGATATACCCCAGTCCTATTTTTATATTTTATTTGGAAACAGAGTCTCAATAAGTTGCTGAAAGCCTCACAAGTTGCTGAGGCTGTCTTCAAACCTGAGATCCTCCTGTCTCAGCCTCCTAAGTACTGGGATTACAGGTGTGAACCACCATACCTGGCCTCCATCAATGGATCAATCTGATGAGGTTGGAGCCCTGGTGATATAATTATTTCCCAAGAGCCCTACCTCTGAAAATTGCTACATTGGGGTGAGTCTTAGGCAACACTTCCAAATCATAACAGAGATGTTGGTCTATAGTTTTCTTTCTTTGTAATGTTTTCGTCTGGTTTTGGTGTCAAGGTAGTTGTTGACTTCCTAAATGTGTTAGGAAGTATTTTGCCTTTTTTAGGTTTTGGAAGCATTTGTATTATTTCTTGCATAGGTTCCTGCAGAATTTAAAGATAGCCTGGTGTTTTTCTTTCTTTTTTTGATGGGAGGGGGCAGACTTTGTGTGTGTGCGTGTGTGTGTGGTACTGGGGTTCCTGGAAGCCCTTCTACCTCCGGGCTACACTCCCAGACCTATTTTATATTTTTTTTTTATTTGGAAACGGGGTCTTTTAATCCAGAGAGGCTGGCTCCAAACCAGTGCGATCCTCCTGCCTCCACCACCCAAGCACGGGGATTACAAGAATGCGCCACCATGCCCGGTAGGGGGCAGACTTTTAAGTTCTAGTTCAAATACCTTAAGAATTATTGGAAGGCTCCATGCCGACCGCTGGCCCCAGCACCGGCATAACCCCTCGGCGGGCTCTTATCCTGGCCTCGGAGGCCCCAGCACTGGCCTTGCCTCACGGCGGCTCCGATGCCAGCTTCGCTGGTCCCAGCACCAGCCTAACCCCTCGGCAGGCTCTGATCCCGGCCTCAGAGGCCCCAGTAGCGGCCTTGCCTCCTGTCAGGCTCCAATGCCGGCCGTTGGCCCCAGCATCGGCCTAACCCCTCGGCAGGCTCCGATCCCGGCCTCAGAGGCCCCAGCACCAGCCTTGCCTCGCGGCAGGCTCCGATGCCTGCCTCGCTGGCCCCAGCACCGCTACGGAGGCCTCCGAGGCCAGGATCGGAGCCTGCCGAGGGGTTAGGCCGGTGCTGGGGCCAGCGAGGCTGGCATCGGAGCCTGCCGTGAGGCAAGGCTGGTGCTGGGGCCTCTGAGGCCGGGATCGGAGCCAGCCGAGGGGTTAGGCCGGTGCTGGGGCCAATGGCCGGCATCGGAGCCTGCTGTGAGGCAAGGCCACTACTGCGGCCTCCGAGGCCAGGATAGGAGCCAGCTGAGGGGTTAGGCTGGTGTCGAGGCCAGCGAGACCAGAATTGGGGCCTCCCATGAGGCAAGGCCACTGCTTGAGCCAGCAAGGTCTGGATCAGTCCACTGGGTAGCCAGGCCACTACTGGGGCTGTCAAGATTGGGATCGGTACTTGCAATGCGGCATGCACAGAGAAATATTGCAGAAAATAAAAATCAGATGCTTCCCCTAATCAACAGGAAGAGGTTGAGCTATAAAAAGGGCCCTATAGTGAAGCAACTAATGTGACCAATCAGAGGGTATGGAATAGGGGAGGATGGAGCCTCTTTAAAACACAGGAGGTACATAAACAAATGTATCAAAGTTAATCACCAAACAAGCATGGGATGGAGGGAGGGGGAGGGAATGGGATGGGGGCTGGATGAGGGCTAATTGGATGATGTGTGCTTGTATATCCTCTCAAGTCTTGTACTCCAATGTGATTGATATATGACTACAATGCACCAATTAAAAATAAATAAATAAATAAATAAATAAATAAATAAAATAATAATTATTGGACAAGCTGGGTGTAGTGGCACAGATCTGTAATCCCAGTATTTGGGAGACTGAGACAGGAGGATTGCAGGTTTGAGGAAAGCCTCAACAAGTAGCAAGACTCTCATTAAACTAGGAAGACCCTGTGTCAAAATAAAAACAAAAATAGGGTTTGGAGTGTAGCTCGAGGTAGAATGCCTGGGTTCAATATCTAGAAACACACACACACACACACCACACACACTATTGGCCATTTAATAGTCAACATCTTTTAAGGCATTACACATTTCCATATGTGCGGTCAAACACGTAAACCAAGTTGTTCACAATGTGCTCTTACTGCTTGTCTTCCTTTCTGTAGGATCCAGCAATGTCTTTCTTTTAATCCTGATGTTGGTAATTTGTAGCTTCTTTTTCTCTTGTCCTTCAAATGAAAAAGTTTGCATCTAGAAAATTTATTAATTTTGTTGGTCTCTTCAAAGATCAAACTTTAGGCTTTGTTGACTTTAACTTTTGATTTATTTTATTATTAATTTTATCTTTAACTTACATTAATGTTGTTCTCACCTTACTTATTTCCTTTTTCTGCTTTATTTGTGTTTTATCTGCTCTCCTCACTTCTAGGTTCTTAAGACAGACACAATGATTATTGATTTGGGGCCTTTCTTCATTTCTACTGTAAGTATTCAATAATATAATCTTCTCTCTAATCATTGCTTTAACTGAGTCATTGTTTTACCTGTTTTATTTTATCTGGGATATATATTTATGATTTGATAAATTTGCAAACATAAATATGCCCACAAAACTACAAACAGAGTCAATCTAGTAAGCATCTGTACCTACCATTCCCAGGCGCTTCCTTTTCTCTTCCATCACCCCTCCTTGTGCCCTTCCCTACACTTCCCATTCCTAAGCAGTGATTGGTCTGTTCTCTGTCACTATAGATTAGTTCTCTTTTCTATGCTTTTATACAGGTGGATCATGCTATATCTACTCTTGTCTAATGAATCACTATTATTCTAATATTCATTCATGTTATAACATGTATTAATAGTTCATTCTTTCTCATTGCTTAATTGTGGTTACTTATTCATTTATTTTTTATTTGACATTGGGTTGCCAATGGTTTGGGGTTTTTACATATAAAGTTACTATGAGTGTTTGTGTATTTGTGTAATCATTTTTTCTGAATTATATGCTTTCGTTTCTCTTGGATAAATTCTAGGAATGGAAAGGGTGAGTCATATAGGACATATATAACATGTTAAAATGCACTGAATACCTACTATTAAAAGTGGTCATCCACCTTATATCCCACCAGCAGTGAATGAGAATTCTGTTTGCACTGTCACTCTTTTTTCTCCCTGAAATTTGCATTTCATCTGAAAATGTTTAATGAAAAAGTCTCTTTCATAAACATTTCAAATCACTTAAGATACACATTTTGACATTTTGTTAATGGACAAAAGCCCTTCAAAATATAATCGCTCTTAGAGAGACAATGGCACACGGGGGTGCAGTTTTACTACAAATATTAAAAGGCCCCATTTGACTAGTGCCAGAACTAGATGTGATCCTGAGCACGTGTGCTGTGATGTTTAGAGTGATCAGAGAGAACGAGGCTGGAGTGAAGGAAAGGGGCAGTTAGAGAGGAGAGGGTCAAGGGCAGAGGGCACCGATGAGAAGTCAAGTCCCTGGCGGCCTTTGGTAACATGAGCCAACATGCTCTACTTCTGGCCTTAGAGAGGAATGATGCCATCCTTGCCCATGGATACATGTTCTAGTTGGTGAGTCACAATAACAATAGAGGAACAAGATAGAATAAAACATAAGGCTAAGTCAGTGAGACCTTTCTCTCTTATCTACCATGTTCCTCCCCAGGTATTAGGGTTTGAAGACAGAATGTACTCCAGGAAAGCTCATGTAATAGCAATGCAAAAGTATTCAGAGGTGAAATAGCCGAATTAAGGCCTTAATCTCATCAGTAGGTAAATCCATTGATGATTAATAACATAAATGGATTTATGGGGTGGTAATGTAGGAATGGTAGGTGTGGATGGAGGAGAGGTGGGTCGCCCAGGAGTGTGACCTTGAGGACTGTATTTGCTCCTGATATCTCTCTCTCCCTACCTCTCTGCTTCCTGGCTGTAATGAACAATTTTCCTCAAACATATTGTGTGCAGTGACATCTTTGCCTTGGATACAGCCAACTATGGACCAAAACTGTGAGCTGAATAAATTTTCCCTTCTCTAAGCTGTTCTGGTCAGGTATTTTGGTCACAGTGACAAAAAAAAAAGTGATTAACACACCAAGCTGGGTTCCTGCCCAATGCCACTGGTGAGAATCCGCAGTGGGCCACTGGATGTAGAGAATATGCCTAGATTCCAGTTTTTGTGAAAGCCTTCTGTGTAAAACACCTTCTGAGGCAAATACACCTGTCAAATATCACCTGGCGTCCTAAAACTTCACCACCCTTATTTCTTATGTTTCTATACACAGAGCTTGCCATTCTCCTTTTCAGAAACCTGCAGAAAAATGTGTATAGATGAATAGAATCTAGTAATCGTACTTGTGCTCATAAACGACTGGCACAGTTATAATTTTACTCCCCTTTGCTTATTTTTAAACTCCTAGCCGGGTTTTGTCACCATCAATAAGTTCTTACATAATTTTTTAAGTGTTGAGTTGAAAACTATTGTTTTAGACATGTTCACAGGTCATTTTACATGTTCAAAAGTTACCCACAGATGAAACATGAAGAACTTAAATTTTTCTGATGTGAATAAACACAATCGTTTTAAAAAGTCTTGGGCTCACCTGGGACAATCCACTTAACCACAAAGAAACTTCCAGAAATAACTGGTATGGTCAAAAGTCCCTTCCAAGCATTGGCACGGCCCATGCGAATGTAGATCTGAAAACTCTAAATGGTTTAAAACCTGATTTAGTTCCAAACATGCTCCTGCTTAGGTAGTCTTGGCAGTAAAGCTGGTGTGTTACAACGGATGCTGTGGTCACCGAGGCCCGATGCTTTTCTCTAAAGCTCTCCTTCTAAGGAGAGTCAGGCAGAATCCCCTGGATGGCAGATCACGCAATGCTGGAACGCTCTGCATTTTCATAGTATATGAGCTCCTGGACTAATATTTTTCTCTCTTTCAGGAAGGAAAATGTAGTCAGATTAATAGCTATAAATGTATTTACAATATATTTGTGGCTCCCAATTTCTATCAGTTTAACTTAAATTAATAAATATTATGTGCAAAGTCCAAATAGATAAAAAAAAAATCTTACTAGCTAAGGAGAATACTAGTGATGGGTACAGCAAGAGATTTTCAGTGTTACTGAGCTCAGAGTGGACAGACGTCCAGGCAGTAATAATGCCTGGACCAATTTCTGTTCAGTCCAACGAGCACAGTCACACTGGAGCCTTAGCAGACCCTACAGAGCCTGAAGGAATGGGCAGCCACTCTGTGCTTCAGAGAGCATTTCTCAGTAAAAACCCAACAGAAAATTCCATCCGAGCTCAGTTATACACCAAGCAAAGGAGACATCTTTGTGTTCCATTGAGCCAGGAGTTTTATTTTTAGTAAGGATGGATGGAAGTTTCCCTCTACTAGCCAAAGTGATCTATTAGAAAGTTAATTTGTCCTGAAGAGTTGAATCTAAAGCTATACACTGGCTACAGATGAGGCCGTGCACATATTTACACTGAAATTAAAATATAACCAACCACTTTGGCTAAGGATAGAATTCTTGGGCCTCCTGTTTTCAAATGTTTTAGGCATGAAAAGTTAAAAAAAAATGCCTTAGGATAGAAGCTTTAAAAAGAAGACCATCAGACCGGGCATGGGGTGCATGCCTATAATATTAGTACTTGGAAGGCTGAGACAGGATGATCGCAGGTTCAAAGTCAGCCTCGGCAACTTAGCGAGGCTTTCATCAACTTAGTGAGATCCTGTTTCCAAATAATATATAAAATAAGTCTAGGGTTGTAGCTTAGAGGTAGAATGCTCCTGGGTTCAATCCCCAGTGTCACAAGGAGGAGGAGGAGAAAGAAGGCCGCCAATCCATCAATCGACCAATTATATTGAAAACTTAAAGCTAGAGTTTGTGGAGTTGGTTTTAAATTCAGTTTGATAGACACTAAGAATCTACTGTGTACACAGAATGCATACAGTGCTGAGTGAAAACTACAGTCACTGCTGCTTTAAGAGAGGTCAGAGGAAAACAGGGACATCTTCCAAAAGGGCCATTTAGCATGCTAAAATGGGAGAGAACACCACACTCGACTGCAGGAATACTTCACAGAGCAAACTTCTGAATTTCCTGCGCTTGGCCAAGCAGCCTTGAAAGAATGTGTGGAAACCAGTCGCTCCTTCCCTGGGGGTGGCTCGGATGTCACTCTCCCTCTCGCTAATACCGCACGACAGATGTGACAGGGTAGAAAGGTAACTTGGGTCCCTGTTGGCGAGTCTGTCCTTTCGGTTGTTTCCCCGGAAGAGAACGCCAGCATGCGGGTCAGTACAGCTCACTTGGGGCTTAAGTGTGAAAGGGGCAGAAACACAACTGGAAATAGGCGCATGGTTCCAGAAAAGGCCCCCGGGGGACCGTCCGAACCCTAAATGGCAAACGGAAATCAAAAGCAGTGGAATTTGACCCAAAGCCTTTGGAGACAGACGTTTTAAACAGAACATAAACCTTTGAGGACAGAGTTCTGCTTGCAGAAACCTTATCTTGTGGCTAGCTCGGTGCAGGGCCCAGAAAGCTCTAACCAGTCCTGGACACGCTAAGGAGACGTTCTGGCAGAGTCTGACAAGCTGAGGCGGCACTGAATCCCTGGTGTGTTTATACAGTCATGTCCAGTTTACCTGCGTCAGACGCCACTTTGACAGGCCTGAGAAGGATGGGCGGGCGGGCGCGGGGTCGCCAGTCATCCTCTGCTGGAAACACCACCAGCCTGGCCAGCCAAAGAAAAACATGTGCAGCTGCCAGAAGAAACAGAGTAATGGGCTTTCCACGAGAAGCTATCAGTTCTGGACGATTTGGTATTTTTAGAAAAAAGACTCATGACCAAGAGGTTCCATGAACATTACGACCTGCACCGACGTGGCCCATGGATTCAGGATCGGATTCGGGGAGGTGCCAGTGGAGAAAGGAAGCATCGCTGTGGAGAATTTATGTCCCCAAAAGAGCAGTCAACCCACACACTGGGGAAATATACAATAGCTCACACTTTAAAGCATAGAGTGTCGAAGTCCAAGAACCCCTTATGGCACCGACAGTCTGGTATGGACACAGTTTGGAATGAGGAACAAAGGGGTCAGGAAATGTGAACAGGCTTTAGCTGCAATCAGCTGCCCTACTGTTGTGCCTTGGAGCTGTGAAGACAAGATGTATAAAGGATTTTCACACACAAATAAGCCCAGAGGGTCCTTAGCCAAACAGTCCCGAGGTGAGATCTGAGTTCACTGCAACCCCCTACATTTCCAGAAATTTCCTTAGGGTCGTTTTAATTCTTAGGTCCTAGAGTTTCTTGCTTTTATTAAAGTGTTTATTTGCAAGGCACCAAATAAGATAATGAGATGCTGGGATTTCTCAGAGACACTTGGTCAAGCAGTAGACTTGATACTTTGAATGGCTCCTGGGCTTAACAAAAACCTAAAAGACCAGTGGATATCAGGTAGAAGGTTGCAAATATGGAACCTCTTAATGCTATTTTACTAGGCACCAGCACAATATTTCACACAAGGTCAGTACCTAAAAATAACTTGGACTGAAAAATAACGCGTTTTCCTCTTTAATAAGTAAACGCTACATAAAAGATAGGATTCTTGGTAGCAGCCTATTTTATTTTTCCTAGAATGAGAAGCATCATTTATTTAATCCAGGAGTTCCAGATGTCATCATTCAATCAAGTCTTCAGCACTCTCTCTTTTTGAATATTCATGAAACCAGATGTCTAGGAAATGTCAGATTACCAATATTCCTGTGAAATTGTGTAGAGGAAATTGTTCAATGTACATTTTGTGGAAAACTAGCTCCAGGCTTGAGTCTCTGGCTTTGCTCACTATTCAGCTATATGGCCACTGCTTTTCTTTTAACACACTGTTTCTTATTAGCACTAGAAGGTTTGGGTTGGAATCTCAGTTTGTTCCTTTCACATCAAACTGTTTATTTAGAATAGAATAAGAGAATACCATCTGCCCCTTTCTTTGCAAGACCCTGCATAGCCTCCCATCACAGAGAACAGTCAAAGGTAAAGCCAATTTTCGGAAGCCACTCACCTGAATCCATGTCTATTTTTTTTTGCATTAATGTATGTTAGAATTGTGCAAACCAGGTGTGGTGGCACATGCTTGCAATCAGGAGACTGAGACAGGAGGACCGCAGTTTGCAGAAGCCTCAGCTACTTAGTGAAGCCCTTTGCAACTCAGTGAGACCCTGTTTCAAAAATAAATAATAAAAAATAGGGCTGGGGGTGTAGCTTGGAGGTAGAATGCCCCTGGATTCCATCCTCAGTACCACACAAAGAAGGAAGAATTGTAAGTTGTTAAGTTACTAGGTTGGGCATGTCAATTGAGAGAAGGCTCTATACCACAAAGAGCTTGGCATGAAGAGTTATTAGTAAATGGTTTGCAACCCTATGAATTTGTCCTTCATAATGTATCTACAAAGATTCTCATGACTGTAGTCTCATTTTGAATAAGCACTGATATCATCGTAGTGAGGATGTACACGCAGAACCTGATCCTACTCATAGGTAAAACGCCCTGTGGCTAATTGGATGGAAACTAATACAGATACAAGCAGAATGCAATCTGTAAAGAACACTAAGGGATTGAGACTCTCATAAGGCAGTCCTCCTCCTCCTCCTCCTCCCTCCTCCTCCCTCCTCCTCCTCCTCCTCCTCCTCCTCCTCCTCCTCCTCCTCCTCCTCCTCCTCCTCCTCCTCCTCCTCTTCTTCTTCTTCTTCTTCTTCTTCTTCTTCTTCTTCTTCTTCTTCTTCTTCTTCTTCTTTTGTGGTACTGGGGATGGAACCCAGGAGCATTTTACCTCCAAGTTACACCCCCAGCCCTATTTTTATTCCTTATTTTGAAACAGGGTCTCACTGAATTGCGGAGGGCCTCACTAAGTAGCTGAGGCTGGCTGTGAACCACGATCCTCCGGTCTCAGCCTCCCAACTACTGGGATCACAAGTGTGGGCCACCACGCCTGGCTAAAGGCAGCCTCTTCTAAGCATCTGATCTTAAGTGGCTTTCCAGCATCCCAGTTTTATTATGACCCAACGTACTCTTAATGGTCACTCTTCCACTTCCTCCATCTGGACTCCAACCATGCAGAAAGACCTCGTCTGTCTTGCTCATTGCTTATTTCTGGTATTTGGGCCTGGCACCAGGAAAGCATTCAGTGCATACGGGTGGGTGAATAGAGACCCAAGTGAGCGAGTTAAGCTCCTTGGTAGGTACTGGATGTGAGTGTTGAGTCCATGGAGACAATGCGTCAAGAAGCCAAGCAAGGAAGGCCTGTGTTCACATGGGCCAGCTGTAATAACGCAAGTGACCCACCAGCCTCTGCTTCTCTCACCCCTGTGCATCGCTCACACCAAACCTTTCATCCAGCTGCCCCTATAATTCCTCTTGGATGCTCTGCAGATGACACATGGAAACATGAGCTCTGTCCATGGGAACCGACACACATTAACCACCCTCCCGCCGACGCCCCATTTGGTCTGGGCTGTTTGGACTGGCTGTGTATCAGGGCCCAGGATGCTGGTCACTCTCAGAGCAGGAGTTTGCATCCCATCGTGATGGCTCTCTATGTCTCAATCAGTGGCTCCCTTTTAAGTGGTTAGAGCGGCAGAGTATTTGGCGTAAACCACAGGCATCCCTGGGAGGGAGATGGGAGAACTGAGAGGTCAGTCCATCTGGGGTTGGCAGCAAAGCTCTTAGGCCCAGCGGGGCTGGTTTAAGGGAGGCTGTGTATACAGAGTGGCTTAGGATCCAATGGCTGGGGTGGTTCTCACGCTTCAGTGACAACCAGGGGAGAAGACAGGCGGACAGAATGGCTGGGAGAAGTTAAGATCTGTGCGCAGAAAATCACATTACTTGGCTGTAGTATTCCATTTTATTGGACGATATTATAGTGTAGGCAAGACTGGAAGGGAGAGTTTTTAATATTTTATTTATTTTCCTTAATCAAATTATTTTGACAATGTACCCACAAAGGCAAGCTGTAAATCCTTGACCCCCGCTGCTGTGTGACACCAACTACCCAGATCATAAAGGCTATGGTTGATATTTCCCCATATGTTTCAGAGTTAATATTTGTGTGGAAATCGGTGATTTAGCTATGATGAAACTGTGGGGATAAGAGAAAAATAATGTTTTTGACTGTTTTCCTTCTTTCCTTCCTTCCTCAGTCCTTCCTTCCTTCCCTCCCTCCCTCCTGACATTACTCCCTCTCCTCCTCTTCCTGTTCTTCATTTTCATCCTCCTCCTCCTCTTCCTCTATTTCTTCATTCTTCTGTTTCTCCGGTCTCCTCTTTATGAGAATCTGATTGTTGGAGCCTTCCATTTTCAGAGCCAACTCTTGTGAGGCATTCATTTGCTCCTCTCAAGTGGGAGGAAGTGTCTAGGGCCAGCCAAGCCAGGGGGGGGTGTTTGTGTTTTCTAGCACCTGTGTGGACTCTTCGCCGAGCGCTGTGATGAGGAGAGATGAAAGCCATCTGGTCTCCATCCAATAGCCAGGTCTTCTTGATCTGTCTGTTAACATTACAGAGTTAGAGGAAGACTCTGTCATCTACTTCCTGTTGGGCAAGACACCTGTCATATGAGCTTTGCGTTCAGAATCAGTAACTGCTGGCCTGGACCACACATAGCTTCTCAGAGCCATGCTCAAGGACAGCAGGCTGAAGAGTCAAAGGTGCCGGATTCTTATCTTGTCTTTGTCACTCATGTTTCATGGTCTATAAATGAGAATAATCATCTACCCCATGGGGCGGCTGTGTGGCTCAGTTTCGTTAATGTGTATAAAGTACTTGGGAAATAGTAGCTATTATGAGCATAAGCAGGAATTAAAGAAGATGCTAATAACTTCTAAAAGTCTCTACCACGATTTCCCAGAAAGCTTTTTATGCCAATATTTAGTAATCAGGAGGCTCCTATGTGTGTTGGCAAATTGCTCCTATTTACTTTATATTTAGCTTGCACTCTGTTCTTAGGTCTAAAGTTATGTTACTTTTGTAACACATCTGAACTGTGATTCATAGTGCCAGGGTAAAGTAAGCAGCAAATACCTTCCTTTCTCTCAACGTAACTGGATCTGGGCCATTTCTAATGTCAGAAGATAAAAGCCCAGGCATCTGTGACGTTGGTGGAGGATGCTGATCAGGTAGCATGAAGGAGAGCCCCGCCTCTCTGGTCCTGTGCAGTCCTGGGCAGTCGGAGCTTTCAGTATTCCGCATCATAGGCCAACACTGATCATCCTCCTCACCGTCTGAGCACACTTGTGCCTTGAAGGTGGTCAGTCCTGCTGTCTCCAAGTCTCCCGCTTGAAGGTGGTCAGTCCTGCTGCCTCCAAGTCTCCCGTGAGTTCTAGGAGTTTTGCTGAAGTTGGGTGTCTCCGCATATCAAAACCCCACTCCTTGAGTATGCTAAATATAACAGTTGGGATTTGGGGTGCCCCCAAGCCCTCATAGAAACGGGTGGCAATGTTGGAAGCGGAGCTTGGCTGTAATCTCAGCAGCGCATAGATCCACTGTAATGAATTATGTCGGTGGTGGCCCAGGCCAGGAGGGTGTGGCTGGAGATACTGAGTCCCTGGGGCCGTGGCTCCTCCCCTGCTCTCTCTCTTGCTCCCGGCCCCCATCATGTGAGGAGCACAGAAAAGTGTTCTCCCTGTCTCCACTTCCCTTTGCCACTGTCTCCGAGATCTGCGGCCCTCAGTCTCCTAGGGACTAAACCATGAGCAGATAATTCTTCCCCTCTCTCATCTACATGGTCAAATCTTTTAGAATACAAAGTCGTGGAAAGACCGACTAACACAGCAAGCAAACAGCGTTGTCTAAGATACTGTAGCCTCCCTAAGCCACTGGGAGAGGCACAGGGGCAGCCCACTGCTGCCTCTCCCTGTTCCCTAGACCACCGTCTCCCTTTTCCTTCCTGAGAGACCGAGAGACTCCCTAAGCCTCTCCCTTGTCTGGCTACCTCCACCTCTTCTTGGAACTCACTTCTGTCCTTCTGAGGTCATCTGTCATTAGGCCCCTCAATGAGCTCAGACTCCCCAACCCGCCTCCCCCAAATCAACACAGCTGTTGTCTTTGAAGCATACATACTGCAGTTACTTTCAGTTTGCTACCTTAGAATCCTAAGTCCCTGAGTCAAGAAAACAAGAAGTCTTAACTACCTTGGGACGGGACGGGACAGCAACAGGGATCAGAGTTGCAAAGACTGGCGCAGTCAACATACCAGCTCTCTCCAGAGGCTCTGCTGACCTCAAGGTGGTGATTGTCTGTCTTTTTCCTCTCTCGGATTTTTATTTTATTTAATTAACCTTCTGCGATATTATAGGAAATACTGAAGGAAAAGCCTAAGGAAACAGTTTGATCTAAGGAAGAAATCTGGGTAGTATTAGGGGGTCATGAACAAAGATGATCTCCTGTTGGAAGGAGATGGCGGAGGCCCTGGGACCTGTTTACACAGAGATTGTGGGATGGGTCTTTGTATGGACTGATGTAGACAACTCAGGTTTGGGGAGAATTTGTGTGTGTGGCACAAGAAACATTCTATCTCTGAGCTATACCCCCAGCACTATTTTTTAATTTTTATTTATTTTTTATTTTTTGGTGGTACTGGGGTTCCTAGAAGCCCTTCTACCTCTGGGCTACACTCCCAGACCTATTTTTTATATTTTTATTTGGAAACAGGGTCTCTTAAACCAGCGAGGCTGGCTCTGAACCAGCGCAGTCCTCCTGTCTCTGCCTTCCAAGTTCGGGGATTACAAGCATGCGCCACCACGCCCGGCTTAATTTTTATTTTTTTGAAACAGGGTCTTGCTAAGTTGCTGAGGCTGGCCTCAGATCTTCTGCTTATCCTGTCTCAGTCTCCTCGATACGGAGATTACAGGAATGTGCACCTGACTACCGTTGCACAAACATGTCACTTTCGCAGATATTGTGGGGTTTGCAAAGCCAAAAGACAGTGCTTCTGCCCTTAACAGTCTAGCAGGTTTCACATTTATGTTCATGGAGTTCATCTAACTTGACCCTGAGTCAAGCTCAGGCTCCGTGATGAAACTACAGCCGGGTTGCAGGCTTTTTTCACAACTAAGTGACCCGAAGCTCAGGACAAATCTGCTTCACGCGGTATTAAAAAAAACACTGGTGCCAGTGCATCCAAAGAGTCAGTCTTCATCATCTTTACATTGCTCCACCCTGGTTCTGAGTCCCAGGGATTCCTCTCCAAACGAGGCACTTACACAGCTCGTGGGTGGCTTTGAATGGACTGATGTTGACCATTCCGTTTTTTGCTTGTATTTTTGTGGCACTGAAAATTGAACCCAGGAGCATTCTGCCCTGGGTTTCTGGGTTCCTGGATTCCTTTTCAAAGGAAGGAGTGGACTGGAATGGATTTGGTCTGTCAGCCAGTAGGTAGGAACATTTCAAGTTTGGGGATGGCCATCCTGCACCTGGAAACCATGCCACTGCTGGAATTCTTTTCTGAGAGGGTGTCGCCCACTTTACTCAGTTCACACATTCAAGAATCTAAGATTTACTGAGCAGCTTCTGAGAAACAGATACAAATATCAATAATGTCTAATCCCACCTCCAGAAATTTGCCCTTTTACAGGGGTTAGGGGAGGATATTTCTCTCCAGAGCTGCATCCAAGGGGGACGTTTATCTCACATGTCCGCTGTTACCTGATATCTTCAATTTCCATCACAAAGGACTTTGCCAGGTATCATAAAATTAATTTCCTGGGAGGTGCCAGAGTCCGTGAGCATCTGGCTGAAATGCTCAGGACAGTCGTTCCAGCTGAGCAGGAATGGTGAGACACGCCAGGTGACGGTGTGTCTCTGCTCAGAGGTCCAGGAGGCCCAGGGCCAAGGCGACTTCACCTGCCATCTCCATCTTAAGTCAAGCAAGCCAGTCTTAGGATAGGTGCTGAAAATCCCTGGGTTCTTCCAGCAGATTCGGGCAAGGAAGAAGGGATCTCTGCTTCGCTTAGTATATCAAAAAGCAGTGGCAGTGAGGCACCCAGGAGTTAATAGTGTGTGTGTGTGTGTGTGTGTGTGTGTGTGTGTGTGTGTGTGTGTGTGTAAGGGGAGAGAGAGCGAGAGAGAGCGCTGAAGACACTGACAGACAGAGACAGAGACAGGAAATTAACTGCTCTCCCTACTGCCCTGTTCCCACGTGGAGACGTTTTTACTTAAGCAATTTCAAAGCGCACTCCAAAATAAATGCGAACACATGCACCGGGCGCCTTCAAGGGCACTTTCTCAGACCCCGCGTCTCCCGAGGAGAATTCCACGTTTTTGCTTCTGCCCAGACTGGAACCTGTCCCTGTGCCCACTCAACCCTGCCAAAGCTTTGATCTTAAAGAAAAACTCCAAAACGTCAAACCCGAACCCACAAGAGCAGACTGTGGTGGTGGCTGTGTTTCTCATGTGCACGCTTCCCGATTCACACCGACACTCTCAAACCACATTCAGTCTGAGAACACACCACACGTCCCTTCCTATTTCCCCAACTCTCAGCCCCAGACCCGCCATGCACATCTCAAACAGTTTTTTTTAGGGGGGAGGTTTTTTGCGGTACTGGGGGATGGAACCCAGGGGCATTCTACCTCCGAGCGACACCCCCAGTCCTATTTTTTAGTCTTTTATTTTTTGAAACAGGGTCTCACTGAGTTGCGAAGGGCCTCGCTAGTTGTTGTTTCTAATTACGCTTCCTACCCCTTTGCCATGCTTCAAGAGCTCCTAGAATTTCAAATCTCTTCCAAAGAATTTCCCACTTGGACTGGAAGTGAGATGGAATTTCCTCTAGATCCCAAATTCCAAAATGAAACTCACACCTTCAACCACACTCCACGTGATAGCTACAACTCTTTTGGTTCCTAAGCTCAAATCAGTTTCAGATCTATCTATCTTTCTTTCTTTCTTCCTTCCTTTCTTTTTTTTTTTTTTTTTTTGTGTGTGTAGCATTCTTCTAGATAAAAAGAAGTACTCATTGATGACTCATTTGGTCGTTAAACCCGGGTAGGCAGGCAGAGGCATACCTGGGACCCCTCACACCTTCCAGGGTGCCTGGGAAGGCGAACACCTACTGATTCTCAGAAGTCATGGTTCATGGGCTCCAGGCCCACAGCTTTTTTGCTATTTTGCCTTCACATAAAACACAGCTTCAACCACAGAATCTTTGGTCATTGTACTTCATGGACATTGGTATCTTTGTTCTTATTCTAAGATAGATGCTAAAATTATTTTAAAATTCACCTTTCTCTAAAATATGTATCCACTTATCTCCCTCCAAATGCATTATATTCCCCACCACCCTGCTGCAAATGGACCTGAAATTCTGAACATGGGACTAGAGGAAAGGGGGATTTTCTGCTTTCTCTTCCCCTGAGCTCATGCTCTTCCCCTGGGGACAGAGGCTGATGTTTGTTGATTCTCTAACCTAAGCTGTATTTAGTATTTATAAGAACCTTACTTTGGTATTATTTCTGCTCAGAAGAATTAAATATCTTATCTGATGTGGTGGCACACACCTGTAATCCCAATCCTGGGGGAGCTGAGACAGGAGAATCTCAGGTTTGAGGCCAGCCTCAGCGACTTAGAGGCTCTCAGCAATCTACTGAGACTCTGTTTCAAAAACAAAACTTTTAAAGAGCTGGGGTGTATGTAGGTCAGAGATAGAAGGCCCCTGAGTTCAGTCCCCAGTACCACAAGCAGGGTAGTACCTTATCTCATTCTTCCAGCTTAGAGTACAGGGCTGAGCCATGCACACCCCAGGTCCCACCAGTTCCCAACACTGTCTGGCGTTTCTGCTCTTTCTTTTCAACTTTATTTAAACAGTTTTAGGCCATGCTAATTGTCTTTAGAGAGATGCTCAAAAATAGGATCAACAAGTAACGGTATCCTTGTTTCAGACACTGAGACTTTAAAGTTTCGTTCTACCCCTCCTTTTTTGTTGTTTTTTTAAGCATTAAATTGAAGCTGGGAGTGGGGTGGATGCCAAGAGTCCACCATGTCTTCAGGGACCCATTCAAAGAAATCCAAGCTGTCCATTGGCTTAGCCTTTCCTTCTCCAAGACCTGAATTCAGAGTGGTTTGATTTTATTACTTGTGATTAGGAGAGTTTATTATATAGAAACAAACCCTAGGAGGAACCTGGAAATCATCCCCAGCTGGAGGGACCCAGGAATGAAACGAGTGAGAAGCATCCTGGACAGGAAGACCCTGAGAGAAGTTATTTTTAGAAGGGTAATGATCGCTTTGGGGCTAAATATGTCATTTAGTCTCCTCAGTTTGTTTAGAATGAAACTAAAAAAATTTTTTTTGTAATCTGACACATAAAAAACAAGCAAAATAAACACATATGATTCCATGCACCTAGAATGGAAATATATACTTGACATATGAACTCCAAGCCCTTTTTCTCTGCAAATATAATTTAACATAAATACCGTCATGGTATAGCACATCTTTGAAACTTGTTTTCCAATTTAATATCATGAATAACTATTGATGCAAATAAAGAATTATCTATACATAACAGTTATGCATATATGCGGTATGATACTGTGTTCTCTACCATAAGTTATTCAACTTGTTTTTTAGGATTAGACAAATGAGACTATTTTCAGTTTTTAAACTGTGAATAATGATACATTGAATGTCAGCCAAATCTTTTTGCGTAAGGGAAAAAATGAGAGGTAACAATACAATCTGGAAACGACATTGTTCATTTATATTAAAGGTATAAACATCTTTAAAGATTTTGATAGGTGTTTCCCAGCTATTTTTCTGAAAATGGTGCCAAGGTAAATTTATGATGTATGACTGTGTCTACTTCCCTAAACCCACGGATTGGTAGAAATAAAATTTATTTTATGTTTTAACATGCATTTTATTAGTAGTAACAGTGAATCACCTTGCTATACATATTGACTATATATTGACTATATATATGAATATTTATCCTTTATAAATTGCTCATCATCTCTTTTTTCTCAGTGATTTTTCTTCCCTAGTACTGGCCTATTATTTCCTCATTTGTAGAGACTCTTACTATTATAAATACAGTGCTGTCTTACATGTTGCCGGTATTCCTTCCAGTTCATCTTCTTTTTCTTTTTAATTCTGCTTCTGATGTTTCAAGCCACAAACTGAAGTTTCATAATGTATGTGTATTCAAAGCTATCAGCATTTCCTTATTTACTTTTTCCTTTTTATTTCAGGCTTAGACCATACTGCAGATATTAAGTCACCTTTGAAAAAGTCAGCCCTAATGCAATGCGAGCAGTCTAGGAACTCATTCAGAGTGTCCACGTGTCTGTTTATGGCGCTGATTAGCACACCACACTTCTATCTGGAACCCCATTCTTCCACACTTTTAGTCAGGGCGCCATGCTATCAAATATCAATCATAGCTGTCTTGGCAATTTTTCAGAAAAATAAATTTAATGGAATAGCTTTCAATTCTAAGATTTCCCACCACATTTTTTCTTAAATGTTTGGTCCCGCTACTCTTTGCCTTTATTAGTATCTAATAAAACTGGGTGTCATATTATATATTCTGTTATTTTAAATTTAATATGTCAATATTAAATGGTGTTGTGCAAAGATCGCTATTACTTCCAGATGTCCTCCTGCCCGGCAAGTTGGAAGCTCTCTAGTGGATGGTGTACGTTTGCTACATTTGAAACTAAAAGGGAAAGAAGGGTCCCAGCCCAGAAAACCAAAGGCTAAGAGTTCTGGTAGAACCACTATCCCTTCTCGCCTACATTCAGATCTTGTGCCTGGATTACAAAGATTGCTGGCAAAGTACTCAAAAAATCGGCTCGCCACGCTCATGAAATCGGCATTCACTTAATGGACTCAAAGAACTTCGCTAGTGGAAAGTTTTTGTACCCACAAAAATGGCGGTGCCCCACATTAGAAGTCTAGATGGCGCAAGGAGACATGTTTTGTTTGTTTGTTTCAGGTTTCCACACGCGGTTATTACTGCTCTGCCAGATCTGTGGAGAACACAGACAAAGGCACGTCTCAGCTGGCGCCCACAGAAGCTCTGGAAATGTGCACCTATAAAAGGCCGGCGTTTCCTGAACTGGTGGCTGCTCTATTCAACAGACCATTAAGAGCCCATTTGAAGGACCTCTTGCAAACGCATGTGCTGCAGGTACTTAAAGCAGAACAAGAAACACAACACAACCCCAAAGCGGACCAGCATCTACCAAAACGTACACAGAAAAAAAAGGCCCTCCCCCCCAGCCCGAATTTCCTCCAACACTAACACTCTTACAAAGAACAGGTAATGTGACCACGCCGCCCCACTTCCAACCCCGGCCCCGGTCCACACCCTGCTGCCCTCCGAGTATCCATCACCGGGCCAGGCCAGGCAAATGAACTTTTAATCAATAACAGCTACTGTTTCTTGTACCAGGACTGTTTATGATTTAAAAGGGGGGAAATTAAATCAATCCCGATGTGAATGTTTTCCCTCTTGAAGAGAAAAAGCAACACCCTCTGTCGAGGAAAAGGGCGTGGTTTCACGTGTTTAAAATACATTAAAATGAATTTAAAATTGTTTTCATGCACATTGGCTCTCGGTGGAATGGGAGCTCCGTGGGATACGATAGATCGATGGCCATGTGTTTTAAATCTTCATCTTTACGCCACTCTATTTCCTATTCACCTCCAAGTCCACACACTGGTATAGACTAATAGAATTGAGAGATAACGGAGGGGACAGATGCGCAAAGCCGGAGCCTTGGGAGACTGGCTGCAGAAGCCGTTCCACCTTGGGTACCAGGACCGGCCACTTGGGAAGCTGTAGGGGAAACGCCAACACCAGCAGGTAGTGGGGCAATGCTGGTATTTGAGGTCAACTATGGTGAGAGACCTATGACATGAATCCGACAAAAGTAGGTCACCCCTTCCCCTCTCCAGCGCCAAGGGGCAGCTTCTGTCTGGAATCTCCAGGGTCCTACTGAAAATGTATGTGAACTTCAGTACCCAAGTCTTCAACCCACCCTCAAGCTCGGCTTCCTTCCTCCACGATTCTTCCATCCCTCTAGGCCACGTCGGTGTAGGTCTCCCAGAACTCCACAGATCCTCAGAACACCGGCGGCCGGTATTATTAGGTCCTGTGTCCTGAGTCTCCCTCTAGCCAGAGAGAAGTCAAACTGGACTCTTTATGAAGCCTGCTGCGTGATTTCGGCATGTTTGCACAAAACCAGAAATAACTTCCCTGAAGATGATTGAAATGGAACCATCTCTCACCTAATTGGGCAAAGCGACACCAGCGTAGACCGATCTTAGAGAGTAACGCGCTGGGGGATGATGGGAGCGATTTCTTGACTGTTTTCTTTTGCAGTTTGCTGAAATGGAACACATCGATCCTGTCTTGATTATTTATAAAACCTCAACGTCGACGGGGTGGGGCGAACTAATGAAACCAGGCACAGGAACGCGGACGTGTCCGCTTCTGAACTGCGGGCGCTGGACATGCGTTAGTCTTGTAACTCTCAGGCACTGACAAAGTGAGTTTTCTGCCTCCAGCCGCTGTTGGTGCAGGGCAAGCATTTGCACCTAATTACTCACCACCGCAACTGACAGCCAGGGAGGATTCAGCAAAGAAGCCTACGTGTGGGGGGAGGGATGCTGGGAACTGCACGCCCAGGGTGTTCTACCTCCGAGCAACACGCCGGCCCTTTTCATTTTATTTATTTAGTTTGGTTTTGTTTTGTTTTGAAACAGGGTCTCACTAAGTTGCTGAGAGGGTCTTGCCAAGTTGCTGAGGCTGGCCTTAAACCTGTGATCCTCCTGTCTCAGCCTCCCAAGTACTGGGATTATAGGTGTGTACCACCGTGCCTGGCAGAAGCTCACATTTTTTGAAGAACCAGAATACTGAGCTCTCATAGGTATTGTTCAAAGAATATGGTAAGAACTGAAAGTCCTCAGATAATAACTACCGTGTGACTGATGGTATGAAAGTCCCTGTACTATTTAATATATATATTTATTTATTTATTCACTCATTTATTTATTTTTTGGTGGTACTAGGGGTGGAACCCAGAGTCTTTCTACCTCCGGGCTATACTCCCAGACCTATTTTATATTTTATTTGGAAACAGGGTCTCACTAAGTAGCTGAGGCTGGCTTTGAACCTGCGCGATCCTCCTGTCTCAGCCTCCCAAGCTCGGGGATTACAAGCGTGCACCACCACGCCCGGTCTATTTAATATATTTAATATTAGGGCATAGTTATTTCCCATATATCCCTGATGAGGAAACCAAGTCTCCCAAGGATCAAATGTCTTGTTCAAAGACACTTAGGTTATTATTCAGAAGGTCAAAATTTGAATTCAGGTCTATGGCAAAATACCAGGTTATTTTTATTTTTTCTAAGAAATACCTTTCCGGGCTGGGTGTGGTAGCGCGCTTGTAATCCCAGGACTTGGCGGGGGTGGGGGTGAGGGGTGGCTCGGACAGAAGGATCGCAGGTTTGAGGCCAGCCTGAAAAACTTAGTGGCACTTTCAGCTACCTAGTGAGACTGTTTCAAAACCAAAATAAGAAGGGTGGGGAGTACAGCTCAGAGGTAGAAGGACCCTGGATTCAATCCCTAGTGTATGAAAAGAACACATGAGAAGGTAGGGAAAAAGACTTTTGTGGAAAGTACAGGAAGAAGTTTGATCTCTATTGCATAGCATTTTAACTCAATGTGACGATAAAAGGCTCCATGACCGTCAGTCCCACCAACCCTGGGTGTCTGTGCTCCTCACAGACAGCCGAGCTTTGTTTCATGCTCAGAACTCCTCCAGGAGCCAATGGTGGTCGCCGGCACCCGCTGTGGACCATCTCCTGGCGCCTCTGTAGCTGCTAGGTGCCCAGTGGATCCTGGATCCTCTCTGTGAGGAAACCAGCTCTACTTCTCACAAACAGGAGACAGCCCTGTAGTTTCCCGTGCGCCATATTTGGCCTTCCGTGCTCTAAAGCTGCCCTGAATCCCCGTGTCTCTGGCCGGGGAAGGGCGCCCCTCTTCCCTCAGTGCTGGGTCCCGTGTCTGGGACAAGGTCTGTGCGGGACTCCATGCTCTCCCTGTCCCCCTGCGTCCTCTGAGAACCCAGCAACACAAGTAGCTCCGACTCCTTCCCCAGCCTTTACTCATTGGCCAAAACCTGCGTGCTGTGCACACGAGAGCCCAGTCATCCCGACTGGGTGGAGGCTGCGGGTCTGAAAGGAGTTCCTGTGCGTCGTCAGCCTTATGACTTACGTTGTGAAATGGTCCAGGCACAATGTTAGAGGAACCTGGTTTTGAATACAGAAGCAAGAGCGCCTATACTTTCCCTTAACCTGTCTGCAGCCTTGGGTGTGAATTTAAATGTGAGAGTGTGTTATAGTTAGATTTAAAATGTCCCCTAATTTACTATTTAATAATAATAAATTAATGAGCATTTATCGATGTTTGTATTGAGTCATGAGGTGGTGGTCTAGGCTGGTAGAGTGTGGCCAGAGGAGGGCTGCGGCCCTGGAGATGATGTGCGCTTCCTCCTCCCTCCGCTTCTGACCTCCGTGGCGCAGGGGCACTGTCCATGTGCGCTCCGCCTCCCCTCTTCCTGCCGCCATGCCCTGAGATCTGCGGTCCTGGCCTCACGTGGACTCACCCTGAAATCAGAAGATAATAAATCATTTTTCTTTCTTTCTTTCTTTTTGTATTTTTCGTTATGGGGATTAAGCCCAGGGACATTCTACCTCTGAGTTATACCCCAGCCCTATTTTTTATTCTTTGAGACAGGGTCTCACTAAGTAGCTGAGGCTGGCCGCAAACCTGCGAACCTCCGGTCTCAGCCTCCCAAGCACTGGAAGTCTTCTTTTTTCTAAGTTTTGTGCTCAGTCTTTTAGATTATGGCGGCCAGAGTGCTGAGCAGAACAGTGTTCTCAGGCTTCACCCACGGGTGATGAGCCGTCTGAAAATGCAGTCCTTGGTGTGTCCAGCTCTAGGGAGAGAGCTAGAGGTTTCTGTTACCAAGGCCACCGCTGGAGTTCAGTGCCATGGACACTGTGAGCATTTCATATATAGAACTGAGTGACTTAGAGGAAAGGGTGTTTGAAAAACAGAAGAGAAAGAGAAACGCTCACTGTAGTCCTACCATTCGACCTGGAGAGGACCAGCGAGGACCTGCCCCAAGCCCTCCTTTTATAGAGCCTGCACTTCAGCAGGTCTTCAGAATTGTCCAGCCCCCTCCCAGGCAGAGCCATTCAAGATTCACCAGCTGACCCGGTGGTACAGTGGTATCGGGTATCCCAGGGCCATTCTGCCTCTGAGCTACATCCCAGCTCTATTTTATTTTTTATTTGGAAACAAGGTCTCACTCTGTTGTGCAAGGCCTCACTAAGCTGCCAAGGCTGGCCACAAACCTGCGATCCCCTCGTCTCAGCCTCCGAAGTGCTGGGATTACAGGTGCGCGCCACCGCGCCCGGCCCCCTATAGACAAAGCCCACGCTGCCTGTAAAGTATGTCTTCCGTCACTTCCCACGGACACCAGGAATTAAGCTTCTTTTGTTATTTTTCATTTCTAGTGTTAGGACTGACTACATTTCACCAATTACCCGCCTGCAGGGCTTTTGTTTCTGTTGTCTGTTTCGTGGTACTGGGGACTGAACCCTCTGAGCTACATCCCCAGTCCTATTTTATTGTTTCTTTGAGACAGGGTTTTGCTAAGTGACTGTAACCTAGCCTCGGACATTTTTATTTATTTTCTGCTGTACTAGGGATGGAACCCAGGGGCAGTCTACCTCTGAACTATACCCCCAGTCCTAATTTTTAGTCTTTTTATTTTATTTTTTTAATTTATTTACTTATTTTCGCGGGTCTGGGGATGCAACCCAGGGGCATTGACCTCTGAGCTACACCTTCTGCCCTCTTTTTTATTCTTTTTACTTTGAAACAGGGTCTCACTAAGTTGCAGAAGGCCTCACAAAGTAGCTGAGGCTGCCCACAAACCGCAATCCTCCAGTCTCAGCCTCCTGAATGCTGGGATTACAAGTGTGCGCCACCACGCCCTGCTATTTTTTTCTTTTGAAACAACATCTCAGTCTCACTGAGTTGTGAAGGGCCTAAGTAGCTGAGGCTGTCCACGAA
Organism: Muscardinus avellanarius; assembly: GCF_963383645.1. Lineage (NCBI taxonomy): Eukaryota > Metazoa > Chordata > Mammalia > Rodentia > Gliridae > Muscardinus > Muscardinus avellanarius. Next base: position 114,480,112 of record NC_137793.1, read on the forward strand.
CCGCGATCCTCCCGTCTCAGCCTCCCAAATGCTGGGATTACAAGCGTGCGCCACCACGCCCGGCTCACCTCAGACCTTTGATCCACCTGTCTGAGCCTCCCAGGTACTGGGGTTACAGGCGTGCACCACTGCACCTGGCTTCTAGAGTATTCTTTTAATCGATCTGCTACAGTGCTGGTGACTTACTAGAGTGTGAGGAAGGCTGGTGCGCTGTGCTCACAATCCTGGAGAAAGACGAGGCTCTTCTGGTAAGAGAGAAGACCGTGCGTTCCATCTCTTTGTCTTCCATTTTTGTTGTTGTTGTCGTTCATTATTTTTCTTGGATCCGTGTCTCAGGAAAGACCTGTCTGTTTACCTCAAGGCCTCCTCGCCACCCAGGTTCAAGGGCAGAGCAGGTCCACCGCTGGGTTGAGCATCACCTCTAGGGCCGCGCGCTCCCAGGCCTGAGTTCCTTCGTCTGGTCCTTGCCACGGGAGTGTTGCACACAGAGTCGGCCTCTGGCATCCTCCCCATCCCATCTCATTTGCTTCTCATTAAGTCTGGCGTTCTTCTGAGAATACTTTAATAAGTACCTTTGATCCCTCTATTTTTCAAGGATTTCTCCGTTTCTTCCAAACACTGAGCTGACAGATTCCTGGGAGCAGCCAGTCCCACTCAGAGACACTGAGGCTGATGATATCATCCAAACACCGGGAAGGCCTTTTGGGGGACCCTTGGGAGCAGGGGTGGCCGGGAGCCACATTGGTCCAGTCGTCCTTTATTTCTCTGGAAGTGAGTCAGGGAAGACAGAATTTGCAACCACATGGGCCTCGCTTTCTGCAAATAAAATGTTCTCACAAACAATGGGCTTTTATGAAAGTGCCAGCCACCGTGGGGTGCCTCTTCCCCCTCTCTGGTCCAGGCTCTTCCAACTTCTTACTAAAACCTCTCTTCCTAGCTTCGCTAGGGTTTTCTGAGTCAACATTGAGGTCCTGAGCTCTTCCATCTGTACAGAAGCACCCATCAAGCTCCCCGGGACGGTGAAGACCAGCCCCATGAGCATTCCAGTGGAGAAGCAAAGGTGTCACTGAGTTACAAATGCCATGGTGAAGCCAGCTAGGCCTTGGGGCTTCTGGAACCAGCTCTGCCGTCCCCTGTGCTGGGTCTTTGAGGCCCTTGTTAAGTGCATTTTGAGGTTTTAGATTCCTCATTTGCACAAGGAAGGAGTTAGAACTATCAGAAATTTTCATATCTTCCCAAGGGTGAATTGCAGTTTTAATGAGAGAGGAATAATGTAATTAATTTGGAAAAAGAAGCTTAATGGGGCAATATATTTTTTTGTATTTGGAAAATAACATTTGGGTGCCTTTTCATAGTATAAACTATGCAAAATACAGCTTGGTAACATAGTTTTAGTGGTGAGGCATAGGTTTCAGGAGCTTGTGTGATTGCAGAATAAAATAATCAGCTTTGCTGCGTTGACGTGCCATGGCTCTGGCACAAACTGGAGGTGGCTGGAGCTGCACTGCTCCGGGCTCCACCTCCTCCCAAGTGATTTTGGTCACTTCACTTTCCCGTCTTCAGCTACAGATTCACAATCCAAACAACTAAACTAAGCACACTGAAATCCCCAGGGATGGTAAAGTGCCTCCTGCATATTGCATGTTAAAGGTGAAGTATGCAGTGTACTTCGCTGCAGAGCTGACACCAGGCTGATCCTTCCTGATGGCATAAATATGATGGTGCCTGCTAGGTCTACAGGATGACCAGGCACCCTGCTTGAGTTCTGATTACTTAATATGATCTGTGTCCTAGTCTGTTTGTGTTGCTATAACAAAATACCACACTCTGGGTAATCTGTAAAGAATAGAAGCTGGTTCCTTACAGTTCTGGGGGCTGGAGAATCCAAGAGAGGCACCGGGGAAGGTCCAATCTCTGCTTCCACGTGGGCACCTTGGAAGCCGTGTCTTCCATGGCGGATGGATGCTAGGCCCTGCAGTGCAGGATGGCAGATGGCGAGCTCAGTGGGTGGGAAGCCTCTTCTCTGACTCACACATCAGGGAGGGGTCCTCTGAGCTTCATCACCAGACACGGTCACGTTGGCCATCAAGTCTCGACACCTGAGTTTTGGAGGGGACACGTTCATACCCTCGCAACAATTTCTTCCTCACTGTCCCACCAGATCTTCAATCATAACGCTGAGTTAAGATTCTGAGTTGAGACAAGTTGTATCAAGTGTTGGCCTGAGGGTATAGCTCAGTGATAGAGTATGTTCCTAGGCCCTGTGCTCAATCCTCAGCACAGCAAATGACATTTGAAAGGGCTGAGGGGAAGGAGGTTATATTAATTCTCCTGGACCTGCTTCTCCATTTACAACATGGGAATAATAGTTGACGATTCCGTGAGATTATTGTATATGGAATATCCCATGGAAGTGTCCCATGGTGCTGTTCCCTTCCTGGAATTGTTGGGAAAGTTTTTACTGTGGAATAGACTTCAACGTCATCAACAGGGTTAGAGTGCTCTATGCCCAGGCACTCCTATAGACATGGTGAAGACATGGAACAATTAAAAACCATGGAGAGATAAGAGGAATACTTCTAGTGTTCTACAACATAGCAGGGTGACTATTGTTAATGACAATTTGTTATACCTTTTTTTGGTGGTTCTGGAAATGAATTCAGGGGTACTCTCCCTCCAAATTACACCCCATCTCTCTTTTGTTTTGTTTTGTTTTTGTTTTCTGGTGGTACTAGGATTTCTGGAAGCCCTTCTACCTCTGGGCTACACTCCCAGACCTATTTTTATACTTTTTAAAATTTGGAAACAGGGTCTCTTAAGCCAGCGCAGCTGGCTTCAAACCTGCGCCATCCTCTTGTCTCCGCCTCCCAAGCGCGGGGATCACAGCGTGCGCCACCACGCCCGGCTTGTTGGGTATTTTAATCATAAAAAATACACACATCTACATATAATTTTACCAGGTTAAAAGCACACCTACCTTTAACCTCAGTGTGCTACTTCTAGGAATTTATTCTAAGTAAATGATCAGCCATAACTTATAAACAATAATTTTTGTTAGATTATTCATTATCTAGTTGAGAAAAACTGGAAACAACCAATTATTTTTAAACAAAAGTTTTTATCAGTTTATTTATTTATTTATTTATTTATTTATTTATTTATATGTGGTACTGGGGATGAAACTCGGGGGCATTCTGCCTCTGGGATATATCCCTAGACCTATTTTCAGTTTTATTTTTATTTGGAAGCAGGGTCTCACTAAGTTGCTGAAGCTGGCTTCAAACCTGTAATCTTCCTGTCTCAGCCTCCCAAGCACTGGGATAATAAGTGTGTGCCACCACGCCCAGCTTCATACCAAGCACTGGGATAATAAGTGTGCGCCACCACGCCCGGCTTCATAAAGATAAAAACTGGGAATATGAAAGTTTAAAACCAGAGTTAGATGGACAATATATCCCCTGGTGGCAGACTATGCAATTGTTACAAAGATATTTAATGGCATGGTAGTATACATGATATACCAGTGCACGACATGGAATGCTGTGGTCCCAGTTTGCAGAGAGAGAAAAGGCTCTGGAAGGAAACACACCCGTTACGGTGTTTCTGTCATTCTGAACCTCCTTGTGATCTCCAACAATGCACAATAAAAGTACATTTTAAAAAAGATATAAACAAAGCACTACCTGTTGGCTGTGCCCTGCAGTTGAGCTCTGCAGAAAGTCTGCATGGGTCAGGGTGTGCCCTCTGGAACTGACTGAGCGATCAGAACACCTGCGGGGGCCCCGGAGGACTGAACCCTGCGGCTTCCCTGGGTGCTCCTTACTGGGACTCCTGGCTTCAGAATCGCCACAGCTGACACTCCCCTCTATCCCCTATATCTGTGTCACCGGCTCAACGCCACGACCTTGTATCGAGGACATTCTGGCCTCCTCTCCCACCCCACGCGGCACACACCTGGGAACCAACTGAGCGACTCACTGACTCGCCTCTGGAGGCTGAGACAGGAGGATCGCACAAGTTCGAAGCCAGCCTCAGCTACTTAGTGAGGCTCTCAGCAACTTAGTGAAACCCTGTTTCCAAATAAAATATAAAAATAGGTCTGGGAGGATAGCCTGGAGGTAGAAAGCCTCTGGGTTCCACCCTCAGTATCACCAAAATAAATAAATAAATAAATAAATAAATAAATAAATAATAAAAAATAAAAATAAATTTAAAAAACACCAAAAATGTTGTCCCAATTCATGTCCCTACATCTAACATATGCAAATGATAGTTTTCCAAGAGGAGAATATTTAAAAGCCAAATAAGTTGAATTCTGAATTCTGCTTATTACAGAATTCAATTCAAAGACTAAGAAAGCATCGTAAATCACCTGAGACAGTTTTCCTCTCCCAGCACATAGCTGGGTGACTGGGGGAAATGCAGAAGGAAGACTGAGCAGGCATCCACACCGTCAACGTTGGAACAAATGCTTGACTGGAAAAAATCAGCAGCGTGCTGAAGGGCGTGAGCCTCGGGAAGGCTGCTTGGTGCGTGGCACCGGCACCGAGGTGATGGCGAGGCTGCGCTTGCCCTCTCGAAGCCCCTGCCCCCTCCTCCACGCTGTAATGACAGGGCTTGGCCCGCGTACAGCTCTGATACCTGGGGATGATGTTCCCCACATGGCCAGAGGGAAGCGACTCAGACATGTGTGTTTCTGCGACCAGCCGGGCGCCGTGGGTGCGAACGAAGGCAGCCGCCCGCCGGACTGCAGAAGGTGGATTTGGAGTTACCCTGTCCACGCTAAGTATTCATTAGTAGCTTTAGTAGAAAAATGAAATGTTTTAGTAGGTTTAGTAGAAAAATAAAATGTAGCTTTAGTAGAAAAATAAAATGTTTAGTAGAAAAATAAAATTAGTAGCTTTAGTAGAAAAATGAAATGTTTTAGTAGCTTTAGTAGAAAAATAAAATGTAGCTTTAGTAGAAAAATAAAATGTTTAGTAGAAAAATAAAATTAGTAGCTTTAGTAGAAAAATAAAATGTTTTCCAGACATGCCGGGATCGTTCTATGTAGGATAGTTATATCCATTCTTTACAAATAATATTTCTTCAGATTGCCCAAGGGTACATACACATTGTTTTTGTCAATAATTACAAAACATAAGCAAAGAATATATAGATATCTTACAAACACATCACCTGAAGATACGGTATCATAGTCTCCCTCACGGTTTGTTTACTTTAGTCCTTTTTCCTCTTATGAGCCTTGTTATTTTGCATAATTAAAGCTGGATGTAGTTTTAGGCATATGTATTATGTGTTTTATGTCTCACATTTTCACAAGATACCTTACAAACATTTTGACATCATTCTCTAAAAATGTGCTATTCTACAGGTGTCTAATATTTCTCTGTGCACTAAAGTGTCTTCAATGGTCCCACTGTTGAGCATTGGCTCTGCTTCTATTTTACCGATATCAGTAACCACGTAATGAACATTTTCTAAGAGAGATTTCTGCTACATTTCTGACAATTTCGTTAGGGTCAGCTGTTCTAAAAATATGTATTTTTTTTCTGGGAAAAAAAAAAAACTTGACAACTAAAGCTGGAAACTAAAAGCTTATTCTTGCTTCTGCCTGTATGTTGAAGGGCCATCACGTCCTTTCTTACAGATTCTATTTTCTTTTTGTGTGTGTCCATTTGTTTTTAAAATAATGGGCTTGGCCAGGCATGGTGGTGCACGCTTGTAATCCCTGCACTTGGGAGGCTGAGACAGGAGGATCACACAGGTTGGAAGCCAGCCTCAGCTACTTAGTAACGCTCTCAGCAACTTAGTGAGATACTGTTTCCAAATAAAGTATAAAAAAATAGGTCTGGGAGTGTAGCCCGGGGGTAGAAAAGCCCCTGGGTTCCACCCCCAGGACCACCAATAATAATAATAATAATAATAATAATAATAATAATAATATAATAGGCGTGGCATCAGAGATTTCACTTTGAGAAGATTCCTCTACCTCTCCTGGTCATTTTTGCAAACCCCAGCACCCATTCCTGACATATAAAACTTGCCCATGGCCCGGAGCAGCCCTCTCGCCGATCCTCAAGTTTCATCCGGCTGGCCCTGGATGCTGAGGCTGCTTCCTGGAACGCAGGCTCTTCTCCCTCAGATCCTGTTTGATCCCAGCTTGCGTCACCTGGCGTGTAATGGAAAACCAAAGGTGTGGGTCCCCGCAGCTCTGGGACGCGCCGCCTTCTGATCCTGCTCTGTGTGAGACTCACACCTGCATCACATTTACTTAGAAGTCAAAGAAAAACCCCCCAACCATGTCCAGAGTCAGGAAGGACCATGGGATTGGTTCAAGCTCGTGAATTATTACTCTTGAAAATGAAATGAAAGGGAAGCGGGGCTACTGCACGCTCAGAGCCCACGTGAAGGCAACAAGGTTCACCAGGAGGAGTTGGCAGTGGAGTTAGGAGACTGCGTTCCCATATCCGTCGGATGACTTTATGAAAGTGTATTAACTCCATGGGCCCCGTAACACCCAATAGAAAGTAGAAATTAATATTAGCAGCCCAGTACAGTGGGCCACATCTGTCATCTCAGTACTTGGAAGGCTGAGAGAGGAGGATCACAGTTTCGAGGCCAGTCTTAGCAACTTAGCGAGACTCTGTTTTGGCCAGCCTCGGCTACTTAGTGAGGCCCTCTGCAACTCAGTGAGACCCTGTTTCAAAATAAAGAATAAAAAACAGGGCAGGGGGGTGTAGCTCAGAGGTAGAATGCCCCTGGGTTCCATCCCCAATACCACAAAAAGAAAAGAGGGCTGAGGGTGTACCTAGGACACCCTTAGATTCAATTGTCAGTACCCCTGCCAAAAAAGAAAAGAAACTAAGATTGCCCACTTCCTTTTGATCACAGCGTAGTCTGCGAAAGCAGAAAAATAAAAAATCCATGCTCAGTATTTTGCATTCCCCAGAGGAAAACAGAGGGCCAGTACTCCTGGAACTAGAACGCAGATAAATCTGGTGTTGCGTTTGACTCCCATGCCTAAATTTACGGCAGCGCTGTTAATTTCTCGTTGGCTTGGAAGCACTCTGATGACACGAGGCGTGTCTCCGAGCACCGCCTCCTTGAAGACACGTCCAGCGGGTGTGCACCAGCACCCCCACTGCACCCTTCGCCTTTTCCCTTCACTCCAGTTCCCCTTCCAGAACTACAAGCTGTGACGTGTTGGCAGGACCAGGGCCGGGAGCATTGGTTAACCATTCCAACAATGGTAGAAGTCTTCGTTTCCAAGCTGGAGCTTGTGTGGCGATGCTAAGTAGCTTTTGTTCTGTTTTTAGCGTACAATGAATGATGTCGAGAGCTCTGCGGGCAGGATAGCATAGGGTCTCATGACTACCCTTTGAAATAGGTATTTTACAGATGAAGACATTAAAGCCTAAAGAAAAAATAGATATGTATATATTTATGTATAATGCTAAGACTCTGCAAACTATGTAAAACTTCAGGCTTTGAGTTTTTTTGCAGATTGCAGTTACTGCCCCCTGGATTAATCATTTAGTGCCTCATTTTAACCTAGCCAACTCGTCTCAAAGTTTAAAATAGAGGAACTTTTCACGAAAAGTGCCCACTTCTCGGTTATTCTCTTCTTTTTCTGCTGGGGAATTAAAACAGCCTGGGTTTTGTTGGACCTGACGGCTTTCACTTTGGCCCGTGCAGGGTTGCACATTTGGTATGGAAATTACCCGGGGAGTATGACTCTTAACCCGGACATGCCGTTCATGCTGGAGCTGGGGGTTTGGAACCGAACCTACCCTTTCATGTTACAGAATGAGCCTCTCATTCTGTGGATTTTTTTTTCTTCTTTTCATTCACTAGAAATGTGTTCCTTTACATTCCTCAGACCTGAAGCACAAGCTCGCCAGGTGAATTTAATTTATCACTCTGCTGACCGCATCGCCACCATGCCCTCCCTCCCTTTTATTTTTAGAGAGGTGGTGTTCTGTTCTGCTGAGATGCTAGTCTGACATTTCTTAATAGAAAAATAATCTTTCATCCAATGATGCTTTAAGGAATATCCTTGAAAAGGAAACTAGCCGGTATGAGAATAAGTGCAAAGTATCTGTGTAAATAATTCATATGATTCGTGTGACTCAAGTTTTTGTTCTTTCTTTTGCAAAAATGCCAAGACCCGAAAGATTAACACCCCAATTAAAATAATTCGTATCATATTTTTGGCAGCTCCGAGATACTTGCTTTCTTAGAGACTTCATCAGCACAACTTGAATCAAGGGAGCTTCGGGACGCCACTCAGGGGTCATTGCCGAGAGTGTGAGGAAAATCGAAACCCCATGAATCAGCTGCGGTCTAGTGGCTCTCGGGAAATGCTCCGAGCCTAGTGAAGACCTGGACCTAAACTGAAAGCTACCCGCACAGACCCACATGTTGTGTAGCTGAGAGAGGCTGAAGTGGGGCATGTTCACAGCCCATCCAAAGAAGAAGCAGGGCATTCTGGGGGCTGAGACACGCCTTGATTCCAGCTGCAGCAGACTCAACAGGTTACTCAGAGGCAACCAGCTGAGTACAAGAGCGCCCCCACAAGAGACTTCCATGCGGGGCACAGTCTCAGTCCACTTTACACATCAAAGCAGAACAAAAGTGGCACCGGCCTGGGCACAGAGCACCGTACAACAATATGGCGTCCTCCAGGCCATGGCGTAAGTCATACCACGTTCTGTTGCCCACGTGAAGGAAATGAACCGAAGGAGAATCTGGGGCAAGAAAAAGCCAAAAGAGCCACTGACGTACAAGATTCCAGGCCAAAGAACAAAAACAGAGTCTTTATCATAAAATTATTAGCACTATTGTATCTTTTCCTTTCAACTACTTTGATCATCTATCCATTTGAATAGTTCATTAACAAATACTTAGTGCCTGTCAGAGAACGGTCCTCCAAGCCCAGGTTCCGTGGTATGACTTGAAGAGATCTCAAAATACAAAATCCCATTGGAAGAGACCACGACCCGCTCAGCCTGGGGGATTCTCCGTATAACGAGCTTTCAGAGCATCTTGACACAGGTGGCCTTTTGGACCACTTTGAGAAATAATTTTACAACTTATAAGACCTTAGATCAATCCCCAAATGGATTGGGAATTGAAAAAGATCTGTTTTATTCCTCAGGAAATTTCAAACTAAAAAGTGATATGGATTTTAGCACTAATGATAAATTATTACCAGCATCATGACAGCTGCTATGCTCTGGGCATGATTTTGGACTGTATTTATGTATCAGTTCAACCAGCCTTCATCTTATTTTATTTAGAAACAGGGTCTCACTAAGTTGCTGAGAGCCTCACTCAGTAGCTGAGGCTGGCTTCGAACCTGCGCGATCCTCCTGTCTCAGCCTCCCAAGCGCGGGGATTATAAGCGTGCGCCACCACGCCCGGCAACCAGCCTTTGTCTTAACACTCCTACTTACAACACTCCAGCTTACAATGAAGGAAGCCATGTGTGTGATGGTTGAATCGTGTATCCAAGGGCGGGAGCTCAGATGTGCTCACCCCAGACAAGGCACACCCTTATTCTGCACTGCGTTTTATCGCCAGAACTGTCGCGGGGCCCCTGGAATTGAATGGGGCATTAGAAGATTCCCTTTTCTGTCTCCTTAAGAATCTTATTTACAGCCGGGCGTGGTGTCCCATGCTTAGAATCCCAGAACTTGGGAGGTTGAGGCAGGAGGATTGCAGTTTTAAGAACAGCCTCAGCAAGAGTGGGACTCTCGGCAAAATGTTTCCAAATAAAAATAAAATAGGGCTGGGGGTGTGACTTGAAGGTAGAATGTCCCTGGGTCCCATGCCCAGCACTCCCACCCCCAAAAAGAATCTCACATTTGATCCTTTACAGGAAAAGTGCTTTTCTTTTAATTTTCGGATGGTCTTTTAATTTAACCCATTAAATTAATGGATTCACTTCATTCTTTCATGACTATTCAACAAATACTTACAAAATACCCCTCATCTTCCAGGTCCTGCTTTGGTTTCTGTGGGGACTGGTGAATGAAGGAGACAAGACCCTCCACCTGCATCGAGCTTAGGTTGGGGGATGAGGAGAGACCGGCCATACAGAAGACAGTGGTGTGGGGATGTGGTGATAGATAGGAAAAGCGCTAGAGAGAAAAGTGGAGAGGCGGAGGCGGGAGGTGGACGGCCTTGGGGAGGGTCCCATGGTGGGGGGTGTCCCAAAGACATTGAGATAGCATCTAGGAGGAGGCCGCTCCTTCTGGGAGGAGGATTCAGGCAGAGCAGAGAACGCAGGCCTAAGATGGGGTGCCCTGGCAAGCGGGGAACCACGGGGCCACCGGGGAGACCGGCAATGACCCGAGTTTCCCAGCTGCCGTGGCTAGCTGTGCTGGCTGTTGCGTTGAGGGTCTCGGGATGTGGCGAGGCAGTTCTGTCTGTGGTTTGAATGTGTCCCCCGAGTCCATGTGTTGGAAGCTTAATCCTCTAATTGGTCTTTACATGACATTTGAAGGTGGGGCCTTGGGGAGTGACTAGGGTTAGATGAGGTCCAGCGGGGGCCCACAGTGGTATTAGTGGCTTTGCAAGAAGCAGCGAGACCACGCTGGCACGCTTGCTCTGTCGCACCCGGCGACGCCCTCGCCATGTTGTGACGCAGCAGAAGGCCCTCCCCTGACTCAGCACCCTGCTCTTAGATGTCCTGGCCTCCAGAGCCGAGCCAAACAAACCTCCATTCTCTGTAGATCTACAGCCCATGGCATCTGTTAGAGCAACAGAGAACAGGCTAAGTTCTGTGGCCTATCTTTCCTAGACTCCGTAACTTTTTATTCCTCAGCTAATGCTCCTGAAACAAGCTCCCCTAATGTTCCCCTGGCCGCGTGTCTCTGCAATTGGAAGGATGACCGTTCTGATGGAAAGCACCACAGGTGAAGCTGGGTTGACAGAATGACAAATAATTGCGTAGGGTCCTCTCAGCGCTGGCTCCAGCCCCTCTCAGGTGCTTTCCTGTACTTGAGAGGCCGGGAAATGGAAAGCACAGTGATCATTTCCAGACGTCCTCGAAGTTACAGTTTCTAAGGTGATTTGGGTCCCAAGTCCACAGACCACTAAAAGGCTTGGGGCAGAAATGAACGAGGGGACATGGTCAAGTAAAAAAGGCAAAACCTTCTAGAAGACGTGGTGAGGGCAGCCAGGAGTGCTGTGAGGTGGGCTGGCATCGCTGGCATCGCGCCGTCACAGGTGCCAAGGGCTGAGCAATCAGCACACAGCAGAGAAATCCTGTTTCTCCTCGGGGCACCGTCCTTGGCCAGGACCCCGGGCTGCTTCCTGGGCCCACTGAGAAATTCTTTATGTTTCTAGTGACCTGCAATAAACGCTAGCTGCTTACATGAGTCCAAGATGGCTGCTGCATCGTCTGCTTTACCTAATCTTTTTTTTTTTTTTGTACCGGGGATGGAACCCAGAGGCATTTGACCTCCAAGCCACACCCCCTGCCCAATTTTGTATTATTTATTTTGAAACAAGGTCTCGCTGAGTTGCGGAGGGCCTCATTAAGTAGCTGAGGCTGGCCGCAAACCACAATTCTCCGGTCTCAGCCTCTCAGATGCTGGGATTACAAGCGTGCGCCACCACGCCCGGCTCCTAATCTTAGTTTTAGGCTCCAGGAAGCTGGGGAAGGGAGAGAAGAAGCGATTTTATTAGTGTTCTGTCCCCCTTCTAAACACTTCCTGGGAGTCCTCACAGGAATTTCACATCTATCTCACTGGCCATAAAAACGTATCCAGTGGCCACACTTAGCTGAGAAGCAGTAGAGAACGAGGAGGTCCATCTGGACACGTTTCCATTTCTGCTGATACAGAGGAGAAGGGAGATTGGGCAGGCAGTTTGCAGTCCCTGCTGCAAAAGGTATAAATTCTTTTAGAGATCTGGCTGTGTACTACTAAGCTGCTTTTCAGAAATGTTTATATTCTCATTAACATAGGAAATGAAAAATATGACACGGGGAAAAAATTAAATGTACATATCTAAATGTTTAGCATAGCCATAAAATTTTCCCTTTGTATCAATAAAAGCTTTCAACAAATATTTGAGGGCAGGACCTGTTCTAGAAAGTGGGACAAAAACAGAAACAAAACAGCTCCCCCCGAGAATCTGGTTGCAAAATGTGCCACCATATAGACTGTGCAATCAATTATCTGGTGCCTGTGGGATTGTTGATAAAAATTGTGATTTGGGTTTTGGAATGGTTGCTCCAAAGCCTTCTTTTCTACATAGATTGTTCAAATGTAGAACCCATAGTCTGTTGAAGGCCCCAGGAATTTATGATCATAAAATCGCATTGCTAGCATATGTTAGCATGTGGAATGCTTATGTGATTAGTCTCTGAAGTGTGCATGTCTCCAGAGATGGGGAAAGGGAGAGTCATGATGGAACCAGCTCATCCAAGAAAGTTGCCCAGTGAATGAGGTTCAAGAAACTTAAAGTGCGAGCTCAGCATCCATGCGGGGACGGGGCACACCTGCAAGTACAGGAGGAGGCGGCTGAGGGCGGGAGCGTTGGGAGAGGGCCATCAGGATGGAGACATCAAGTGGAGGGAAACCTTGGTACGAAGTGGGCCAGACCACAACACTGTTTAAGAGATGGCAGTTGAAGCCTGTTGGCAGAGGGAGTCACGATAAGCATCAGAGCGAGGGTGAGATGGCATTGACACCAACAAAAGACAGAAGAAGAGTCATTAGCACAGTGCCCAGCACCTGCTATCTGTTAAATATAATGACAGTTAGCATCACTCCTTGCGTATAAGCATCGGTCTGGAAGCTGTGTGGAAGGTGGGCAGAGGGGGATGTGATTAGTAAAGAGGACTTGGGCACAGAAAGTGAAGGTTCATATGTTTTCTTTCGTATGTGGAAGTTAGGGGGATCAGGATACGAGAGGGACTTTAACGGAGGCGAAACTCCAGCGGAGCGGTAGAGGCGTCTAGCTAGAGGAGGGTGGCGGTAGGGAAGAGGGAGAACGAATGAATGACGTCATGCATATATGTGAAGCTGCCAGTGCCAATCCGAAGTACCATGCGTGGGGAAGGGGAGGGAGTGGGATGGGAGCTGGGGCTCACCGAGGGCTGTGTGCATGTGTGTCCCTGTCACGCTGAATTACACAGATGGGAGACAACAGTGCAGCAGGAAAAGTATATAAAATACAAAGGACTCTGACAGCTGACAATGGGCACTAAGAGAAGAAGGCAGAGAAATTTTGGAGTAAAACAGCGGTGCTCACTAAAGGTAAGGTGGAGCGACGCATCTCGATTCCACTGTGGGTCCCTGGGCCACTCACTGGCCCCCGCCATTTGGGGCAGGGAGTCCTTTTTTTAGGGAAAAGATGAGGTGCCTTCAGGGATCCAGACAATCATGGCCTCTTGTGCCCCGCGTTTCTATTCCAATTTGAAACAGCAGCATCGTGCCATTTCAAGGGAGGGCCTCTCCACTCAACTTGTGACCAAGTTTCATGCATGCCATTAGGCCGAGTCAGAAACACTGTTAGAACCATGCAGGGAGAAACAGCACCTGCCACCTCGCTGGTGTCCTTTTTTTGTTTGTTTGCTTTTGTTTTGCAACCTGGATGTTATTTCTGCGTGGCTTTGGGATCTCTTAGTTAATGTGCCGAGACATTTGCTGGGACTCCTTTTGTTTAGTCAGCTTTTCCCACCGCTGGGACCAAAGTACCCAACAGCACAACGCAGAGGAGGGAAGGTTTATCTGGGTGCACAGCTGTAGAGGAGGGAAGGTTTATTTGGGTGCACAGCTATAGAGGAGGGAAGGTTTATTTGGGTGCACAGCTGTAGAGGAGGGAAGGTTTATTTGGGTGCACAGCTGCAGGGGTTTCAGCCCCCTGGGCCGGCTCCAGAGTACAAATGGCAGCGGCGGCAGCAGGGTGCATGGATGGATGCTGCACATCATGGAGTCCAGAAGCAAAAAAAAGAGAGAGCCAGGGACGAGGGACCTATGACATCCCCAAGGCCACCTCCTCCCCCACCTGCCTATGTTACCACCTGGTGAATTGGTTCAAATTATTGATCCATCACTGGATTTCTGCATCGATGATATTAGAGCGCTCATGATTCAATTATTTTACCCCTGGACACTTCTGCTTATCAGTACATGATTTCTTCCAGAGGCCGTTCTGTAACCAAGGAGAGCACCTTTCAAGACTGTCACACGAAAACGTTCTTCAAAACCAAATGTTGAAGCCGGACGTGGTGACGCACACTTGCGAGGCTGAGAGAGGAGGGTCACAGGTTTGAGAGCAGCCTCAGCTACTTAGTGAGGCCCTCTGTGATTTAGTGAGACCCTGTTTCAAAATAAAGAATAAAAAATCAGGCTGGGGGTGTAGCTCAGAGGTAGAATGCCCCTGGGTTCAATACACACACACACCAAAAAAAAAAAAAATGTTGCCTTCATCAGCAGTCAAGCAGTCAAGGCTGGTCTCTTGCCTCTGACAGGCAACGAGCTGGCCATGGAGGGGTCTTGCACCCACCTGAACAGGTGAACTGAGACTAGACCAGGTGCCAAGTTCTCAAGGGCACACTGTGTAACTAGCTCACAGAGGGGATGTTGGATGGGGCAGCTTTCCTAGGACTCAAATCCTTGCAATACACTCCCCTTGCTAAAACTCAGACTTTGCATATATGAAAGCTGGCCATTTTGTAAAAGCAGGAGGAATATACAAGTCAGATGCATATTATTAGTTTTGTGTTACTTGCAGCCCATTTTCTCACAAGGCCAGCATAATTGCTTTCAGACTTCGAGCTTGCTGGGCAGGGGATGCGCTCTGCATCTGCAGTGTGACCTGTTCTTTGAGACTCAACTCCAGGTCCACAGATAACAGCCCTGATCTCCTAGCTTCCTAGAGAGTTAAAAGTAGAAAGAGAAGAGAGGCGGGGGTTTTGGCCTCTCCCTGGCTCTGCCCTTTGCTCACCTAAGTCATTTGGTAACGTTAAGCTCTCTTCAATCCCTTTCCCTGCCCCCATACTCAGTAACAGATTTGGTGTCTTTTTTTTTCTAAGAAGTATCAGTGTGTTCTATAGTGTAGTGGAGTTAGATTTAGATTGGAATCTCAGATTTAGATTTGCGGCACAAGTTCACTTAAGCCTTCCAGGGCTTCAGCTCCTGTGTAAAATGGGGCTAACGGTAGGACCCACGGGGCTGATGTAAGGTTGAGTAATATAACAGGGCGCGTAGAGTTCTCATCCCCCTACCCGGAGTTCTATAAATGGTGGAGAAGTCTGTAAATGGTAGAGATGATTAGGTCAATATATAGATCAAAAGTGCATGTTCAGTATGGTCAGCCCATCTAAACCAAGCTACACACGTTTCCAATAACAACTGAGTCTTGGCTAACGATTTTTCATATGAGCCAATGTTCCAGGCAAAGCCATGTCTTTGTCTACAGACGAAGACATGTCTTTGTCTTTCGGCGAGCAGAGAAACAAGACATAATATTTTTAGGGCAGTTCTCACTAATTATTTTTAAATTACATAAAAATTTTGCTGTTTTTCATTAGGCCAATCAGTCCATTCATTCTGAGGTCTTGTCTCCAGCAGTGACGAAGTTTTGCAGGAAACCACTGATCCAGGTCCCTTCCTGTCCGTGCATTAATTTCTCCTTATTCCCTGAAGCTTATACCTATAAAAGCTTTAAAATCTAAGACAAGAGACTCCATTACCTTTTTAAAATTATTCACTTAGCTTTTGTTGCCATGTTATTGAACTAGAAGAACTGTAACCACCCAAACACCATCCAAAAACATGTAAACGTAATTTGCAAGAAATTTCTTGACAGGTCCCTTTGGGCCTATTTGATATAAGCTTAGTAACAGAATGCATTTTAAGTGAGTCTATTTTTCTGGCTAAAACGTCCCGTTTGCTCCTTGTTTATATAAGAACGTGTCATGCCCTCCCGAGGGCAGGATCCTCCCTCTGGGGTGCCCCACTGTAATGGGCCAGCGGTTTTGAGGACTTCCCGAAATCCTCTCCTGACACAGAATCTGCAGAGACCGAAGCAGAGGCAGAGGGGGAAAGGAGACTGCGCTGAGGGCCCGGGTCAGGTGGCTGCTGAGCCTCTACGGCGGTAGGAGCAGAAGCACCAACAGAGGTCAGCAGACCTGGGAGACAACCTACACCAGGCACCTCTTGTGCTGCTCAGCGGATGCTCCCAAGACTCAGAGAGCACGCCAAGCACAGGAGCCTCCCTTCTTTCCCCCCTTTAAGTTCATCTTTCCATCTAGATCTAGATCTGCCCTTCTCAGATACAGCTGTGGTGGTCGGAGCACTCTACGAAAGCCTCCGATGTGCAGTGGACGAGCCCTAAACTCCGCGCCTTCCTGGCTTCATGACCACTCTTGCCTCTCCTTTCTCCATGCTGAGCTCGTCCCTCCGCACAGTCACCACGATTTGCTCTCTCCCGTGTCTCTGCACTGGCTGTTTCTTCTGCCTGGTGAAATCCCACCCATTTGTCAAGGTCCAGTTTGAATAGAGTCCTCAGAAGATATCCCAGTGCCCAGACCTGACCTGGTTACTTTCTCCCTGTGTCCCTGAGCACTGTGTAACAAGCACCCGCACACAGTGGTCTATAATTATTGTTGTAAGCGCCTTTCTCCTATTACAGTCTTACCTTCAAAGGGCAAGAAACATGCTTTATAAATATCACGCACTCCAGTGTTTTAAAACTGGAGAATGAATTAAAGAACAGATGAATGGATTACAAAACTGCGGTGTGCGCACACAACGGAATTTTACTCAGCCATAAAGAAAAACAAGATTATGTCATTTGCAGGAAAATCGATGGAACTAGAGACCACTATGCCCCGTGAGATTAGGCAGGCTCGGAAAGTGCAGGCTCTGGGTGCTTCCCTCATATGTAGGCACTAGAGAGGAGTGCAGAAGGCAAAGAGACTCGGGATAAAGGAGGAAAAACCCCAGCGGAGGGATGGAGGAGTCCGGGGGGGGGGGGCAGGAGGAAGGAGTTCCAGGAAGGCAGCGGTTCAGATAATGCTGTGTACGTATAGGAAGCTATCAACGCCAATCTCAGTAACACGTAGAGGGAGGGGAGGGCGGCGGGTCCAGAGGAAAACACACCAAGCGCTGTGTGCCTGTAGGTGCCTCACTCTGAGCCTCATCGTGATGGATAATTTACAGTGCACTAATAAAAGATATTGTTTTTAAAAAGAGTCACTGACTCAACCCAGATGATAGTTCTGAGAGAAGCCAGCCTACCCAGGAGGGACAGAACCTTACTTCCACTTTGTTTGGCCAAGTTACATCCCAAAGGGATTACAGGGGGCCGATAACAGAGACCCCCAGAGAAAGACTCTCTGTTCACGGCACGGCAAGCACGCCTGGCTGGGATGAAACACTCCCTCTAGTTGCGACCTTCCCATCATGAAAGTGTACCACCGAGAAGACGTATCACGGGTCTCCTGAACAAGAACGAAGGGAGGCCATCAGGGAGGAAGCGGGGCACAGAGGCTCCTTGGCTGAAAAAGGCCAGCGCTGTGGCTGGGGAGACCTTCAGCCTGAGAGCCAGAGGCTCCGGAATGTGCACATCCGCACAGGGAGAGTCTCAGGAGGGTCTCCACTCAGCTCGGCCTGGGCTGCTCTTCCAGGTCCTAGGGCTTTCCGATTCACAGTGGACTGAGTCCAACTGCAGCCCGGCGTGCATCAGAACAAGCCTTAAATCAGAACCGCCCGGTATCCCCCTCCCCCTGGCCCCAGTCCCCCCCCCCCCGCCCGCACCCTCGCTGCAGGCTCATTAAGGTCTTTCCCAGTGCGGAGACGCTGCATTTTGGGGACCGGTGGAGTGTTTGATATTTTCCACTCTGCGCGTCAAGGGCATTTACAGTCGGCGTCAGAATGTTATGTGGGTCTGAGGAGGCACTTTGAAGTGTTTGTGGTCGAGTCCACATGTGCAGGCAAGATGTGCGCCTCCTCCAGATCCAGGATCCCGAGGCTCCAGCTCAGCCCATTCCCAGCGTCATGTGACAAGGAACAACACCACTTAACCCTTTGCTTCTTGGCATAGGCGCTGGTTATTTTTATTATTGCGTTGGGAAGGCAACTTGGTTATCCTGCACCTCGGTTTTGGAGAGTTTGGAAGCCCCTCAGGGCCTCCGGTCACCCCTTCTTGGACCGCATGTGTGTGTGTGTGTGTGGCTGGTTTTGCCACCACTGCATAAACTTGTACGTAGGAATGTATTCCCATGAGAGTGCACAAAGCAAACACACACGGCTTAATACCGTGCAGATGGGGGAAGCAACAGGGCTCCTGAGGGGTTCACACTACTGAGGGGCCATCCAGAGATCCCACAGGCCGCTGACCATCCCTCACCAGGCCCAGGTCTCTGAGGCCCAGCCACCACCCACAGGGAGACCTTACCAAATGATCATGTATGGCCACCCTTCACGTATCGCTCAGCCTAGCCCCTAAAAGTGTGGGGATCTGACCTAAAGACAAAATCACACACAAACTCTCTGTGCTGCTCTGAGAGGAAGTGCTACCACTGACCCGAGGCGCTCCCTCGCTGCATGGTTTGGCTTGTGCAAGGGGGATGTCTCTCCGAGGTGCCTTTCAACCCTGAGGTTCTGCTCTAGCCTGGGAAGGCTCAGTCTTGGTGGGGTGGGCTGGCCTCGAGGTGCAGGTCTCCTCTCAGAGATCCCGGGCGTCAGCCTCTCTGGGGATCAGCTAACTTTCATAAAGCCTTTGGCAATCCAGTGGGAAAAGGAGGTTAAAGGAAACCTGACAGTTTTTTTTTAATTTTTTTATTGGTGCATTGTAGTCGTACATCCTAACGGAGTCCAAGATGGTGGAGGCATGCATGCACACATCACCCAGTGAGCCCTTCCCCAATGCCCGCCGCGTTTCCTCCCCCTCCCTCCTCATGTTTGATAGACTGGTTTTGATATGTTAATAGTTTTCAGGGACACAAAAATGGAGATCTTTTGGGGAAGATACCTTGGGCTCAACTCCACTGCCTAGAGCATTTTAGACAGACTGTGTGTGTGGAAGGGACTGGGGATTGAACCCAGCCGCATTCTACCACTAAGCTACACTCTCCCCCGCACGCACACATGATTTTATTTCTTTTTTGTTTTGTTTTGTTTACAGTACTGGGGATTGAACCCAGGGGCATTCTACCTCCAAGCTACATCTCCAGCCCTATTTTTTATCCTTTATTTTGAAACAGGATCTCATTAAGTTGCAGAGGGCCTCACTAAGCAGCTGAGGCTGGCTATGAACCTATGATCCTCCTGTCTCAGCCTCCCAAAAACTGGGATTACAAGTAGGTGCCACCATGCCTGGCTTTTATTTCTTAATTTGAAACAAGGTCTCACTAAATTGCCAAGGCCGGCTTTGAACCTGAGATCCTCCTGTCTCAGCCTCCCAAGTACTGGGATTACAGGTATAATCCAGCTTGATTAGCCCCTGCAAGAATGGCTATGCTTCTTTATTTTAATTGGGGATCTGTAGAAAGGGAGATGGATGCTTTAATATTAGGGTATTAAAACATTAGTCACAGCTACTACGTACTAGGCAACTGTGTGCTGGCTAATGCATTCTCTTATTTCAAGTTCAGAGTAACTCTATCAGGTGGACACTCCTATTTACACCTAAACCTTAAATGATTCACGCACAAAGACTATATTAGAAAGCGGAGGCTCTGGGACACAGACCCGAGACTTGCTGACTCTATTTAATATCTGTGCCCCAGATCTCCACAGCACAATCCTGCCATTCAAAGTTAGGGTTGATGACCAACTTAGGAGTTATTTCCTAAGATAACTCCTGGGACGCGACACAGCCTTTGTCCTGCATCCCCCGCCCCGCTCTGAGTCAGGAGTGTCCATAATATGTACAGGTGCGGAAGCCCCAGGTCACAACACCTCTCAAGGGCTGCCATGAAAGTCTTCCAGGCGCTTTCCCCAACACAAACAGAACCCTCTCCACTCAGGGGCTTCAGGTCCTTCCCAGCCAGGAATCCCTCCCTCATAGCACACACGCAGACTTCACACATCTCTTCCTTTCTATGCCACAGGCTATGAGCTTTACTGCTTATCAACAATTAAGCCCCCTCCCCCACTGCCCGACATAACAAAAAAAATATTACAAAGAGGGTCCATGCAGAGGAAGTTGGCTTAGCTTACACCATTTGTCAGAACAACTGCTGCTCCTGGTTGCTGTACTTGGGTCCGAATGTCTCTACTACGCAGGGGTTTTGCTCTCCAGTGGAAAGCATTGCCAACGGGAAAGCGCTGAGAGTCGCACGCTGCTCAACTGTCCTATCATGTGAGTGGGTCCCCGGAAGGCTGCTAGCATGGTTTAAGGAGGGGTACACGGTGATTTTTTAATGATTATTATTATTGGTTGGAATGAGAAAGCTTTCTGGTCATTGTGTCCTGGAAATAAAACGCTGGATGTGGAATTGTGCCCAAGACATGTGGTCCTGAAAACTCAGCCCACTGGCTCGCGCTGGACTCCTTCCTACCTTGCACTTAGAGCAGCTACCCCAGGCCCTCAGTGTCTTCAGTGGTGGGGACCGTAAGCAGCCATTCCCCGGCGAGGCTTCCCCCTAACTGGCTGACTCTCCTTAACAGACCTTATTTATTTTGTCTCCAATGTTCCAGAAAGAGGGAGATAGGTGTTTTTTTCTGTTGTTGAATGAATTAAGCCAAGTATTTTTATTTGTTTTAGAGCTGAGTTGGCAGCTGGTTCTCACAGGAGAGGGGATTGGCAGCTAACTCAATTTTAAATTAGGCATTTGTCATGATTCAGCCTACTCATAAACCTAAAAAGAAAAAAAATCCCCAAACTTAAAGGTCAAAACGAACAGAACGCAGATCTGCCTGCTTTTTAAAATTTTAATAAAAAACAGTTGGTGGTCCTTTGCTTGCTAGCCTGTGTTACTGCCCAAGATAGTTAACTTTTTAAAAATTCCTTCATTGTCCCAGATTTTCCATTGTTTTAATTTGTCTGCTGTTTCTCCTTTTTGCTTGGTCGTCGCCCTTGCTCAGTGACTCAGAGCCTTCCTTTCTTACGTCCTCTGTCCTTTTCAACACTGTGTACTCCAGACTCAAAGTCGGGTGGAAACCAGTGGAAAACAAGGCGGTTGGTAGAGGAGTGTGTCCAGCTCACAGCTGACCCGCGGGCGCTTTGCTCCCACCCCGGCAGGCGCACAGCCTGGCCTGGCCGTTTCCTTCTCCGTCTTTGCTGATCTCCCTCTTACCCTCTTTACCCCTCTTCAGTGTCCACGGCTTCCAATCCAGAGGGCGCAAACCGGGCTGTTATTCATTCAGGACCGAGCACACGCCACCCTTAACACTGAGCGCGTTGAGATGGTGTCAGTTAAACACAACCAGAATCTTAAACGCTCAGGGCCTTTTCATAGAGTTTTCTAAATGAGGAATCGATGCCTGGCCCACGCTCGTGAGTAGATAGGATAGGGAGTTCATCCCAGGGGGCCCTGCCTGCTTAGTGTTTGCACAGTGGCATCAGTCTCCATTCCCCTGGACTCAGGCCTGAAGGGCACAGCCACCGGGCTGTCTGTGCTGGGTCATTTTAGTGTACGAGCTGAGTACCTGGGGCTTGAGACCTTGGCACCTAGGCTTAGCTTTTATTTTTTGAGGGGGTGATTGGATCAAGTTTGCAACAAGATCACTGGAGTGTACGACGAGGAAGGAGCCCTCGCAGTCTGCATTCTTTCAAGGCACTTTGTGTTTTCTGCAGCGGTTTATTTCACCTCAGGAGACATTCTCACCAAAAAAGAAAATGAAAATAAAAATATTTCTCAATAGGGAAACACATTGATTAAAAGCAAATGAGCCTGAGTGTGAAACATAACCGTTGCAATTATTTATAAAAACCATTTGACCGCCACGAGTTTGAGTAAGAGAGTGAGTCAGAACCAACTCTCATTTTATAACTTAAATACATGGAAGTATTTCCATTTCCTGTTTAAAGGAATTAGGTAAAAAACTGTACAATATGATGAAGGTTAAATCGTAGGTCTGGGAAGTAGGTCAGAAATCACCCCTCTTTTTACTCTAAGGATTTCAGGGAAAGACAAAGACATCTAAACAAAGAATTACCTTCTCAACCCCTTTTAAAAATATCATGTTGCCAGGCGTGGTGGCGCACGCTGGTAATCCCCGCGCTTGGGAGGCTGAGACAGGAGGATTGCCCAAGTTCGAAGTCAGCCTCAGCTACTTAGTGAGGCTCTCAGCAACTTAGTGAGACCCTGTTTCCAAATAAAAATATAAAATGGGTCCAGGAGTGTAGCCCAGAGGTAGAAAGCCTGTGAGTACCACTCCCAGTACCACCAAAAAAAAAAAAAAAATTGTTAATAAAATCTTTACTCATAAAGATTTGGTGCTGATTTTGCCTTTTATAAAATAATATTCTACAAAAATTGCATGGTAAATTGAATTACCCCCTAGTGTGAAGAAAGATATGGTCTATGATTTCAGTGTTGACAAGGAAAATTAAATAGAAAAACGATTATTCCAGTGAGCTAAATCAATATCAATATTTGTTTTTCTATTATTATTTTGGTGGATCAACTTAATATTCATAAAATAGCAAATTCACATGACAAAGAGAAGAGCGTTGACTTATATATACAAAGAATTCATAGCCAAAATCATACATAGAGGGAAAGTATTGACTCTTTGCCCGTAAAAGCAGGAAGAGGAAGCAGAGGAAATCTGCTCTTACCATTCCTGTTCACTGTTGCACTGAAGATTCTAGCCGTGCCATTATGCATGAAAATGAAACAAAAAAGTAGCCAGATTGGAAAGGAAGACATAAACCACCTTTGTTTATAAATGATATGATATTATAAATACAAAGTCATAAGGAATCCACACCAATAAAGAAAACTATTCAAACAAATAAATCAGCAGTGTGGCAATATACATGATTAATTTACAAAAATATATCAATTTGTTTCTATTTCCTACCAGTGAACGATCTAAAAATGAAATTAGGAAAGCAGTGCCATATATAAGAGCAACAAAAATAAAATGCTTAATAAATTTAACAAAAAACGCGAGTTATACGTAGAAAATTACAAAATATTAAAATAAACTAAAGAAGAAATAAATAAATGAAAATATACCCATGCCTATGAATCAGAAGACTTAATAAGATGGCAGTACTCACTAAAATTTAGTTTC
Organism: Muscardinus avellanarius; assembly: GCF_963383645.1. Taxonomy (NCBI): domain Eukaryota; kingdom Metazoa; phylum Chordata; class Mammalia; order Rodentia; family Gliridae; genus Muscardinus; species Muscardinus avellanarius. Next base: position 114,503,328 of record NC_137793.1, read on the forward strand.
ATGATTCAGTGCAATCCCTACCAAAATTTAACTGCCCTTTCTGGGAATAGAAATTGACAAGCTCAACCTGGAACTTGTAGGATCTCTGTGCCCTTCTGTGAATAACACGTACACATGCACACACACACACACAAAAAAAATCTTGGAAAGAAAAAAGAGAGGACCCATGTGTTCCAATTTCAAAACCCACTATATAACTATGGTCATTAAAACAAGATGGTATTGGCATACAGATGGACAGATGTAGAGTGCAATTCAGAATTCAACAATTTACACATGGTAAATTGATCTTTGACAAGGATGACAAGAAAATTCAGTGGAATGAATAGTCATTTTAACAAATAGTGCCAGGACAACCAAATATTCACATGCAAAAGAATAAAATCTGACTTCTGTCACACACAATAGGCAAGCATCAAATCAAAATACATCATAAATCTAAATTTAAATGTTAAAACAATAAAATTTCTCTAGCAAGTGTAGGGGTAAATTGTTGTGGTCTTGGGCTAGGCGACCAGGCAAATGGCTTCTTACAACACCAAAACCACAGGCAACAAATGAAAAAAGCTGAACTTTATCAAAATTAAAAACATTTTTGAGCCAGGCGTGGTGGCGCACGCTTGTACTCTTAGCATGTGGGAGGCTGAGACAGGAGGATCGCGGTTCACAGACAGTCTCAGCTACTTAATGAGGCCCTTTGCAATTCAGTGAGACCCTGTTTCAAAATAAAGAATAAAAATAGGGCTGGAGGTGTAGCTTGGAGGCAGCATGCCCCTGGCTTCCATCCCCAGTACAGCAAAAAAAAAAAAAAAAAAAAAAAAAATGCATCATAGGATGCTACCAAGAAAGTGAAAAAAAAAAAAAAACATGAAATGTGATATAAATTGGCAAAGTTATTTTGTTGGTTGGTTAGGTGTGTGTGTGTGTGTGTGTGTGTGTGTGTGTGTGTGTGTGTGTATGGTGGTACTGGAGATAGAACCCAGGGACATTCTACCTCTGAATTACAACCTCTAAGCCCCCAGTGGAGGGGCCAGGCTCTCCCTCAATTGCTGAGGCTGGCCTTAAGTTTATAATCCTCCTGTCTCAGCCTCTGGACCAAGAACCTGAAAAGATATTTCCTCAAAAAATACATATATAATGTCTAATGGGCACATAAAAAGATGCTAAACAGCATTAGTCGTGAACACAATTCAGAGCTAGAGTGGTAAAGCTCAGTGGTAAAGAGCCTGCCTAGTATTCATGAGACCCTGGTTTCCATCCCAGTCCCCGCTCCCCACACACACACAGGGAAGGAAATGGCAGCCAGGGGCACAGTGAAGTCCTTCAAACCCACTAAGACGGCTACCATAAGGAAGTTAGACAGTTTACAGTTGGTGGCGAGGAAGGGGAGAGGTTGGAGCCCTGATACGTTGCTGGTAGAAACATAAAATGGTCCAGTCACTGGGGAGAACCGTTTACGGCTCTTCCTGGCAGCCGAGAGGCCAGTGGTTTTGGAACCGAGTCATCGGAGATCAAAGACCGACTCTCTCTTGGGGCCTGCGTGACCTGGGCAGGGCCCCTAACTTTACCTGAGTGTCTTTGCCTGTAAACGAAGCAAAGAACACTTAGCAAATGAGGTTATCGAGAGAATGTGGGGAGGGAGATCACTGAAGAGCGGGCATTATAGGAATCCAGTAAGTGTTCAAATAGCTTCCCCCATACTTTAGATTCGCTCTTTAGAATAGACTGTGGCGAGGGGAATTGTTAGGTCAACTGGTATGAAGATTTTTATGGCCTTTGCTATGCCTTTCCAAGTTGCTTTTAAAAAAGACAAGCAATTTAACCACCTCCATCTTGACTTGGAAGAGCATTTAATTTTCTTTGCTTTTAGTTTGCAATTATAAGATATTTTTATATTTTTGTTGGTGCATTATAGTCTCACATCTTAATGTAGGACGTTGTGCTAGGGATATAAATGCACACAGCACTGGGTGGGCTCTTCCCCCAGCTAATTATAAGGCATTTAAGAAATACATAAAGGTTCAGAAAATACTATATTTGTTTATATACCACTAATAACACAAAACAGATGTTCATTTTGCCATATTTGCCTTAAGCCCTTCTTTTATTTTAAGTATATCATTTCAGATTATTTTGAAAGCCCTTCATTGTTCCCCCTCCTTTTCAAAAGGTAACCATTATTTTATGCTTAATGATCATTTCTGTCAGTTTAATATACATGTGCAAAACACACATGTCCTTGTATGCCTTCCCATGTTTCAAAATTATACAGCAGTACAATTATGCTAAATAAATTTAAAACTCTATCTTATTGTGACTCAAGTTTTCAGTATCATATGTGTTTCATTTATGTTGAAATTTATAGTTGGATAGTGCATTTTGCCTACCAAACATCATTCCTTTGTAGGAGTCGCTCACATTCCCTAGTGTAGAAGAGTGAGGTTTTCACTTTGCTGATGTTACAAACTGAGCTAAAAAAATTAATAATAACCCTTGAGTTTCTCTCCTTGTCAACACGCATGAGGGCTTCTCTGGGCCATACCCAAGATGCAGACTTACTGAGTCTTGATACCCAAGATGCAGACGTACTGAGTCCTGATACCCAAGATGCAGACGTACTGAGTCTTGATACCCAAGATGCAGACGTACTGAGTCTTGACATGTGCAGCTTACATCAACGTTGCAATTGCTCTGGAAAGCTGTCGTACCAAAGTAGAGTCCCCAAGTTATGTCCGGAGTTCCGTTCATTTTTGCCATTCCGATGGGCATTCGGTATCTATTTATGTATGACTGACATTTCCCTGACTTGCAGTCAAGTCAGGCATTTTGTCATATATTTAATAGCCACTTGGGTCTTCTTCCTCCTGTGAATGACTCTTTTATGCCTTTCTCTCATTTCTCCACTGGTTTCTATCTTTGTCTTTTTTGTGTGTGTGTGAGTGTGTTACTGGGGTTCCTGGAAACCCTTCTACCTCCGGGCTACACTCCCAGACCTGTTTTATACATTTTTATTTGGAAACAGGGTCTCTTAAGCCAGAGCGCGGCTGGCTTCGAACCTGCGCGATCCTCCTGTCTCCCCCTCCCAAGCGCGGGGATTACAAGCGTGCGCCACCACGCCGGGCTAGCTTTGTCTTTTAATATATATTAGTTATTTATATATTCTGGATATTTTGTCGATGTGGTAGTGAGTATGCCGCCTTCTTCATTTTTTCTGGGCTCAAGGAAGATTGAATGTCCTGCCTCCTTGGACCGAGGTGCAGCCATCGGCAGGTTCTGCCAAGAGAATTGTGAGTAGACGTGGTACGAGCCACTTCCACGCTACAGCATTTACCTGCTGCCTGTGTGGACCCTCCAGAATTGTCTCCCCCGCTGGCAGGGCTCTCGGTGAAGATGGAGGGGCCGTGCTCCATTAGCCTGGGTCTCTGTGTGCCCACAGTGAACAGCCACCAAGACGGGAACTTTAACGCTTTAACCTTTCTTGCCATGTTTGTATATTGGTGGTAATCCCCCCCCCACCCCCGTCCACCCTTTAATTAAAGATGCAATCCTCCGAGGTCATGGTTCTGTAGAAATGGTCTTTGCTCTAACTGTATACCTTACCTAATCCCAAGACATCATTGCCTGTCTCTGTGAAACTACGTGGCTAGTGTAGTGAGTGACATGTCCTACATACGCACATATGTACGCACACACACACACACACACACACACACACACACACACCGTTTCCCCAACCCATTTGTTGGGATCTTCTCCCTGATTCTGGAACCTGGGCATTCTCCCTTCTCAGCTATAACTTTAAGAGAATATTTCTATATTTTATGCAGCATTTCTAGTTTTTGTATGGGGTGGGATTTCAGACTCTATAGGACATTAATTTCTTAGAACTGTAGATATTTCATTCAACACTTAAAAATGCACATATTTTAAGTCAAGAAAAGAGAAATAGGCATGAATTCCATTTTGTGTTTATTCTAAAAACAAAGCAAAAGTGTGAAACTTCCCTGGCTTACTTGTTTCTGGTCATATTTATCTTTCCTAAGTCGAGCATAGACAAGCTACCTCATTTCCTACTGTGAGAAGAATTTCCAGAGCTTTCAACTTACCGGCATGAAAATACTTTCCAGAGTATTGAACAGTCACTGAATCTCCAGCTAAGTTGATACCCCGAGGCTGCCTAAGGCAAGATCTTCCACTAACAAGTTATGAAACCTTGAACAAGTAATTTAATTTAGGAACATAAATCATATTTACCCCAAAAAGGGCTTGAAAGGGATAAATGAACTAAAACAATACACTTAGTCCAGTGCCTTGTTATAACAGGCACTATGCTAAGCTGTGCTGTACATAGGTTATGCTAGTAGGCTATGCTAGCTCACGCCTGTATTCCTAGTACTCATTAGCTGAAGCAGGAGGATTGTAGGTTCAAGGCCATCTTCAACAACACAGTGAGACCCTGTTTCAAAATAAAAAATAAAATAGTGCTAGGGATGTAGCTCAGAGATAGAATGGCCCTGAGTTCATTTCCCAGTGCCACTAATTAATAATAATAATAATAATAATAATAATAATAATAATAACAATCTGGTGATAATAATGACAATAATATTCTAATGGTACTTGGTCACCAATTCCAGGTGACCCTATAAAACCACAGTTGAGTCAAAACAGATCTTTTATGGCACCAAACTATTTACATATTCTCACGGCGACCCTGGTTATCATTTTAAGGAAGAAGAAGCTCGAACCTACTCTCTGCATCCTTTCTAAGGCGAGGCCAGTGCGTTCGACTATACCATTCTTTGTGTTTCTGTTGAATTTATTTTAGTGCTTGCATTAATTAGTACAGGGGTAAAACGAAAATAGTATCTGACAGTTTGGGGGCACATGTCTGTTTCCTTCGTCTTTTTATCATTCCATGTCTTACCACACATCTAGAAGAAGAGAACGCAGACGGCAGGCTTTGGAAAGTGTCTGCCCCCACAGTGTAGAGATTGTTGAATGACCTTTTTCTACAAATTTTAGGTGGGAAATTCCTAGAATACTCCCTTCCCTGGCTGCCCTTGGAGTTAGTGAAATCTAATCACTGTATCACTTGGCTCCCCCACCCCCCCAAAAAAAGAAAAAAGAAAAGAGTTTTTGTGGAGAGAGTGTGCAGAACCTCAGAAAGTCTTTCTCACACTTTCTTGGGCAAGCTACACACAGCTCACTTACTCATTGTTTATGTGAAAGCCTGGGCCAGTAGCTCTGTCCTGTCTCCTGGGACTGATGCTGATACAGGAAGGATTATCAACTAGTACTGTACATGCCAGGTTACTCAGCATAACTAAGCAAATGTGCTTACTTTCCCAGAAAGTGAGACAAAAAATCTTGGCCAATAACCTATACCGATTTTTACAGTTTTGCCCCATGGATTATGATGGTTTCAGTCCATTTCATTCTCAAACTATTTTGTAAAGTTTCTAGTCTCAACTCTTCTAACTAATACAATCAGAATTCTCTGCTGATTTTTTTAATAAAAATCTCTAGATATGTATAAGAAGTTAATAATGACAAGTTGGATAAATGTCACATCCAAAATTAAATCTTATCACTTTGAGGGGGGGAGTTGGAATAAAAGATTGTGATACACAGTATACAAATTCAGATCCAAACACGAAATGCTCTGGAATCCTTCTTGCAGAGAGTCTGGGAAAATCTGTTATCCTTTTTTTTTTTTTTTTGTGGTGGATTGAACCCAGGGGTATTCTACTTCTGAGATATATTCCCAGCCCTGTTTTATTTTAAAAAAGGGTCTCACTAAGTTGTTGAAGCTATCCCTAAATTGCTGAGACTGTCCTTGAACCTGCGATCATCCTATCTCAGCCTCCCAAGCACTGACATTACAGGCCACAATTGGCTAATTTTAAAGCATCCTTGTAGCTCCTGGAAAATAGAGATATTTCTTTCTCTCTCTCTCTCTCTCTCTCTCTCTCTCTCTCTCTCTCTCTCTCTCTCTCTCTCTCTCTCTCTCACTCTCTCTGCCCTAGGGATTGAACCCAGGTGCATTCTACCTCTAAGCTACACTCTCAGGGTAAAATAGTGTCTCACTAAGTTTCTGAGGCTGTCCTCCAACCTGTGACCCTCCTGTCTCAGTCTCCCAAGTACTGGAATTACAGGCATGCACCACCAGACCAGGCTGCATCCTTCTCTTTTGTAGCACCGCCCAGAGTCCTCTTGTATTTGTTGGGATAACACCAGTTGCTACAACTCCCAAAGTGGCAGACATTTACTCCATCAGGTCTAAATGGGCGTCCCTGCTCTCGGCCGGTTCTCCTCTGTGCTGTGCTTCAAGGACCCAAGGTCCTTCTGTCTTCTGACTCTGCCAACTTCAACCTGTGACTTAGCATTACCATGTCCCTCGGGATCAGCCTCCACAGGGGAAAACGACAGAGCCTGAAGCACAGCAAATATTTACCAAATATTTACAGAACAGACGTTGGAGCAACACACACCACTTCTGCTCAGAGTCCACGGGCTAAAGTCAGTCACAGGCTTAAGAGAAGCTGGAAAACACTCTAACCACAAGTCCAGGGGGGAAAAAAGGAAGAAAAAAAAAACCCTGAGTTTGACAAACAGATGGTTGTATTCAACCACACAGCCACACCATCTCAATCAACCCAATAATTTGAAACTGGAAGTTGACAGTTTTCCTGAGGAAGCTACAGTTCTTTCTCCTCGTTTCTGACTTGTTGCAAGTTGGGGGCAGTGGAAGATCTTCTAGGTGTAGGAGGGGTTCATTCGCATGTAGGCGCTCTTGGCTCATTCGCATGTAGGCGCTCTTGGCTACACGTGCCTTCTCGGCCTTACCGTCACCCACTGGAGAACAGGAGCCAAGACCAGAGAACAGGAAGAGGGCAGCGGGAGCCTGGGCTTCACGCTGGCGCAGGGCGCGGAGGGAGCCGGGCCGCACCTGATGTGGCTCTGACCTCGCACGTGGGGCCCAGTGGAATTGCTGGACACGAACCTGTTATCTCTGTGTAGACTTCGATGAGCATTTCTATTACTTAAGAATTAGAACATCATTTTGATCTCTTCTCCATCTCCGCTGGGCGACTGGTGTCCTCCAGGACCACGTCTCACTGGGAGGCTGCAGCCCCTTTCTCTCTCACTTCCCTGCTTTTGCTGGTCCCGAACACCTCACACTTCTCTTGATTGAATCCCTTACTCTCACCACAGGGTTACTTTGCTTCACTGAAATCCACTTGCACAAAATTAAACCCTGCGAATATACCGTTTCCTACGGCAACCACAACTGGTGGTGTAATCAGAAGTATTTAAGAAACGGAACAAACGGATGCAATTCGGTCATTACTCGACTAGTGAAAGGATACAGAAAATGTGGTACGTATATACAATGCAATACTATGCAGCCATAAAAAGGGATGAAATACTTTGAGACAACATGGATAAAACTGGTGATCATTATATTAAGGGAAATAATACAGGCACCGAAAGACAAGTATCACATGATCTCACAGGTAGGATAAGTCAATCGGTTACCAGTGAATAGGAAAACAGAGTGTGAGCAGAGACCTTGTGTGCGTGCACACACGCATGGTGTGTGTGTGGGGGGCGGGTATTGGGGATGGAGCCCAGGGACATTCTGCCTCCAGGCTATTATTTTTGTTGTTTTATTTTTGAAAGAGGGCCTCACTAAATTGCTGGCACTGGCTGTGAACCTGTGATCCTCCTATCTCAGGCTCCCAAATTCTAGAATCACAAGGGTACGCCACCATGCCCGGCTAGAGACCTTCTTTTGAGTAATAAGGATGTATAAAAGGAAAAATGTCATGATATAAACAAGAAAGTACAAGGGAAGGTGGTTTATTTTTATGTTTTAAGGGTGGAGAAGAACTCAGTCTACGAACACAGGCAAGTAAAGGAGCCAGTAGAGAGACGAGAAAAGTAGGTCTCAGAAACAAGAACTAATGGAATTCAATTGAGAGAGGTCAGATTCAACAACACTGGCTAACTCCTGTGAAAGAACTCTTATTCTGGGGCTGGGAGAGAGAATGAAAGGCTGGCAGAAGGTAACACTGTAACCACTGGTAGAAAACAAGAAGGAGCCAGGAGTGGTGGCACACACCCGGAGTCCCAGGATTGGGAGGCCTAGGCAGGAGGATCCCCGATTCAAGACCAGCCTCAGCCGGGATCGGAGCCTGCCGAGGGGTTAGGCCAGTGCTGGGGCCTCCGAGGCTGGGATTGGAGCCTGCCAAGGGGTTAGGCCGGTGCTGGGGCCAACAGCCGGCATTGGAGCCTTCTGTGAGGCAAGGTCATTATTGAGGCCTCCGAGGCTGGGATCAGAGCCTGCTGAGGGGTTAGGCCGGTGCTGGGGCCAGCGAGGCCGGGATCGGAGCCTGCTGTGAGGCAAGGCCGGTGCTGGGGCCTCTGAGGCCGGGATCAGAGCCTGCTGAGGGGTTAGGCCGGTGCTGGGGCCACTGGCCGGCATCGAAGCCTTCCGTGAGGCAAGGCCGCTACTGAGGCCTCCGAGGCCTGGATCGGAGCCTGCCGAGGGGTTAGGCCAGTGTCAGGGCCAGCGAGGCCAGAACCGGGGCCTCCCATGAGGCAAGGCCGCTGCTTGAGCCAGCGAGGTCTGATCAGTCCACCGGGTAGCCAGGCCACAACTGGGGCCATCAAGTGTGGGATCGGTATTTGCAACGCGGCATGCACAGAGAAATATCGCAGAAAATTAAAACCAGATGCTTCCCCTAATCAACAATAACTAGGAGGAAATGGGCAACAGGAAGTGGTCGAGCTATAGAAAGGGCCCTATAGTGAAGCAATTAAGGTGACCAATCAGAGGGTATGGAATAGGGGAGGATGGAGCCTCTTTAAAAAACAGGAGGTACATAAACATGTATCAAAGTTAATCACCAAATAAGCATGGGATTGAGGGAGGGGGAGGGAATGGGATGGGGGCTGGATGAGGGCTAATTGGATGATGTGTGCTTGTATATCCTCTCAAGTCTTGTATTCCAATGTGATATATGATTACAATGCACCAATAAAAATAAATTTAAAAAAACACATTGAACCCCACTATGTTCTAATTGCAATGTACCAATAAAATAAATTTAAAATTTTTTTAAAAAGACTAGCCTGCGCAATTTGCAGAGCCTCTCAACATCTTAGTGAGACTCTGTTTCAGAATAAAAAATAATAAAAAGGACTGGGAAATAGGATGCCCCAGGCTTCAATCCCCAGTACCACACACAAAACCAAACAAAAGAACAAGGAAGTAGAAGAAGACTTTATCTGAAAGATGCTCTTTTCTGGGTGACATATTATATAGTCATATCTGTTAAGACTGTCTAAAGAGATTTCTTAAGATTTGAAAGAAATAGGAAAGGGGAGCACATTTCAGTGTGCGTGGTTAATTCTGTGGCTTGCACGTCGTGGGGAGTACGAGATGACCAGGACTCACCAGGAGGCTGCATCTCGTACAGCAAGCGTATCTGCGGCCTTGCTACAGAAGGAGAAGGGATTCGAGGTGAAACTCATGTATCTGAGAAGTTCCCACATCTAAGGTGAGAGGCGACGACGAGGGTGTGAGCTGAGCAGACAGAGGTGAGGCTGGACGGGGAGGGGTGCCAGCCTCTTCCACTCATTATGCTCTACTCTGAGCCAAGCACCATGGAAGGTACGCGGAGAGTCCACCAGGAGTAGAAAATAGGCTTCCTACCTTCAAAGAGAAGCGTGGAAGCCGGTCATGGAGGTGCGCGTCTGTAATCCTGGCACTTGTGAGGCCAAGACAGAAAGGTTGCAAGTTCGAGGCCAGCTTTAGCAACTTGGCAAGACTCAGTAACATAGCAGGGCCTTGTTTCAAAATAAAAAATAAAATAAGGGCTGAGGATGTAGCTCAGAAGTGGGATGCCCCTGAGTTCAATCCCCAGTATCGAAAGAAAGAAAGAAAGAAAGAGAGAAAGAAAGAAAGAAAGAAAGAAAGAAAGAAAAGGAAGTATGTAGGCTAGCTAGGAAAGCACAGACACAGGGCAGTGTGGAGTGCAGGAGGTGCTAGTGGAAGGAGACACAGACCTGGGTCTAATCCCGCCTGCCTCCACCTCCACCTTAAACCACACAGCAGGTGATCTGTTTCACCAGCTCCACCCTAGATTCTTTGCTTAGCCGAGAAAAGAGATGAAAGCTAATGATTTCTAAATACCCTTCTTTTATTTTAAAGAGTGCACTTGGAGAAATACCTGGCTGGTGCCGGCCTAAGACAGGCAAAATTGGAGCTGCGCCTAGGGCATCTTGTGGTACCAAAGAGGAAGAGCGGACGGCAGCGCGTCAAGGAATCACAGGAGCCGACCCGAAGGGCCGCGGTCGGAGCAACTGGATCAGCACGGTCAGCAGCAGAGTATTTGTACGTCAACGGCACCATAACGCAACCCAGGACACACAGGACAGACGGATATGGGCGACTGGATGTACCTAACGTATGTGCAGGAGAATCGTCTTCCTTACAGAAGATTCCAAATAGACTATGTAGCTGCTCAGTCCTCCCAGAGGCGAGACTTGGCTCTCCCGCACTCCGCCCGAGAGTCGGCTGGGCTTTGTGACTTGCTCCCAAACAGCAGAATTAGGAAAGAGAAAAATAGGAATGTTTCACCGGAGACACTGGCAAACAGGACTTTCGCCGAGTGAGGAAGGTCCTGAGTCCCAGCGGGGTCTACTGGTCATCACGTAGCCTCAGCACGACGGGATGGGAAGCACGTTCGATCCTGTGGTCTTCTTCCCCCAAACTCATAACTTCAGAGTAATTATGAAAAATATTAAAAAGATAACAAGCCGACTCCGCTCGGAGGACGCTGTGCAGGCTACCTCGCCGGCACTTTCAACACTTTCAAGGTCATTTTAAGAAGGTGCGGGGGCCACGAGGGGCGGTGGGAGACGAGGAGACGGCCACGGCCCAGAGGAAACCGGAGAGACATGACAGCCCAATGCGCTGTGCTAACCTGGATCGGATTCTGGAACAGAAAGGGGCCAGTAATGGAAAACTGGATAAAAACAAAATAAAGGCTGAGGTTTAGTTAATTAAAAAAAAAACCTGATGGTCTCTAAAGCTCTTCCAGCTGGTAGCTATAATAATAGCATTTATAATCTAATTGCTTCAAAACGGTGTGCGTGTTGCTCATGAGGCACCATGAGCCCACGAGGAAAGGGAGCCACTCGAGTGGAAGGCTTTAATCAACTTCTTTTCTCCCTCTTCTTTTTTTCTGTCTTCTGACTTCCTGTATTCGTGCATCTCTGTGATGTCCTCTGTGGTTAGCACAAAGGGCTTTTGAGCAGGACTGGATTAGCAAAAGAAAGTCTCTTCTCTCTGTCACTTCCAGAACCAGCACCATACTCTCTGTCCCCTCTGTCTGTAGTGATGACAGCCAGAGTGAACCAGGTCTCCACCCCCTCTGTGGCCCTGCGAGTCTGGGGTTCCCAGGGGCCCAGCGGCAGCAGCAGCAAGCTAGGAAATTGTTGTCATGGTGATGGTCACAGTGGTGGGCTACCTTCTGCTCATTTGACTTTCCTGGACAACAGTGCCTTTGCTTTGAAAACACACACACACACACACACACACACACACACACACACACATATACACAGAGTTTATGAAGCCCCAATGTGAAATCACGCTGGCTCTGATTCATGACATTTTCCTGGGGCTTTATAATGTTTCTCTTTTCTAAATAAGCAATTTCAGGTCAGGTAAAAATGTGAGTAAATCATGCCCGGCTCTTGTTCCAGATGTATCAATTTCTGTTCATTTTTTTCCCCCTCTTTCATGGCTCGCAGACAATAAAAATAAGCCGGGCCTCGGGGCCGGAGCCGCTCAGAGCGCGCGATACATCCCGGGCCCCGTGCAGGCAACCCGCTTCCCTACCTGCCTCATTACCGACCTCGACATTTTCTCTGGCAATTATCTGAATGTGAGGAATGATTTTGGCACGCCGGAGACCCTGGGAGGATCAAAGCGGCTGATGTGACGGTTCACAAGACGGGGAGGAAGCCAGCGTCCCCACTGCCAACATCAACAGGCCGGCCCTGCCGTCTGGAGAGCCCCGCTGCCAAGCGCCTGCCTGCATTTTCTTGACAGGACCAGCCTAGCGCAGGTCAGGAAAATGATGGCTTTTATCAAGCAGGGGCTGAGGCTCTCTTTGAGGATGGCCAATGTCTCCTCCGAGGGGGACTGCAATACATGTGGTCTTTTAAAGAGAAGGTGTGAATATTTTCATCAACTGGGAAAGAGGTGCCTACATGAGCCTGCGTTTATTTGGAATACATCGGGCGAGGCTGAAAGGGGTGATTATGTTTGTAAAGAAGTTAAGAGCCCGGGCTTTTGCCAGTTACCATTTCATACAGCGTAAGCCAATTCTGACATCTCTGCCTCAGCTCTCCATCAAGAAAACAAAGATAAGTAGCAGGCATGGTGGCACACCCTTGTAATCCCAGTACTTGGGAGGCTGAGACAGGAGGATCGCAAGTTCACAGCCAGCCTCTGCTACTTAGTAAGGCCCTCCACAACTTAGTGAGACCCTGTTTTAAAATAAAGAATTAAAAAATAGGGATGGGGGTGTAGTTCGGAGGTAGAACGCCCCTGGATTCAATCCTCAGTACCACACACAAAAATAAATAAGTAAAAATAAAAATTTCTGGGTGTATAACTTGGAAGCAGAATGCCCCTGGGTTCTATCTCCAGTACCATAAATAAAGAAGTAAATAAAGAAATGCCCTATGCTCTATGCTAAGTACTGATTGATAATGTAAACATAAAGAAACAAACCTGGCTCTGCCCTGGAGGATTTAAATTCTGGTGGGACAGCCACAAACGAGTACCCAGCAGGGTGGAATGTTTTTCTGTCTGGTGCAGTACTGATTGTAAAATGCTTTGGGATTGCAGGAAAAGAAGTCAACTGCCTACCTGCTGGATGGGGTGGTATTTTTGCAGGAGGTAGCCTTTTGTCAGAGCTGAGCAACTGAATTTTTGTGGGGTTTTATGCTTTTTTTTTTAGTGGTGGAGATTGGTGCGGGTGTGGGTGGCAGGCAGATAAGAGGAGAGGACAGGAGGATTCCAAACAGGTGCAATGAAACAGGAAAGGTGCAGAGGAGGCGCCCGAGAGACGGGCTGCAGCTCGCAAACCAGTCACAGGGCGCTTGGTGGAGCAATGTCCCCAGAGGGAGGAGGAACAGCGGGTCCTTGATTGGCCATGGCCATTCCAGGCGTCTGCATTTGTCTTTAAGTAAGAAATGAACCTCTCTAGGAAGAAATCAGCACTGCTATGAATTTGAAATTAGATGGGTACTCTAGAAACTGACTCTGAGAAAATATTCCCCATTCTGCCGCATCTCTGGCCCTTTCCTGCATGACTTAGGGTATTTCCATTATGCATCGCTGTGTCCAGCACACAAGTGTTAACAATAAAAAAACTTACAAACCCAACAAAATCCTCAAAAGTTGTGAGCAATGGGTTTTCCATTCAGAGAGTAATTTTGCCACAAGCTGGATTTTTTTAGGGTAAATTATAATTAAGTTTAATAATTTTTTATGACAAATGGGGTTTACCAACTGAGATTTCTCTTTTAACAAGTCTATTTCCTTAGCTCCATGTGCTTTATTTAAATTAATTTGTGGGTGTGTAGGAGAAATGGGGATTGACCCCAGGGGCGTTCTACCTCGGAGCTACACCTTCAGCCATTTTTATTTTGAAACAGAATTTCTCTTAAGTTACTGCATACTTGCCTTGGGCCTGCAATCCTCCTGTCTTAGCCTCCTAAGTACTGGGATTTCAGGCATGCACCACTATGCCCTGGTATCTATATGTATATATATTTAAAACAATATATTACTTTATATTTATATAAATATATATTACTGGGATTGAACTCAGGGGCACTCTACCTCTGAGCTACACCCGCAGCCCTATTTTACTTTTTATTTGGAAACAGAGTCTCGCTAGGTTGCTGAGGGCCTTGCTAAGTTTCTGAGGCTGGCCTTAACCCCGTGATCCTCCTATCTCAGCCTCCCAAGTACTGGCATTTGGGCTGTGCACCGCCATGCCCAGCCTCTGTGTGCTTGAATGGTAGAGCTGTCACTTGGATCTGTGCCACCAACATGTGAAATATTTCTTACACAATATTTTGGCCCAAAGGCTGTTATTTCAGTCATAGAAGCGCATGAGAAGAAATCTCAACAACAACAAAAAAATAGGCTTTTCAAATATCTTTGAAGTTAAATTTAAACCTTCACTCCACATTTAAGTCACAAATTCTACAAACAATGATTTGCAGAGGCCCCAAATGTCGAGATACTAAGTAACTGGGATGTTAAGGCCACTGTTTCTGCTTTAAAAGCTGTTTTGAAAAGTTCTTTCATCTTTCCCCTCATCCTCTTTTTCTTCTTTTCCTTCCTTCTTCCGTATATACATATGTGTATATATATATATATGTATATATTTATTTATTTTTGAAACAGGGTCTTGCTCGGTTACTGAGAGCCTTGCTATGTTGCTGAGGCTGGCCTTGAACCTGCAATCCTTCTGTCTCTTCCTCCTAAGTACTGGGAATTATAGGCATGTGCCAGCATGTCTGGCTCCATCAATAAATATTTAATGAAGACCTCATCTGTGCTATATACTACAACCAAGGCCCACATTGTGCCCAGCCGTCAAGTATTTACTTGTTTTTTTCTGTTGAAGCTTCACTGTCAATGACGATGGAAAACCCTTGCTCCGAGCGCCTTGCCCAGTGAGTTCTTTTACGACAACCCACTCTTCCGCCAGAGCGCTGCCGGGGCCCAGCCCCTCGGCGGCTTCTGCTGCACTCTTTCAGATCTTCATAACCTCTCTTTTCAGTACACAGTGCCCCCTCCAATGAAAGGCTGTGGGTGATGGTGAGACTTGGTGTCAACCCGGATATCTAAGAACCAGATTTTGGCTATGACCCCTGTGACCCCGCAGTTAAGTCAGGAACTCAAGCTCTCTGCTCTTTGGTTTCTTAAAGTAATATTTTATCAGAAATACTTGCCATAATTATAGAATAAAGACTGAAAAATCATTTGGAGCTCCTTAGAGAAAAATATCAGTGTAAATTACATTTAAAAAGAAAGGAAGCCAGGTGTGGTGGCACACACTTGTAATCTCAGCACTTGGGAGGCTGAGACAGGAGGGTTTTGGTTTCAGACAGCCTCAACTACTTAGTGAGGCCCTTTGCAACTCAATGGGACCCTATTTCAAAATAAAAAATAAAAAAATAGGGCTGGGGGTGTAGCTTGGAGGTAGAGTATTCCTGGGTTCAGTCCCCAGTACCACAAGAAAGAAAGAAAGAAAGAAAGAAAGAAAGAAAGAAAGAAAGAAAGAAAGAAAGAAAGAAAGAAAGAAGGAAGGAAGGAAGGAAGGAAGGAAGGAAAGAAAGAAAGAAAGAAAGAAAGAAAGAAAGAAAGAAAGGAGAAACAGCAATAAAGCCAAGATGGAAGAAAATCGTGTGACTGGACTCATTCCTTCCTCTTTGGAGGTTTTTCACATTTCCTGGGAGCAAAGAAAAAATAAAATTAAATGAACAGTTAAGTGACTTGCAAAGCAGACTATTAAATAAGATTATGCAATTCTTTGCACACGATTACTTAATTAAAGAATCTTGAGGCCGATGGGCAGCCATACTTACGAATCACCAGGAGACAGTGTGGTGCCGTGGGGAGCCGTCTGTGAGACCAGGAACGTCTTTGACCTCAAGCTCTATATCCACAACACAAAGAAGTTAGAGAAGAGCTACACCATCACTCCCAACACCCAGGATCTAAGACGTCTGGAACCTCTTAAGGATAACTGCAGGATAAGCTTCCAGCCACTAATATGACAGTCTTAGCAGCTAAAATAGCCATACTCTCTGCAATTCTCCTGCCCGGCCCGCTCCAAAGCTCACAAGTATGATGGGTTAGCAGAGCACACGCTGTTTGCCCAGGGTTCTTTGCTCCCGTAGAGTTCTGCTCTGGTTCTAGTTCCTCTCCTTTGCTGGTCCACACTCACTAGGGATTTGGCTCAAGATAACTTCACAGCACGGCTGTGGCTTCAGATCTCTCAGTACCTGAAAACTTTTTAGTGGAAGGATTATTTACAGAGATGGTAGAAGGTGGACAACTCAGAGACTGGCTGTAGGAAAGTGGCCTCCACTCCTGGGCTCCAAGAGCAATGAGAGGGGACCCAGAATTCACTGGGGACCAGACCATGAGAGGGGACTCTGCTTGGCAGGAGCTGAGGTCCTTGGGTTTCTGGCATTAGACTACAGCCATGGCAGGGTTAGTACAAACAGAGGACATGCTAAGTACCTCACTCCCCAAAATATAAAACCAAGAAATAAGGACAAGAATAAGGGCAGAAGCCAGGCATGGTGCTTTACCGTTGTAATCCCAAATTGGAATTACTTGGGAGGCTGAGACAGGAGGGTCCCAGGTTCACAGCCAGCCTCAGCAACTTAGTGAGACTCTGTTTCAAAGTAAAATAAAATAGGGCTGGGGGTATAGCTCAGAAATATAATGTCCCTGAATTCAATCCCCAGTACCATACAAAGGAGGAAGAAGAGGAGGAAGAGGAGGAGGGGGGAGGAAGGGGGGAGGAGGAGGAGGAGGAGGAAGAGGGAGAGACTGGATTGCTGGATTGCCTCTATGAAATATAAAAGGTAAAATAGAACATTTATCTAAAGGTGTGGGGATTTAGGAAATGGGAGGTACATACATACATACATACATACACACACATACATACATACATTCATACACACATACATACACACACATACATACATTCATACACACACATACATACATACATACATTCATACGCACACATACATACATACATACATACACACATACATACATACACATACATACACACATACATACATACATACATACATTCATTCATACACACACATACATACATACACACATACATACATACACACATACATACATACATACATACATTCATACACACACACATACATACATACACACATACATACATAGTTTGCTTTAGTTTTCCAGGAACAATCAGGCATAAATTTATTTTTGTCAAAATTTTTTTTGTGTGTGTGGCACTGGGCATAGAGCGCAAGGACATTCTACCTCTGAGCTACACTCCCAGCCCTATTTTTTATTCTTTATTTTGAATCAGGGTCTCACTGAGTTGCAAAGGGCCTCACTAAGTACCGAGGCTGACCACAGACCGTGATCCTCCTGTCTCAGCCTCCCAAATGCTGGGATTACAAGCGTGCACCACCATGCCTGGCATCGTCAAAACTTCTTTTTGTCCCTGGTATTTTCTTAGGTTTACTGCATTATCTTGTTGGGCGGGGGGTACGGGGAATTAAACCCAGAGGCATTCTACCTATGCTACATCCCCAGTCTTTTTGTTTTGTTTTGTTTTATTAACAGTGTCTCGCTAAGTTGCTAAGGCTGATCTTGAATCTGTGATCCTCTTGTCTCTGCCTCCCACGTCCTGAGATTTTTTTTAATGTGTGCTACTGGGGTTGGAACCTAGAGGCATTCTACCTCCGAGCTACACCCCCCAGCCCTATTTTTTCTTCTTTATTTTGAAACAGGGTCTCTCTGAGTTGCAAAGGGCCTCACTAAGTAGCTGAGGCTGGCCACAAGCCGGGATCCTCTTGTCTCAGCCTCCCAGATGCTGGGATTACAAGTGTGTACCACCCCGCC
This sequence comes from Muscardinus avellanarius, assembly GCF_963383645.1. Lineage (NCBI taxonomy): Eukaryota > Metazoa > Chordata > Mammalia > Rodentia > Gliridae > Muscardinus > Muscardinus avellanarius. The sequence continues at coordinate 114,521,071 of NC_137793.1, forward strand.
TGGCTTCCTGAGATTTACTTGCTAAGGTAAGAAGGCCATTTTAGGCAAGGTGCAGGTGGGACTCACCTAATCACTGCTTCTCAGCCTCCCAGTGCTGGGAAAGTGAAGACGCTCTCCTGCTCAGGCTGCCCTGGGCAGGCCTTGGCCACCTTCTGGAGTTCAGGAGACTCTCCTGCTTCCCCTTGGGTGTGGCTCCCGCACCAAGGAAGGAGAACAGCAGGGAGCAGGCATCCTCCCTCACCCAGCGCACTGCTGGCAACACTGAAAAATGGAGCTTGAAATTGGAGAGGCAAGCCAGAGCCTTCCCTGGTCTCCATTATTCCTGACAACGGCTGAGGGAAGGCCAAACCTCATCCTCTGTGGAGGCCGCCGATGCTCAGCTGGGACCTGGTTCTCTTTGCTCCAGAGTCCCCTGATCACTCATCTTAACTGAACTTGACACGAGGTTCTATGGCCTTTCAAGAGCGACGTCTCCGGAGGCTGCAAACCTATGTGGCTGGGAAAAGAATGTGTGCGCTCAAGAGGGAAGGAGAACGGCCTGAGTTCCAACTTTCACAGCTTGTCTGCTTCCAGAGACTCTGCTCTTGAAGTCATCTGGGTGGGCCTGGTTTCTGAGGAAATCGAGAGGCCCCAGAACCTCCCAAGTGAATGAAAGAATGATTTCCAGATAGTCAAGTGGAGTGGCCTCCTGGCTCCACGGGCTGGCTGTCTCGGCTGTCTTTCCATCTGGCTGTCCAGGATCCAGAGGTTAGCAAAGCAGAAGACAAATCTTTGGGGAGCTAAAAGAGATGTGCACATGCCAATATTTTTTACAAATACCCAGTTAATTGTTTTCTATGATTCTTCTCCTGAGATGCAAACTGTGCATACCAGACACCAAGATCAGTCCCCTCCCACAACCTCAGATCCCCAGGGAGCGTGGTAATTACACACACTGGGCCCAAGCCTCAACCCCACAGGAAACAGACACATCAGCCCCGGGGGATGGAGGAACAAGGAGGGCATGGGAAAGCAGAAAGCCCCCGAGTGCGGGAGCAGACAAGCTCACACACGTGAAGCCAGCGAGATTCTGTACAGAGGAGAAACTCACAGTCTCCTATAAGCGCATACAGAAGTGGTGCCCAAAAGAGGGAGGGTGTGTTGATGAGAAATCTGTGCTGGTGTTCCAGAGCTGGTAAATAATTGAGGGCTTGGAAACTTCATCATTCCCGGATAGGATTCAACTTGGGATTCGTTTCGGGAAATAATGGCGAATCCAGTAGATTCCAAAATAGATTATGCAAGTGTGGAGATGAAGCAGGGGTCAGAGTGCTACAATCCACTGACCTTCTTGAAGTTGTTTTCCAAATTTAGCCTTTTAACAGTTCTGCCTCTGTTTTGACTTGCAACATTGTCTTGTGTTTACCCCCTGCCCTCCTTTCGTCCAGTATTTGTGGTTGTGCACCATGTAGAAAGCCCGCATACTCCCTTCTTGTGGAGCTGGGAAAGGTTAGAAGACACAGCCCTCCGAACATAGGCTATTTGGGTCAGAATCTCACCCGTCAGGTAGCAGGGCTGCTGTTTAGAGTCAAAGACCCGAATAGCAGTCCTGCTATCACTGTGTCAGGATCAGCTTTAGTGGAAGATGACTCCATTTTCATCGATTTGTTCAAAGGTTTTGAATCAAAAGATTTGTGCAATAGACATGAAACTAAACCCAGACACAAAATTTAAAGCCATTCTTATTTGCTTTTAGCAAAGGTTGATTTTTATAATGACAGTAACAACATGTTAAACGGATGATACAAGATCTGTAACCTAAAAAAGGCTCAGTAAGAAAAGTAAAATGATGAGTTACTCCTTTATGGATTAGTTATTTATTCTCTTTGGAATCGAAAATTTTCAAAGAAAATGGAAACTTTCTTAAAAATTGGGTGCAAAAAGTCTGTGCAATGATAAAGGTGAAAGAGATGTGGAGTTGGTTAGTGGTTTGCAAATACTTGAGAGAAATCCATAAATAAGCTCCAATAAAATGTTGAGAGAGCTAAAATACAAGAGAAGAAAGTAGCAACTGCAAAAATAATAACAACAGAAGCCGGGCGTGGTGGCACGTGCTTATAATCCCAGCATTCCGGAGGCTGAGACAGGAAGATTTGGTTCGCAGACAGCCTCCGCTACTTAGCGAGGCCCTCTGCAATTCAGTGAGACCCTGTTTCGAAATAAAGAATAAAAAATAGGGCTGAGAATATGTCTCAGAGGTATAATGCTCCTGGGTTCCATCCCCAGTGCCACATTAATAATAATAATAGTAATAATAATAATAGTAATAATAATAATAATAATAACAAAAACAACAACAAATCTCCAAACACACAAAAACCCCTAAACAAACAGGAAAACTGGCTGCACAGGAAATTTGTCATCAAGGAATAAGCAAGTCAAAAAAGAAAGAGCATGGATAAACTCAGGTCTAAAAATTTGACTAAGATATTTAATATAACAGGTGGAATAAATGAAATAAAGGCAAGGAAAAATATCTGAGAGAAGGGAAAATAAAAGAAAGAGGTTGATTTCTTTCTTTAATAAAAAACATTAAAAATAAATAATCATATTAATTTTTTGTGGTACTGGGGTTCCTGGAAGCCCTTCTACCTCCGGACTACACTCCCAGACCTATTTTTACATTTTTATTTGGAAACAGGGTCTCCTAAGCCAGCGCGCGTGGCTGGCTTCGAACCTGCGCGATCCTCCTGTCTCTGCCTCCCAAGCGCGGGGATTACAAGCGTGCGCCACCACGCCCGGCACCATATTAATTTTTAGGAGGAAAAAAATGAGCATCTTATATTGTTTCAGGCAGCTCTGTCGGGATAGAAATACTGACCAAAATATTTTATTGGATAAAAGATTCCACCACAGCTTTTGAAATTAGCCCAAGGTTTTGGTCTATGAGGCATGTGTACTTCAATGTGCAGCAGTAGTAGTAAAACATTCTGGTATGCTTTGTTTGAAAAAAAATTGAAAAGCCCTCAATGAAGTGTCTTTCAGACATCTGTCGTGGGCTTTTGCTTACTGAAGTCTTCCATATTAATAAACTGAGTTGCTCTTCCTTTCATTCCTTTGGCTACAGGACAGACAAAATCCACCAAAGTCTCTACCGCAAACATTCTCAGATGGTGCTAATAAAAGGAAGAAACCCAAACCAGAATCGGTGGTCCCCATTGTGAGAGTTGCTAAGCCTCATCACAAAGCCATAATTGTCCTCTGGCGTGCCTGGTGGCGCAGCGTTGTCAAGGGCACCCAGTCCAGAGAGGCTGCCAAAGGGAGCTCAGGCATGGTGTTGGGTGGTCTTGTGTTCTGCCTGGTGGTCTTGTTTCTGCCTGCTCTGACAGCACTAATGGTTTCACGGAGCCCCTTCCTACATGGCATTCACTTGTCTTCCTTCAGTAATGCAGGACAAGTCATAAAAGACAGACTACCCAGAAATGACAGTGCAGCATTCCAGACAGTCTCTCGCTCGGTGGTGACAGTTCCAAACGAGGCTGGCTCAGTGCTGAAGTCAAAGCATTTTTCTAAGTGCTGGTTCAAAACACAGCCTTAGATCTGGAAAAACAAAACCGAGCTCTTCTATTTATTTTTTTTTTATTTTTGCCTCTCCCATCATTGCTTGTAATAAATATTCAACTGTTGGCCTGAAGCTAGCAACTTATGATAGATGACACAAAACTGAATCCAACTCTCTCTTTCCCAGATGCAGAGAACTCATCTTTGGGTTAGAGAGACTTCACTACCTTTTAATAAGCAGAGTGGATCATTTTACAGACTTTCTTGCTATGTCCATTCAGGATTTATTTTCTGAGGTCCCACAAGAACAGCAAGGGAAGGCTTACAGATGCACAGGGTAGCGACATACTTTCTATTCAGAGGATCAAAGTGTCACATACCCAAAACTAACCCAGGCACTTAGCCTGCTTTGAACACTGAAGGGCAGCGTTAGTGTGTTCTTCTGCATAAGCTGACCTGTAATGTTGTACTTGTAGGATAAACTGACCACTGGTTTCATCTCAATAGACTTTCAGTGGTCATCAGTTGGACTAGGTTTGGAAAATTTAGTGCTACTGCCAATAAACTGCCCAAACCAAAGTGATTTTCCTGTACTTTCTGCTCAAATGCTCATTAGCCATTTTGTTGAATTTGACCTTAGATTGTGACAAAATGTTCCCAGTCATACTTTTGTTTAACAAGAACAAATTGAGTTCCTACTAAACCTTTTAAGACCAAGGGAAAGTTTCATAAAGGATGAACGTTGGAGCTGGCCCTTCAAGGTACTTGGAACACAACCATGAGAAATGCCTGGAGTAGAACCCACCATGCTATCTTGCACTTCAGTATTCAGATAAGAAATCTAACTTGAGATTTCTGCTGATTTACTTATGCTGATTTTATTAGTGAGCTTAAAGAAGTGTGAAATCAGAGCTTAAAAGGACACAGAGAAAGAAAAAAAGCAGATGTCAGAAGAACAGAGTATCACAAGAGAAGAGCTAGTATGGAATTACAGAGCCCAGTAGAGAAAGTTAGGAACGTAGGCAACAACTACTCAACAGAGTCACAACTGAGGGGCCAGCCCTGAGCTAAGAACTGCGGGGTCCGCCACGGTGAGCAAAGCCCAGCCTGGTGAGGAAGAGCTTAAAGTATGGAAGGAGGCAGGGGAAAGACCGGTGCACAGACAAGTCTACCAGGAGGCAGAAGGCACCGTGCCTGAAGAGAAGGGCAGACGAAGTGCTACGAGAGCATATGTAGAGAAGGAAAGTCACTTCATCAGGAGCTGCCAGAAGGAAAATTCAAGAAGACATTGAAACTCGGCCTGTGGTGAAAGAAGTCCAGAGGTAGAGAAGGCTGCAGAGAAACCCAGATGGGATTAATGTCACGAGAAAGGCACCGAGGTAGGACTTCTACTAGATCTCGTCAGTGAGTACCAAGTGCTCGTTAAAGTTTAAGGTATGCATGGGGATGTAGCACGAAATGAGGCTAAAGCAGTTAACTATGGCCAAATCATGAAGAGCCTAGGACACCAGGCCAAGGTAACCGGACTTAGTTCAGCAGTGTTTGGGAGCTGCTCCAGGGATGGGGATGGGAGATACATCTAAGGTTGTTATGGTCGGATGTGGAATGGCCCCTGAAGAATTTGTAGGTTAATGTTCAGAGTTGATATGGTTTGGTCATGGGGGTTGTAATTTCACCAATGGATAAATCCACTGTAATGACTTTAATGGGTGGTCACCGAAGGTGATGGGGGGGGGAGGCTGGAGAAGGGGGCCCCTGGGGGCGTGGCCTGAGGGACCGTGCTGAGTCCTTGACTCCTCTTGCTTGCTTTCTCTTGCTTCTGACCTCCATGATGTGATAGTGAAGCCTTGCTCTCTCCCTGTCTCCACTTCCTGACTCTGTGTCCTGAGATCTGAAGTCCCTGACCTCAGTGGACTGAACCCAAAATCTCCCCAGGAAACTGTGAACAAATAACCCTTCCTTTCTCTAAGTTGTGGGAACCACTGTCTTGGATTATAGCAATGAGAATGTTGACTAAGACAGGTGTGGCTGCTAGAAGGTTATAAGACTTGCCTTAGTTGTTTAAGGCTACTGTAATAAAATGCCATACACCAGATGATTTATAAATAACAGAAAGCTATTCCTCAAAAGACTGATAGGAGGAAGTCCAAGATCGTGATGCCATCAGATCTGTTCTGGTAAAGACCTGCTTCTTGGTTCAAAGGTGCCGTCTTGCTGTGTCTTCACATGGCAACAGGGGCAAGACACCTCTCTAGGCCCCCTTTATAAAGACACTAATCCCCACGAAGGCCCTGATCACTTGTCAGAGGCCTAGGAGCTCTTAAGACCATCATGTTAGGGGTTAGGACACCAATATATGAATTTCAAAAGGACACAAACATCCAGACCATAGCAACACTATTAAATGCAACAAACGTGGCTGCTTCTTTTAATCTGTGTGACAAGGAATCATGCAAGGTGCAGGAGGCCATGAGAATCGGGACTGAGGTAGGAAATGACACCTGCGGCACTTGGTGTCAGGTGTGAACACAAAGCCAGGAGCAAGATGACCAGTAGCTTGAGTGTGTAAGCCATGCAGGTCTCAAGACCGGGCTGGGAAGATATGAGCAGAGGAAGATGCCTTCTGTATGGTCTTAGAGAGCCTGTGAGTGTCTCGCTTGATCTACCAGGTTAAAAACACAGATTGAGCTAGGCCTGGAGGTGCACGCCTATAACCCCAGTGCTAGGGAAGCTGAGACAGAAGATCACAAATTCATTTGTGCCCAGACTCAGCAACTTAGGGAGGCCCTCTGTAACTCAGTAAGACTCTGTTATAAAATAGGACTGGGGCTGGATCTCAGAGGTAGAATGTTTCTAGGTTCAATTGCCAGCACGAGAGAGAGAGAGAGAGAGAGAGAGAGAGAGAGAGAGAGAGAGAGAGAGAGAGAGAGAGAGAGAGAGAAGAATATCCTTCTGGTGATGTGGAAACTCACCTGAGATCATCCTTTTCAAATCACTCATTAATTTAGCCTGCATTTACTGAGCAACTCACATTTGCTAGCACCTAGTTTAAAAGCATGGAATAAACTTGTAAATAGACTTTTTAAAGAAATGGATACTTTCCTTGAGCTTACATTCTAGTAGATTCAAACAGAAGAAAATCCATAATAAAGCCAATTTTAAAGTATATTAGAAGGTGACCAGTTCTGTTGAGTAAATAAAGGAATAAATTATAACAGAAGCAGGAAAATCCATCAGAGTAAATGGAGTTGGGTTTAAGGTAATTTACAATTTTGAAAAGGTGATCAAAGAAAGCCTGCTTGAAAAGATGTAATTGGAACAAGAACGTGGGGAGAAGAACGAGTTATCCATGTGGGTATCCAAGAACAGATTCCGCAAATGAAACTAAATGCTAGCTCAAAACCCCTGCGGAGGGATGTTCTTGCTGTGTTCTAGAGATGTCTCGAAATTGATAGCCACGTGGTTGGTTAAGATAGGTGGATAATACAAAAAGATGAGATCAAAGCCATTAGAGAGGGCAGATCGTGAAAGACCGTCTGTTGCAAAACCTTGGGCTTTTCCAGTAAGTGATTCACGGAGCTACTGGAGGACTCTGGAAGAGTGAACAATGTGATCCATGATCTGACTGGTGTTTTACAAGCATGGCTCCAGCTTCTGTGCTGAAAATAGACTTGATGGAGTCGAGTGCAGAACCCGGGAGACCGTTTTAGAGGCAACTAGAGTAACCCGAGTGAGAAGATCATGTCTTGGCGCAAGTTAGTAGACCTTGAGAAGTGGTCTGACTCTAAGTGCATTTTGACAGTAGAGCCAGCAGGATTTTACGGTGAAGCAGACATGAAAGGAGAGGAGTCAACATGACTCACGATGGTTGGTCCAAGCAACCAGACAGAGATGCTCAAAACCGAGGTGAAGAAGATTATCAGTGGGACAGGCTTGGGGGTCATGATTTGAAACTTAATTTTGCACATATGAGGACAATACATAGGCATCTGAAATTTGAGAAAGAAGGTTAGGCGTAGGAATTTTAGAGTCTAGCCTACAGTGGTATTTAAAATTATGAGAATGTATGTAAGCGTGCGAAGGGAACACATGTTAAGAGAGAAGAGAGTTTGGGTTTTTATAACATATTATAGCTCTGGAAAAAGAGAAGGGACCAGCAAGAGACCGAGGGAGCACAACTAGGAAGTCAAAAGGCAAACCAAGAGAGTGTGGTGCTCTGGACGCCGGTTAGGATACGGTATCGAGAAAGAGCCATCGCCTGACAGATGTTGGTGCTGTCTGGTGCAACTGAGAACCAGGAAAGACCACTGCGTTCACCTCATGGCTGTCAAAGGCCTTGAGCACTGGAAGGGAGAGAGAGAGAATATGCAACTCATTTTAGAAGTTTTTCTGTAAAAAAGAGCAAGAGATGAAGTGGTTTTAAGAGAAAGAACATGGTATAAAGGGGAATTTGGAAGGTGTTTTGGGGTAAAGGCTTTGTATGATGGACTTGCTTGGATCTCCCTTAGACATTCATGTGCAGCATGGTCCTCCCCGTGTTTCAGTAAATGACAGCATTTGGAGGCAGGGCCTTTCAGAGGTCGTTAAGCTACAAAGAGAATGGTAGAGTGGACCTCATCCAATCTGACTGATGTTTTTATAAGAAAAGAAGACTGGGACAAGCAGAAAGAACAGGGAGGAGGCTCACACAGAAGGAAAACCATGTGAGAATTCAGCAAGAAACAGCCATTTTCAGGCCAAGGACGGAGACCCAGGGGAGGCCAACCCTCCTTGATCTTGGACTTGTGGTCTCCAGGATTGTGAGAATAAATTGTTGTTGAAACCACTAGTGTGCAGCAGTCTTTCGTGGCAGTCCTAGCAATAACATAGTTTTCTGTCCGTCTTGTTTCTTTTCTTTTTTTCTCCTTTCTTTTTTTTTTAAACTGGGAATTGAACCCAGGGGCATTCTTCCTCTGAGCTACACCCCCAGCCCTATTTAAGTTTTTTTTTTTTTTAAACAGAGTCTCCCTAAGTTTCTGAGCGTCTCACTCAGTTGCTGAGGCTGGCCTGGATCCTGTTATCTTTCTGTCTCAGCCTCCCAAGAACTAGGATTACAGGCATGAACCACCATACTGGCTATAGTTTTCTTTTAAGATGTAAAAAATACTAGCATATGTGTGTGCTCATAGAAAACATCCACAGGAAGAAATAATCCAGGAGGAAGAATAAAAAGTTGATAGAAGAAATGTTTGTAAGAAGATAGAATGGATGGGATCCCATCTTTCCTATTTACTTCCCGGAGTTCCTCTTAGCCTTAGTCCTCAGATGAAGACCCTAATACATCTTCCCTGATTTCTTCATAGTTCTTGAGGGAGAATCAGTAAACTTAATTCAGAAAAGGAGGTGATTCTACCAAATCAAGATTTACAGAAAAAGTGAAATTGTCTTTAAGTGGAAGAAGATAAATAGGAGGAACATATTGAGGAGAGGCAAGGATTTCACTTTCTCAATGAGAAGTCTGTGTTTCTCAAGACAGCGGGATAGAAATGTTCTTATGCATTTTTGAGGACAAACAATTTTAAATCCAGTTAAAGGTTGTAGTGAGCCTGAAAGTGAATCTTCTATTAAATACTATATTTCCCATAAACTCTATTCTTACTCTAAAGAGCTCCTTTAAAGCACATGCTGTACTGACCAAAATAGTTATTAAGCTAAAAGAAAAACTGGTTTAGAGATGGAAAATGGTCAAGAACAAGTTCCAGACAATGAAATGAGGAGCGAGGCAAGGCTCTTCAGTCTGCCTCTTTGAGAGGTTGACCAGTGAAATTAGGACAGAAAACACAGAAAAAGAATGAACACGGAGATTACTGGGCTGGGGTGAAGGAAAATGGGTCATCTGACTATCAAGCCCCACACTACTTCTGGAAATAGGGACTTCTACAAAAACGCGTCCCGGCGTGCAATGGTAGGAGAACCGCGGCATAATGCACCTAATGGGCTGGATCTGCAATAAATGGATTTTGAATTGGTTCAACATGTCATTAAGAGGAAGTGCCAAAATGAGACTGGAACCCAGGACCCCCGGCTGCCGGCCGGGGCTCTGCCCACACAACCCCACTTCCTGTGTCAGCGTTTTCATCTCGAGTTGATCTCCCGTCTCTCCCGCGTCGACTAGCTCTCGCGCTCTCTCTTCTGCTCTCCCTCCCCTTCCCTCTCACATACCACAGATGACCCTTGTGGGGGTGCTCCATAAATCACCCCGCAACGCCGCCCTTTGTTGTGCTCTTCTCTAAGTACCTAAAGAAAGACCATGGCCGAGAACCAGGGTTCAGCATCAAGGGAGATAATTGAAGGTCATTCCGCTGAAAATAATTCATATGTACCCATGGCTTCCTTTCCCAGAGCATCTGGTTTCCGTTAAGCAGCATGGTGTCCCCTGGTTCTGACTGTGGTGGCTACAGTAATCACATTTTTGCTCACACAGAAAAGAGTCCTTCCTTACATCTGTTCCCGAGATGTTTTAGACTCTTCCTTGTACCAAGCCACGCGCTGTGTTTAAATCTACGCAGGCTAAAACTCCATGGTGTTAGGGCGGGTGACTCTAAGGCTGCTCCTGGGTCGCCTCTCTGTTGCTCTGTGCCCTCTGTGTCTACTGAGATCGATGGCAGGATCACAGTTGAGAGAAGCTAAAGTTACTACTTCATTTTACTAGGTTCTGCCAGAACGCCACACTTCTAAGCAGGTTTGGATTTATTGTTTGTAAAAATGTTTTCTATTCTGATTTCCTTGAATGGAGAATATAGTAACTGGCTAGGCTTTTAGAAGTTTGAAAATGCCTGCGCACATAGGCACTCTGTTTTGTTTTTACTTTAATGCATGTGTGACTGTTATATTTTATCAGCAATGGGGACTTATTTCTCTATTTAGACCATAATATCTCTCAGCCTGTTTATTAATAAATTCTCTTCTCATATTACCTACTAGATACCTTTTAGGAAACTTATTGTTTAGTTTAAAAAGTAAACAATAAGTTTTTCTCTTATGAGAGAGAAAAGAATGAGAAATAAACACTCCTTACCACAGGCGAAATGTAGGAAACACCCAGTGTGCACCCATGTTGGAAAAAACAAATCCCAAAGTGCAATCAACAGCAAGGAAATTTCCAATTTATCTTAAAGTGAATGATATTGCTACTATTAATAGTAATAGCAAGTCTTTCCATGTATTTTACCCAATGTTCTAGATCCATTATCACATGTAACCCTCATAATACATCTCTGAGGCAAATAATATTCTTATTCTTATGGCTATTTTACTGAAAAGGAAGTTGAGTCTTAAGAAATGTCTTTGTGGGGTTCCAGCAGGAAGCAGACGGCTCACTCAGAGTGGGCTAACTAAAGGAGGACTTACCAAAGTGCAGGCAGGGTGTAAACACTATCATGGAGAGTAGCACACCACCCTGATGCTAGTAACGCTGGGCTACGGCCATCCCTAAGCCTGGCAGAAGGAAGGGAATGATTACTGGATTCTAGAAAGCCAGCTAAGTGGCTAGGACCATCTTCCAGGATCCTCCATGGTAAGAAGAGGCAGGCAGTCTAAACAAAGCCCAAGGGAAAAGGTGGGGGCACAGACACCTCACCCTCCTTTTCTTCCCATGAACAGGTTTCCTGCTAAAGCTCCCTGTGAGCTAAAAACCAACCAGGACCCCAGGCCAGAGAGGTCAGACAGAAAGCGAGGCGGGGAGAATGCAGGGTGGATCCAGAGGGCATTCTCACTTTCCAAGGCACAGCAAAGGAGCGGGTCAGGAAGTGGATCGAAGTCACCCAGCCATGAGGCAGAATTTCAAATCCAAAGTCGTGCGACTCTAGAGCCCGGGCTCTTCACCACCCGTTAATACTGCCAGTGGCTGTGAAATGGCAAAGAGAGGGAGGTTATTGCAGAGAGCAGTGACGGTATGCAGAGAGGTGGAGAGGCTGGACCGAGTGCGAAAATGACACTCGCTAGACGTCTGTCTTCCCACAATACTTTCTTGAATCTGTTTTCTCACTTCTCACAAAGTGTGACAGAATGCAGATCTTTTCTCTCCATGCACCTAACATGGTCAATTTTATTATAATTGTCCTGACTTGGTCTTGAACAGGAGTGAGCCACCTAGCCTTATTTTCAGACACCGGCCCTCTCTGGCAGAATTTACCACCTGTGCCAAATGCCCTGTTCTGTAAGCTACACATAGTTAACCGAGGATCAGAAAGAAAATGGCTGTGAAGTTTTTTTATTTTTTTCTCATTGCTTTCATTTCACCTAATAGAGGTCCCCATTCATTGAGTCAAAATCTGCTTTCATAATAAAAGAAAAGTTAGGGCAGGCATTTGATTTGACAACAGAGTTCTTCATTCTGTAAAAGGAGTCACTTGAACTCAAAGACCAATAGCAGAACTATGGCAGAGGATTCTTCCTGTACTGTGATCAGCTGACGATGCATGCTCATGATAGCATCTGTGGGTAGAGAAGTCCACGCGGTGCCAGGTCCAGAGGGGGTCTAAAGAGACGTCTCATAGTCACTTGCGAAACACTCAGAAATGTCCTCTGCCCAAAGCAAAGGTGAGAAACAGGATCGCAAACTTCAGGGAAAGGCAAGAGAACCAGAGCCGGGCAGCAAGCACACAACAGAGACTTGGGAAGGAGCCCTGGGCTATGACAGGGCTTTGGGTTTTGTTCACGTACAATGCAAGAGAGAATCAAACTGAATTAAAAATTAAATTCCAAAATAAACTTTCAACTGAAGGACAGGAAGATATGACCTAGAAAACATTAGAAAAGATAAAAGATCTAAGAGATGGATTCAGAAGAGATAATAGCCAAACAAAAAGTTTGGAGAAGGAAACAGGGGAAGTGGAAAGTAATCAGAAGAACAAAACAAAAAATGGTTCCCAAACCGAAGGGTGAATTAAAAAATTCAAGCTAGAATTTTATAACTAGCCAGACTATGAATCAATATGAAGGCAGAATAAAAATACTTCGAGAAAGGAAAAAGAAGAATTGTTTGTCCACCCACCCTTTCACGGGCTGTTACTTCCTGAGGTAAAGCAACAAAGAGGAAGACATAGAGAGATACGAAATGAAGAAGCCTCCGTGATGGTGATGTCGCTAAGTCAAGCACGGAGACACAGATTCCCAGAGGAAGATCTCTGCAGGGATAAAAGAGTGAACGGCATTGATTTATTGCTCTTTAAAAAAATGATGCTGGTGACTGAACCCAAGGGCATTCTAACTCTGAGCTACCCTCTCAAACCTTTTTATGTTTATTTTGAAACAGGGTCTCGCTAAGTTGCTGAGGCTGGCCTTGAATCTCAGATCCTCCTCAAAGCTGTCTTAGCCTCCCAAGTACTGGATTATATATATGTTCCACCATGACCTGGAGATTTATTGCTTTCTTAAAAAAATGTAAAGCTAGTCATGGTGGCTCACGCTTATAATCCCAGTTCTTGGGAGGCTGAGACAGGAGGATCATGGGTTTGCAGACAGACTCAGCTACTTAATGAAGCCCTCTGCAACTAAGTGAGACCCTGTTTCAAAATAAAGAATAAAAAAAAAGGATTGGGGCTGTAGCTCAGAAGTAGAATGTCCCTGGATTCCATCCTCAGTACTGCAAAAACAAAGTAGGGAAATTAAGTAAGGTAAATATTAAAATGCAGATATTTGAAAGGAGACTATGGTAAATATAAAATACAAACAAACAAGAAAGATAAATACTTAAGGAGAACTATTTAGGAATGGCATATATCAAATAGAAACACAATCAAATAGAGGCATTATTTTTATCTAGAGGCAGGGAAGGGGGAAGGCCTGGAGGTAGAGATTATGTCAAATGGTTAAATGGAAGATCAGATCCTTCCAGGGTCTAGAATAATTGTGTTTCCCACCTTCCGATAAGCAGAACAGCTCAGAGTGGAAATCCTACTTACTGAGCAGAGAATAAAAGCAAATGGAAATAAGTATGACCTTCGGCCAAATTTCACATCTGTGCCTGGGGGGAGGCTGTGGATGAAGCGCTTTCGCCCCGAGGGCACCGCGAGGAGAGGCCCTGCGTCCACTGCCCTGCCCACACTGTCCATCAGAGCTCCTCTCCTGCTCATCCAGACATGGCTTCTCCTCTCAACCTTTCCTCCAGATGAAGTAAGAGACAAGTGGGTTCCAATTACTAAATTAAAATCACATTCTAGGACTGCCTACATGAAATTACACCCAGGTGACCTTAACTGGAGTTTTCTGTGTTCCCAAACACTGCGGCCACATTTACAGACAGTCGCTCCCACAGATGGAAAGCCTTATTTCCCCTATTTCCAATTTAGAAGGAAGCATCTCACTGTTCTTCCTATTGTATTGCTGTCATTCAACAGGAGAATAGAAGTCTCCCAGTTTTTCTCAGGCATGTTGCATCAATGCGCTTGCTCTCTCTCTCTCTCTCTCTCTCTCTCTCCCTCTCTCTCTGTCTCTCTCTCTCTCTCTGTCTCTCTCTCTTCCTCCCTCTCTCCCTCCCTCTGTCCCTCCCTAGCATCTAGTCCCAGAAGCCATGAGAATGAAAAACAGAGAACTCTTCATTTTTAGGTGTCAGAATCACCAGTAAGACAGATTATTAGTTAACAGTTGAGCAAAGTCTAATTCCAAGCTCTCCATTAGACAATTCAAAGATTTCTTTCCTTATTTTTCATCTCACCAAATATGTTGCACAGTTGGCTTTGAACTAGCACTCACAGAACTTGTGCTGACCGGCCCTTCAGCTACTGACTTGTACCATGTTCTATCATGATTCCGGCTGTTATTTTATTCCCTTCTTTATGGCGTGCTGCTCTCTCTTGGGTTAGAAAGTGTGTGCAAGAAGCCGACCTGATAAGTCAATATGGGGAAGGGGGCGCTGACATCCACGCCTACTTATACCAGAAAGTGCCCAGAAACTGCACAAGGGCCTGATTTTATCAGGGAAAGCTTAGCAGACACCAGGGACCACTCCAAGAAGAGTTGTTCAGAGGCTGACAGATAGCACGTCCATCCCTCACCGCGCTGCCAAGCAGTACCTCCTCTCCTTCATGGAATTTGACCAGTGGTGGCCAGCTAAATGCCTGACACGTGTCCCCCAGATCCCTCAGCCCCCTGTGCCCACTCAGCGCATCAGTAGCATCAGCTTTGTTGGCTTGCTTGCTGACCAAGGAACAACCGTCCTGGGGCGCATGCAGGAAAGTAGCTTTCTGTAGATAATTCCGGCTTGCTCCGGTTCCCGGCCTGTGTAGAGAAGCCAGTGGCCTTCCAGATAATTGTATCTGGATGTTCTGGCCCACACTGGCTCTTGTCACTTCCTTTCCTTGGCTAGGTTTTGGGGAGCAGGCAGGGGGCATTGAGGGGCATGGTGTTCCACTGTCCCCTTCCTTTACGGACGACACACAGCACTGGCTTCCTGTATCATTCTCTAGGCTCCTCCAGCCCGCCCTTCCGTTTTAGAGGCAGAAATGCAGAAACTCATAATGGACGGTTCATTCCATTTTCTGACACTCCTACGCCTCCTCATTAAGGTATCAGGAGCTAATTTCATTAGTGCTCCCGTCGTGTTCACTTAGAGATGGGGGTCCTGGATGGGAGTCTGGAAAAGTTGTTTAGAAAGTTCTTTCTTCCTCCAGCACACACACGCGTGCACATGCGTGCACACACACACACACACACACACACACACACACACTCACACAGAAGCCCATCCACAGACAGGAATGGCACACCCACAGAGAAGCCACATGTGCACCTCAGCACATGGGCGGGCGGGCGGGCAGACAGTAAAGACGCCCAGTGGCAGCAGAGCCCCAGATGCCTCGCTCACAGACAGGACATGTGCTTGTGTTCTCACACCCACACAGACACAGGGACCCACACGCAGACGCCACCGCCATCCTGCCACCCTCGCTGGCCCAGCTGGGACTTTCCCCCCCGACACGCCCTGTTTGAGCGTGGAATCGTCTCTCCAGAACTCCCTAAATTTGCCTTTGTTTGTCTAATTGAACTTCCCCCTGTGCAGCCTCATGAAAATTCAACTTCTGACTGGCTGAAAATAATTGAGTAGAAGAGGGTAGCAGAGCTCACTAGACTCTGGGGAGCTGAAGTTGGGGGAGCTAGACAGAAAGGTCGCCAGGACTTGCAGTTCCCCCTCTTGGATATTTCAGAGGATGGACACCCAGATGATCTGGGAATAGTGGGAAGGCAGTAGTTACCTACCAGGAGATCACCATGGACACTAAATGGAGAAGACATTATGGGATGTCTTCTGTGGGAAGGAAATGAATGTTAGAATCAAACAGACTTCCATCCACATCTACTAATGCCAACCACAGATGTGGGCAAG
Organism: Muscardinus avellanarius; assembly: GCF_963383645.1. Lineage (NCBI taxonomy): Eukaryota > Metazoa > Chordata > Mammalia > Rodentia > Gliridae > Muscardinus > Muscardinus avellanarius. The sequence continues at coordinate 114,536,975 of NC_137793.1, forward strand.
TTGTTTAATCTCTGAGCACCAGTTCAGTCAACAATAAAGTACTTTCAGCCGGGTGCGGTGGGCACCGCTGGAGGATCGCGGTTCGCAGACAGCCTGAGCTACTTAGCGAGGCCCTTTACAACTCAGTGAGACCCTGTTTCAAAATAAAGAATAAAAAAATAGGGGGTGGGGGTGTAGCTTGCAGGTAGAGTGCCCCTGAGTTTCATCCCCAGTACTGTAATAAATAAATAAATAAATGAATAAATAAATAAATATAAAGTCTACTTCCCAGCATTCTTGTGAAGGTGAAGTCCAATGACATACACGGTGATTGCAGTGTCTAACTTCATAAGCACATATTTTATTTGGGGTACTGAAATCTTTCTTGAAATTTCCTATGAGCTCTTATGGCAAGACAATGGCTTTAGTTTTCAGATGCTTTAAAACAAATTAAGAAAGGTTATAGGCTCACTATTTCCTCTGGCATAGAGTTTCATTGGTAGGTAATAGTTGATAAAGGAATGGTTGGAAGAGTAAATAGATAAATGCATGGATGGGTGGTGTAGCTGTGTTGCTCATTGTTGTCCTTGAATAACCAGTAAGGAATAAAGTTTAGCATGTAGCCCTAGTTCTAGAGATTTCTCAGTCTAATGGGAGAGGCATCTACCAAGATATAATTCTAATAAAATGACAAAAATATTGCAAAGTTTTATTAGAGCAGAGAAAAAAGATAACTTTTTGGAAACAAGGGGGTAATTCAAGAAAGCTCTTCTAATCAGTAAGATGTGAGCTAGGTATTGAGGGATGAGCGCTTATTGGACAACAAGGGCTGGTAAAGGCATTCCAGAAGCAAGAACCTCGGCACAGAAAGAAGCAGAGAGCTGCTCGCCTGGGAGAAGATGGGCAGACTGAGACGGGGAGAATGCGGACCGAGGGCCAAGCCAAGTGGTGAAGCTGGAAAGGCAACTGGGGGAGCAAGCTTGTGATGTGCCTTGAATATAAAGAGCAGCTTTGCATAAGAAGACATTTAATGCAGAGAGCTGCAGTCAGGGGATGACGTAGTCAGATGTAAATGTCAAAAAGATCGCTCTCGATCTTTCGAGCAGGAAGAGACCGAAGCCTGCTGAATCCGCCATTTCAAGTCTTCACCGTCTTTCGTAACTGTTCTTGCAATGGTTTCCATTAGACAGGGAAATGTTATATAAAAAGGGGGATATATTCAACAAAAATTTATGAGGTCACATTGGCAAGAATTGGAGACTTGATTAAGTTTGGGAGTGAGTTCAGAAGGAAGAATCACAGATGCCTGAGAATTCAGACATATGTGACCTGATAAATGTTTCATCAGCCAAAATAGAAAACAGCACAGTTATCTATTGCTGCATAATGATTTACAGCCAAATTTAGTGGCTCAAAATAACACCATTATTCCATTATCGTCTTTATGGCTTTGAGGGCTGAGCTCCAAGGGTCGTATTCATGTGTTGCAGTCAGATGGGGTGGATGTCCCCCCAGGCCTCTTGGCTCATATGCTTACAGGAGCTGGTGACTAGAGCACCTACACGTGGCTTCTCTGGGTGGCCCGCACTTCCTCATAGCATAGTGGCTAAATTCCAGTAGGTTTTCAAGGGTGCCAAGACAACCAGATGGAAGTGGGTAGCGTTTTTATGACCGGGGCGTGGAAGTCACATAAAGTCACTTCCGACTCCATTTACTTCACCAATCACGACAGTCAAGAAGCCTAGTCTCCCGGTCTCAATGGGAGAAGTCCCAGTGTCACGTGGCAAAAAGAATGGGATATGTTATGGCAGTGGTTGTCGGAAAAAGACTACAGAATGTAGAATGAAGAGCACGTTCGAGTCTTGTTTTGGTATGTTGCCCTTCAAATACCTACAGGACACCCAGGAGAAGAAGACAAATTGAAAATCATAAATCCTGGTTTGGCATTCAGGAGATGTGAGGGTTTTTTTAGGGTATCTGTGACAAGAGAAATCACAGGAGTAGATTTTATAGTTATCCAAGAACAAGAGAAGAAAAGTGGAAAGACAGAAGAGAGAGGAAGGAAAGGGAAATTAATGGTAAGAGAGGCAGGACAAGAAAAAAGAGGAGAAGGGGGGACAAGAGGGAAGAAGAGAAGAGTGTTAGTTTCCTAGGTGGGTCAAAACTAAGTACCTCAGACCATGGTAAAGCAATAGAAATGTACTGTCTAGAAGTCCTGCGTGCTGAAGTCTAAAATGAAGGCACTGGTAACCTCTTTGCCTCTTGTAGCTCCTGGGACTCCTTAGCTTGCGGCAGCATAACCCTGACCTCTGCCTTTGCCTTCACAAAGTGACCTTTGCTTTACGCATCTATGTTCAATTTTCTCTTGCTTTAAGGACACTGGCTGCATTTGAGGAGGAGCACACCCTCCTCCAGTTTAACTTCATGTTAGCTGGGCTAATTACCTCGGCAAAAACTCTATTTCCAAGTAAGATCATGTTCTGAGATTCTGGGAGTTGGGTCTACCTATCTTGTTAATTTTTTTTGGGGGGGGACAAAATTAATCCCCTAATAGGAGGGCAGGGGAGGGAAGAGATATCAGAAGCAGACCCCAGGAATGACACAATATAAAGATGAGACCACAGAAGAGAGACCGGTGGGGAAAAATGAGAACTAGACATGGAATAAGGAGATGGAAGAAAGATGTGGTCCAAATGTTTTCACCTAATAAGAGTGATGAATAGTCTCCATTTGGACCAAGAACTGAGCCATCATGTTCTTTACTCTACACTTAGTAAAGAAGGTAGGAGCCGACCATGGACACTGAGTGGAAGGACCGTGTAGGCTAATCCTTGGCCTCATCGTGGACTGGAGAGATCTCACAGCAACTTCTTGAAGGCACTTGCCCACTGTTAGCTCTGGTCCTCGGCATTTCCTGTCAACTAAACTCTATATGCAAAACTCAAACGAAAACTTGAAAGTGAAAGGGAGAGAGAATGTAATTGTGAGGAGCACCCTGGAACAGCCGCTTTAGGAACTTTCTGTGGCTTCTCTAACATGGAAAGGTGGCTTCCTGGCCATGATCTGGCCCAGGACAGAGGCTTCATGGAGCCCCGTTGACAAGAGCAAGAGCTGCAGAGTCTGGGGTGCAACATGGCAAAGAGGAAAGGAGTGGTTAGCTTGAGGAATGATATCAAAGGTTTGGAGGATGGAGCGAGGACTTGAATTCAGGGGAAAGAGGATATGGCCGGGGCTGGGCTTAACTGTTTGCTCCTCTGATGCCTAAGAAGCATCCAAGCGGAGAGGAAGCTCTGGACAGCTGCTCTTAAAACTAGTTTCCCAAGTCAGAGACTGGGTGATGCGGACTCTTTTCAAATGCCAGTTCCACCCACCAGACCCAGGCTCCTTGGCGTTCTTGCTTTCCCCTGACTCTCCTGCTCCTCCTCCACGTTTATCCCCAGCTTTGTCTCCTCTCTTGCATTAGATTCTCCTGGCTTCTGGTTTTCTCTTACTCCATACCTGGCCTGATTATGGCACAGACAAGAGCACTCCACTCCACTCCACTCCTTTATGAAGCTTTATTCCATTTGCAAATTGGAGATCAGTCATATTTCTCTTTGGCCATATTTCCCAAATCACGATGACAGAAAATAGTGAGGTTGCCCAAACAAATCAAGTAATATGGATACAAATATGAAATCCAAATCTCAAAAATGGATAGAAAAGGCAAAACTTAAGCTGGCCTGTTGTAGATGAAGTATGGTTAATGCAATGCTTTTAACCTGTCCTTAAAGGGCAACTAGTTCTCTATTTTTGTATTAATAAAAATATACTTTTCTTAGTGCATTGGAACCATATCACATTGTGGTTGAGTGTGGTAGGAATATACCTGCACACAGTACTCAGTGCATTTCCCTCCTGATTCCATCCTGTTCTCTCTTCTCCCTGCTCATAATATTGAAGTTAGTATTGAGTACTGATGTTGACATGAGTATTGATGTACATAGGATGTTCATTCATATACAAGAATGTACAAAGGATTATTTGATTATTTGATTATTTCCTTCATCAAATCTGCCCCCTCCCAACTGACCCTTTATTCTTAAGGCAGGAAATAATTTGGGGTTAGGACACAATTCAGCAAAAGTATCATTCTAATTTTCCTTCGAGTGCACAAGGTACTCGTGGTCTGTCTCTTAACTGAAGCTTACTGGGAATAAAAGGATAAGGGAGGAGGTAAGTTTTTGCAAAAATGTGTGTGATAAGTGTTAAGATATATTCTAACCTCCAGATAAAGGAACGAATGGGAAATGTGTTAAGAAATGTGGCTCAGCACGTTGTGTGAGCAATGTGACTATAATCATACGAATTGCAATGTGTAATATGTGTGTGTGAGGGGGTGGAACTGTGCGTTAAAGCAGTCCAGAGCCGGTCTCTGAGTTTTTGCTCTTCTGGAAACCAAATGTTGAGTCTAAACATCTGAGACTCAGTATCCACAGCCACGAAATGGGGTGACAATAATGGCGGAATTAGTAAGGCCAAATGACTTAATATTGATAAGATTCTTAACACAATATCTGCCACATAGTTAGGACTATAAGTGTTACTTATATTATGCAAACTAACAGTCAACTCGGTACCTAAAACCGGTTCATTTTATTTCTTGCTTGACAAAGAAATCGTACGTATTTATCACACCCACTATCATAGATATGATCTATACACACATCTATTGTGGAATGACTACATCTAGCTTATGAACACATAACACATCACCTCACATATTCGCCTCTGGGTGATGAGACCATTGAATCAAATTTCCTTGTACTTCTTAAGAATTCAGAGCCACCATGTTGTACAAGGGCTCTCTTGACCTCACTCCTCCTTCCTAAGGACACCTGTGTGTCCTTGACCAATCCCCCCACTCCCTTTCATCACCTGAGCTGCTGGGAGCCAGCATTCTTCTCTCAACTTCTATGAGGTGAGCCTTTTAGATTCCACATGAGACTGAGACCACACAGCAGTCTGTCTGTGCCTGGTTTATTTCACTTAACATACTGCTCTCCAAGCTCATCTGAGTTGTCAGGGATGATCAGATTTCCTGCTTTTAAAGCTGAGTACTGTTCCATTCCTACTGTGTTACATTTCCTCCCCCCACTCATCTGACGATGGCCACTGTGGTTGCTTTCATAGCTCGGCTGTCGGGAGCAGGACTGCGCTAATATGGGGGCGCAGATGTCTCTTCAAGCTGATTTCATCTGGATCTCATGGTAGTTTTATTTTTAATTTTTTTAGGAACCACCATGCTACTGCTTTTCCTAGTAGCTGTACTAATTCGCATGTCCATCAACAGGGCACAAGGTTCTCTTTCCCGCATATTTTCACCAACGCATGTTATCCATTGTCTATTTTACAGCAGCCATTCTGACAAGTTCCAGGTGATATTTGATGTGGTTTAAAAATGCTCACTTCCTTTATGAAGAGTGATGTTCAGAACTTTTTCATATTTCTTGGCCTTTTGCATGTATCTGTTGAGAAGTGTGTATTCAGAACCTTTGCCCATTTTTTGAATTGGGTCACCTTGTTGTTATTGAGTTGTTCATGTTCTTTTTTATCTTGTATATCAGCTCCTTGTCGGATGTGTGCTTTGCAGATATTTTCTTCCATTCTGTAGCCTCTTGTTTCCTCTGCTGTACATAAATAATCCTTTTATTTGTCTAATTTTACTTTTGTTTCCTATGCTTTTGGGGTAAAATCCAAAAATAAACCACTGCTCATATGAAGGTTGAGGAGCTTTTTCTCTGTTTTCCTCTAATAGTTCAGGTCTCATACTTACGTTTTTAACCCATTTTTGAGGTGACTGTTTATATCCTAGGAGCTAAGGGTATACTTCTATTCTTCTGCATGTGGCTATCCAGTTTTTTCAACACCATTTTTTGAAGAGACTGTTCTTCCTATTGTGTTTTCTTGACACCTTAGTCAAAACTCAGTTGGCTATAAATGCATAGGTTGATTTCTAGGCCATTCGTCCTGCTGCGTTGGTCTGTGTGTCCAACAAGTGTCTACGCAAGTCCATGCTATTTGGCTTACTATGGCTCTGTTGTGTATTTTGAAGTCAGGGAATGTGATGTCAGTTTTGTTCTTCCTGTGCACGATGGTTTGGCTTTTAGGGCTTTGTGTATGTATGTGTGGGTTCACACAAACTTTTTCTTAAAAAAAATACTATTTTGCTTGATAGTATTATTTAAAAATTTCATGGTCTCTAAAATATTTTCTATACCATAGTATGTTTTATAGCATGCATAGCACAATAAAATATTTTAAATTTAGGCATCAGTTTTACTTTCAGGTAATTTTTCTCGTATACTTTGAACTTTTTAAATCTAAAATGTGTTCTTTAACTGCAGTTCTCTGCAAATGTGATTTAGTTTTTACTCAAATATCCCAAAATATAAACAAAATATGTTTGGTTTTTATAAAAGGAAATAAAATGAGGTTAACATTAAAAAATGAAAACAGATTTCTCTTTAAACTTGGCTTTCAACAAATACACATGTTACTCACTTTTCTAGAATAAAATATTGCCATTGTTTTGGAGGGACTGGCGTCTTAAACATCACATTTAAATGGTGGAATTAAAAATCTAGGTCCCTGACCTCTCCTGTGCTTAATGCGTGATTTTAAATTAATTGGCAATCCATCCCTGCTTTCACTGGGCAAATATCCAGGTAATACTGAGCCAGCTAACTTTGGGTAGAAGTTATGTTTATCTTACTCCATTATCCTTAAGTGTTCTGCTGGCCCAAACTCATGCACACATGCACGCATGCGCGCGCGCGCACACACACACACACACACACACACACACACACACACACAGGCATCAATTAGTAATGCTTCCAGTAGTACATGACTTAAGAATAGCCTAAGTAAATATAAATTGTCTGCAGGCAAGTAGCGTCCAACACTGCTTTATTGGTTCAAACATGGCAAAGCTTTCTCCCAAACTTACAATATGGCTCACTGTTCACAAATACTTCCACGCATATCTTAAGAGAAAGGGAGCCATAGACAACAGCAAAGATGTCTGTCCTTGTGTCAGAAAAGCACAGTTTCCTTGGAGGCTCTTTCCCCTCCACACAGACACAGACACTCACACATGCACTCACAAAAGCACATTAGTAGCCGGGCGTGGTGGCACACACTTGTAATCCCAGCATTTGGGAGGTGGAGCCCAGAGGATCATGGTTCATGGACAGCCTCAGCTACTTAGTGAGGCCTCTCACAACTCAGTGAGACCCTGTTTCAAAAAATAAAAAGACTAAAAAAGTAGGGCCAGGGGGTGTAGCTCAGAGGTAGAATTCCCCTGGGTCCCACCCCCAGTACTACACACAAAAAAAGCACATTAATTTCATTATCCACAATTAGGCCCTGTGACCACTGTTCATGTAAAGGAAGCTGGGAAAGTAGAAAAGAGATTTCTTACAACTGTCTTAGATCACACATGATCCAGCTCCTGGAGCTACGCATCACCTCCTGAACAAAATTAGGGCTTTACTGTCAAGGAAAAAAAGTGGCGCTACTGAGTAGGTGCCTAATAATGCCCATCAGAAAAACTTGGTACTTCTTGTGTATCTATTAATGTGGAAGACAGAGACCTAGTTCCCATCCCTGTCTTCTGTCACTTGATCTTTGCAGCTCTATAAAATGGCTATTTATAAATGTCATTTGGTCCCGCTCCACATCCGTAAGTGAAGTGAGCCTTAACAAAGTGGCAGGTCCCTCACCCAAGGCCACACAGCCAGTGGGGGCCGATCTGAGATTTACACCACGTCCTGGTGTGGAGCTCACGCCCACATACAACACCACCCTACTCATAATCTCACCACCTGTCCCTCAGTCGTCTCTCGTTCTCTCTCGCTGGCCCTGGCTTCGGCCGCGATAACAAGTCTACCCTCAGGAGTCTAAGTCAAGTGAAGTCTTGCTTCAGACGATTGCTCATCAGCTTTAAATGTGTCAGCTGCCCATCACATGCCTAAAACATATAAGCACCCACAAGTACTAATTTAACTCCCGACTTCCCTCACCCTACCTGCCTCTAAAATGAGATTCCACAAGAGCCTACCCAAAAGGCTTTAAAAACAAGGGTTTTCAGGACACATTTGTTCTACCTACAAAGTGATTTTATAACTCAAATCCAAGGACAGAAACTCCAGAGAATGCTGTCAGCATTTGGATCTTATGAGGAATGTCGGGGTATTCTTTTATTTCTGTATATTTATTAATTTTTATTTTTGTATGGTTGATTTTTGTTGTTACTTCTTTTTATTTATTACTCTTTTTATTGGTACAAGAGATTGAAGCCAAGGGCATTCTACCTCCAAGCTACACTCCCAGCCCTTTTTATTATTTACTTTGCTACAGAATCTCACTAGATTGTTGAGGCTCCCTCAGAGTTTCTGAGGCTAGCCTTGACTCTACCATTCTCCTCTCAGCCTCTCAAGTACTGGGAACACAGACGTGCACCACCGCACCTACCTTTCAAAATATTTTTGCTCTGCAGAGACAGTTGAAAGCAACTCACTAATTTCTTCGATATTTTTTTAGTACTTTTTTTTTACGGGTCTGGGGATGGAACCCAGGGGCATTTGAACTCCAAGCTACATCCCCTGCCCTATTTTTTTATTCTTTATTTTGAAACAGGGTTTCACTAAGTTGCGGAGGGCCTAAGTAGCTGAGGCTGTCCGCAAACCGTGATCCTCTGGTCTCAGCCTCACAAATGCTGGGATTACAAGGGTGAGCCACCACGCCCAGCTTGAGTACCTTTTATATGGTAGACATTGTTCAAAATCCTGGCCATTCAACAATAAATGGGACAGACAAATTTCTTGATATGTGAATTTCCATTCTTGTGGAAAATAAAGGCATTAAAGATCATTTCAGATAGTTCAAGTGTGATGAAGAAAATTAAACAACATAATGCAATAAAGCATACTCCACATGATGTTTTTAATTTTTTTTTTATTTTGATGATGTGCCTAGAAATGACCCACCCCTGATCACTAGTGGATAGCCTGGTCAAGTGCAGAGGAAGAGACTCCAAACAGTGGTCCTTAGGTCTGCAGGCAGGATACCTTATAGGAAGAGAAAGAAGGTCAGTGGCTCTGGAGAAGAACGACTGAGAAAGATAGTAAGAAACAAGATCTGAGTGGAATCTGTGTTTTATTCAAAGTGCAATGGGAATTTTAACAAGAAGCAGAGGGAACATGATCTGATTCTTTTAATCACCCTACCAGCTACATGGAGGGTGGCCTGACTTGTTTACAGCCAAAGTAGAACTGTCACTGAGGTGGCCTGACCAGGGCAGTGCTGGTAGAAAGTGGAAAAAGGAGCTGGGCATGGTGACCCACGCCTGTAATCCCAGTACTTGAGAGGTGGAGACAGGAGGATCACAGGTTCAAGGCCAGCCTCAGCAACTTAGTGAGGCCCTCAACGATTTAGTGGGACACTGCTTAAAAATAAAATAGTGCTGGAGGCATAGCTCAGAGGTAAAATGCCCCTGGGTTCAACCCAAGGAAGGAAAGAAGGAAGGAAGGAATGGAGGGAGGGAGGGAGAGAGGGAAGAAGGAAGGAAGGAAGGTTGGTTGGCTCCAGATGGATAAACATTGCAATGATCCTTACCTTTGGGCAATTATTTTTTCTCATTCATTCTATTTTATTTTAAGTTTGCAACAGCATGGTGCCATATCATACTCAAATGTGTGGTCTCTGGTAAATTGTAGCCACTATTTTCTTCTTACAGCCTTTTATATTAACTTTCTTACTCTACTGACAAAACTCAGTCAGATACTTAGCACTGTTTCTTACTTGGACAGACTGTATCTACAGGTCAGTGCTGAAGCAATCAGTTTATTCAAACAGCCTCTGAATTCAGAGATCCCATCCTTATCCAGAAAAAGAAAAGAAAGAAAAAAACACACACACAAAAGCCAGTCTCACATCTTTTTATAGATACAGCCTGTCAGAGAATTAGCTTTGTATAATTTGCCATAATGAGTTATAAGCATCTCCCTTTTTCTCCGAGTTCATGAAATTAGGATAATAGAAGCAAGACTCTCCAAAAATAAATAAATAAATAAATAAATAAATAAATAAAACTGTGTTCTGGGGTTAATCAGTGTGCTCCTAATTGGAATGACGAGCTGGGTACGTGAGGAGAAACACATGTCACTTTTGGAAGCCTCCCTTCTAAATGTGCTGTGTCTGAATGCTCACTCCTCCTGGAAAACCCATCTTAATCCAATTGCGGTGGAAGTAGATAACAGTGCCGCCCTTCCTCTGAGTGAATTTAGACGAGGACTATTATCTGGTCTTGCTTCCTTCTGTTACCCAGACCTTCCACTCTGATTGGCCAACTGATCGGCCGCCCGATGGACCCCAAGATATGCCTTGCACATCAAGGTCAAGCCCCCTAAGTCACGATGGGAAGGAAGCTATATAGTACCGAAACGAATGTGAGGGTAAATCATTTGAATTTTTATTTTTGTCAATTTAGGTAAAAGTGATTTTATCCGCAAGACTCGGGAGAAAGCCAGAGTCTTGCTATTATGTGGTGATTGAACAATGGGAGAGCTTACCTGGATGACTGCAGCCATGAGTACTTCAAGCAGGAAATCTTGGGCTCTTGGTTCTTTCAGGTTTAAAGATCTTGTTTTAAGGGTTTTTTTTTTTTTATTTTAAGAGGAAGGCCTATGTTTAGGAATGTTTAGAGGGTTGAAAGCAGATGTCCGCAGGTAATCGATGCAGACTGAGCATTTTCAGTTACAATAGCCAATTAAAACACTCTTGTACAATTGAAGGGAAAGAGATCTGAAAATATTTAATGCTTTTTGAATCCAGTTAGGTTTAACTATAATGAAAACACATTCCAAGTCCCTTGGCTTCCTGGTCTAATAAGTCCCAGGTATGGTTGGGAGGCCGGATCCAGATTGTGGCCACAGTAAACTGGAAAGCCATCATACAACTGAAAGTTTTCTAAGGGCCCGTATTCTGAGTTCGTCCTCGTGGCCAAAACAATGATTTATAAAATCTTGGGAAAATTGGGGTTTGGCTTCCAGACTTTAACCACCAAAGAAATATTAGACATTTCCTGGTACTTAAACATTGCTGACCAGTATTTGAATCATCTGTGCCACCTCCTGTTACACATAAATAGATATGACAACTGCTCTTCATTATCATGGTATCGTCTCAATAGCAGCAGCTACATTAAGGGCTGCTTGCTGCAGGTGTCCCTACTGTAGTTTCATTGCATTCACTGCATGTAGTTCTGTTTACTGGCTTGGTGGATACATCTGCAGCATTCAGAATCTCTAATAGCTATAAGGGTTTTGTTCCCAGCACCCCAACTAGTGTTCATCTCATTTATGCAACTCTCCTCCCTTCCGTGCTACTTACAGAATTTGTCAGCCTGGGTTAGGGTTTAAACATAAATTGGCCCCGGGAAAGGCTCATGCAAAAATGTTCAGAGGTAAAATTATTGAACCAGGACTCTCATCTCATCAATGAATAAACCCAATCCATTAAAGAATACATCATTTGGTGGTAACTTGGGCAGGTAAACCTGTCTGGATAAGAAAAGTCTTTGGGGATGTGTCCTCGGAGGCAGCTGACTATGGCCTATTCCTCTGAAATCCTGAGTCCAAATAAACACTCCTCTTCTATGTTCTTCCGGCCAGGTCTGTTGGTCATGGCGGTGGAAATGTGCACTAACACAATCTGGAAGGCAATAAAGGTTGTAAATCCCGCCGTGCCACTTTCTGGCAATCCAGACTGGTCGTTGCCTATCTCCATGTATCAATGCTTTGGGGACAATCATCCAGGTTTCCTACTTTGATTTTGTGGGTTTGGAAGGGCACTGGCAGGCGGGGAACATTGTGAACCACAAAGAAAGTTGCTTCTTTGTGCTCCAAATTGCTATTTTCATATGTTTTAACCGCCATGACAAGGAAGCAAATCCTTGCAATTTGGAAGGTTTTCTGAAAATTAGCCCCAATGCACGAAACCTTTGATCTTTTGGTCAAACTGTCGATCTCTTGAGAACTCAGTTCTCTTGTGAAATTTCCAGCCTGCTCCCCAAACAATTAGTTGCATAAGTTCTGGGAGCCAGACCACGAAGCCTTTCTGTGTTTTGGAAAGTTCCCTAAATAGAACTAGGTAGCGATGGCACCGGCACGGAGCAGCAGTACGCACGCTTCCCGGTCCCGCACAGCCCCCAGGCTTTCTTCCTCTTGGGGTCCCTTCTGCCCATTTCTTTACTTCCAACACCCTTTGTTTCCTTCTCCCTCACTTTTTCCCCACAAACACATTTGATGCTTGGACCAGGCTCTGACTGCACAGGCTTCCACAGGCAGGACGACGGCTTCACCAGAAGACACGAGATGTTTCCAGATTCATTAAAACCCAGGCCAAGACATCAAGAAACACACGTGGAGTGAACTCCTGTTCTTGGCCTACTCCGGGACAATTTTTCTGACAATGTTTCGGCGATGAATAGCTTCAGCTCTCTTTACTACAGGGAAGTAGGTCGATTTAAAAAGCATTTACTTTTCAAAAGGCAAAAAACATTTGGCAGTGGTAATCAGGCGAAGCTTTGTTGGATCAGAATTTCTGATGATTAAAACATAACTGAAGAGAATCGCTTGCACGGTGTTCCTGCCACTGCCAAAGTCCCAGAGGCCTCTGCACTCCTTCCCCTCTTACCTCTGCTGAACTCTCTTATTACTCTCCGTTAATATGGTTTTATAATATATGTTTTTACCTTCGTACTTTTACTGGTACATTGCAATTACGCAGCATAGTGAGGTTCAAATGGTACAAATGTACACACACACACAGCACCTGATGGATTTCCCTCCATCCCACCCCGCCCCCACCCCGTCCCCATTAGCGAGGTTGTGGTGATAACCTCATGCCTGGACATCGCAGTGTTTGAACTGCTCTCCTCCTCGGGCCCCCTCTTTCTCCCCCGTGAGCGCCTTTCTTACTCTTCTGCTCTTCTCCTCATTCATCCAAAGTCCCCTTTGTTTCATATTTTTTTCTTTAGCTTCCTCATATAAGAGAAGACATACCATCCTCCACTTTCTGAGACTGGCTGATCTCACTTAGCCTAATATCCTCTAGTTGTATTCATTTTCCTACAAATGAGGTAATTCTATCCTTCTTTATAGCTGAGGAAAATTCTGTTGTATTCTTAGGTATAGTATTTTGTTGGCTATTACCATTGGGTGGAACATATAGGAAGTATGTTTAACTCAATGTCTCGGCAACACCGGGGCTCTTTTGGACATTAAGTGGGACCTATGGAATCCATCCTTATATAGCCACCATTTTGTCTTGTGGTCATGTTTATTTATTTGTGGTCCTGGGGGATTGCGCCCAGTGGTGTTCTACCACTGAGTGACTGTCAGTGTCACCTATGTCTCCCCTTGGCCCGTTACAGAAGGGACAGAGTTGGCGGTCATATTGCAGTGTGAACACCTCTGTGGCCTCGGTGCTGGAGGACAGAGAGCCGAGGAGAAAGAGGTGTGAAGTGTGTGAGGCCAGAGTCAGTCTGGAGGGAATTCTTCTAGCCACCAGCGCAGAAACGTTTCTCCATCATGCTTTGCACTTCAGAAATGTCTAGACAAGATGGATGTTCTCCCCTGACAAGAATAATAAGCAACATGGACAGTTGTAAACACATCACACAGCATTTTTCCAATTGATGGAAATCGTGATAAACAGAGTACCAGAGCTTTCTGAATTCCTGCACTTGCACAGCATGAACTGGAAGCAATGCAAAACCCAGCGAGTACGTGCGTGTGTCATAAGGCACAGTTGGACCCCGAGCTGTGAATGATAAAAAGCCAATGTCAATCAGTTACGGTAAAGGAAGGACTGAGATGTTCTTCTCTCCTCTGTGCAAAAAATAGGGCAAAATATTTTAATATGAAAAAGTCATCCAAGGAAGCGCAACGAAAAAATGTTGGAAGAAAACATAAGGTATGTCAGGCAGTTGATTAATTAAAATATTTTGTTATTTTGCTTGATTTTGTGATATTTATAGCACTGGTCAATTTTTAAAGGTATTTCTTGGGGCTTCTTTTTCTAAATGAGTCCCCAGGCTTTTGTTAGATTCCTGAAGTTGTAAAAGCTCTATGCCTCGCTGAACCCCATTTTTCTCTGCTCCGTAAGCCAATATTTCAACAATAGACAGAAATGATTCTGCTGCCTCCTGCCTCTTGCTCAAGATGATATCATGAGCATTGTTCTCTGGGCACGAAGATTCATTGTAGACGGACTCTAGTAATAGGTAAAAACTATGAACATGCGTTTCTTTCTCTTTGACAGAGTTAAACAAGGGCTCACTCTCTGAGTTTCCAGATGCACTTAAGATGAAATAATAATGTTGAGCCAGTCTTGCTCCTGCCTTAAATTAACCACTCCGGGAAGAGACATTAAACCTTTCAGACCACCAGTGCATACATGCTTTAGTGCCCTGCACCACACACCCTCTCTTGGTTATTTGGGACACAAGAAGAGGTAAGTTCGGTAAATGAGACTGTTTTATGAACCATTTAAATAATCTGAAAAGGAAATTAATACTTTTACTACTTTCTGTAAGTGAACAACTTCCTTAAAAATCTGCAAGAGTTCTTTATGTTGTAGTAGATGTGACTGCCCTAGCCAAAACACAGAGCCAGAGAAATCCTGGAAGGTCAGAGAGAGGAGGTGTTGCCATACAATCCAAATGCAATCAATGGGAAAGGCCAGAGGCCAATTTGGTACCAAAGAAAGTTGCCTCAAATAGAGCCAATAAAACTCCATGCAGTTAGAAATCAGGCTGCAACTTAGAAAATCCATCTCGGTCTTTTTGAATAATATGAATTTTGGTGGGCTTATTTTAAAACAATTGGCCATGGAATCTGGAGAACTGGAGAAACAAATTATGATCCCATCCCACATGAGCACTTCTGTGAGGAACAGTTTATTAGTCACCCTACAAATACCTTCCCCAAACATAAGTCCTTACAACAATCCAGGAAAGAAAGTAAAATTATCCACTCCTGGGCATCTTTCCAAAGGAACCGATGTCGGAATATTATGGTAATACATGTATATCACATTTATGGCAGCACAATCCACAATAGCTAAATTACGGAACCATCCCAGATGACTGGGCTATGAAATCGTGGCATAGAGACAAAATGGAATTCCGCTCAGCAATAAGGGGAAACAAAATCATGTCATTTGTAGGAAAATGAATTGGGCTGGACGATATTATGCTGAGATCAGCCAGTCTCAGAAAGTGAAAGGTTGTACGTTTTCTCTCATATGTGGAAGTTAGAAAAATGTCAAGAAACAAAAGGAACTTTAGATAAATGAGGAGAGGGGCCAATGGAATAGAGAAAGGTGATTTGGGCAGGAGCCTGGATCAAGGAAAAAGTTCAGAGAATGCTGTGTACATATAGGAAATCATCAATTCTAATCTCAGTATTATGTATGAAGAGGGCAGAGAGCGGGCTGGGATCCAGAGGGAAGCACACCGCGCTGTGTGTACACATTTCTATCACTGACCCTCAGTGTGATGTATACTTAGGATGCACAAATAAAAGCATATCCTAAAAGTTATTCTAATGTTCTAGAAAAGGAGATAGCGGTTACCTCTCTATCTCACCTCTCTGCCTCAATAGGCTCCACCCACACCACTGTCAGTAGCAAGCGCGTGCCAGTCCCCCAGCCTCTGAACTGGCTGCCCTCCCCCAGGACGTTGTTCTTGGAGGATTTTACACAGCTCTCTCCCTTACTCCATTTAAACCTCTTTTCACATGCTGCCTCATCTCAGGGTCCACCCCAAAGCTCTCTGTCATCTTGCTGGCTTTCTTTAAGACTCCATTTCTGCAAAAAGAAGTCTCAAGAGAGCAGACGCCGTTGTGCCACGCTGCGCCCTCGCCAGCTCGCCAGTGCTGGATCCTGTAAGTATTTAATGAGGACATGTTAAATGGGCAGCTGCCCTGGTAAATAGATGATTTGATCTGGAGGAACTTTCCTTTCATTAAATAGATACAGTCCCTGAATTGGAACTCAAAGCTCTTGAAACCTATGATTTTAGATAACCTACAGGAACGAAGGCCATTGTAAAGACAATTCCCGTGTAAAGAAAGAATCGGTAGGATGTTCTCCCTCGTTGCGGAAGTGTGGAGATTTTTCTCCGGGACTTGGGAGGGAGAGACCTGAGAGGGGAAATCGAACAGCTACCTGATGGGCAGCTGCCCTGAACACCAGACAGTTGGCTGATGACCAGCTGTCCTGAAATGAAAGCAACAGCTACCTGACGAGTAGCCGTACTGAACTGTAATTGTCTGATGAGCAACTACCCTGAAATGAACACACGGACAATTTCCTCTCGTGCAACTGACCCAGTTCGTTATTAAAACCAAGACTTAATGCCTACACCAGTGAAATTCCTAGTAGGAAAGTGTAAACACCAAAGAACAATAGTGAGGCCTTAAGTGAAAGGCAAGTAGATCACCAATCATAAACAGACAAAAGGAAGACTGTGACATCACAGGTCTTGTGATTGGCCCCCCATTGCAGGTCTCTAAGATCAGCCCCCTGACCTTGCGGGCAGGTCCTGGGGGGCAAATTCCAGAAAGACAATGGTCACGTCCAGAGTTTTGGAGAATTCAACCTTTCATAGAATCTCCTTTAACTCTCTCAGGAACCTTCCGTTCCTCAGGCTCCGTCCATGTCCTCCATCACGGAAGCTAGGGGGGAACTGGAACATAGGAGGGGCTCTAGACCAAGGAGGAGAAGCCTTAGTGAGGGAGGGAGGGGACCTAACTGAGGGAGGTGGGAGGGAGAGGAGGACTCGGAGAGGGAAACGCCTCAGTGGACGCATCCCGTACTGGCTTTTATCAAAGCCAGACAATATGTTGAGCACAGGAAGGTGGGGAGGAAGAGGAAGTGGAGTGGAGACTGGGAGAGGGTTCACCAAGTGCTGTGTGCATGTGTGCCTCTAGCACCCTGAACTTCACAATATGTGATTCCAATGCACCAATAAAAAATAATACAGTAAATAAATGAGTAAGAAGGAATTGGGTCGGGTCTAAGAAATCTTAGAAACTTTTTTTATTCCAATAAAACAAGGTTCTGTGTCTCTCGAGGTTTAGAGAAACTATTTGTTTAGCTGCTTATACCGACATACCGCTCTGCTTGGGTGAACCAGACTGCAGACTCCACTTGTTAGAAACGAAAGCAATTGATTGTGAAGGAAAATGAGTTGTAGGAGAAGCACAGGAATAAAAGTAAGCCATCACTCTGCAGCATCCTGTACACAGCGGGCACACTCACCGAATCAGGAGAGAAACAACATCTAGCCTCGCGGGCTGGGAAGTGCCTGCAGACGGCCCGCTAGAGTCCCACGTGGAGCCGTCCCAAGTGGAGCGCGTGTTTTCCCCATTGTCGACACTTCAATACCTGCAGGAGTCCTTCAGTTAGTGCAGTATAGTCCTCAGGGAAGCATATTTTGACAGTTTCCCCCCTAGATATTTATAATACTTTCTAGTTTACCTTGCAGGGGAGCTTTATGTCTGGACAAGGTGTCCTAAAAGGAACAATTGTCCTCCCCAAGTGTTTGTGATATCAAGTGTCCATGGATGTGTGTGTGTGTTTGTTAACAGAGGTTTGGTCAATTTATTAAGTGTCTATACATGCATAGGTACTCACAGGAGCATAGAGCATTGCAAAGATCCCTCATTCTACCAATTTTCTCCTTGGAATTAACTAGCCTTCTAGCCCCAGGTTCATGATAACTTCCTTTCCTAAAAGGTTAAAAAGCAGGCTGAACTCATTCTCTTTTCTTTCCAATCTCTGGCCAGGGCTTCCCATTGGTCCAACCCAAACAGAAGTCACATGGCAAGGAATCCTTTGGCCATGGTCTATACAAATGGTTGTTTTAGAAACACTTCTAATGTTTAACATAGTTTTATTGCTTTTTGATTTGGGCCCTTTGGCATTTCAAGAATATATATATATATATATATATATATATATATATATATATATATAATCTCCTGCATATAGGTATATATTGAAATTAGTTTCAGTGATTCCTGTTTTATATTTTGTTAATGGAGAAAAAATTCAGGGCTTCTGAAGAGGTTTCTCTTTTCACTTAAAGGAGCTGGGCCAGCCTATCTGCCAACAGGGTCCTGCCTGGAGCCCTGGCTCGACGGCTTGCTAGATGGTTAAAACTGGCACGCTTGCCGAGCAATTTGCTCTTGTGTAACATGAAGAAGAGTAGAGATGAAGCCAGGTTAATTCTCCCGTGGCCTCTCAGGTCATCAGTAAATGCACTATACTGATGACACGTTGGGGAAGCTGAGCTTCTGCCTGAATTGTGTGAGATGAACCCAAGACAAGGCAGAGAAAATCGTGAGGGAGGAAGCCACTGATAATCAAGAAAAGGACTAGAGACAGCTCTGAACTTGCATTTATACAGATTAGAATTTTAAATCAGCCAGGCGTGGTGATGCACACTTGTAATCCCAGCATTCGGGAGGCTGAGACTGGAGGATCGCAGTTCGCGGACAGCCTCAGCTACTTAGTGAGGCCCTCTGCAACTCAGTGAGACCCTGTTTCAAAATAAAAGAATAAAAAGTAGGGCTGAGGGTGTAGCTCGGAGGCAGAATGCCCCTGGGTTCAATCTCCAGTACCCGCCCCCCAATAAAAGACTTTTAAACCAAATTGGCTTCTATCTTCAAAGGATAGTTGGGTCCCAAATGACACCTGAGATATGCTTAAAAATCTCCAAGGATTTCCCTACTTTAAAGATGTCCATTCCATTCTTTTGTGTAATCCCCAGAGTTATGAACTTCATGTCTAAATTTATATTCTTATTACTGCAATTTCAGCTCAGTCTAGTAGTTGTGGTAATAATCATAATAGCTCCCAGGTATGAGCGATGGAGTCAGACTGTCTGGGTTTGAATCTCCACCACACTACATACAAGCTCAGGCAAGTGGCTTGAACTCTCTGAAATAGTTGTTGTTGTTTTTAACTCATAAATTGTGATTAAGGTGACTGAGAGTTGTAAACATTCTGTGAACTGATGTATGCAATTTTTTTTTATTTTTTTGCGGTACTGGAGATGGAACCCAGGGGCATTACTTCCAAGCTACACCCAGCCCTTGTTTTTTATTCTTTCTTTAGAAACAGGGTCTCACTGAGTTGCAAAGGGCCTCACTACGCAGCTGAGGCTGTCAGTGAACCGTGATCCTCCTGTCTCAGCCTCCCAAATGCTGGAATTATAAGCATGCACCACCATGCCCAGCTCATGATGTATACGACATATTTAAGAGTACTTGGCACACAGTAAGTCCTCAATAACGTTGGTTATTAACATTACTACCATATACTAAGCATCATACTGTTTTATGTGGATCACGGCATAATACAATAACCCTCCGCGTTAGTTGTGTTAATCTCCATTGTAAAGATAAGAAAATCAAGATAAAGAAAACTTAATAATACAGAATTGTTATTTTATATATTTCTCTATTATAATTTATTAGCATGTCAATGTGATTTTGGCAAAATAAATGTTCAGCTGAATAAATGCATAAGTAAGTTCCCTCCCGGATTTTCATAGAACGCAAAGAAAGGTGAAGAAGGATTTACTTAAGTCGGCCATCTTATAATGTCTGCACAGTCTGAAGTAAAGGATTACACACCGATTCCACTCATCTTCTGTCTTCTTTTTCTGTCAGAGAAACAGTAGGAATATAAGAGAGAGATGCAAACCCTCTTGCTTCCAAACCCCAGCACCTTGACTTCTTCCTCCCTTGGCTTTTTATAAGCAGCCTTTACAGCTTATATTTTTAATCCATGTCAATTGAAAGTCTTGAAGTCACTTAAAAATATAACATTGTAATTTCTGAAGTATAAAACTATAATACCTAACATCCAGTCTACTTTAATATTACAAATTAATTCTTAAAAAAAAAAAAGGAATCTAGCCGGGCGTGGTGGCGCACGCTTGTCATCCCTGCGCTTGGGAGGCGGAGACAGGAGGATCGCGCTGGTTCGGAGCCAGCCCCGCTGGCTTAAGAGACCCTGTTTCCAAATTAAAAAAATATAAAATAGGTCTGGGAGTGTAGCCCGGAGGGAGAAGGGCTTCCAGGAACCCCAATACCACCAAAAAATAAATAAAAAATAAATAAAATAAAGGAATCTAATTTTCCTGGTACAACTTTTTCCTACAGAAGCATATCCTTAGAGCTCATGATTTTTTTTTTGTCTTTGAGATGTTTCCATATTATTTTTTCTAGAATGTATTTTGTTACTTCTCAGAACTGACATGAGCTTTTCTAAATGGCCCTGCCTAAAACCAAAGTCTTTCCTTGTGTTGGAGCTGGTCTCTAATTTGAGGCTCGTATTTAATCCCACAGTAATAACTTGGTTTTGGCCAGTCTTCCTTGTGAAGGCAGAAGGCTCCGCGGAGTCACCGGGACGTAAAGACTCCCATTTCTCACTTACCACTGACCACTCCTCTGTTGTTCTTCTGAGCAACTCTTTCCTACCAAGTGGTTCAAACTCTTCCTATCATGGGATCGAAGGGTGCCAGGGGAAGCAAGCCCTTGACAGTGAGTCCTTTTTATCACTGAGCCTAAATGTGCCTTCTGCTGGCCCCTAGGCCACTGTGTCCCTGTCCACTAACTGGGCCATCTCATGTTCACAGGAATGGTTCAAGGAATAGAACAAGCGAGAACTAAAACACAGGTCAGGAGTGAGGACCTGACGCGCCTTCCGCTACTGTGGCATAGTTGGTGGGCCTGACTTCATCATTCTGCTTATTCACCCCTGCCCAACAGCGTTGCTCTCCTGTATTTGTGGGGGCCCTGCATGCTAAACCCAGGGCTATTCTACCTCTGAGCTACATCTCCAGCCCTATTTTATTTTTTTATATATATATTTTGAAACAGGGCCTAAATTGCTGAGGTTAGCCTTGAACCTCTTGTCTCGGGCTCCCAACTACTGGGATTACAGACATGCCTGAACACACCCTCTGCCTTTCTGTTTTATTACAAACAACTGACATGCTTTAAATTATTTATCGTCTACTTAAAGTTTGATAAAAGACTGGATTTTATTTATTTATTTTTGCATTACTGGGGATGGAACCTAGGGGCATTCTACCTCCAAGCTCCACCCCGGCTCTATTTTTTATTCCTTTTTTTTTTTTGGTGGTGGTACTGGGGTTCCTGGAAGCCCTTCTATCTCCGGGCTACACTCCCAGACCTTTTTTTTTTTTTTTTTGGAAACAGGGTCTCTTAAGCCAGCGTGGCTGACTTTGAACTGTACGATCCTCCTGTCTCTGCCTCCCAAGCGCAGGGATTACAAGCATGCACCACCACGCCCAGCTATTCTTTTTATTTTGAAACAGGGTCTCACTGAGTTGCAGAGGGCCTCACTAAGGCTGTCTGCACACCGCAATCGTCCTGTCTCAGCCTCCCGAATGCTGGGATTACAAGCGTGCACCACCACGCCCGGCTAAAAGACTAGATCTTAAATATGTTCACTATACCTATAAGTAGTAACCATGAGTGGTGATGAATGTATAAACATAGCTGTGATAATCATTCTACCATGCACATACATATCAATGGATCCTGGTGTGCAGCTTGAAAAGGGACACATTTTGAATCAAAGTTAGATCTCCCCTAGTTGGCCAAGAGAGATTTTACAGCCTTTTGAAAAGTAAAATCGTAAGAAACAGAGGAATATTTGTATAGAGTTTTCCAGTTTTAAACAGTGAAACGCTGAAAGCCTCTGTGTGTTTCTTACTGGGTTGCAAGGTGATGGGACAGGCCAGCAGCTATGCCTGGGCCAAAGGCCTCGGCCACTGACGGCCCGCCCAGCCCCAGCATGTGTCTCCTGGCTCTCTACCCATCTTTTAGATTTCTCCTCCTCTGCCTTCCTCCCAAAGAGTACGAACGTTCTCAGCTGAGCTGACGTAGATCACAGAACAACCGAAACAGTCTCCAGCGTTTCAAGAGTGCTTATTGCAATTGTGACAGAGGCAGGTTCTGTATTCTTAACACTATACATAAATATAACACTTTATAGTGTTAGGGGCAGAGAGAGAGAGAGAGAGAGAGAGAGAGAGAGAGAGAGAGAGAGTGAGTTAGTTTACCAAGGGCACAGTTCACTGCGTTGGGCTCTCGGGTCTGGGTCTGCTGTGAGTCCAGTGTGTCTTGAGGCTGACCTTAACTGGGGAAAGCGCACTACCCACAGAGGATGGCTGGTTGGCTGGTGATCTCCACTGGGCCCTCAGGTGAGGCGTTGCCCAATACCATGGGGCCAAGCCGGCCCCGTCAGCATCAACCTCATCATCAGTGGCCCTAGTGACAAGGCTCCAATCGTCGCAGTCCTCGGGTTGCTGGGTGTTGGTGTTGGTTCTCAAGGTGTGTCCCAGTTACCCCCAGACAGCCGGCATCATGGCCCAACATGCCCGGGGCATTGCATCTGTGTCCGCACCTGCATGATGCCCGTGATACCCGGGCGTGTCACACCTCATCCTAAAAAACTTCAGGGAAAAATAGTTGTAGCCAGGCTTGGTGGCACACAGTACTTGGGAGGCTGAGATAGAAAGATCACAGGTTTGCAGCAGCCTCAGCTACTTAGCAAGGCCCTCTGCAACTTAATGAGACCCTGTTTGTTTCAAAATAAGGAATAAATAATAGGGGTGGGGGTGCAGCTCGAGGGTTCCATTCCCAGTATTGAAAAAAAAAATAGTTATGTATCTTTGGTTACAGTATCCCACAGAAATGTTTTTATCTCCCTCTCATTGGGTTGATTTCAGAAGCAGAGATTTTCAGAGCCAGCGTCCTTTTACAGTTAAAAAATGAGAGAGAGAGAGAGAGAGAGAGAGAGAGAGAGAGAGAGAGAGAGAGGACACACCACGCAGGCAACTTGCCCAGGACCCCGTGTCCTGCAGACAGCAAAGCCAGACCAGAACCACGTCCGGACCCCACCGCCCCTCCTGTGAGCCCGCAGCGGCTGTCTGAGGGCTGCATGTTTCCATGTTAATGCGCACGTAACTCTATACTCCGTGCTGGTTTAGTGTTGCCTTCTGGTCCCCTAGAGGATGGCAGTATGCCCTAGAGATCTTAAGGCGAAACCCCACACCTCCCTCAGCAGGGCAGACAGCGTCTTCAGGGTCCACGTCAGCCCGCGGAAGACTTGCCCTGACAGCAGTGACCCCAGGCCAGAGGAGGGCTTTGAGTCCAGGAAAATTCACGCACAGTCTGATGGGTCACGTGGGAGCTGCCTTCACTGAAATCCTTCCCGAGGTCACGGCGTGTGAGCCCCTACTCCCCATCACAGTGATGACGGCTCAGATCATCAGTGTGGATTCAGTGAACCCTCAGGTGCAGAGAAAGTCTGCTTGGAGGAGGGGTGAGTGCTCCGCCCCCGAGGGGTCTGCCGCAGGGGACAGTGAAGAGGAGAGGCTGGGGAAAGATAACACCCAGATGTTCTGTGGCCAAGCAGAGAACAGGAGGATGAGCGGAGAGCGGGCAGAGGAGGGAGAGAAAGAGGGAGGGAGAGAGGGAGCAGGGAGGGAGGAAGAGCAAAAGAGAGAAGTAGAATAAGGCAAGAAAAAAACTATTTCACCAAACTGATGCCTGTCAGATAAAAGAGGCCGGAGCCCCAAATTCCTCCCGGCGTTTCTAATGGGATTTTAATACAGCACTTGGCCATCATATTTTTTTCATTCTTTTAATGACATACATGCCCAAAGTGTAGCCATGGAGCCTCTGAACTCTGTATATTTCTGTAATACACAAAGAAAACAGCCGTCACATCCATTTTAAGGAACTTTTAAATATGTTACAGTGAGGTCCACAGGCCCCGACTCTAAAGGGACCAGCGCAAAGCCTGTCTGTACATCATTTGTGACGGGCCTGAATTCCAGCCAAGGCCCATTTTTTAAAAAAATAATAAAATAAAATCCTGTGTTTTTTTTTTAAAGGAACATTATATTTTTAAACTGGAAATAATTGTATTTTGTATCTTATGTGGCATCTGAAAGTGATTTAGTTGAACAATGTGGTTTCTGATTGGTATTTGAATTGGTTCCAGAACATTTTTCATAATAACCATCTTAAAGATCCCAATTATCTGATCCTCTTTCCCTAGTCACGTGGTTTTCTAGGAGGTTTCCAGAGACCGGAGAGACCTGCAGAGCACGACAGTGCCTGCTGGCCGGGGCCGCAGCGGCCTGCTTGTTATTCTGAGCTGTCCAGATGCATTTCTGGCTCCATAAAGGAGGCCTTGGTGTTACCAGAATAATTACTTACTAAAACAACCCTATAAAACCAAAGGGCTGCCTCAACGAAAAGGCAGACAGGGGACTTTTTTTCTTTTAGTGTTAACATGTAAAACTAGTAAAGTGTATTTCGATTCTATAAACTCAGCTCTGGGTGCAAAGGGATGGTTGATTTACCAGGTAGGCAGCCGGAGCAATTCCCCAGGCTGGCAGAGGAGCTGAGGAGGGCGTCCCGGTGAACAGGGAGGAGGGCTCACCCGTCAGGGGCCCGGCGTCACTGGGACCGCCAGATAACAAAGAGCGGCCTCCGGGGAGAAGGCCCGGTCCCGCGCTGAGCCGCTGGGTGCCAGGACCTCAGCTGTGGCTCCGGCTCTCTGTGTCACATCCAGAGAGATAATGGAATTCCTCCTTTCCAGGATCACTGGGAGAAAATGATTTTAAAAATGCACATGAAAGGTGTAGAACACACCTGGAATATAATACAGCACCAAACAAATAGTGTTAATGGAATCTTTTATTACCACAGATGTAACTTTTATTATCTCATATATTAATAATGAGAATAATTTTCAAATAACGTTAATTTAATTTTTTAAATTTTTCCATTGGAATCTTCTTTCTTTCTTCCTTCTTTCCTTTGAACTACACTTCCAGTTGTGTGAGTGTGCGTGTGCGTGTGTGTGTGTGTGTGTGTGTGTGTGTGTGTGTGTGTAACAGGCACTCGCTAAGGTGGGGAGAGCCTCACTAAGTTACTAAAGCTGACCGAGAACCTCCAACTTTCCTGTCTCACACTCCCGAGTACTAAGATCACAGGCATGCACCTTCATGCCGGGACCGCACTGTTGCGTTTTTTTAACCAACAAGTCATATTTGTATATATACATGGGGAACAACTGACATTTTGATACACACGCACGCATTGTGGAATGGTTCTACGAGTTCTTTAATATATCTATTACCTCACATACTTATCATTGTTATATATGTGCTGAGGATATTTAAAATCTACGTTTACAATTTTGAAGTACCAGTGCACCATCATGAGCCTCAGCGCCGTGCTGCGCAACACATCGCTAACCTCTGTACGATGCGCTCCTCCCGTCCTCCCGTCCACCTGGACCTCTGACCAGCATCTCCCTTCCTGCACCACCCCACCTCCACCCCAGCCTCTAGTAACCACAGTTTGTTCTACTCTCTGCTCCTGTGAGTTTAGCTCTTTTTGTAACAAGAGGGATGGGCACAAAGGACATTGTGAATAAGCCGAGCACAGAAAGACAAGTGAGTGCGTGATCTCACGTATCCGTGCAAGAGCCAGGTGTGGTGGCGCTTGCTTGGAATCTCAGTACTTGAGAGGCTGAGACAGGAGGATCTCAGGTCTGAGGCCAGCCTCAGCTACTTAGTGAAGTCCTCGGCAACTTAGTGAGACCTTGTTTCAAAATAAAGAGTTAAAAAGTAGGGCTGGGGTATATCTTGGAGGTAGAATGCCCCTGATTTTCATCCCCAGTACTGCCAAAAGGAAAGAAGAAAGAAGGGAAGAAAGAAAGAGAAAGCAAGCAAGCAAGCAAGCAAGCAAGCTGCAAGAGTTAGCAGTAGAACTACAATATCCCCAGTTACATTTGAATTTCAGATAAACAATAAGTAATTCTTTAAAATAAGCATGTCTGAGATATTGCATGGGATATATTTATATCTTTGACAGCAATAACTGTAAATCGTGCACCCAGATGGATGTCATCCAATATCTATATCCTTTCTCCCTTCCCTGCTTTCGGGTTTATCCAGAACGTGATTTATTCTTTGTATACCTCATTTTCTAGTATTTTTCCCCAACCAGGAGGTTCTTTAATTAGGAATCCACAAATTGTATTTGGTTATCAGCTATCAGGGAAAGCAAAAGGCTGAAGGAAAAAGCCTCAACTGTGGAAGCCGTGTGTAGGGGGCACGCTGACGCCCCCCTCCCCTGGAGATTACCATCTGAGAGCATGTCAGCAATTATTAAGGGCACTTAAACTGTTAGGGTAACATTTCATGTTGAGAGAAAAATGTTTTTGCAGAGTAACTTACAACTGTAAATTATAGTTAAAAGTATTTTAACTTTTTTCTCCATGTTATAAATCAACCATCTGATTTGCTCATTAAATAAAGATTTTCTGATTGCCTTTGTGTCAGGGCTCTGTGTCATGCTAAGTGAACAATAACAGACACTGCCCCCGCCACTGCGAAGTTCTCATTCCAGTGAAGACACGTGAGTGGGCTGAGTGCAAAAACAAATGTAAAGTTCCAACCGTGGCAATATCTATGGAGAAGTACGCGGAGAGGTGGCCGAGGATGGGGGGCTGAGATCAAAGACAGCGTCCTCTGTCAAGTAGTAGCATCTGAGGGGAAATCGAAAGGACAAGCAGGATTTAGCCAGAAAGTGTCCGGGGAAAGGTTAATACCACAGGCAAAGAGCCCTGGGCTAAGGGAGTGTGCCACTCACAGATCCGTTCCTCAAACGTGGACAAGCGGTGCGTGGGCGGATCTGAGGAGGTAACGCAGAAGATGTGATGGCGCTACGCTCATCGGTAGCAGCAAATAGTTTCCATACCATAAATCTTTATTTCTCTCTCATGTAGCCTTCCACAGCACTTAAAGTTCAGAAGTGGTATATTAGTCCATTTTCTGCTGCTGTAACAAAATAGCTGAGCCTGGGTATTTTATAAAGAAAGAAGGCTTATTTAGCTCATACTTTGGGAGGCTTACAGTCCAGAATTGAGTGGTCTCACCTGTCTGGCCACTGAAAAGTGTCCCCTTGGCTGTGTTACAACATGGTAGAAAATTGGAAATGGAACCAGTCCTGTGCAGATGAGACCGAGTGCAGAGGTGACCCTCAATTTTTAACAACTGATGACTATCATGAAAACTCACTAACTCCACATGACCCACATCGATCCCTGCTGAGGGCACCTTCCACCAATCCCCTGACTGACTGTCGCACCAGCTCAGCACCACCACAATAGGGACCAAGTATATAAACCTTTGGGGACACATCCAGGAGACTTCTAAACCATAGCCGGGAGTCAAGGAAGTCTTGAGGAACACATTCCGGAGATTCAGGCTGATGCTCCTCTGCCATCTTCAAGATGTGGCTTTCAAAGTCACCCCAAGCACTGTCGTCCCTGTCACCTGGATCACAAGTAACACACACTAAAGGGTTTTCTGGCCAGACCTAAGTGTGGCACGATGCCACCTCTGCTCATGTTCCATCAGCTCAGCCCAGAATCACGGTCATCGCGACAGAAAGGAAATCTAGGAAATGTACACCATTTCTGTCAGAGAGCAAGATGAATGGGCATAATCCAACATTGCGATCATTCCCACGAGCAGGTGCAGCTGAGTGACACAGGTCCCAGGGCCCTAAGTTAAGGAATGTTGGTTTTTTCTCAAGACCAGTGGGAACCCACTGAGGATATTTAAGTAAAGAGAAGAGACATGATCAAATTCGTATGTTGAAAAGATAACTCTGACATCAATTGGAAAAGAGAAGTATATCGGAGTGGTGGCAAGATCAATTAAGAGGATTTTAAAACAACCTGAGCAAGACTTCACGGTAGCAAGAAACGGGGCCCTTGGTGGCACTAGAGGTGGAGAAGGGAGTCGAAGATGCAATGACATCATGGCGGTAGAGAGGGGAGTGGAAGAACGCAATAGGTGGAGAGGAAGTCAAAAAATGCAATGACGTCATGGAGGTGGAAAGGAAGTCAAAGAAATGCGATGACGTCATGGAGGTGGAGGGGGTGGAAGAATGCGATGACGTCATGGAGGTGGAGAGGGAGTCACAGAATGCAATGATGTCATGGAGGTGGAGAGGGGAGTCAAATAATGCAGTGACGTCATGCAGCAAAGCGGGGACCGGAAAACAACAGATAAATGCGTTGAAGTCTTTATTCTCTGTTAAACTCTTTCTGCCATCAGCCTCTAGTTGTCCCTGCTTTCCTTTGCAATCATTGGACAGATCTCTTACGGCCTCTAGACAGAGTCTCTAGGATGTAAATTGGCTCAGCATAGCCTGACTTAAAAAAAAACTGGTATGTAAAATAAAACTGGTATGTTAAAAATTATAAAGAAGCCACTGGAATGTACATAGGAAAGGAGTCAGAAAATATAGGACTTGTATGTTACTTTTTTATTATTTTTGTATACATAAATGAGGGCAATCATGGCTGTCCATCTTACCCATAGGGATTTCGTTGCTGTGAGAAGCGAATGGCGGAGACCCCACACCCCGAGGCGCACAGTGGCCATGTTAATGGCTCCCGGGTTTGAAGTTCCTATGATTGCCTGCTCAGACTATTTAAGGAGACGTTCATCAAAGAATCTGCACATAAAATGAAGAATTGCATGTTCAAAAGCCTGTTCATTCTTTTCTGGGTTTTACTGCTACCTCATATAACAGTCAGTGAGAGTTATTTGCCTAGTGTAAAGGGCTAAACAAACACAAGATATATAAACTCGTTATCCAGTGTACAGTTTAATTGGAGAGTTGAGGGTTTGGTGGTTGTTTTTACTGGTGTAAAATGTAGGGGGAACTACTCCCTAACTCTGTAGTTGAAAATGATCTACCAGACCTTGTTTTTATTTTTCCTCGTCATCTAACAAGCTAACAAGCAGTAATCATCGTCATATTAAATATGACGCATTGTCCTAAGTAACCTATGTCTGTGTGGCTATGAAAACACATATTCATAGACATCCGTACACACACACACACACACACACACACACACACACACACACACACATTCTTCACCACAATCTTATGTGAAAACTACTATTCTTACCACCTCTATTTGAGAGACGAGGGCACAGAGGCACTAAGTAAGCTGTGCTTCTTAGCTACATAGTCGCAAAGCTAGGAAGCAGCTGAACAGAACTCCACCTCGGGCATCCCGACCGCAGGTTCCCTGCTCTTTCCCTGGCTCTGCTTTCTCCACCACCTACTCATGCTGAACGACGACGCCTGCGCTCTGCCCTTGACACCATTCCAATTCTGATGATGATATTGTTTTTGCTAAAGAATTTTCACTGACAGCACTCTGACTAAATGACTCCAAGAATTACCACTCACTTGGCCCATGATTATAGAAGCCAGGCGAGTACGATAATCCCAGATGGGTGGGAGGACTGGAAAATTCCAAGCCACACCGTGCCGTTAGCTAGGGCTGGCCCAAGAAAGAAGGTTCCTGCCACGTAGACGCTCCTTCAGAAAATGGCTTCCAGGGACACCGTCGCACAGGGGTGAGGAGCGAGGGGGCCGGCCTTCTCTTCCTAGTGTCCAGTGTCTTCTCTCGACAAGGCAGTCCCTGGACTAAACCTTGAAAGTTGAGTGTATTCTCACTGAACAACTAAGGGGAGGTGATTCTAAGTGGGACAAAGAAAAGCAGGAAAGGAAAAGGAAGAGACTGCAAAACAATGTGTGGAGTCAGGAGTCTGGTGTGAGCCAGGGCGGGAAGGCTCTATGGGGTTGGGGACGCTTCTCCTTGTCGATCCAGGGTGCCACTGAAAGGTTTTTAGCAGATAGGTGAGATGTTTAGGATACAGAAGTGTTAGGGGGTTCAAGGGAAAGATTACTTTCAGCTTTAGACCTGCCGAGTTTGAGGTACCTCTGACAGAGGCATTCTGTGGATAAGGGGAAATAAATTCTACAATTCAGGAAAGAGATATGGACAGGAAACAGATTCAACCCAATCCTAATTAGTTGAAGTCATGAATAATAAATAATAAATGAGATTTCCCAAATTAAAACATCTGAGGAAAAAAGGAGGCTAGATATTGGGACCCTGAGGGATTGTCCACATCTGAGGGTGGAGGACGCATGAAAGATGAGCGGAGGACAGGAGAGTTCCCCAGGCGGGCATGGTGCAGCAAGGGAGGAGGGGACAGTATTGAGCATGGTGTGGCCAAAAATGCCAGATCGCTCAGAGGGGTCAAATGAGATGAGGGCTGGAACTTCCTCCCTCTTTCAATGGAGAGGCAGGGCCAGCTCCTAGTTATAGGACCCAAGAGCTAGTTAGAAAAGGCGAGAGGAGGTAGAGAGTAGGTAGGTCCGGGGGAGGCGAGGCATGGTGACAACCTGGCTACAGTTCTGTGTTCTGATCTCACTGTCTCTCCAGAGACCAGAAAGTAGCACAAAATTACTCAGACTTTGTTTTTCTAACAGCCTTTTTTGTGTGTGTGTGTGGTACTTGGGTTCCTGGAAACCCTTCTACCTCCGGGCTACACTCCCAGACATATTTTGTTTTTTTTTTTTTGTTTTTTTTCCTGAAACAGGGTCTCCTAAGCCAGCGCATCTGGCTTCGAACCTGCGCGATTCTCTGGTCTCTGCCTCCCACGCGCAGGGATGACAAGCGTGCGCCGCCACGCCCGGCTCTTCTGACAGCCTCTTAAAACAGAGCAGGGGGACAGATGTTTTCAGTTGGAATTTTACTTTGGACACCAACTGTTCTTTTTGAAGGTTATTTTCGACATCCCTAACCTGAACAGAGGCGATGCGTTGCTGCCTGTTTGGGGACTTAGTTGTGTAATCTAGAATGAGAACATGAGTGTCCCCAGTGGAGGTCTTCTGCGGATCATGAGCATAGAGCCGCCCGGTGGATCTCAGCCTCTTCCCTGGCCCTAAGACCCAGCTGATTTCAAAGACCAGAGGGAATTCTTATTTATTCATTCATGTTCCTCTGGGGTTTATTAGCCAATGTGGTTCATGCTCGCCATTCGGCCTCAGGGGCATCATTACGATGTGACTGTTCCAAGACTCCAGCTCTGTAAGGGTCTCTTACGTGTCCTTCAGCACACCTACAATGTCATGGTTTGTATCCTGACCCTTCCGCTTTTGGCATGGTCTTAGACATGTCGCTTAATTTCTCAGGACCTCCGTGGCCTCCTTCGTCTAGTAAGAGCAGTGAACTAGATGCTCAGTAAAACTCTTTTATCCAGCATCGGGGATTAGCTTTTTTTTTTTCTCTGAAAAGCCAGATAATAAGCACTTTGGGGATTTACAAGTCAAATGGTCCCTGTGACATTTACTCAACTCTACTAACAAAGCCACAGGCAATATGTAAACAAATGATTATGGCTGTGCTTCAATAAAACTTTATTTATAAAACCAGACAGTGGGCCAGATTTGGCCCACGGGCTCTAGTTCACCAACGTTGGTTCTAAACTCTAAAATCAAGTCCTTCGATTTGCAAAGTTAGACACCCTTAAGAATCATCTCTCATAGGGAGACCATCCTATCGTTTACTTTTTGCGACTGATCTCACTTAGCATAATGTTCTCCAGTTCCATCCAGTTTTCCTGCAAATGGCATAATTTTGCTCTTCTTTATGGCTGAGTAAAATGTCATTGTGTGTCAAATGTGTCATAGGAGGAACTCTAGATGAAGAGGGAGAAACCATAGATGAGCAAATAAGGCCATCTGGCTGAGGGTGATGGCAGGAGGGGAGAGAGGAACTCCCTAGTGCACACGGCGTACATTCACAGACATATCAATCGCTAAGCCAAACAAGAAGGAGGGAGGGGCAGGGGATAGGGTGGGACCTGGGGAGGGCTAAATGAGTGATGTGCGCGTGTGTGCCTCTGCCATCTTGTACCCCAGTAAGACGTATGACTACAGGGAAACAATAAAAAGTAAAAAAGGAGAATCATCTACTATAATTTTTATATCCTGGGAAAGGAAAATGATTCAGTTACTTACAGTCACTGTACAGCAGGATCCATGAAGTTTAACCCATTCCATGCACATGAGAAGAGAGGAGACAGGTCAGCTTCAGTGTTTCTTATGTTAACAATCTTGTCCCCCCAAAGGTAGAAGAAAATAAGAAAACTGAAAGTCTAGTTGAACTTAAAAATTCATTTTGATTCTGCAAAAGCCTCCCCTCTCCCTACTCAGACAGCCATGTATGAATGAACAAAAAAGAGATTGGACTTGTGTGCCCCCAGGTTCGTAAAGAAAGAGGGTGTTCTCAGAAGCAGGTCCCCTCCCTCCCTTTGTCCTGAGAGCGCATCCCTGTAGACATGGGTGCTACTTGCCCAGCTGGGATGCATCCACTGAGCGATGTGGTCAGTGTAATTTTCCATGTACTTAACTATAGCTTGGGATGTGCAGGGCTCAGAAGTGACCCTAAGTTGACTGGGCCTCACCTGGGCTCCGGCTGGGGTAAGAGACTCTGCCCAGGTCTGGCTGTGACGATCATTAGGTCTCGGGACAGTCCTGCAACTCCTGCTGTAGAAGCAGCTCGCCTCTAATACGATGCTATCCCCTTTGCTGAGTTTCCTAACCAGAATATTAGCTCTTTCTGGAATCTTCCTACACGAAGAAGGACCAATCATAGCTTAGGGAAAGATAGACCTCGCAGTGACCTCAGCCCACGCTTGCTGCTTTGACTGGCTGGTGCAGCAACTGCGACCAGCTGGCATTACCACGGCCTACAAGGTGGCCTCCTGCGGACCCCATCCGCTTCTTGAAGTTTCCTATCTACCTAGAAGTAAACGGGAAGAGAGATGCCGAGAGCCGAAAGCCTCCCTACTTCGCCTTCTCTCTCCCCCTTCTCCATCTCACAATCACTGGACCAAAAAGAGGGCTTGGCTTTTCTTTTACTGCCTCTCCGTCCTGCTCCTGTGCTGCCAGGGAGCTGGCTTCTCAAGGGTAGCAGGAGTTTGAAGTTCTTTCTCGGCCCTCCAGGCTAAGTCATTTGTCTGCTAACGGGCGTGGGGAAGGCGTCTGGAGAACACATTCTCCGCAGTGCCTGGTGGCTCTCAGAACTACTGTTGTTTTGGTTTTTTCAAAATCTATTTTGTAAGTCAGAAGCTGACCGTGTTTTTCTCATCGATCTCCTCTCCTCATCATAACCATAATCCTTTTCCAGGCAATGGATGAGTGGATGCATTCAGAGCGCTAGGGTGAAGATCTTCTATTCAAAAACAAAAGGAAGATATATTAATGAGATATGTCATCGCCAAGAAATCGCCAACGCGTTCTAAATCCATTCAGTAGTTCTTTCTGTAAAGAGGGAGGCTCTTATGAGTGCTGAGCTCGGGACGGTCGGTGTGAATACAGAGGTTGGAAGCGAGGAGAGGCCGGCCAGCGGTGCGCCAGCGTGGAGCGGGCTGGGCGCCCAGGACTCAGCCATGGGCGGAGGGAGGAGGAAGCTGTGGCCGGCATCTCACCAGTGTGGTGTCAAAGCATGAATCGGTCTGCAATCCAACAAGAGGAGATTGAAGTAATGAGCTAGACAATGGTTTTGCCTGAGCTGAGCATTGGAACTTAGAGTCAGTGGTGGTTAATGGTGCCAGAGGACATAGAGTCTTGTTCCCCGATGGGTCAGATCTATTTAGTTGGCTGTTCATGAGAAAGTCCCTGGACTGTGGGATCGGACCCAAACTCCAGGAGATGGCAGCAAGGATTCTAATAGAACATCCCAAGGAGAATTAAAAAGCATACCTTGAGATAAACATACTCTAAAATAGTTAGGAACCAGATAGAAGGATTATATTTTATTATAAGATGGATAATTGCTTATATTCAGAAATGTATACCCTCAGTCTAAATGGCATCTTACTACGTACAAAGCCACAGGAAATTTGTAAGCAACGTGCTTTTGACTTTAAAGTGTATTATATACTTTTGGAAGTATATTTTGTTTTGGGGGTTTTGTTTTGTTTTGTTTTGTTTTTTGGTGGTACTGGGGTTCCTGGAAACCCTTCTACCTCTGGGCTACATTCCCAGACCTTTTTTTATATTTTTATTTGAAAACAGGGTCTCTTAAGCCAGCGCGGCTGGCTTCGCAACTGCGCCATCCTCCTGTCTTCGCCTCCCAAGCGCGGGGATTACAAGCATGCGCCACCACGCCTGGCGGAAGTATGTTTTGTTTCTGATGGTCTCACTCCATGGCTGACATGAGCATTTCTTGACATGTGCTGACTGTCAAGAAAGCTGTAAAAAGATGGAAGGAGAAAGTCGTCCACGAGCCAGCCCAGCATTCAGATGCTCCCCAGACGGGGCGGGTGTGCTTCGCTTACTGACTACACATCGGAATCACAAAATGATCCCCAGCACTTGGGGGGACAGAACAAAGACTACACTGATTCCTCTTCTCAAGAAGACTAAGGTCTAGCTGGAGGGAAATAAAATACATAAAATCAACATAAATGCATACAGATGTGCAGGCAATTGTAAGAGGGAGGCGGACTACGGAATTAAGAAGGAAGCTGATTGGTGGGGGAACGGCCAGGTAAACCTCAAAAGATGCGCAAAGGAAATACGGATGGCGTCTTCCAGGTGCTATCGGTGGACTCTCAGAGGACATTTTCATTCCAGGACACCCCTTAATGTGTAAGCCTGTAGCACGCTATCTCCAGCGTCTATGAAACTTTAGGTATTTATTCATTCATTCATTCATTTTTGTGGTGCTGGGATTTGAACCAAGGGGCATTCTACCTTTGAGCTACACCCCAGGCCCGTTTTATATTTTATTTTGAAACAAGATCTTGCTCAGTTGCTAAGACTCTCACTAGGGTGCGGAGGCTGGCCTTGAAACTGCGCTCCTCCTCTCTCAGCCTCTCAAGTACTAGGATTACAAGCATGCCCAGCTAAAACTTTATTTCTTTTTTTGTTTTGTTTTTTCTTTTAACAATTTTTTATTAAACATAAATAGTATACATTTAAACTATATTTGGTGCCCTCTCCCCCCCCGCCCCCGTTTTCCCTTCCCCCTCCCACCAATGGTTGTCCAGGTTAACCATGTCATATTCATAATTTTACACATATTCAGATGTAGACCCTCATTAATCAAGATAAGCCTTCCTCTTCTCCTATCTTTCCATTCAAACTTTGCCCATCAAGAAATGGGCAAATGAACTGAATAGACACTTCACAAGAGAAGAGATGCAAAGGGCTAATAGATACATGAAAAGATGCTCTTCATCACTGGCATCAGGGAGATGCAAATCAAAACTACACTGAGATTCCATCTAACCCCAGTCAGAGTGGCAAGCATAAAGAAATCAAATAACAACAAATGCTGGCGAGGATGTGGGGAAAGAGGAACTCTTTTACACTATTGGTGGGAGTGCAAACTAGTTCAGCCACTATGGAGATCTGTGTGGAGATTCCTAAGAAAGGTGGGAATAGATCCACCATATGATCCAGCTCTACCACTCCTGGGTATCTTTCCAAAGGGGTTGAATTCAGAGAACTACAGCAACATATGCATACCTATGTTCATAGCAGCACAATTTGTAATAGCCAAAATATGGAACCAACCCAGACCACCATCAACAGATGAATGGATAGCAAAACTCTGGGAAATACACACAATGGAATTCTATTCAGCCATAAAGAAGAACAAAATCATATCATTTGCAAGAAGATGGAAAGCCCTAGAGAACATTATGTTAAGTGAGACCAGCCAAGCACAGAAGGAGAAGGTACATATGTTTCCTCTAATATGCCCAAACTAAAGAACACAGAGGATACCAGTGGGACTCCAGATAACGGAGGGGAAATATCAGCAAAGTTTAAAACTTTATTTCTAAGACTAACTTACCACCGAGTGTACAAAATAGTCACAAGCTGAAGGACGTGTTGCCAACCCTGCGCATTGCTAGTTTTCTGATTAAAAAAAAAAAAAGCCTTTAATCTAGTATCAGGAGACTTGGTTTCTGCAGCTGTGGTGTGGAGTGTAGGCTTTCCCCGGCGCCCATGAGTACTTCTTGCTACCCCGCCTCTTCTCCCAGCACACGCTGCTTTCCAGTGAGTCTGTACTTGTGCACTGGAACAGCTGCAGAGAACAGCGTAGTAGGGTCTGCCCTGCAGGCTGACAGGGCAGAGTTTTTAG
This sequence comes from Muscardinus avellanarius, assembly GCF_963383645.1. Classification (NCBI taxonomy): domain Eukaryota; kingdom Metazoa; phylum Chordata; class Mammalia; order Rodentia; family Gliridae; genus Muscardinus; species Muscardinus avellanarius. The sequence goes on from NC_137793.1 coordinate 114,573,179, forward strand.
CTGTATCTCCCTTGGATCTCCGGTTGCTGTTTCTCCAGGCCAGAGAAATGACAGCCTCATCTATCAGTGGAGAAACCCGAGGCATAATCTCCCCAAAAGAGGGAGGAGTAAGGAAGGCCCGAGGAAGATTAGGAATCGCATTCTTTGTCCAACAGGGGACCAGAAGACACATCTCATTAAAGAACAACAACCAAAGAGCCCAGAGGAAAAACATGTGTATAGAAGAGTCTAGCAAGCCCTTAGAAAGGCTCTGGAATTCTACAGGCTGCTAGAGTCATTAACCTTGCCAAAAACCCACCCAGTGATTCTTAAAAAAAAAAAAAAAAGCCCATAGGGACCAAAAACATTGACTAATAATTCTCAACTCCATCTCCACAATATTATTCGTTTGCCAAGGTTAGCTTTGGTCACCGCGTGGCTGGAGGTCTGGGCATGCTGTTCCCAGTTTTATTTTTACAGTAGTTATGGAGGCCTCTCTACTTCCAAGGGCCCTCCTGTCACTTATTACCCACCCGTCCAGACCACCCAGCCTCGGTCCCACACACAACACATCCAGACACACCCACAAATGCCCAGACTTTCAACGCGATGGTGGTTCCGGCTGCGGGAATAACGCTGGCTCCCAGTGACGTGGCTCGACATTCTTGGACCTTCTCAAAATAAATCCGATGCCCTCTCTGGGGACCCATCCGTAGACCTCACCACTAGGCAAACATTTGGAGAGCACCTACTGTGTGTAAGGCACAGATAGATGTCGGAGCTGATGGAAACTCCCCAGGAGGCGGCGAACCTAAACTCCATTCTGCCGCAAAAACAGAGGCCTGTGTGTGTGAGTGGGGATGAGGGGGTGCCTAAATCATGACCACTTCTGCCTCTGTCTCCCCTTCCCAGATTCTCCTCTCTTCCCCTTCGATCATTTCTTCCCTAGCTCATATCTTTTGTGGTGTGTCTCTCTCCCTTCCATCCATTTTTTTTTTTTTTTTTTTTTGGTAGTACTGGAGATCGAACCCAGAGACATTCTACCTTCGAGCTACGCCCTCAGCCCGATTTTACTTCTTATTTGGAAACAGGGTCTCACAAGGTTGATTCCTGTCTCACTACTTGCTGAGGCTGTCCTCGAACCCTGCGACCCTCCTGTCTCAGCCTCCCAGCTACTGAGATTACGGGAGTGCACCACCACGCCCGGCTCCTTTCTGTCCATTCCGCCCTTCCTTCCTCCCCCAAGACACAGCCACCTCCCAGGTCTGTCCCGTGTGGGAGCTGACCACTGTGTCCTCCTGCTTCCTGGAAATGCTCTTCATCAAAGTAGACCCCGTGGCCGTCCAGACTGGAGAGACTTACAGAGAGGGAGCAGGTCTCCTTGTTCAGAAAGAGGGACTCTGAGCCACGGGTGGTCCTCCCTGCCCCGCACCAGGGGCCTGCTCTCCCGAGGCTGGCTGTCGGGCGGCCCTTCGGCCTCCCAATCCTCCCGGCCAGGCCCTCCATGTAATTTATGAGGTGTCAGGATATTCTGACCACAAGGTCGGAACAGAATGGTTTTTACACTTCAGCTGCCTTGAAAGAGAAACAATTTCATCCCATTTCCCTCTGGCACTGTCTGCCTGCACTGTGGACAGACGAGGGATTGGGGTCGCCTGGAGTGTATTTGTCTAAGCACGGGCCAAGGCTGCCCCCGAGCCTGGGGATGTCTGATTTGCACGCTGGCTTCCTCCCCTTCCTTCGCTGGCCTTTCTTGCGCTCCCCAGATGGGACTGGGGTGCACTTGACCGAGGACCTGTGGTGTGCTAGTGAATTAACTAGCTTGCTCCCCCCACTCCATCCACCACGAGCGCTCAGTGGTTAAGTGTGGCTGAAGCGAGGAGGGGTGGGAGACGCCCTCTCCCGGGTCCCCACAGGCCCCGCCGCACCATGGTCTGAGGCTGAAGCAGTGTTTCCCTTGGCTTGGAAGCGCAGCCTCCTGGCTCCTCCCAAAGCTGCCGAACCAAAGACGTTCTGCTGAGGGGCCCAAAGCTCTGCCTGCCAGGAAAACCCACAGCGCCAGGGAAAAGTCCCAGCACCGCTCTTTCACCTAAGGCCGGGAAGACCAGCGAGGCTGGCCGGCTTTCTCAGGACCCTGTGAACCCTGTCCTCAAAGCCAGACGGGGAAAGTCATCAATGGACCAGAACTTGACAGATGTTTTTTTTCTGGAATGTTCACAGGATGGAGAGGGGCTCTTGGATTCTTGGGCCCAGAAGCAACCAGCCTTCCAGGGATCAGACTTGTGATCTTGTGTGTGAAATCCATGTCCTGAGATTGGGGCGCACGGCAGGCTCTAATAAGACAGGCTAAAACACCATGTTTCGTCAATTTTTTGCAATGAAAAGCTAATTAAAAAGAATGAAGTAAATTTCTACATACTGATAGGCAATCATCTTTAGGAAATATTAAGTGTACGTGTAGTAGAACAATTTGCTGCCATGTGTATAAGATAGAGGCCTCTGGACGGTGATACACAAGCAAACAGACACAGTAAAAGAAAAGAGAAGCTTGCTCCCGGTATTTTCTTCATGAAAGATGACTCAATTCCTGAGGGTCAGAATTTAAATTGAGATTTTCTTATCACCACACTATTTTGTATTCCTTCAAACTTTTTAAACCTAAACAAAAATCTCAATTTAGCTGGGCATGGTGGTGCATGTTTGTAATCCTAGTACTTGGGAGGCTGAAAAAGGAGGATGGCAGGTTTGAGGCCAGCCTCAGCAATATAGCAAGACCTTATTTCTAAAAAATAAAAAATTAAAAGGGGCTGGTGTGTATCTCAGAAGTAGAATGCCCCTGGCTTCAATTCCAAGTACCAACACAAACACAAAACTCATACTAAGTAGCTGAGGCTGACCTCAAACCTGCGCCCCTCCCGTCTCAGCCTCGCAAATACTGTGCCACCATACCCCGTTTAGAAACCATTTTTAATTTAAAGAATAAAATAAAATTCCAGAGAACAGTAAAGAATAAGGAGGAGTAAGAAAGAAAGGGAGTACTTCAGGCTTTGAATGTGGCATATTCGCAGGCCAGCCAATTCTAGAAACTCCCCGGAATTAAAGCAACAAGCTCTCGGTGGGGAGGGTAAGGAAGTGCTTGGTAAATGACTTCCACCATTTCCTTACTAGCAGGAGTGACATGCTAGGGAGCGGGATTCTCTACTTGCATGTGGGTGAGAAAATCACTCCCCTCAAAAGGCCCGAGTCCTTGGAGATGGAGCCGCCTGCGATTGACTTAATGAGTCCCTGGGATGGAGCCTCCTGCAACTTAGCACCAGCACGCCCCAGGTTCCAGCAGAGCACTGAGTCACACCAGTGCGCTCTTCCCATCCGCCCAAGCCAGAGTTTCTGACACTCCCGCCCCGTGCTGGTCCCAGTGGTGACCACCCTTCGCATCTGCAGAGAAGATCACCGATCCGAGATCACCGATCCGGGCCAAGTTGGTATATAGGAAAGCGCTCGGAGGCCAAGGCAGACCAGGTGCGCTAGAGCACCACTGTCTCTGTGCTGCCCTGGAAAATCGCTTGATTTCTCTGGGCCTCGATTTTCTCATCTGAAAAGGGATATACCTGAATGAGATACATTACCTTTAAATGCCTTAAATTGGAGGCTTGGCACACAATTCATAATAGCCAAATTATGGAACCAGCCTGGGTGTCCATCAACAGATGAACGAAATACAAAATGACGGGCTGCCCACACAATGGAGTTCCACTCAGGCATAAAGAAGAACAAAATTATGTCACTTGCAGGGAACTGGAATGAAAGTAGAAAATATTATGCTAAGGGAGATTATTCAGTCCCAAAAAAAATAAAGGGGCAGATGCCTTTCCTCATATGTGGAGAAGTTGAGATGCAAAGGGGCCTCCAGACAAGGAAAGAGAAACCCTAGCGGAGTGATGGAGGGGACCTAAAGGCGGGCAGTGGGTGGGGAGAGGGGGACTTGATGAAGAAAACACTTCAGTGTGCATACACAAGTGTCAATGTCAATCCATCAGTGTTGTGCGCAGGGAGGAGGAAGGAGTCGGGCAGGAGGTCGGGGCAAGTTCACCAAGTACTGTGTCCATGAGTGTCTCCGGCACTCTGAACTTCATCGTGATGTATGATTATCATGCACCAATAAAAAAAATAAAATAAAAAAAGAGGCCGGGTGTGGTGGCGCACGCTTGTCATCCCCGCGCTTGGGAGGCGGAGACAGGAAGATCGCGCAGGTTCGGAGCCAGCCGCGCGTGCTGGCTTAGGAGACCCTGTTTCCAAATAAAAATGTAAAAATAGGTCTGGGAGTGTAGCCCGGAGGTAGAAGGGCTTCCAGGAACCCCAGTACCACCACCAACAACAACAAAAAAAAACCCAATAAATAAAAATGGGGCTGGCAGAAGGGCCCATGTTTAACACATACAAGGCCCTGGCTTCAATCCCAACAGCCCCCCCCCCAAGAGAAAACTTCAAGTGCTACAGATTTCTGAGTCTATAAAAACAGTTCCCTTCTCCTGTTTGTGCCGGCCATGGATCCGCGTGGTTCTTCTTGACCTTCGGGAAGATATCTAGGTGGATCTACCTTCTGTCCTGCTTCTTCGGTACTTAGGATAGTTAGACTACTGTATCAAAAATAAGAGTTCACCACTGAACCACAAAAATGATGTTTTGAAAGTACATTCTGTCCTGTCAAATGACAAACAAAAAACTACTGAATCATGAACTAAGCCTCAGAGGTTCCCTGGCACGGCCCCAAGACCTTGGATGGTAGCGCACCACCACATTCACTATCCAACAGGCAGAGGTGTCATCTAGGGCTCATCCCTTGTTAGACCGCAAATGCCACATCTGTGAAGGGCTCCTTCCCGTCCATCCCATGGTAGGTATTGGGAATATCAGAAAGTATTTACTCTGTGTCACTAAAGAGCAAAGTACTCTGCTAGAGTAGCTTAGTAGTGCTGTTATGGTCCATGTGAACCAGAAAGACCAGAGAGATGGAATGCCCCTGGGTTCAGTCTCCAGTGTCACAGAGAGAGGTGGAGGCGGAAAGGAAAGGAAAAAAGAAAAAAAGAAAGAAAAGAAAGAAAAGTAAGGATGCTACCTGCGTCTCCGTGTGCTGGACCACATGTTAAGAAAGCTCATCCATCTTCAGCGGCATGTGTTTACTTACTTGCATACCTACCCCTCACTTGTCCATATCCCCTCTCAAAAAATAAATAAATAAAATTCAGCTTGTCCTGCTCTTTACGTCTTCATCAGTCTTCTCTAATTTCCTGCTCAACATTTGCCTGGTGTTCAGACTTGAACGCTAACAGAATGCCTGGAGGCTTGCAGGAAGAGCTGAGCAGCTCTGACCTCTGAGGGGTGCTGCTCTGCTTCCCGGAGGCCAAAGATCCCAGTCCCGTTTGCTGTCAGTTTAGGGAGCTCCAGGAGAATGATTTACCTTGTAAAATCGTAAGCCGGGTATTGGACACTGCTTCTCACTGACCCAGCATCCATGTCCCCCTCTCACTTGCTAATCAAACTCCAAATGCATTTGGGTGCATAGACTCCCTGTTTCTGAGAAAGGCTAGCCCCCTTCCCGTTTCACCTGTGATCAGAGGTGGGCCTGTGGCTCAGACCCACCCTTGGAGCAGGGAACAGTCTGCAGGGGAGCAGAGGAGAAGCTTCTGGAAAACCTATTGTTTCTTAAAACACACCCGCAGAGAACCTCACAGGAAAAACTTCCCTGTATCTCTCAGTGTAATTAGATGAGGGTGTGATGCTAGGACCTGGGCCACATTCACACAATGAGGTACGTATCTGAGGATGCAGCTGTCAAGATGAAAACGGAGGACCCAGATACCACGGAGTCATGGACTGCCCCGGAGCTGTCTCTCCCCCTACATATCTTTCAGTAAAGCGTCCAGCTAATGTAATTTGACCTTCTGGTACTTGATAGCTGACCCTAACAAATGCAAGTTTACATTTCACAAGGAATTAGGAGTCATTTGGAATGACCCATTCACTCATCGTTGGCCGTTTCCCATAATACCTATCATTACATCTAATACATAATTATTTATTAGAATGACCTTTCTATATTTCAGAACCCTATCTTACTTCTTCCCTATAGACTTTTCTATTAAAATTATTTTTATGCTTTTAAACTAAAACCTATTTACTTATCATATAAGTGTTAAAATTATCTTAGCCCAAATATTTACAAATTTTCACAAGCCCCAAATTTCATTTTATTATCTAAAATCATAACTTTAAGCTTTAATCATAACTTGATTTGATTATTTCATGTCCCCACCCAGATTTATTATTCTTCCCTAGAGAGGCCTTAACTCAAAATGGAAACTTGGAGCCAGAGAGGATCAGACTCAGACTTTCTAGCTCTGTGAATGGACAAACTATTTATTTCCTCTGGTACTTCTCTTCCTCCTCTAAAAATAATCTCCAGCTCTGTTACCAAGATGAAAGGCCACACGTGTACAACCCTTCACTAACACTCGACACAGAGTTAAACTCCAAATTGCTTTAGAGAGGGAAGAAAAGACGGAAGCAGAAAAAGAGGATGTAAGAAGTAAAGGGGAAGAAAAAGGAAAGAAAAATGCCAGGGGAAAAATAGGAGGGCAAGGGGCAAAAGAAGGGAGAGAAAGAAGTAAAAGGAGAGACGAGGAAAAGAAAAGAGGAAGAAGGAAGTGGAAAACAGGAAGGAAGGAGAAGGGAAGGACTGGGGAAAAGGAGGGCAGGAGCAAGAAGGTGAGGCGAACAGAGGAGAGGAGGAAAAAGAGGAGGAAGAGAAAAGGAGGAGGGAGAAGAGGAAGAGGAAGAGGAGGGGAAAGAGGAGGAGGAAGAATAGAGTGAGGAAGAGGGGAGGGAAGAGAAAGAGGAAGAGGAAGAGGGGGAGGAGGAAGAAGAGGGGAAGAGGAGGAGGAGGGGGAAGAGCAAGAAGAGGCGAGGTAGGAGGAGGAGGGGGAAGACTTGTAATGTAAACCTGGAGCGGCAGGGTTAGATCACAGTTGAGAACCCAGACAGAACTCTGATCATGTCTTCCCCGATGCACTGTGACCCCCTCCCCCAGAGCTTTGGGACTCTGTATGTTTGACTCTCCTGCAGTTTAAAGCTAGTTATCCCAGATATCACTACAAAGAAAATTGCTACCTAGTGAAAGCGTTGTCATTCTTGGGCAATAATCCTCAGATTTCAAAAAAGGGATTGATTCCTTAAGATTCCTGGGCAATCCACGAACAAGGAGAAGTCCCTGGAGTGGGTCTTAGTCACATGTGAGGTTCAGCTACATGAAATGAGTGGAGAGAGGCCGAGCGTCTCACTGGGTCTCTTCTCTAAGGACCAGGCGCTCTCGTCTCCAAGGATGACGAACCAAGGGAAGATCTTTCTTTGTCTGGTGCAGGAGGGGAGTCTTAACCACGGGCTGAAAAGGGCCCCTCCGTTGCCACTGGTCCCATTGGTTGTGCAGGAATCTCAGAAAGGACTGGTTCCGGGCAGTCAGACGTGAGTAAAATGCAATGTAAGCAAAGATAAGCAGAGAACAAGAGTTCTGGAAGGCTTTTCCAGGCCACAACTTTGGCACCTCGGCCAGTTCTGATCTCCAGGCCGGGGGATGGGCGGTCGCTGGCCTGCCTTAGCGGTGTGAGCCCTGGTCCCCCACCTCCCTGCCTCCTCACATGCAGCCCTCCAGGTGCTGCCTCCTTCTTCCCATCGCCACAGCTAACAGCCTTGCCTTCTGTCCATCTTCCCTGTTCACAGCGCGTCTGTGCCCAGCTTTCCTTAGCATTCCAGCCTCGGTTTCCTGACCTCCCCCGGTGCCACGGGAGGCCCACCTCTGCCGGAGCCAGCCGGCAAGAGTACGGGTTCTGAAGTGAGGCGTGAGGATGGAGAATTTTTCATTCTAACATGGGGGAGCCACCAGCCTACTATCTCTACTGGCCGATCCCTGTTCATGGGTCAATATTTCCTACGGGTCGACGACTACGCCTGGGTCAGTATTCTCTATTGCGCCAACGCAACTTCTGGGTCAATCTCGTCTTTATTGCGCCGCCCCCGGGTTTGTTTTTGCAGAGGTATTTATACACAGCTACAGGTCAATCAACATTCTCATGCTTCCACCACCGGAATACAATAAAGACCAATACAAAACACACATTACAGATAGGCCTATCAGTACCCTCGTGTCATCACCACCCGATCCTCTCTCAGACCTCTTTGAACTTTCCATAACCCCAAACCTCGTTGACTCTGGGCGAAGGACAGTCAGCTGAGTCAGAGACACCAATCTAGGGGAAGGCCTTAATGGCTCCCAACACACCTCTGTTTCAGGTTGCATTATTCACCAGCAGCTCTTCCGCAGACACACGCGTGGATATTGTTGCTAGTTCTTGAGTCAGAGTTTCGCCTGATGCTATCCCTGGTCACGTCACCTCAACCTGGTGCCATGACGCCCCGGGGCTCAGCTCGCAGCTTGGGAACCTCACTCCCTGGCTTCTCAGTTCCAGTACAGGGACTTCACCCAAGAAAGGCAAAGGAAGGCGACTGGCCCCAATTAGTAACAGAGCAAGTGGAGAAGTCTAATCTTGCCTGGCTGAAGGGGTGTGCGTTGCTTGTTGTGACTCACCCAGGGGAAGGCGGAGATGTCCAGTTCAGCATGTATGTGGCACATCTTTCAATTGGCTGCTCCACTAAAAGGCCTTTCCCTTCCTCCCTTACCCCTCTTCTCTTTTATTACCACATGACTTCATCTCCCTGTGTGACCGACAGAGGCCACTGGGCTCCAGGCTGATAAAAAACATCTGTGGGAGGAAAAAAATGCAATTTAGAAAACAATTAAGTCCATCAATTTCGATTCATTTAGTTGGCCAAGAGAAAGAAAAGTTATTTCAAAGTGGTAACTCGATCCTCCGTGGCTGTAGATTAAAGGGCAGGCAGACCTGTTTTCTCTAGGTCATTGGGTAGAGGAAAGTCTTAGCTCAGAGGTCTACATACTGGCGTGAGTCTCTGTGTTGCAAACAGTAAGTCGCTTCTCATTTTTAAGACATTCTTCTTCCATTCTTTCTGAATTCCGAAGAACTTCCTTGAAGGACGTGTCCCCTCTGCTCAAAGGCTGAACAGATGGTCCTTGTCGTGAGACCTTTGTAAGTGGACCTCAGTTTATTGTTAAAGGTCCCATCTAGCGTGTGTGCGTGTGTGTGTGTGTGTGTGTGTGTGTGTGTGTGTGCCTTCCCTTCTACTTTTCCTCACTAGCTCTGGGAGAACTTGTGGGTTCATGACTCAAATACTCAAAAAAAAAATCTTCATGCATCATGATCTAAACTTTATATTCATAAAACCTTAAAGAAAGAATTTTAATACTGACGAGCTTGACTCTGAGCATCTCGTCTCTTACTAGAAGCTCCTTTCTAGATCAAAATTATAAGCACTGCATTTCCTGGCTGCATCAACCCCACCGAGGAGGCGGGACTATTCTTATGCTTTTCAGATGACAAACTGATGTTTCCAGCTGGGTATGGTGGCACACGCCTGTGATACCAGAACATGGGATGCTGAGACAAAAAGACCACAAGTTCAAAACCAGCCTCAGCAACTTAGCAAGGCTTTTAGAATCTAGAGAGACTCTGTTTCAAACTTTAAAAAATTTTTTAAAAAAAGGCTTGAGGTATAGATTAGAGGTAGAATACTCCTGGGTTCTACCTTCAGTACCACAAAAAATAATTATGTTTTCATTTGAAGATATTAAGATGCTTACACACAGCTGGGCGTGGTGGCGCACACTTGTAATCCCAGCACTGGGGAGGCTGAGACTGGAGGATCGCGGTTCACAGACAGCCGCAGCTACTTAGGTCCTTTGCAAATCGATGAGACCCTCTTTCAAAATAAAGAACAAAAAATGGACCTGGGGGTGTAGCTCAGAGGTAGAACGCCCCTGGGTTCCATCCCCAATAGTGAAAAAAAAAATGCTTACACACAAAGAAGATAAAAATATTAAACTAATTTCTCCACATCTTAAGCTCACATTCTCAATATCAAATACAGAAAAAATAGTGGTCAGGGAACTAAATCCTGGAAGGTTTGATCTAGTGATAACTCTGGTCTGAAAGCCCCTTGTTTCATTTAAACAAAAGAACACACATACCATAACTAGCAACAGGCTCAGAGTAATTCCTCAATAAAACCATCTCCACCCATTCCCCAGTCCTTATCCTAAATTTTCCTCAACCTTCAGGATACATGTGGAATTACTGAATCCCCTGGTGGGGTTATAGAACAGTCCCCACTTTATACCACCCATGTGGTCCTAAGACCTGAAAACAAGACCCAGAAGCCGGCATTTTATGTTATCTGAGTGAGAAACATTAGCTACTTGAGGAAGGGCCCAGGTGGCAGAAAGGACCTGCAGGGCCTTGTCTCCTTTTCAGTCTACGCTGGGAACCTCCCTATGGCTGCCCATTCTCACAGCACACCTTCACTTTGCCCCTTTAGATAGGGCAGTAATGCCATGTTCTATATTACATTCAATTCCGTAAAGTCGCAGGGCCATATGGAAGCATTGGGGGGCTCATCTGGAAATGAGCCTGTGGTGGTGACTGGGGGGGGTCACTCGGCCTGTGGGCCGCCTGCCCACCTGGAGGGCTGGGGCCACAGATCAGGAACCAAGCATGGATGTGGTACTGTCCTGACTTTGATCGTGGAGAATAACCCAAACACTGTCTCTGTCATTACAAGAACGTCTATTATAATTGTGACCAAAACCAGGTTATTTATTTGTCAATACTCCATGCAAACCGTATACAATTTGTGTTATTTTACAGCAGAGAGAGAGAGAGGGGTGGGGAGGGAGGGAGGGAGGAAGACACAGGGGGGCGGGGGGGAGATGGCTCAACCTGGAAGGCAGGCCAGCCAGTCCATTTACCACAGAGCTTGGCTGGCTGTGTTGGGGTCTAAGGTCCTGGTCCAGGTGAGTTTAGTCTGTGTCTTCAGGCCTGACCTTAAGCCTTGCTCAACTAGAACAGAAGGTGAGGACTTGCCCAACGCTCCTGCCCGGCTTCCAGTTCAGCGGGCACTCACTGTCGGGGGTCGGCGTGGCGATGAGGCCAGGCTCCTTGGCAGAAGCAGCTGCATCTTCAGTCTCGGGTGCTGACAGTGGTAGCCCTCAGGTTGCTAGGGACTCCGTGTGGTTGTCAGGGTGCTCCAGTAGGCAGGCCTTCACCTGTGCATTGCCTATTAGGTCTTGGGTACTGCACCTCACACCTGGTGCTCGTGTGTTGCCCCGATCTCCCGGGTGTGCTGAGAGTTACACTTGCACATTGCACATGGTGCTGGAGAGTGGGGAGCCAGGCCCAGGTGCACTCTGAGAGTTAAGCCCCTCTTTGGCTTTCATGCAGCTCTTTTTTAAAAAAACATGTGTGCTCCAATCAGGTACAAAGGAATGAACGGTAAATAAAGAGAAAAGGAGCCTGTGGGTTAGAGGAACCCAGAAGGCAGAGGGAGCTGCCGGGGGCCTCTGGGAGAGCTGTGGCTGAGCCAGGAGCCTCCAGTGGACACAGATTCAAGGATTGGGGCTTCTGGGTAGTCCATCTGGGGGGACCTTGCAGCTCACCAAAGTCAGAGGTTTCTGGGAAGATTTTATCTGGCTTAGACAGGAGGAGGGATAGAAAAGAAAAGAGTTGGATTCCAACAGTAAAGTGCTTAGGGCCCTGGGAACTCGTCCTGCTAAAAGACAAGGAGATAACCGCAGGCTGGAATATCAAGGCACCTGCTAGGGCAGGCCTCTTGGTAGGCTGCAGGTTGAGATGAGAGGAACTCGGGGCAGCTTCCTTGCCGGAGATGAACAGTTGAACAATGTAGAGCCAAGGCCATGGGGAGCGTGGAATTCCAGGAAACCTGGAACTGAAAGCTCTCCCTGCAGACCAAGAGCCCCGTCGCTCAGCACCCAGCCCGGCCCTGCCGGCCGCACCACCAGTCCAGTACGTAAGGGATGCAGAAGCTCTTGCTCTCTCCATGACGACGGAGACAGGAGACCTGCCTCCTCCTGCATCAAACACGCCTGCAGAGAGACGGAAAGGTGCTAGGGGGAAGGCAGGGGGTTCCTTCTTGTTAGTATTTTGTGTTAGTTTGGAGTTTGACTTGGTTCCAACCTCCCCAGGTCACCCGTGGACATTGAGGCAATCCCAAAGCAAAGGTATCGATGAACTTATCAAAACCATTTGTCTTCCTCTTTGACTTTAAAAACCAGGCAGAAAATGTTGTAAAATGATGACCTCCATTCATGCCAAGAAGACCCCAGGATGGCCCCTGTGGAAGCAGAAGAGGCGGCAGCTCTTCAGGTCATCAGCAAACCCTGGATCTGCCTAATACGGAAGAAAGAGATTTTCCATACAAAGAAAACTCATACCTCCTGCACATCTAAGGGCATGATTTTATTATATTTATTTTAATTTTTTGGCGTGTGTGTGGGGGTACTGGGGATTGAACCCAGAAGCATTCTATGAGCTGCAGCCTCAGCCATATTTTATTTTTCAGTTTGAAACAGGGTCTCACTAAGTTGTGGAGGGCCTCACAAGATTGCTGAATCTGGATTTGAACCTGCAATCCTCTGTCTCAACCACCCAAGTGTTGGTATTACAGGCGTGTACCACTACACTTGGCTGTGTGTGTGTGTGTGTGTGTGTGTGTGTGTGTGTGTGTGTGTGTGTGTGTGTTACTTGGGGTTGAACCCAGAGAGGGGCAGTCTACCTCTGAGCCACCCCTACCCCTATTTTCTTTTTCTTTTTTGAAACAGGATCTTGCTAGCCTCCTGCACATATTAAAGATGATTTTGGCTTCAGGTGCAGATGAAGGCCCGAGGTGAAGAAACAGCAGCTCCTTCTAAGCCTGAATTTTCATACTACACTTCAAAGCACAGGAGAGACTTCCAACCACTACATTCTTGGAGCAGCTGTAAACTAGAAGGTGACTCCTTTTCTTTTTTGAACTTGAGGCTCTTTGGGGGGGCCTGGTAGAAACCTTTAGGAACCAAGACGTGAAGTTTAGAGAATCTATCCTCTTAATAAGAAGAATTGTTTCTGTGAAACTGAGTCAGCCCTAGTTTACTGCCGAACTGAAACCTGCTCTTTAGCTGCGACAAATCACAGCAGGCAGGTTCTGAACTCAAAGAACAACTCCCCTAGACTGAAATTGCTTTTCCAGTGCACAGATGAGCGGACTTGTACAGTAAAATTGTCCATGTGAATTACAACAGATAGGCAGACACAGAGAAACAGAGACCAAAAGAGGAATTCTTCCCTCCAACATAGCCTCTCTACTTATAAAACGTTTAGCCTCTTAATTGAAAGGCACCATCTAGTCTAACATTGTCTCGGCGTTCTCACTGCAATAATCTAAGAAAACAGCCACACAACTTAGAGGAAAGAAGATTCATTTGCTTGCTCGCAGCTTTTTGAAGATACTGGGTTTGGTCCATGAGAGGGAGAGAGGGAGAGAGGGAGAGAAGGAGAGAGGGAGAGAGAGAGAGAGAGAGAGAGAAAAGAAGAAGAAGAAGAAGAAGAAGAAGAAGAAGAAGAAGAAGAAGAAGAAGAAGAAGAAGAAGAAGAAAGAAAGAGGAGAGAGAGGAGAGAAGAGAGAGGAGAGGAGAGAGAGGAGAGAGGAGAGAGGAGAGGAGAGAGGAGAGAGAGAGAGAGAGAGAGAGAGAGAGAGAGAGAGAGAGAGAGAGAACAAGTTTCTGTTCTCCTATCGCAGAAGCTGAGAGCAAGCAAACCACCAAGGATTCAAAGACAGAAGCCTCAAGGCCCCACTTCTCCAGTCACACCCCACCGGCCTGGGTCACCGCCCAGCAAATCCATTACAAGCTCATCCACTGATGAGAGGACAACCCTCCTAACTTAATTAACTTAATTACATCAGCTCTGAACATTAAAATGCGAGCTCTTCAAGGGGCCTTCTATATCTAACCAAAACAAACAGAGCCCCCTTTAACACAAGGTCGCTCTTAGTGTGGCCTATTTTCAGCAGGTCACCAGAGGTACTGTTACATGAGTCCTGCCCCGAGTTGTAAGAAAAGGGAAGGCTTTCAGGGGTTGGTAGCATACGCTGCAATGCAGGAATGTCGACTTAGCCTCACGTTCTGTGAGGTGGAGGGGTGAGCAGGACCTGGTCCCAGGTCCTCTGCCCTGCCTAAGAGTCACGTCCCATTTACTCATTCAGTAAATATTTATTGAGAATTTACTATGTGGCCATGCTCTACTATGACAAGAAAAAGGAAAGACAGTGCTGTCCAGAGGCCACATATCAAAGCAGAGGGACAAACGAATGTATCCATTGTGTGTTTGCTGCAAATGTTATGTCAGGTACTGGTAATGCTTTGGGAAAAAATAAGAGAAAGCAAAAAAAAAAAATGCAAGTGAGGTGGAGAGGGGAGAATCATAAAAGATTTCTTTAATAAAGCAGCTTTGTAGCAGAAACCCAAAGGAAAGGGGGGGTCTGTTTCTGGCAGTCCAGCCAGGAGCCTGCCTGGATCCTGGCGGGTCCAATACAGTCACTGACCTGCATAAGAAACAGTTAAGGAAAAATGAATTTTACGTAGTTTGATCAAAGTGGGGAGAAGCGGCTTGAATGCCCCACCCCCTCCCCTTGCCCCAATTCCACAGAAGTGTTTACAATTTATAGAAACAAAAGCCAGGTGATACACACATGTAGATCTAGCTGGGCTGCGCTGGGCCAGAGAATATGTCGGTCTTAAATTCCTTGGCATCTGTGCTCAGCATGAGGAAGCTTTTTATTCTCAGCGTGAGGAAGTTCAGGAGCCTTCTGTTTCAGGGAAGGCCATATGAGTGCCAAGCAGAAAGGAGTGGATGTGTCAGCCACTCCGCGAACAGTGAAGGGTTAGGGCCCAGGGACCCCGGCACACACTGGCTTCCCTCAGGGCATCCTCCAGTTAAGGAGCATCACACACTGTATGCCTGCACCCAACTCTCATACTGTATCTCGTAAGTACTCACAAGTATGACGTCGCGGTGACAGACAGACAAAGGAGGGCGATGGCGTGAGGCATGAGGTAGAACAGGGTGCTCTTTATTTAACAGAAAGTTGTAACTGAGGTAGAGAGAGACAGCCAACTTCTGGTTCCCTGAAGCAAGAACTCCCAGAAACCAAATTATGGAGCCAACCTAAGTGTCCCTCAACAGATGTATGGATAAGGAAATGTGGCATAAATGCACACTGGACTTTTCCTCAGCCATAAAGAAGACCCGAAATATGTCACTTGCAGGAAAACGGATGCAGCTAGAGGCTATTATGCTGAGATCGGCCAGTCTCGGAAAGTGGATATTTAGATGTTTTCTCTCATTTGTGGAAGCTAGAGAGAAATTGGGTGACAAAAGAGACCTCAGATAAAGGAGGAGAGGTGATGGGATTTGGGGGAGGGAGGAGGCAGGGCACAGAGGTAATAAAGGAAACAGTCTAAATAATGTGTGTTTTGTATTAAATTGCCAATAGCAATCTCAATGCCATGGATGAGGAAGGGAAGGGAGTGGGTGGGATCCAGAAGGAATCACACCGGCGCTGTGTGCAGCTGTGTGCATCACTCGACACCCATTATGATGTATAATCACACTGCACCAATAAAAGTATGCACATACATTTAAAAGAGTCCTCTCACGTTCTTGTCCTAATATCCTATTTCTTCTGGAGCCAACCTCTGAGGCCCCTGGCCCTGCCCACATTCCAGGCAGGATTTGAGTTTCTCTGGACCCTGTCCTTGGCTTAGCAACCATTGGAATGTGATCCCTGGGATGGGGAAGGAAGGGCCTGACCATGCAAAACTGAACCAAGAACTGCTGTTTCTCTGCAGCCAGTTGTGCCTGGCTCCTCACCCTGCCCGGGCCCAGGGTGATAGTCAGTGAAGTAATTACCAGACCACCAGCGGGTCATGAGCCACTCGGGAAAGTGGGGAGGGTGTCTTCCAGGCGCAGCTTGACCTCTCTACCCACATTTGACACCAACAGAGAGCGGTCTCCTGGAGGGGAGAAAGGAAGGGCACTTGGATTCCATCCAGCAGACTTGAGACTCTTTAGGGTCTAAAAGAGATCATGTCATGATTTGTTTATTGTGCTCATTGTTTACAACTTCATACTGTGAGATGTGAGTAGGTAAGAAGACAAGAGGAGTTGTCCAACCCAAAACAGAGACCGTCACTCCATCCGTCTCTCCCCACGGCGAGTGGGCTGGGTGCTGGGGTTGCCACATTTTGTCATACGGACCAGGGAGCAGCAAAGGCCACCACAGGAAAGAAGAATAGAAGTGTGTGTTCAGAGAGAAGCAGAGGCGTGGGATGGAGAGGGTCCTGGGTCCCAGTGGCATTCTCATCTTCAGCCCCATCCTGAGGCTGCTGTATGTTGCCCTTGACTTTAATGCCACCCTGGGGACCATATACTAAGAATTTCCCTTTACACCCAGTGACACCAGAGATCCAGTCCCTGGTATAACTGAGCCACCAGCTTTCCGACACCTTTCCCCAGCACTTTATCCCGAGTCCTCTGTCTTCTGTTTCCCTTCCTGCGGTGGTCCTACCTTTTGTGCATAGGGAGGTATGCTCCTCCAATTAGAGTTCACACGTGACTGACTGCCTTACCTGCACTGATGTGTCTGGTTTGCCTGCATCTAACATGGGCCTCTTCTCTGTGGAGGAGGGAGAAGTATTTTCCGACATGGCCCTCGAGTTCCATGATGCTACAGTTTGTATACAGAATGTCCCCCTAGCAAAGGGTGAAATAATTGAATCGTGAGGGTCCTCATCTCATGAGTGGATAAATCTGCTGGTGGATTAATGACCTGCGTGGTTTATGGGGTGGTAAGCAGGCAGGTGGCGTACAGCTAGAAGAGGCAGGCATGGGGGTGTGGCCTTGGGGACTATGTATGTCCACCCCACACACACTTCTGGCCTCCGTGACAAGGGAGCAGCATCCCTCTGTGTACCTGCAGTCCCTGCCGCCATTTATGCTGCAGAGCAAGCCTGGTGGACAAAAATACCCCAAACGGTGAGCCCCAGGCGATCTTTTCTCTTCTATGTCATTCTTATCAGGTATTTATTTAGTATTTTTTGAAGGACTGGGGGTGGAACCCAGGGGCATGCTACCTCCAAGCTACACCCCCAGCCCTATTTTTTATTCTTGATTTTGAAACAGGGTCTCACTGAGTTGCAAAGGCCCTCAGTAGCTGAGGCTGGCCTCAAACTCAGACCCTCCGGTCTCAGCCTCCTGAATGCTGGGATGACGGGAGTGCCCACCACGCCCGGCTTCTCATCAGGTAGTTAATCCCAGGAGAATGCTGACTGAAACATGGGTGAGGAAGTCCGCTTCACTTCTAGGACAGATGAGCAGGGGAAGGGGGGAGCGTTTCTGCCCATTTCTATCTCTCACTCTTTGCCACAGAAAGAGCCATGACCCCTCCCCTCAAAACTGGGAGAATTGAGCTGGGCGTGGTGGCGCACACTGGTAATTCCAGCATTCTGGAGGCTGAGACAGGAAGATTCAGGTTCGCTGTCAGCCTCAACTACACTTAGTGAAGCAAGCCCTTTGCAACTCAGTGAGAGCCTGTTTCAAAATCAAGAATAAAAAATAGGGCTGGGGACGTAGCTCAGAGGCAGAATGCCCCTGGGTTCCATCACCAGTACCACATACACACACACACACACACACACAAAAAAAAAAAAAAAAAAAAAAAAAAAAAAAAAACTGGGAGAACTGCCGGGACTCGCAGCAGGCTGCAATCTGCCCGGCTCTTGTTTTGCTGTGGACAGGCAGCCTAGAGGGCTGGCAATCTTTCCTATCCCCCCTCTCCATCCTCTCAGTCAAGGCAGATTGCAGATCTCGTGTTGTCTGTCATTGTTTCAGAGCTGACTGCCTCTTAGCCAGGGGTGGGAGTGCAATGAGCAGACAGGAACACTCCTATCCCGAGATCTAGGCCTCCTGTGGGAAGGCTCACTGGGGCTTCAGAGCCAAGCTACATTCTTCAACCTTGCGTCACACATGGCAGACTAACGTTTAGTCCTTAATCCCTAAGTCCACTCCTCAACTGGATGACCTGTTTAGATAAAAGAACATGGCTATTCCCCCAGAATCCTCACTCGTCTCCAAGGTAAGGAATGCTGAGTTCCATGAGAAGCAAAAACATCATGGAACCCACACTCCTCTCCTTCCAGTCGTGGCTTAGGGTGCTGGCACCCAGCGCTTGCTCTTCCACGTGCCCCTATGCTCACACCCTTACCTTATCTTCTTTGCTCAAATTTTACCTTTTCCACGAAGCCAGTACTGACCTCTACTTGAAGTTACAGTCTTTCCTCATGACTCCCAGTCCCCCTAACTCTACCCCATTTGTCCCCAAAATATATTACTTTCTAACATCAACTTTCCATCTCTCCTAGAATAGAAGAGCTAGGAGCCCAGGGACCTTGGGTTCTCTTCCTCTGTACAGCCTGGTACCCTAGAGAGTTCTCTCACATAGATTAGACATTCAAAGAATGTGTGTTAAAGCCGTGCAGTCTCCCAGAGATGGAGTGAGTTACTCTTTTCTCTCTAATCAGCTCTCTATACATACCATGCCCTTAGTCCTTTTCATTTGGAATGATTATTATTATTCAAGTATCTGTCTATCACACCACTGAGTCAGGATCTTCCTGGATATTTTCCCTTGTGTTTATTTGCAGAAACGAAAGCAGTGTCTGTCATGTAGTGAAAAGTCAAATCATGCTAGCTTAATGAAGGCACAAGCGTGCTGTACACACGTAATTCTTTGACACCAAGTCACTAGCTCTGCATGTCAGTTATTGTTTCAAATGTCTCTACTCAACCCCCATTATAAATACATGTGCACACACACTCCACTAATTGAGATAATTTAAAGCTATTTTTCACATATTTGCTTAATTAACTTGCAGTGACCTCTGCAAAAGACACCGGCCTTGGATGATGCTACGAGGTAGTTTCTTGGCATGGAAACAAGGCATCAAAGAGTCAGCTGGAGTGAAGGAAAGCAATAACACAAATGGTTTTAATTACTCATGACAGGCAGCTGAATATATCTGACACAGGCCTTCTCCTCGATACATCACTCAAGAAAGACCAGTTACAGGAAACAGTGGGAAGAAAAAAAAAACACAGACTATAGGGCCAAAATGTGTTCAATAATACAAAGCAGATCATCTTTCGTGTGTACGACCTTATTCATTTGGTTTTATATTTTGATGATGGCCCCAAATCTATAAAGTTTCTGAGCTCCTAAGACTTGGCATGCATCTCTGCTAGTATTTAGGAGCAGCGGCACAGGTTCTCAGAACAGGAGATAGGTAAAGATTGCACCCACTCATGAATCACTGTATAAACCCAGGAGTCCTCCAAAATTCATCTAGAATTGCAGGCGTGTTTGCAATTAATTCATCTGTGACATACAGGGGAGCACCTTCTACTTCAACTTGACATGCACAAAAGAAGGGTTAACTTCATCTATAAACAGTTTTTTTTTTTTTTGGACCATTGCTGTTGCTTAGTAGAAAGTAGATGGAAGACTGGAAGTCACTTTCTTATAACCTGCACACAATTTTGGCATAACTCTCTTATCAGGTATGCACAATAACAAAATGAAATATGGGCTTTAGGTTGGCCAAGTCCTTGGGTTGGAGAGAGAGAAGAGAGAGGGGGATTGTCTGATAGGCAAGACTGCACCTCGGGATCTAATCTTGCTATGCTCACCTCTCAGATGCTTGCCCGACCCCTGAGTGCATTGCCCTCTTGTCTCTGAGCATTTCCTCGCTCTTGCCACTTGTGCAATTTGATCCATGTTTTGACTTGTCTAGCATATCCCAGTGCTCACAGAACTTCAGAAACCCTTGGGATTTTCCTGCTGTTCTGCTCTGATTCCTGTTTGATATCTCCAGAGCACCTGAGTCTACCTACTTTTAACATCATCTTGCATTCTTCTAAGAGAAGTTTTGAATTCCTGTGATGTGATAAGACCTAGGACAGAGACTGAGAGTCTAGCCACTAATACTCTTTCGAGGAGCTCAGAATCCAACAGACAGAATGGCAGGTTGATGGATGGTTTTGTGCCAAACGCCTGAGGTAGCATGACCAGCAGAAGGTAGCCCAGAATGGGGGCTCACAGCCCAGCAGCCAGTAGCAGAGTGGGGGATATTTCCAGAAGCTGGAAAGAGCTAAGGATTCTGGGCCAGACAAAAAAGAATGAAATATTCTGTGCTGAGAAAGAATCCTGAATAGATGTCCTAAGCTATGAACCATGGCTCCTGTGGAGACTACAGTCAAAGACTGCCGCAGAGGTGTGGTAGAACAGATTGATAAGGGGCGTCAGGTATGGGTCGAATATGGGAGATGGGAATTCATGCTACCGATGATGGGGAGTCACTGAACGGTCCTATGTGATATGATCAGGTTTATATTTCTGAAAGACTGACAGGATGTAGAGATGGAGTTTTACCATCCACCTTCCCCATCCTGACTCATACTCTTACCTGCAGCACCATACCTTTCCCTGGTTGTAAAGAGCCCAGCTCCACAGCCCCTTCCCCACCGGTGCCCTCAAACAAAATCAATCCTCAGCATCCATCTAAGAACTCTTAAAAAATACAAATTACATGGTCTTAGTTCAGAGAACCAAACTCTCATGAGAACGCAGCTTGGGGATCTCTATGTCACACGCAGACTGTCTGGCAGTGGGTTCCCATCTGGCTTGGTTCTGGTCTCCAGCTGGTGTATCCTCTGTCCCATTGTCCTGAAGTGCAATGGCAAACCCCAACAGCCGGAAGGTGCCAAGGGCAGACAAGCTGACATAATGTTCCAGCGCACCAGATGATGCTACCAAGCCGCACGCTTCTGGGACAACTGGACTATGGACCAGTATTTGGGAATTAATAGAGACTGCCACTCACACTGCCAGCGCCCAGATGTGCTGAGACACAGGAGGCGTGTGCTTGTTACTGAATTAGACCGAGGATGGCTGGGATAAGTCTCACTCCAAATGTTTTTCTTGCACAGGGTCTCTCTACTCTCAGGACCAGCAAAATTAGCCCCTTCCCTGCACCCTTCAAGAATGTCTGTCCACATTCTCACATGACCCATTAGGCAGTGTGTCCCGGCTCCAATTCCTCTTCCATCACCAGTCTCTTCACCCACTCTGACAGAGGAGCAATAGCTTAATTTACTCTCCAGTTTCCTTTTTCTTAAACTAAGGATAAATGTGGAACTGGAGGATTTGTGTAGAATCAAAAGATCTGAAAATTTTCTAAGGATTTCTATCACATGATGATAATAGGTTATCATCTCTCATTTTAAAAGTTAGACACAAATTAACCTAAGTCAGATATGTGAACTTTTAGGAGCTTGATTAAAAATATGCATGATATTTACATGAAGAAACTGGGAATATTTTAAAGGAAACAGCTATAAAATCAAGCACATCTCAAAAGAGAAATGACATTTCAGGGGTTTGAGGAAGGACAGAAATAATGGAGATATTTGTATGAGAAACTGACACCAGAGACTTAGGAAGCACACAAGTTCAGGAATTGGAAAGTATTGACTGCTATAGCAAATATTTTACGCCCAGTTTAAAAATAATTCTGAAAAACGTATTCAGAAAAAAGGGACTGGTCATGAACCTCAAAGACTCAACTGAAGTCCTCAAGGTCACAGGATGATGTACAGAGGACAATCACTGTTTCCACCCTAAGCTCAGAAACCCAAGAGCAGGAAAAATTGACAACTGTATTGATCAGCTTCTGAGTATTAGAAAAAGCAAAAAGTCAAGAGGTAAATAGCATTGAGGTTGCTGATGTAAAAGAAATAGAAAATTCCCAGGATGGGCCTAAAAAGAAGGTTTGGCTCATTTTCTCCAAAACTTATGGAGGACTCGAATGTCACACAGACTGTCTGGCAGTGGGTTCCCTTCCCGTCTGGCTTGGTTCTGGTCTTCTCCGGCTTGCGCATTCTCTGTCTCGTTGCCCTGAAGTGCAATGGGAAACCCCAACCTCGGAAAGGCCAAGGACAGAGAAGGTGACAGAATTCTCCAGCACTCCAGATGACGCTACCAAGGTCTACTGAGCTGCAATGCGGCAACTGTTTTATGAGCATCGTTTTTCTCCTAAGTGGAGCTCAGCCTTGGAGATGAAGTTTTCGTGGGGAAAGTATAATCAGGCAGAAGACCTTTACTTAAATAAGTCCTTAGAATCTCATAGAACTCATCTAGAATTGCAGGTATGTTTGCAGTTAATTTACCTGTGAAGTACAGAAGCGCACTTTCTACTTCTATTCAGTGTGCAAAAAAAGGGTGAATGCCACCTCTAATTATAACCTATACTTACCAAAATACCAAACTGCGCCCCAATGGGAAAATGGGGGAGTATTTCAAAGACAGTGGCAGCCATGTGTAAACAATTGCGTTTTTCTTTTTTAACCTTCCGGATCATTTTCAATTAGCCCCACGCCTTGTATTAATTCGGCTAGTTCAGTCTCAAGTCCACCGAGCCCTGGCCGGGTTCTTTTGACACTTCTCTCCCCAGTGACATTCTATTCAGTCAGGGGATCCGGAGCAGCCACAACGAAGCAGGCAGCATTGGAAGCTGGTGGTCGAATCAGATCATCGATGACACTGACAGGCTGAGACTTCAGGCCACTGCGTCTGTCCTGAGAGGAGACGCTTCCCCTCCCAACAACACTGGCTTCTGTTATCAAATTGCAAACACATTACATCATTGGGTAGTAAAACTGACCCAAGATAGAAAGTGAAACCATATACTTCTTCTGCCAAGAGAAGGGCTAAAGACCAAACTGATAGATGGGTTTGCGTAAGAATACTTAACTAGTGCCTTCTTAATTAGGGGAAGATGTGTGTTCAAGAGAAGCAGAACCAGACCTGAAGGACGGGATGTGTAAGGGAGCCGACCGGAGGGAAGGGAGCGGGGTTTAGGTTTTCTTCACCCATCTTTGGTGGCTCTGGACACAGTGAACAAGACACTCTAGAATTTGTAAGTGTTGTTTCTTTTTCTGTGTGATATGCACTCTTACAGGTTAGATACATACACGCAGTTCCTTGAAACACTATTCCTGGTGGATTAAAAAGTCTGCCCTTCAGAAAACCCAGAGTATGTGCCCGTCTCCATGAGTGTGTGCGCGTCCCGTGTGCCCACGTCAGAGCGCGTGCCTTCTGTCATGGTGGGATGTGTGCAGACTACAGCATCAGTCGCATGCACACCTGCATGGTCCCATTCTTCCCATCTCCGTTGGCACCAGCGGGCACACCTCAGAGGAGCCCCAGCCCCTCCTGAGGCAGCACAGGGCAGTTGGTCTCCAAGGCCTCGGTGGATCAGGGGTGTGTGTCGCTGCACAGCGCGAACATCCACACGGGAACACACTGCTCCGGAAAGCCCTCCTGCTTCTCCTGGCCCAGCACCACCAGCCCACTCTTCCTAATGAGGCTGCGCAGGATGTCCATGTCCCGGGTCACGCTGCTGTCAGAGAGGTCGAAGATGCAGCCCTCCCGCGCCACGTTGTCCTTCAGTATAATGACTCCGTTCTCCTTCAGGCCTTCTCGGCACCGGGAGAGAAATGCAAGGAGGTCCTTATCAGTCAGGTGCCCTACAGGTGGGACCGAGCAGATGGGAGAAACAGGAGGAAACAGAGAGGAAGGGGGGGTGCAGGAAAGAGGACAAGGCTGAGAGTCATGAGACCAGTCATTTGCTCACTTGGACACAAATTATTTAGTAGCCTGAGTTGTTTTTGTTGCAGGAGCCTGAGAATTTGGATAAAAGGACACATCCTCTCCTTTGGGGGGCTGAATTCTCTGTCTTTAAAATAGACTTTATATAGCCAGGCATGTTGGTGTAGGCCTGTAATCCCAGACTTTAGGAAGCTAAGACAGAAGAATCACAGGTTCAAGGCCAGCCTCAGCAACTTAGCAAGACCCTGTTTCAAAATAAAAAATAAAAGCCAGGCATGGTGGTGCACGCTTGTAATCCCAGCCCTTGGGAGGCTGAGACGGGAAGATCTCCACAGCTTTGAAGCCAGCCTCAGCTACTTAGTGAGGCTCTCAGCAACTTAGTGAGACCCTGTTTTCAAATAAAATATAAAATAGGTCTGGGAGTATAGCCCAGAGGTAGAAAAAAGCCCCTAGGTTCCACCCCCAGTACCACAAAAAAACAAAAAAATAAAAAATAAAAAATGGCTGGGGATGTAGCTCAGCTGTAGAGTGCCCCGGGTCCAATTCCTAGCATAAAAATAAAGTAGTAGAGACATTATACTGCTTGGCCCACCACCTACCTCACAAACATGAGATACACTATTGTCCTCTGAGTTCCTCTGTGTCCCTTGGACAGCCAAGCTTCATTATTACTACTCTGTGGCTTACACAACACACACACACACACACACACACACACACACACACACACACTCCAAAATCTAATTCACTGTTGTCTCATTTGCTAGGGGCTTAAATCTAAGAAAGTCCAGTCCTGGCAGTAAATGGGAATTGACCCTTTGGGGCCCCACTTTTACATATTTTAAAGTGTTTGTGATGTTTCCTCAGATTGTAGCTTGGTCTAAAGGCATCTGCTCCGTCCCTAAATGTGGTAATTCATTGTTAAGCTTTCACAGCAGACATTGTGGAGAAATCTGGGGGAGCAGAGCTGTTGGAGGGTCACATGATAACTAGAGCCAACTAAGTGCTCTAAACACAAGGATCGCTAAGTCTCCCCTGGCCTCCCCAGCAGCCCCAAGTCTGTCTTTTTCAGCTGAGAAGTGGGGAAGGGCAGAGGTCATGCCATGCAGACTAACCGGAGACCCACTGGATCCAGATGACGTCATATCTCCCGAAGGGGGGCGTGAACTCCTGCAGGCCATAGCAATGGTAGCCCTCTACCTTCTCCCCTCTGACCTGCAGGTAGCTCTGGGCTTCGAGGAGGAAGGGTTCCATCATGTCCACCAGCTCCACGCTATTGAAAACTGGCAGCAAGACATGCTTGCTGACCCTTCCAATCCCAGAGCCACAGTCCAGGGCGCACTCTGTCCCGGCTCTCCCCGGCCCCTGCAGCAAGATACCTTGTAAAAGTCTCAAGTATAAATTCACCCTGAGTCGCAGACACACCAATGACCTCTTTGAAGGCAATTATGCCAATCACCAACTTTATTTGGGTCAATGTAGTACAACAAAATGTACCATTTTAACTGTACATTCAGTGACTTTGGACAAATGTATATAGCCAAGTATCTATGACCACAATCAAGATCTGGAACATTTAACTGACTTTCCAAAAATATATACAAACATTTCTATTCCTACTTTATTTATTTTATCCAAATATAGCTCTTTTAAAAAATTTCAAGCTAATATTTTAAAATAACATCTTAGGTTTGAGCCAGACACAGTGGCACACACCTATAATCCCAGTACACAAGAAGCCGAGGCAAGAGGATCTCAAGTTTGAGGCCAGCATGTGGTAATAAAATGAGACCCTGTTTCAAAGCAAAAAGTAAAGATAAAAATCTGGAGTGTAGCTCAGAGGTAGAATGCTCCTAGGTTCAATTCCCAATGACACAAAAAGAAAAAAATAGTAAGTATACAAAAGGGAAAGGGCTGGGAATGTAGTTCAGTGGTAGAACACCCTTGGGTGCGATTCCCATCATCACACACACAAAAAATAATAATAATAGTAGTAGTAGTAATAGTAGTAGTAGTAGTAGTATCTTATGTTTATAATATCTGTTAATTCTCTCTAAGAAATGAGTCATTGATAGTCCTATAAGGATAGAACTTTGAATGACAACAATTTGGGTTAAGTTCATGATTAAATGGTCCTGTGTTGTAGGTTATTTCTTTGTTTAATAAGGCAAGGGGAAGACAAACATTGAGAGTCTTTCTGAGTTTCAAAATTACTGTAAAAAATTCATTCCATGGAAATATTTCTATTCATATTGGGATTATTAAGATTTTATTTTTTCTAAACTAGATTTGGGGAGCTCTGAATTATCTACTCCTCTTATATAAAAGGTAAATTTGGGAACCTGAGCTGAGGATTGCTAATTGCTCAACTGTATGACCAAGATTTGATTTCAAATTTAGCCCTGATGGCACATAGCATGTTCACATGGATAAAGGTGATTTCAGCAGTTTTCTTTAATACTAAAAATTGTTTTCTGGTTTTTGTACCAGAAACTGCACATTTGCTGGAAACTTGTTATTGTTTAAAGTGAATCTGTGCACTGAATTAACAGAGGGTACAAGAGTAAGGAGGTGGAGGGTAGGTCAGGAGAAATTATCCAATGCAAAAAAAAATCAAACTTGCTTCTATATAATTTTTTAAAGATTTCTTATTTATGAAGCTTCAGCTGGTCTAAATTATTTGGTCATAATTGGGATGGCTGCTGAATAAGTTTCGTGCTAGAAATTATAGTAACAAGATACTTGAAGCTAGCAATCAAGATCTTAAGGAGAAAGGCTACTCTTGATTTCTCAGGAACTAAGGATTAAAAAAGAAAATTGGCTCTGGATCACAGGTAAGGGCCAGCAGGGGAAACATCAAAAAACCTGCCTTCCAGTCCATCCAAAGCCTCTCCATATGCTCTAAAGATGCAGTGAAGAACAGAAAGAAAAGCAACGATAGCTCCCTTTCAAATGGAATAATAACCATGAAAAGTGAGTGTTTGTACATAACAGGCTCTTTCCATCTAGAATAACTATAATAATAATTTTAAAGCTCTGGAAGATGATGACGATGATACCCATTTTGGAGATGAGAAAACTCGGATTTCCAGTATCCGATACCAAACGGCAGGATGAATATATGAACAAGAACTGTCTGAATCCAAAAGGAGATCATATTAGGAAAGTCACCTTAGGTGATAACTCTGATTTCCCTTGGTGGTGTCTAGCTAATGCTGTATTCAGAAGAATTCTACGCTCAGACTTAGAAGGAAAGAGATCTAGGGTGGATTAGTGATGTCTGCCTTGAGTGCAGGCAAAGGAAGGAGTAGTACGTTGTCATCTGTTTGTCATTTCTACTTATACTGCCTTCCTTGTTCAAATAACTACGACTTTCACTAAACTAATTCAGGAAAAGGCCTCGGTTAAAGGTCTGCAGCCTCTCTAGGCCAACTCGTCGGAAGACGATGGGACAAAGTGTAGAGAAACTTTAAGGGACCAGAAGTCACTTTACTAGAAATGTGCGTGCTTAATAAAGACTCTCATCACAAGTTTATCTTAGAGTTACTTGGCTCTGCGAGTTTCTATTGGTCACGTTACTCTCCGTGGTGTGCTACATGATCTCAGAAGAACCAGGGAACAAAAAAACAGAGGCCTTAGATACCATGCCAGAAGATTTTAAGAAGATGATAACAGCCTAGCTCCTTGTCCCGTAGATAGATGAACATGAAGCTGCTCTAGTTCAGTGAGGCAGAGCCTGGCTACTCTGCCTTCCTGCCATTCTCCAAGAAACCCTTGAGAAATCTCAGCAAGCCAGGCCTGGTGGCACACATCCGTGATCCCAGGACTTGGGAGGCTGAGACAAGATTTCAGGTTCGAGGACCACCTCAGCAACCTAGTGAGACCCTGTTTCCAAACAAAAAAGAAAAGGGGCTGGGGCTTTACCTTGGAGGAAGAATGCCCCTGAGTTCAGTGCTCAGTACTGTGCAAAGGAAGGGAGGAAGGGAGGGAAGGAGGGAAGAAGGAAAGAATGGGGGGGGGAGGGAGGAAGGAAGGAAAGAAGGAAGGAAGGAAGGAAGGAAGAGAAAGAGAGAAGAAAGAATCTTAACAAACCCCTAGAGTTTTTAAATCACATGTTTAATTCCCCTACTATTTTATACAAAGAGACTGAGACCTCAGAAAGTGGAATTTTCAAAATAGAACTTCTTTGAAGATTCTCCACATCTAAATAGTATTTTTTTTGCTAATTTAGATGTGTGATATTTGACTACAGTTATTTTTGAAACTGTTGTAATTTACCAACATCCAAAAAGGTGGTGTACCCTTACAATACCTCAAGAGCTGTGTACCTTCCTGTCCCGCTGCCTAGCTCTGTTTATTCTATTCCATTCTCCGTGGTGGCGTGGCCTCCTTGGCCCCAGCACCCCTGTTCCCTTCCTGTTCTCGCTGGCATGTAGCTCCTCTTGGAAGGGGCACATGAAGGCGGATCTCGGGGACTGCACGTCCCACCTCGTGGGCTGCAGAAGCTGGGATCTGACACCCTTGCATGAAGGCAGCTCAAACTGCAGAGAACATGTGATTTCAAAACAAGATGTTTTGTTATTTTCATATTCATGCAGTATATAGCTTCATATCTGTCAATTTGCATAAAATATTAAAACATCATGAGTAATCTCATGCTAGTTTTGATTCTGCTTATCTATTTCATTTTGAAGAATGTGGTTTTAGGTTTGTCCAGTGAAGTTGGAAATTAAAGGGAAAGCCTTTTATACCACTGTTTAAGATCCCTGAAGGAGCTGGGTGTGGCGGTGCACCCCTGCAATCCGAGCCCCTCAAGAGGCTGAGACTGGAGGACCACGAGTCCGAGGCCAGCCTGGACAACCTAGTAAAACCTTGTCTCCAAGTAAAAGCAAAAGAACAAGGGCTGGGGATGTAGCTTGGAGGTAGAGCACTTACCTAGCATGTGAAACCTTGGGTTCAATCCACAGTAGTGTAAAACAAACAAAAAGCCCACATTAAATAAAAAAAGTTCAGCCAAGTGTGGTGGTGCCTGCCTGTCATTGAGAGACTGAGGCAGGACTGCAGGTTTGAGACCAGATTCAGTAATTTAGCAAGATTGTCAGCAACCTGGTGAGACTATGTTTCAAAATAAAAAAAAACTGCTGGGGGTATGTTTACATAACAAGTTAGATCCAGCTTTTTTAGTCATCAATTTTCTGAGAGATGTCAAAAAGTAAATGCCATCAAAGCCTGACTATTGGGTTTGTGGTTTGTTTTTTCGTTTTGTTTTGTTCTTTTGTTTTTGAAATGCTATTCTCCCCCTGCTAGAAACCTAAAACTTAGGGAAGTTATCACTTATGCCACTGACATCATCTTGGTACCGTTTGTTTATTTGCTAAAGCAAATACATTGGTGACTAGATTAAACACCTTTTTTCACTGTCCCATGTCACTAGGTGTTGAAAGGAAAGTCAAACTTTAAATTAAATGATCTGCCTTTTCCCAGTTGACACAAGAATAAATCATGTCAGATACTACTCATATTCCCTAACCCCTGGTTTCTTGACCTGGATACTAATTTAGCAGATTATTAAGGTCAAAGTACTAAAATAGCATTCCTTAAAACAGACCGTGTTTGTGTTTAGTTAGAGGTCACAGCTTTACAATGGGCTTGGGCTGCTAATAAGGACTCCTTATATTTGTTTGAAAGGAGCAGACTGCCTCTTTTCCAAAATAAACACACAAGCACAAGGCTGCTGCTTCCTTCCCTAGGCCTGCAGCCTGTGTGCTTGACCAGCCCCCTGTGGTCAGCGTGGCATCCTGCAAGGAGTGACAAGACAGCTGGATTACTAGCTAAGCTCCAAATTGCCACAGGATGAAAGGGAGCCTCACTGCCAGGCAAGCGGGACCCACTGCTGTGGCCAGACAGAGACAGCTGAGGTCTCTGGTCCATGAAAGAAAAAAGGAGGAGGAAGAAGAGGAGGAGGAGGAGGAGGAGGAGGAGGAGGAGGAGGAGGAGGAGGAGGAGGTGGAGGAGGAGGAGGAGGCTAAGGAGGAGGAGAGAGGAGGAGGAGGAGGAGGAGGAGGAGGAGGAGGAAGGAGGTTAAGGAGGAGGAGAGAGGAGGAGGAGGAGGAGGAGGGGGAGGGAGGAGGTGGAGGAGGAGGAGGAGGCTAAGGAGGAGGAGAGAGGAGGGAGGAGGAGGAGGAGGAGGAGGAGGAGGAGGAAGGAGGTTAAGGAGGAGGAGAGAGGAGGTGGAAGAGGAGGAGGAGGAGGAGGAGGGAGGAGGTGGAGGAGGAGGAGAGAGGAGGTGGAAGAGGAGGAGGCTAAGGAGGAGGAGAGAGGAGGAGGAGGAGGAGGAGGAGGGGGAGGGAGGAGGTGGAAGAGGAGGAGGAGGATAAGGAGGAAGAGAGAGGAGGTGGAGGAGGAGGAGGAGGTGGAGGAGGAGGAGAGAGGAGGAGGAGGAGGAGGAGGAGGGAGGAAGGAGGTTAAGGAGGAGGAGAGAGGAGGTGGAAGAGGAGGAGGAGGAGGGAGGAGGTGGAGGAGGAGGAGGAGGAGGGAGGAGGTGGAGGAGGAGGAGGAGGAGGGAGGAGGTGGAGGAGGAGGAGGAGGAGGAGGAGGAGGAGGAGGAGGAGGAGGAGGAGGAGGAGAGGGCAGGAAATCTTTCTGCTTCATGAAACAAATGGAAAAAATGTGTCATGACTCAGAGTAGGGGTCTGGTGTCAGACAGACTAGGGCTTAATCTTAGCTCTGCCTTTTATCAGAGTATAACCTTGATGGATTTAATCTCCCTAAGTCTGGGTTTCCACAAATATAAAAATGAGCTAATAATAGTACTTACCTTCGAGCACTGTTGGGAAGAGTAAAGAAGAACACAGTGCTTCTAAGACGCCCACAGAGTGAGTGTTCATCTTAGAATGAACATTCCATGAAATCAGTCAGCAGCACGGATTAGAAACACTCCAGGTTAAGCTGACCTAGAAACACCCACAGCACGTATCCCTAGACTTCCTGTCCCTTAACTTAAGAGGGCAGCTGACGCCCACACAGATACGTTGGTCCCAGCAGAGAAGCCATCCTGCTCACACTGTGGTCCTGGGGGATGGGTGGGAGAACAATCTAGGCCAACACTAGGGATACTCTTCATTCCTCATCTCTGAGTAGGCTGAAGGCCTAACTCCCAAACTGAATATTTATGTTTCCTTTATCAGAATAAAAGAGGATCTAAATGGGAACAAATCTTATTTACAAATTAAAAGTCTCATCTTCAGTTGGACCCCAAGCATCTTTATTATATGGGTTAAGTCTGTTCTGACAACTCAGTGACGTTCCTTAAAATATAATGAATACATTTATGGGACATCTTGTTATCAGTAGTAGCAGTAAGTCAGATTTGCTGGGACGGAATCTGGCACTAAAGCAGGCACTTTGCATGTATTTTCTTGTTTGATCTTCACGTGCTTCTAGGAGGTAGGCTCTGTTGTTTTGTGCTGGTCACTGGTGGAAAATGAATGAGGCTTAATGTATTCAAGTAACAAGTCCAGGGTACTTATCCATTAAGTAGCATGGTGCTGACTTTATAGTCCAAGATGTTGTTCCCCCTGTATTCTATTGTCTGTTTCCCTATGGCCCAGACATAAAGAAGGGGACGTCCACCCAAGCAGGAAGACCAAGGGATCACATTCTTTCAAGGAAATATCTGAACCATGTATAAAATAACATAAAGAAACTCTACCATCTTCAGTTTTAAACTGACTCCTAAGCATGCATTTCCTTACCGCATCTAAATTTTATTATGGGAAATCAATAAATCAACCCAAGACCCCCAAAGGCATGCTTTTTCATCAATCATCAGGGAGCTGACTGTTTATCTCTGAGGCTCTAAAACAGACATCTTCTTAATCCTCAAATATCAGTCCTGCTAGTTCACCTTCCCTCGCAGCCTTACGATCAGCTGGTGCTAGAAAACCCAAGTGCCAAGTGGGATGAGCCTGGGTTAGGTGGGGTCCATCCTTTTTGAACATCCTAAATCGGGCTTTCAGGCTGACTCAGTCAAGCCGTAGGCTTTAGCCTGACAATTTATGACACCGAAGCAGAGCAGGTGAGCTCAGTGTTCGCAAAGACTTTGCCCTCTCATCAAACTGCAGTTAGATAACTCACCCCAACAAACTTCCTGAGGAATTCCCGAGAGGCCTGGATGTCTGGGTTGGAGAGTTCAATGAAATTTCCCATCATGCCTTCTTCCGTGGCTGGCACTTCTTGGTAGAAAAGTTTAGCTCTGGCGTAGAATTGCATTTCACCATTGACAAGTTGGCTTGTTAAGGCATACAATTTAACTACAAATGAAATATTATGAATGGTTACTACTATTTATATCATAGAACGAATTCAGTCTTACCAGGTATTGAATTTCCTCTTGAAAGGCTATAATTTTGTGCTGTGCAGGAAAGAACTCTGGTATGAAGTCCAATCTGGGTTTGAGGTCTGACTCGGTGACTTAGATGCTATGTAACACAAGGAAAGCCTCTCGAAAACCAAGTTATCTTCAGGGATCTCATCTATAAATCATTACTTTGCAGAATTAACATAACTGAATAACTCTCTAGTTTAATAAATACAGTTACCACTTTAGTTAAGGTTGATAGTGTTTGCTACAATATAATAAAATCCCATCAGTTTCATAGCTTTTTCCCTCCAAACTTCAAATATGTTATGATAATCTTCTCATGAATCCTTGCTTCTAATCATGAAGTATAGGTAGCTACTTTTCATGTTTTTGTAAAGCAACACTTATTCCAATATGTCTTTGTACCAACATTCCAGAGAAATAATGTTTACTGAGCAGCTGTTCTGTACTGAGTGTATAAGGTACATTCACAAACACTATGTCACCTTGTTATTTCAAAACACACGAGGTTTTATTTTTTAAGACATGTATTTTTTAGAAATGCATGTGTTTCTCCCGGCATGGTGGCGCACGCTTGTAATCCTCACACTTGGGAGGTGGAGACAGGAGGATCGCGCAGGTTCGAAGCCAGCCGTGCTGGTTTAAGAGACCCTGTTTCCAAAAATAAAAAAGTATAAAATAGGTCTGGGAGTGTAGCCCAGAGGTAGAAGGGCTTCCAAGAACCCCAGTACCACCAAAAAAAACAAAAAAAGAAAGAAATACATGTGTTTCCGTTTCTGAGTGGTAAATGAGAGTGTGTTTAGTGTGTTTAGTAAACCAAAATTCATCTATGCATATATAAAGCATTTTCATTAGAGAATGCTCAAGAGGCTATGATTGAAAGTGGATGAGGAAGGAATTTGGTTCAAGATTATAGACTAAATAAATGCATTCATCTTCCCTGTCTCTAAAATCCTGGAGAATTTTTAAACCCATAATAGTGAAGAAAATGAGAGGAATGACGGATGAACTCTCATTTCAATACATTTCTGGAGGACAAAAATCAGATAGAACAAAGCTAAATAATTTGCAGATCCAAACAGATGCATAAGGAAATTAAATTCCAGATTTAGAACCAGTAGAAAGCAAGCACAAGAATGGGAATGGAAACTGAAAAGATATGAGTTAATCAAAAGTTTGTCTACAGATCAACCAGGTGAGGGGACAAGTGACCCCCCCACCCCCGCCAGAGGCAACTCAACTATAATCACGGTGGGAAAAATATCTCTCTTCTTTGAAAATAAACAAGTAAACAAATAGCTTGGGGACAAGTAGCCATTATAATTTGGATCCTAGAACTCTGTTCATGTTGCATGAACAGACTCATGTCCTCACACTCATTAGAGTTTGATAAGTTCTACCTGTACAGGAGGAGTTTCTCATCATCTTTTCTACGGTGGGAAAGGTACATAACAGAGGAAACTTTATCCAGCACTTAGAATCATTTACCTTGGCATTTATTCCTAAATGTGGATAAACAGTTATCTCCAAACTTAAAAGAGTAAAATATAAGCCTGAAAGAAAAAGATTGAGATAAATGAACAGAATTGGCCCCCAAAGAAATAGAAGTAATTCAGAAAATGGATATGAATTTAAAACAAAACAAAACAAAAACTCTTATCTCCTTCAAGAGATATAAGAACTCATACATTGACAAAGCAAAGATAAGATGCAAAGATAACAATTCAAAAAATTCTTAGAAATAAAAATTTTGATTATCAAAAACTTTGATAGATGTAATTAAACAAGTTTTCAGGACATAAAATAAATGGATGAATATGGAATCAGAAGTAAAAAGACCAGATCTATAAATAATACAGAAGACCCAGTATCAAGCTATTTTGTATTTAAAAATGAATAATATAGAAGAAAGAAACTATTAAGAAATACTAGAAGAGATTTTTCCACAGCCAAAAGAGATTGTAAGATCCGACAGATGGTGACCAGCACGAGATGTTTTTTTTTTTTTTTTTTTTTTTTTTTTTTTAATTTTATTTTATTGGTGCACTGTATTCATACATCATAGTGGGATACAAACTTTTGTAGACATACATGCACATATCGCCCAGTCAGCCCCCACCCGATCCCCACCCCATTCTCTCCCCATCCCTCCTTCCCATGCTTGGCTTAGTGGTTGACATCTAGTATTATAGCAATTTATCCAAAATTAAAAATGATAATCTCACATAACAGTTTCATTTGTCTGATACCAAGCGTTTGATGATTTAAAGATAGCATTTCAATATTTCTTTTTGCTTTCTTTCTTACTAGAGCATATTTTTTTCTGTTTCTTTTTTA
Organism: Muscardinus avellanarius; assembly: GCF_963383645.1. Taxonomy (NCBI): domain Eukaryota; kingdom Metazoa; phylum Chordata; class Mammalia; order Rodentia; family Gliridae; genus Muscardinus; species Muscardinus avellanarius. The sequence continues at coordinate 114,607,617 of NC_137793.1, forward strand.
GGTGAAACTATCATATATTTATATATTTATTTTTCAGAAAAAAATCTATCCTAATATGGAGTATGAATTCTAGATACCCAAAACGATCTTGAAAAAGAACAAAGCTAGCAGATATATATTTTCTGATTTCAAACCATATAAAGCTACAATAATTGAAACAGTGTAGTACTGTTCTAAAGGCAGATATATAGACCATTAGAGTTAAATACAAGCCTAGAGCTAAATTCTTCCCTATATTATCAAGTTATTTTTGACAAGGTTTCCACGAACATTTGGTGGTGGAAATAATAATCTTTTAACTAAATATTGTTGAAAAATAATAATTACATGGAAAAGAATAAAATTGGACCTTTACCTAATCCCACATACAAGTATTAACTCAAAATAGATAAAAGACCTAAATATAAATCTTAAGACTATAAACTTTTAGGAGAAAATCCGGGTCATAAAACCTCACAACATTGAAATTGGCAGTGATTTCTTGGATATGATTTCAATGGCACAGGCAACAGAAGAATATACAAACTCCCTAAAAAATAAATAAAAAAAATATTGTATATCCAAAGACAATGTAAACAGAGTTAAAAGTTACTAATAGAATGGGATAAAATATTTCCAATTGCTGTATCTGAAGGTATATTAATATTCCAACTAGAAATCCTAAAAATTAACAACAATAAAGGCAAACAATACAACTTAGAGATAGGTAAAAGACTAACATAAATAATGAATCTCCACAGATAACCAATCTTAGTTGTCTGTTGGATGGAAACTCTTGTTTCTCTGGTTCTGGTGAGTGTTACCTATTTCTTCTTTGTAGTTAATCTCTTTGAGTATTTTCTCTAGCGCTGGTTTTGTAGACATAAATTCCTTCAGTTTCTGTTTGTCATGGAAGCTTCTTATTTCTCCATCTAATTTGATAGAAAGTTTTGCTGGATAGGAAATTTTTGGCTGGAAGTTGTTTTCTTTCAGAGTTTGGAATATGTTACTCCAAGCCCTTCTGGCTCTCATGACTTGGTTTGGGAAGTCTGGAGTGATTCTAATTGGTTTGCCTCTGAATGTCAGTTGGCCCTTTGTTTTTGTTGCCTTTAAGATTCTCTGCTTGGCTCCCACATTGGTCATTTTGACAATTATATGGCGTGGGGATCCTCTTCTCCGATCCTGTCTAAAGGGAGTTCTATAAGTTTCCTGGATCTGTGTATCAACCTCTTGCTCTATATTTGGAAAATTTTCTGCTATTACTTCCTTGAAGAGATTGTTGATCCCTTTGGTATCACTTTCTTTTCCCTCCTCTATTCCAATTATTCTTAGGTTAGCTCTCTTAAGATGGGCCCATATTTCTTCAATGTCAGATTCCTGCTGTTGGAAATTTTTTTCTAGATTAGAAACTATGCATTCATTTTTGGATTGCTCATCTTCTAAGAGCAAGATTCTGTTCTCCATGTGGTCTAATCGGTTGTTTGTGCTTTGAATTGAGGCCTTTACTTCATTAATTGCATCCTTTATCTCTTTTTGGCTCTCTCTGAGTTCTTTTCGAAGCACCTCTATTATTTCTACAGTTATTTTCCTGATTTGATCTTCTAGAAATCTCTGATTTTCTGTTTTATCAGGTTCTGATGTTGTGGGGTTGTGCACATTCATTACTCCAGTGTTATTCCTCTTTCCCATGATTTCGGAGATTTGTGCCTTCTCTGGGTTCTTCCCTTGGGTCACTATGGCTTCACTTAAGGTGCTCTGGATCTCGAGTCTGTATTATCTCAGACCCCACTACTTCTTTACTGTGTTGTATCACAGAGTCTCCGACCCAGGGAGTCGATAGAGGCTGCTTTAAACTATGGGGGGTGCCAGGTTGCACGTTCTCCTATGGTGTGATATCTCTGCCACCACCACTCCCTCACTGGGTCAAGTCCCAGGAGGCACAATACTGCGATTTCTCCTCTGTGGCCCGCAATTTGACTCACTGTTCTTGAGTACGCAGATGTAGCTGTACTGGACTCGGTGAATTCACTGCTGCTGCCGCCGCCGGTGGCAATATGGCGCCTCTGCCACGCCCTTGGCCATGAGGCTGGCGTATTTTTTCTTCTCTGGTTTCGTTTTCCACTCTGAATCCCTGCAGCGTGTGCTGAGCTCAGCCACTGGGAGCTTTAAATGCTGTCTGCGCCGAAAGATCCCGCCTGGCTGTTCCGCAGCGGCTCACCTGGCTTGCTGTAGCCGTCTGTTGAGTTCGCCGCTGCTGCCGGCAGTATGGCGCTGCTGCCGCGTCCTCGGGCGCGTGTGTCTCCTCTGTGGCCCTGAGCTCTGTTCTCAGTCCGCTTTCTCTCTGGAGCCTGGTGGTTTTTTTTGTTTTTCTGGTGATGGTGTTTTCTGGCTATGAAAGGCGCTCTTTTTGTGGTAATGGAGATTGGTTGTTAGCGGGACTCTTAAGCCCCGCTTTTCTCGGTCGCCATCTTCCCGGAAGTCTACGAGATGTTTTTAAAGCACCGTTGACACATACCCTTAAGAAATTTCAAAACAGAAAAGAGAAGATTCTAAGGCCAATTTTAAGGGAGAAAGTGGTTGATCTTCAAATATTGTTGCTATATTTAGTAAGTAAAAATATAGGACTTACAGTTAGATTTGACTTTTAGATGAACAATGAATAGTTTATTAGTATAAATGTACCTGAAATATTTCACATTGCATGGGACATACTTATTCTGAAAAATAATTGTTGAATTTTTAAAATTCAAATTTAACTGGCATATCTCGTACATACTATTTAGAAACCTTATGTTCAAAGGACTAAAATAAGGATTATATCCACAAATCTCATCAGAAATATTGAATAACAATGACATGATGCCATCAATACTTGAAGAAAATTTACTTCAAAACTAAATTTAAGCCAGGCATAGTGGTGCACGCTTGTAATCCCAGCATTCAGGAGGTGGAGACGGGAGTATCTCATTGCAGTTCACAAACAGCCTCAGCTACTGAGTGAGGTCCTTCGCCACTCAGTGAGACCCTGTTTCAAAAATCAAAGACAAAAGAATAGGGCTGGGAGTGTAGTTCAAAGGTAGAATGACCCTGGATTCCATCCCCAGTACCGAAAAAAAGAAAAAGATGACCTATTTACCCCAAGAATCCAATGAAAATATACCACCAAATGACAACTATTTTAAGATTTGGGAACAAATTCGTTTATATTACATGATAGAGCATAGGGTAGATTCCAGATAATAAAAAGTAGCCAAGAAGCAAGAAGACATTGGTATTATTCTAAGAAAGACATATTTTTTATCTCAGTCATCAAAAATAGAGTTGAAAGCTCTAGGCAAAATATGCAATGGTTCAAAACTATTATGATCATAGTATGAAGAAATCCAAAATATGGCACAATTTCGAGTAGAGAAATTGAAGAAAAAAATCTATTTAATTAACTAAGACTATTTTAGATAATCCCAATATTATGACATTTAACTAATACATTACTTGTTTCTAAATTGAACAATTACAAATTTTGATTTTTTTTTATTTTAAAACCCCAATAAATACCACTTATATTACTATGACTATGTCCCATCTATAGAGTTACAAGCATTTTCTAGGCTGAAGACACTGGAGACAATGTTTAGAACCTGAGTTATCATAAATTTGCTGAAAGAATTGTAAGAATTAGTTTTCATGTACATCATTTTCTAGAGACTAGCATTATTATTTATTATATTTCCCATTCATGCTATTATGCATAAATGTTATTTTAAATATAATTTTTAAAATTTTTAAATACATAAATGTTTTTAACCACTTTATACACCAATTAGCCATTTACTAAGGTGAATACATCAAAAGTAGAGCCCTCAGAGTCAAAACCACAGAGAAGCACTGACCTACACCAATACCACTTCCCTAGCATTCAGTAAAGTGTTGTGTAAACAATACGTGGCTCGGTAAGTGCTTATAAATTCAACAAGAATGACAAGAATCAGGCACTATGACTCTTCCAAACGCTTCTGGATTTCTCATAAAATTAAACTAGGAAATTACAACTCACAGGGTCTGCCCAGGGTTGGATTCTGTTCTTGGAGCACTGGCTAGCCACAACCCAGTGCTCTCCTTGATCCAACCAGAGCAGCAAAGCAGCCACCCTCATCACCACCTGCTTAAGCCCACTTGTTGGCACAGTCTCTTAAAGCCCTTCATCTGGAAATGGGAATGGTCCATTATGCCTGCAACATTTCGACCATCAGCGAATGCTGTGCTCCACAGGCATTGGCCTCAGTAGTGGCTGAGTTTGAAACTTCTATGGTTATGGACTTGAGTTCTCATTTTCACGTGACTGACAGATACATTTCAAGTGTCATGGCCAGTCCAAGATTCTCCACTCCTGACAGCTTCTGGAATGGTACAGGTTGACTTTGATAAGGCAATCAGTTACCAGCTCCTGTCTTTTAACTATAGAAATACATGTAGTGGAGGCTGAGACCGGAGGATCACGGTTCACGGACAGCCTCAGCTACTTAGTGAGGCCCTCTGCAACTCAGTGAGACCCTGTTTCAAAATAAAGAATAAAAAATTGGGCAGGGGGTGTAGCTTGGAAGTCAAATGCCTCTGGGTTCCATTCACAGACCCGCAAAAAGAGAGAGAGAGAGAGAGAGAGAGACAGACAGACAGACAGACAGACAGACAGACATGTAGTGTCATGTTCTCATAGAATTGAAATAAATCTGTAAAATTTGGAGTGATCTAAGACAGAAATTAGATCCTGTACTTGCTGTTGATATAATATGGTGTTTATTTTTGACCCACATTATGAGCTGAACTCCCAAGGACAAAAGGAGAAATAAAGCACAAATTCATTTGCTCTAAAAGAGGAAAGAGATTTCTTGAACTTTCTAGGAAAGATGACTAGCCAAGAGGATACACAAGAGTCAATTCATCCATGATTTGTCCATTATACACCAATACAACCATTAGGAATCAAGAAACACAAAAGCCAACCCCTTTGCCATGGCGACTGCACACAAGCAAGGGTAGTCAAGTCCTGCTTCACTGCCTGCCTGCCCAGTGACTGGTACATACAGCAGTTTTCTTGGGGCGGGGAGAGAGGGGGTTCAGCAGATTCCTGTAAGTTAGAAACAATTAGGGAAAGATTCCAAAAAGATCTCAGCCATGAAGGATTGTTGATGTTGTTGTTGTCAGAAAAAACTTAAGAGGAAAGGAGTTTCACATGGTTTGGATCACCTGGATAAAATGCAGAATTTTCAATTTTTTTTTTTGAAAAAGTCTTTTGTAGGTAGCTAAGAAATTTAGCTGCTTAAATTCTCAGTCTCTGATTCTAAGATACAAAGAAATGGAGTTTTCCTTGAGGTGATGCACCTGATGACTTTTATTGTCTTTTGATGCAAAAATGTTGAGAAAAACAGAATAGTACTTCAAAATCTTAATACTGACCTCAAAGGAGACACTGACACTGTATCAGAGATAGATATAAGAAGTCAAAGCAATATCATTTAGGTTGAAAATAAAATGGAAACTTTCTGACAAATTATTGACAACTAAGTGCTCATCTTTGCTAAGTATCTTCTTTCCCATTTTTTTCTTTCTTAAAAGTTAATTGATATAGTCATTTATTCTCTTTACTTCAAATTCAGTGTGTCAACTGAAAATCAATCTGAGTCTCCAGAGGACATATAGGCTAGCTTTAAACAATAATTTTGAATTGATTTGCAACAGAGAATATTTGATCAGTTTAGATCTTTAGTTATATGAGAAATAAATTTGAAGGGAAATAATTTCCATGGAGGAGATGTACATATGATCCCTTCCCAATTCAGCTATTAGAAGAGTAATGGGCAGGAAGAAAGGAAGGAAGGAAAGAAGGAAGGAAGGAAGGATGGATTTTGGAGTAAGACATCTGGAACTGCCTTCCAGTTCTGTGCTAATTAGTTCTGTGACCATGACTAAATTAACAGAATTCACGTAAACCTCTGCTTCCTCCTGTAAAATGAGGGGATGATACCCATCGTACAGGTTTTTGTTATTATTGAATGAGTTGGTGCCAGTGAACATGCCTGGTGTGGTACTTGGTGTAGAAGAGAAGCTCAATAAATGTCACCTCCCTTGTTCTGTTTTCTCACCAACAGAGAGAGGGGAGAGATGGGATTTTATCAATATACCTGGTGGAATCCAAAGGTCTCTCCAGGATGCTAGAGAGCTGCCATTACCAAGGCTCTGAGTTGCCCAAAGAAACTCTCACATTCATTTTCAGTTGGCAACCAGTCTAACCCTGAAATAAAGTAACTAAATGGCTACATCAATCCACTTTAAAAAGAAAGAAAAAAAGGTACTTAGCAGAGATGATCACTTAGCTATCAATAAAATTTCTTGTGTATCAGAAAATCTCCATTTTATTGGCAACTTGAACAATACTGCCTTAAAGTTTTAGACCTAACTTTGATATTGGGATATTTCGTCCCCTGGTTGGGCTTTTAGTTTGTGTTTTATATTTCTAAAAATAATACACTATCTTGAAAGTTGTAAAGGGGCTTTTTCCTTTTCGATTGAGGGCTGGTTCAGTATTTCCTTGTTCCTTCTCAGGCTTGCCTGTTGACGGGGTAAACACAGGTGAGAAAGTTTGATCCTCTTTCTTTAGTAGAACCAGGAATCTGCTCTCACCATGCACCCCGTCCTCCACTACTCACTGAGCACCTTCCCACCTCTCCTCCTTCTCCAGCACTCTCCCTGACCTGCCATGGGATTTGTGAAGAACAGAAGTCAGGTGGAGATACTGGATACAGACTTTCTATAATAAAAGGAGAAGCTGACTCAGCAGTCTCTGTGCCTCCTGTGTGCCAGGAGGGATCCTGTAGAGGTCTCTGACACTATATTCCCACATTATCTCTCAACCACTCGCCACCGCAAGGTCTTTGGCAAACTACTAAGTTCCTCTACACATCAGTTCCTCGGACACGAGAGGGAAAAATAGCAACACACCTCTAGGGGGTTGTGAAGGTGACCTGAGATCACAGGTGTGGCCACTGAAGACAGAAATGGCTCCTTTTCTTTTTTCTTTTCTTTTCTTTTCTTTTCCTTTCCTTTCTTTTCTTTTCTTTTCTTTTCTTTTTTTCCTGAGAATCTGTTACAACCAGTGGCTGAAGCTTCCATGGGAGACTTCCAGCACATAGGTCCTTGCTGTTCCCCAGATCTCTGTAGCTAGCCAGGCACCTTTCTGCATATTTACCCCTGACTACATGTGGCCACACAGTATGCTGGAGCGAGACTGTCTAACACAGGCAGTCGGAGGGAGGAAGGAAGGAAAACCAGGCATCAAAGAGCCCGGTGAGCCACAGTTCTTTCCATAATTACCCCACACAACAAACTCTCTGTGCAGACTCTACAGGAGGGGCTCCCCAACCTTTTTGAAAGAGGGGCTTTCTTTTCGTTTTTATGAAGCGTTGAGATCATCAGGAGTAGAGGAAGCCGACTTTAAACACCTCCACAGAGCCGGGCGGGAGCATCTCTGCTGGCTAAGTTTTATTTCCTACCTGAAAAGCATAATATCCACTGCAGCCTGCAAACTCTCATCTGTTGAATCAAGTTTATTGTCTTTGGTAATGTCTCTTCTAGAAAATGCTATGCCATGGCTTTGAAAAAGGCCTGGTTCAGAGGAAGGAAAAGACAAGACTTGGCCTTGTTGAAGAGTGATTACTTCTGCGTACAGACTGAATTTCATCCTTCAAACAGCCTGCTACAGTTTCGAGAAAAGGATGCTCACGGACTTTAGTAACCCACAAGGGTCACTTCTCTTGTAATAACAATGCAAGAATATGAACTCAAGTTCATATTTGGTGACTTGAATTAATTATGAGTAAGAGGTTATTTATTTAACAAGTATTTATTTATTTTGGTACTAGAGATTGGACCCAGGGGCATTCTACCTCAGAGTGATACCCTCAGCCCTTTTGTTTTGAACAGGGTCTCACTAAGTTGCTGAAGTCGGCCTCCAACATGAGGTGCTCCTGTGTCAGCCTCCCAAGCACTGGAATTATAGGTGTGGGCCTCCTCACCAGGCTTAACACACTTATTGAGGTCTGCTTGTGTGCTAGAAATCATGACAAATGCTAAATATACAGATCTAGAAGAAGGAAAAATAGATGCATGTCTATTGTCATGAGAACTAGAGTCCAATGGAGAAACTAAAATATGAAATACATTCTATGAGTTATAACCTGGGACAAAAGGCAAGGCCTGAGTTAATCAGATAAGGAAAGTCTTCTAATTGGATATAAGTTGCTCTGACCAATGGAACTTCAATGCTGATTCTTTTCTGAATATTCAGCTTCTGTCATGACAAGAAAAAGCTACAAAAATATTGTTTATAGAGCCAGTGGCTTGCCTTCTCTGAACCCCTAATTCAAAGCTTTTGAGGATAATTAAAAAGTATTTGTAGATTTGCCTCCATTACTAGACTGTAAAATCTTACAGAAAAAGACCATTTCTTATTAATCTTTGACTCTTCTCCAGTACACAGAGCTTTGTACAATAAGAAGAATTTCATAAATAGATCTTGCATTGAACCCACCTGCATCAATGAAAAAGTGTCTGATGTTTCTGTTTCTAAAAGTAATGTTTCTTCCTTGTGTCAGAAACACATAATGACCAAATATACAAGTTCTCCCTGTAGTCCTTGGCAAGGGACTGCAAACAGATGTATGTTCTCTTAGGCCATGTTTAAGAGAAGGCAAGTCTTTAACTGATCTTTCTCTTGCCCTAGTGATTAGTGATGTAGATGACAGGAGCTCTAAGATCCTGTATCCCTGGGTGCCTATGTGGAACACAGCTACTCCAACACACTAATGCATGTTGAAAATTATGTAGCAAGAGTAGATGTGGGTGTTCAGCCATTGAGCTTTCAGAGTGTATTTGTTAGTGCAGCATCGCCTGGTCTATACCAACTAATATAGTCCTCAATGCTGACCATCAAAGAGAGATTGTGGATGGGACTAGCTCAGTAACTCTCAGGGGAAACTAATGCCCAGGCTGAATTTTATTTCAGGATAGAAAAATAATCCCTGGAAAACTGCAACTAACTAAGATGAAATCAGCTTTGGCTTAAAACAGACTAATAGTATGCAAATTGTTTATGGGACCCTAACTATTCTAGAAGTGCCATGGAAGCCACTGGTGAGAACAGAACAAGAAAAAGATCCTACCTCCAGTCCTAGGGAGAGAAGTTTTACTTTTTTTCTTCGTTTTACCTGGAGCTTAATATTTAGTCCAAATAATAATGATTTTTTTTTATTTGGAAACAGGGTCTCACTAAGTTGCTGAAAGCCTCACTAACTAGCTGAGGCTGGCTTCGAACCTGTACGATCCTCCTGTCTCAGCCTCCCAAGTGTGGGGATTACAAGCGTGCGCCACCATGCCCGGCTAATAATGATTTTTAAACAACTAGAAATCATTGACAAACCACCAGAATATTCACGAGAACAGACAAAATTGAAATCACTGTAAAATCAAAATTATTATATTGGGTAACAAAAGGGATTGGAATCAAATATAAATTTTAGTTTACTTGTCCCAATTTTTACCTGATTTGGAGAAGCAATTGCTTTATTCTTAACTCATCTTCAGCTACCGTCAGAGATGAGTTCTTTTACTCTCTAGTAATTATTTTTGCTTTGGCAGTCACCTGCCTTCTGGTGAGTCTCTTCTGTTGTTGTAGTGGATAGGTTTACCCAGTGTCTGACGCAACCAAGGCTTCCAAAGGCTCACATTGAGGGGTGGCACAAAGAATGTCTCCATACCCAAAAAAAAAGCTTTGGTAGAGTGAGTAGGACTCCTCAACTTCCAAGCAAACTGCTCTCATTTTCCTACTTGGATATAGATGAGATGTATTATTTGCCCCAAGAGAATTATTTGTGTGCAGTGTGAAAATAACACCAGAAAGTACCCTGGACTCCTATTCTTGCTTTGGTATTACTCTCTCTTGATCTGATATAATCATCTCTAAATGTTCTTTCCCCCAATTGAAAAAAAAGTAAAATTGGAGATGCGAAGGGAGAAAGTAGAAGGAAAAAAAGTAGTGATGTTTACATTCTGTCTCCTACCATCTAGCTGTGAGGATCCAGTGAAGTCACAGAAGAGAAAACGTTTTATGAGAAAGCTGTAGACATATGAGATGAAGGCACTGACATCTAGAATTCAAGATTTCTCCAAAATGGATTTCTAGGAGACTTTGGTAAGCTACTAACCCAGTTTCTTGCATGCAATTCTACAAAGAATAATGTAGCCCTTTCCACAGCTGGGAAGTCTGGCTGTGTCCGTACACAATGGGGCTTTCAGACAACCTTAAGGAAACAGACTGGGCGGAGACACAGTGCTCCTGTTTCCCCAGGAGAAAATATAAGTGGGGGTGTTCGGTTCATTCTTTAATTGTAAGGCATTTCCTCTTCAGTGCCGTTTAGAGTGCCTTGAAGCAACTTCTAGCACAGGGGCCAAGAAAAGTGGTGTGTGTGAACCATGTAAGGTCTGGATTACTTTGCTGTCAAATTTCCTGAAAACTAGAGGAAATAATGAATATGGAGACCAACTATTGCCCTGGGTTTTTTCCTTAATATTCAAAGACCAAATTAAAATATTCTTTTAGGGTCTCATAGTTGAGAATAATGAAGGTAAGAGAGGATCACACACACACACACACACACACACACACACACACACATACACACACACATGCACATACACACACACACCCACCTGGATCCATTATTGTTTCAATTTTTTACTGTGTATATTATTGCATTAATCTTCTCATTCTCTCATCTTTGAGTTACCTAATTTTCCCAACTCCGACTTTTTACAAATATTAAAAGTATCCTTCAAAACTCAAGAACTGAGTTTTTGTCAAGCCTGTCCTTCCAGCAGCAGATGCCAAGAGAAGCGAATCAGCATGCATGGAGATCCCGGAATAGAGCCGTGCGGGCTAGGCAGCACTTGGGCCTTCCTACCAAAGGGCCGATGAAGCCTTCGGCCCACTGATGCTGGCCAAGCCCGCGTTCTTTCTATCAGAAATGAATCCTCCTCCTAGCACCTCTTCCTGGCGAGCCACCACCCCACACCAACCCCTCTCACTTCTCTTCCCTTCCCTCCCAGCTCTGACTCACTCACCCAGGGGGATTTTTTCCAGCAGGTAGAGGTAGCTCTGGAAGAAGTCATTGCGAATGGCTTGGTGGAGAATAAAGGACATGCTATGTCGGCAGAGGTCATCATCGGTCTTCTGCCAGCGGGATCTAAAGGCCCAGTGGGCTCCCAGGTGGGCCATGGCAAAGGGGAATAATAATGACTTCTGCAGAGAAAGGAAGCTCGTCTGACTGTTTCTTTGAATTAGCCTTCTCTTCCGAAAAGAACTTGAGACTGTCATTTTAAACCAGTCCCCTGGCCATCTATATCAGGACAGGCTGTCATGGGGCTGGGAGGAGGGGCTGCAGACACGGGGAGGTCAGGCTCTTGGCACAACTATCAGTTTGATTGCTTAGGCGACACCACACCAAGCCAGCAGGTGCCAAGGAAAGATGAAAACAGCCTGGGTGAAATCCCGCTTCATCCAGGAACAAGCACGCCTCCCTCCCCTAGCTGCCGCTTCAAACAGGCTCCAGCACAGCCGGCTAACACCCTGAATATTTGCTTTAATTTGATTCCTCAATTGGAATCATCTAATTTCCATTTCAAAGGGTTGTGCATATTTTGCAGGAGATCCTGTCCCCTGATTTCCATCACTCCCCTTGGAACACTGAATCCTCAAGTTACAAGGACCCTTCAAAGTCATTTCAGCCACTCCGGTTCCTTTCATCAGTACAAGTCTCCTCAAACCATTCTGCAGAGATGGATATGTGTTTCCTATTTCTAAGGCTCTCCCAGAGATGCAGTTATTTGAAAGCCCGTTTTGATGTTAAATGGCCTTTCCTATCAGCCAGCTCTTGCCCTTAGCTTACTCTGAACAATGCCTATTCTTTCTCCTATTCATGAAAGACTGTTGCTTCTCTCTCCATTGTGGGCAGGATTTTCTTCCTAAGTGTATTTGTTTTCTGTGCTGAGTATCTTCTGATTGTCCCTCCAGATCTGCTCTCCACTGTTTCCATATAACTGTGGGCCCGGGCTGCTGACCTACATTGACAACATTGGTGGACTCTGTTACTCTCCAGCATCTAGATGGGTTCAACCAAAGGATAGTTCCAGTGAGAGACAGAACAGGAGTGCGGTCAAGGCATCGATTCCCCTGGTGCCTTCCCATGGACTCCTCACAAGCTTTAGCATAAAGGCATAGCTCCTGATGTGGATTTTCTCATGCAGATATCCTCTCCTGGTTCTGATCCTTTCGTGAGATAATAATTAAAGCATTTCCATCAAAGAAATAGCTTGACTTAGACTCCATTTTGTAGAACTGCCATTGTGTAACTTTGTGTGCACTTGTATTTTTGTAAAGATAGCATTTCCTGGAAACTGTGAGTGACATTCCCTCCCCCAGTATCCCCTTCAGCCAATGGTGTAAAGTTTGTGAGGCCATATTTCCACCAATAGGAGGGCAGCACAGAAGCCCTAGAAATAAAATACCCAGAAGTTTTCCACCAAGCTTGTTCTTGCCTACCAAACTTGACTGATGGCCAGATACCATTTTACTTTTGCAAAAAGTAAAATTTCCCTTGCAGAACTACTTTCTAATATGTGTCTTTTCTTACAACACCATGGAAATTTATTTCTAACACCTTTTCTTTCATCTTATTGCTCAAAAGTCTAGGGTTAGTAATGTGCCAGGCTGCTTAAGAGTCCCATTCCCTGTAGTTGACCAACACCCACCCATATCTTTATGAGTCCCCTGGTAAACCAGCTAATATCAGCAGCTTGTGAATGCCATCTGCTCCCTGTAGGGACCATGCCTACCAGAGGGGCCAGGACTAGGGTAGGGACCATGGCTACTGTTTTAATCCTTCAATGTTCCTAACAGGAAAATGCATAGGAACTCAAGGCACCATTGGTCCCTACCATGTGCCCTCACTGAGGCCTGAACACGCACATATCCATGTGCGTACACGCCAATGCACACACGAGGGTTGGCAGCTTCTGAGACAACATTTCAGACTGCCATTTCACAGCCATATCAGACTGCTGTACTGGGTGGTAATGTGCTTCATGGCTCAAAAAAACAAACACTCCTCCCAGTTCCAGAGGTCGGGTAGTCCAATGTCAGGGTCTGGCTGCGCTGCGTCTAGTGAGGGCCCTCTTCTTGGTTTGCAGATGGCCTTCTTCTAGTTGTAAGCTCACTTGGCAGAGAGCAGAGTGAGATTAAGCTCTGGTGTCTCTGAAGAACATTAATCCTATCCATAAGGGCTCCGCCCGCATCTTCTAATCGCCTCCCAAGGCAACATCTCCAAATCCTGTCATGTTAGAGGTTAGGATTTCAACTTAAGGATTTTGAGGGAGCACCAGCATTCAGCCTGCAGTAACCCCCAAGAATCCTCTCCCCCCTGCCTGTTATCTATGCCTTTCTGTCGTGCTCTGTCCTTGAGTGTAGGCCATGCGTACTTAGCCAACTCTAAAGGATACGCTACAGCAGCAGCGAAGGGATATCGCTTCCAAGGCGAGGTTATAAAAAGACCATCTCCAGCATCTCATTTCTCTCTCTTGCTTATTTGCTCCAAGGGAAGCCAGCTGCCTGGTATCTGACTGCCCTAGAGAGAGGCCTGCCCATCAAGGAGCTGAACTCCTGTGTCCAACAGCTCAGGAGGAACTGAATTCCACTGGCATCTGTGCAAGTGAGCTTAGAAGCAAATCCTTCCCCAATGAACAATCTGCCTGCGATCTGAGAGTCCCTGAGCCAGCCACGCCACATGCAGTTTACTGACCCACACAACTGTGTTTGTTCTTTAAGGTAGCTCAATTTTTTGATGACTTGTCATGATGCAATGACGGATCACTAATTTCCCCATCACCCGTGGAATATTTTTAGGATGTGAAATCTGACCATAATCTTTCTTTTAGTGTCATAGATGTGTTAATCTTTTACTGAAAAGGAGAATGTGTCCTCTATTTGTTTGACTCTGATTTATTTTCCTTCATCTTCCTACGCTTCTATGTTCCCATCTGCCTCTGAACCCAACAAAGGGACAGCAGTCAATTTTGGTGGCTTATCCCAATCACTCATCTTGGGAATTGCCCAGACTGTGATCGGAGTTATGGATCTTCCTCTCGCCACAGGTGCAGTCCATGGATAGATGCATCACCCAAGCTGGAGCCAATCAACACACGGTGATCCCCTGGCTCCAGTTTTCATCTGAGAGTGGGCATATAATCTAAGTCTCTTATTGCTAACGCCAACTTGAGTTGGTTTTTCGCTAACAACAGGTTGTCTTTTGTCTAATGTAAATACCACCCAGCATCGCTTTTACTCAGTAATTCTCACGAGGACAGAAATTGAGTAGATGATACCAAACCCAATGGGGCAAGCTCAAGTGGGATGATTTCACAGTGGAAGGAGGGAGGCTCGTAACTGGATTTAACAGATGTGACTAAGGTACAAGTGCATTTCTACCACTTATGTTTGGGGTAACCTTGACAAAAACTTAAGCTCTTAGTCTCTGTGAGCCTCACTTTCCTTTTCAGTAATATGAAGATGATCATAGTAATCTACCTTACATGATTGTTGTAAGGATTAAATAAAATGTTCCATATAAAACACGACAGTGCCTCACATATAACACACATTCAGTAAGTGCCAGCTATTATCATTATAATCTTAAGAAAAAAAATGGCCCTAAGTCATAGGTCCTCAAGATACATTATCTATTTTGTTCTTCTTAGGTTACAGTCATGCAGTTCACTACATATCCAGGAGTTTATTTGTACTTGATGCCTTTAAGAACTGAAAAGAAAGAAACCTCAATAAAATGTACTACTAGAGCTCACTCCTCTGTCCTTTGGGATTTCCCGTTGCTTTAGGACAACCAAGAAGACCGAGGTATTTTCCTCTGTCACTTGTATGAGTCAGTGTGTCAATCAGGAGGCTGGTTCTTGACCCCAGCATCCCAGCAATGTTTTGATAACCCCTCGGATGCTGAAAAGGTCAGGGTGTTTGGTCCTGGGAGAGGACTGACTCCAGCTACTCAGGATTGCTTATTTGGCCATTGATACTGGCAAGTTTCTCCATTTTTATACAACTAATTTTTTCCAATATTAATTGAACATTAATTATTTATATTTGGATAAGGATTATTAAGTGTGGCATGATCTCTACATCTCAGACCTATAATTCCTGAGTGGGGTGAAAGACCGATTGGTTTATACAAAATACCTTTGTCAAGTGGTATTTATCTCTGTAGGTCACATTCGGGCTGGCGGCTGTTTCTCACGCTGCTATAGCTTGAACCTGTTTCTGGCTCATTGCGCTGCTTCCTTCTGCCAACAGTCTTTCTCTCACAGCTGAAATGCACCATTTGCTTCTTGGCCACATCCACACCCAATGAGTGAGGTTAGGATAGAGAGCTCACGTCTACCACTAGCATCCAATTTCCCGGCAGGAAAAGAAAACAACGAGTGTTAGAGGAAAGAAATATGACTGTAGAAAGAGAACACAGAAACTCTGGGTTTATCCATCATGGTTTGCCTTCTCACAGGGAGCCCCTGTGTGAGGGACAGCTACTGTTAAAAAGTAAATTGTCATGGAGAGAGAGACTTAGAAGTAAGAAAAATAGAGAAGAAAAGCCATGTAACAAGTACACTCACAAGCCAGCCTCGGCAACTTAGCTAGACTCTCAATAACCTAGTGAGACCCTGTTTCAAAATTTAAAAATGACTGGGGTGGGGGTGTAGCTTGCAGTTAGAACGCCCTGAATTGAATCTCCAGCACCAAAAAATAATGTATACTCACTTGGCAGTATGACAAGCTAAATATGTGGGTAAATCCACTCAATATAAAATACCCATTGCATTAAAATTCCATGATACTTTAAACTAAAATTCAACAGAGAGGAGAAAATGAAGTTATTTTCAGACAAAGAACGAATTTACCACTAAAGATGTTCACTGAACGAATAACTAAAAAATATCTACTTTAGGAAAAAACAAAATTAAGACAGCATGTTATTAACAGAACAGGTAAAAAGAATAATAACAGAAAACAAAGTTTCCCCAAAATAATTATATTCAGAAATGGTAAGTTGATAGAAGACAGTGAAAGATCATGTTGCAATAAATATATTGTCTTTTATTTTTGTTTTATTTATTTATTGAGGGGAGAGTATTCAAGATTGAACACAGGGGCAATCTACCTCTGAGCTACATCCCTAGCCCTCTTTACTTTTGTTTTGTTTCTTTAGAAATAGAGTCTTGCTAGGTTGCTTAAGGTCTTGCTAAGTTTCTGAGGCTGCCCTTGAACATGTGATCCTGCTGTCTCAGCTTCCCAAGTACTGGGGTTACAGATGTGCGCCATCACCCCTGACACAACAGAGACATTTTCAGTAATGGTCTTGATGTTGGCATAATTGAATCCCTGTACCATTTCTACACAAACCTACCCCAGAAAGACTGAAGATTTAAATGTGAAAAGTGAATTCCAAACTCTTTGAACGTGTCTTAGGAAATCATCTTCATGTAAAAAAAAAAAAAGGGATATCTTTAATAACATGCAAAAACAAAAGCCATAAAGAAAAGGTAATTAATTTGACTAAATCAAATTTAGGATAATGAACTTTTGTTCATCCAAAGAAACTATAAAAATAAAAAGCCAAGCAAAAATGCGTAAGAAATATTTGTAGCCTCAACAATCAAAAAATGTACTACATTAAATATATGAATAGTTCTTACAAATAAAACTAATGCAAGAAAAAGTTTATAGAAAAACCAGAGAGCAAATACTTTCAGACATTTCACAGAAAAGCAAGTACAAATGCCAATTAAGCATCTGAAAATATTTAACTCATTAATCATCCAGGGCATACAGATTTTAATCATAACAAGATGCACCACAGGACGGCAAAAAATAAGGCCTGAAATGCCAATATTGGTGTGGATGTAGGGCAGCAGAAATCGTTACAAACTGTATGTTTTAGTGAAAACTTATGTAAACATTTTGCAAAACAACTCAGAATTATCTTAGGGAGTTAAGGATGTCTGTATCCCAGACCAAACAATTCCATTCCTAAGCATATACCCTAAAATAACTCTTACACATCTGCCCTAGGAAATATGTACAAGAATGCTTAGGATAGTTTTGCTTATAATACCAAATAAACAAACAACTCAGATGTCCAACAATATTAAAGTTGACAAATAGCAGATATTTATAGAATAAAAAAACACAGCAACAAAAATTAATAAACTACTGTTGGGGAGCAGCTCAGCTCTTCCACAGGGCACCCTGCAGGCATTCACACATGCCACACAGGCTGGGACCACAGCCACGCTGAGTCTTGAGGACGGGGGATGGCTTCCATGCACCTCCCCACATCCATCCCCAGCCGACTTTCATGGGAAGTGTTGTGTCACTTCCCAGGTACTGATGAGCTGTGAGGCTTTCTGCAGTGCACAGTGGTAGATTATAAAATACTTAGCTCCAGTCTTAGTAGCAACACAGATCGCAGTCATCCAGACCCTTTTGGTCTACAGTTACAATGTAGGATATGGAGGCAGGGACCCAGGGACTTTCTCTCTTTGGTTACTGTTTAAGTCAGCTTTTCTATCACTGTGACCAAAATGCCAGACAAGTACAACTTAGAGAAAGAAATGTTTATTGGGTTCATGGTTTCAAAAGTTGCAGTTCATGGTTGGCTGGCACCAGCAATAGGATCCGTGGCAGAGGAGCACCACCTTCATGTCATGGTAGCCAGAAACAAAAACAGGATAGAGACAGAAAGCAAGCAGGAACAGATGCAGTCCCTGAGACTCCAGGCCCAGGACATAAGCCCTCCAGCCACACCCACCTGCCTATGTTACAACCCAGTAAACCGATTCAATTTACTATATCCTTCAGTGGACTTATCTATTTGTGAAGGTAGAGCCTTGCTTCCATTATTTCACCTATGAACACTTTTGCATTGCTCATACATGGGCTTTTTCCAGGGGACGGTTTATATTCGGACCATAACATCTACTCTTTATTTCACTCTTCATGTAAATAATAAAGTGTCTGAACCTACAAATAGTTCCTTGTGTCTCAAGTGACTGAATCAGACCTTAGCTTTGACCTTGCCCTGCCATGTGTGCTAAACCACTGCTGCCCCTGTAGACATGGATGGACCTCAGAAACAAACTGCACTGAAAAAAAATTGCGGAAGTATACCAGCTATGCTTTATACAGCTATGTTTTATACAGCTTTATTTACATATGGGATATGTAAATAAAATTCAAAGATGTACAAAACTAAGGAGTATGATTCTAAAGAAATAATAAATACAATGATAATATATTAAAACATTACATGGTACCCATTAATATATAATTTTTTATGTTTTTATGGATCCACTAAAAATAAATGTATACTCCAGGTGTGGTGGCTTACACTTGTAATCCAAGAACTTGGGAGGCTGAGATAGAAGGATTTCAGGTTCATGGCCAGCCTCAGGTATTTGTGAGACCCATTGCAATTTAGTGGGACCCTGTTTCAAATAAAAGAATAAAAATGGAGCTGGGCGTGTAACTCAGAGGTAGAA
Organism: Muscardinus avellanarius; assembly: GCF_963383645.1. Classification (NCBI taxonomy): domain Eukaryota; kingdom Metazoa; phylum Chordata; class Mammalia; order Rodentia; family Gliridae; genus Muscardinus; species Muscardinus avellanarius. Next base: position 114,626,301 of record NC_137793.1, read on the forward strand.
TGTCCCTGAGTTCAATCTCCAGTACCACAAAAATATAGATTTATAATGTTGAATTAAATACCTATTCTGTCACTTATAGAGGTAAAGACTGAGATGATCAGTCTCTATGAACTGACGTTAGCATTTTGATAAAACAAGTGTCAAAAAGATTAAAGAAAGACTTTATTCCTGGGTGGATGGAAAATATTTTATTTTCATCTATGAAAGAAAATGCTTAATAACTTAACAAGTATCTATGTGTCCATTCTGTTTCTGAAACTGCTGTAAGCACCAAGAAGAATAGACTTGTCACTTTCATTATATACTAGACAGACTATAATGAAAATGAAAAGACTGTCAATAGTACCTTGAAAAAGAAAAATTATACCATTATGAAAATAATAGTTTACAGATTGAATGCTCCTTTAGGGTCTTAGGAAATGTCCCGATATTAGATGATAATGATGGGTACTCAACTCTATAAATTTACTCAAGATCACTGAATTGTGCATTTCATTGTGAATTTTATGATGCTTAATTTAAACTTCAAAAAGTGTTAGAAATGGTCATTAGAAGTGTGGCTTTGCTGGGCTGGGGATGTAGGTCAGTAGTAGAGTGCTTTCCTAGAGTATATGAGTAATCCTCTTCAGTGGCAAATAAATATAGATATATATGTATATAATCATATATTCTTTCCTAAAATTATGTACATATACAGAGAGAACTAACTATAGGCAATATGTTTCACAGTATATGAATGGTAGCATATGAAACACTGAACATGTTTAGGTGTTTTTGGTGAAAAGTGGCACGATTTTGAACAATCAACTCTGTTTTGATCAGTAAATATTAAGAAAAAAGTTGCTAAAAGATGCCCCCTTGTCCCAACTATTTATTATTTATTTATTTATTTATTTATTTATTTATTTATTTATTTTGCAGCACTGGGGATGGAACCCAGGGGCATTCTACCTCTGAGCTACATACCCAGCCCTATTTTTAATTCTTTATTTGAAACAGGGTCTCACTGAGTTGCAAATGGCCTCACTAAGTAGCTGAGGCTGGATGTGAACCTGTGATCCTCCTGTTTCAGCCTCCCAAATGCTAGGATTACAAATGTGTGCCACCATGCCCGGCTCTTGACCCAACTTTAGTAGGCTTCCCTGAGGCCTCTAGGCCCAGCCGTGAGCTTTCTTCTCTATCCTTACAACACCCAACATTAGCTTGAATCCAGCTACATCATCTTGAGATAACCTGACTGCCTTTGGTATCTGAGCACCCTGTCATGGTTCCAGTAAGCATCCTGCTGAAGTCAATAGTCAACATCTCCTATTACCCTTGAAGGTGTTTCTGAGTAATTTTCAATCCACTTCCCCCAACTCTGCTCTTTGCCTATAAATTTCTACTTGTCCACACACTGTATGTGGAATTCAGCCTAGTTTTATACTAAGATTTTCTTTCCTAATTGTGATAATCCTGAATAAAATCTGTTCACCGCTTTAAATTCTGTCTTTGGTTCTCTTTTGCAGTCTTCACAACTGTGACTCAGGTCTGTGTTGAAATAACACGGACCCTGGGATAAGACAGTGAGTTCTCTCAGGGTACTCTCCCAGCCCCGTGGCTGGGGGCTGCTGGCTGGCTTGCTTGCTTGCTCTTTTGAGTATCCAAGGCTGAGTGAAACTTCAAAATCCAGTGCTCGACACAAAACATAGTGGAGCACAACTATAATTCTTGAACTTGGGAGGCTGCAACAGAAGGATCGCTAGTTTGAGGCCAGCCTCAGCAACTCAGCAAGATTCTGTTTTAAAATACAAAATAAAGACTTGTGGGAAGATGGCGACCGAGGGAAGCAACACATGCCAGTCCTGCTGATGCTCCATCTCCATTGCCTCAAAAACAGCGTCTACAAAAGCCAGAAAACACCACAACTTTAAAAGGAACAAGAGCCAGAAAACACCACAACTTTAAAAGGAACAAGAGCCAGAAAACACCACAACTTTAAAAGGAACAAAAGTGACAGAAAAAAAAGGCTAGAAAACCAATCAGAGAGCATAAAAGAAACCCGCCTGGGTCAAAGAAGTACCAGCTTGCCTCACTGCACCTGAACTGAATTGTAAGATATCAGTTCCTCCTGTACAAACACTGGCTATAATCTCCAACAGTGGGGCCGAGCTCACCACATCCACCAGAGGCCCAGAACAGCACTCAAAAATACCAAAAAAGAAATCCACCCTCCTACAGCCACCAGTACCACAGGAGCCCCATCTTACCTCCCTGCACTCGATTCCAGAGACAAAGGGGAAAACAACCTAGGACCTCAAGATAGCAGCTGCAGGTCATCAGCTTTGCAAGCCATCAGTTCCTCCTGAGCAAACACCTGCTACGACTTCTGAGCTCACCACACCCTCCAGAGATCCAGAGCGGCACTCAACACCACCAGAAAAGAACCCCCCCGGCTCGCAGGGTGGCAGCGCTATCTTGGCTCACTGCACCCAACTCCAGAGATGGCCAGGAAAACAACCAAGGGCTTGTAGTAAGCAGCTGCAGATTATTGGAATTATAAGTTATCAGTTCTTCCTACAACTTGCAGCAGTGACAGCGGAGCTCACCATCCCCTCCAGAGATCCAGATCAGCACTCAGCAACAACACTCAGTCCCCATCATTAAGTGAACCCATCGTCCCCATGGAAGAATGCCCAGCGTGGAGCCCCCAGGGACTCGCAGAGCCACGATAAATGCTCTGGGTCTGAGACTTTGCAGTTCATCCCAGTGAAGGTGGGGATGGAGTCTACAATTTGCAGTAGTGGCAGCTGATCTTACCACACCCTCCAGATATCCAGACCAGCGCTCAGCAACACCATAAGTAAAACCGCTGTCCTTAGGGGACAACGTCCAGCATGGCGCCCCCAGGGTTCACGCAACCGCAATAAACTCCCTGGGTCTGAGACTGTAGTTTAACCCAGCAAATGTGGGGATTGAATCTGCTGTTAGATATAGCAGAGGCATGGACAGATGGAGGCTCTGCATCAGTAGAAAGTGGGGGAGGAGACCTATGCTTAACACTAGATCTAACTAGTAGGACCTCTAGGATTACCAGAGACCCAATCAAGGTGAACGGAGAGAAGTTAGACCAGCCCAGCACTAGCTGTACAGAAGAGAAACTCTTAGATGGAGTTTGGTCTCAGAGGCATCTGCCGCCTACAGAGGCAAGGAGAGACCGAGACTCCACCTATTGAAAAGCACGGAGGGCAATCTACACTTAACACTAGATCCTACCCCATTGATACTGGCCATCTGAATAGGCTGAGAAAGACTTAGAGAACCAGGCTTGCAGCAGGAAAGGTGCCGGTGGCACTCGGTGTCTGAAACTGCAAAGGCCCAGTCAGCTGAATATTCATATATTTGTATGGTTACATTATTTTGTTTTTGTTTGGTTTGGTGTGTATGTATGTGTTGTGTGTGTGTGTGTGTGTGTGTGTGTGTGTGTGTGTGTAATTGCTCTGTTTCCAACCCCTCTTCTAAATTCTCCCCTTGTACATAACGACTCTCTTCCCTTCATCCCTTTTCCTTTTTTTCTTTTTTTCTCTCTTCTTTTCTCTCTTTGTCTTGTATTAAATGCACTTCATACCACTATACTAAAAAGTCTACATTGGTTACTAGAATAGTACTAAATATTCACTATCTCTAATCTCTATTATATACCTTACCAAACTCATATCTCATTCTATTTGATTCTATCAGTGGCTTTACCCTATTCCTCCATTTATGACTTCACTTCCCTTCTTACCTGACTTTCACTGTTGAATACAACACAACTTGCCCTTGGATATGCCAGCTGACACCTAGAGACTGAGAGAAATCTACCAAAAGCAACAGATACAAGTTTCTGAAATCATGAGAAGGAGAAATAACAAGTAAGTACTGAGCTTCCACATAATTGCAATTATGTATTGTTAGGTTATGTTATTTTGGGGTTATTAAATGTTAATTAATAATTTGGAGTTATTAAATGTTAGGTTATGTTATTTGGGGTTATTAAATCAGGAATGTAACTGTAGAAATAATATGGGACTTCTGAAAAGAATTAGAGATAGTCTGAAAGAAATAAGGATGCAATCATTGAAGTAAAGACATCAATTCAAACTAGAAACAATCTATTAGACCACATTGAGAATAGAATCTCACTCCTAGAAGATGATCACTCCAAAAATGAACACATAGTATATAACTTTAAAAAATTGACAGCATGAATTGGACATTGAAGAAATATGTGTCCATTTTAAAAGCGCTAAGCTGAGAATAATTGGCATAGAAGAGGGAATAGAAGGTGAAATCAAAGGGATCAACAATCTTTTCAAAGAAGTAATACCAGAAAATTTTCCAAACATAGAACAAGAGGTCAATACACAGGTACAGGAAATTTATAGAACCCCCCCCCTTTAGATAAGATCAGCGAAAAGGTTCACCACACCACACAGTAGTCAAAATGACTAATGTGGAAGCCAAGGAGAGAATCTTAAAGGCAACAAAAACAAAAGGCCAAGTGACATTCAGAGGCAAACCAATTAGAATCACTCCAGACTTCCCAAACCAAGTCATGAGAGCCAGAAGGGCATGGAGTAACATATTCCAAACTCTGAAAGAAAACAACTTCCAGCCAAAAATTTCCTACCCAGCAAAACTATCTACCAAATTAGATGGGGAAATAAGAAGCTTCCATGACAAACAGCAACTGAAGGAATTTATGTCTTCAAAACCAGCACTAGAGAAAATACTCAAGGAGATTAACTGCAAAGAAGAAATAGGTAATACATACCAGAACCAGAGAAACAAGATTTTCCATCCAGCAGACAACTAAGCAAAGAAGAATAAACAGTATCTCAAACAGAAATAAAATCTTAACATGTTAGGAATTAAAAATTATCTCTCAATAATCACACTGAATGTAAATGGCCTCAACTCCCCAATAAAAAGACATAAAGTGGCAAAATGGATTAAAAACCAGAATCCATCCATCTGCTGCATACAAGAAACACACCTTACAAGTAAAAATAGGAACAAACTCAAGGTAAAGGGCTGGAGCAAGGTAATCCATGCTAATGGAACTCAAAGACAAGCAGGAGTAGCAACTATGATATCAGACAAGTTAGACTTCAAACCCAAACTTATTAGAAGAGACAAAGAAGGTCATATTTTACTGGTAAAAGGAATAATCCAGCAAGAGGAAATAACAATAATCAACATCTATGCCCCAAACATAGGTGGCAGCTACTTTCATAAATCAAACTCTTTGTGACATGAAGTCACACTTAAATCCCAATACAATAATACTGGGAGACTTTAACACACCTCTCACAACACTAGACCAATCTTCCAGACAAAGGGTCAATAAAGATGCCTCAAAACTAAAGAACACCATTAACCAAATGGACCTTTTGGACACATATAGAATATTTCACCCAACTACAGCAGAGTTCACATTTTTCTCAGCTGCTCACAGAACCTCTTCCAAAATAGATCACATCCTGAGCCACAAAGTGAGCACTAGCAAATTCAAAAAATGTGACATATTTTCCTGTATCTTTTCAGACCATAATGGAATTAAACTAGAAATCAACTATAAGAAGACTCAGAGAAACCACATAAACATGTGGAGACTGAACACCACACTGCTGAATGAAGAATGGGTCATAGAAGCCGGGCGTGGTGGCGCATGCTTGTAATCCCCACGCTTGGGAGGCTGAGACAGGAGGATTGCACAGGTTCGAAGCCAGCCTCAGCTACTTAGTGAGGCTCTCAGCAACTTAGTGAGACCCTGTTTCCAAATAAAATATAAAATGGGTCTGGGAGTATAGCCCAGAGGTAGAAAGCCTCTGGGTTCCACCCCCAGTACCACCAAAAAAAAAAAAAAAAAAAAAAAAGAATGGGTCATAGAAGATGTAAGAGGTGAAATCAAGAAATTTCTAGAAAAACTAAAATAGAGATACAACATATCAAAACTTCTGGGACACTTTTAAGGCAGTATTAAGAAGAAAATTCATAGCACTGAGTGCCCACATAAGAAGAACAGAAAATCACCAAATTAATAACCTAGTGATAGCCGGCGTGGTGGCTCACGCTTGTAATCCCCGCGCTTAGGAGGCGGAGATAAAAGGATCGTGCAGGTTTGAAGCCAGCCTTGCTGGCTTAGGAGACCCTCTGTCCAAATAAAATGTATAAAATAGGTCTGGGAGTGTAGCTGGAGGTAGAAGGGTTTCCAGGAACCCCAGTACCACACACACACAAAAACTAATGACACAGTCGAAGGCAGAAAATTACTAAAATCAAAGTCGAAATCAGAAAAGTAGAGAATAAAAAAATACAGAAACTCAGCAAAACCGAAAGCTGGTTTCTCAAAAAAATTAATAAAATAGATAAACCACTAGCCAACTTAACAAAAAAAAAGAGAGAGAATCAACCCAAATTATAAAAATAAGAGATGATAGAGGAGATATTATGGAGATGTTATCACTGACAGTGTAGAAATCCAGAGGATTATCAGGAACTACTTTGAAAAACTATACTCCAGCCGGGCGTGGGGGTGCACGCTTGTAATCCCTGCGCTTGGGAGGCAGAGACAGAAGGATCGCGCATGTTTAAAGCCAGCCGCGCTGGCTTAAGAGACCTTGTTTCCAAAAATAAAAAAGTATAAAATAGGTCTAGGAGTGTAACCTGGAGGTAGAAGGGCTTCCAGTGACCCCAGTACCACCAAAAAAAAAAAAAAACTATACTCCAACAAAATTGAAACTCTGAAATTAACAACTTTCTAGATAAATACAACCTTCCTAAACTGAGTCAAGAAGATATAGAAAATTTAAGCCAACAATAACAATCAAAGAGATTGAAACCACAATAAAGAGCCTATCATCAAAGAAAAGCCCAGGACCAGATGGTTTCCCAAGTGAATTTTATAAAACCTTTATAGAGGACCTAATCCTGATACTCTTCAATCTATTTCATGAAATAGAAACACTTAACCCCAAGTTTCAGTCCACATTACATGCTGGCACATCGGAACCATCCTAGGAGCATATAGTCCAGGGTTCTCCAATTTTTATCAACTTATCCAACCAATGGTTGAGCCTGGACAAAGCTCCCTTCGATTTGAAAAAAATAAATGAAATGCCATTTCAGAAGCACTCTGGGTCTCATACTATGTCTGACTCCCATTAGAGATTGAGAGAAGCAAGAGAAAAATTCCTAGGAACCGTCCCTCAGCTCTCTCTCATTGGTGGGTCATATATCCAGAACTGTAAGCAACAAAGGGTAAAACCACATCTAACTATTGCCATCTATTAGAGAGAAGACTGAAAGCGCATCCAGTATTGAAACTCACTGCAAACCGGTCACAAGCCTTGTAAATGGTCTTAGGAGCTCCAGAATAATTCATCACAGAAAAAGAAATTAATTGGCAAAATGCAAGCATATCTGCATTCCATAAAATGCCCTGGTATCAACATTATAGATATTTTAAATTGAGAAATATATAATAAAAACTTGGCATTACAATTAAAGCAGTTAGGAAACCTGAAAAATATAACCCATGACATGCTACAAAATCAAGAGCTCTAGATCTCTACACTTGTCTATATTGCAAGGGAAAATTATATTTTGGTTTTATCATTGACTATTAAGTAAAACGCTGACACAGTAGTGAAAAGACACACCCTTGACCAAATTTTAATAGGCTCCTTGAAGCCCTCTGCTCCACGAGGCCCTATTTCAAAATAAAAGATACAAAGACCTCAAGTATAACTAAAGGTAATTATTAGACCAAAAATATCTTTTTAGTCTCACTTCTAGTTGATGTAATTACCCCTATGTTGTCCATTATAAAACCAACTGGAAAGAATATCAGTCAATCCAAGATCTGAAATCTGTCAATAAAATTGCCAAGCCTGGATTTCCTTTGGTGCCTAATCCTAACACTCTCTTTTCTGCTCTTACAACACCCAATATTTCCACTGCAATACCATATACAATTGACCTTCTGTTTTAATATTTATGACTTGATCTTGTCTTCTTAAGACATTTGTCAAAAAGGAGGTCACAAAATGGCTAGAGGCAAAATTCAAATAGGGACCTGTGTGTCTGCTATCTGGGTCCTACTATTTTAACCACAGGTAAAACTATCTCCATCCACAGACTGAGCCCTCCACTATTCACTCGTTTCCCTTTCTTGAAATAAAATGGCAGCTGAGGGGCTTGGGGTCTGATGGGAGGTGGAAGGATGTGGATACCTAATTCCTCCGTGACTGCTTCACCTTTCTAGGCCAGAACTATGGAATCTGAGACTGTGCATCCAGAGATGCTTCTGAGGACCATATGGGATCTTTATATTTATATGTCTCCCACTATCAGACATCCGATCACTTTCTGCCTTTTTCTTGATTTCACGTGAATGAGCAGTGTTCTCCTGAAAGTATAATGAACAAAGGCCTCTGTGGCATCATAGTCTGGCCTTAGACCCAGTAACTAAAACATCCCTTTGCCTGTGAGCCAGGGCCACAACTGCCAAACCTCTTCAAGCTACTTTGATTTAGCATTAGATCATGTGCTTGAAATCCATGCTCCATGCTGTGCAGACCCTCTTGCTTAATGAAAAGGATTGTTCTCAGTGTGACTCATCTGTTAAGAAATGTTACTCCTCTCTCCCCTCATCACCCACACATTGCCATCAAAACCTTAACCCTGTCACCCCCTTGCCTTTGCTCGCTGACGGGGCACCATTAAACTAGATCATTACCTTGTCCTGGGCTAGTTGACCTCTTCTCCTGCCTTGTCCCTGTCTCCTGCCTTCACAGGAAGGCTGGGTCCTGTCTGGCTAAAAGTGCCATCGCTAATCAATATCACCCCCTTGAATATCACACTCTGCAACCGGTGAAATCAGATCAGTTCTCAGAGTTGATCGCTCTTAACTTGGACCTGCATAACTGCCAGTAAAAGAAGGTTAACATTTGTATTAACAGCCACAATGAGCCGGACATGGTGGCTCATGCCTGTAATCTCCATACGAGGGAGGTTAAGACAGGAGGATCACAGATTCGAGGACAGCCTCAACAATGTAGGAGCTCTCCACAACTTAGTGAGACCCTGTTTCAAAATAAAGAAAATAAGATAGGGCTGAGGTGTAGGTCAGAGGTAGAATGCTGGTAAGTATATAGACAATTCAGAAAGCTAATCATAGTATTCTTAGTTGTTAGGTTTTTTTAATCTCTCCAGTACTGTGAAATCTCATGCCATTCCATCATGGCCTGCATGATTCTGCTAAGAAATCTGCTTTTTGATGAATTGGGACACCCTTGTGTTATTTATTTATATGTTTATGTATATGTTTATTTATTTTGTGGTATTGAGAATTGAACTCAGGAGCATTCTACTTCTGAACTATACCTCCAAACCCCTTATTTTGAAACAGGGTCTCACTAAGGTGTGGAGGAACTCGATAAATTGCTGAGGCTGGACTTGGACCTGTAATCCTCCTGTCTCAGCCTCCCAAGTACAAGGGTTACAAGTTTGGGCCACCACGCCCAGCTCACCCTTGTGTTTTGTTTCTTTTCTTTTGCTTTCCCGAGAACCTTTTTTGTCATTCAGATGTAAGCACTTTTTCATATGTCTTAGGATAGACTGGTTGAGTTAAATCTGACTGATGAACATCAACCTTCTGTCTCTGAATCTTTGTATACTTTTCTAGGTTTAGAAATTTTTCTGTCATTATCTCTTTGAAAAAGATGTCCACCTTCATTTATATTCTCAAGTCTCTCTTGAACCAAATAGCCCCAATCTTTGCTGTTTTGATCCTGTATCAAAGGTCTTATAAGTTTTCTCCAATATTTTTCTTTTTTCTTCCAACCTTGTATTTTCGGATGGCCTGCCTCTGGGCTTTCTAGTTCTTCCATGTATGTATTTTGCTCTTGATGACTTCTATCTCATTTTTAATTTCATTTAGTGCATTTTCTACTCAAGGATTTCAGTCTGGTTGTTTTTTTTTTAATTGCTTCTATCTTTCTGGAAAGCTTTTCTGTTAGAGTACTGAATCACTTCTCTGTGTCTTGAATTTCCCTGGTTTCCTTAAAACAGCTGTTTTAAATTCTCTGTCTGAGAGTTCTCCCATAGTGGTTACTATACGGTTGGTTTCTGGCACCTCATTTTAACCATTAGATGAGATCTTGGTTCCCTGAAAGGTTTCGATGCTTGGGTGTAAGACTTCATCTGGGCATTGAAAGACTATATATTTATCCCAGTGTTCATAATCTGGCTTTGTTCCTTTTTTTCCAGAAACTCTAAGGAGGCTGCTTACTTTCTCGGAATCGGCTACATCAGCGCTAGATGGCACCCAAAGTCCAGACTTGCCACCAGCTCACTGTTGGTGTGTTAGCACTCTTTCAGCACTAGAGGGGGATCTAAGCACAGGTTTGTCCCTAATCCACAGTTGAGCTGTTGGGCATGAGCTGGGGGAGCTCCTAGCAAGGGAGGTCCACACCCTAAGCTTCCCCATGGTACCAGAGTAGACCCAGGCTCCTCATCCAGTCCTGTGTCTGACACTGCAAGATGCTCGGCAGAATACCCAAGGAAATAGGTTGTGGGTTCCCATGCCATGCTCCTGGCCACCAAGTCTGCAATGCTGGGCCATAGCCTGAGCCCACAGCCCACTGAGACCAAGAGCAGTACCAAGGCCCACACTGCTGTGACTCCACCGAGGCGATGCTGGCTAGAACAGACATGTGAAGAGTGAGGACCTGTGTTTGTTCCTGAGTCTCTTCTGTGGGCACTGGCCTGGGGATGGGGATCATTAGATCTGCCCAGTGTTAGGCTTTATAAGCTCAGTGCTGAGTTCTGAGGAAAGAGCTTGTACCAACTGCCTGTCCTATTCTTGGTGAGCGGGGTCTTGCTCCATGCTATGCTGCCCAGGATAGGGTGGTGGTGTTGAAGGCAACCCCTTGACTACTAGGCTAGGATGCACCTGCGTCTCCCAGCTACAGGGACCCGCACAGTCTCAGGAAATACCCATGCCCAAGCCACAGATGGTGGCGACTTAGGACAAAACACAAGTCCAACCCAAGGGGCACAGGTCTCCGCCTGGTGCAAGGACAGGTCTACTGGCCTGGGAAGAGTTGTGCTGCCCAAGGTCAGGAAGATGTAGGGAACACAGTCCCTGGGCCACTGAGGCTGGCTAATGCTAAGCAGGTCAGACCTGAGTGTTGCACTGTAGGGACCTGCACAGCCGTGGTGCTTGGGGAGAGGCTTCCCCAGGCCCACTCAAAGGCTGACATGATGCAGGTTGGAATGCACATCTGTCCCACCAAGGAATGGGGCACGGGTGCATCTGCAAGCTCTGGCTGAGTGTCGAGGATCAGACTTTAACTTAGATACGAGAACCCTGTGAGCCAGGCATGGGAGCATAGCCTGTCATCCCAGACTTGGAAGGCTGAGACAGGAACATAACAGGTTTGAAGCCAGCCTCAGCAGCTTTAGTGAGACCCTCAGCCACTTAGCAAGACCCTGTTTCAAACTTTTTAAAACTAGTAAACTAAATAGGACTGGAGGTGTAGCTCAGAGATAGAACATCCCTAGGTTCAACCCTCAGTACCGCAAACAAAAAACTGTGCGCAGATTTCACTTAAGAACCGTGTTCCTGGCCTTCACTCTCTCTCACTTTCCCTCTACCTGATGCTCTGGCTCTTACAGAACTTGCCCTGGCTTTGCATAACACTTTTCCTCTTGTGTGAGCTCTCATACTTTCTACATTGCACATTGAGCAAACCAGATTTTGTTAAGTGTTGTATTTAAACTGGCTTTTGATGTTCAGCTGAAACTAAACCTGTATCAAGATGTATATATATTAATTTATACACACATATGTCAACTTATGTCCTAAGTATTCATTTTCATTCTCTTCCTCTCCCTCCTCTTGTTTCCCTATTCCTTTGGGCTAGAAACATGACTCAATATTAATATTAAGATAATTCGCTGAAGACAGTGTTTCTCAAAGCGTTAACTTCACACACCCTGCGCTTTTCCATATAGTGATCGGCCACTTGTATTTCTTTTGAGAAGTGTTTAGTAGGTTCAATTGTCCACGTTTTTTTGTCTGAGTTATTTGTTTTTAATTTTTTCCACGTTAAGTGTTTTGAGTTTTTCAAAACATTTGAGATGCTCAAGAAACATGACGTCCATCAGAGAAGCAGCTGCCGCAGATTGCCCCTCTTGTTTCTGGTGCCTGAAATTTTCTACATAACTTAAGCGAAGAATGCATTTTAAAATTTTAATTATATTTTATTGAGTAATTCAGTTACTTTGTAGAATATGTGGTGATATGGAAATGGAGGGGCGGACATGCTCCTGGTTCGAGTTAGTCCACCATTTTGAGAGAAAAGGGGCCTCGCACTTGAAGCTTACTCCTTCCTTTTGTTCTTACCTTTTCTTTAAACGCAAGACCCACTGGGGCTGTACTGATACGTATGATGGTTAGACGCAAAACTCTAGGAAAAGAGAGACCACACCCCGGACCCAGCTCACTCCAGAAAGTTCTGCAGGGATCGTAAATGAAGGATACAGGGGCATGGTGCGCGGCGTGGGCGCTGTAGATGGGCTTCCAGATGCTGGGCCGTGTCTGTGCCAGGCAGCGGTGTCCCAGCGCACCGTGAAGGCGCACAGCTGCATTTGACCCTTCCCTGAACAACACTCAGCTTTCTGGAAAACTCTCAGAATGTGAGGATGGTACCCTTGTTTCCATGCTCGTTTTGCCTACGTAGGTAGCTAAAATTTAAACAAGTTAAAATTAAAGAGAGTTTACGATGCAGTCCCGTAGTCGCCCCGGCCACATCTCAAGCCCTCAGTGGCCTCATCTGGCGAATGGTGATAGATACAAAGCGTTTCCTTCCCAGCAGAAGGGCCAGTGGGTCGTACCAGTCTAGGAGGACACTTCTGAGCCACGTTTTGAGCAGGATTCTCGGGCTCATCAGCTAGTTCCAGGGCCGTGGAGAGATGAGCGCACCTGAGATTTTATTTTTAGAAAACCTAGTTTTTGTTCTCGCATTGCAGAGCTATTAGGCACCCTATGGGAACGGGAAGGAACTTCAGCCAGTTAAAGTATGAGTCACTATGCCTTCAAATTTTCTCAATTATAAGCAATTTGAGGGCAGTTTAATTCAAATCCATATCATCTGCAGAGGCCAAAGTGGTGCTGCGTATTCACCAGGCCCACGGTTCTGGCGTGTTTACATTCATGACCACTGAGATCATTATCTCCGACCCCTCGCTAGACCGCTCTTAAGAGCCTTTAAATGCCATTGGTCTCGGCTCAGGAAAAGTATATTTTAGCCATGCTGCAGAAAGTTAAATTTGGCAGACCACTTTTTTCCCAATGCCTGCTATCTATCATTACTTAGTCTGTTCAAGAGACCTGCCTACAAAATAGAAAAATGGTTTAAAAATGTGCTATATTATTATCATAGTGTCAACAAAGTCTTATTTTAGGTCATAACAATAACAACAACAATAAAAGTTTGCATTTTCTATCTCAAATATTTACCCTGAGGCTTTTCAGTGAGAGGGTGGGGGGAAGACTTTTAATTGTGCAAACTGCTCTGGGCCCTGGGAAACCAGACACGAAATGGTCAAGATGGTCAAGTCGTCACTGGGAACTAAGGATTAGAACCTGGTCAAAGCAGCAAATAAAAATTATTTAAAAAGCTCTTAAAAGAACCTGACAAGGGAAGCTTAAATCTTATTTTAAAGGGTTGGGTTGTACTAGGCCTTGAAAAATCCAACCCTCTGGGGGACCATATCTCACTCAAAAAGCGCCACGTAAGTTTATCGTGTAGCCAGCACCTACACATTAGGCCTTGGAGACCACTAGGAGCGTATTTCCTCTGGATTAGCACTGAGGCTTGCAAGTGACATTTGTACGAGGCACGCTTTAAACTCTAGGGCTTTTGCGATTATAAAATGATAATTCTGAGGGGAGAAAAGTGCTTACTGCGGAGGGAAGTCACTGTGATTTATAGGTGCTGGACGATCTTCCGTTTCCACACAGAATAACTTTCTAGACCAAGTGTGCTATGCCTTTTCTCTTGTTCCTCACCCCAGTTGCCTTTTGACAGAGGTGAAGGAAAGACCATATTTGTGCTAGTGTGTTTTTATTTGCCTGGTTCCACCATGTCCAAATGAATGATTACATAAATCCTTGTTACCAGTGACATCAGCAACTAAACAGCACACATAGCACAGACCATTTCTAGGAAATGTTGGCCTAGGCCAGGGTAACTGAGGCTTTCCTGGCTAGCCCTTCTCTGCTCAGACCCAACATGCCGCTCTCGTGCTCTGGATCTCCTAGGACAGCCAGACAGTAGTGAAATGAGGCTCAAGCTGGGGGTGGCGGTGCGCACCTGGAATCTCAGTACTTGGGAGGCTGAGACAGGAGGATCACAGGTTTGAGACCAGCCTCTGCAATGTAGTAAGACTCATAGCAGCCTACAGACCTTGTTTCAGAACAAAACAAAACCAATAAAGGGGGGTGCGGGGGGGGGTAGCTTGGAGGTAGAATGCCTCAGGGTGCAGTTCCCAGTACCAAAAAATAAAATGAGGCTGGGAAGTGGCCCCTCCCCTGCCTGCTCTTGCAGTGTCCCCCATCTCTAGGCTGACTTTGACTGTCACATCTTCTGGTCACACCACGTACTTCTGGTGACAGACAAAGGCATACACTGCTTGGCTGCCCCGGTCAGGCTCCCCTTCCCAGACTGGCCCGTGTGTTCTGTACAGTTGTGAACTCGGGCTGGCTGGGGAGACATCATCTTTAAACAGCACACCTCTGGATTTGCGTTTTCACACCTACGTGGATCCAGGTATCCACACAAGGAGCACAACAAACTGGCACTTGCAGGCAAATGAAGTCTAGCGGCCTCTTCCTGCGTCGTCCCTGTCGGCTGGACTCCCAGTGGACTCGCCTCTCTTAGATATGCCTCCATTGGTGCCTTGTGCTGCACATCACAATGGGGCCTAGTGCGCTAGGAACACGCACACACACACACACGTGTGCACACACACGCGTGCACACACACATGACACACAGTGCGTCCCTCCGGAGCACTCCCTGCTCCCTTCCCTGCAATTCTTTTAATATTGAACTTGGTATTGATGGCTTCACAAATGTACACAGGATGATTTTAACTGCTTCCCTCATCACGTCTCCTTTTCTCCTCCCCTCCCCCGAGGCTTTCCCACTACTCTGCTGGTGCCGCTGCTTGTTTATCTGAAGTCTCCTCGGTTTCCCAATTTCTCTTTAACTTCCACATATGAAAAAAAAAGAAAAGAAACACATGGACCTTCACCTTCCGAGACTGGCTAATCTCAGTAGAATATTCTCCAGTTCCATCCATTTCACTGAACAAAATGACATAATTTTGTTCTTTATGGCTGAGTGAAATTCCACTGTGTATCTATGCCACAGTTTCATAACCTATTCATCTGTTGACAGACACCTCGGCTGGTTATTGTGAAGTGCACTGCTATAAACATGGGTGTGCATGTAACACTATAATATTCTACTTCTCACTTCAATTCCTTTGGAAAAATCCCACTGACCCATCTCTCTTAGGAATCAGTGAAGCCAGCCAGCAGCCCGGCTGCACTGTGGCCAGGTCACAAATCCATCAACGGCCTCTGCTAGAAAAACAACTCCTGGGTTTATGCACCAGGCTAGTACCAAGATCACTGTGCAGAGAATCCATCCCTCCTCAAAACCAGAATGAACCTTGAAACCAACTGTCATAACCCAACACCAACAAGAATAATAATTTAGAAATATTTCTGGTTTCCTACCAAGATCCAGATATTGTGCTATCAGTGAGGATCAAACTGGTCTCAATCCCTTATCCTCAAGAAGTCTAGCGAGGGCAATAGGAAACACCCAGATAAGACACACCCGTGTAAGGATGTGTCTCCACGGTGATTGTTAGGAGCAGAGGCACACAGTGCGAGGAGAGCCTTTCAAAGGTGGGTAGGGTCTACTCAAACCGCTGCTCTGAGAAACTGACCAAGTTGGGATATTGGGGCGAGCAGCAGTTACTGAGCTAGAAGCATAACCGGAGAGAAAGCAAGCTCCTCCGTACAAAGTAAGTCTGGCCACCTTTGCTGGTTTTAAAGGTAGCCGCTGGCTTAGTGGCTGGTAGGACCAGGGTGAAGGGCTCTAGAGGACACAGTCTGTGAGGCCAGTGCCTTTTAATGCGTGCTCCTCCACAGAGCCTTGCTCCAGCCCCTTGCCCGACTCTCTCAGGCTCTTTCTCCTCCCTCACCCCTTGTAGACTGTGGCTTTGCTCTTGCAGTTAATCGAGCAAAGAGTTAAGAAGAGCATTCCCACAAGAGAGAATAGCTCAGGCAGAGAGCCCAGCAGTTAGGCAAGAAGCCACCACACAGAACTTTGCAGACCACGTGCCAGCATTCTGTCCTGTGTGCGTGGATGTTTGTACCCACTGAAGCTCCCCCTCCCCCAAGTCCTTTGCTACTATTCTACTGATATCTTATAAAGTGCGAAAAGTGAATCATGTCCTAATTCTGAAGCCGTAGACAGCCATGTGGGGTGTCTTAAGCTGAGGGAGGTGGGTGGAGATGAGGCTGACATCACCAGGCTCACATTCTGCAAAGATTGTTCTATGTACAATGTGGGGAACAGATGTAGCCCATAAAATGTTGAAAAGTTTGATTTGTAAGTCACCTTTCTATCCAAAATATTATTAGAATAGAGTCTCTGTCACTTCTTATGGAAGGAGGATGTAATAACTGCTTCTCAATGCATTCAAACATTTATTGTGCGCTGACTGTGTATGGCTTTCCGGGACCAGGGCTGTATCAGTGACAAAACAAAGACCTCCTCTTGTGGGGTTCACATCGCAGACAAAACAAAAATGGAAACGATATATTAGCTTTGTTAGAATCTAAGTGCCAAAGAAAAGGGGGGGGGAAGGATAGCAGGATGGGGAAAACAACACAACATGGTGTGAAAGGCCATCGGGAGAGCCCTCCTGGAGAAGCCATGTTGGAAGCAAAAATTTTAAAGAAGCCATGATGTCCACCTTGCCAGTGTCCAGCGAGAGGCCTTCAGGAAGAGAGGCTCATGAAAAGTCCCCAGGGGATGGCCTACTTGGTACAGCTGTGGAACAGCTGGGAGGCTGGTGTGTCTGGATCAGGAAAAACACAGGTTGAGGGACGAGGAGCTGAGCCTGGAGAAGCCGTAGGGCCCGCGGCGCCCAGGTCCTTGAGGGCCCGTGCGTGGACACAAGAGGCCCTGGGACTAGGGGCAGGAGTCACTGGGAGGTTCTGAGTTGAGGAGGGACGTGATCTGGCTTCCCTCGTAACAGGGTCACCCCTGTGCTGAGAACAGACCACAGGGAGACCAGGGGAGGAGGAGGAGGAGGACGAGGACCAATTGGGATGCTCCGCAGGGATGCAGGCGGGGGGGGGGGGTGGTGACAATCCGAGGATCATCTCTAGACTTGTGAATAGCAGCAGCATTGGAGAAGCCAGCAGACCATGGAGAAAGAGTTTCAAAACTTTGAGATGAAGTTATTTTAATGTGAAAACATGAATGCTCAGCCACCCTAGCAGTTGTGAAGTAGGAGAAAATTAGTTTTTTTTTTACATGAAGAAGGCACAAAATAAAACTTCTTGCACACCATGTCAGAAAACATGGTGCACAGAAATGAGACTATACACCAAGAGGAAGATAAGAGTTTAATTTTTTATTTTTATTTTTTTTGGGGGGTATGGGTATGGAACGCAGGGGTATTTGACCTCCGAACTACACCCCCTGCCCTGTTTTTTATTCTTTATTTTGAAGCAGGGTCTCACTGAGTGGCACAGGGCCTCACTAAGTAGATGAATCTGTCCACGAACTGCGATCCTCCCATCTCAGCCTCCCAAATGCTGGGATTACAAGTGTGCGCCACCACGCCCGGCTTTAATTTTGTATTTTTTATAGTTTTGGTACTGGGGATTGAACTCAACTCCCAAGCCTTTTTAATTTTTTCTAAACAGAGCCTCACTAAGTTCCTGAAGGTCTCCTTAAATTGTTGAGGCTGATTTTAAACCTGTGATCCTCCTGTCTCAGCCTCCCTAGTTCTGGGATGAGAGGTGTGTGCAGCAACCCAGCTGAGACAAAATTCTTACAGATTTGTTTAGATGAACAAAACAACCAAGTTATGTGCTTTCGTGCACTCATAATCAACAAATACACCTCATAAGTATAATTTCTCATTAAAATTTATCTGTTTGAATGTTATTGCCTGGAAAACAAATTAGCCAGTACGACAACCGCTCATATTTGTAAATTTTACAAGTACTCTATTGTATTTCATAAGACATAGAAACAAAGTCTAATGTTTGCGTGTTTAAATTCCTTTACACAAAATAAAAATTCTAAGAACAGTTATGAACACATACCATAATAAGCAGCCATCTGTTTACATATATCCTAAATCCACGTGGGAAAGTAAATCTGATACTGTTATGAGCTTTTTCAACTCATCACTTTATCTGGGTGAGTTCTATGATATAAAACAGTATCTATTCCATGCAACTGGGAGGAACGAGAGCATATTTTCCCCTTTTATAAATTTTCTTCAGCTTTCTTTCATCATCTGTTTGGAGAACAAAAAATTTAAGGCTGAGTTGGAATTCCATTAGTCAGCACTAAAAATACAAAATAGCAGACCATTGGAAAAAAAAAAAAACAAGCTTACATTTTGGAACTTAAAAGGCAGATGTAATTGTTCTAAAATGGATTGCATGGTATATAGCATTTTGAATCTACAGGCCCCAGGAAAATCCAGAATCCAACATAGAAAAAGAAAAACAAAAAATTCTCAGGTGCTGGTGGAAAGAAACCTTCATAATGGCAGGCCTGAGCATTTCTAGAAAATGGCCAGTCCCATCGGAAAGGCTCGAGGTGTCCAGGAGAGATGCCACAGACTCTGTATCACAGAGCGTGGGAACAGAGTGACGTACCAGAGATGGATCTGTGACGGCTACACTGAAAATCAAGGCTCAAAACGGAGTTATATATTGATTCCAGAGGAAGCCATAAGGTATACAAGATAAAGCTTTCTTTCTAAAAACATGGAACGGCTATGGTTTTGTTCATATACTCATAATGTTAAAATATGGAATATAAAATTCATGATATAACATCTTGAAAAACTCAAAGAAATGGGGATAGGAGAATTGGGGAGAAAAGTACTGTGGAGGTTCCCTCAACTAACAGAAAGGTTATCGGAAGAGCAGGTTCTAAGACAAACCTGCTTGAGATATCAGATATAAAGGGGGAGATGTTGAGAGCGATTGGCTTCATAGTGTGGAGTTCTGAGGGAGTTTATAGATATGCATGCTTGAATGATCAGAATATCGGTGGAAAGTAATCCCCCAAGACTACATGAGAGTAAAAGCTTTAGATAGAGAAAAATACCCAAGGATCCTGGGCACTCCAAAATTAAGAAATCAAAATATTAATATTTTTCAGACTTGAATAAATAATTTAATAAAATGAAATTTAAATTTTAAACTAATAAGATGGAATCTTACATTTTCTTTTATTGATGAATTATCAAAATAACTTACTGCTATAATAAGACAGGGGTCACTATAATGCCTGCTATAACTGTTTTATCAGATATAGGCACTGAGAAATAGTTATCATCGTGCAGGGATGAAAGTTCATGAATGCCTTCCTCCCTTTCCTAGATGTTAACTGATATATTCTAAAGATAATATGTGAGCTGGGCATGGTGGTGCACTCCGTAATCCTAGTACTTGGGAGGCTGAGCCAGGAGGATTGCAGGTTCAAGGCCAGTCACAGCAACTGCGACCCTATTTCAAAATAAAAAAAATAAAAAAATAGAGCTGAGAGTATGGGTATTAGGTAATGTCCCTGAGTTCAATCCCCAGGACCATATAATAATAATAATAATAATAATAATAATAATAATAATAATAATAATAATAATAGATTGATACAACTTTTTGCTACTTATATTAATAAGGAAGACATTCTTTTACCTCAAAGAGCATTGGCCGACACATCTGCTATTTGGAGATATAGACAAGGACATAACAAGCTGTCACACTGTAATAAAACCTATAACCTAGACAAGAACACGGGAGGAGCAGAGGAGAAGGACTCTATTTTAAGACTCTATTTTAAGAGTCGATTACTATTTTCCCAGAAGGGGTGGCATAGAAAAATGGGTTTGTATTATTTTCTTTTTAAAATTATTTTGGGGGTACTGAGAATGGAACCCAGGGGCATTCTACCCCCATGCTACACCCCCAGACCTTTTTTATTCTTTCTTTTTTGGGGGGAGGGTTGGTGGTACTGGGGTTCCTAGAAACCCTTCCACCTCAGAGCTACACTCCCAGACCTATTTTATATTTTTATTTGGAAACAGGGTCTCTTAAGCCAGCGCGGCTGGCTTCAAACCTACGCCATCCTCCTGTCTCCACCTCCCAAGCGTGGGAATGACAAGCCTGTACCACCACGCCCGGCTTTATTCTTTATTTTGAAACAGGGTCTCACAGAGTTGCAAAGGGCCTCACTAAGTAGCTGAGGCTGGCTGTGAACCCGGATCCTCCTGTCTCAGACCTCCAAGTACTGGGATTACACGCGTGCCCCACCATGCATGGGTTGGGTTTGAATTTTAAAGAAAGAGAAGAGAAAACACCTAGAGAGAGAACAAACCATGCAGCCTGATTTACAGAATAGAAAAAAATACATGGTGTTTCAGAAAGTGATAACAAGGTGGTGGGTGTGTTAGTTTGCTTGAGTCTCTATACAGTGTCTACATGATCAAGACATCACACCGAACCCCACAAACATACACAATTACTGTTTATAAATATGAATCAATCTATTCAAGAAAACAATTAGTCTTGTAAGACTTGAAAAGAGAGCATGTGGAAGGGAAAATTGAGAATAAGGCAACGAGGAGCCCAGAGGCGCTCAGTCCTCCGCTGGCTAACTGTGCAAATCCAGGGTCAGTGTGTTAGTTGAGTTTGCAGAGCCGGGGGGGGGGGGGTCTGTACAGTGACCAGTCAGTATCCTGACCCGTAAACACTGGATGGATCAACCAATTCAGATGCCAAATTCTGATGAATATCATCAGAAAATTTCCAGTTGGACTAAAGAAAAGAACTCCGGGTTATTTTTACCCACTATTTCATGTCTGCAAATCAGATTTAACTGTACGGGAATTTCACAAAACTCCCAATGAATCTGCCTGTGGGGCCCCCACGTGTGTAGGGGAGCGCGAAGAGAAATCGCATAGTGGCCCACTTAGCATGACTTAACCAGAACCAAAATCCTAACCTCCTTCCTGCCGCTAAAAATACAGATCTTCTCTATTCAGATGACTTCTGTCTAAAATCGCACAGTAAATTCCTTCCGTCTATCCTCATGACATCTCCATGTTGATGACTATTCCAGATGTGGCTGACCATGAGCTAATAGTGTGCGAAGTGTGAGGACAATGGAGAGGAGACTGAAGGTTAAGAAACGGAGTGTAGCAACACAGGAGACAGACTTTACCTTCTGCCTAGTGCTGGCCCCGAGGATACCCTTAGCAAAGAAATGCACGGTGTGTCATGTTCTGGAAGGTAATACACACTACGCAGATACTGTGTGTCGAGAATGCTGGAAGAAAATGAACAAAAAATTGATTCTTTCTCTTGAAGAGTGACACTCAACTAGAAAAGAGAGATGGTAAAAAGATAGTTTCAAGCCGGGCGTGGTGGCACAGGCTTGTAATCCTAGCATTCCAGAGGCGAGACCGGAGGATTGTGGTTCGTGGTCAGCCTCAGCTACTTAGTGAGGCCCTCCGCAACTTAGTGAGACCCTGTTTCAAAATAAGGAATAAAAAATAGGGCTGGGGATGTGGCACAGAGGTAGATGCCCCTGGGTTCCATTCCCAGTACCAAAAAAAAAAAAAAAAAAGATATTTTCAATATAAGGTGGAGTGTGCTCTGAGAAAACTGAAAGCAGGATCTCTGAACACTTCCTTGAACTCTGTCAAGAGGCTGAGGGAACACTCCATCAAGGGGCCGGTAAGAAAGCTGAGGTAAGTGGGAAGGGTAAGCTAGCCGAGGAAAACAGCACAAGCAATGTGAGGTATAAAACAGCACCCTGCACCTAGAGAACTATGCACAGGAATTGTGACGTGCACACACACACACACACACACACACAACACCTTAAATGCAGAGGGACCTAAATCATGTAGAAATTCAAAATACTGTTAGTTGTTGACAAACTGTTTTGTTATAATGCTATTGACAGTTATGTCTACAAAGTAATTCATGTGTGTACGTATGTATGTACAGACGGACGGACGGACGGATGGACAGATGGATGGATGGATGGATGGATGGATGGATGGATGGATGGGTACTGCAGATGGAGTCCAGAAACATACTACCTCCCAACTACAGCCCAGCAGTTTTTTAATTTTTGTTCTGAAACAGGATCTCGCTAAGTTGCTGAGAGCCCCACTGCTTCCTGAGGCTGTTCTGGAACCCGTGGCCCTCCTGTCTCAGCCTCTTGGTACTGCAATTACGGGCATGTGTCACCATGCTGGCTTCTACACATTTAAGGTAGACACTTCCGAAACTGAACTCTACATTTACCTAACTAAATGTAACTAACTAATCTAATAAGTGCTTTTCTAACCTAGTTAGTAGGGAGAACCCAGAAAAAGCAGCAAGTGGAGAGGTCAAATGGCAAAATTATTTTTGATTTCAAGAATCAGTATCAGTATAATCAGTATCTATCTGGGAAAGCTAATGTTATTATAGATCAAATTGTACTACAGAGCATCACCCTATTAAGAGACATTTAGAAGTAACGTTATAGGTTATAGGTTACTGTATTCAATAATTCCACAGGTAGTTGTAGCTCGGGGGGGGGGTCTAGGGATGGAACCCAGGGGCATTTGACCTCCGAGCTACATCCCCTACATCCCCTGCACTGCTTTTTATTCTTTATTTTGAAACCGGGTCTCCTGAGTTGCAGAGGGCCTCACTAAGTAGCTGAGGCTGTCCGCGAACCGCGATCCTCCAGGTCTCAGCCTCCCGAATGCTGGGATTACAAGCATGAGCCACCACGCCCGGCTTAGTTGTAGCTTTTTAAAGGAGTTTTCTTAGTTAAATGCAAAGCCTAAATTTATGGATAAATAAATACCACCTAAAATGGGAAGGAAAAAAATTAGACAAAAAGGATCAAACCACTGACTTCAGTGGGGAAAGAAAAGGAGATTTTTGAAAAGGAATAAAACAAATTGAACTTAAGTCAGTATGTATTTACTGAACACTCGTGGTACGTTAGGCACTGTTTCCAGAACTAGAAAAACAAAGTTAACTATCCAAATGGAGAGTCTAGCCAGGGAGGGAGTTATCTAAACAACGCGAGCTGTTTTTCAGGTGACTGCCGAGGAAGTTGCTTATGATTTCTAAGAAGTAACTTTGGGAAGAGCAGTCCCTTCCTGGTCCCCAAGGCCACCGAGTTGTGAAAGGAAGCACAAAACATAGTGCACAAACAACTATCTAAACTTGCAAAGCCAAAATGACTGACACAATAGGTCAGAGTCAGGAGGGAGTTTCTATCTGCTATAGCTCTTGAAAAGTAACTTAGCCGCATGAATTCAGGTATGTTGGTAGATGCTGAGAGGTAACAAGATAGTGTTGTTTTGATATTTGTTGTTGTCTTTCGTCTTACAGGAATCACAACATGACCAGGTTGAGTTTGGGGGGGGAGCCCTTAGTTTGTTGGGGAAAGTAGAGATCAAAATTATTGCGCTTTTGGAAACTTAGGCCAAATTATAGCATATGTGGTTATGATAATTTACCAAATCATGCCACTTTCATAGGTTGAAACAATAAATGTACTAAGTTTAGTTATTATATTCAGATATCAGCTTACTTAACTTTGACTTTCTGGCCCTGTAACTTTTCATTCTGAGCACATATTTAAAACAGACATGGTTTTGAGTCATACTTTATTAATGGGCTATGTTTCAAGTGGGTTTCCTCATGTGAGTAATGCTACTTTGTGCTTAATTCATGCAAAAGCTACTTAAAGCCCCTTGAACCTCAAGTGTACAGCTATGTCTTGGTATCACTCTCACGTGTGGCAAGAGAGGCAGAGCCACAGCATCTTATTTTTCTTTTCTCTTTCCTCCCACAAAGGAAGCCAACTGTGCTTCTTTAACACAAAGCGACAATGTTTGATACAGGTTTTTTTTTAATTACTTAACAGAATCAAACATGAGCATTAATAGGAAGCACATGCGCTGTTCCAAATAGCCTAGAAATGAAGCAAAGCAAGGCTCCCCCACGGGGGGCCAGGCTTCCTGGCCTGGCTGTGCACCTGTGAAATCAGAGAACAAGGGCGAGCGTAGGTGTGTGACCACTCCTGACCACGTGTGCTCGTCTGAGCATGTTGTGCAAGGCCGGCTCTGGCTGCAGCTCCCAGCAGCCTCAGGAATCAAGCCTGTACACGGAGCGAGACACACTCCAGGGTATTAACACTCCGCCATTTCCGAGAGCCCCCGTTCACACCCGCTCCAGAGAAAACACCAGGAAAGAGGGAGCCCCGAGCTGCTGAGAAACACGCGAAGCAACAAGGCAAAGCAGTTCCAAGTCTCATAAACATGGAACATGCTTCGAGAACAACCGTGTGTTTGTTCAGAAAGCGCCCACAGAGCAAGAGGGTAAATAAAACTCAGTACCTGTTAGATTTATAGGCAAATAACCATTATCTACTCTGTGTAGAGGAGTGAAGGCTAATTTTATACAGACCGCAAGAAGTCCAAAAGCACAAACTTAGCCTGCACCGTAAAAGCAGGAAGTTCAAAAGAAAAATAAGGAAATGGCTTATGGTGTTATCACCAACCTGGGGAATCCAAGAGAGTCTGAACTGGAACCAGATCCCATAAAGGGCCTGGCTTGAAAGGTCTTAGGTCTTGGGTGGTGGCCTTATTTCCTAGGCAGAGCACTGCTCCCCAAGATCTAAGTACTAATTGGTCTTCTATAGATTGCAGCAACTTAGTAAGTCAGAGTCTTTACAGTTCAGAGCTCACTGAATAAATTCCCGTAGAGCCTTCATGGCATATAATCAGTTTTTGAATCAGTTGGTTTCAGTCAGGTATTAGCAGCAGCCACGCACGCTACTAATGGAGCTTGGACTTCTAGGAACTTGAGCCTCAAAGCATTCAGCTAACTCGTGGTTCTAAGTTGCTTTGCAAAAGCCGAGCATCTGACTTTGGCTACGTTTAAAATATCTTTGCATTCAGTGGATTTTAAATTTAGGAGCGAAATCCCGGTTTTTCAGGTTCAAATTTCTTTTACTTTTTTTTTTTTTTAAAAAAGCAAACTTGGTTTCCTGGGTGGTACTGAAAAAATGAACAAGAAAGCGCATAAAGGTTTGTATAAAGTGCCCACAAATAAATTCCTTACACTAGGGCCTGGATTTACTTTGAGCAAGCCATACTTTGATGAGGCAAAAGTATCAAATACTCTGACATTTGTGGCTCTAATTTGAAAAGCATGCAACCTTAAAAACAGAATAAGCCAGGAATGGTGGCACATGCTTGTGATCCCAGGACTTGGGACCTGGGACAGGAGGACTGCAGGTTTGAGACAGCCTCAGCAACCTAGCAGCACCCTGGGTTTGACGACAACCTCTGTAATATACCGAGATTCTCAGCAACCTAACAAGACCCGCATCTCAGTTAATATGACTAATATTAAAAAGGCAAAAAGTAAGGATGCAAAGAAAAAGAGACGCTTATACACTGTTGGCAAAAACGTAAATTAGTGCAACCATTGTGGAAAAAAGTATGGAATTTCTTTAAAAACTTGAAAATGAGATCCAGCAATCCTACTGCTGGGTAGGCATCCAAAGGGAAAGAAACCAGGATGTCAAAGACGTATCTGCACTCTCGTGTCTATTTACAACAACCAAGATCTGGAATCAACTGGGACGTTCCTCCACAGCTAAAGGGATTTTGAAATTGTGGCATGTATACACAGTGGGATCTATAGAAATGAATTAAAACGTGTCATTTGCACCAACGTGGACTGAACTAGAGGACAATGTGTTAAGTGAAATTAAACAGGCACAGAAAGGAAGTCTACATGTTCTCATTCGTGGAGGCTAGAACTTTTGACCACATACCAATAGAAAGCAGACTACAGATCACTAGATGACAGGAAAAGCAGGGAGAAAGAGTGGGCACCAAAAGACAAGAGAAGGGAGTACTTCTACTCTTCCAAAGCACAGCAGGGGAGTATAGTCTAAAACAATTAACTATGCATTTCAAATAACTAGAGAAGGAGGATGTCAATGTTTGCAGCACATAGAACTGGCAATATCTAAAGAGATGAAAATGTCAGTCGCCTGATCGGCCTTACACGTTGTATAGATGTATTAGGTTATGATACCACATTAGCTTTCTTTCTTTCTTTTTCTTTTTCTTTTCTTTCTTTTTTTTTTTTTTTTTTTTTTTTGCATTGGCCTGACCAAAACACAACTTAGAGAAGGAAAGGCTTACTTGGCTCAGTTTCAGAGGCCCAGTCCACTGATGACTGACTCCAAGACAACCACAATGTCAGAGAGGGGCAGGGCGTGGTAGAAGAAAGCTGCTCAGAGAGAGGGAGAGAGACAGAGACAGACGGACAGAGACAGAGAGAAAGGCAGAGAGAGAGCGCCCCAGAGGTAGACATAGTCCCCAGGGCCATGCTCTCAGTGCCGTTCCTCCTCCAGGCACACCTTACCTGCCTAGCTACCACCCAGCCAGGTGCACATTCGATCCATAACCAACAGCAGACTTCCCCACCGGTGAGGTTAGAGCCCTGATTCAGTTATCTCCTGCTGAACATTCCTGCATTTCTAACACATGAGGATTTCTAGAGGCGCTCCATGTCTGAGCCACAACAAATACTGTACCCCATCAATAAATACAAATATATTAAATAAAAGTTTTAAAAGAGAGCCAGCTGTGGTGGCACAAGACTTAATCCTAATATTTGGGAGACCAAGACAGGAGGATCACAGGTTCAAGACCAGCATGTAGCAATTTAGTGAAACAGTGTTTCAGAAGACAAAATATAAGAGGCTGGAGATGTAGCTCAGAGATAGAATGGCCCTGGGTTCAATATACCCAATATCACAAAATAAATAAATTTTAAATTAAAAATAAATTTAAATATAACCTAGCATATGAATTATGCGAAATATACTTTATTTTATAAATAATATAGTACATTAAATATACTAGTGTATGAATAAATGCAAAATAATATATTAAAATAGAAATCAAAAGAATAAAAATTAACTGATAAAGAAATAAAGAGATGAAAATTTTAATAGAATGATAGTGAAAATAGATTAAAAATTGGGTTGTTTCCAATATGTAGTATTTCTGTGCTATAGTGCTATCTACACACAAGGAAGGAAGGAAGGGAGAGAGGAAGGAAAGAAAGAAAGATGGATTAAGAAAAGAAAGGGAGAGGGAGGTAGGAAAGGATTGGAGGAGAAAGAAGAAACAAGTAGGAAAGAGAAGGGAAAGGAAAATAAAAGTTAAAAATTCTTTTTGTGTGTGTGTGGTACTGGGGGTGGAACCCAGAGGCTTTCTACCTCCGGGCTATACGCCCAGACCTATTTTCTATTTTATTTGGAAACAGGGTCTCACTAAGTAGCTGAGGCTGGCTTCGAACCCGTGCGATCCTCCTGTCTCAGCCTCCCAAGTGCGGGGATTACAAGCGTGCGCCACCACGCCCGGCAAAAGTTAAAAATTCTGAAGTCAAACTTAAACTTACGACTTAATCTTGGCTCCACGCTTAAACTGGAATTATGTCACTCACTGGAAACATCATATTTTCGAACTAACGAGCACGGGTTTATTTGAAATCTACATGAAATGTATTCACCCAATTTCAAAGTTACCGTTGGCAACTGGCAGTTGCCAGAACCAGCCTGGAGTGACTGGCAGCTCTGGATCTGTTCCTGTGACCAGCGGCCACACCACAAGGCCTCGGTGCCGCACGTGCTACCTAAGGGGTGATGCGGGAGCATCCTCGGGCCGAACGCTTTCAAGCGACTTGCAAGGTGCGTGCCGACTGTGGTGCTGTGTTGCCGGGCTCTAAACATCTAATTGTGCTACGAGGCTGCAGAGGGCGTAGATGGAGGCGAATATGGCCTCGCTTTCATTCACCGCATCCCGCCCATGTCCTCTGACGACTCCTACTCTCACTGTGGTTTTGGCTGCTCCTTCAGCTCTGAGTTGTGCCTGGAGCAGTGATACGTGCGCAGCAACTGTGCATTGAGTCAAAGTGGGATTCACTTAATATCTCCACCTCACACGGAGTTTGTCATTGTGAGAGGTTACAGAATCAGAGTAACACACTGAAAGGAGATGGTGCGTCTTCCTTCCCAGGAACAAAAGTAACAGGTGAGAACAGCTCCAGGAAGAAAGAAAAGGTAGGCTTGGAATGTAGGTATGAGGAAAATATGGCCGAGACACCAAGTGTTTGTTCCCTGATGGGGTATTCTTAGTCTGTTAAGCCTTCACACTGAGATCTCTATCTTCCTCTTCTTATCACTCAGCCTCAGCGGAGCGCACTGCACAGGTGTCAGATGTCTACGGGCGCTATAGTCGCCTTCTTGTTGCTATAGACACGTAACAGCTCCACCCTCACAGTGCAGCTCTCTAAATTCAGCTTGCTTGCTTGTGTAGCTCTACTGGGTTTAGATGTAATTCTTCGCAGTAGGGACTGTGTTCATTTTTAAACACCTAAGTCTAAAGCAAGGTCTGCTGAGGGATTCTGCCTCACTGGACAGCGTCGGGTCCTCTTCCTCCGGGTGTAGCCTCGAATCTTCTCCTTCCTCACCAGGTCCTGCACACTTCTCCACAGGAACATCAATGGAAGCTTAATAGCTGCTGTGCTCTCTTACAAGCAATTTACACTTGAATGGATGTCTAAATCCACGTGTACACATTACATACAGGTGTGTGTTACCTAAACACACAACCCACGGCTGCTATTACAGCATTCACTCATTAACTGAATGTCTGGAAGGGTCGAGTTGGCACCACATCACTCAACTGTTTCTCAAAGTATTATTCAGCCTGTAGGGAATCGGAAAGAGGGGAACGCCCGGGGACTCACTGCTCACTACCCCAGGCCCACCCGCCCTGGCCTGACCCTGTGTAGGGAATCGGGAGGAGGGGAACGCCCGGGGACTCACTGCTCACTACCCCAGGCCCACCCGCCCTGGCCTGACCCTCAGCACCCACTGATGTCACAGTTGTCTGCTGACGTCACACTGGTCAACAGAGGTTCCTACTATCAAGGGGAGGATGTATCTTAAAGGGCCCTTTTAACTGAAATCTCCTTTGCATTAGGATGTGCTCCGTGAGCTCGGATTAACTTGGAGAGCAGGAAGATGACTGCGTTACTAGCCAGTGCCTATGGGTTCTTTGGACCACAGTGGCCATTTGATGATGTCCCGAAGGCAGTCACAAGGTAAGAAAGAATGTTCTAGAGCCTTTTGGAGCAAACCAGGATTCAAATTTAAATGTAGCATTTAAACTCAGACTATTTTAAAAATGTAATTCTTACATCTCTGTTTTCGATTTGCCATGTGGATAAAACAGAAAAACTAATACTGTTAAAAGTAATCATTTTCAAAATATGCCTTTTCATATATTAAAATTCTTCTATGGGTCCCCATGCCTGCAGAAAATATCTAAATATCATCAGACTCTCCCAAGCAGATTCTCCACGGTCATGACTCTGTGGGGTTTTCCCAATGTATTTTCCTTGGCCCCCTTTCACTCAGACCTAATTCTCTGTCTCACACGCCTCAGCTACTTAGGAACACAGTGGGTCTCCATGCATTCATGTCTTTACGTATACCACTGCCTTTCCCCAGAATATCTCTGCGTGCGCTGTTAAATCCCTACTTATTCTTTAAGAGTCTTCTTCTGAGCCTCTTCCCTCAAACGAGCAGATTCCTCAACATGCGAGGCCACGTCTGCTGAGGACCTGACGACTGGTTTCTGTGCTCCTTGAAGGCAGTAACTATATTTCCTTTGGCACTAGCTGCCGCTTATGAATGACTACTATGCCCAAGCACTGTGGTTGGAAATTCATGGTTTTATAGCTCCTCAATTATTCTTGTTGATGAAACAGAAACAAAATAATGCCCCAAAGGCAGAGTGTATGCAGTAGAAAAATAGAAAAGGCCCTTTCTATGCCTGGAGCTTAGAGCACTAAGAGAAGAGTTTTGCTTAATGGAAGAAACATATAGCTCCAAAGCCTTCCAGAAACCATCCTTTGGATGCGAGTGGATCGTTGGGAATATTGTATTTAAGTGGGCTCTGTCATGGGTGGTTTTACCATCTTTGTGCTCTTCTTTGCTGTTACAAAGCTGCGAGGCAGTATTACCTTTCTCTGCTATCATCTGCACCAGGCACTGCGCCCAGGCCTTGCACAGGCTTGGCAAGCGCTCCCTCACAGAGCCACATCTCCAGCCTTTCTGATCCTTTTATTTTGAGGCAGAGTCTTGCTAAGCTTCCCAGGTGGGGTTCAAACTTACTGTTCCCTTGCTTTGAACCCCCATGTAGCTGGGATTACAGGCATGCAGGGGTAGCACAGTATTTAAACATACAAACTTAAGGATGAAGTTGAAATATCAGCCTCTGGCATTTTTATGTAACTTTAAAGTCTGTAAGTCCCTTTCATTTCTACACTGTGATGAAGGAGAGCCATTTCTCTGGACTACTCTTGCTACGTAACTATAAAATTTTTAGATGCTACATAAAAAACAAATATTTTAAAATCTCTTAAAAGAGAAGAAAAAAAGACCATCTAGCAGTTTTAGAACATAAGGAATGACAGAGTAGTAAGTGCCTTGTTTTTTGTTTATTTATTTATTTATTTATTTGCGGTACTGGGGATGGAACCCAGGGGCATTGTACCTCTGAGCTACACCCCCAGCCCTGTTTTTTTATTATTTTTATTTTTAATTAGGGTCTCACTGAGTTGCAAAGGGTCTCACTGAGTAGCGGAGGCTGTCCTTAAACCTCAATCCTCCTGTCTCAGCCTCCCAAATGCTGGAATTACAAGTGTGCGCCACCATACCTGGCTTGTTTGTTTTATTTTTTAAAATATATTCCATGCTAGGTGCTAGAGAGACCAGGGGCCCAGAAAAATGAAGAGGAGCAGACTTCCCAAAAGACCTTGCAAAACCTTCTCCCTGTAGTCAGAGAACAAGGAGAGGAGCAAACTAACAAGATAAAACATTGAAACAATAACTTCATATTTCATCAAACACCACAGAAAGAGCTCTAATCTCCCTCCCATCTCTGCCAGAAAAAGTCCAGTGGAGAGCCCAGGTTTCTATTACCCTTCCCAGCAGAACTTTCACAGCTGTATGGTGCTAATAAAACCTACCACCATGGTGTTAGAGGAGACCAGGCCAGTAGCCAAAAGAGAGCACACCACTCCCCAGGGCTGTCAGAAGACTGGGAAGCAAGCTCAGCATCCCACAAGGCTAGATGGCACTCTCCTTTCCCACCTGCTAGAGCAGATTTAAATAAGACCCAGCATCTCATAATGTAACATCTCCCATTCAAAAAGTACGCATCATAACAAGAACCAGGAAAATCTCAACTTGAAACAATCAACAGATGTTAACACAAAGATGATACAGATGCTGGAATTATCTGACAAATACTTAAAGCTGCCGTCATGAAAATGCTTCCCTAAGACAAGATGAACATGCTTGAAGCAAATGAGAAACTAGCATCTCAGCAAAGGAAGAGAAGGGAGAAAGAAGCAAAGGGGGATGTTTACACCTGAAAAATACAGCATAAACTCAGTGGCGAGCTCAGGAGCAGAATGAGGAGTCCGATGAAAAATGAGTGAATTTGAAGACAACAACAGAAGTTACGCATTATGAACACACACAGAGAATATAATGGGGAAATATGAACGGGAACTCAAGTGTCTGTGGGTTTGCAGTGAATGGTCTAATACTGATGTCATCAGGAGAGAAGAGAGGGTGAGACCGATGCATGTTAAAGGGAATAGTAGCAAATTACATTCCCCAAATTTAGCAAAAGACATAAACTTACGATTCAAGAAGCCGATGGAATTCCAAAC
This sequence comes from Muscardinus avellanarius, assembly GCF_963383645.1. NCBI lineage: Eukaryota > Metazoa > Chordata > Mammalia > Rodentia > Gliridae > Muscardinus > Muscardinus avellanarius. The sequence goes on from NC_137793.1 coordinate 114,658,527, forward strand.
ATGATGGGCTCACGGAAATCCACGATACCAGAGTCAAAAATTCAGAAAACCAAATCAAAGAAAAAACAAAACTTGAAAGTGACAAGAAAAGAAATGGCATTTGTGTCGAGGTGAAAATCAATTCAAAGGACAGTTTCTCATCAGAACTTCTGGAAGGCCAAAGCGGAGCGACGCTTTTTATAAGAGCAGAAAGAAAATAAATGCCAACTTGGAGTTCTGTACCTGGTAAGTTAATCCTTCTAGAATGAAGAGGAAATCAGTAAGTATTCAGATGAAGCAAACCTCAGAGAACCTGTCACTAGCAGCCCTGCACACAAAGAATGCCTGCAGGAAGTTCTCCATCCAGAAGAAAATAAAGAAAGAAAGAAACTTGGAACATTAAGAAGAAAAAAAAAACATGTCAAGCAGAAATTTGGGTAAATATGACCCATGTTCCTGCTCTTGAGTTTTTTAAATTGTCCCATGATTAAAGCCAAATGTATCACTGTCCAGTGTGGTTCTAAATGTATATAGAGAAATATTTAAAATAATTACATCAAACATGGGAGAGAGAGTAAAGACTTAAAGAGAGATAATATTTCTATACTTTACTCAGTTTTTTACTTCAGGAGAATGTAGATAGCAGTTGATTTTTGTGGTGACAGAATAATTGTGGATTATGATTGAGGAGGTGGTTACGGGAATTTACACACATGATAAAATGACAAATAACCATCACACCGGTATCAGTTCATTTGTGTACAATTTTTGCAACTTCCTGTGAATTTAAAAAGTTTTAAGACATGATCTGAAGAATGAACTGAGTTATAATTCAAAGAGCATTTTTCTGTCTTCTCTATTGTCTTCTATTGGTCTATATCCTTGTACCAAGCCATACTGGTTTGACTTCAAAGTTATGGTTGATCTTTTAATCATGATGGACTTAAAATTTTTCTTAAAAATTGTGTAACATATTCAAGATCAGCTGGATGTGATGGCACACACTTGTAATCCCAGTACTTGGAAGGGTGAGTGAGACAGGAAGATTGCAGGTTTGTAGACAGCCTCAACTACTTAGTGAGGCTCTGTGTAACTTAGACAAAATAGTTGCAAAAGAAAGAATAAAAATATGGCTGTGGGTGTAGCTCTGGTTACCCCTGGGCTCAATCCCTAGTACAGCAGAAAAAATCAAGGTCCTTTGTCTTTTTATAGAAAATACAGGCTCAGCTTTTCAATTACTAAAAAAAATAAGTCACTGGTATCGCATAGCATACACTGGAGGAAACTGACACGCTAACAGTGCCGACTCACCAATGTACACACACAACACACTTCTCTATTTCTCTAGTCCAACTTTAATTTCTCTTAGTAAAGTTTCACTTTTTTTTTTTTCCTGAACAGTTCTTGAACAATTTCTGGTAGCTTTTCCCCTATTAATTGCCTTCCGGTGATATTATAAGTGCTTTTATAGTTATCAAGTAATCTAGAGGTGAAACCTTGCCACATTTTAAATTGTTTTAAAATGAATCAATGAGGCTTAGATGCAACCGTTTATCGGTATTTGCAAAACAGTAGCTCCCTTTTCTCTATTACTAGCAACATTTTCTGTATAGAAGAGATTCCCCCTGTCAAAAGGAGGCAAATTATAGTCCCAAGTACTGGAACTGCAGGCGCGCGGCATCCCCGCTTTCTTTTAAGGATTTTTGGTGGATTGCAATTGTTCATAATAGTGAGGTTTACCGATTTCCAGCTTGGTGCAGCTAACATCTATTGTGTAGTTGAATCTGACTGTCTCCACAAGTGAGAGCTTCTTAGGGCCATCACTGGAGTGCCCTTCCCACAGTGCTCGACATGAAAAACCTCGCCTTACAGATTATTATTAGCCAAACTCTTGATTTATAACGAGGATTGGTTAATTAAAAGGTAAATGGGTTTCCCTTCTCTCCTCTCAAGCCTAGGAACTGAAATTTCAATTCTGCAGCCTGAAACAGCCCTTTCTATTCCCATCCTCCAGGGGGCAGTGTCTCGAGAGTCGCCCGCACCTAAACCCTCCCATGCTTCTGTGGGTGCGTCAGATCAGTCGCAGGGTCCGGCGCCGCAGACTGCGCCTGCGCACATCAGCGCGTCCCGGCGGGCGCATGCGCCTTGAGCAGGGTCGGCCCGGCGGGCGCATGCGCCTTGAGCAGGGTCGGCCCGGCAGGCGCATGCGTCTTGAGGAGGGCCAGCCGCGGAGGCTCGGGGCGGGTCTGGGCTGCGCAGTGTGTCTTGCCCGGGAGCTGTGGGAGGAGCTGGCGGCCTCACCGTGGTAACCGCAGCGCCGCCGCCCCGCCTTGCAGGCCTTGGGACTGTCATCGCCTAGGGGAGTGCGGGCACTGCGGCCCCGGAATACCCCGCGGCCTCTGCGACCCCAGCCTCCCGCGCTCCGCCGCCGCCATGCAGGGGGACGACGCCAGATACCTCAAAAGGTGACGGCCGCAGATCGCAGGTGCCCCCGGGTCGGCTGGGAGATGCCACCGGCCTGGCCGGCTCGGGAAAGGGGCGGCAGGCAGGGGAGATGTCTTGGAAAGAGGAGAGAAGGGTGATGGGAAAAAGAGCAGGGGTCCCTGCGGGTGCGAGGTCCCGAGCCCCTCCCCTGCTAGGCCCGCACCTCCACCTCGGGATGGTTTCTTGCACCACTATGTTTTGCTCCATGACATCATTCCAGGGGGAGATGAGGCCAGGTTAAGGCCATCTTCCTGGTTATCCTCCCACTCTCGAATTTTCCTTAATAATACACTCTAGGGGGGCTGGGAATGAAGTCTTCCAGCGCCCCAGCTCTCTGTCCTGTTTGCAGGAATTCCCAGCTAAGGGGTTTTAAAATGATGGAAAGAAAGGGGTGGCTTTTACATTATGGGAAGCCCCTTGAGATGTTGCCTTCCAGTCTGTTTCTGCTTCCTTTGACCAATCTACTCCCATACGATATAATTTTGTAGGACTTTCTTAATTATCAAGAAGTTGGCACGAAGCAGGCTATAATTTATTTGTAGTTATCTATTAATCCTTAAAGAAAATTGAAGCTTATTGGGATTCTTTGATTTCTTGTCAAAGATAATATCATCCTTGATGGAAAAAAAAATCAATCACTGGATCAAGAGTTAGCAGTGATTCAAGGGGGGGGGAACCCTTCATTTGTATTCTCCATTTTTAGTTAAATCTCTGTTACTGACTCATTAAATATCTTGCAGGGGCCACATGTATTCTTTTGGACACAATTTCCTCATCTGAAATGGGACACATATTTACCCTCTGAGAGATAGGACAAAATATGAAAATACTTTTAGGATAAAACATGCATATTAGGTAGTGATATTATTACAGATCATAATTTTATTTAGTACATTTTTCCTGGCTAGGCAAGGTTTTGATCATCACAGAAAGATCTTCAAAGATAATCCAAGCATTAGTGGACTCTTAAAAGGAATTCAAACAATTATAAAAAGTAACAAACTATACTACCTTTGCAAGACAAAGGGATATATTAATTTTATTAGATATAAATATATCTGAAACTACCAAGCTTTGCCACTTAAGATTTTTGAAAAGGAATCATAACAAATATATGGTTGGTATTTATGATCTTTGAGATTCTTGGTTAAATTTTTTCTTACATACGAATCTCATGATCATGTGTGGGTAGGGAGGAGAAGAGAGAAAACAGAGGTATGAGGAAGGAAACAGATCAAATAATATTACATGCATACGTGAGCATGTCACCATGAATTTCACTATCATGTATAATTATAATGCTCTAATAAAAACTTAATTTTCTGTGACAAAAGAAAATAAATTCTCTCTCAACTTTAAATAGAAGATTGCTTTGAAGTCCTGCTATTACCGTTTGCTGAATTTCATGTAACATAGTTGTGTCACAAGTAGTTTTTCTTAGGATTTATTGTACTAGTCTGGGCCCTTAAAATACTGATTTGTAATTCTCAACCTTTGTTCACTTTTTAAGCCATATATCTAGTATACAAAAAATGAAACTGAACCAGTTGCTAAAGTTTGAAATAGAATATGGTCAGAATATGGGAAGGTTGGAAAGTACACTTATCATTTTGTCTAATTTTGAAAAACTTTTTAAAAGTTTTGCCTGCCTTCAGATTAAAGGTGTACAATTGACACATTCATACAGGCCTGATAGAAAATGTTTTTGAATGTGGCAGGACTTTCTATTCTAATGTTAGTTCTTCCATAATGATTATATATATATATATATATATATATATATATCCATATATTAACTTTGTATTTGTTTTAACAAGAACTCAATATGTTTGTGATCTAATGAAGTCACTCCAGTTTTAACTTATTTCAGTGGTTTTATTGAAGCTGCTATCACAGTAATTTTTAGTCTCTTTATGTATACACATGCAGTTTTTATATATGTTTCACGCATAGTAGATTGAAGAAGCAGAATTTAGGAGTTCGTCTTGTTCAGCTACCAGTTAGTGTTTTGATTTGATAGCACTGAATAAATGCCAGATATGTAGTGTGTGCCCAGCACTGTTCTGGTCGCTGGTGAAACGGTTCAACACAGTTCATGTGACATATAGACAAGTAACAGGCAGTTACGTACAATGACTTTTCGTTTGCTTCCTCTTAGACTCTTTTAGAGCACCTGCCTTTTCATCTCGCTCTGCTCCCCGCATCCCGACAACCCGTATTTTAGCCTCACAGAGTAACTTCTTTTGGATCCTCACGTGTTTCAGTGTTTGGTTCCTATGCTCCCTTCCCTTTCTTTGGAACTTGCCTTGTTCTTTACCCAGCCGACTCCTCTTTCTGTTTTAGCTTAATGTCACTTTTCCCAGTAAGCTTTCCTGCGTCTCTTCCCACCCTACAGTCCAGGTGCCACATACCTATCAGGGTCTCAGGGTCCATCGTGCCTTGTTTCACCTTGGCACTGCTCCGGTACTGTTTTCTTCTGGTTAGGTACCATACCCCTTATTTCCCGTTGTATCTCCCACACTGAGCTTAGTGCCTGGAGCATCCCTTATGAAGCCAGAATGAGACTACAAAAAATACTGGGCAAATCATCTAGGACTCCTGAGCTGTCTGTAGTGAAGAGTCGGGGCTTTACTGCAAGCACATGAGGGGACCATTGAGAAATTTTGAGTGAGTGACACCCAATCACTCCCGGGATCCCACTGTGTAGAAGTAACTCAGATACAGGTGATGAAACAGATTCGGTGAATGGGGCGTACTTTTTCAACTGCCTTCATGACAGTTCTATTTTAGCAAGTACAAAGTTTAAACAGCATTATCAGAAGTAATATACTTATTTATCATATTTGTAAGTGATATCTGAAATACATATATGGCTTTGCATCACCTTTATTCACAGCATAATCATGAACCTGCATTGTAGCATGTATTTTTATAGCTGAATTTTTTTATATACTGGGGATTGAACTCAGGGGCATTCTACCTCTGAGTTACACCTCCAGCCCTTTTTTATTTTTTGTTTTGAAACAGGGTCTCACTGTGTTGTTGAGAGTCTGAATAAGTTGCTAAGGATGGTCTTGAACCTGTGTTCCTTCTGTCTCAGCCTCCCAAATACAGGGATGCTCCACCATGCCTGGCTCTGAACAATATTTTATTGCATGGGTATAGCACGTTTTATTTATCCATCTGTTGTACATTTGAGTTGTTTCTATCCATTGACTGTTAGGAATAAAGTTGCCCTGAACATTACCATTTTTCAAAATATCTGTTTTCAATGTTTTGGGATATACCTAGGCATGGAATTGCTGGGTAACTCTCTGTTCAACTTCTTGAGGAACCACAACTGTGTTTCCCACGGGCTGCATCTTTTTACGTCTCCATCAGCAATGTGTGGGAATTCCAGTTTTTCCACATTTTAACCAACACCAGTTATATTCTCTTTTGTTATTTTGGCTTATTTTATTTGTCTTATAATTATGGTCATTTGAGCTGGTATCTAGTGGCATCTTCTTTTGATTTTAATTTCCCCATTTACTAATGACATTGAGCTTCCTTTCATGAGCTTCTTAGCCATTTGCTTTTCTTGAGGAAAAAATTCCTTTTCTTTTTATGTATTCTGTATACTCTACCTTTATCAGGTACTTGATTTACAGATATTTTGTTTGACCCCCTGGGTTGTCTTTTCATTATCTTGATTTTTTTTTCTTCAGTACTAGGGACTGAAACCAGGAACATTCTACCTCCAAGCTACATCTCCAGCCCTATTATCATTTATTTTGAAACAGGGTCTCAATTGCAGAAGGCCTCAATAAATAGCTGAGGCTTGCTGTGAACCTACAGTCCTCTTATCTCAGCCTTCCAAGCACCAGAATCACAAGTGTGTGTCACCAAACCCAGCTGTTGGTATTCTTTCTTATCAGAAGATTTTTAATTTTGATGAAGTCCAATTTATTTCTTGTTAATCTTGCCTTTGATATCATTATTTCAGAAACTATTGCAAGTCCAAGTTCATGAAGGCTTATTTCATGTTTTCTTCTATAAATTTTATTTTTATCCATTTTGAGTTAATCATATATAGAGTTAATTGTTATATATAGAAATCCAGCTTTATTCTTTTACATGTGGATATCCAGTTTCCTAGCACCATTAAAAGTGATTGTTCTTTCTCTCCACCAACAGTTGAGTGTCCTTGTTGAAAATTAATTGATTATAGATACAGGGGTTAAAACTGGACTCTCAGTTCTGTTCTCCTGAGCTGAATGCATATCCTTGTGCTAGTACCCGCAGACTTTTCTTTTGTTTCTTGTGATAGTTCTCTTATTTAAAATCTCTTTTGTCTAACATTTGTGTAGCTGCTCCAGCTTTCTCTTGAATACTGTGTGCAGCATGTATTATTTCCATCCTTGTACTTTGAACCTACTCATGTCTTTGGGTCTGAAGCGAGTCTCTTGTAGACAGCATATACATGGGTTATTCCTTAATTCTTAATTATCAACTGTGCCAGTCATTGAATTTTTTTTTTTTTTTTTTGGAGGTACTGGGGATGGAACCCAGGGGTATTTGACCTCTGAGCTACACACCCAGCCCTATATTTTATTCTTTATTTTGAAACAGGGTCTCATTGAATTGCAAAGGTCCTCACTAAGTAGCTGAGGCTGTCCATGAACACAATCCTACTTTCTCAGCCTCTCAAATGTTGGGATGACAAGCCTGTGCCACCACACCTGGCTCAGTCATTGACTTTGAATTGAGAGTTTAATTCATTTAAATTTAAAGTGATTACTGATAAGTCATCTGCCATTTTGCTATTTTTTTATTTTTGAAACAGGATCCATCTCAGAGATGTAGCCTCTGGGTTCATTCCCTAGTAGCACTAAGTAAATAAATACATAAATACAGGGATGGTAGCTCAGAGGTAGAATGCCTCTGGATTCCACTCCCAATATCCCCTTCCCCAAAAAAGATTTTGTCTTATAATGTGTTAATTTCTCTGTCATTCTTAAAGTTATATATCTGGATTTAAAATTCCTGTTTGACAGATTTTTCATTCTGCATATAAATATGCCATCCTACTGCCTTCTGACCTCCATAGTTTTTGGTGAGGTGTTCGCTGTTGATCATACCAAAGCCTGCCTTCTTTGTGCTGAAGGACCACTTAGAGTCTGCACTTATCCTCATGTCTCTCTTCCTCTAACATGATAGTTCCCTCCTTTGTCATCAGCGGTTCAGTACTGGGATGGCTTTCTATCTCATCAGGAAGCAAATGACCTCTGCCTCATCGTTTAGATACTTTCTGTAGAGCGGTATCATGTGATTTTGGCTCTCGTCAGTTCTTTTAGTTCCTGTAGCTTTTTTTTTTTTTTTGGTGGTACTGGGGGTGGGACCCAGAGGCTTTCTTCCTCTGGGCTATACTCCCAGACCTATTTTATATTTTATTTGGAAACAGGGTCTCACTAAGTTGCTAAGCGCCTCACTAAGTAGCTGAGGCTGGCTTTGAACCTGCGCGATCCTCCTGTCTCAGCCTCCCAAGCGCGGGGATGACAAGCGTGCACCACCACGCCCGGCTCCTGTAGCTTCTGACTGCCATCTTGAACCTCCCTTCAGCTCTTTTAGAACCTGGGCAGTCTGGTTTAATATACGCCTCTATCTGTTTCTGACTGCCGTCTTGAACCTGCCTTCAGCTACCTTTTAGAACCTGGCAGTCTGGTTTAATATACGCCTCTGTTTCCTAATTCCTTGGTTTTGGTTTCTAACTGCTTTCACCCTTCGGAGCTTCTGTACGCCATACTGTCACTTCAGTTCTCACCTACCTGGACTTTGCTCCATGTACTACTGTCCCCGTGGTCCCGGTTTATTTGGCTTCAGTTTCCTCCTGTCGACCATGATTTCAAAATATTAAGTAAAAAGTCCCAGAAGTAAACACTCCGTGAATTTTGAGTTGTGCTGCCATGAGTGTGATGGCATTTCAAGCTGCCACGCGGCTGGGAGGACTCATCCCTGTGTCCTGCGTATCCAGTTTCCTGTGTCCCGCCTGCTAGTCACTCAGGAGGGTTATCAGATCAGCTTCCTAGGCGCTGCGCTCCAACCTTTATTTTACTTAATAACGCACAATGTGAGACTCTGGCAATTCGGATATGCCTTGGAGAAAATGCTTCCTTTAAGTGAAAAAGCGAATCTTCTCAGCAGGGGAAGACAAATATATGCTGATATTGCTAATAGCTATGGTGAGAACAAATCTATTCATGAAATTGTGAAAAAAAAGTGCTAGTTTTGCTGTTGCACCTCAAACTGCAAAGTTACCACCAAAGTCCATGCTAAGTGCTTAGTTAAATGGAAAAGGCATTAAATTACATAGGACTCGGTACCCTCGGTGTGTCATGCATTCTCTGGGAGTCAGGGGCACATCCCCTTCAGAGAACAGGGTACTTTCTGTATTTAATTTCTAATCCTGTGTCAAGACTTGATGGTTAATCATAATCCGAATATTGACCTTAGATCCTTCCCCTAGCTTCCATAAAGAATTCTGGCGAACGGATTATTTTTAAAAATTACATTGATAATGTGCATAGTCAAAACAGTATTCCTAAATGAAAGGAAAGCTTCAAGTTTCTTTTTGATGGAATTAAAAGAACTAAAGGCATTGTTGTATTTCTATTCTTTCTTACTAGGCTAAAAGACCACACTAGCCAGGTGTGACTTGCTGTGACTAGGAGTAGGAAATGTTGCTTGTTTCTGTTGTTGCACCTCCAGCCCTTTATGTTCATTCTTTTGAAACATGGTCTCACCAAATTGCTAGTCCTTGCTAAGTTGGTGAGGCTGGCCTTGAACCTGTAATCCTCCTCCATCAACCTTCAGGTACCAGGGTTACAGGAGTGTTCCCTGCAGTTTTGTTTTTTTTAACTAACACATATTAACTTTACAAGTCAGTGTACTAACTTGGCATTTATATACATGAACATATCTAGCCTCGATCCTGTCCACTTTTCTTTTTGCCCTCTCTTGCTCTCTCCTGTCTCCCCTCCTCATCCCCTTTCCTAATATAATTGAGGAGTAACTTTATTTAGATACTAATGCTATAATTTATATAATTATGGTAGATGATACATAATACATACTATATTATAATTTATATAATGTCTTCATGTCACTGTAATCCATTTAATAGATTAATTATTGAGTGGGTTGATTTTTTTAAAATATACATATAAACTACCTTTGGTGTTGAAGACTTGCATTAAATGGGGTCATTTTCTCTAAAGCCATAGTGTATAATTCACTTGCTTTTGGGCATGATTCTTTGGTTAAATATATTTTTCCAAGGTAGGACTATTGATACAGATATTTTCTACTGGCCCAGGAATTACATGTATGATACATAGTTGACAAATAAGAGTTATTTCTTATCTTAGGTCCACAGTAAATTTTGATTCAAAGGTATACATCAATCTAGTCGACATGTTTTAGAACTGGAAACTTAAAAGGAATGGATGTTTTATAAGTTTTTAATCCTGCTACCTTGTTTTTATTCTGTATTATAGGAAAGTTAAAGGAGGGAATATCGATGTACACCCATCAGAAAAAGCACTCATTGTTCAGTATGAAGTGGAAGCCACCATTCTTGGAGAAATGGGGGATCCTATGTTGGGCGAACGAAAGGAATGTCAAAAAATGTATGTTTTCTTCATTTGTGTGTGTGAAAGCAGTGAACCTTGTACAGACTATACAGCCCTTGCATTTCAGTCTTCCTAGAGGACAAGTGCCTAGAACATTCTTCCAGATGTACTTCATCTGAGTGAAAGAGGATGATATTAAATTATAAATACAGAGTATATTTATGCCAGAGAAAATAAGGTTTTCATTAACTACCAACTTGTAAAACCAATCATAAAAGATGTGTTCAGTGGGACTTTTTAGTTTAATCTCAGATACTTAGATTTTAAGGGATCCTGTGTTCTTCTTTTTTCCCTGGAATTGCAGGAAGTAGCATGACTTTCAGAAATTTCCATATGGGACACAGACCTTGAATTCTTCCCTTGAAAACTTAGTCCTCTGAACACGTCCGTATAAGATGAGACTTAGCTGACTCGAGGGTCGGTCCTGGGTCTCCCCGTATCCTTCATGCTTTCCTTGGACCTAAGCCCGCAGCAGCCTTCAAAGAGAAGCTGCCTAGTATCTCGTTGAGATCTCTAATAGATCTTTTCTTTGGATACAAGGCAGTCTAAATTACATTAATAATTATTAAGGGCAAGGGAATCCTCTAGAAAATACGGTGAATTGAAGAGAAATGCGTACGCGCACACAGTGTACTTCCAGCTCACACTTTTCCTGTGCTCTCCCACGTATTTCCCTTCCCGTCTGTGTTTCTGTGATTGCTTTATAGTTCAAGAACACATGAGAGTGCCTTGAGATCTCATTACTGAAATTCAAAGAAAAGCTAACGTCTTCTTTACATTTGGGGTCTCGTGTATCCACACTCCAGGGTTCCCCTATGGCACTGGAGATTGAACCTGGGCACACTCTGCCTTTGAGCTATCCCCCCAGTCCTTTTTATTTTTTGAAACAAGTTCTCACTAAATGACCATGCACTGACCTCAAACCTCCGATCCTCCTGCCTCAGCCCCCAAGTGGTGGGATTGGACTGTGTCCCTGCTTCTGGCTAGTTCTTAGTGTTAAGGTCGCAGTCACAGCCTCATCCAAGTAGAATTCAGGGAGAAGTCAACCAGGGCAGGTATATATTGGAGCTCTGCTTTCTGTTTAATTTTTCTGTAAACCTAAAACTGCTCTATAACGTTGAATAAAAATTTCAAAAATGTATGTTTATAGAGTTTCTATTGTGTCTCTTCTCAGAGTTAGTGAAACAGGATTTTTCATTTCTTTGTTAAAATTAATCATAAAAGATAGAGTTTTTCTCTAAATGGACCCCCCTTTCTATCTCTGTCTTTTGACATGTAGCCAAGACTATTCAAAAATATAATCAGCAATTTATAAAACTTAAAAGGTAGGGACTTTAAAAACCTCAATTATATTAAAGAAAAATTAAGATAAAGGACAGGTTCTTGCTAGGTTATCGCAAACATTAGGTGCCACTCTACAAATTTAAACAAAGGAAATTTATTCAAGGCTCCTCGGTGACTTGGAGACTCCCTGGAGAACAGGCGTTGGGGATGCCATGTGAGAGCTGGGGATCACAGCTAAGGCGCTGGGCTGGACCGCTTTCAGGAGAGAGCGTCCACAGCCAAGTGGTGGTTTTACATGCTAAGTTTATTCTGCTCCCTCTAAGAGCTCAATGTCTCCTTCCTCCAAAACCTTAGCCATCTTCACTAAATTATTGCATATACCAGGTGCTTGCCTGGTTTCCCTTGAGGGTGAGCCTTGCATGGGAGTGTCTGCAGAGCAGTCTGATGGCACCCATTTGGCTCTGTATCCTGAACCTACGTGTGTATCTTCATAGCTCCCCCTCTTGCCATGACTCCATGAAGGAGGCAATAAAGACCAGACCATTTTTTCCTGTTAGGCTCCCAGTGAATCCTCCGGGCTACATTTCAAAGGGAGGTTCTGGCTATTTAGTATTTTTGATGTACTAATCCAAGTATAAAATGTATTTATTTGTTCCACAGAATTCCTCATACAGTTTTAAAAATGCATCTTAGTTTTTTTCTTCTTCTTCCTTTTAAGTAATCACCACCAGAGCAACTGAATCTGAAAAAACATTGTGTCTTGTCCCTGAATGAAAAACAAGACAAGACAAAACAAAAGCCAGCTGTGGGCAAGGCCAAGGGAGTGAATCACTGTGGCAGCACGGCTCTTATATCCAATAATGATTAAAGACCTTCCATATTTTACATCAGAAATGCTGCTTTTAAATGGGGCTCTGATTTGGCTGCCCTGCCTATAGAGTCAGAAAAAGATTTATGTTAATTTTTATCTTATTTGTCCATTTTAGAGAAAATTATTGTCTTGTATTTTCTAAGCCTAATCGTATCCATTGCTTTGTTTTACTAAGATTCTATGGCCAGGAATATATAGACTCTATAATCTACAAATTATTTTCAAGTAGCAATTCTGAACCTACCATATACTTGTACAACATCTGAGTTGGAAGTTTGGATGTACTTGCAGCATTCGTCTCAAGAGTCTCAATGCCAACACAGATATAACTTCTCTGGCACGGAAAGTGGTTGAAGAATGTAAACTTATCCATCCCTCAAAACTCAACGAAGTAGAACAGCTGTTATACTATCTACAGAACCGCCGTGACTCATTGTCAGGAAAAGGTAAGTAAAAGAATTCTTGATTTTTTTTTTTTTAATGCAAAGCCAAAGTTGCTTGACTAGAATTTGTACTTTGGATATTGGGGGTGTTGGGTAAGGTCTTTTCACCAGTGCTATGAACAGCTAAGGGAATGATAGAATAAACAAACATACTAGATTCCTTCATGCCAGGTTTTAGGCTTCCATTGAAACTGTCTTGATTCTCTTTCATCGTTTGTGTGTTCATGTACACTGAAAAAAAGAAAACTCATATTGATTATAGAGTAATAAAAGGGAATTTAGGACAGAGAACCTATTTCTCTACCCCCACTAGACTTACATTTTTAAAATTCTTATTGATATTAAATTTGTAATTTGGATGGATTATTTGAGTATTTAAGTGCTAAAGATTATATATACACACATATATATATATATGTATACATTTACATATTTACATACGTGTATGTGTGTGTGTATGTGTGTGTATAGTGTTCTTTAGGATATATATATATATATAGTATTTAGGATACATAGTGTTCTTTAGAATATCCTAAAGATACAAATTTTATGAATCTTCCTTAGGAAAGAAAAAAAAAACCTTTCATTCCTCCACCTCTCCATTGCGGCCGTTCTCCTGTCCTCAGTTCCCTCTTAGAAGAACCATGCCATTAAGGCATTAGAGCTAAGGCAATGACGAATTACAGAGAACGTTTCAGATGCGCAGCCAACAGAAACACAGATCACCGAATGCTCAGTTCTCCCATTTCACAGTACTGACTAAGCTTACTTATCTTAAAACATTGTTGAGTTTTAACTATGTGCTCTTAAAATAACATTGGTGCCCAAATTTTGACTTTACTAAGTAGAAAAGTAAAGCTTTTGTTTGGAATTTTTACCGATTAGTCTACTTTCTTCACCCACAGCAAACTAAATGCCTGTGCGTAAGTGCACTCAGACGCGTTAGACCAGAATGTAGCACGCTGCGCACTCAGCGTCACCGGTGGGATGAATCCGTTGCCGGATATTTCACTTAGAAGCGAAACCTAGGCATTTTGAACTTGACTGTTTCTAATAGCAAAGCTAGCACGCAGTGTATGTTTCTTCATTAGTAATAAGTACTATCGAGGTAGGGAAATATCATTAAAAATTATTAAGTAAATATTATCTAAAAGAATATTCTTGTGAAGATGTCTATAAATGAGAAATAGCATCTTCAAATAAATTTAAAAGGAGCTAAGTGTATAATGTGGTTTTAAGATCCATGTGTACTTGTAGGTTTTAAAATATAGTTCAAATTGGTCTTTCCTAATGCCAAATTAATTTTGAAGGCATTTATAATAAAATACTTTCAAGCTAGTGAAAATTGTATCACTGAGTTTTCAGCACAAATCAGTATCCTTTACTCCCCTCCTACAAATTAAAGAAATGACAGAATTTTTCTTTTTTCTTTTTTTTTTTTTGGTGGTACTGGGGTTCCTGGAAACCCTTCTACCTCCGGGCTACACTCCCAGACCTATTTTATACATTTTATTTATTTGGAAACAAGGTCTCTTAAGCCCGCATGGCTGGCTTCGAACCTGCGCCATCCTCCTGTCTCCACCTCCCAAGCGCGGGGATTACAAGCGTGCACCACCACGCCCGGCCAGAATTTTTGTTATCATAAGTGGAAACAATAAATTCAAGTCAATATATTTTCTCTTTATGAATTAATAATTGAAGAGACATGAAATATTTTACTGTATTAAATGTAATGTTTTAAATTATTTGATTTTTTTCTTCTTTAAATTGGTATGTAATATTTTTAAGAGACATGAAATGCTATATTAAATGTAATGTTTTAATTATTTAACTTTTTCTTCTTTAAATTGGTATTCAATATTTTAAAGCCAGAAGCTTTGCCCTAAAAGTGACTGAAATAAATCAGTAATACTTATCATGCTAATCATTACCTTAAGTGATTGTTTTTCTTTTCTAATTAAAACCACTACCATAATAAAATATCTATTTAAGGCAAAATATACCAATTGAGTTTATATGACCTTATCTAGAATGCCTACTTTTCTCTGAAAATAAGGGCTCATTGTATTACATATAAATATACTTATTTGATATTTACACAGTTTGCTCTTTTTCTGGTTTATTTTAATGTAACATACATTGCTTTAGGCTTTTGTTAAGTTGCTAAGGGTCTCACTAAGTTGCGGGGGCTGACCTTGTACCTGGGATCATCTTGTCTCCGCCTCCCAAGTCCTGGGATGCAGACGTGTGCCACCATGAGCAGCTTCTGAAGTACTTGTGGTAGGTTTTTTTTGTTTTTGTTTTCAGAAAGTAAAATTATACATTCAGTTGGATAGTTCAGCATAATAAAGGCTTAAAGTTGTTTTCAGCACCATTGGATGCCTGTTCATGTGGGAGTTAACTATTATTTACCCCGGATTTCTTAATCTTTTCTTTTGTCAATATTTTTGTTTTATTTTACTCAGGTGTTTTTTTTTTTTTTTTATTACCCAGTGGCTTTTTTTGCCTTATTGGTTTATCTATTCCCACCTAAATTTGAATTAACAAGGGAAAAAAGAATACTTATCTTGCTTGTTTACAAGTCTAGCTGTATACCCAAAAAGTTAACCAAGGAGGAAGTTAAAATTGCTGCCCAACGTAACGTGGACATTAGTCATAGATCTGATCAGTTCATACATTCCTTGATATCATCACAAAAACAGATGGATAGGTTGTAGGTGAGCATTTTTATAGTTTGAAAAAGACAGATTTCATCATTTAATATTCCTCGTTTAATTAGAATTAAATTCAACTGCTGAAAATAAAATTTACCCCCAAGCCATGAAAACCTAAATCTCCGTATTAAAAAAAAAAATCTTTTTACAGAAAAAAAAGAAAAATCAAGCAAGCCTAAAGATCCACCTCCTTTTGAAGGAATGGAGGTAAGACTATGAGTTCTGGCCTAATAAAGGACTTACTATAAGATATTTTCTTTTACCATCAATAATGCATACAATCACATTAATTAGATGTGGAATTTTAAGGAATGAACTTAAAGGGATCTGAAAAAGTAGAAACTTGCATTATTGGTTGTGCCTCTTAGAAATAATTCTTACACTGTTAAAATAAGTGATAAAATATTTGAATATTTGCAAAGTTTTGAAACATTTAATCTCTTATAATAGATAAAATTAGTTTGTACTCCTAGACAAATTTTTGGGTTTATATACATTCCGTTGTGTCATGATTTATACTTTCGTTTTGGAATCTTAGTATCCAAAGGCTTAAAATACCTATCTACAAAAAGATGGATAATGTGAGTTCTTTGTTCATTGTTATAAGAAGTAGGGTCATTCTCTTGTGAGTCTGCTGAGCGCCACTGTTGAGAACTTCCTGCCCTCCTTTGTTCCAGGTTGATGAAGTGGCCAACATTAACGACATGGATGAGTACATCGAGTTGTTATATGAAGATATTCCTGACAAGGTCAGGGGTTCTGCTTTGATCCTGCAGCTTGCTCGAAATCCTGATAACTTGGAGGAGCTACTACTGAATGGTAATTTGTGTCTGTAAATAGCAAAAATGGGAAAATGTTTATAAAACATTACTACTTGAAGCTTGTATTCATATATTGAGTATTAGGTATATGTACACACACACAGAGCACAATTTCCAAGTCAGTATCTGTGTTCCGAATTCTAAATCTTTTGATGTTAACCTATTGTCTGTTTCTCTCTCTCTTTTACATGGCTTATCTTTTTCTGTCCTTTTACTTTACCATATTTATATCTTCAATCTCGAAGTATTTTCTGTCCTTTTACTTTACCATATTTATATCTTCAATCCCGAAGTATTTCTCTTGTATATAGAATAAGGTTGGGTCATGTTTTTCTTCTATTTTAATCCACTGGATTGTTAACTATTTAAGAGTAATATAATAAATCATAGGTGGAATTCACATCTAGCATTATATATTTGTTTTCTGTATGACCTTAACTCTTTCATTCTTCTCTTCCTCCATTTTTTCCATCTTTTGTGTTGGCTTTTTTCTACTTTACCATTTTAATTCTCTTGTCCTGTAACTGTGTGTACCTGAAATATTTTCTTTCTGATTGCCCTGGGATTACAGTTAACAGTTTTAAATAATTTTGTTCAAATTAATACCAGCTTTATTTAAACAGAGCATAAAAATTTGCTCCAATATACCTGTTTTCCTTCTAATTCCTTTGTACCATTATAGTCATACAAATAACATATATGTGTATGTTTGTATATATAAGTCAAGTTTATGAGTACAGTTAGATAATTGTTGCTATATGTTTTTTATGTCAGAAGAATACAATCTGAAATATATTGTCTTTTATATTTACCTCTATAGTTACTTTTACTGGTATACTATATTTCTTTATGTGGATTTAAGTTGCTGCGTAGTATTACTTGATTTCAACCTGATGGACTCCTTTTAGTATTTCTGGTAGGGAAGGTCAGCTAGTTATTTTGTTAATTTTGTTTACCTGGTAGTAACTTAATATTTCTGAAGGATAGTTTTGCTGGGTGTAGAATTCTTGAATGACAGGAATGCTTTAGCACTTTGAATGTGTTATCCTGCTGCCTTTGTTTCTCCTTGACCTCTAATGTGAAGTCAGCGTCGATCTTATTGAGGCTCCTGTGTACCTGGTAATTTGCTGCTTTCAGCATTCTCTCTGCCTTCATTTTTACCAGCTTGCCTATGATGTGTTGAATTAAGCATTTTTTATCTTTTAATCTATCTTACTTGGACTTTATCGAGCTTCTTGGAGGTGCAGATTAGTATTTTTCAACAAACAAAAAGATTTGGGTAATTTTTTTTTTTCTCGGTGGTACTGGGGTTCCTGGAAACCCTTCTACCTCCGAGCTATACTCCCAGACCTATTTTATATTTTTATTTGGAAACAGGGTCTCTTAAGCCAATGAGGCTGGCTTCGAACCAGTGCCATCCTCCTGTCTTTACCTCCCAAGCGCGGGGATTCCAAGCGTGTACCACCACACCCGGCCTGGCCATCTTTTATTAAATATTCAGTCTGACATTTTCCCTGCCTCTCTGCCTCCTACTATGTACGTTACTGTGCTTGGTGATGCTCCACAGGGCTTTGGAGTTCTGTCTATTATTTTATCCTTTTCTTTCTCCCTCAAACTGAATCATCCAAATTGACCTTTCATTAATTGATTCTTTTTCTTGTTTGTATTTACTGTTGACCTCTAGTGGATTTTTTATTCAGTTTTATTACTTCTCAACTACAGAATTTCTGTTTGGCTTCATTTTGTAATTTATATTTGATTAAACACTACTCTCCTGCCTGTCCATACTTTTTTTTAATGCTTACACATGGTTTCCTTTGTGTTTAGTAACTGACTTAAAATCTGCCTCGTGAGTCCAGCAGCCATGCCTCCTCAAGGACAGTCACTCCTCTTGGCGACTGTGCTTCCTTAGTCTGGGCCACATTGTTCTTTCTTTGCTTCATTGTTGTTGACATGCACCTTGTGACAGCACTGGAAATCAGATTCCCACTACCTCCAAAGCTTGTTTTTGATGTTTACTGAACTTTGTGTATTAATTCTGTAAAATCGTATCTTTCTCTTGTGGGGCCATTGAAGTCCTCTGAGTTAGCTTAGTGGTTAGCTAATGATTGGGAGGTTTCCTTGACTATGTGGCAGCTAAGTTTCTGAGTGCTAAGGGGCTCTCTGTGTGTGTTGGAGACACATCTTTAGTTCTTAAGCAAGTAGTCTATAAGACTTTGCCTTCCTGCTTCTACCTGGCCTCCAGTGCAGCCAGAGATGAGAGATTAGGGCCTCCTCAGGGCTTTTCCTAACATGTGTGCCCCACTACATCTGTGCATGGCCTTCTGGACTCTCAGGAGTGTGTTGAAGTTCTTTAAAGCCCCTGTGAAGATCTAATTTCCCATTTTTTTTTCTTTTTTAAGTTTTTTGGTAAGCCTTTTGTTAATCCTGGTTTTATTTCATTAATTAATTAATTTGTGTGTGTGTGTGTGTGTGTGTGTGTGTGTGTGTGTGTGTGTGTGTGTTTTGCCAGGGATGGAACCCAGGGGCATTCTACCTCAGAGCTGCATTCCTAGCCCTACTTTTTATTCTTTATTTTGAAATAGGGTCTCACTAAGTTGCGGAGGGCCTCACTAAGTAGCTGAGCTGTCTGCGAACCTGTGATCCTCCTGTCTCAGCCTCCCAAGTACTGGAATTACAAGTCTGCACCACCACACCTGGCTTAATTCTGGTTTTAGAAAACAAAACAAACTGGTTAGACTGCCTCAGGCAGTTGTGATGTTACCACCAGGAGTTTTTGACGAGAGTAAGCTCTGAGTCAAGAGGAAGACAGATGGTGAGAAAGGGGCTTTCTGGCCAGTGTCCAGAGAGGTCATCAGTGGCAGTGCTCTGGCATGGGGCTTTTGGGGCCTAAGGCCCTTTTGCCCCTTAACTTTTGTTGAATTGCTGGTTTTCCCAGATACCGTCATAGTTGTGATGCTATTGGTTTTTGAGGGTCTCACAGAGCTGCACAGAAGGGCTGGGGCCAGGGGATGTTGCTTCACCACCCAGCTCATTCTGACCAGGATTCAGCCATTTTTTCTTGAATAAGCACTCTGAATTGTTGAAAGCTTTTATTTAATTCCCGGAGTTTTGAAAAGTTAATTTTGACCCCTTGTCTAGGTTTCCTGTTTGCTTATAGAGAAGTGGACTTTTAGAGGTTCTTTGCCATTCTAGAAGGGTTTGCTCATAGAACTTAATTTTGTAAAAAGTGGGGGCTAAAGATATAAATTTACTTTCCTCCATGTTCAATATCCACTTATTCCACCCCAATTAGTGAATACCTTTACCTTCCTAAATATTTGAAATTCCTTTTTTTTTTTTTTTTTACTATATGCCTGCCTGTTTTATTGAATACATACTTCTTAAAATCTTATTCTTGAAAAGTTCTTAGTTGTGAGGTTCTGTTCCCGTCTTCCCGTGGGTCTGTTTCGGTCCTCTCTCCCTCTCTCTGTCTCTCTCTCTTCTCTCTCTCTCTCTCTCTCTCTCTCTCTCTCTCTCTCTCTCTCTCTCTCTGTCTCTGTCTCTCCCTCTCTCTCCCTTTCTCTGTCTCTGTCTCTGTCTCTGTCTCTCTGTCTCTGTCTCTCTCTCTCTGTCTCTCTCTCTGTCTCTCTCTCTGTCTCTCTCTCTGTCTCTCTCTCTCTGTCTCTCTCCCTCTCCCTCTCCCTGTCTCTGTCTCTGTCTCTCTGATCCCTTGGTATAGTTGATGAGTTCCATTCCAGTATAATGCTATTTGTTGTTGTTCTTTTGTATTTTTATTGTTTTGTTTTAGAATATTAAGAAAAATACTCCATTTGCTTTTCCTTGCCTTTAAAATTCGCTTTGTGGTTTTTACATGTTTTACATATCATGTTGAAATAATTTTATCATATTCTTTGGAAAATTATAATAAAATTTTGATTGTAATTGCATTCAATTTGGAGCTAAAGTTTTCATTTGTATTTATTCTGATGTTTTATAAACTTTATACTTTTGGCTTTTCTTGATAACCTATGTATAATTCCTTAGTGGTCAAAGGCTGTTGTGAATTATGGGATTAAACAAGTTAATTCTTATTTTATAATCTGAATATCCAGAAGGCTGAAGAAATTTTATTATTTAAAATTATTTCTTTTAAATAATAAATAAGTAATATTTATTATTTAAAATAATATATATTGATAATCAGTTCATGAAGTATAATATATCCTGAATATTTATTAAAGATTTTGGTTATGATTTCTATATTTTAATGTACAGATATTTTAATTTAGTAATTTTCAGAATTAATAAGCCAGGGAACAACTCTAATTTAAAACCATATCATTACTGTATGTTAATCAATTCATTAATTGTACCTTCCTCTAGATAAAAATCTAGCAGAGATGCTGATTAGCCTGCCCAGGGCGAAGTGTTGGAAAGATGCTTTGTTTTATTTATGTCTATCAGCATATGGTATTGTAATACTGGATTTGTGTTCCTGTGTATACATTTTATTTCGTTAATTTACTTTAATAGAGCTAGTGTTAGTCTGTCAAGCTGCTTCTTTTTTTTCTAGATTTATTCCAGGTTTTTTCCTTATATATTAGATCAAATGGTTAAAAAAAAAGAAACTTCTCAGTGCTAGGGAGTAAGATTCTGAGTAGAAATGGAAATTGATAAATGAATGGCCTTTTTAATATTTTATTGTCACCCATAATACATGTATATGTTACTTTATCTAAATCATATTTTGTTTACAATATAAACCTGAAGCTCCTCATGACATTTTTAAGTAAAAGGTATATTTTAGTTTTAAAGACAGCTTTCTGTATTGGAAAGACGCATCCTCCTTTCTTGTCCCAGTTCTATCTTAGCTTTGTTACTTATTAATTAATAGACATTTAAAACCAATCGCCCTTTATTCCAGAGGCAAGGCGAGTGATTGCTTGTGCATGTCTCCTTTTCAGAAACCGCTCTTGGTGCATTAGCCAGAGTCCTGCGAGAAGACTGGAAGCAGAGCGTTGAGTTAGCTACGAACATAATCTACATATTTTTTTGCTTTTCTAGGTAAGTGTGAGAGTTTTGAAACGCAGGCTGGTCTGCTTGTGCTGCGGGTATCCGCAGGCAGGTCCCTGCTCTGTGCCTGTCTCTGGGCTGGCCATTGTTCTGCCTCCGAGCGCTGTCCCTTCCCCTGCGCTGCCCCCAGGACTGCGCACGCCAGACCTCGGTAAATGGTGGTCTCTGGAAGCAGACGGTCTTGATTTGAATCCATGCTCTGCTATTTACTCACTGAAGGCTCTTGATTGCTTTATCTGCGCCTCCGTTTCCTCATGTATAAAACTTGGATAGCAGTAGCAAAACTTTCTTTAGTTAGTTTTTAGGACTAAATGATTAGGAATACTTAGAATAAAGTGTGTGACAGAGTAAGTTTACTCAGTAAATGTTAGATATGTACATGTGTGTGCAAATCAAGTATGTACATGTTATATTCCACATTTATTATTTATACAATTTAAAAATTTTAATGTTATTTTAATCAATTTTAACTTATTTATGAGATATAGTGTGACAGTTTAATACATGTATATAATGTGTAATGATCAAATCAGGGTAATTAACACTTCTGTCTCCTTAAAAGTTTATCCTTTTTTTGTTTTTGGAACCTTTGAATTCCTCTCTTCTAGACTTTGTAAAATACAGTGTAAGTTGTCAACGCATAGGTAGCCTGATGTTTTGGAGACCATTAGACTGTGTCCCCCGTGTACCTGTACTTTGGTACCTCTTATCCGGCCTTCCTCCCCCTCTCGTCAGCCCTTCCTCACCCAGCAACCACTGCTCTGCTCTTGGCTGCCATGAAATGAACCTCTCGAGTCTCCCCGTAGTGAGAGAGGTGATACGGTATTGCTCTCTGTGCTGGGCATATTTCACTTACCAAAATATCCTCCTGTTTCATCCACATTGGCACAAATTACAGGATTTTATTTTATGTTAAGGTTGAATGATATTCTTTTTATACACACTTATCCTTAAAAAAAGATGTTTGAGACATTATAAAAAGTTTCTAGCAAATTCCTAGGGAATTGTTTGCCACTTTCTAAAATTATGCTAACATTAGCAAATAAATATAAATAGCTAGATGAATTAATTGTCTAGGAAACATGTAAAACCTGATTAGTAAAACTTTTTTTTACTCATTTGTTCTCTGCTTACACAATAAATAAAATATATGTTTGATTGTTGCATTATTAGTTTGTATTAGGCAGTAGTCTGAAAATTTATTCTGAGAATATCTAAATAGCTAATATTATTTTGCTTAATTATAAACATTTATTTTCTAACATTTATTTCTTCTTTAAAACAGTTATATTGAAAGTAAGGGTACTATATTAAAATATATTTAAAATAGCCTTAAGTTTCAACTCCTCCTAGTATTTTATAGATATATTCATTTATTGAAACATGTATGTCAAATTTATTTTCCACATGGTTTGTGCCAGATTTTGCAAAAAATAAGTTTACTATATTAACAAAATATATTCCCTTAAATGTATATTAAAACCTCTTGTTTAAAGCTTTTCTCAATTTCATGGGCTTATCACTCACTACAAAATTGGAGCTTTGTGCATGAATATTATTGATCATGAATTGAAAAGACACGAGCTTTGGCAAGAAGAACTTTCCAAGAAGAAGAAAGCAGATATCCTTTGTGGTGCCTGTGGCCCTCCGGGGTCTGCTGCTGTAAGCCGGGGTGGACGGGATGGTTCTGTTCCTCTTTTACAATCTCACTAAGTGCACTCCTTGGAAACCATATAGGCTTGAGGTAGGATGAAGATTCAGAATATCACAATAAATAGAGTTTGGCATAAACTTTACATTTCACTCCAACTTTGACCAAGAGGTGGTGTGGAGAAGCCCGTGATGGTGCTGGGGCACTGAACGTAGGTGAGTCTTTAAGTGCCTGTGCCACTGCATCCACTCTGGGCCTGTGGCGCCGGGCTGGCTGCCTGCTTCTACCTATGTACTTCTGTCTGAGTACACTGAATGACTTGGATGGAATGGGAGTACCTTTTGATGGATTTAGCTTAAAGTTGTATTTACTGTTATACTTTGCAGGTAAGTGCACAAATACTATTCTTAAAAGTTACAGACTTGAAAGGCTTACATAAAGTCTATGAAAGGAATTTTAAAAATTATGTTTTGGCCTATGTTACCATATAAGAATATTTATTGCAGTTTCTCTAAAAAATGGTTAAGTAGTTTCTTCTTTAACAATGTTTTGCTTATTGGCTTAGCCCATTCTGTGGTTTGAAATTCTATTTATTATAAGATGTTCTTAGTGAACCAAAGTCCAATTTCAAATAGTTTCTACTCCTTGGTTTAACTCTCATATGCCGAAATAATAAAAAATAAGAATATTTTCTTGGGTAGTGTAATTCTCTTCTTATTTCAAGAGATTTATTATATTTCCTTTATAATTTAATTATTGTAGATCGAAGGCCCAGACTTATTTACATCTGTCCTAACATGACATATTTTAAAGACCAACAAGACATGCTGATAACCCAATCTTAATGCCTTTCAACCCAATTTTTATTGATATCATTTTAAAAATGAAAGTAACCTGTTGTGCAGAGCATCATACATTTTTTTAAAGCTCTCTTTTGTGGAAAAAGTTGTCCTTATTCTTTGGACTATTTTCAATTTGGCATCTGTAATCTGAAGAGAATGCTAAAGGGTTTAGGTTTAATCTTCACCTTTTGAATCTTTTCTGGCTATGTACTGAAGTGGAATCTAGTTTCTTAGTAGCTGAATCACTTGCTATGACTGAGTAATCTTTGCATGGACTCGCTTAATAATGTGCTGGAATTTACAGTCTTGGCACACTACCTCAGATCTGTGTGCACAGCTTCTAGGGCTTGAAGCATTTGGTGAAGTTCAGAGATTTCACCCAGGGACTCCAAGACAAAGCTTGAATCTTTGTCTGATATGTCCTATTATAGCACAATTATTATACAGAGAACAGTTTCGTTAAATAATGGGCTAGAAAAATAACTGGATGAAGTTGCATATAGGATGCAGTGATGCTGTGCTTAGTTTTCAGTAGGTTTTCTTTGCTTCAGTTACTGTATATGATCCTTAACTTATGTTTCCACTTGATGAAGACCTTGAAAACCAAACCTTGAGAAAGGATTATGAAAAAACTTTGAAAAAATACCAAGGGCTTGTGGTGAAACAGGAGCAACTCTTACGAGGTATGGGTTCCTAAGCATGACCAGAGCAGCGGTGTGCTTGCTCTAGATGTGTGTGTTCTGTTCCATTGCCATCATACTAGCAAGCTAACTCCAGAATAATGGAAAATTTTATAATTTTAACGTTCTTCAAGATCTGTCCTTAGTATGAGTAATAAAGCTTTAAATTTCACTCTACTATTTTCCTGATGTTAGCCCCTAAATGTATTTTAAGCCAGCGTATGACCTTTTCAGTGAGAATCTGTATCTTTCAAACTCTTATTTGTTTCTGAAAAGTAAACTATTTTATTACTTTCCTAGGATATTGGTGCATAAACTTTCAAAATATTTCTTGATTAATAGCAAATAATTCCTTGTTTCTAAGCTTTATTCAAAGATGTTAAGACTTCAATAGCATGCTTTTGCAGTCATTGATAAAGTGCAAAATCTTAAAATAACTAGTAGGAATGACATGGGTCTTTTAAGTATTCAGTTTCCGGTTTATACTTTATATTTTTAGTGTAGTTAACTTGAGTAATTTAGTACATGGAAATATTTTCTAACTTTCAAAATATTTTTATCCCCTTAAAAGCACTTTTGTGTGTGGTACTGGGGATGGAACCCAGGGGCTTTCTATCTCTGGGATATACTCCTAGACCTGTGTTTTGTATTTATTTGGAAACAGGGTCTCACTAAGTTTCTGAGAGCCTCACTAAGTAGCTGAGGCTGGCTTTGGACCTGAATGATCCTCCTGTTTCAGCCTCCCAAGTATTGGGATTACAAACCTCCGCCACCACGCCAGCACTTTTAACTATACTGAATTAAAAAAAAAAATTGAAGTTGAGTAATTTATCTCAGCCTGTGGAAGAAAATAGCAATTTTAAAAGTTAATTTTAAAATAGTTTAAAATAGCTATTATTTATGCCAGCATATAATCCCCCAAACACCAGATCTCAAAAAACCAATTGTTTCATGTCAGAGTTTCAAAACATTAAGTTGATTTTTATTTATTTATTTATTTATTTGTTTGTTTGTTTGTTTGTTTGTTTGTTGGCGGTACTAGGGATTGAACTCAGGGACATTCTACCTCCGAGCTATACCCCCAGCCTGGTTTTTTATTTTTTATTTTGAAACAGTCTTGCTAAGTTGCAAAGGGCCTCACTAAGTAGCAGAGGCTGGCTGCGAACCTACGATCCTCCTGTCTTAGCCTCCCAAGTACTGGAATTACAAGTACGCGCCACCACACCCTGCTTTTAAGTTGATTTTTTAACAGGTAAAACTTTAAGCTCTGTTCCCAACCAAATATTTTATTTATGCAGTTATTATATGCTTTCTTAGACAGTTTTATTAAGGTATAGTTGATGATAAACATAGTGCTAATGTGTATGGTTTGGTGTTACTTTAGTCCACCTTTGCTAGAGCTTTATGTAGATTGGACCATGTAGTATCTACTCCTTATCTGTCTTCTTTTGGTGAGTGTAAAGATTCATCGATGTCATTGCACTTTTCAGCATTTATTCCTTTTTATTATTTAATACAGAATGGTATTTCTGTGCATTGACTTGATAGTCATGTGGAATGCTTCCTAGTTTGGCCAATTGCAGTACTGCTGTGATCATTCCTCTATACGTCTTTGTGTAAACAGACAACCTTGTTTTCTCTTTGTTCAATGCTAGTGTTAGCATAGCTGGATCCTATGACAGGTGTATGTTTAACGTTTTAAGAAACTCCCTAATGGTTGTTTTTAGTAGCCATATGACGCTATGTTCTTACCATTGGCGTATGAGAGTTCTAGGCATTTTACATTGCCAAGGATTGGTGTGCTCAATCTGATTAATTCTAACTGATCTAAAATATATTCAGTGAGAAAAAATTAAAAATAAATTAAGTATTTGCATCGATGTTTTCGTATAGTTTTTGACTTGAATTTCCTTGCTAATTATGTTGAGCATCTCTTCATGTGCCAATCTGCTGTAACTTTGTTGAAATGCCTTTTCATATTTCTTGCTTACTTTTAATTGGATTGTTTTATATATATATTCTTTATTTATTTTGGTTACAGGCCTTTATCATATGTAATTTAAAAATTTTCTCTCAGTCTATAGCTTATCTTTTTACTCTTCTAACAACATATTTTAGAGCACAATATTTTTAATTTTTAATAACTACAAATGTATTTAGTGTTTTGTGGATTATGGTTTGGGTACTGTATCTAGGAAATCCTTTCTTAAGCAAAGGTTACAATGATTTTCTCTTGTGTTTCATTCTAGAAGTTTTATAGTTGCAGGGTTTGCAGTTAGGTCTGTAATGCATTTTGAGTTAATTTTGTATTTGATATGAGGAATGGATGACAGTTTTTTATTTTTGCATATGAATGTATAGCTATTTAAAAAAAACTATTTGTTTGAAAGACTATCCTTTGTCTACTGAATTGATTTGTGTCTGTGCCCAAATCATGTGTCCATGTATGTACATGCTTCCTTTTGATCATGTGTCCATGTGTGTACACGCTTCCTTTTGATCATGTGTCCATGTGTGTACACGCTTCCTTTTGATCATGTGTCCATGTGCGTACACGCTTCCTTTTGATCATGTGTCCATGTGCGTACACGCTTCCTTTTGATCATGTGTCCATGTGCGTACACGCTTCCTTTTGATCATGTGTCCATGTGCGTACACGCTTCCTTTTGATCATGTGTCCATGTGCGTACACGCTTCCTTTTGATCATGTGTCCATGTGCGTACACGCTTCCTTTTGATCATGTGTCCATGTGCGTACACGCTTCCTTTTGATCATGTGTCCATGTGCGTACACGCTTCCTTTTGATCATGTGTCCATGTGCGTACACGCTTCCTTTTGATCATGTGTCCATGTGCGTACACGCTTCCTTTTGATCATGTGTCCATGTGCGTACACGCTTCCTTTTGATCATGTGTCCATGTGCGTACACGCTTCCTTTTGATCATGTGTCCATGTGCGTACGCGCTTCCTTTTGATCATGTGTCCATGTGCGTACGCGCTTCCTTTTGATCATGTGTCCATGTGCGTACGCGCTTCCTTTTGATCATGTGTCCATGTGCGTACGCGCTTCCTTTTGATCATGTGTCCATGTGCGTACGCGCTTCCTTTTGATCATGTGTCCATGTGCGTACGCGCTTCCTTTTGATCATGTGTCCATGTGCGTACGCGCTTCCTTTTGATCATGTGTCCATGTGCGTACGCGCTTCCTTTTGATCATGTGTCCATGTGCGTACGCGCTTCCTTTTGATCATGTGTCCATGTGCGTACACGCTTCCTTTTGATCATGTGTCCATGTGCGTACACGCTTCCTTTTGATCATGTGTCCATGTGCGTACACGCTTCCTTTTGATCATGTGTCCATGTGCGTACACGCTTCCTTTTGATCATGTGTCCATGTGCGTACACGCTTCCTTTTGATCATGTGTCCATGTGCGTACACGCTTCCTTTTGATCATGTGTCCATGTGCGTACACGCTTCCTTTTGATCATGTGTCCATGTGCGTACACGCTTCCTTTTGATCATGTGTCCATGTGCGTACACGCTTCCTTTTGATCATGTGTCCATGTGCGTACACGCTTCCTTTTGATCATGTGTCCATGTGCGTACACGCTTCCTTTTGATCATGTGTCCATGTGCGTACACGCTTCCTTTTGATCATGTGTCCATGTGCGTACACGCTTCCTTTTGATCATGTGTCCATGTGCGTACACGCTTCCTTTTGATCATGTGTCCATGTGCGTACACGCTTCCTTTTGATCATGTGTCCATGTGTGTACACGCTTCCTTTTGCACGCCGTCCTATTCTCTCCATCGCTTCTGTTCATTGCCAGTAGCATAGTGTTTTATTATAATAAACTTTCACAGGTTATCTTAATATTAATTTTTCTACTCTAGAATAGTTTTTACTCTTTTGTTTCTGTATGAATTTTAGAATCAACTTGTCAGAGAAACTGACAGGTTTTTTATTAAAATTGCATTAAATTTATAGATCAATTGGGGGGAATTACTTTTTATAATATTTAATCTTGTGATTCTCCCAAAAGATGTACTTCTTTATTTACTTAGGTCTTTTGATTTCTGATGGTAATGCCATACTGTCAGTCTACAGATCTCATCCCTTGTCAGACTTAGCCCCAAGCATTCCATATTTCTTGTATTATAAGCATTCTTTTTAAGTAACTTGAATTTCTGATTGCAGTTTAGTAATATGTAAAATGCTATTCGTTTCATCTAGTATGGTTTCGTTGATTTTCTTCTCATGTTTTTCTATTTTAATGATTTCTCTTTTGACCTTTACTATTTCCTTTGACTTAGAGTTTAATTTGCTTCTTGTTTTAAGGCAGAAGCAGAGGTCTTTCACTAAGACGTCTCATCTGTAACACAGATATTCTGTGCTCTGAGTCTAAGCACCACTTTGACATCCCACGGGTTTTGATGTCTTCTTTTGGTTTGCATTCAATTCAGAGTTCTTTCCAGTTTTCCTTTTTATTTTTAATTTTTTGCCCATAGGCTATTTAAAAGGGAGTTACTTCACTTCCAATGAATTGAGTTTTTTCCAGAGGTCTTTGTGATACTGATATTTAACTTAATTCCGTTGTCATTCTAGAAAATGCTTTCTGTGGCTTGAATTCTTCTGAATTTATGCAGACTTCTTTAGTGGTCTGGAATATGGTCTCACCTAGTGAAATTGCAAATGATTGCACATTTTCTTCTGTTGAGTGGGATTTTCCATAAATGTCAGTGAGAGAAAGTTTACTGATAGTCATGTTCAAGCTTCTGTATTATATCCTAATGTTTTTTCTGTACTTTTGTATCATTGAGAAACTAATACTGAATTAACATTATAATTATAGATCTATCCAATTTTATCATTATTTTATTAGTTTTTTTTTTTTTGGTTTGTTTTTGGTTTTGTTTTGCGGTACTGGAGATGGAACCCAAGGGGCATTCTCCAAGCTACACCCCCAGCACTATTTTTTATTCCTTTTTTTTTTTTTTCTTTTTTGTGGTACTGGGGATGGAACCCAGGGGCCTTCTACCTCCAGTCTACACTCCCAGAGATAGTTTGGAAACAGGAGCTCTTAAGCCAGCTAAGGCTGACTTCAAACCTGCACGATCCTCCTGTCTCAGCCTCCCAAGTGCTGGGATTACAAGCATGTGCCACCATGCTTGGCTGTTTTTTTATTCTTTATTTTGAAACAGGGTCTCACTGAGTTGCAAAAGGCCTCACTAAGTAGCTGAGGCTGTCCACAAACCATGATCCTCCTGTCTCAGCCTCCCAAATGCTGGGATCACAAGTGTGCACCCCCACGCCCAGCATTTTATCAGTTTTTGCTCCATAGATTTTGAATCTTTGTTCTTGGGAACATAGAGACATAGAATTATAATGCACTTCATGAGTTATCTTAATTATCTTTATGAAGTGTTCTTCATCGTTCTTGGTAATATCTGGGGTCTGAACCTCCACTTTTCTTGTTTTACTAGAGCTCCCTGGCATTATTTTGGCTAGCATCAGTATAGAAATGAGTGGTCCATCAAATCACTTAAACTTGTCCTTATATTAAGAGTGTTTCTCACAAACAGCATGGAGTTGAGTCTTGAGCTGTGTGTGTACACGTCTGCGTGTGCATGCGTGTGGCTTTCCCATTCCTTTCCCCTACATTGTCTATTTTCTTTTGGATTAAAGAGTTTGTAAAATTTCATTTTATCTCTGTGATGGATCAGCTATAATTCTGTTTGTTTGTCTGTTTGTTTGTCCTCCGTCGTGCAGCATGTGTTGGTTATTTCTAGTGTTTTTAATAGACATTGTTGCATTATAGTCTTACATCATAATGTAGCTCCTAGTGATAGTGACATATGTAGACACTTGTTTTATTGGTTGCTTTAAGGTTTATATTATATGCTTTTAATCACAATGTCTATCTTGAAGTAGGCATTTTTAACTCATACATATCAAGTCAATAAATATCTTTTTATGAACCAATTACTAACCAGTTAAATTTTTCAAAACGATGTATTGCCTCCGTTGTCTTGAGGGCTGATTAGGTATGCCAGTCAGTTACCTGCCGTCTCCTTTGCTTTCCTAGTTGCTCTCTATTTGCTTCTGAACCTTGCTGAGGACACGCGAACAGAGCTGAAGATGCGGAACAAGAACATCGTGCACATGCTGGTGAAGGCTCTTGACCGGGACAACTTTGAGCTGCTCATTCTAGTCGTGTCATTCTTAAAGAAACTCAGCATTTTTATGGAGAATAAAAATGATATGGTAACTTACAAAACTCCTTTTTTAAAAATAGTATGTTTAGTCACTTTTGAGCTAGAATATTTTGATTAAGCATTTTATTTCCCTACTAAGGTAATTCTGAAGTTCTGAATGAAGGTTTTACAATAGCAATAACTCACTGAAATGGCTTATTAAGAAATATGCTTCAGCCGGGCGTGGTGGCCACGCTTGTAAGGCAGAGACAGGAGGATCGCACAGGTTCGAAGCCAGCCTTGCTGGCTTACGAGACCCTGTTTCCAAATAAAAATATAAAATGGGTCTGGGAGTGAGCCCGGAGGTAGTAGGGTTTCCAGGAACCCCAGTACCACCAAAAAAAAAAAAAAAAAGAAAAGAAATATGCTCCAGCCAGGCATGGTGGTGCACACTTGTAATCCCAGCGTTTGGGAGGCTGAGATAGGAGGATTTGGATTTACAGCCAGTCTTAGCTATTTAATGAAGTCCTCTGCAACTCAGTGAGACCCTGTCTCAAAATACAGTATAAAAAAATAGGGCTGGAGGTGTAGCTTGGAGGTAGAATACGCCTGAGTTCCATCCCCAGTACTGCAAAAAAAACCCTCAAAATTATTATGAAATTATTTTCTAGTGAGATCACAGAGTTGGAAGATAAAATATAAGTCATCTCATCAAACATTTTTATTGGGGAGGAAAATCTAAGGTTCAGAGTAGTTATTTATCCAAAGTTATGAGAAGTATTTGATAATAAGATTTTCACTACAGATGGCATGCATTTCATTTTTATTATGAAAAAATACATTCTATTTGGACATCAGGATTATTAGAATTTGACTTGACAATATAATAATTTACTGAATCTAGTCTTCTGATTTTGCAGATGAAGTATCAGGAAATCAGAGACATTAAATATATTACTTAAGGAAAAATTCTCTAGACACTCAGCTTCATCCCCTTTCTTTGTATGTTGAGCAAAAATTTAAGGCTTTATTTCTTTGTTTCTTTAAAGATATCTTAAATAAGATTAAAAATAGGCAATTTTTAAATGTTGGCTCACTGAAATGCTGAAAAATGTAGTTAACGCCAGAAATCAACTTGCTGGATTGTTGTTGGACTGTCACTATATGAAGTATACTACAAAATATTGTAAGTTCCGCGTTTTAGAAATACAGCTAGAGGGCACTGCATGTTGAGGCAAGCACTGACTTCAGCTCAAGGTTAAGTGTTTATCACCCAACACCTGACTGTGTGCGACTCTGTGCCACCTGATGAAGTCATGGCCCAAGCTTCACACTCCAAAGTGCAATGGAGACACTAATGACAAACTCCCCAGGTTACTTTATTTGTAACTTTTTCTATAACACATCGTATATACATACACTATTGCTTTTTCAAAGAAAAATATTACCTATTTAGGAAAAGCTGAAGTCTGTGAGAATTTTATTTTTTAAGAAAGTGGGAGAGCCAGGCATGGTGGCGCACGCTTGTAATTCTAGTGCCTGGGGGGCTGAGACAGGAGGGTCGCACAGGTTCCAAGCCAGCCTCAGCTACTTAGTGAGGCTCTCAGCAACTTAGGGAGACCCTGTTTCCAAATAAAGTATAAAATAGGTCTGGGACTATAGCCCAGAGGTAGAAAGCCCCTGGGTTCCACCCCTAGTACCCCCCCCCCAAAAAAAGTGGGAGGATGGGTGATCTATTTGTGAGGTTGTATTATTTATTTAATTTTTATTACTCTTTATGTGAACTAATACATATCTTGCTTTGTAGAAATGTGTTTCCGTTTAGTTTACTTAAATCTTTTAATTAGTGTCTTAAATGGGATCATTCTATTTCTTAGTGTTGATGTGGTTATGAGCATCAGTTGGCTGTATCCGTGTGGCCCTGTTCTAAACTCCATCTTCTGTTCTACTAATGTGTCTTCTGTCACTGATGCGTCTTTCTCTTGATTACTGGAGGTTTATTCTTGAAGTCATTACAAAGCCTTCGGTGTTGTTCTTTTTCAGAATTACGGTGGCTATTCTGTATTCTTTTCCTACCCATTACATTTTAGAACAGGCTTTGCTTTGGTTTTGGAAGTCTTTGGTAAATGGTTTTTACTCTAATGAGGAGCTCTAGAGAATAACTACAGTGAGACCGTGCAGTATGTATAGAAGTCTAACGGAAAAGGCACATGTTTGTCAGTTTAGCAGTTTCTTAAAAAATTGTGTTCATTCCTTGGCATGATGGGAAAGGATTAAGCAAGGCGAGGGCTCAGTTATCAATGTAATCTTTATGAGGCCAATGAAAGGTCACAGTAACTATGAAAGGGACAGTGTAAATACATGTCTTAGATCGTCAGTAAAAGAAAAACTAAAACTAGTCTATTTATAAATCTTTTGTTAGGATCCCAAAATATGAACTTAGGTAGGATTTCTCTCTTTTTTTAGACTTTTTTGCAGCAAAAAGACATGAGATGGGTTTTACAAAGTTTGATTACTACCTTCAAAAATCTGAATTTAGAGCTTTCATTACCAAGTGAACAATTGCTAATGCCCTCTGTAACTTCTCACTGTAACACAAGGTCTCTCCATGCAGTTGTATAATACATAGTAGGGGTCAGCAGACATTTTTAAATGGCCGGATGATCACTAGCTTAGGCTTTGTGCGTGATATGACCTCTGTCCTGGCTACTCGGCTCCACTCTACAGTGTGAGGGGAGCCGTGGGCAGTCTGTAAATTAATGAAGATGACTTTTTCAATACAGCTTTCTTGTGGGAGTGGAAATATGAATTTCATGTAATTTTCATGTGTCATGAAATAATCTTTGATTTCTTTTTTAACGATTTAAACATGTAACAGGCTGGGGGCATGTAGCTCAAGGATAAAGAGCAAAGAAGGGGCCTGAGACTTCTGTTCTGAAGCCAGGCCAGCTGGCCTTGGCTGGTGTCAAGGAACTTGGACTTCAGAAGTGTCCCATGCCCAAGTCCAGCCATGTCACCCCTTGGGCTTAAAATCATCAGGCGCACTCTGTCACTTTTAGAATGATAAACTCCTTAGCAGAGCATTAGCAGCCTCTCTGATCTACGTTCTCTTTATATTTCCCGTTCCCCAGCATGTACTCTATACTGCGTTCACACCAAAGGATTTCCAGTTCCTCAAACCAGCTCTCATTTCTAAATGCCTGTCCACTGGCTTTTTCTTCAGCCTGTATTTCTCTTGCCCCTCTTGACCAGAGAACAAATACTTGCTTATTTTTAAGATGCCTTTTGTAGTTCCAAGCCATCTTTTTTTCTAGGTAGGTTAGTAGCTCCTTTGTACAATGAATTTTTCTCACATTGTACTTTGGTTATTTGTTCTAGTTGCCCAGTACTTCTAGACTGAGGAACCCTTGGCAGCCAGGATGAGCTCTTGTTTGAGCTGGCAGAGGGCCCAGGGCACAGCAGGCGGAGTGTCCTGAGGACCCACTGTCATTTCCCTTGCAGTTAATGCGGTCAGATGAGGGGAGGAAGGGATAGCGTGGGAGCGTATATTCTCTCCTCAGAAGCGGGATTCCATGAAAGTTCATAGCTTGAAATGGGAACACATAAAATAGATAGATATTGGAGTAAAGACAAAGAAAATAATTATTTTTAATACTTTTGTCTTATTTTGTGATATAACCTCACTGTATTTTATTATTTTATATTCATAGGTGGAAATGGATATTGTTGAAAAACTGGTAAAAATGATACCTTGTGAGCATGAGGATCTGCTGAATATCACCCTCCGGCTTTTACTAAACCTGTCCTTTGACACAGGCTTGAGGAATAAGATGGTACAAGTTGGACTGCTTCCAAAGCTCACCGCACTCCTCGGTATGCTATGTAACTCCCTGGAAGACCATTCTCTTTGTAGGTCAAGATAGTCATCCAACCTTTGCTTCTCTTCCAAGGCCCTTGGTAAGGTTGTACTTCCTGTCCATTTAAATTTACACGTGGCATCAGACCTGGTGGCACATGCCTGTGATTCCAGTACTTGAGAGGCTGAGGCAGAAGGATTACAGGTGCAACTTAACAATATCCTCAGCAACTTATTGAAAAGTTGTTTCAAAATAAAAACTTAAAAAGAGAGTTTGGAGTGTAGCTCAAAGTAGAATGCCCCTGGGTTCAGTCACCAGTACCAAAATAAATAATTAATAAATAAATAACAAGGGCAAGAGACGTAGCACAGAGGTTTAATTCCCCTTGCATTCATTGATCAGTAAAACACACACACACACACACAAACGAAAGAAAGAGAAGGAAGGAAAAGGAGAAAGGAAATGTATCTGGAAGTGGCTCTTTTTTATATCAGGGTTATGAAGAGGGCTGTCATTTTGTGCAGAGTACCCTCTGTGTCAGGTTGCTTTAACAGAGCGCCGTGGGCTGGGCGGCTCATAGAAGCAGGCCTGTTTCTTACCATCTGGAGACTGGGAAGGCCAAAGAGCAGGCAGCAGAACACCTGGCTTGGCAACTGCCCGCTTCCTGGCTCCTGGAAAACTGTTTTGCTGTGTTCTCACGTAGCAGAAGGGGCAAGGGAGCTTTCTGGTGTCCCTTTGTTCTTTTTAATTGATAGTAAATATCGTACATATTTATGGTAATGTTCCTTGCGTGTATACAGTGTGTAATGTTCAAATCAGAGCAATCATATCTATCCCACCCACAGTTATTACTCTATCGTCAACTCTGAAGAGATGAACTCTTTTGAGTCGCACACGTGAGTGAGATCTTGTAGGACTTTTCTTTCTGAACCTGGCTTATTTCACTTAAGAATCTCCAGTTCCATCCACGTACCCACAAATGGCAGGATTTTGATCTTTTCTCTTGCTGAATAAAATTCTCTTGTGTGGACATAACGTGTTTTCTTTATCCATTATCACTTGATGGACACTCGGCGGTATCCATGTCTTAGCTATTGCAGATAGTGCTATAATAAATATGGGAATGCACAGGGCATGTCAACACACTGACTTTTTCCTGTGAATATATACCCAGTAGTGGCTTGCTGTATTATAGAGTTTTCATGTTTTGAAATACTTCTGTACTGTTTTCTATAAAGGCTGTACTAATTTACTATTGGTACCAAAAGTGTGTAAGCACTCTCTTGTCTCCACACTCTTGCCAGCACTTGTTCTGTGCCCTTTTGATACAACCACCATTCTGATTGGAATGAGATGCTATCTTATTATGGTTTCTCTTACACTCACCTGGTGACTAGTGACGCTGAGTAGTCTTACTATATTTGTCTTTGTGCATCTCTGTTTTGGAGAAATAGCTATTTAGGTCTGTTGCCCACTTCTAAATTGAGTCATTTGGGGTTTTGCTATTGAGATTTTATTTTTAATTCCTTAAAAGAATGTGCTTGATGATAGCGCCTTACCAGATGCACAGTTCGTTAAGCACTCCTCCGTGCCATAGATTGTCTCTTCTTGGCCGTGCAGCAGCTCTTTCGTTTGACTTAATCCCACTTGCCTCTCTTTTTGCTTTGTTCCCTGTGTCTTATCCAGAATGCCCTTTTCCATTCCAGTGTCCTGCAGCACTTCCCCGGTGGCCTCTAGGTTAAGGTCACAGGTCTTACCCTGGCCGCTCGTCCATTTTGAGTTGCCTCTTTAATGTGAGAGGCAGCATCCAGGTTCATTCTTCTGTAGGTTGCGCCACTGATTGAAGGGACTGTCCATTCCCAGTGTGTGTTCTTAGAACTGTACTGAAAATCAGTGTGCTGCAGATACGTGGGCTTACTTCTAGGCCCGGCTCTGTTCCATCGGTCTGTGTGTCTGCTTGTCTCTGTGCCAAGCTGTTTGCATCACTACGGTTTTGTGGGGTATTTTGAGGTCGGTCGTCTCATGCTTCCTGGTTTTTTGGTTTTTTTTTTTCTGTTAAGAATCATTTTGACTGACCAGTTTTCGTGGTTCTACATGTGATACCACATACCTGTTCACACATATTCTATAGTTTTCAGTGTCTACTAACTAACTCACTTTAAATTCGCAAAGATGTCTATATTAATTCTTATAGAAGAGGTCTGGTGGAGATGTATTCCCTCAGCTTTTGTTCGTTGGGTAGTATTTTTCCTCCATCATTTCTTTCTTTTTTATTGCTATTTAATAATTCCTTTAAAAAATTTGTATTGGTGCATTGTAGTCATACATCTTAATGGGGTACAAGATGGTGGAGACATACATGCACACATCACCCTGTTAGCCCTCACCCAGTTCCTGCCCCATTCCCTCCCTCCCGCCTCCTCATGTTTTAGATAATTTCCCTCTTCCCTTCTCCCAACCCCTCAGTTAGATGGCCTTATTTACTCATCTGTAGACTCTCCTTCTTTGTCTAGAGTTCCTCCTATGACCCACTTTCTCCCTAGCTTCTGTGCCTCAGGGAGAGCATCTGATTTTTTTATTTTTTGTGACTGACTAATCTCACTTAGCATAATGTCCTCCAGTTCCATCCATTTCCCTGAGCCCGTTGTCACTGCTGTGAGCGCTCCACTAGGTGGCAGCGTTCATCCAGGCCTGCCCTGAGTCCCCCTTGGTGAGCTTCAGGCTTCTGCCCAGGGCAACCCTACGCCGAAATGTGTCCCGGATTTGAAGTTGGTGAGTTCAGGATGGCCTGGGAGTGTGCAGAGAGGATAGTTCAACCCGCAAGCCTCTGCCGGGGCCTGGGTGAGCCCATCTTCATTTATGCCCGCTGGCCTCTGCGGAGGCCAGGAGGACTCTGCCTGGCCCTGGGGTCCCCATGGAGGGACCGGCGAGGGCCTAAGCACCACTCGCCTGCCCGTCCTCTTCCTCCAGGCATGACTGTGTCCTGCTGCCTGAGTGTGGAGACGAGGTGGAGAGAGAGGCTCGTGCCATGCCCACAGGACGGGGCTGCCCAGGCGCCGGCAGCCTGCTGAGAGCAGTGCAGCGCTGAGTCAGGACGTGGGCCCAGGCCCACACGGCTGTGGTCTGTATGCTGCGTGGTACCTGTGCCTGAGCCCTCGGCACCCCGTCACGGTACGGCTGGATCCAGTTCCCTTCCCTGGGGCCTTGCTCTTTACGTGGTACAGGACCAGTCCCGAGGCTCTGTCCGCCGGCACTGCCCAGGCAGTTGTTGGGACCCCTGGTGTTGAATTCACGAGCTTGGAACCGAGTCCCAAGGCGGAGTCCTGTGCTTACATCCCTATTGGGTGCCCAGCAAATGGAGCCTTCCCGTGCTGTGCTGTGCTGTGCTGTGCAAGACTGGCCACCAGGCCAGCAGTCTAGACGCTGCACCCCGGGCCAGCGCTGGCCCGAGGCAAGGGCCATGGGGCTTGGCCCAGTCGGGTTCACTGTGGCGGGCCTGCCTCAGTTCCCACAGCCAACGCCTGGACTTGCCCCCCTCAGGCAGGAGGTGTCCTCCATGCTGTGTGGCTGCACCAGGAGGCTGTGGTCCAGCGGCTCCAGCCTGCCTGCCTGCCTTGGGCGTCTTTTCTTACCCTTTCCACGTGGCCGCCGCAGCGCTTGGGGAGGCAGCTCTGTGACTGAATAGCTGCTCAAATCGGTGCTTCTGTGGGGAGGCCGCCGGGGTCTCGCAGCCTCCACCCGGCTCTGCTCTGGGGCTGTCCTCCCCCAATCCCATTCCCACGCACATCACGTCCAGCAGTAAGTCTCAGTGTCTGAACTGGGGGAATAGAAGGTCTTTTAAGATTACTTATTTTACAAAATGGTTTTTAAATTAATTTCCTGAACAGAGTTTAACATTCTGTTGAGAAACAGTGTATTATAGTGATTAAAGCCTTGTGTTTTGGAACTAGAGAGACTGTGTTAAGTGCTATATATGTGGATATTATTTTTATTCAAGTGTTTTGCAACTTGGAAGATAATTTATGATTCAAAACTATAAATATTATACTGTGCTCAAGGATTTTTTTCTTGCTAAATGGCCTCAGAACACTCCGTATTTTAAATTTTTATGCAGTTTTTCTGCTTCCCACACGCCACCCCGCCCCTTCCTGGCTGTCACTTCTCATTTTTTTACACCAGCAACCCTTGGTAGCAACAGTTTCTCTTTTCTGCAGTGATCTATTTCTAATCTCTTGTGGTCTCAGAGACCAACAACTGAACTTACTTGAATTGTATATTTTTAAAAAATGAATTCCAAATGAATGCCCTTAGGGTTCTCTTCCTTGTAATGTTCTTGAATTTTCTTAATAGAACTTGTAATATTTCTTTTTACTGTGAAGAAATCTATTTTGCTGGTTGTCACTCTTTGCTGTGTTCAAAGAAATTGTATTTAGTGTATAATTGATTTTCCAGTATAATACTGGTTAATGTGCATGTTACATGTGTAGAAAATTAAATCAACAAACAATAAATGAAACTTCTTCATTGAATATTTCAGTAATACATTTAATATGTCTGATGTTTGGCCATTATACTTATACAAAAGGCATAGTACATTTCTCTAGAGCAATGACTATTAAACATTTTAATCCCAATCCATAGTAAGAAATAATTTACATTGCAGCCCAACATTTACATGTATATGATATATATGTATTTATATATGTGTATAGCATTATACATTATATATTGTTTATGATATATTTATGATATTATATATATATATTTTGTTGTTGTTGTTGTTGTTTAGCCAGGCATGCATGGTGGCACATGCCTCTAATCCCAGTTTCTGGAAGACAGACGTGAGGGTTGCAAGTGTGAGACCAGTTTCAGCAACTTAATGACACCCTAAGCAACGAGACCCTGTCCCAGAAATAAAATAAGGCCGGGGTGTAGTTGATGGGTAGAACGCTCCTGCGGTCAGTCACCAGCGCCACACACACAAAGAGTAATTAAGCAAAGTTGTTGACAAAACAGCACTCCGCTGTTCTCTGTGCAGAGCGTGCCTTGTCTGCTCTTTCCCTTTTCGTGCTGAGTACGTCCTCATTAATTTTATGTCCTCGGATGGGTTCCGTGTCCAGCTACACAGCTTAGAACTAGAGGAAGTGATCAGACTTCTTTGCTTTCAAACCTTCAGAAATATTCTTCTTGGGACTTTAAGTTTTATTTTATTTTTTAATTGATGTTTAATGTGCTGGACAGTACATAATGTATTTTAGGGTTTTTTAATTTCTTGGCAAATGCCTAGAGTGAATCCATGAAATTGATAGTAAGAAAAACAGAAAAAATTCTCTATAAATAAAATACTTAAAACATTTGGAGTATATTTTCTGTTTTTTTCTTGACTGCAGTTATGGGGAAAGAATTAAAGAGCACGAGTGACCAGTTTGCTTTTTCAAGTTGACATAGGACTGTGGTTTAAAGAATTACCTCTTCTGTACCTAGAAATTACTTATTTTTAAGAGATGCAAAAATGTGAAAGAACTTTTTAATGTGTTGGGGTTTTTTGCTGCTTCAACTAGAAATGCTGTCGGTTTTAAGCACTTTTTAAAATTATTATTTGGGCACCTTATAATTGAAGACTTTTTATAGTCAATAGTAGATGATTTTAACTAGAGTGCAATGAATTGTGAATCTTGGGGCTCTAATAAATTCGTGCAATATGACGTTTATCCCCTTTGGTTCCCTGATCAAATTGATATTAATTTTTGAATATTATTTTTTAAATTTGCATGGAGAATAAACTGAAAATATATATAATTTTAAATGTTTGATAATTTGAGTAATTATTAACGGCAGAGAATTGTGCTGCAGCTCATCATTTTATAAGGAATTGATAGAAAAATTTAAATAATGATTTCTAATATTCCCTATCTTCATTTTTCCTGAAATTGTTCAGTTTAGGTATTAGTTTTTATCTTTTCCTAAGCATAAAGAAGGCATTATTTCTTGAGTGGATTTGTATTTTTAATTGGTTCAAAGAAATTTTATA
This sequence comes from Muscardinus avellanarius, assembly GCF_963383645.1. Classification (NCBI taxonomy): domain Eukaryota; kingdom Metazoa; phylum Chordata; class Mammalia; order Rodentia; family Gliridae; genus Muscardinus; species Muscardinus avellanarius. Next base: position 114,699,106 of record NC_137793.1, read on the forward strand.
TTTAAATATTCCTTTATTTCTCTTTTCTTAACTATTGCTAAGTTATCTTAGCAATATTATCTTATCAATTATTATCTTACTTTTGGATATGTTATTTTCCTGGAATTTCATAAGGCTCCTGAGTTTATCTTGTTCAATATCAGTTATAAATCTTTGCAGTTTTATTAGCCCTGTCTTCTGACATATTGTTTCTCTGTGTGATAACTTTATGTTACCATCTGGGAGATGTATCATAGGCAGTGCTTTCAGCAAATGTGATTATATTCAGACCGAGTAAAGTCAGACTTAGAAAACTTGGCTTTACTTATCTAAATTTTAAACATGGTCTATTCGGGTTTCTTATGGTATTGAGTTAACTCTTCTAAAGTGTTTAAAGTTTTGGGGGCTCATCTAAAAATGTGATTATCAAAAAGATTCCCTTGTCAAAAATCCTTAAGCCGTTTGACTTTTATGTGTCTCAAGAACGCTTCCTTATGCCACGCTCTACTAGGCTGGGAGAGGGCAAGGAAACCCCCCGTCGTAGCATAGCGTGCTTCTCTACATTGTGACTGATAGGACTGCGAGTGTTTCAGATGTAACTTGAAAAGCCAGATCTCCTTAGACTTTTGTCTGATGCCCAGGCAAGTGTTTTGTGTCACCTCTCGGTGCTCTGGCTCGGGTGCTTCGCGCGGTAAAGATGGCTGGGCATTTAGATGCTCTTCTGAAGGGCCTGGCTCTTCAGGACTCAGGTCAAGGCAGAGGCAGTGTTTGACCGAGGGCGTACTCGGTGGTAAGGCCTTCAGAATGGTGACGGACCCTCCCTGCCTCCCTCGGGTGATCTGTTTACACTGGCTTTTATAAAAATCTTGTGAGTGATCTTGGCGTACATTTTAGACTGAATAATGTTCTGAGTTCACATCAACTTTATGATCTCTGCACCGCCCACCTACCACCACCACTACCACCCAGGCACTGGTCCATGACAATAAGGAAAATAAGGAGTTGAATCTGTTCATCCTCTTTTCTATTCCAGTGCCTCGGGCCGTGCCAGGTGCCTTGTGGGTTCTCTGTTTTGGTGGTGGTTGGAAGGGTGGATTTAGGAAGGAGACAGACAGCTGAAGAGCCAGCCCGGAGCACCCCTCCACCCTTTTTTAGCTGAGTGACACTGGACAGATCCTTGATCTCTACTGAGCCCTATATTCAGAAAATAAGAGAATAAAATAGGGCCTTTCTATAAGATTATCAGGATGAGAATCAGGTGAAGGAATTAATACATATATATGTTGTAACTAGAAACCCCCACAAATGTTAGTCACAATAACTTGGGAGAACAGGAGGGAAAGACCAGGGGAAGGGGGGACTGGTGGTTACAGAATGAGGACCAGGGACACAGAATAGTTTGTCACAGTTCTGAGTATTTCCAGCCTGGGTATAGAGGGTTGTTTTAAGCATTGAAATAGCACCTTAATTTCACTTGTGCAGCTTCCTTGAGTGAATTTTGCAGTTTGGGACAGAACTCTGCTACTGAAGTGGCATCAGCGTGGCCAGCCGACCAAGGCTTCGCCTAAAGCTGCCCCTGGTTACCGGTCTGTAATGAGCAGGTGCAGAAACACAGCATTTAGACACCTAGAGATGTTTCGCCAAATGAGATCAAGTCTCCTGAATTAAGTGGTCACAATTTGGGACCTTTATTTTGTACATCCTTTGCTTAATTTCATTTTTACTTACTTTACTAAAATATTGGCACTTAAAAATTGGGAGGGGAAAAAAACCCTGGCCTCCACCACAAGTATTGAGAAGCATTGTCCACGTAGGTAAAAGGAGAGGCTTAACCCTAGCCAGCTGTCTTAAAGGATTGAAGAGCCCATGTTGAATCCAGTATCATAAACTACACTTCCTTAAAATAGCCCCTTAGCTCATTTATAAGCAGAGATGAATGTTTTCTTATAAATCCAGGAGTCAGTATTGTTACAATAATACACTAATTACTAAGTACTTAAATGTTGATTCCAGCCGGGCGTGGTGGCGCAGGCTGTAATCCCTGCACTTGGGCAGCAGAGACAGGAGGATCACGTAGGTTCGAAGCCAGCCGCGCTGGCTTAAGAGACCCTGTTTCAAAAAAAAAAAAAAGTATAAAACTAGGTCTGGGAGTGTAGCCCGGACGTAGAAGGGCTAACAGGAACCCCAGTACCACCAAAAAAAAAAAAAAAAATCTTGATTCCAAGTCCCATTTATATAAACTTTGATTTTTCTAAGTTTAAGCGTTCTAATTTGCATGGCTGGTTTGTAGTATAGAAAATAACATTGTTAAAAAAAAAATGTGATTCCTAGATTCAGTAGCCTGTTTCACAGTTTCGTACGAATCATTTCAAAAGGGTATGCATTTTTTGTAGTAGTTATGTTAATGCATATTGTCTTTGTTGGAAGACAAATTAGAGTTTCTAAGATGTTCCAAAATGATGCAAATGTGTCTCTATTTTGTGAGTAGACCCAGAATTGGTTTTGAGAGCAAGAGTGTCACCTGATTTATTTCTGTCTAGATTACATTCAGGTAGTCTTTGCTTCAGAGCATTTTACAGGGCTGTAGACTGATTTCATCAGCATGTAGGGAATCAGTCCAGGTCAGGAGTTAAGTGATAAATGTTGAATTTTTTTTCCGGTTTAGACAAGTCTGATTTCCTTTATTGTTAGAGATTACCAGTACAGATACTGTTGGGCTCTAAACTTTGATCACATAGAAATTAAGGGTTATTTCCTGTGACCATTCTGTCATTCTTCCTTAAAAGAAAGTTAACAAAGTTGAATTCTGAACACCTTTGGAACTTTCTACCAAAAGTGGTAGGTTCACTTTTTCATTTTATGCTAATAAAACCTAATTTTTAATTCTCCAACAGCATCATAAAATGAAGATATAAAACTCATCTTTACTTCCTGAAAGAGCAATATTTTGCAAAAAGTATTTTCAGATTTAGTTATTAAAAACTGGAATGGTCAGAGTAATGTTTTCCAAGTAGAAGGTGTTTTCCATCTTAAAAGAAAAAACCAAAGTTACTTTTATGATGGCTTCTTTAAGGAACTCTAAAGTTGATTTTTAAAGAATAACTTGTTTAGGCCTGGTTATTACCAAACTGTTATGGAATTTCACACATCTGTTTCAGAACGCAGCTCCTCATAGACTACTGCGCTGTTTCTCAGTTTTAATAGGCCTCATTTATCCTATAAATAAACCTACATTTTCTTACCTGATCAAGTGGGCAAACAATAGGGTCAGATGTGGCAAACACTTTAACAGAAAGCACATGTTCCGCAGCCAGGGTGAGGCCGAGTCCTGTCAGCATTGCTTGAAGTTATTCGTGGTAGTAAAATTTATGCTTCCTCCTGGTTTCCCAATTAAATCAAGAAGCCTTTTTTCTTAAGATTCTTCTGTCACCAGCTGGTTCCAGTAGTGTGTGTGTGAATAGTGCCTGGGGTGTCTCCATTTGTGGATGGTAAGATTTAGTCAGCGCACGCTGAGCCAGCGGTGTGGGCCTCCAAGCCAGAAAACAGTCACTGTTAGGGGTTTATTTGGGTCCTTATCATTTGTACCACAAGTGCTTTCACTACAAATAGGTTGTAACATTGCTGAATATTATAAAGAATTCTATGAAGAAGGTAATAAAATACTGAAGACATGTTAAAAATAAGCTATGTAGCTCTATGAGCAGTTGAAAACTAAGCTCCATAGCTAAATATACAATGAAAAGTTTTATACAATGAAAAGAATGAAAATCCATCAGGAGTGTTGGCCATTAGAGCGCTCATTTAATGAATGGTATTGTTGTATAGAACTGTTTGGCTTAGTGAGAAATTTATAGTTTATTTCTCATTGTGTTAAATAATTGGGCACAAAAATCATCACAAAACTATTTGTTATATATTTACTTAACATTGTGATGTATAGATGCTTTCTTCTTTTCCTATTTAACTCTTGGTTAAAAAAAAATGTTGGTTTTTGTCTATTTGTCCCAAATCTTTGTGAGATTTGCCATTGACACTTTTTAATAAAACAGAAGACCATCTAGTCTTAAAAATTGAATTGTCCAAATTCCAGTTTAAACTAAAGCTACCTAAGTGTAAAGAGTATGCATCTTCATTTCTGCTCTTTTCCATTACATGGAAACATGTATCAAAGAACACATAACATTTGGCATATTTTAGTGTATTTTAACATAGACAATATTTTTATCAATAATTATTTCAGTTATCTGTTTTTATTGTTGCTGTTGTTTTGGTACTGGGAATGGAACCCAGGGGCTTTCTACCTCAGAGCTATATCCGCAGCTCTTATTTTATTTTTTGTTTGGAAACAGAGTCTCACCTAGGTTGCTTAAAGTCTTACTATGTTTCTGAGACTGTCCTTGGACCTGTGATCCTCCTCTCAGCCTCCCAAGTACTGGGATTACAGGTGTGTCCCATCGCGCCCAGCATGTAATTATCTTTTCAGTGGTGGCTTTAGCTTGTGGCGTTTTTATTATACTGTATTCATAGGGCTTTAAGGGCTCTAATGCTGTAGTAAACGTAAAGACATGAGTGATTTTTGAAGCATATGTATTCATACAGGCTCTCAGGGCAGTATGTCACCCTGGTTCTGCCCTATTCTGTTATAGGTATGTTCACATTGTCTTATCTCTGTGTGAAGCCTCTGTGACTTCAAAGAGTGTGCTCTGGTTTGAACAGAACACGGGGTGCAGAAGGGAATGCGAATCTGGCTAACAGCGTGGCCAGAACTTGTGTTCTCACCTGGTTTCCACAGAGTGCTGGGCTGGGTCTGCCTCAGAAGCGGAAATTTGCCTTTGAGTTCTGGTGATCAAAACTCATTTCTGTTTGACTGAACTATGAATGGAAAATCCCAAGTGTCTTACAAGATTAGTAGCTGAACGGTGCTTTTACTAATCACTTCAGAGATGAAAAAACTGAAGACATTTTAAAATACAAACCCATCAGCATGTGTTTTGCCCTTTAATTGGCAGAAAATCCATCATGAGCAGCCAAAGACCTGACTTTTTTTTCCCTTTCCTTCAGCTGCTCCAGCTGAACTACAGCTGTAAATTTCCCTAAAAAGAAAAAATAGGGGGCAGCGTTTCTTATAAACTCTTGAATGTACTTTATAAGTGTAATAATTCCCACAGAATCAGTGGCTGGAGTTAATGGCCACTCTGTTAAGGCTTCAGCAGCCCTGGGCCTGGGAATGGCCAAGAGGGGAGGGGATGGCTGCACCCATGCTAAGATAATTCAGTAACACTTTCAAATAATGATCCAGCTAATTAGCGGCGAATTCCGTGGAAATCCTATCGAAGTCCTTGTGACCTCTGCATTTAATAGCCAGTGAGTTCATCATGATTCATGTTTATTACCATAAATACCAAAGGAATCATAATAGCCAGGCCATTTTTTCCACTCTGCCCTTATTACTTGAACAGATTTGACTAATCCACCCCCAGTCATTAAGAACCTAGATCTCAGAACACTCAGTTGAATTTCCCTGCTCTGCTCAAGACTGAGCCTTTGGTGCCCTGCCAGCACACTGCTTGCGGCCTCCTGTTTTTCCTGGGGAGGCCATTAGGGAATAATTGGTGTCTCGAAGCTTAAAGGAGCCTTTTTGAAATGGCTGCCATTTGTAGGATTGGCTTCGTAGCCAGTTAGCTAGAGTTTATGGCTTCAAGTCATGAGGTCTTACAAGAAAATTATACCCTCCAACCCCCATTTCTCGTAGGAATTCATTTAGGGTATGTAATTTTTTTTTCTTGAGGTTTAGTTTTTTAAGAACTCAGATATCCTTTCCTTTCAGTAAATGAAGAAGACTATTTATTAGTTTATAATACAGGATAAGCTCTTAATTTTACTTGGGCCATTTAATCTCCCTAATGGCTGTTTATTGCCGTGTGATCTGCAGATTAGCCCTTAAGTAATAATCATAAATACTGGCTGCCAAAGGCTCTTCCTTGCTGTGCTCGGCGGGTTTGCAGACATCTTCCTGCCTCCAGATTCATTTAGTCCTGGGTTGTTCGTCCTTGTTCCGTCGCCGTCGCTGGCTGCCGTCATCACAGAGTGCACTTTAGCAAGCAGCTAATCATTTACGTGCTAGTTCATGGTATTGGATAAGATTCCTGTGGTTGTATGCTGGAGGCTTCATTCATATTTTCCAGTGCCTTAGAGGGGAAAGGTCTTATGTGATTTGTAACCGTAGGATATGAACTAGAATCATCAAGGTAACAAATCAGTAACAGAAATTTTAAGACATTTTGATAATTTTTGAAATGAAAGGGATAGTTGCAATTGGTATCTTTTTTATTTCCTACATAAGTACAAAGGGGGGAGCTAATTTTATGGGTATTTTTAAATGAGTTGTTTGAATTGCAAGAGAGCTTCTACCCACACAGAGTCGGGTCAATGGGCCTCGAGAAGGAGTGCAGCCCTCAGATCTGTTGTCACCTTTCCTCAAGAAAAAGATGTGTTTGGTGATGCCCTAGTTGGACCCCTGTTTCTTATGTTCGTTTGGGCTCTCCAGACATGAGAAAGCACCCGTGTCTGGCACGGTTTGCCAAGCACTGCTGTTCACGGGTAAAGGCAGCAGGTGTCTGTGAGCTTTGTCCTCGCTGTCCTCGGGCCTCCCTGTGTCCTTCCAGCTAGTGGTAGCCCGACAGGTGGGGTGTGGCCTCCACGCCCTCGGCCACTCTAGGAGCCAGGTGAAGCTCCGTGACGAGGAGGAGGCTTGGAAGCGGGGAAGAGTCATCATGTGGGTGCGGAGGGCAGGGTCTCCTTCTCAAGTTTGGTTCCATCAAGGCCTGTATGAAAAGGAGAGAAGGGTCAGCGTGGGCCGCCAGGATAGGGTCCGACTCGCTGAGCCCATATTTTAGGAATAGCAGCTTTCCAAGAAAATGACGGGGTAGAGAGGCCAGTGGCCAGTCACAGGCCCGGAGTTTACAAACTCTGAACCTGTCCAGCTCACCTCAGGGAAAGCACGGCTGCCGCGCAGACCTGCTTTACTTCTAACTACGGCTCTAGTCTAGAAAACCGCAAAGCAACACACATATTAGGAACCCATAATAGTACCGCTCTGTTGGTAAGACAGGAGAATATTCCTGTTGACGTAATAATGGTAACGGGACGTGTTGGATTGGCCCAGTTGTGTTGGGCTCTGTGCTCATTGCTTCACTAGGGTTCTCTTCCCTTACGCCTTGCCTAGCAGCCTGTAGAGCTTGGTGTAGTTGGTTTCCCATTTTTACGGGTGAAGAAACAGGCGCAGATTTTCAGTAGCACCTCCACGCGGCAGAGCTGGGCGTGTGCCCACATAGCCTTCCTCCAGAGCAGCCCACGCCACCACCAACAACTCCACCCCTGGAACACGTTCCCCAAGAAAGCCCTGGTCCCCTGCCTCTTGTTCCCTCCCCTGCCAGTCTCTTCACCTTCTCCCCAAGAGTCCCGAACCAGCAAGTCCTACAAGTCTCTCCAGGGCATCTCCTTCCTGTCCTGTGCCCTGAGAAGTGCTGGCAGCACACGCCAGCCTGGCCTCACGGGCCCCTCTCGCTCTGTCTCCTGGACACTTGAGAAAGCATGCATGAGCTTTGTGGTCAGACCGAGGTTCGAATCCCCGGTTCACCATGGTGTTGTCTGGAAAGAGTCAGAACCGTAGTGAATTTCACTGGCTCACCTGCCTCTTCACAGGTTGGCAGGGCTAACTTGGAAAGTGTGCCGAACGGAACGTGCAGTGGGTATAATGCCGTTGTTTAACTCTTTCTCTTCTCTCAGAGGGTTTTGATGCTGGACAGACTGCCCACAGCCAGTGTCCCTAGAGCTTCTGTTTCTTTCAACGCTTTAGCTTTCAGCAGACTTTTGGGTAGGCTGATCACTTTCGGGAGAGATTATGGTAAAGTGGGGACATGATTACTGTTTTGTTTTTTCAACAAAGAATTATGGTTAGAGAAGAATTAGGAAGGTAGGGAGAGGAAAGAGACAGCACCAAGTATAGAATTAGGACTGCTGCCGAATGGGTCCTCCTCTCTTTTGCAATTAGACATGTATTTTTGCTATTTAAAAGTGATAGAAATTATTCTTATATCTGAGAATTGTTTCTTACATGTTTTTATCCACTTACTAGAAATGATAACTTTAGGACTCATCTCCATGGTTTTTATTCTAACACATACCTTTTGTCCTGAGTTGACTCTTGGAAGCTATATATATATATATATATCATTAACTCTAGGACTGCCCTTGTTATCCTTTTAATGGATTATGTAACTCACAATGATTAGTCTTCATTTCCTCACACTTTACATGAATCTTGCACTACTTATGGACATCAATTTTTAGAATTTTTTATTGACACAGCAATAGACTCTCCTGGAATACAGCAGCTTCTTATCTCATTTCTATTTCCACATTGAATTTGAATGTTTGAAGATTTACTTTGATGTCAAATAATCTTTTATGTTGGTTATTTTATTTCTTGGTTTCTTTTACCATTTGTATGACTTGGAACCTTACTTTTTAGTGAATCCCTTACATAAGGAAATTTCTTTTTATTATATTTTTTTAATTAAGTAGGACTGCAACTTCCCCAGAGATAAATGAAAGTGGTGACAGAGACTAGCCTTTAAAAGATGAGGGTTTGTGTGAAGACTCCATTCAGAAATATTTCATGTGCTGGGCATGGTGGCGCACGCTTGTAATCCCCGCGCTTGGGAGGCTGAGGAGGATCCCACGTGTTCTAACCCAGCCTCAGCTACTGAGTGAGGCTCTCAGCAACTTAGTGACACCCTGTTTCCAAATAAAATATAAAATAGGTCTGGGAGTGTAGCCCGGAGGTAGAAAGCCTCTGGGTTCCACCCCCAGTACAAAAAAAAAAAAAAATTTCATGTTATTTCAGTTCCTACAAAAGAAAAACATGATGAAGAAGCTAAATCCTGTGTAGTATTTGACCAAAACCTAAGCCTCCCTTCTTGAAGAATAAATTTGGATTTTCAGTTTTCACTTGCACATCATGAAAATCTGTGTGGACATGTTTTTCTGTGGCAAATGTGCTTTATAATACCAATAAATATAAATGAATGCTTTCAACAATGTAAAACGTGATTGATTAAAATATGACACTAAAATCTGCTAATCTTACATTCAGACCACTCTGGTCTCAAGAGCAAGCTGTTGGGGTAGGTAACAAGTACTTGTCTCTAGTTTTACTTGGAGGAATGTCACAATTTTTGCATTATACTCTCCTTCAAATAAAATTCTTACCCCAAACAATTGGGATAAACATATTTTCTATACCCATTGGCTTACTAGTCTTCACCTTAAGATTTTAGAGCATTTCACTTTCTCATATTATGTCTTAACCTTAAATTTAGGAAAGCATGCTACCATTGAGCTACAAATCTAACTGAGAATAATCTTACCTCAAGTTCTGGGACATTCCTTAGACTCTACTACTTCAGTTATACTTTTCGTGTTTTGCAGTCATACATTTTATTTTTATGTTAAGCATACTGTTATGCTTTCATCATTTGGGTGACTTTTCTACTTTCTTATGGAGAGCAACGATAAGCACTTCGTTGCTCACTATTTCGTATACAGTCCCAGTGTCACAGAGTTCTGTTAATCACACATTTTGATAAAGCAGAGAGGGTGGTGAGGCCAGTGACCCGTCCACTCTGTGATGGCTACAGAAAAAGATCGATGTGTAGGATTGTGGTGTTTTTGTGTGTTTTATTTTTCAAAAAAATATATCTTCTAAAATAGACATTCTGTCTTGAAAATTAGTAATGTTTTACAGATAACATGAGTGCTCTAAATTTTAGATTTGAACTAGGAAGCTCAAAATATTTTTCAGTTTAAGATTATATAAGAATTTCATTTAGAGAGCGAGGCATAGTGGAGCACATTTATAATCCCAGATACTTAGGAGTTTGAGGCAAAAGGACTGATTTCAAGGCCAGCCTGAGCAATTTAGCAAGACCCTGCCTCAAAATAAAACGGGCTGAGACTATAGCTCAGTGATAGGTACAGGTTGAGTCCCCAGTACTGAAAAAAAAAATTTAGTTCATTAATTTGATTATGTATAATACGTGTTTGTATATGTGTGTATACACACATGTATATCTTACTATATCCATGATTCTTTTTATTCTCAGGCAACGAAAACTACAAACAAATAGCAATGTGTGTGCTTTATCATATAAGCATGGATGACCGCTTTAAATCAATGTTTGCGTACACTGACTGTATACCACAGGTAAGTGGTTTAAGTGTTTTAAAAATATTTAAGAAATATATATATATCCTTAGTCTCATCTCTTGATTTGTTAGAGCATTTTTTCTTAAAAATTCTATTTATAATATAAATTTGTCATAGAAAATTCACAAAGTACCAAAGTGAGGCTAGAGATGTAGCTAGCTACTAGAGCTCTTGCCTGACATGCACAAGGCCCTGGGCTCAAGTTCCAGCACTGCAAAAACGAAAAGGAAAGAAGAGAAAAGAAAGCACAGAACTGTATACAAAAGAAAATCACTTTCTGATATCCCAAGCCTAGGGATAACTATTTAACATTTTGATGTACTTTCTTCTACATATTGAAAAAAATAATAAAATATTGGTATTATATGTGGCATATGTAATTTTTATATATTGCTTTATTTAATAGGTCATACATAAAGTCTGCTATTGAACAATTTTCAAAAATTATTTCTAAGTTGTATAATATTCTTTTTCATGACCACAATTTCAATGTTGCTAAATTATAATTTCGGATTTTTCCAATTTGTCACATAAAACTTATGTAAGCAAATGAAAATAACATGAAATAAACATCATGCTCATAAATGCTTATCCTCATCTCTTAAATTTTTGTTAAGCCCCTAAAACAGAATAGCTAAGTTCAAATGTGTAATACTTACGTCTTTGACGCGTTTTGACCCGGTTACCTTCAGGAAGGCTTAGTGTCTATTTCCAGGTGGCACTTCACTTTAAGAACGGTGGTCATTGTTGTTATCTACAGTGTGGTGTTTCAGTACTTCAGTTTATTTGCATTTCCATGAACATTGGTGACATGGAACATTTTCGTCTGCTTATTATTTATATTGTGTTACATCATTCATTCGGCTTTTTTGTTGGCATGTTAATATTTTATTATTGACAAAATCAATGTGTGTAATAACTATTTTAACTCTGTCATATTATGAATTTTCCCAAGCTTACCACTTGCTTTTTAATTTTTTTATATGGTAAGTTTTAAATGCTTTGCAATTAAATTCTCTGATAGGAAAATACTTCATTAAAATTCTTTTGTTTTTATAGTACTTTTCTCAAGAAAAGTTCTCCTGTGATTCAGTTGCTTGACATAATTTCATACGTTACGTCTGTTAGGCTTGAATGCAGTTAGAAATTCCATATATATGTGAGAATACTCTTAGGATATTTACATTCATGGGCTCACTAGTGTGTTGTTAACCATCAGTAAGCCAGGCTCCACTAACCTGAACCTGTGATTACTGCAGCACTGTTTGGGCTTCTTTTTAATACCACCTTTCCTAAAATAAAAAAAGCAAAATTGCAAGATATCTAATATACGATAAAGATAACACTTTAGAGCAATCCTTCCTGGCTGAGTGCAGTAACACATACACACCTGTAATCCCTTCTGCTTAGGAGAATCAAGCGAGATGATAAGTATCAAGTCAGCAGGCAATTTAGTGACACCCTGTCTCAAAATAAAACTAAAGGGTTGATGGTATAACTCAAAAGAGGAGCATTCCTGTGTTCAGTCCCCACTACTACAAAACGAAAAGGGGAAAAAAAGAAGGAAAAAAGCACCTTAAAAATAACATAACTAAGTCATAATCAGTAATGTAATTGGTCCTAGTACTCCTACTGGACAAGTTCTTGTTATCCTGATATGAATTGCTTAATTTCTTTAAAGTAATTTTCAAAATAAAAATAGAACATAATTTTTTTATATATATACTGGGGATGGAACCCAGGGGCATTCTACCTCCAAGCTACACCCCCAGCCCTATTTTATTCATTTTTATTTTTATTTTTATTTTTTTATTATTTTTGTGGTACTGGGGATGGAACCCAGGGGCATTCTACCTCTGAGCTACAACCCCAGCCCTACTTTTTTATTCTTTATTTTGAAACAGGGTCTCACTGAATTGCAAAGGGCCTCACTAAATAACTGAGGCTATCCTCAAACCATGATCCTCCTGTCTCAGCCTCCCAGATGCTGGGATTACAAGAGTTATTTTGAAACAGGTTTTTACTAAGTTGCAGAGGGCTTAAGTACCTGAGGCTGGCTTTGAACCTGCTATCCTCCTGTCTCAGCCTCCCATATACTGGGATTACGAGCATGCATCACCATACCAGCTCTAATTTCTCTTTTCTTAAATTCTAATTGACCAACTTTCTATTCATTCCAAATTAGACAGTATTAAAATTGGATTTACTATTACATGCAGTTAAAATACTGATGAACTCTCAAAGATAATTTCTTAGATTTTTATGTCAGAGGATAAATGAATTAATGATAGTTTATAGGAAATAGGTCTCCTTCAAAGAATACACAGCACATCTTATCTACTGTGGCGGTCGTCCTGTAGAGATAATGCATGCAGACTGTAGCCAGTGCTAAGAGTAATCGAACCCTTTGTCACACGAGTTTTCAATAAAAAAGTAGCCATGTCAAAGGGAGATTACAGGTGATTTACTCCAGTCTCGCTCCACATGTTGTGAAGGTTTCTGCTTTGCAATTTCAAAGGGTGTTCCTTTTCCCATCTTATTTAGTGTCAGAACTTCATTGACCACAGGATATGAATTGGAAAGCAGCCAAAAAAGACTAATATTCTTGCAGAGATTGACTGTTTTATTCATATTTAGATTTTAAAGCGAATAATGTCAAATAAAAGAGAAATAAATGCAAACCAGGAAGGGGTAGAAAATGTATTACATTGAATTTTGAATTAGGAGTTATCTACTCTTTTAGAATGTATAATCTCAAATATAAACTACAAAACTTTATTTTAATGAATGAATCTAAATAAGAGCCTGTTTACTTTTTAGACATCGTTCTTACTGCAGTCTGAAACTCCGTGTACAGAGTTCTCCCACACCTTCTCAGGAATGATATTAGGACATTTATGATCTGTATTTGAAAGTGTTTTAACGTCAGCTCTTCTGGAACTTGTGAGCTTATGTTGTAAACAGCCTGAAGTTTTTTATATGCAACAGTATTTTGAGGGAACCAAATGATCCTCTAGAATGTACTTTTCCTCTAGTGCCATCTGGCTGTAACTTGTTTTTCACAGTTACTCGTTTTATTATATTTAGGGGAAAATTGACATGGTTTAGTTGCTATAACCCCTGTGCCAAGTTAATTGCAAAGTAAAAGAGTAATAGAAAGTGGGTCCGAAAGTAAGTGCAATTTCCAGATTTCTTTCCGGAATGAAAACAATGCTCTTTTCAGAGGTGATGTTTATAATGATAGGAAGGCTTTAAACCTACTTGTGACAGAAGCTTTTTAATCTGCTTAATAAAGAAAGTCATATGAAAATTGGAGTGTCTAGCCGGGTGTGGTGGCACACCCTATCATCCCAGTACTTGGGAAGCTGAGTCAGGAGGCTCACAGGTTAGAGCCAGCCTGGAAAATTTAGCAAGACCCGGTTTCAAAATAAAAATACGAATTGAACTGAGGGTGTAGCTCAGAGGTAAAAGGGTGTAGCTCAGAGGTAAAATGCCCCGGGATTCAACTGTGAGGACCCCCCTTTAAAATTTTGAATATCTCTGTTAATATAATATTTTGTTCTTTTTGAATTATGCATATTAATTTTTATTTAGTAAAGATCTTCAAGTATTACGTATGAATTTTTCCAAGAGAAACGTAAAATATCTTTGAAAGTAGAAAAGCACTGGTTTGGTTTATACTCATTTAAATGATCAAAAAGAATGTAGACTATGGTTATATTTTCAGTTATAATTATATACACATATGTATAAAGGGTTTTTTAAAAAAACATACGAAAATAAGATGCTATAGTAAAATGTCTTTCTCACCATTTCCGACCCACTTATAGTCCAATTTAAATCCTGCATTTCTTATATGTGTTTTACAGGATAGCCTGTAATTAGATTAAAGTTCACTTTTTTAAAATAATTTCACATCTAGAGTAGGTGATTATACATAAAACATGCCTCATAATCTCTCCAATACTGTTCCACTTTGCTTTCTTTGTTCTTTATTGCCTCGAATTGTCCCTCGTATTCTAATTTTCTTCCTGCATTTGTCACTATTCTGCAAGTTTTGGGGGCCAGGGCAAGTCTCTCTTTATGCAGGATCTTAATGGTCTCAGTGGGTAGATTGTTTCAGGTAAGCATACTTGGGATAACCAGGAGTTAATGGTTGTATTCTAATAATAGTTAAAAGTGCACATTAACAGTTCATTGTTATTTAGAGCTCTGAGATGTACGTTTTGTTTAAATAGGTGCAAATGCCATCCAGATGCTTATAAAAGTATTTATTGGTAATAGAGTGGCCAATCAAAGTACATGGCTGGGTAGTGATGTCACGGTGTTATTTAATATTTTACCCCAGAACAGCATGCAGGAGTCTGCGTAGTGGCCCACATGTTTTCCACCCCGGCTGTCCCGTTTGGCCCCCCTTTGATCTACATGCTTCTTTTTAGCTGAACGCTGGTAAACGTCCTTGCTGACAGCCCCCTTTGCTCTTGCCTGCCATTATCTGCTGAAGTTCAGAAACCAGAGCATCACTTCAAACAGGAGAGTTAGGGAGTAGCCAGTCAGAGGAGATTCCTGAGGCAAGCAAAGCCCGGCGTAATCATTCAAAGATGTCGTGCCGGGTGGGGCGGCAGAGGTGTGTGTGCGCACACAGAGCCGTGGGGGTTGGCCTCTGGTCACTGGTAAATAAGTGAAGTCAGGTGCCAGAGAGTCTAGACGCAGTGATTTCAGTCGTGGGCCTTTGGTATCTGATACTCAACGTGGGACTTGTCTGATTGAACACTACTGCCTCTTCATTGCAGAGGCTGAGCCCTTTTAGTGCTTTCCTGTTAAATTAGGAAAAGATGACAGCAGACATAGTTAAAACAGAACAAATCTAGTTTTAATATTTCCTAGTTGTCAGCAATTACACTTAACTTTTGAAGTACCAGGGACAGCAATCAAATTTAAGACAATATTGGCAGTGTTGCTCTTGGAGTTTAAACTACTTTTAAATCCAAATGCTTTAATTGTAATTGAAGTGTTTCATATTGTGAAAAACTAATTTTACGCTATGATACATCCCATTCACAGTCACCATTCATTAATTTTTGAAAATACATGCGATTTAACATGGAAATTTACTTTTTAAAATCATCTTTATCTTCTAAATCACCTGTGACGCCATTTTCAAAAGCACTTGCCATGCTACAAAAGCTAATTCAAAGTAAATTATTTGTTAGAAATATGTATTTACATAACTATTTGCCTT
Source organism: Muscardinus avellanarius (assembly GCF_963383645.1). Taxonomy (NCBI): domain Eukaryota; kingdom Metazoa; phylum Chordata; class Mammalia; order Rodentia; family Gliridae; genus Muscardinus; species Muscardinus avellanarius. The sequence goes on from NC_137793.1 coordinate 114,714,597, forward strand.
CATAAAACATTGCTTCAGTGTAACAGATTTTCATTATTAAAAATATATCAATATTAATTATTGGAAAAAATCTATGATACTTTTGAAATACAGTTTGAAAACCATACTAATTACATGAAGTACAGGATTAAGACCCACATTTTTACTAGTTTACTATTTAATTTTTGGCAATTTTTTGTAATTTAATTTTTATTAGCTGATAATAAAACCTATTAAATACATATCTAGTAAATTATTTTATTTTTGCTATGGAATCTTATTAAGTGCTAATGGCTGTTTACACAGAGATCCCGTTGGTGCCAGCATTTGTGGTAAAGGGCGCGGCCCAGTCAGTCCTATAGTGTGTACAGTTTTCAGCATGTAGATCAGCACGTTGCGTTAGAGTCTACTTAGCAATTTGGTATTGTGTTTTGAATTGTGGTTTCCAGTTGTTTATTCTTGGCACATAAAAGTACGGTTGCTTTATCTTGTTGACTATGTATACTTTCTGAAACTTGAGGTTATCTAGAACTAATAGAGACAGTAACCAAAGCAATACTAAACAGAATGTGGTCTAAAATATTTATTCACATACTATATAAGAAACTATCCCTAATTCATAGACATGTTGTTGTTAAAAGGTATTACCCTACAATAAAACATGGCGATTTTTAGGTTATAAATCTTAGAAATAACTTCCATATGTTGTTCTTTACGTAATACACACTAAGTTAATTTTCTGGTTTGCCAATAATAGAAGTCCAGCTCCTGCAGACCCAAGTGTAAAAGTTTGTTCTTTCTCCTTTGCTGTTGCCGCTGCCTCTCCTGCTGACAGATGTAGATTACTGCTCGCGGACATAGGAGCCTGCCCTTTCTCACTGTTTGTCCACCGCTTCTCAGACTCTCCTTCCCTTTCTCTTACGACTAGAATGCTTTTCTCACTTTGCAGTCCGTGTCCATGCTATTGAATGTAGCCTGCAGCTTTATTTTCAATGTTATATGACACTCCTAACATCCAGACACTTCTTCTGACTCCTGCCTACATTCATAGCTTCCTGCTGAGTTATTTTGCACTGACTGTCTTACCCAGCTCAACTCCACGAATCTAAACCAGAAGCACTGGTTTTCCTTAAGCGTTCCTCCTGCTCGGGTCTCCCTTGTTGGTAGCTTAGCACGACGCCATGTTGCCGCCCGAGTGCCGGGCCTGGGAGGCCTGTGGACTCCGGCCCTTCGCGCCAGCATGGGCTCTTGAGTCGCATTTTCTTCCCTCCTCTCTGCCTGTCACTCTCCTGGGCCTCTCGACCCGACCCTGGCAGCCGTCCTCTCTCCTGGACTCTTTCCAGCCTCCTAGCTCATTTCCCACATTTCCGTGCCCTGATCAGTCTATTTTTTTACACGGGCCAGATCTTTTTAGACACGAATCTTACCCTGGCACTTTCCTACTTAGATTCCTTCAATAGCTTCTGGTTATTCTCGGGACGAAGCCCAGTCCCTAACATGCCCTGCAGCCCCCATGGCCGGCTCTGACCTCCGTGGTTCTCAGCAGTTTCTCCCCAGCCTCGCTTTCTCTCTTTCAGTTCTTTGAAAGTTGTATTCTTCCCCGAACTGGGACCTTTGATCAACTGTTTTCTTCATTTGGAAGGCTCACCTTTCAGACAGTATGGTTAATTCTTTAAGTGCAAAGGTTCTGTCTGATATTTCTCTTGTATTCTTCTCCTGACCTTTAACTTTTATTTTAATGCTAAGCATCTAGTAGTCCATTACGTGTTTCATTCATTCAGTTATTAAACTGAATATTAACAGCACAAGTTCACCAGGTTTTTTGAAGTGTAGATTATATTACTTCCTGTATTCCTTTAAGGTAACACATTATAAGATATTGCTTCTCTGTTTCGTTTTTGCTTTTGGATTAATATCTGCCTTGTGCTTCCTGCTAGTTAATGAAGATGCTCTTTGAGTGTTCAGATGAACGAATTGACTTGGAGCTCATTTCCTTCTGCATTAACCTTGCTGCTAACAAGAGGAATGTGCAGCTGATCTGTGAAGGTCAGTGCCTCCAGCTCCGTGTGTGACCGCTCGAGCGTACGGTCACTGGCGTGTCGATGGAAGGGAGATGATAAGGAACTAAAAAGTGCTGTGGATACATAACCCTATTTTAAAATAAGTTTTTCCTTTACAGCTATTCTTAAGGGCCACATAGAATATTCATATGTCATGAGTGAAGACATTTACCCTTCAGTAACATTTTATAAACCAAAGCCAGTTAGAATTTATTGAAATCTAATTTTTAAATATTTTCTAGATGAAATGAAACTTTTATTTGCAAAACAGGCAATTGCAAGTATATTGTTATTTCTAATAATATTTTGATAAAAGGCTTCTCATACATTATGATGTTTTAGAGAATATGTAAGTTTTTTCTTACCTGAAAAGTAGTACATACTCATTATAAAAAGTACAAATAGGAAAAATCAAATCTCTACTCTTGCCATCTAGAGATAAACAGTCAGATGTTGATATAATCCTTATGTATATTTTTAAATAAAAATGTGATTCTTCTCTGTCCTGTAAATAATCTGTTAAAATTGATCCCTCGAGGACCAGTCCATAGGATTAAAGCCCTTGTGAAGCAGCTCTTAGCAGTGTCATTAACGGGCTCTGCTGCCTGACTGCTCCACTCCTTGGGCATCGTTGCCGCCCTTCCTCTCGGATATAAGCAGCACTGTAGTAATTATCCTTTCTTTTGTATCTTTATGCATTTCCAGTTTTATATTCTTAGGATAAATTTCTACAAGTACAACTTTTTCTGGGTCAAAACTATATTTTTTATTGTATAGTGCATTCTGGGCATAAAAGAACATATACTTTGTGAATCTATATGGAGTTCTAGATCAGGATAAACTAACCAATACTTACAGAGAAGAAACAAAAAAAAGTGGAAGGATAAAAAGGAAAAATGATTGCATTTAGGGAGTAGGGTTGACTTGAAAGTGGCACAGAAGAGCCTGTCTGGAGAGTGGAGATGTTCTACATGTTGATAGAGTGTGTGGGGGTTTTACAGAGGTACAGTTTTCTAAATTAATCAAATTGTATTAAGGTTGATGTGTTTCACTGGATGAAATTGTGTTTAACAAGAAATCATTAAATTATTTTAAGCTCAATTTTTATTGGGGAATTTTCTGTTTTCTATTCCAGGCAATGGGTTGAAGCTGCTCATGAAAAGGGCCCTGAAGTTCAAGGACCCGTTGCTGATGAAGATGATTAGAAATGTTTCCCAGCATGATGGGCCAACTAAAAATTTATTTATTGTAAGTATACTTTAGGGCTTTCTGTCTGTTAAAATAGACTGTGAATTATAGTTTCAAACTGTCATATTTGGAAAGGTAACTCCTACTGAATTCTCATCAAATATTTATTCATGACCCAAATTGCCTCTTCTATTATAAACTTAATAAGTTGAGCTCTTAGAAATCTCAGTGTATACTTTAATGTTGTTTCATTTTGTTTTATTTATCTCTACCTCAGTCCCTCCATCAATACTGCGATCTTGCTTTAAACTAGCTCACCATAGGCTCTCGGAGCAATTTAGCTCGATATTACAACGAGAAAATCACATTTCATATTTACTTCTATTTATTTATTATTATTATTTTTTTTTTGGTGGTACTGGGATTCTTGGAAACCCCACTCCCACGGGCTACACTCCCAGACCTATTTTTTAAGTTTTTTATGTGGAAACAGGGTCTCTTAAGCCAGCGCGGCTGGCTCCGAACCAGCGCGATCCTCCTGTCTCCGCCTCCCAAGCACGGGGATTACAAGCGTGCGCCACCACGCCCGGCCCTACTTCTATTTACTCTATTTTTTGTGGGTTAAATTAGATTGGTTTTTCTCATAAATAATAGTTTAAGTTTATATTAAAATTCTGTTTTATTCAGGATTATGTTGGGGATCTTGCAGCCCAGATCTCTAATGATGAAGAGGAGGAGTTTGTGATTGAATGTCTAGGAACTCTTGCAAATTTAACCATTCCAGACTTAGACTGGGAATTGGTTCTTAAGGAATACAAGTTGGTTCCGTATCTCAAGGATAAACTGAAACCAGGTCTGTGCTAAGTATTTCACTTGTGCAGAGTCACAGGTTACTTCTTTCTTTGTGGGGAGGCTGCTAGAGCTGTATTTTGTAACTATTACACTAGGCGACACATTCTTGGCAGAGCTATGTTCTTGTGTAAGGGGGGTCCTGGATCTCCTCATACATAGTATGTGTATCCCCTTTTCTTTCCACTAATAGTATATTTCACAGTATTAACCTTAAAGACAGGTGTTCTTCCAGTAAGAATGTTGCATCTGAGTTGAATTGTGCATACCTTCAAAAATAAAGCAAAGTGGAAGGAAGAAACATAGTATATTTCCTTAATATTATCTCCTCCTTCCCTGCCTTGCCTTCCTTATTTTGTAGTTTTTTCTAGCCTGTCTTTATATAATTAATCAAATGCCTCTATATGTGCATCACACACAAGCAGGCGCCTGCACACAGAGTCCTTTGAAGCAGTCACCTGCGTCTTTTATTTTCTGTCTGTATTATTATTGAGTTGTATTTCAAAGACATATTATCATCCCCATTTTGGTCCCCTACCACGAAGTATCATTGATAAACATGGAAAATTTTAAAAAGGGCACATTTTTAAGCTTGTCAAAGATTTGTAGTAAACAACTGAAACAGCTTTTGGTATGTTTTCTGTGCACTGAAGTTTTGGTGCCATAATGAACTTGGGCCAGGACACTGAATGAAATTTTCCATGGTTTCACTTTCTAGGTGCTGCAGAAGATGACCTCGTCTTGGAAGTGGTTATAATGATTGGAACCGTGTCTATGGATGACTCCTGTGCTGCATTGCTAGCCAAGTCTGGGGTGATCCCTGCACTCATTGAGTTGCTCAATGGTAATTATCTAATTTATGTACATGATAATGTCCAAACAGTTCATTAAATTTTTAAATATAAGATGTAGAGTTCCTAACACTACATAGTATTTACCTTGTTCACATGTACCATAAAACCTGAAACTATATGTTAAGAAAAATTAATTGTGCTGCTAACTGGGATCGAAGAGAGTAATACCATAGTGTCTTAGGTTGCACAGTTAAACGTGGTGCGGTACAGCGGTGAGTCCAGCTTTGCAGACGCTGCCTTCCTCTCGCCACACTGAACAACTCAAGTTCCTCCCATCATCTCTTCTCTCCGTCTAACTTTGAGTTGGCTTGAGGTAGATCTTTTCTCTCTTTTAAATCTTGCTTTGCACATCTTGATACCTAGTAGGAAAGTTCATTTGGAAGCTGGTACTAAGCCCCAAATTCCCTGTGGATCCAGAGATACTGTTCTTTGCTGACCAACACATGTGTCATGTTTCTGTAGAACACCTGAAATGTAACTGACAAAACTGAGAACTGGGATTTTTGTGTGTCTATGTGGTACTGAGGATTGAAGCCCCTGAGGCATTCTGCCTCCAACCTGCACCCCCACCCTTATTTTGAAACAGGATCTCACTAAGTTGTGGAGGGCTTCACAAGTTTCTGAGGCTGGCCACGAACCGGTGGCTCTCCTGTCTTAGCCTCCTGAGTACTGGGATTAAAAGCGTGTGTCACCATGCTCTACTAGAACCTGAAGTTTTAATTCAAATTAATTAGCTACAGTAGTTTATGACTACAGTGTTGGACAATGTAGGCCTGGAGTCTTCTCCTTACATTTACATTGCTCTTAAGGCATTAGGGCTCCTTGTTCTCCATATTACATAGAAAATATCTGAATCTAATATTTTATCCCATTAGGGCCAAGTTCTCTAGCATCTTATACATTATAAATGGCTTCTACTGCCAGATGTAGTATGTACTGTCATTCCAGACAGGAGGATCACAGGTTCAAGGACAGCCTCAGCAACCCAGTGAGACCCAGTTTCAAAACAAACACTAAAAAGCTGGGGGTGTAACTTGGAGGTAGAATGCCCCTGGGTCCAATTCCCAGAATTACATGTGCACACACACACCAAAAAAAGGCAAGCTAACACTATAAAAATTGAAATGTTCATATGAAACATTTAAAGAAAGTTTCAGTCTTTTTTATACCAGGTAAAAATATATGTATTTACAATAGTAGAATTTTTTAAAGTATAACATGCATAAAACTACACAAATTATATGTATATAGCTCATATAGCTCAATGCATTTTCAGTGTGAGCACACCCATATCCTAGTTTATTTTTTTCCCTGAGGCTCTTTTTTTTTTCATCTTTTTGGAACTGGGGATTGAACGGAGAGCACCACATCTGCAGAGCAAGTGCTTTGCCACTGAGCTGTGCATCCAGCCCTGAGCACACCCACATCACACGCCTCACACTAGAGCTCTAGGAATATCTCTTCTCCACTGAGCTGTGCATCCAGCCCTGAGCACACCCACATCACACGCCTCACACTAGAGCTGTAGGAATATCTCCTCTTTTTTACCAGCTCCTCCTTAGAGAAGCTCTGTCTTTCTATCACTGATAGATTCCACTTTATGTAAGTGGAATCTGGCATGTTTTGTCGTTCCACACATTTGTGAGATCCATTTATAATTGTATATAGAAGATTGTTCATTTTAATTACTAGAAATAATTTAAGGAGGGACTTGGTATCCTGGAGGTGAAGATGAAGGCTCTGTAATTGACAGTGTGAGGAGGAAGGTTTTGTAAAGAGCTGTAGAGAGTTGCAGCAAAATGACCAGTCTTATAGAATTCTTGGTCCCGCTGTATTTAGTTAAGACCCAAAAGGTTTGTAAAGTAGCCAATAGAGCCAGCCGGGAGTATTTGATTATATTTTGATGTTACCTGATGTGAGATTATCACAGGCAGAGACTAAATGATATTCTCTTTCTAAGAAATAAATGATTTTTTAATATTTAAAAAAGACCTTTTAAGTGAGGAAACACTGTATATAGCAAGAAAGTAATTCCAAGTAGCTCTAGGAAGTTAGTGAGATCATTTGGGATAGATTGGACTTTAAGGGCCTACTCTACACAGCTAGTTAGAAACGATGTTAACTGAGAAATCTCTTTCTAGCATGTCACTGAACTGTTGCCAAGAGTTGATAGCACACTACACAGTTAACAAATCAGATTTCACGACCGGTACCCAAAATTAGTGTTCCATAAGTAATGTTTTGTAATGACCTATTAATCATTACGCATAAGCTATTAAGTTATTGTGTGTGTGTGTGTGTGTGTGTGTGTGTGTGTATTGATGGTACTGGGGTTCCTAGAAATCTCTGGACTACACTCCCAGACCCATTTTTATATTTTTATTTGGAAACAAGGTCTCTTAAGTCAGTGTGGCTGGCTTCGAACCTGTGTGATCCTCCTGTCTCTGCCTCCCAAGCACGGGGATTACAAGTGTGCGCCACCACGTCCAACTTTCTTTGTATATTTTTAACATTTATCAACTTGTTTATAATCATGTAGTATTCTTTTATAAGTGATTATAATGAGATTGAAAACAAAATACATATTTTATGTCAATATGTAAATTTAATTTTTTTGTACATTATTCAACAAAAGGAAATGTCTTTTTGTAGTAATCATTTTCTTCCACAAATTTAGAATTTAGAAGGTAGGATCTTAAGGATTATTTTTCTCATGTGAAGTTAACATTGTGAAGATAAAATGCAGCCAGTATTATTTTACAAATTAGAATTTCTTGAAGAATTTTTATGGTAAACATAAAGAAAAATTGGTGGTAATTATTATTTCACAGTAGGAGCATAGACGTTAGTCATTTTTTCACTGAACCAGCTTTCTTGTATTTACAAAAGACAGTGGCGATTAGAAAAATGCTGTTTCTGCTTTCTTAAACCTATCTTCTTCCTTAGTTCCCCTTAGATAGATACTATCTGATCCTTCGAGATGAACTGTGTTACGTAGTGTGATTTGTTAAAATTTTTAAACTCTTATATTAATTGGTTTATCACTGGTTTATGAGTGCATTGCAGTTGCATATTATAGTGAGGTTCAGTGTGATGCCGCGAGTGTGCACGCCACGCTTGCTGCACCCCTGCACCCACCGTGCTATAGTCTTCCTTCCCTGTACGTGTCAGGAAGTGAGTGTGATACCTTTAGATGCCGCCAACGCCTTATGTGAACTGTTTCCTTCCTCGGCCCTCTTTCAAGTAGTGTGATGACCTCAGAGGTGATGCAGCGTTTTGTTTCAGAAGCTTACGTTTTTCTTTGTATTTTAGTTATTTGACCATTTAGTTTGACTATAACCAAATTTCTTAAAGCTTCTGAAAATATATTGAAGTTTCCTCATTGATCAGTCATGTAATATAGAAGAAACACCTAAGACATAGATGCTATATTTCTCCCATGTATTATAAGTAATCGAAGCTTCATTGCTCTTTTTTATCTCATTATCACTGAGTTTTTCTCGTTTTCTATAGTTCCTCACAAGGTTTTCAGTTTGAAATATAAGTATATTATTATTTAATGTGAACTTTATTTTGCTTTTTAGCTCAACAAGAAGATGATGAATTTGTATGTCAGATAATCTATGTCTTCTACCAGATGGTTTTCCACCAAGCCACGAGAGATGTCATAATCAAGGAAACACGTATCCTTCCAGTGTTCACAATAGACTGTGACGTATTCAGAAATATACATCTTCTGTGTTTTTTCTTGCAAACATTGGAATACTGTAGAAAACATCACCCTTTTAAGTAAATTTAGAAGACAAGTTACTTTCCATGGAACTCTTCCCTAGATCAGAACAGGTTGAACATAATTCATCCAAAATTCTGAAATCTGAAGTGCTACAAAATCTGAATGACACCACAAGGAGAAAATTTCATGTCACGCACCAGGTCGCAGTCAATGTACAGGTGCATGAGGACTGTTATGTAGTTACCTTCCTTCAGGCTGTGCATGTAACATGTATGACACACAAATGCATTTCATGTTTAAACTTGGGCCCCAATCCCAGATGGGATGTATAAGCAGATACTTGAAAATCCAAAGAAATCTTAACTACTTTTGGTTCCTAGCATTCTGGATAAGAATACTCAACCTGTATTGGGTTTTGGTTCCTAAGAAATGTAAATGTATATCAGAACTGCCTTCTCTATTAACATAAATATCACAGGTTCCAAGGACTCTAATGGGTTCTCTTCTGGATACTTTATTTACTTAAAATTAGTAAAGCAAAAATTTAATATGCCCAGTGATCAAAGCTAAACCAGTAATGAGGTACTTAATCAAATTGAAAAGGCAGAAGATATAAAAAAAAATGAACTTCTAAAGTAGAATGTGGAAAATTGATAGGAAAGTTCCCAATGGCGATTGACCACTGTCATAATGAAATCGCTAGCAGAAAGTCCAACTTTGAGTATTTCCATTGAAGTTAATTGATTTTTAAGAGGTTATTCTGACCTAACAGAATGGGTATTGTTTATATAATAATTGAATAGGAATTTATTGAACACCTGCTATATTCTCATGGTGAACAAGATAGACAAAATCCCAGCACTGCTGGAACTTACGTGCCAGTGGAGAAGAAAAGCAGTCAACACCATAGTTTTTATAATTTTATTTTTAAAATGAGTTTCAAAGTGTGCACAGGAATTTTGCATCTTTTTCTACATTTAATTTAATTAATTTATTTATTTATTATTGGTACTGGGGTTCCTGGAGACCCTTCTACCTCCAGACTATACTCCCAGACCCATTTTATATGTATATATTTTTTTTATTTTGGAAACAGGGTCTCTTAAGCCAGCAAGTCTGGCTTTGAACCAGCACAATCCTCCTGTCTCCGCCTCCCAAGCGCGGGGGATTACAAGCGTGAGCCACCATGCCCAGCTTTTTCTACATTTTAATTACATTGTTTTTATTCCTCAAAAAAAGTAAGTAACTGCTGCATAAAAGACCCAGGTTAAGTCCTGTCTTTGCCACTTGCTGTTCATTAAACCATTCATAAGAAATTGTTGACATTATAATATTCAGTGTTACAAAAAGTGGGATTTATTTGTGTATATGTGTCACGGTTTCTTAGCAGAAACGGGTAGCCTCTGTTTTCTCATAGTTTCAGCCAAGGCCCACTGAGGGTCTTGGCGACCCCAGCTTTCTCTTTCTCTCCTGCTTCTTTTAGAATCATCGAGGTTTCTTAACTGCTTTGCTTTGCCTCCCTCTCCCCCTTCCCCCTACTCCTGCCCTCGGTGTATTTGAATGTTCCACTCCTCTTCTTGGGAAGAGAAGCTCATTTCAACACTTAAGCATGTCTGTGAGTCCAACGTCTCCAGCTCCGCCTCTGTGTTTCTTGCTACCTCTGATGATAAATCTGCCTCGTTCTTGTAGCATTTTTATCACACCTCCAAATTAATCTTTATTTTAATAACTACTTTTTTTAAATACTACTTAATCGAAGTTTATAGCACATCAATCAATTTTAACTTACCTTTTTTGATTTCCATTCCTGTCTTGGTTTTATTTCACACCAAAGAATGTTTATGCTTAGTGAAAATTATCTATGAATGATTAAATATGGCCATCTGAAAACAACTAGCTTGTCCTCGTGTGTGTGTGTGTGTGTGTGTGTGTGTGTGTGTGTGTGTGTAGTACTGGGGATGAAACCCAGGGGCATTCTACCTCTGAGCTACAACCCCAGCCCTATATTTTAGTCTTTTTTTTTTTTTATTTTTTGAAACAGGATCTCACTGAGTTGTGAAGGGCCTCACTAAGTAGCTGAGACTGTCTGAAAACCGCGATCCTCCAGTCTCAGCCTCCCAAATGCTGGGATCTCACGCATGTGCCACCACGCCTGGCTAAGTGTGTATGTTTTTACTGGGGATTGAACCCAAGGGCATTCTACCCCTGGGCTACACCCCTAGCCCAAAGTTATTTTTTATTTTGAAACAGGATATCACCAAGTTGCCAAGGCTGGCCTGGAATGGGTGATCCTCTTGTCTCTAGTTTGTCCTATTTAATAATAATTTCACAAAATACAGAATTCTAGGTTGACAGTTATTTCCCTCAGCAATTTAAAGGCATAGATTCTCCACGTCTTTGGCCGGCATTGCTACCAAGGAGAGTCTGTAGTCAGTCTATTACCGTCTTCTCCAATGTCTGATAATTTAATTTCCTTTTCCCTTAGACATTGTGTGGTCTTTTTACTGGGACACCAGAGGAATGTTCTTTCATTTAGTATTGAGCTGTTTTGCTAAATTCTGACTTGGCTTGTTGTCCTTGCTTGATTTTTTCTAAGTACAAATGTATTTTTCTATAAGTCATTTAAAATCTTTTTTTATTTTCAGGAAAGTTTTTATGAATTACAGTTTATTTTTTAGTTTGTTTTAGTATCTTGTTTTTCTCCTTTGGGACTCCTATTACACTGTCTCTTTGTTGCCTACCTTTAATATCTGTGGTTTTCTAATCTCATCTTTTTAAAAATTTTATAAATCTTTTTTTCTTTCTATTTCTCTTAGGGTTTTATCCATTATATTTACTGTTGTGTTGTTATTATTATTTAGTTTTTAAATTTTCTCTGGATTTTATGTTGTTTGTTCATGTATATTTTATTACTTTGTAAGTTCTTTTATGTCTTATACAGTGCTAGTTTCCAGCTTTCTCTTACATGTTGCTCTGTGTCACGTATGTCTTTTCTGTAGTGGTGATATGTGGAGCGGACTGAATTCTTGCCTGTGGTTCACCTGTGTGAAGTGTCTCCCTGCTGCTCTGTGGCGGGCAGGGCCGGGCCGGCCACAGAGCCTGTATCGCTCTGCAGCTCGAGAGCTCCCTCTTCAGTTGTTTTCATGTTTTTCTTGCCCACGTTTATCTCCATTTTTTTCTCTTTTTTATGTCCTGGCTGTCCTTACTTTATTAACAAGTGAAATATAAAATGATCTTGGTAATCTTGTATCAATAATTTTATGTTAAAATTTAAATTACACCTTAGTTTAGCATTTAAATTTAGAGAAGCATGGAATCGTCTAAGTGGGTGGAGGGTCCCAGTCTCTGGTGCAGTTTCTGTCTTTAACCAGTTTTTCTCAGAGGCTCCCGCATATCTCATAGACCTGATGCATGACAAGAACAACGAGATCCGAAAAGTCTGTGACAACACGCTAGATATCATAGCGGTAAGTAATGACCCTTCCCACAAAACGACAGTAGATTTCATTTTAGGTGGAAAAAGACATTGTACATCTCTTTGAACTGTGCCTTCAGTGTTAACACAACTCTTTTGGCAAGGTTAGGAAGCTCTTGGATACTAAATTTCCTTTTCAACATTAGGTCCTTTGGCTTATTTGAAGAAGTTTTGTATGTACTCAAGAGTGTCAGTCTGCCCAGCATCCCTTCTTGGAATCATATGTTTTTCAGAGAAGTTATTATATAGGATAAGGAAGTTTGTTAGTTTCTATTAAAACTCGTAACTTTAAACCGGGCATGGTGGCACAGGCCTGTAATCCCAGTACTTGGGAGGCTGAGACAGGAGGATCAGAGATTGGAAGACAACCTCAGCAAGTAGTGAGACTCTCATCAACCTATTGAGACCCTATTTCTAAATAAGAAGTAAAATTCAGCTGGGCCCTTTGCAAACCATGATCCTCCTGTCGTAGTGAGGCCCTTCGCAATTCAGTGAGACCCTGTTTTAAAATAAAGAATAAAGAATCAGGCTGAGGGTGTCACTCAGAGGTAGAATGCCCCTGGGTTCCATCCCCAGTACAGCTAAATAAATAAATAAATCCAGCTGGGATGTAGCTCAAAGGTAGACTGCCTCTGAGTTCAATCCCCAGTGCCACATACACACACGAGCGGGCGCGCGTGCGCGCGCGCGCGCACACACACATACACACACACAAACCCTCATAACTTTATTGTCATTCATTTTTTTAAAAAACAAATTTTGGGTTAATTTTTTTTAGTTATTTTATAACTTTATACAGATACTTGTACATTGGTTTGGAATAATGGAAAATACAAAAATCCTAAAATACACATGACATAGAGGGACATAATCGGAGGGATGGGCATATCTAGGATCTTTTGCTGACACCACAGACTTTAATCAGAGTGTGCAGCCCAGTAGCCGGGGGCCCTGAGCCAGGGACGCGCTAGATTCTGCGTGATTTTGAATATTTTTATCGATAGCGTATATAGCTTCACACGGTTTGTTTGCTTCATTCTTTGAACTGGATTTTGGCTCACCCTATTAAAATTCTCTTGTTAGTTTCTTTGGTAGTTTTAAAAGTCTAACTTAAAGTTTAACTTAAGCTTTTTAAACAGATCTGAAAAACATTTTAAAAATCAGTGAACTTCTTTGGAAACACACGAAGCTATCATTTCTTCTAGCGATTTCATTATGAAAGTGGTCAGTTGCCATCAGGAACTTTCCTGTCAGTTTCTCACACCTGTATTTCAGAAATCCATTGCATTTGGTGTTTTCAGTTTGACTCTTAACGCCTGGTTACTGGCGTGGCTTTGGATGGGTACAGTGACATGTGAGCGCTGTCATTGCGTCAGCATGAAGACACTTCGTGCTCGATCGGTGTTTTCCTCAGGTTTCTCACGGTGTAGGTTTCTGGTCACAGGATTTGTTAATGCAGTGCGTTTACTGCGCCTAGAGAACCTCACCGGTGTCCTAAGTACACAGGCTTCCAGGGTGGGTGATACCGCCTCCCAGGGGTTGGAGCAAACATCAGTGCATAGAAGACCACAAATTTGCCACTGCACTTTCTGGTTGTCCACTTCAGGTAGATTGGGGCAGGAGGAGCACTGAGCCGTTATTTTTCTGAAAAGGGGGAGGTAAGCCGTGTACATTTAAAGAATAGGACAAGAAGAGAATTGTCGGTCTGTTGCATGTTGCTGTTAGCATACTTTTCTTTCCTTGGAGGAAATGTAGATGGATGATAATGTGCCGTGTTGGTCCCCTCCTCCTTGAAGGCACCGTATGTGAGCCAGTCAGCATTCATGAAGGGACGTCATGTCTGATACTGTCGTGAGGACCTGAAGCAGGGACCAGCACACGAAGCTGACTTGTAGACACGGCTCCCTTGGTGCTGTCTGACCACTTTTAAGTTACGTACAAAAGGTCAGAACAGGCGAATCATTTCGTTCACCCAGTCTCTCAGTGGATCTCTACAGTGGACTTACACCGTATTTGATAAGATGCTATGCAATAATGGGTCACTTCACACTAGAAAACCTCGGCCTGAGAAACTCTTAAAAGCCAGACTTCCTAAACAGTATTCAGAGGTGCCACGTGGATGATCCGTGTAATCTGGACCCTGCCACGCTGCCCAGCTGCACTGTAGGTGTAGCTGGAGTTTCTCAGGTGTAGAGTCCAGGAGAGGTAGTAGAAGGTACCCGGCACGGGAAACATCCACATTCTACTGAAGAAAAGTAATGGCACTTCACCTTTCTGCTAGCATGTCCTGTAAGGTGTAAGACTGGCTGGGTTTCAGCTAGAGAGCAGAGAATCTTAGGAGATCTCAACATGTCTCTCCCTCTTTAATTTGGGTAGGGGTTCTGGTCTTAAACTTTGCCTCTACAGAGTATCAACTTGATCCGATAGACTCTTACATCTAGAATACAGCCATTTGATTCTCTTCCTGCTGAGTAAGTGCAGGCAACTCAATTTACAGCATTGTCTCTAATGCTGCCGAGACTTAGAGACATACCCTAAGGTGAGAGGAAATGGAGATGGTGCACAGTGGGTAATCAGAGTGTTCATGTAAGCTAGACCCAGACTCAGACCCAGCTGAGGACTTTCTTTCCTTGGTACAACTGAAATAATATATGTCATTTTCCTGTCATTTTAATATTCTAAATATCATGAGAAGATAATTCATTCACTATTTGGAATTTAACTGTGGAAAGTTATTTGAATATATTTGGCCAGACATATTGCAATTATTTATTTATAGTTTATGTTTGAAGTTATTCTGCAAAATGACCAAATTTGGCACTTTCAAGCTTCATGCCAGGGCAGTTGACTGAATAGGACAGCTCACTGAAGTCTTGATTAGGACCTTTAAGTAGGAAGTAGGGAGCTGACTCTTCTAGTGTGGCATTGCCTTACTTGTTAAAGGACCCGCATCCTGAATTTACAATGACTTCTTGGATTTGGACTCAACTTCAAGTTAATCTCAGAGCAAAGGTGTGCTCTTGCTGAGTGCCCTTCTTTGGAAGAAGTCTGCAGAGTGAGACCCCGGTGCGTTGTACACAAGGCGCTCTGTCTCACGAGGGGAGTAGCTGCCAGGCTTTGGTTCTTTTCACCAGGCTCTGTTACTGATCACGACTGATGGTGCTAATTGTTTGTCCTCAATCTCTTTCCAAAAGTAAAATGAGATTTATTTAATGTGAAGCAAGAAAAAAAATTGATTAGACACAACAAAGATGGTGAAATAATGTAGGAAAAACTATAAAGGGAGAATGTGCACTCTCTATCCAGGTAGCTCCATTGGTGGTTAAATAACACACTTGAAATGGTTTGGTTGAAACATGAAACATGCTTAGGACAAGACAGAATGACCTCTTAAGACTCCTTTCTCTGGCTAGATTTTAATATCGTAATATTCTCTGTATGACTGTATTGTGTAATAAATGACCTAAGATATTTAGAGAGAATGAGAGTGTTGGTAGCTCAGTGCCATGTCTCTTTAAGGACACAAGCCTCTTTGCCACGCAGGACAGTCTGGAATGGCGCTAGAAAAGCTGGGTGGTGTGTGCCAAGTAGTAGTCTTTGTGACCTTGCCCATGGACGGCTGCCCGTGGACCAGGTCGCTTACAGCTCGGGCAGCAGGCAGTGGGGGTGCAGAGAACAGAGGAGTGACACCGAGGCTGAGGGAATCACAGGGCGGCTGGCCTCTCTGCCTCTTCTCTGCCAAGCCTTGCCAGTCGTGGAGGGAAGGAAGAACAGGATCTGCGCTTCTGATGTAGCGAGATTCTGAAATTCACTTAGATTGTGAGTCTTTAGTATTTCTTCAACCTTGTATTATTTGAGAACTTCAAAAATTCCTCCCATGTAGGAAAACAAAAATCCCTTCCCTGCTATTTCTGGGTTGTCAAGCATTTAATGTATGTTTATGAAGCTCAGAAACTGAGGTAGACACTTTTGTGTGTGTGGTACTGGGGATGAAACCCAGGGGCAGTCTACCTTCGAGCAACACCCCCAGCTCTATTTTTTATTCTTTATTTTGAAACAGGGTCTCACTAAGTTGTAAAGGGCCTCACTGAATAGCTGAGGCTGGCTGCGAACCCACATCCTCCTGTCTCAGCCTCCCAAATGCTGGGATTACAAGCGTGTGCCACCACGCCCAGCTAGGTAGACACTTAATAACTCGAAATTCAACAGTGCAGAGCCCCTCAAGTATGAAAGTTCATGGTCTAGACTTGAGGGAAGACCAGGGCTCCCGTCCAAGCACACACACCAGTCCTCCAGGCTCAGCAGCACCCACGCCCTCCACAGATGCTCTGGCTGGCAGCACACCAAGCTAGAATGCTCCTGAGGAAGGCGTGTAACTAGGTCCTCTAGCAAAAAATTGGTGTCTCTTGTCCAGACAGCAACAGTGGGATTTGATACTAAAGCAGGTTTGTGTCACAATTTTTTTGAGGATAATTAGCATTTCTATATCTTTATCATTTCTTTTTTTAAATTTTTTATTGGTGCACTGTATTCATACATCATAGTGGGATACAAACTTTTGTAGACATACATGCACACATCGCCCAGTCAGCCCCCACCCGATCCCCACCCCATTCCCTCCCCATCCCTCCTTCCCATGCTTGGCTTAGTGGTTGACATCTAGTATTATAGCAATTTATCCAAAATTAAAAATGATAATCTCACATAACAGTTTTATTTGTCTGATACCAAACTTTTGATCACTTAAAGATAACATTTCAATATTTCTTTTTGCTTTCTTTCTTACCAGAGAATATTTTATCTTTTTTTTTTTTAGGTGAAACTATCATATATTTATATATTTATTTTTCAGAAAAAAATCTATCCTAATATGGAATATGGACTCTAGATACCCAAAATGATCTCGAAAAAGAACAAAGAAGATATATATTTTCTGATTTCAAACCATATAAAGCTACAATAATTGAAACAGTGTAGTACTGTTCTAAAGGCAGATATATAAACCATTGGAGTTAAATAAAAGCCTAGAGCTAAATTCTTCCATATATGTCAAGTTATTTTTGACAAGGTTTCCACGAACATTTGGTGGGGGAAATAATAGTCTTTTAACTAAATATTGTTAAAAAATAATAATTACATGGAAAAGAATAAAATTGGACCCTTACCTAATCCCATATACAAATATTAACTCAAAATAGATAAAAGACCTAAATATAAATCTTAAGACTATAAACTTTTAGAAGAAAATCTGGGTCATAAAACCTCATGACATTGAAATTGGCAGTGATTTCTTGGATATGATTTCAATGGCACAGGCAACAGAAGAGTATACAAACTCCCTAAAAAATAAAAAAAATTGTATATCCAAAGACAATGTAAACAAAGTTAAAAGTTACTGATTGAATGGGATAAAATATTTCTAAATGCTGTATCTGAAGGTATATTAATATTCCAACTAGAAATCCTAAAAATTAATAATAAAAGCAAACAATACAATTTAGAGATAGGTAAAAGACTAACATAAGTAATTAATCTCCACAGATAACTAATCTTAGTTGTCTGTTGGATGGAAAATCTTGTTTCTCTGGTTCTGGTGTGTGTTACCTATTTCTTCTTTGTAGTTAATCTCTTTGAGTATTTTCTCTAGCGCTGGTTTTGAAGACATAAATTCCTTCAGTTTCTGTTTGTCATGGACGCTTCTTATTTCTCCATCTAATTTGATAGAAAGTTTTGCTAGGTAGGAAATTTTTGGCTGGAAGTTGTTTTCGTTCAGAGTTTGGAATATGTTACTCCAAGCCCTTCTGGCTCTCATGACTTGGGAAGTCTGGAGTGATTCTAATTGGTTTGCCTCTGAATGTTACTTGGCCCTTTGTTTTTGTTGCCTTTAAGATTCTCTGCTTGGCTTCCACATTGGTCATTTTGACAATTATGTGGCGTGGGGATCCTCTTCTCCAATCCTGTCTAAAGGGAGTTCTATAAGTTTCTTGGACCTGTGTATCTGTGTTTGGAAATTTTTCTGCTTTTACTTCCTTGAAGAGATTGTTGATCCCTTTGGTTTCACCTTCTTTTCCCTCCTCTATTCCAATTATTTTTAGGTTAGCTCTCTTAAAATGGGCCCATATTTCTTCAATATCAGATTCCTGCTGTCGGATATTTTTTTCTAGATTAGAAACTATGCGTTCATTTTTGGAATGATCATCTTCTAAGAGTGAGATTCTATTCTCCATGTGGTCTAGTCGGTTGTTTGTACTTTGAATTGAGGCCTTTACTTCATTAATTGCATCCTTTATCTCTTTTTGGCTCTCTCTGAATTCTTTTCGAAACACCTCTATTATTTCTACAGTTATTTTCCTGATTTGATCTTCTAGAAATCTCTGAGTTTCTGTTTTATCAGGTTCTGATGTTGTGGGGTTGTGGGCATTCATTGCTCCATTGTAATTCCTCTTTCCCATGATTTCGGAAGTTTGTGCCTTCTCTGGGTTCTTCCCTTGGGTCACTATGACTTCACTTACGGTGCTCTGGATCTCGAGTCTGTGGTATCTCAGACCGCACTACTCCTTTACTGGGTTGTATCACAGAGTTTCAGACCCAGAGAGTCGATAGAGGCTGCTTTAGACTATGGGGGGGGGTGCCAGGTTGGGTGTTCTCCTATGGTGTGATATCTCTGCCACCGCCATTCCCCCATGGGTCAAGTCCCTGGGAGTGCAGTACTGGGACTTCTCCTCTGGGGCCCGCAATTTGACTCACTTTTGTTGAGTACACAGATGGAGCTGTAGTTGACTTGGTGAATTCACTGCTGCTGCCGCCAGTGTCAATATGGTGCCGCTGCCACGCCCTCGGCCGTGAGGCTGGCGTATTTCTTCTCTGGTTTTGAGCTTCACTCTGAGTCCCTGCAGCGTGTGCTGAGCTCAGCCACTGGGAGCTTTAGATGCTCCCTGTGCCAAAAAATCCCGCCCGGCTGTTCCGCAGCAGCTCACCTCGGCTCGCTGTAGCCATCCAGTGAACTCACCGCTGCCGCCGGCAGTAAGGCGCTGCTGCCGCATCCTCAGGCGTGAGGATGTTTCCTCTGTGGCTCTGAGCTCTGTTCTGAGTCCCCCTCCTCTCTGGAGCCTGGTGATTTTTTTGTTTCTCTGGTGATGGTGTTTTCTGGCTATGAAAGGCGCTGATTTTGTGGTAATGGAGATTGGTTGTTAGTGGTGCTCTTAAGCCCCGCTTTTCTTGGTCGCCATCTTCCCGGAAGTCACAATTTTTGAATGATAGTTTTTCCTCTTTTAGTAACTAATTATGATTATTGCAGACTGTATTTTTATTATCTCAAATTAATATCTAACTCTAGTATTTTGAACTTGGAAATATGAAGTGATGTCTTCATTTACAGACAAAATTTAATAAATATTAAATGTTTATATTAATTAAAGTGAAACAAATGAATGTAGGTTTGATGTGGCCTCTGTTTCATTATTAGAGTCCCTACAATGAGTTTCAGGAAAGCCTGTGTCAGATGGAAAAACTGGGTTTGTTCATAATCTTGCCAAATAAGGGGAACACTCTAACAAAATGTCTCACAGCCCCTCAAAAAGAAATTACAGGTTGTATAGAGTGAGGATTAAAACTTGCAGTGCCAGGCATTGGTGGTGCATGCCTGTAATCCTAGAACTTTGGAGCTGAGACAGAGATGCAGGTTCAGGACTAGCCTCAACAACCCAGTGAGACCCTTTTCAAAATAAAAAATAAAAAGGGCTCGGAATGTAGCTCAGAGGTAGAATGCCCCTTGATTCAACCCCCAGTAGCTACGCGCGCACACACACACACACACACACACACACACACACACACACTTATTAAAAAAAAAAAAAAAGGTGAGGCTTTGAGAAGCCAGGGAGTAGGGAGGAGCAGGGTCAGAAGAGGAGATGAGGACTTCCGGGAAGATGGCGACCGAGAAAAGCGGGACTTAAGAGCCCCGCTAACAACAAATCTCCATTACCACAAAATCAGCGCCTTTCATAGCCAGAAAACACCATCACCAGTGAAACAAAAAATCACCAGGCTCCAGAGAGAAAGCAGACTGAGAACAGAGCCACAGAGGAGATACACTGGCCTCACGCCCGAGGACGCGGCAGACGCGGCAGCAGCGCCATACTGCCAGCGGCACCGGCGAATTCACGGGACGGCTACAGCAAGCCAAGGTGAGCCACTGCGGAACAGCCAGGCGGGATTTCTCCGCGTAGAGAGCATCTAAAGCTCCCAGTGGCCGAGCTCAGCACACGCTGCAGGGATTCAGAGTGGAAATCAAAACCAAGAAGAAAAACACCAGCCCCACAGCCGAGGGCATAGCAGCGGTGCCATATTGCCACCGGCGGCAGCAGCACCAAATTCAGCGAAGCCAGTACAGATACATCTGCGTACTCAAGAACAGTGAGTCAAATTGCGGGCCACAGAGGAGAAATCCCAGTACTGTACTCCCTGGTACTTGACCCAGTGGGGGAGGGGCGGTGGCAGAGATATCACACCATAGGAGAACGTGCAACCTGGCACCCCCCGCAGTCTAAAGCAGCCTCTATCGACTCTCTGGGTCGTAGACTCTGTGATAAAACCCAGTAAAGAGTAGTGGGGTCTGAGATACTACAGACTCGAGATCCAGAACACCTTAAGTGAAGTCATAGTGACCCAAGGGAAGAACCCAGAGAAGGCACAAACTTCCGAAATCATGGGAAAGAGGAATAATACTGGAGCAATAAATGCCCACAACCCCACAACATCAGAACCCGATAAAACTGAAAATCAGAGATTTCTAGAAGATCAAATCAGGAAAATAACTGTAGAAATAATAGAGGTGTTTCGAAAAGAACTCAGAGAGAGCCAAAAAGAGATAAAGGATGCAATTAATGAAGTAAAGGCCTCGATTCAAAGCACAAACAACCGATTAGAACACGTGGAGAACAGAATCTCGCTCTTAGAAGATGAGCAATCCAAAAATGAACACATAGTTTCTAATCTAGAAAAAAATATCCGACAGCAGGAATCTGATATTGAAGAAATATGGGCCCATTTTAAGAGAGCTAACCTAAAAATAATTGGAATAGAGGAGGAAAAAGAAAGTGAAACCAAAGGGATCAACAATCTCTTCAAGGAAGTAATAGCAGAAAATTTTCCAGACATAGAGCAAGAGGTCGATACACAGGTCCAGGAAACTTATAGAACTCCCTTTAGACAGGATCGGAGAAGATGATCCCCACGCCACATAATTGTCAAAATGACCAATGTGGAAGCCAAGCAGAGAATCTTAAAGGCAACAAAAACAAAGGGCCAAGTGACATTCAGAAGCAAACCAATTAGAATCACTCCAGACTTCCCAAACCAAGTTATGAGAGCCAGAAGGGCTTGGAGTAACATATTCCAAACTCTGAAAGAAAACAACTTCCAGCCAAAAATTTCCTACCCAGCAAAACTTTCTATCAAATTAGATGGAGAAATAAGAAGCTTCCATGACAAACAGAAACTGAAGGAATTTATGTCTTCAAAACCAGCGCTAGAGAAAATACTCAAAGAGATTAACTACAAAGAAGAAATAGGTAACACACATCAGAACTAGAGAAACAAGATTTTCCATCCAACAGACAACTAAGATTGGTTATCTGTGGAGATTCATTATGTTAGTCTTTTACCTATCTCTAAAGGGTATTGTTTGCCTTTATTGATGTTAATTTTTAGGATTTCTAGTTGGAATATTAATATACCTTCAGATATAGCAATTGGAAATATTTTATCCCATTCTATTAGTAACTGTTAACTCTGTTTACATTGTCTTTGGATATACAATATTTTTTTTATTTTTTAGGGAGTTTGTATACTACTCTGTTGCCTGTGCCATTGAAATCATAACCAAGAAATCACTGCCAATTTCAATGTTGTGAGGTTTTATGACCCAGATTTTCTCCTAAAAGTTTATAGTCTTAAGATTTATATTTAGGTCTTTTATCTATTTTGAGTTAATATTTGTATATGGGATTAGGTAAGGGTCCAATTTTATTCTTTTCCATGTAATTATTATTTTTTAACAATATTTAGTTAAAAGATTAATATTTTCACCACCAAATGTTCGTGGAAACCTTGTCAAAAATAACTTGACAATATAGGGAAGAATTTAGCTCTAGGCTTTTATTTAACTCCAATGGTTTATATATCTGCCTTTAGAATAGTAGTACACTGTTTCAATTATTGTAGCTTTATATGGTTTGAAATCAGAAAATATATATCTTCTAGCTTTGTTCTTTTTCAAGATCGTTTTGGGTACCTAGAGTCCATATTCCATATTAGGATAGATTTTTTTCTGAAAAATAAATATATAAATATATGATAGTTTCACCTAAAAAAATAGAAAAAAAATATTCTCTGGTAAGAAAGAAAGTATAAAGAAATATTGAAATGTTATCTTTAAGTCATCAAAAGCTTGGTATCAGACAAATGAAACTGTTATGTGAGATTATCTTTTTTAATTTTAGATAAATTGCCATAATACTAGATGTCAACTACTAAGCCAAGCATGGGAGGGAGGGATAGGGAGAGAATGGGGTGGGGATTGGGTGGGGGCTGACTGGGAAAAGTGTGCATGTATGTCTACAAAAGTATGTATCCTACTATGATGTATGAATACAGTGCACCAATAAAAAAAAAAAAAAAGAGGAGATGATGGCGTCACTTTCAGTTGTTCGGCAAGGGTGGGTATGGAGAAAGAGCAGGGACCCCAGTGACATGTTAGCAGAAACTTATAAAATCTTCTCTTTCTATAACGGACAGAGCTAGTTCTTGGATTTTCTGTAGGATTGGTAAGTTTTAATGTCTCTAAGTCTTCTTTTTTCTTATTCTATATAGTCAAATTAGACTTAATGACATATAAGTTTGGTTAGCCCTGGTTTGTAGTTCATTCTTATAGTGTATAAACAAAAAGGCAGAAATTTAGGATATTTTTCCAGCTTGTTAGAATTTAAATACACACAAAAATTTATATATACATGAACGTGTGTGTGTATTCCTTGCATGTTTCTTAGGCATGTTACCTTTTTTTTTTTTCTCTAATTGGCAACAGTTGGACTTAAAAGAGCCCAAGAAGAGTATGAAAGGGGAAACTTGTGATTTCTTACTTAAGCTTCACCCCTTCTCTCTCCACTCTGTGGTCTGACCTGGAGTATCTAGTGATGTTGCACAGGTCGGCCTTTTCGGTGCTGTAGACAGAGGTCATTTGAGGAGATAATTGTACTTAGAGGTCTGGTTAGGAAATGCCATAGTCCAGACTAAAGGTCAACATTTGGACAGTTCTGTTGAAAAATAGAGTGTGCATAGAAGTCAACCACATGATTATGTGTGTGTTTAATTATGTATGTATCTATGTGTATGTATCATTGGCAGAATACTTTCCAAGATATAAAAGCATCTTTTTAACAGCTACTGCCTTAATCTTAATGAGCAACTAAATTACTCTAGACCTGCTTTAATTTAGTATGAAGAATTATATTAAACAAACCATATTACAGTCTCAATTAGGGGGCTGCCACATTAAAGGAGAAAGGAAAATCTGTTTTTCATCAGTTATGTTGGAACACAAAGCAGATCTGTGTAGCTCTATGTTATATTATAGTGTTAATCAGATACAAGGTGTGACGGAAGGCATGACAAAGGGTTTTCCTGATAGTGAACAGACGCTGGTAATAGGCTGCTTCAGGCTTCGCAATGTTTCAGTGGTTAAATAGTAAACAAAATGATGTAGGACTTCAAAAAGGATGGCACATTCCATGTAAAATCAAAGCAGAAGGCTTCCATGACACTGTAGAATTTATGGAAACTGGTGCTTAAGATCATAATGTCAGGAGCTGAGAAGAGAGGAAAAGAAAAGCAAAGCATGTTCTCCTTTAAGTATAGGAGAAACTCAAGCCTCAGCGCCAGGACAGGGAGATACAATCCTTGTGGGAAAAAGGTATTTCAAAAGTGAAGAAAAAGCGACTGTATCCCTGGACTGTTTCCACAAAGGTTGCTGGGTTTTGGTGACATATGTTAGTTGTCACTGAACTGAGACAGACCTAGCTTCCCCTGCTTATTTCCTGATAGAGTGCTGAGAATGGGCCTCAAGAGGAGAGTAGAGATGTTGGAGGGGGTGGAGGGAATTGGTGTTACTTAATATGTATTGAATTTATTAAGCTGGATTTTCATTCCGAGTTGCTTTTCAACTTTTTAAAAGAAAAGTTATTTGAGATAGTTACTTCAGCGGCTTTATGAAGTAATGGTATTAATCATAGTTTTTCATTCATAGCATGTTAGAGCTTAAGCTTACTAGGTTTTTATTTTAGAAGTGAAGACTCTGAGGCCAACAGAAGCCAGCGTTCCTTAGGAAGTTGCATACTTGAGTTAGTAGCAGAGGTAGCCCTGGAAGCCAGCTCTCCCAAACCCTGAGTCCACGCACTTTGTGATATGCCCCACCACGTCATTACTGTCTGTAAATTCAGACTTTGACACACAAAGAAACTATGATTTTTCCATGGCTACCAAACTGCATTCTTGGGGATTCCCAGGATGTGTATGAAAGATAGGCTAAGGATTCCAGAGTGATGGCCCACTGGACTGTGATAAGGTTTTTCCTTGGTTTTCAGTGAAATTGACAAGGGAAAAAATTAAGAAAGGAAAATGTTGTTTGTTTATAGGAGCAAAGGAGATGTTGAATTAACATGTTTCATCTTGGGAAACTGTATGTTTAAGTTTCTCTCTTCATATTAGTCTTAAAATGATCTTTTATAAACAATACTAGGTGGCAGTTGATCTTTTTAATATCAGTCCCCAAGACATAATTTTTTACTTTTCCTAAAATTTAAAACTTATGGGACCACTCTTAACCTACCAAGTTTTGAAATGGCTAAGTAAAAATGCAACAGCCATGAGCTAAAACTTTGATTTTTTTTAAAGAAATCTGACAAACCTTTTCAGGAACATAAAAGTCAGTGGTCAGCAGCATACAGCAAACAGCGCTGTCTCATGTTATTTTAACACTTGCTAAGAAACAAACACCTATCAATGAGGAAGAAAACCACGTTACTAAGCACATTTCATTCCAACATGCTTTACTTGGTAAACATCGGAGGTAAACTTATAGGCACAGGCACAGTATCTTAATAATGTTGCGTGCTTTGATTCTAAATTTAAAAATACTTATATTTTTAAAGTTAGCCATTAATATTGGAATTTAGGAGGTCATTAATAACTTATGGGATATATATCAGTATTTATGATGATGGTACCTAGGTAAAGGGATTGTGGATATTTTTCTGTAATTTTTAAACTTCAGTGCAAATATTACTTTTATAATTATGAAAATCTAAATATTATTTTCAAAAAGTTATCTTGCAACTCTTCAAGACTTTAAAAAGACCTTTCAAGGCCTTGGTACTACTTGATCAAGGGTTTTTGCCATTTCCAATCTATGATCTATCACAAAGAACCGTATATACTAGTAAATGTCAAGACCACATCATAGGAAAACTGCCCGTCCTTGTGGTGTGCTCATTGTAGCGGGATTCTGTAAATACTGCTGGACCTTTTGCAAGATATAATTTTCAGTATTCTTAAGTGACGACTTGGCGTGATACAGAATCACGTTGTCTCATATTTCCTCAGGGAGAGTCTTCTTTTGCTTTTCTTCAGAGTTGAGAAAACAACTCTAGTGTTTTTATTGTGATCCTCTAAGCAGTAATAAATATATTAATCATTATGTAGGCCATAGAAATTAAACCTATTGTTTTATAGTATAAAATACTTAAAATTATTGTTATAGAGGAAAATGATAATACAACCTACATTATTGCTACTATACCTTTTGGCTTTTTTTTTTTTTTTTTTTTTGCAGTACTGGAGATGGAACCCAGGGGCATTCTACCTCTGAGCTACACCCCCATCCCCACTTTTTATTTTTTATTTTGAAACAGAGTCTCATTGAGTTGCAGAGGGCCTCACTAAATAGCGGAGGCTGTCTGTGAACTGCGATCCTCCTGTCTCAGCCTCCCGAATGCTGGGATTACAAGCGTGTGCCGCTACACCTGGAACCTTTTGGCTTTGTATTGTTAAAAGATGCACTGGTTTTGTAGAATAATTCACTCTGAAACAGATAAAGGAAAGAAGGCAAAATTTTTAAAGAAATGCATAAAAGGAGGCTTGTATTTGGTGCTAATTCTGAGATAACTTGCTGCCATAGAAAATCAGTTTTACCAATAGATTGTCAAAGGTTGGCTATGGATGCTATGAATGTTCTTGGTTTGTATGTTTGGACTTTGCCAGATAATCTTATTTAAAAACAATTAAGCTTATATGTATGTTTGTTAATAAGAATATTGCTAGCCAGGCATGGTGGCACACGCCTGTAATCCCAGTATTTGGAGGGCTGACATGGAGTATCGCAGGTTTGAAACCAGTCTTGGCAACTTAGCAAGGCTCTCAACAATTTAGTGACACCCTGTTTCAAAATAAAAAAATAAAAAGATAGGGCTGAGGTGTATCTTGGAAATAGAATGTCCCTGAATTAAATTCCCAGCACCACAAAATAGAATAGATAATAAAAAATAAGAAGAATATTGCCATGAGCTTTCAGTATAATAAAACTAAAGTTACTAGAAGTACTTTTATTAGAACAGTTTGTATGTAATCATTGGATGATTGTATAAATTGCCATTACATCTATTCACTGTGACCGCATCAATAATGCCAACAAGGTGTGGCACTTGGATGCATTGTTTATGTTGAATGGTCACTATTTACAGTAGTCTGTGTAATCAAATAACCTAATTATCCACTAACTGATAAGGGGACAAGGAAGATGTGGTACAAATACAACACAATATTATTTAGCCATAAAAGGAATGAACATGACATGGTGGCACAAGCCTAGAATCCCTGTACTTGAGAGGCTGAGACAGGAGAATTGCAGGTTAAAAGCCAGTTTCAAAAACTTAGAACCCCCTTCAAAGTCAAAAGGGATGGGGGTGTTGCTTGGAGGTAGAACCACTTTTGGGTTCAGTCCCCAGTACTAAAAAAAAGACTGGACGACTGTCATTTGTGGTAACATGCATAGTACTAGAGGTAATCGTGTTAAGTAAAAAAAGTCAGCACAGAAGGACAGATACTACCTGATCGCACTCTGGAGGGCTGGGAAAGGTATGATCAATCTCACTAACATACTTAAATAGGAGTGAGTTCTTGTGTGACTTTAATGATAAGTTACTTCATATTTCAAAATGTGGAAGAAAGGAGTTTCGATGTTTTCACTGTGGAGAAATGATGTGTTTGAGGAGATAAATACGTGTGACCTAATTTGCAATTTATATAATATATACATGTATCAAAATATCTTATGGAATTCCTTAGGTGTGTGCCATTTTTATGTTTTTATATATCAGTTAAAAATAAGGTAAAAAGTAGCCAGAGTAACCTGTGGACAGGTGGAGAGCTGATGTTCTGCTGCAGCTCATGGTAGCTGGCCCGTTTGTCCTGCACCCATCACCAAGAACTTTGTGACAAGTGTTATAGAAACACATACGCTCAGCAGGCCCTCTTCTGGCTCCTCAGGAGTCATGGTCAAAGCAAGAGGCAGGCACTTAAAGAAATAATTATAACTGAAGAGGGTAGTGTCATTACCCTGTGGCTGAACAAAATTAAGTTCAACAAAGCAGCTTACTTTTTGTAGTAAACCATTTTAGCAGTTAATTCCGGTGATTTAATAGTGCTTTTTTTTCTCCCTACTGTTATTTAAACTAAAAAAATATATCAAAAGAGATCATGCTAACTACCTTTCATTAGTGCCACAAATAATTATAGCCTCAATAATTCATTGGCAGCTGAAGTCTGATTATTTATTTAAGTTATGGAAATATTTAGTTAATATTTAAAGGCGAATTGGGGAAGCGTAAACAGTTCCAGTGTTTGCCATTGCCATTGGTGATCAATAATATAGAGGTTTCTTTAATGTATGTTTAATTACTTCTACTGGCTGTTATATAAAATAATTCTGACCAGTTTTTTTTAATGTTCCCCTGGCCCACATGCAGGTTCTCAAATTCCTTGTGAGGCAAAGCTATTGCTCTCGAGCACGGTGAGCTCCATCCTCTGTATTTACGTCACCGTAGCTGACTGCTTGTTTTGATAGGAATATGATGAAGAGTGGGCCAAGAAGATCCAGAGCGAGAAGTTCCGCTGGCATAACTCGCAGTGGCTGGAGATGGTGGAGAGCCGGCAGGTGGACGACAGCGAGCAGCACGTGTACGGCGATGACCGGATCGAGCCCTACATCCACGAAGGGGACATCCTCGAGAGGCCTGACCTCTTCTACAGCTCAGGTGAGATGCTCGCCGAAGCAGGCGTCGGCGCTTGCCTTTGTGTCCACCTTGGGCATCCTCGCACTTTGTAAGGGCTTCTCTCAGTATGCAATTGGTCTTCTGCTGACAATTGTAAGTGTGGCATCTGTACACACCACGCAAACGTTATTCATAATTATTTTCCCGTTAGTCTTTAGTATCTATTTTATGAAAACAAAAGTATAACCAAGAAAGGTGCTCTTAGAGGATTCTAGAATGCCTCACCTACACTGACGTCTTCCATCTTTTTAACTTAACTGTTAAAAGTGAAATACTCATCTTTTTCTATTCTGCATTTATTAAGTAAGTAACTTAATGACTTATATTTTGGTTTTCTATGTAATCTTAGCAGTTTAATTACGTTATGGCTTTGCTCTAGTTTCAAAAACCAGTAGGAGACTGTTAGAAAGATTCAGATACTTTATAGCAATAGTTTTTTCCTTCTGAATTCTGCTAATGTTTTCAAGGTAAAATTTAACATTTATATGAACCTATAATATATTTCAACTTCATTAATTGTAATATACTGCCTTTTTTATGGATGAGTCTAGCACAATAATTGACAAATATTTGCATATTCTGGTTTTTAATGATTTGCACTGTGACCCGCTAACATTAAATGGTTTAGTTAAGAGGAGGAAGGAAAGGGTTCTAGTGAAGACCTGTGGGAGGTGGAGAATGAAAAGCATTAGGTCTGGAGGGACAGCTCAGTGGTACAGCACTTGCCCAGCATGTGTGAGAACCCGGATTTGACCCAGACACTGAAAAAAAAAGTGTTAAAATGATTATACTTGAATTGAGCCGGGCATGGTGGCACGCGTTTGGAATCCCAGCATTCTGGAGGCTGAGACAGGAGGATCCGGGTTCGCAGCCAGCCTCAGCTACTTAATGAGGCCCTTTGCAACTCAGTGAGACCCTGTTTCAAAATAAAGAATAAAAAATAGGGCTGGGGGTGGAGCTCAGAGGTAGAATGCCCCTGGGTCCCATCACCAGTACCACAGATAATAATAATAATAATAATACCTGAATCAATGCCTCATCTTTCATTTTTTATATTCTGAATTCTTAACATGTGTTTATTAAGTGTCCTCAATATTTTTTCAAGTACTTTACCTTCATTATCTCATTTTATCAGAACAGTTTGTGTATTATCAATGAATGGTTAGTTGTATAAATTACCATCATATATAATCACTAATAATTAGCATCACCTTTAATAATACTATTCACATATTATTCATATGGTTTCATAATTGTATATTAAACAGATTTCTCATAGATAATATATATTATTTTGTATTTGATATAGATACACAAATCTGGTAGAATGTATGCTTTACTTTGAAAACTCAATCAGTCTCTTCCTAACTGAACTTTAACAGTAGTTAAAAATGCTGCTGTGTGCTTCAAACCAGATGGAGTAGATCATTAGTTTCAAGCAACCAGAATTTCTTAGTTCAGTAATGGCAAGCAGCTGTTCCTTACATAGCCAGTATTCATGAAGTGAATTGATGTAAAATATGTATGATATAATTTTTTGTTTGTAGAAATCAGAATATTTTTAGAATCAAATTTCTTGCTTTGAAGATTGGTAGCTGCTGCCTACCAGGGCGAATAAGTTACCACTTTCTAAATTCGAATAAAACTATGAACCAATTCAGTAAAATTATACCACATTCCAAAACTTTATTCATTCAAACGACCCTCTTAAAATCAAAATTATAGATATTTTTCTTTGATATAGTTCATAACTAAAATTATAATTTATGTATTTGTGAAAAAACTAAATTTATGTATATTTTATGTAGCAGTATTTTCATCAACAGTAACTGATGAAAAATCAGTAAATTTCAGTGTTTCTGTGGGGTAAAATATTATCATTATTACTCTCATAGATTTTTAATGCTTATACCCTGGTAATATGATGGCCGTTTGACGGGAATTTCATGCTGTAAATTTAGAGAGAGAGTTCTCACAGCAAGCTGGCTCGCTTTTGGTTTATATATTGTTTTGCCGAGCTCATTCTCTCTTTAGTCCATGGACGGCGCGGACTTCCTGGTGCGGCTCATGGATAGGATCGGTCCGCTCTCTCCTGCTGTGCGCGGTCACGTCTCAGGAGCGTCGGGCCGGCTGGTAGCACCACACGTCCATTTGAGTGCTGGGACCACTGTGCCAAGCCCCCGGTCTCCACAGCACACTGGGCCGCGCCTGCAAGAGCAGCCTGAGTGCCCCGCTCTGCCGAGGCTGGGGAGTGGCCGCGATCCCCGGGTCTGGGCTTGTATTTCAAACCAAACAGCATTTGCTACTTTCTAGTCAGCTTTATTGCCCTCCATATTTTCAAGCTATTAAATATCTGTCAAGATAGTTTTTTCCCTAGCTTTTTTAAAAAACAAATCATAGAGCCGGGCGTGGTGGCGCACGCTTATAATCCCTGCGCTTGGGAGGCTGAGACAGGAGGATCGCGCAGGTTCGAAGCCAGCCTCAGCTACTGAGTGAGGCTCTCAGCAACTTAGTGAGACCCTGTTTCCAAATAAAGTATAAACTAGGTCTGGGAGTGTAGCCCGGAGGTAGAAAGCCCCTGGATTCCACCCCAGTAGCACCAAAAAACCCCCCCCAAAAAACCATAATTAGTATCTCCTTTAGAGGTTAAACATTATTGTGATTATATTCATTGATTAATTTATTTTGCTTCATGAAAATAAAGCTATTTGCTTTGGTACTTGTTACCCCTAGAGGAAGTATATTATAATTTAAAAGCTGTATTGCTAGTACACAGTTTTTGTTTTGTTTTGTTGTTTTACTGGAATAGAACTCAGTGCCGTATACCTCCAAGCTACACCCCCAACCCTACCTACTTATTTATTTATTCATTCATTCATTCTTGAAACTGGGTCTTGCTAAGTTGCTGAACCTGGCCTCAAACCTGTGATCCTCCTGTCTCAGCCTCCCAAGTGCTGGGACCGTAAGTGTGCACCACCATGCCCTGCCCTGCTACACGTTTCTAAATGACCTTTGGGCAATTTTTGTTGTTCTATATCAATTGTGGGAAGCCTTATTCTTAGTTTGTGAATACATTCCTAGAATATGAAGCTTACAATAGTTTGTTTCTGTCTCAAGAGCATTGTAAAATCCATAGTTCTTATTTCCCTATGTGTTTCTATTACCATTTGAGTTATTTTTCTTATTTTCTGCATTATTGGCATCTGTTTTCTCCCTCACCATCACAATTTTATTTCTAACTAGTTTAAAACATCACATTTCCATCTGACTTTAAGAAAGTCCAGTTCATTGCAGTCACGACACACGAGAAGACAGTGCGTCTCCCGAGTCCCTGCTTGGACCATATTGCGCGCGCGCTGCGTCTTAACTGCTTCCAGAGACGCGCTTAGCCAGCCCGTTCTGACCCCACTGTCCAGCGGAGGCTCCGCTTGCTGTAACTGTCTTCTCTGTCCTCACTGGAGTCTCGGGCGGCCGTGTGATGCCATGAGCAGCCTGCCGTGTGTGCTGTCCAGCCTCCACCCCCTGCTGCGTCTGCTCTGTTAGCTGCTGGTTCTCCAGGCTTCGAGATCCTTCGGCTCCTTGTTACTGTCATTGACAACAAGGACTAAGGAGGACACTCCTGGGCTTATCCGTGGGTTGAAATCAAGAAGGCCTGGTGCTTTTTGGTACTTCCTGCAAAGAAATGCTTTTGGTTGTAGAATCTGAGAATTAGATATTTCAAAGAAGTTGGGTGCCTGAGATGGGATGATAATGGAGCTTTTATACCTCATTCTGGTGGAGACAGATCACTCATGTGTGAGGCACCTCAGAAGGTGTGCCTGCAGTGCCCTGGGGTTCTCACAGTCAGCGTCCAGTGTGCTGTTCTTACTTACATTAAGTCAGGCGTGTTGTCCTACAAGCCAGGTTTCTGGCCTGACCTCTCCAGGTGAGCTCCGGGGAGACGGGCGCGCAGCTCCCCCGCGCTCACCTTTGCTGCTCTGTGCTCCTCCCAGGGTCGTGGCGACTGGGAATCGGAGGTGAGGCTTGCAGGGCGCGGCCAGCTTTTACTTCAGTTTCTGCCTAACCTGGCTCACTTAAGTAGGTCATATTTCATAAAAATGAACCTTTTATATAGTGTATGTATCATTTCATTTGGTGGCATTTATATCTAAAATACCATATTTCTGAGTGTTAAGATCTTTTTTCTACTGGCACAATGAACATCTTTGTATTCAAAGTGTGGTGTGCATTTTAATTTCACATTTTACTTAGCTTTGATCCACTGAAATCATCGTGTTTATTAAACCCTGGCCCTTAATTATTTGGTTTTAATTGACTTTGTTGATTTTTTTTGTCTTAACCTTGTTAATTTTAGCCATATTTTCACACAATCTCAGATACACATAAAATTTATTTAAAGTTTGTATCTGCTTTTCTCCCAATCTGTGGCATCTTAAAAGTTCCCATAATTTCATTTCTGTAGCTTTCCAGTGTTTAGTTAACTGGTCTTTTGATTTATAGAATCCTTAACTTTGAGTGGACATAAAATCTGAACAAAATATTTTGATACTTTTAGTGGAAATACAGGTATTTTAAATGTAGTAAAGTAAAAAGACAGGTACCAAAGGTATCCATTAACAATTCAAGAATTAAATAACAACCTAAGTCATTAGTATATAATGCACAATTTAATATGATACACAAGTTTAACTGATACACAAAGTAATATGTGTATCAAATTAGTAGTGCAGGAGTCTCAGGGAAATATGAATTGCCACACATACTCATTTGCCACCTCTGTTACTTAGTTTCACAACCCCCTCTATTTTTAATACCTTTTTCCGCCAGACAGAGTTCATCCTTTAAGTCCCCTCTCTCTTTACTACTCCAGTCCGTGGTAGCTCTGCCCTCTCTGCTCCCAGTGGGATTTTCTAGCCTCTGTAAAACAGTGGTTCCTACATAGCTCTGACTGGGCGCCTGAATCCACTCCTGTTACATAGTATTTATTAATAAACTACATTATTTTCTTGTGCCTTGAGCTACAATTTTTAAAAGCAGATTATATATGTCATTTTGTATATTTCCCACAGGATCTAGCACAGTATTATTGTGCGTGTGTTACTCAAAGTCATCACTTGTTGACTGAATAATTTGCCTACTCTACGCCAAATGTATAAAGTGTGTTGGGTGTGACCTACACACATCTGTGTCTGTCTCCACAGCCCAGCATTTTCAGAAAAGGAAACGTCCTCACAAGCCCTCCAGAGTATGTGCT
Source organism: Muscardinus avellanarius (assembly GCF_963383645.1). NCBI lineage: Eukaryota > Metazoa > Chordata > Mammalia > Rodentia > Gliridae > Muscardinus > Muscardinus avellanarius. The sequence goes on from NC_137793.1 coordinate 114,748,374, forward strand.
CCATGAGTAGGACAGCCCGGTAGCTACTGTGGAAACCTTGCTTCCTCATACCCTTTTTATTCTTATTTACAATTACAAAAATTAGGTTGTCTAGATCCTTAGATTGAAGCAAATGAGATCGTATCATAGCTAGAAACTCAGAAAAATAATAACAACGTCTTAAATTCAGAAAAAGAAGTACTTTCTAAGCAGAAGAACTCAAGAAAGCTTAGTAATGAAGAGCCAGTTAGCACAGGTAGCCAAATATATCTACTGTCCTTCGGGTATGATTGCACAGTAGTATTGGTAGTATTGATCAGGTGATCAAGAAGTGTTTAAATCTTCTACTGTATGCCCTTTTCAGAACAGAGAATATAAAGTATGAAGATGTCTTACACACGCATGTGTTCTTTTAACATGTGGCGTTTAAATTATCCAGCAGAGCCTATTTAGGAACCCATTTATTTGATAGACCTGATTCCCTAATCCTGCGGCACAGGTGAGCTTCGTGTACCACAGTGTGCCTTTGGCCAGCACCATGCTGCGCGGGCTCCTTTGCCTGTGCTCACAGAACTTCCTGGCCTGACGGTCCCTACTGCCCCTCCTCACTTTGCCTGCCTTCTCCACGGCGCTCAAGCCCCTTGAAGGCCCCGACTGTCTGGTCCACCTCCGTCCTCGTAAGCACGGAGTTGTTGTTACGTTGTGGGCAAAACACCTGCGTGCACATGGTCGCCTGTGGACGCTCCTAGAGAGAGCTGCTGTCATGCTAGTGTTCTTCTTTCCACATTAAATACACAGATTGTTTTCTCACTGTGTTGCTTGACAGGGTAGTTTCTTCTTTATTCCCTATAAATACGTTTACCAACTGCCATTTTCCTTCTCTCTAGATGGATTAATTGCTTCTGAAGGAGCCATAAGTCCAGATTTCTTCAACGATTATCACCTTCAAAATGGAGATGTGGTTGGGCAGCATGCGTTTGCTGGCAGGTAAACAGGCCTCCCAGACATCTCATGTTTGGGGCTTCCTTTGCTTCTGAAAAACTGAAATTCTTTTCTTTACTTATTTCTCTATTTCTTTTTGGTAAGAGGAAGGAAATTCTCAATTTTTTTAAAGAATATGTTTAATTTTAAATTAATCACAAAGCTTGCATTTTTTTCTTTCTTGTGGTACTAGGGATGGAACTCATTGGCCTTCTGCCTCAGGGCTACACCCCTAACCCCATTTTATTTTTTATTTACAAACAGGGTCTCTCTAGGTTGCTGAAAGATCACTAAGTTGCTGCAGCTGGCCTCTAACCTGCGATCCCCCGTCTCAGCATCCCAAGTACTAGGGTTACAGGCACACGTCTCTTTAAAAAAATGAAGCCAAGTGGTGGCGGATGCTTGTAATCCCAGCATTCGGGAGGTGAGATTGGAGGATCGCGGTTTGCGGACAGCCTCAGCTACTTAGTAAGGCCCTCTGCAATTTAGTGAGACCTTGCTTCAAAATAAAGAATAAAAAATAGGGCAGGTGGTGGAGCTCGGAGGTCAAATGCCTCTGAGTTCCATCCCCAAACCCGCACACACACACACAAAAATGAAATCACTCACAGTGGTACATGCTGTAATCCCAGTACTTGGGAGGCTCAAATAAGAGGTGTAAGGGCCCAAGGCCAGCTCACAGTAGCTTATAGCGATTCTGTTTCAGAATAAAAAATAAACCTGGCCGGGGGTAGCTCAGAGGTAGAACACTCCTGGGCTCAGTCCCTCATACCACCCATGCACAACAATAGAAGCCAGAGGTATAGGGAGAAAATATGCTTTGTCGCTTTGGAAAATAGAGAAACAGACAACCCTTCCTCCAGGTTAACAAGCACAGTGTTTCCCACATTCTTTCAGAGCCAGCAAGACAGGAGCTCGGGAGGGGCACACTTTACCAGCCTCCAGACACACTATTCAGAGTGGGTGCTCTGACTACATCGAAGGTTTTTCTATAGTAGAGCGCATTCAAGTATTTAAGGAAAAACCCTGACAATCCTGCATTGCTCTGCAATCCCAGTGCGGGTCCCTGTAAGGATCACAGAGTCTACTTCCTTACTAATGCTGTGTAGGCTCTTAATCATTCTGAAAAAGTGTAAGCAACACGCCTTCTCATACCATTCCTAGAGGCGTAGTGTCTTAAGGCAGGCCGACTGCTGAAATCTTGCACTACGCTAGTCCAGTGAATAGGTATAATCGTATTTTCCCTGAAATCTATTTTAATTTTTATTTAAATTATTGATTGAATTTCTACTTCTAAAATTCCATTTTCATTAGCATACTCTTTTTATTCAACATATATACAGTTGTAACCAATACGTTTGACTTTAAATGATCACTTATAAGAAGCTATTTTAGTCATTATAGTTATAATTACCATAACCATTATCATCTACTATACATAATCTGTCTTACAGATATTCATCTTTCTATTTTAACCTACACGGCAATACTTTAAAGCAAGAATTATATCTGTTTTTAATAGGTAAAGAAATGAAGGCTGTAAATTTTTAAATTTAAGTCACCATCTTACCTGTAGACCTAAAAGCCCAAAAAGATTCGAACTTGGGTCAGTAAGTTACCAAAACTCATGTTCTTTCCAATATAGCATGCTTCTAATTTGAAGGCAACGAATCATGGAATAGTGACTTTTAAGTTTGGTTGACCACCATGACATCAGTAGAAGTCCCTTTCAGGGCTGGGATGGAGCTCAGTGGCAGAATGTCTGCTTCACATGCCAAGATACTGAGCTCAGTCCCCAGCACTGCAGAAAAGAAAAGGAAAAAAGAAAAATATGAATACCTTCCATATTGTATTGGTGCAACATATTTGTTTGTATACATTTATATACCTGTATCCATATATGCATAACAAAAAATTCTCAAAACTTATTTTTACCACCTGTAATGTGTAATAATAATGAAGATTTCATAAAATGGTGTCAGACAGATTCCATTTCATTTGTTAAATGGATATTGCAACCTACTAAGTAGATTTCACAACTTACTGATGATCATTGTCACAAGCGTAAAAGTCTGGTGGCAGTGTTACCTGAAGCACAGAATTTAGAATCTTCTAGTAGACTGTGAATAAATAACATGAGGAAGAGTTTCACCAATATGTAAGTTGTCATAGTTAAGAAGTTCTTTGCCTTGGGAAGTGAAAGCTCATCCTGGTTGGATGCTGGGAAGCACGTGGCTTGTGATTCTGCGCTTCTGGCTGCGCTGGCACAGCCGTTAACTGGAGGCTCCGTGTGGTCATCTAAGCGCCTCATCGTGTGGCAGCTCACGCGATGTGTGTGCTGAAGCATGGCGGAGAAAGGAAAATGATTTGGGTATATAAGCCTGATGGTTAAAATCAAAGAATTTTTCTTATGGCATTTATAATATTAGTTATTCTGCATTATAATTATTAAGTATTTTTCATATATGTTTCATTATGAGGAGAACGTTATTTTTGTTTCTGCTGAAGATACTGCCAATCTAAAAGCAGACTGCTACTAATTGTTCATTACTTACTCGAAGACTTATTTTCATTTTTATAGAATTATATGACTTTAAGGAAACTAAACATTTTCATTAAAACTGAGTATACAAAATAACAGTCTTATGAGCCCAATTCAGAAAAATCTCTCACTTCTGGTTTTCAAAATAGTCATTTTATAAGATAATAAAAATGTCTTTAGAGGTATATTTAGTGACTAAGTGCTGCAGCAAGGCCAGAGACTTCAGGACTCTTTTGCTCAGTTAATATTTTTTAATTACTTTGGGAAAATCCTTTTAGAGCCTTCAATTGGTTTTCAAGGGTAAAAATATTTAAATTGCTTCTTTTAGCTTCATAAAAGACTCATCACAGTACTGTTGACAAAAGATTAGTTAATAAAACTTACTATACACTTCAAGCCAAATGAGTAATATACCTACTATAATTATTTTGATTTGAGAACTATTTGTCCTTTAAAAAGAACTTCCTCTGTGAAAGTTAAGTCTTTCATCTCATGTCTTTTATAATTCTTCAGGCTTTAAATCATATAATGATATCACTTGTTCTTTTTTATTTCCACAAGAAGTAATTTACAATGAATTGCCTCAGTTATTTTGGGGGTGGTAGGTAATAGATCAAATGAGAAGCAGTTCTGAATCGTGTCGGCAGAGATACATAGTATACAGCATAGCCAGTGGTTCATGGCTGTTCTTTTTCACATTCTGTTTTATTGACCTATTCTGGAATCATTTACTTCTTTTATTAAATCATTTTGGGTTAGTTGTGATTCTCCTTTTAATAGGACTTCTGTGCTCTTCTTTGATACTTAAAACCCATGAATCTTAAGTCTGACATATTTTTTAATCAACAAAGATTTAAGTATTTAAAATTGGTGTATAATTATTCACGTATTTTGTATGATAATTTTGCTGCGTAATGTCCCAGATGTGAAATTTTAAGCTCGTGGATACCTTTCAGCTTCTGATATTCAATAGTAGAATAATTGAAAATTCATTATGTTGTGTAATCTAACGAAAAACATCATCGTTGAAGTTTTTATTTTAACTGATTTTAAATAGGACTGTTTTCAAGAAACGTTAAACAGAAGTTGAAGTCTCATCACCACTGTGAAGGTGAGGCCTAAGTAGACGTGATCAAAGCGCAGAGTTGAGCCAGCTCTAGGAGAGTGATGTCTGCTTGGATTTTAAGTATCGACGAAGCTGGTTCTTTAACACAGTGTAAAAGAGGAGATGCTATTTACATCAGGAAACTGGTGCCTATGAATTGTAAATTCTTTCTCTGTTTCTTTATCATGTGTTTCTGATAAATGAGCACAGCCAAGTTGTCTGGAAGGAGAAGAATACGACATGCGCGTGTGAGTGGGCTGTGTCCTTGCCACTGTTGTGATGACTTGGCCGACGTGGCCGTGGGCGAGACGCGGGTGCCGGCGCCTCCTCGCCAGCCCTCGGGGCGCGTGGCCTCTGTGTGTTTTGAACATTTCAGTTTGAGTGGATTCATGTAAAGTAGCTGATCTCAAGTTCCTGTAAGGAAAGGAGTAAGTTGTTCATTCGTATGACATAAGTTGTGTTGTTGTTGTTGTTTCTTTTAATTGTTCAAAGAATTTTTTTTACTTTTTCCTAACTTGACAACTTTTAGTCAAAAAAAAAAAAAAAGCATTAAAATCTGAGAAACTGTGCCAGACTTAGAGAAGAGCTTAACCAGCTCAGATTGGTGTTTTCCTTAGAATCCAGTCAAGGGCCTTCTGCGTCTGTGCGCCTGTGCAGCTTAATTAGAAACAGTGAAAACTGCTAAACTCATCTATCTCGTCCTACCAGAGGCTGGATGTTTGGTAAAATAGATACTGGCAGTTGGACAGCGAATCCCAGGCTTTTGACATGCATCACGATTGGTTTGAACCTCGTGGCGCCAGGACTTCCCGACACTGGAGCTAATGCAAAATGCATTAGGGCTCCAGGCACCCGCTGTGGCCGTGCCAGTCCCAGAGCGGCAGATGTAAGTCTTCCCTCCCCGGCTCAGGACTGGTGCTGGAAAGTGAAGTGGGGCTGGCTATTGAAGCTAATTAAAAATAATAGGACCAAGACCAGCTTTTTTTCCTGTTATATACCATGTATCCATACCATATTTTTGGACCGTTTTTTTATTATAACTCTTACTTTTCAAGACTAACAAGAACCTCATGTTAAGAGTATTTTTAAACTGCTTCCAGCTTTTACAAATCAGTTTTTGTTGCAGTAAAAATGGCCCATTTTCCTTTTATAGGAATCCAATTTTCATAAACTGAAAAAAAATGCAGAGTCTGCTTAGGTTTCCTTGGGGCTTTGAAAAATATTTTTCCGAGAGCCTGGCATTCTTTGTGGTTGGCAGAGTGATGTCACTGACTGACCATCGCACTAGGTCACGATGAGCGAGGTGTGTGCGCCTTCCGAGCCATCGGATCCCCGCGTCCGCTCCCGTGGGGGATCGCCTCTTCTTCCTCAGTGCTAACATTAGTGAATCAGACCTATTCTAGATCAGATACATGCCTTCCATCCTCATCTCTTATCTTTCAAATGTTAAATTGCAGGTAGAATGTGGAGTTGTACTTAAAAATCATATTGAATAGAACACATTCTTTAAAATGTAAGGAATGCCCTTCTGTTTAAATTTTTCAGCGTATGATTTTTCCCCCGGGGTCTAGGATTCTACATGTAAAAATTGGATTGCCTTTTCCACTATAGGGCCACCTTAATTGTACTCAGCTACGTAGCGTTCTCACTTGAGGAAAATAACCGCTGAATAGCATTTCTCCATGTGAAGGGTATTGTGTAGTGCTTATAGATCTACATTCTTACTATAAGAGCTGTATATTAGATGTTAGTTTGTCCACACCACAACCTGTACGTTTGTCCAGCAAAGAGACTCTTACATTGAGATGAGAATACAATGCCTGTGAAACCTCTTCTTTGATACGCCTTTTACCCATTTTAACTGACGCCCAAGCGTTTTCACATGTCTGATGATTTGTCAGTGACCTTCACTACTGTAGCAGCGCAATAGATAGTATATGGAAAGTAAAAAGAAAGACCATGAGAGTCTCTGAGAGACTCTCCTACAGGCAGTGAGCTGGCTACGTGTTCAGCTTGCTGGACACCAGACAATTGCAAATACTTGGGAACATTTAAAAAGATAGCCATTAGCTAAAACACTGCCTTATTCAGCATTACATTTTTATGAGAGATGATCGTTTTTATCTTTATTATAAATGTCTTTTTCTATTACATTTTTCTCAGCTAAGAACTTGCTTCACAGAATCTATTTTAAAAACTCCTGGGCATGGTGGCCCACTCCTGAAATCCCAGTACTTGGGAGCCTGAAACAGGAAGATGACAGGTTTGAGTCAGACTCAGCAACTAATTGAGGCTCTCAGCAATTTAGAGAGACCCTGTTTCAGAATGAAGAATACAATATGGTTGGGGTGTGGCTCAGAGGTAGACTGCCCTTGACTTCAGTCCCCAGTATCACATTCACAAAAGAAACAACGCCTAACTTTCATAATTTTTCCAGTAATGGCAGTTACAGAATAAAGCACCCAGGTACAGTTTTTTGCCAGTCAGTTGTCAAGATTTTTTAATACTAACACCCACACATTAGAGCAAAGAGGTACTCTTTTATAGCTCTTATGGGAATTTAAGTTAATAAAACTTTTGTGGATGACAGGTGGTAATACAAAACAATAACAGCTTAAATTTAACAGGTTAAATGTTCTACTTATCTTAGTAACTTCATTTCTGATATTTTATGTTTATGAACTAACCAAAGATAAAAATAAAATAAATTAGCTTTTACATATAAAAAACATATGTAACAGGTATCGTGACCTGTAGAATAGACATTTTTCCAACACCTACTTTTGTGCCACAGTTGAACTCTATATGAAAGTCAAATGGTACATTAACAATAGGTCTTCACCTTACAGAAATTTTTCACTTTTTAAAGGATTAACCACAAAGATCTTTTGTTTCTTTCTTACTGAAAAATACTTTATGTCATTCATGTATGGTGTTTCGGCAGTGCATAACTCACAGCTGGATACACCACTGCCACATCTGCAATTCCAATAATTCAGAGTAGACATGAATAGGAAGAATATTTAGTTATTCCATTTATTTTCATTTGCATGTGTTAAAACATGATAACAGACTTTTTATTCAATCTTTTTGGGGGTTAATCTGTAAACATATGTTTTAAGACAAGCCCATTAAACAGTATATACTAAAATAAAATTTGAGTGCCTTGTATATTTAAGGCACTGTTAAACATTTTATTTACCCTTTGTTCTTGACTTGTACATTTGCATAAGTTTCTAATACTTGTTCTTAGTTGGATCTACTTCAGGATATTTGCAAGAGTTGCTTCTCAGCTTAACTAGAATTATTTTAAGCCAAGATTAAAACACATATAATAGAACTTTATAGCAACAGCAGGTTGAGTAACAAGACAATATCCTGCTTACTTTAAAAAATTTGTTCTGTTTTAGGCAGAGTATATGATTTGACCTAAAAATATTCAGATCTATGCACATTTTTATTATAAAGTATAGTCACTTATGCAACTGACATTATTTAACATATGTAAAGATATATTTCCAGCCCAGTAATGAGTCCTGTCTGTGCCTAAGTATAACCAATAGAAATAATTTTAAAGTCTTTCTACCTTCATCAGTACTAGAAAAGTAGAAATGTTTAGTTAAAATATCTCAATGAATAAAACAATTCATGATAAATAATGCTGTGTGGTAGAGGAAACTACATGTAAAGTAATGAAGTGATTGTTTTACGTTTAAACTTGTCAGATTGTGAAGACAGGAGAAAAGGACTAGCAGTAGCTGTGTCACAGCACAGTTCTGATGAGAAGGTACAACCCGTGCAAATAAAAGTTTATATAGTATGAGACTCTTATTCTAACATAATCCTTAACACAAAATCGCATTTTTTCCAAATATTTTCATAACAGTTTTGCCAGTTTTTTATTTAAGAATGTAGAATATCTCCGGAGCCAGTAAAAATTGCAAAGAATAAAATGTTTGTCTTTTAAAAATCCAAATATACGAAGACTAATAGCTCACGTTTACCTAAGGTTGATACCGTCATGAGCCACAGAAGCTGATCAACAGCGTATGTGGCAGATAGCACAGAGCAGTGCTGTCCTCGAGCTCACAGCACGGAAGGGACGGCCCAAGACCAGGCAGCTAATAGCGACGCTGTGTAGACTGGCAAGGCCAACACTCTTTGTATTACAGATGGCGGCAGACACATTAGCTCATCGGTGGCCTGTGCTTTAGAAAGCTTCGACTGAGTGCTACTAAAGTTCAAGTGCGATTTGTAGCTTTTGTTAGGCCACACAACGAATTGTGTAACTACTTTATTTTAATACGTTTGACACTGTTTACTGCAAACTGGTACTTCAGGCTTGCTTCAAGCTGCCAAGAGTTTATTAACACATTAGATAATTAGTTCACTACCTTCAAAATCTCTTGTTAATTCACTGAATTTTCTACAGATTAAATCCAGTTGTATAAAAAGTAATAAAATGAGTGGGATTATCTGAGTCTTGAAGGGAAAATGCCTCGTGTAAATCATGTATTCAGCCAACTCATGTAAGTTTCTGCCCACAAGATGCTATTGTTTTATGCCTATAAGTGAATCCTCATGGGCTTATTATATATCAGTCTTATTTGTCTTATTTGTTTAGACTTTTTATAGAGACAGCTTCTTTCTAGCACTGAAAAGGCAAAGAAACTCTGGCCTGCTGCTTGAACACTAATGATTTGCATTTCCCAAGGAGAATTGAATTAGGTTTTATTAGTAAATTGGGCCTATAACCTTTAAGGCCAGGTTTTATTAGATTATCACACATCAGCATTAGCAAACTGTAAACTTTACTGAAATATAGAAATACGAGCCAAATATTAAAGCTTAGAATCCTGGAAATTTGGGAAGATGGTTTACCCCAGAGAAATTATAGTCCTGAGTTGGAAAAATATTTTCAGTTATTTACGTGCCTTTAGGAATTTAGAAGCAAGAAAAGAAGTTGGCGACAGAGCGGCCCTCACAGCTCAGTTCACTTCCTCTGTGGTGATCTGAGCGACGCTTCCGGCACACTCCTTAGTCATTTACAGGGAGCCCAGGATACTCCCAAGGAAAACCAAATTTATTGTCACTGTATTAGGACTCTCATTTAGAGGAAGAAATTAAGCATAACTGAGTCTGTAAAGTAATTTGAATATGACTGGATCCTATAAAAATGTTAGCACATCAATTATCGTGTAGCTTCCTGGTAGAAGAAATGACATGAAAGTTAATCCCATCATGACTAGGATATTAATTATATCACCACCATTTCAGAGTAGTTGTCTAGTGTTGAAGTTTATACATTTTCTACATGTAGCAATTTTCGCTAGTCATACATATATAAAAATTAGTTGTAAATTTAAAAGGGAAGAAAATAAAAACTCTTTTAAGATGGCTGCTGATTATGCTGTATTTGGCACAGAAAATGCTCTTTAAAAAAAAGATTGGCGAATAGAACACAGGTTACCTTTCTACTGGCTTGGTGATAAGCTCTAATACCTGCCAAAAAAAGAGAAAGAAGGAGAGAACTCTAGGGTGGCTCTTTTATTTCCCAGAAGTCTGCTCTCAGTGGTACTACCCTTACTCTTTTCTGTTATATTGCTTACTTAACTTAAAGTGGATGTATTTTATTCTGTGTTCTGATGTGATTTAAGTATGAACAATTACTAAAATTTTCTTAAATTAGAAATATTAAGCTAGGTATTTTCTTAAATGTTTTTTAAAAACAGCTGAAACTTAAAGCCTGTAGGTTTTTAAATGTAGTATTAGTTCCCGTAGCCTTCATATTGCCCATAGTGATTCCAGATGTGCTGTTACAAATAGCTCACTCCTCAGATATGAGCCATATGTGCTGTGTAAACTGGTTTGCACTTATTTTGAATAGGAACTGTACAGATTGCAGATGAATTATTAAAGCAAAATTATATTACTAAATAAATCTAAGTGTGAAACATGTCGTAGTACATGAGAATGGACTGTGCAGATGAAGACCCACCTGTGTAGCAAGTTTAGTGATTACCTTCTTCATTTCAGCTACAAGAAAAGAGAGTTTCTGTTGTTGTTGTGTTTGGGAGGGGGTCTAATAAAACTTCTTATAGAAGTATCTAAGACAAAAACAAGGAAATATAATGTTCTAAACTCAGCCAGTCCAAACCACTTGAGCTGCTCTGACAGCTCATAAAACTGAGAGTAGTTTTTAACGGGCTCTGTTTTACATTGCCAAAGTGAATTTTCCTTGCAGGAAGTAGCCAGAGGGTTTATTTAGTTTCCAGTCCGCAGCTTTGATCTTTCCGTACTGTCACATCTCGAGTTACATAGCCCTTTCTCACTGCAGTAAATCTGCAGCAGTTAATGAGAATAAAATTTCCTCCTCCTTGCTGATCGCATGCTGTTAAATGCCAAACCACAGCCAACTGCGTATTTGCAGACTTTGAGCTAGATGTATAAAAACAGTGCAATCAGTTTAATCTTGTTGTCTTTGTAATTCATTTTATTGGACTCTCTTCCTCTTCAAGTGACCTACTTTATCAAGTCAAGTGGTTGCAAGGCTAAAGCTGGAATAGAGATTTGGAATGTTTGCTAGGCAAGAGCAGACTGCTAGCGAAGGGGAAGGTGTTATGGAATGAGGCAGGAGAATGGGTGCACCCACGTGCAGGCCACCATTAAGACCCACTCGAAGGCTTTTAACAACTCCTCTGTCCTCTCAAATACAATAACCCAGTTTGTTATTTATTTGCTTGTATGTTACTTTCAGTATAAATTTGGTCTTAATGAGTTCACTTAATGAGGCAGAACACTATTTTTCACTTTGGGTTATAGAGAAGATACCATAGTATTTTCAAGGACTTGAGAAAACTTCTTTCCATACTGTAAGAGCTATTTTTAGAGTAAATGTCTACTGAACTGTCTTATCAAGTAGACCCCTATACATTGAAGAAAGATTATTGTATTGATTGTATTGATTTAATAAATAATAGAATTTCAAAATCACATTTAATAAGCTGACTTTTATACATTAATATATACAGTTGCATAGTGAAGGATCAAAAAAATCTCATATTTATGTTATTGTGTTTATTTTTGTTACAAATAAACCTCCCAATCAAGTATTAATTACTCAATTCTAGGAATATGTAGGAAAAAAATTTTTTTTCTTTTTGGTGGTCCTGGGGTTCCTGGAAACCCTTCTACCTCCAGGCTACACTCCCAGACACCTAATTTTTTTATATTTTTTATTTGGAAACAGGGTCTCTTACGCCAGAGAGGGTGGCTTCAAACCTGAGCGATCCTCCTGTCTCCACCTCCCAAGCACGGGGATTACAAGCATGCACCACCACGCCTGGCCAAAAAAAAAAAAAAATTTCATGTAGACCTTTTCTTTTCTACTGCCTTATTTTATGGTTGTTCAGTTGGTATTTGACAGCTTCTTATCTCTGTCAAGAAATTTATCCGCAGAAGACCATTTTGGGTGATGACCAAGATAAATGTATTTTATTATGTGTTTATATGGATCATATTTGCATATATAAACATGAAACTATTATTAAGTAATAAAAAAGAAGTCAGTTTCTGGCTTCTCACTATTGAAGTTCCAGGTACTGGTACAGTCATTTGATTTCACAGAAGAAATCATTTCCTTTCTCATAAAAATCAAAACGTGGGAGTAAGTCAACACAGTAATACCCATTTGCTGATTTTAATAATTATCATAAAAGCAATATCTAAAATTATATTGAAAATGCAGGAGAATATTTCTAAGTTGGGGACAGTAAAGTCAGCTCTTCTAATAAAATAGAGAACCCAGTTTTGGGAACATGCCAACTCTTGGTTACCCCAATAGGAAGGGAGGGTAAGAAGAAGGCATGGCTTGGAAATTTTTAGAGAGGGGGGGTGCACACTCATGTCCTTGGCCTTTTAGAAGGATCTAGGTAGAATGTGGAAAACTCTAGCCTGTATGTTTGGAATTGTTTCAATTAAGCTTATTCATGTCTACCTAAACTGTAACATCATAGTTTGCATGTGAAAAAAGGAAGGTTAAGACAGACCCTTCACCCGTGCCTTGCACGCTGTTCTATACTTTCTTGTGGTGGTGGTGTTTTCTGCAACTTTCAATCTTTCCAAATTCTGGACTTGAAAGGCACAGAAAATTTCTATATAAACAGTAATTATTTTGGATCATTGTGCTTCTTTTAAAGAACATAGACCTTAAATAAGTGAAACAACTCAAACAGGTTCATGTTTCTGGAACACAAACCGTTCAGTACGATTTTAGAATGAATTGCTGGAGAGGCTCAGAAACAGTGCAGCCACCAACCGGCCCTGCCTTTGAAATGTTATCCCCTGAATACTTTCAAATCTGTATACAATCTGAGGTCTGTTCATTAGCAGTGATGATGGCATTTCTTGAAATGTATTTAGTGAGTGCCACTCGGTATGCTAATTGCTGTTTATTACATCTAATTTGACCTTCACGACAGCTTAAGAAAACAGGAAGACAGAGGCTGACAGAGGGAAGCAGTTTGCCCAGGAGCATCTCCTAGCACCCTACTCATGACTTCTCATTTTGACCCAAATGAGAAAAAAGGAGGAAGTGTCCTTTTTCCAAAGTCTAGTCAGGCAGAGTTGGCTCTGGACTCTATCCCTCCTGCCTCCTCAAGGCCTCCATTCACACCCCCCCACACACTGTGGCCCTCCTGCGCACGCACATGCCTGGGCCTGTCCAAGGGCAAGCTCTCTTGGCCCCACAGCCTGGTGCGGGGCTCCGCTGCTCTCCAGGCCCGTCATGTCCCCGGGGTTCTCACACGGCCAGGTCCGGTGGGCCAGCCTCACCCTGAACGCTCAGCTGTGCTCATCGCCGTGGTCCAAGCCCTGCTTTTTGAAACTTGGTTTTTTACCTCTCAAAACACACCTTTTTCCTCACAAGCCTTTCATTCTTTCTGGGTGTTCTTTGCCCCCCTCCCCCGTTCCTTCTCGTGTCTGCCTCTAAGCAGCCATTGTTTCAGGACTTCGGCAGTGTTCTCTAGCCAGACCCTATTGGGGGCGCCCTCTTTTATCCGGATCCCACGGCCTTAAATACCGTTGTCAGCTTAGATTTTTTTTAATGGCGCCATTCTTACCCTTTGCTGTCTGACATGTCCAATTGACTGCTTCATAAAGTTAGCACATTGTTGACTTGCCACATACCAACAGGCTCTTCCCTTAACCTCGCTATCTCAGGAAGTGCCACCAGCATCCACCAGTGGCTCAAGCCGCAGACTGGGAGTCCTTGGTCCTTCCCTTTCCTAACCCTCGCTCTCCCTCTGGAAGGCCAGCCATCTGCAAGGCCTGTGTTCTCATGTCTAGGCCGTTCTTCAGAGACGGCCATTTCTTTTCCACGCCTGGTGGCCCAGTCCAGGCCACCCCCACCATCCGAGGCCTGAGCTCCTCAGGAGCCTCCCAGCTCACTAGCTGCCGCTGCAGTTGCCTCCCTGGAACCCCTTTTGTCGCTGTGCTTTTGTGTTTCCACAGTAGCCATTGTGGTCTTTTGAAGTGTGAATCAGGTCAGGTCTCCCACCCGCCTGGCCTGCGGGCAGCTCCTGCCAGCTCCTGCCTCCTCACCAGGTCCTCTGGCGGCCCGCATTGCCTGACCCTGCCTGCTTCACACTTCAAAAATACACTCGGTGAATATAAATGAGATGGGACCCATGGAAAGAGAACTTCCTTGTTCTTTTATCCTCAGAGGGGTTGTATCATTTGCATTAGTCCCAGAATCCGCAAGGTTTTGATTGAGTAATGTTATTTATACAAGCAATCTAGTCTCGCTGTGATAGAAGGAAGGGTACGCTTGGCCATGGCGTTGCTCTAGAGCGCTGCCGATGAGCGTGCCTACACCTGGGCCTCAGCCTCCATGGCTCGTCTCAGTGTCCTGCACAGGCAGAGAGAAAGCATGTGTAAGAAGCAGGCCTGGAGTGACAAGAGCATCTTTTGACTGGTCCATATGGCAGAAGCCAGCATTTCCTACGCCACACCAAATATATGAGTGTACAGTTATTCTAAGAAACTTGAAATATAATCTCAAGGCATAGAAATGTTAAAAATGATGACCATATTATAAAGAAAGCCCCAGATATAGACTGTGACAAGTTGTGTCTATAGAGATGGAAATCTCGTCAAAGGCTAGTTGTGAGGTCACTTCCCCACTAACTTTAAGAAAATTAGGGGGGTTAATAAGTTCATTTCAAGTTAGCTTTGCTTAATTTAGTAAACTTAATTGTTGTTAGTCCTTAAATTCAGGAGGAAATTCTCATGAATGTACATCAGTGATAAAAAAAATAGTATGTTTTGTTTATGCTCTTTGAAAATAACCTTGAGATATGGTAGTAGGGTGTAAGTCAGAAAAACAGCTGTTAGAAACATTCCCTTCCACATTCTAACGTACCCTGAATTTGCATGTGCTGTCATACGTATGACCACAAGGTGCTTCGCCCTGTTTTTTTTTTTTTTACAGTAATGGCCACTGAACTCAGAGACATTTTACTAGTCTACCCTCTGGTCTTAACCTTGTTCTTTTTAAATATATTCTTCAAGGACCAAGAAGGTTACTGAGATAAATGTATAAACTTATTGCTTCTTGTAGTGCTAAATGTAATGCTGATACAGAGTGTCCTTAGATCCTGACAACTCTAGAGCACACCAGATAGCTGAGACATCCGTCGGACCTGTATGTAATACTAGTACTGAACTATAGTGGCTGGAAAATAGCCAGAGGACCCTTCCAACACTGATCTTTAATGGCAAGGAAAATCTTTTTTATATTTGCAACTATAAGTGTGTTTAGAATCAAATTTTCAAACGTTCCTGGTTAGCTTCCTTAAGCCCTTTCTTTAATGCACTTATAGTTTCTGTTATTCATGTTTTTGCCTTTACTTTTGGAAAAATATTACTTACTTTGATTTGGCTACCAAAAATATATCTACCTGTCAACTATTACTTGATTTTATTAGCCAAATATAATGTGTGTGTGTGTGTGTGTGTGTGTGTATGTTACTAGGCATGGAACCCTCTACACACTGCTACATCTCCAGCCTCTTTTTTAATTTTAATTTTTTTTATTTTGAGTCAGAGTCTCACTAAATTGTCCAGATTGGGCTTTACTTTGCAACCCCCCTGCCTCAGCTCCCTGAGTATCTAGGATTACAGGCATGTGCCACCATGCCTGGCTACATTAAACACATTACATTGGGTAAGATTTTAGAGATTTTTAAAAGACAAACATTTGTCTTCCTCTTCTGTAATACAGTAAAGGAAATTGAAAAATTTCAAAAGTACACCAAAAGTATTCCCAAACTATATTATTTATTTAAGGGGTTTGGAAACATGACTTTTAGCAAAAACTCAACCTTAATTTATCACTTCAGGAGACTGATGTCATGTCAGTAGGGCTGCACGTGTGTGAGAAGGCCTTGTTACCTCGTTGATTTTGTTGATGTGTCAGATTTTGTCTACGTCATAAGGAAAGGTGGGAAGCTGATCCTGTCCGTTCCGCGTAGTGCCCAGATGACTTATATCCAGTGTCTTGAACCTGCTCCTGTCCATAGTGCATTATGACCGCGATTCTGGTTGGTGCTTCAGGTACAGTAACTAAGGGTCATCACTCACCCTTGGCCCGTTCGTCCAGCTGAAGAGTGGTCAGGCTTGAGGTGTCCGACCTTCCGGCTCGCAGAGCTCTCCTGGCTCGTGCTGGTGTCGTCCAACGTCCGTGGCCCCTGCCCCCCAGCAAGGGCGCGCCTCTGCTCAGCGTCAGACCGGCTCCTCTCTGCCGTGTGCCGTCTCCCTCCCCGAGCAGCGAGCTGACGGGGAGTTGAGCTGTCATTCTTGGAAGGTCATAGATCACACTTGCAGCCTGAGTAATCCAAGAAGTTTTAAGTATCATAGCGTTTAGTTTAAAGTGAAATTTGCTCTGACAGGGCTGGCAGACCAATAGGAAAAAGAAATATTTGTGCTTGGAAAAGTGCATGTGTAGAGACCAAGAGTATAACTGATGGCTGGAAGTGATTTCAGTCTAAAAAAACAAATCATTAAGAGAGTGCATAGGGGTAAAATACACAGTTCATATTTTAAAGAGTCTCAAAATGAACCAGCAACTAAGGTTAGCATTACATCGTAATTAGTTGTGGTGTTCAGGCTTTAACTCCCTCAGTACCAGACAGCACGGCTCAGCCATCAACTGAGGAAACATTACTGCGTCCACGAGAGTGTCTGCTGCAAGCCCCCAGCGCAGTCTTTGTGCCTTAAAAACCAGGGCATGATGACAGATCACATAAATCTTGAGCCAGTAACAGACAAGCGGTTATGTGAAAGAGGTGCTGATGCTCGGTCCATTGGCCCCGAGGTTACTTACGCACCCAGCACACACTCTGCCCTGGGCGTGTGGGGTGAGGACCTGCTTGTATTGTAGACCGCCACTTTCAAGGAGGCCGGTACTGACTTGAAGAAATGTAGATCGAAAGTGCTTAGAGGGTGCCGCTCACGGGAAGATTGCTAGAAAGAGCCCGAGACTGTTAGGATTGAAGTGAATGCTGTCCTCAGCTTGGTCATCACATCGACAGCTTCCACTAGGCACCTCTTGTGTTCCTGTTAATGGCTACAAATAAGAAAAAAAATACTTTTCAGTAGCTCTACTTATTTCTTTCAGTTCATTGTTCTCTTCAAGAACGCCAATTTGAGTCATAAGAATATAAGGTTTTTAAGTTTTTTCCTTGAATATACAGGCCAGATTGGTAATTATAAAATGAAAGAGACTTCCAGCAAGATGGCAGCTGAGTTGGGATGTCCTCTCCTGGATGGACCTCGAGATGGTGGGCACAATGTAACCAGCTGTAACACATGACCCCAGTGCACAAGAAAGGCAAGGGATGCCCCAGGTCCCCACAACTAATGCCCACAGGAGTATCAAAGGATGTAAAGGTTGCCTGGGATGGTGGCACACGCTTGTAATCCCAGCATTCAGGAGGCTGAGACCAGAGGATCGCAGTTCGCGGACAGTCTCAGCTACTTAGAGGCCCTCTGCAACTCAGACCCTGTTTCAAAATAAAGAATAAAAAATAAGGAGGGGGATGTCACTCAGAGGTCGAATGCCCCTGGGTTTTATCCCCAGACCCGAAAAAAAAAAAAAAAAGTGTATAAAGGTTGCCGGGCGTGGTAGTACACGCTTATAATCCCTGCACTTGGGAGACTGAGACAGGAGGATCACACAGGTTCGAAGCCAACCTCAGCTACGGAGTGAGGCTCTCAGCAACTTAGTGAGACCCTGTTTCCAAATAAAATAGGTCTGGAAGTATAGCCCGGAGGTAGAAAAGCCCCTGGGTTCCACCCCTAGTACCACATACACACAAAAAAAAAGTGTGTAAAGGTTCTATGGTACTAAAGGAGGATGGAACTGAACCCCCTATATAAAACACAGAATGTGTGTGTATATGCGCGCGCGTGCGTGCGTGCGTGCGTGTGTCTGTGTGTGTGTGTGTGTGTGTGTGTGTGTGTGTGTGTGTGTGTGTGTTACTGGGGATTGAACCCAGGAGCATTCTACCTCTGAGCACCCCCAGCCCTGTTTTTTTTGTTTTTTTGGTGTTTTTTTGGAAACAGGGTCTCACTAAGTTGCTGAAAACCTCACTAAGTAGCTGAGGCTGGCCACAAACCTGCAATTCTCCTGTCTCAGTCTTCCAAGTACTGGGATTACAGTGTGCGCCACTACTCCCAGCAAACCTGGAACTTCTGAGAGCAGCCTTTTTTCGTATCAGTTGAAATGAAGACGATGATTTTAATTCATCAACCCAGAGAAGTGTCCAGACTTGTGTAATTCACCAAAGCCTACATGGGGGAGGAGAGTCACCCACACCCAAGAGGGGGAGACCACAGCTCATTCTGTCACATGGGGAAACGCAGAACTTACTCTGCACCTCTCACTCAGGGAGCCCAAGCCAAGAAATTACCAGATTATTTCATGACAGTGGAACCGCCAGGTCCTAACAAATACTGGACCTCTGCAGAAATATCCCACGGCTCAAGGGCCAACAGAAAACAAACAAAATCCCATAGTTGAACACATAAGAAAAAATCACAAAGAACATAAAAGAGCATCATGAAGGGAAATCGTCAGACATAATGAGCATAAGGACAAGACTGTGAAATGTCATGAAAGCGTAATAGAAAACCTAATGGAATGAGGAGATGGTATAAAAATGCCAGCCAGGACACCCCGCTCCACACACTAATCAGTCGACAGACTCGAGGTGCATTCACAGGTGAGGTATATACGAAGGGTAAACAGATTAGGAGTCAGTGGAACGGAATTCCTCTACCATTTGGAATAAGTTAGTGGCTGTTGTACACGTGCTCCCTCCCTCATTAGTACAGATTAGTTTTTATCTGACGCATCAGCACAGTAACTCAACTGAAAGGATCTGTCCCTGCACTGCTGTTTCTTCTCTTCAGAACTGACAGGCGTCCTTTAAAAAATTTCTTCTAATAAGTTCCAGATGAGGACTTTAAATACAGCCTCCTCCTGCTCGTATATTTTGCCCTTGATTTTTGAAAAACTATTCCCCTTTGATTTCTCTAAAAAGATGATTCTTTACCTTTAGTTTTATCGAAATGAAAGAAAACTTTGTAATTAAGCATATAACAGATAAAGAATAAAAGACAACTAAATGGAAAATGACAGCTAACCTTGATATATATTGGTGAAACTCATTGAAGAACTGCTGAAGCACTTAATTTTATTTCTTAGCAGTACCTTGGTTAAAGTCCAAAGCAGAAGTAATACATAATACCTTTGAGCAAACTAGTGTGTGTGTGTGTGTGTGTGTGTGTGTGTGTGTGTGTGTAACTATTATAGATAAATTCATAAAAACAAGATGCTCTTAGTGTAAGTTCAGTGAGAACCTGGAAGCTGTGCTAGAAAACAGTGCACGTGTGTTATATTTTTTCAGTGTCCAAGGCCATTGTCACTTTTTAAATCATCGTCTTTCCTCTAACCTGGCTTCCTTGACTCTCACGTTCACAAAGGTGTTTTCCATATAACCTGTAGGTATTCCTGTGTAGCTCTCACTAAATTATTTCACATTTATAAAAAGAAGGCACTGGCGGTCTGAGAATGCAGTAGAACCCACTTTGCATTAATGTTAAATGCACAGAATAAGACAGTGCGGATTCGGGGCCTATGCACCGTAACTTACCAAGACCCTATTTCAAAATAAATTTTAAAATAGGGCTGCGGGAGGGGGGTAGGGCTGCACTTCATAGGTAGAGCGCTCATAGGTTCAATTCCCAGCGTCATAAAAATAAATAATAAATTGAACAAGCGTGCAGCGAGGTTTATATTTGATGAGCTTTGCTTTAAAATGTTGTAACTTTAAAACTGTAGTACTGCTAGGTAGTCAGTGGTAAGACAAGCTCGCCATCTAGTGTTTGTTCTGCAGATTACAAGCATTCAGCTCATGCATTTCTTTACAAATGTCAAGTATTCTTTTGTAGTTATCATCTCATTCAACCTACACGTCTCTGGTCTCTGCTTAATACAAGAGTTCCAAAGCAAAGGTCGTCTTCCTTCAACAGAGTGAGCTTCCTCTGGCCTCATCTACGTGAAATCTTCAGTCTCCTAGTTACCTGATGAAACGTTCTCCTACGCTAAAGAACAAAAATGATCTCGTTCCAGTTGACTGTAACCTTGAATTTGTCACCAAGTTGAAATTATTCCCCTTCACTCCCATTTCCCAACTAATAAAATTATAACGAAAAACCAATTTCAAAAGCAAACCCAGCCCCTTGGCTGTGAGACGGTGCAGCGCTCTGGCTCGCTCTGCGTGGTGTCAGGGCTCTCCTCTCCGGGGTGCGCCCCGCCACCTCTCCTGCCCCCGAGCCTTCCTGGAGCAGAGGTGGCCAGCAGCACTCGGAGGGAGGCGGTGGCTCACTGCGCCGGGCTCATCTCTGTCCACCTAACTTCCCACATGCTGGTCTTGCACCCAGGAATGCTCCACCGGGATGCCCTGCCTGTCCTCGAAGCCCTACCCACGCGTGGGTTCCGATGACTTTTTAATGTCTCCCTCGCGTCAGATTTAGTGCTAGATGCTGGGGGTATGAACAAGGCAGTCTAGTTCCTCACAGGTTCACATTCTACAGGAGAGGAGAGTAATAAAACGCTGGCCGGAAAACAGAACGACAGGTGCGTTAAAACTGGACTCTGCTTCCTGTGAGGACGTTGAGCCTCCAAGATTCTTCTCCAGTAGTTTGTAAATAGCCCTGACATGCAGTGTAGACAATACTTGGCCTTCCTCTGTCTATACTAGGGTAGTACAGCACTGTCTTGTTATCTGAGTATTTGTTCCATGGTCACTGCCTTCAAAGTTTACATGCAGGGAACATGACTTATTCTTGCCTTACTAGTACTGTATCTGGTTTTTTTTTTTACATTGGCTTCAAACTCTAATAAACTTAACATATTGTGGGATTTAAATAAGTGTTTGTGCTCTTTAGATGGATGTACAAAGAATCACAATTGCATAGACCTAAATTTCCCATGAAAAATCTCAAGCTGAAATTATTCTAATGATTAATTTATAAGTACTTAAAATATAAACAGACTGATATTTATTCTATGATCAATATGTCAAAGTAATTAATAAAATTAATGAAGTATTCCAGAAGATTAATTTCATATAGTCCTATAAACTCCTAGAAAATTTTCTCCTATAGAACCTAGTTCATGTTAAGTCCTTAAACTTAACAACCCTCAAATAATACCAGCTTTTAATATTGCCTCATTAGTCAGGTGAGTAGTTAATAGGAATTGCCATTTCCATTTATAAAAATATTGTAGTAAATAATTTTATTTTTGGAAGAATAGATTCCCTAAAGATAGGTCTCAACTAAAAGATGGAATTCAACATGGTAGTTATAAGTGAAATTTTCATATGTGTATGTAAGTACCCATAATTACACGCATGCCCACACTCAACCCCACCCCACTTTATAATGATGCTTTCCAATATTTAATATCAAATAGTTTTAGCCTATATTAATAAAGGGTCAGAGATTGTATATATAAAGGGTCTCATTATATTCTCTACTGGTTTCAGACCACATCGTAAATATTATGTTAATTTGGCCCTTTCATTTTAAGGTAAACACTAGAAAATCAAAGTGATTTTAGAGTGCAGAGGAGGCGGTACAGACTGAGGCTTCCCTGAGGGCTGTGTGCATGAGGGTGTGAGCCCTGGGGGGCTCCAGAGGGTGAGTCTAAGACCCCCTGCACTGGACTCCACACCAGTAAAACTCTGACATCTGATGTGCCGAGCATGGAGCGAACTGCCTTGACGGGCGGTGAGCACTGGGCCCGAGCGTCCCGCTGGAGCCGGAGCCTGCCCAGGTGCTGTGAGGGGAAGTGTAGACAGGACTGCTTCTAAAATGTTTCTAAGGCAAAGATCCTACGAGCCTATGAAAACAAGAATTTGGCTTGAATTTGTTATCTCATGAGATATTTTTGGTAGTACCCACTAATGAATTTATTATTTGCTCTGTGTTTATATTGCTAACTTAGGAATTTAAAAGAAAAAGGCCTGTGTTGCTTTCATCTAATTTTAATAAAATTGATGCTTTTCGCTTGTGCAGCACTTTCCATCCAAGGATTTCAAAGTGCTTTACAAATGTGCACTAGTTAAGCCTCCCACACAGCCAGAGGTAGGTGGCCGGGGTGCTGAGCCCGCCGAGGCCTGGCCGGCGCCCTTCCCTGTCACGCGCTGCATGTGGCCGGCACCTGCCATTCCCAGAGTCCCGCTGCCCGCTCTGGTCATCTCAAGCTTAGAATTCTACTGAGTGTTTGTAAGAATTTGTTTCAGGTTATATAAATGTTATACAAATTCAGTCTTCTGCTTGCTGTGTGTCAGTTACATCTTTTAAGTTTATAAAACAAGCTCTAGATGTGGTTTATGTTTGCTGTAAGATTTTAACTTTTCACTACAAAGAGTGTTTAATTTTTCTTTCTAGGTATCCAAAAACCATTGTTCTTGGAACATAACACAATATCAGATTGACTCATTGACTTTGCTGTTCCTAACTACCTTTTCATAACCAACAATAACCAGTTATTTTGGACTAGAATTAGTTATTTTCAAGAAAAGACACTGTGTTTGGGTAATTCAGAGGTCCAGAATATATTATCTAAACATTAAGGATGCAAGTTAAATAGTATCAAATACTTAGTCCTTTAAATAAGTAGTAATTGTGTATGATAACAGATGGACATATAACCCTTTATCCTGGGTTAGCAGCAGGAGAGTACACTAAGGAGGCGCAGTGCAGGGCGGGGTCAGGTCCCAGGGTGATGCCAGCTGTAGGCAGAAAGGCCGCACCGCAGGAACAGCGCGGCAGTCACCTGGCGGCTTTGGTTCTCAGAGTCTTTCTGGATCAGGAAAGCATTTTTGGCTTTAATGATGCCCTTTTCCGTTCACGGTTTCTGTCTCTCCCAAGAACCCGCAAAACACTTTTGCCCTTTTTTAAAAAGGAAACTCACTGTTGAACTGTCTTGGATTTGGACCAGACTCCGCATCAGCAAGGTGCACCCCGACCCCCAGGGAGGGCAGAATAAGTGTCTACATGTTCCTTACGGAGGACCCGTCTTCATGTCTTAGTATTCTGGGAAGCCAGCTTCTCGCTACCTTAGAAAGACTCAAATAAGAGGAATTAGAGAAGCAAGTGTTGTTTCAGAGTGAATTTAATTGAAAAGATATTAACTCGCAGATAGAGTTGATCTTTCAGAATACTGAAAGACCTGTGGCCTCTGTTAGAGAACCTTCCAAACTGATCATCATGTTCTAAATATTCCTTTAACAGCAAGTTCATCTGTGACACATGATGAGTAATTCTAAAACACTTGTTTTAGAGTCGGTTTCAGATTTTCTCCCTGGAAATTTTTCCCCAAGAAGCTCAGAAAATTAAACAAAATCCTCTTTACTGTGCTACACACAGTGTAGCTACACACGGTGCAGACACCCTTGGGTGACTGCATCAATGGGATTCGCCACAGTAGCCTAAAGACCTTAGGTTTGAAGAAGCAGAAACAGGCTCAGTGCTCACGGGTCAGTCTTGATTTCACTGATTAGGAAGTACAGGTTTTTGTCAAGAGTATAATTTAGCTGGGTGTGGTGGCGCACACTTGTGATCCCAGTACTTGGGAGGCTGAGACAGAAGGATCGCATGTTTGAGGACAGCCTCAGCAAGTAGTAAGACTCTGATCAATCTCACAAGACCTTGTTTATTTTCAGTAAAAATAAAGTAAAGCAGGCGGAGGGGTATAGCTCAGAGGTGGAATGCCCCTGGGTTCAATCTCCAGTACCCTACACGCATTTTTAATTTATTTATTTTTTTTTTTGGTGGTACTGGGGTTCCTGGAAGTCCTTCTACCTCTGGGCTACACTCCCAGACCTATTTTATATTTTTGAAACAGGGTCTCTTACGCCAGCGCGCCTGGCTTTGAACCTGCGCGATCCTCCTGTCTCCGCCTCCCAAGCGTGGGGATTACAAGCGTGCGCCACCACACCCGGCAGCATTTTTAAAAATACTAATTTATAATAAAAAGGGCAGCCACTGTGAAGATCAGGTAAGACCTAAGTTTATTCTCAACCCTTTTGGCAAAACATGAGTTTGCCTATTAATCATAGAAATAAAAAGAAGAGGTGTAGCAATTTGAATATAGAATGGCCTCAGTCTGTAAGATTCGAAGTCCCCTTCAGTGAGGATGGGCCTGCCAAGGGCAGATTCTCCTCAAGCTGACACAGGTCCCCTTATCACCAAGGAATGCAGGGCTGCCCCAACACAGCCAAGAAGGCCTCATTCTGTGCCAGAGCATTGCATTGCATTGCATTGCTCAGGGCTCCTCTGCGAGGCGTTGTGTTTTGAAGCCACCTTTACCTGTCTCTTCACTGATGCACCTCTCGCTTCTATGGAGCCAGACAGCACCTAGAGTAGGAAGTGAGGACTCAGGTTGAGTTTGACCCACGTCTCTGGCTTCGGCCTCAGAGGGGGTGCTAAAACACGTGAGGTGTAGCTGAAGGCGGGTAGTAAGAAGATAGAGAGGATGGGGTCCACAGGCTATACAGCAACCTTTATATAATTAAGATCTTTTTAGATACATGAGCATTTGGCTAGCCTTAGAGTTTCAGGATAAAAGTTCTTGACAGCCAACTTTTCCTCTGATTTTAAACTGACACCAGTGTATCCTGTTCATGAACAGGAGTTCACTGGCTTCACTAATTTCTGAAACATCTTGTAGGCCACCTCTAGAATATTTCCCTTCATCTCAGAAGTAGAAGAGGTGCTCTTATTTTCACCATCACAAAACAAAATTCAGAGTTAAAAATTTCAAACAACATTGAGAAACAGTTTCTGATAATCTAAAAAGTTGGATTTGTTCAGGATCACTCAGTACCAAAAGAACCTGACATTTATTTCAAAAATTCTGTGCACCCAGGAGGTAGATTCGCATGAATTCTGTGTCCTTAAGCATTTGAAGGCTTTTTGTTTACTCTTTAGTTCTATCCTGGTACACCCATGAATTACTTAAAACCCTGACAGCTAACAGTTGTCCAAGTTTCAACTAAAGTGTTTCAACTTACTTTCACTTTGAACCTGAGAGGGAGTTAGTGCCAATA
The DNA here is from genome assembly GCF_963383645.1 of Muscardinus avellanarius. NCBI lineage: Eukaryota > Metazoa > Chordata > Mammalia > Rodentia > Gliridae > Muscardinus > Muscardinus avellanarius. Next base: position 114,773,665 of record NC_137793.1, read on the forward strand.
TGAATACATTTTAATCATACTGATATTTTGCTGGTGAAAAGTATCTTTCCATCAAGTACAAGTGCATATAATTTTAAATCATAAGTATATTTTTCAGAGCTTGCATTTCCACACTATAAATGGTTGCCTTTGAAAGCAATCCCACTGGCATCCCTGCATGCGCTACGCATGAAGCATGCTGTCGCCGCTGTATTTGCCTGGCAGAATAACATTTTGTCCTGTTTCTAAGTGTCGAGTAATTCCATGGTTCTTAAAAAGTGCTTTGGAGAACATACTTTCTTATAGATAACTTGTAGACTAGAGAATATTTTTAATGATCTTAAGGTATGTCTGTGCATCAGGCTGTCTTTACAGCTCTGAATGCTATCGTTGGGCTCCTGATTTCTATAGAACAAGTTGACCCAGAATTTCTCATTGTCTTACTGTAATGCAAAAGAAAGATATGCTATGTGGCAAATTTTTGCATTAAGAAATCGAAGTATCTGCAAATGTAATCTGAGTAATGGTCAGGTTGTGTAAAATTATCGTCTCATTCTTTTAGGCTCTTGATGTGATGAGGCTCTAGGTGAGAGTTTACTGCAAAACTCAAGTTACCTGTCCCTACTAATAGACGAGCTCTATATATGTGAGAAGGAAATCTTATAATAAATAGTAAACTGTCTTTACTACAATCTAATTTTATCATTCTCTAGCAGTGTATTCATGACAAAAGCAAGCACGCAAAAATCTTTTCATATTCTGTCATAAGAGCCATTTTTGGATAATTTATTAAAAAAACTCGTTTGATCTCTGATTCTTCTACTTTGTTTTCAATAGTACCTGATGGCAGAGATTTCTGATGTTTTTAACATCTTTAGGAGTAAATATTTTATACACATTTTAATGACATTAAAATTACATTAACTTGAAGAAAAATGGTTGATAATATCACTATAACTCTCCATGACCGCTAGAGAGAGAGTCTTGGAGATTAAGACTCTGGCTCTTACTGGCTTGAATTGTGGGTGTTTGGTGAACATCACGGCGCCTCTCCTTTTCTCTTTCAGCCTCGGGATGGACGGCTTCGGCCAGCCGGTGGGCGTTCTCGGTCGTCCTGCCACTGCTTACGGGTTCCGCCCTGACGAGCCCTACTACTACAGCTATGGGCCTCGGTAGTCCTCCCTCCGTGGGTGCTCTGGCCTAGGGCAATCTGTGTGTGTTTTGCTCTTGACCTAATAATGCATGTTGATACTCTTGTGGGTCTGTGTTTCTTCTTCCTCTGTGTTGCTAGCGATAGATGAGACCCAGCCCCGTCCTCTGTCAGTACAGTTGACGCTAACGCTGCTCATGCACCCAGCCATGAGACCCCGGTGACGGTGAAAAGCTACTAGACTGGAAAACAAATACTGCATTATGTACATTAAGTGACTAATTCCTATTAAAAAGAAGCGTACAGATGAATGGCCACGTCACGTGTTTGCATTCATTGCATTCGCTGCGACTTACATACTTATCCACGCTCTGTGGATTTTTCACTCTTCTTTTGCAAATTCAGAAATTGTGATCCTCTGACTTGGGCATGGACTGGTTTGCAATTACTTTATTGATGAAGGTAAGTTAATCTCATCTCTTAATGAGATTAATAAGGAATAATTGCTTCAGTGCTTGTGCACTTCAGGTTACTAAAGGTTTACATTGGGCAATTTTAGAAATGCCATTTATAATGTATGTCTAATATCCTGGCCTTACCATATTTTGACTGAAAACTAAGGTCACACTTAACTGTACTGACTTGCTGAAAATTTTGAGGGAGATGAATTAAAATTTTCATAGGAATTTTGGAAAGATAAAATATCTTCAAAGAATCAGCCATGTGTATGTGTGTGTGCGTGTGTGTGTGTGCATGTGTGTGCGTGTGCGTGTGTGTGCGTGTGTGCGTGCATGCATGTGTGTGTGCATGTGTGCGTGCATGCATGCGTTTGTGTGTGTGTGTACTGCTGGGGATAGAACCCAGGACCTTGCAGGTGCTGGCACAAGCTCTGTCACTGCATAACACCCCTACCCCTACCCTCAGGGTTTGAACATTAAGTGGCAGAAGAGAGTGGAGTGTGATCCACGGAAGTGTTTATTTTTGTTTGTAGGATAGATAACTCAAAAGTACTACAGTTGGCACCTGCCCGTCCTCCCTGCCCCGTACCATCCGGGTGAGCCATGGGCCGCTGTGACACTGACCTGTCCCCACCAGGTCCCACCAAGCCAAGGCTTCAGCCCAGGACCAACCAGCAGCAGGACAGCCGCTCGCCCATGGCCAGGAAGCCGACAGGATGTGGCCTCACAGCTCTGGCGCCAGCCCCACTGCCTCCCCCCGCCCCTTAGTCTGTCACAGGGATGCCACCTGCCACCCCAGGCCCACGGCATCCAGAGCAGAAGGGACAGCGGCACCTGCCGACTCCCTCACACTGGAGAGGAGCATCCCTCAGCCCAGAGGGCAGCAGGAGGGTCCCGAATTTGACCAGAGGCAAATCCCACCCACAGAAAGCCAGCTGCTACCCTCCCTCCTGTGTAGCCATCAGTGGAACCAATCACTCTGCCCTCAAGGCCGCAGCACTTTAAAGAACTCCTGCATCTGGGAGCTCAGCCCGTTACATCCAAAGAAACAGTCACGAGAAGCCCTTGAAAGTCAGGTGGCAGAGAGGACTTGGGAGGCTGAGACGGGAGGATCGTGAGTTTGAGGACAGCCTCAACAAGTAGGGCTGGAGGTAGAATGCTCCTGTGTTCAATCCCCAGCACCACAAGAAGGGAGGGAGGGAGGGAGGGAGGGAGGGAGGGAGGGAGGGAGGGAAAGCGATGTGGCAAGAGGTGGAGCTGCTGCAAGGAGGAAGTCAGAAGTGATGGTTTAGAGATGGCAGATGAGTACGAAACTTGGGGTCAGAACTGAAGGGAGAGGAGGAAGCCAGGCCGTGGCTCAGCGCTGAGGCTCCCCACTCAGACAGACAGGAGCCCTTGAAAGTCAGGTGGCAGAACCAGGCGTGGGAGAGAGGACTTGGGGGCCGAGACGGGAGGATCGTGAGTCTGAGCCACAGTTCCTGACATGAGCCAGTGCAAGCTCCCTAAGGCCCTGGGTTTAAGATCTGCAAGACACAGGAGGGGCCTGGATCCATATAAAACGCGCAGACAGTAAGATGCCAGACACTCTAAAAATGGAAAACAAGAAATTTACCCATCTAGCCTGGGCTTTGAGAAAGAAAAGAAACCCCCACTACTCCATGTTTGTACTTTTTTTTTTTTTTTTTTTTTTTTTTGGTGCTGGTGCAGGGGAGTGAGCCCAGGGACATTTCCAAGCTACACCTCCAGCCCTTTTTATTTATTATTTTGAAACAGGGTCTCCCTGAGTTGTTGAGGTTGGCCCTAAACCTGTGCTTTCTCTTGTCCCAGCCCCCGTAATCACAGCTGTGCATCACCATGCCTCACTAAAAACCCTATTTCCAAATAAGGTTACATTTTGAGGTAGTAGGGTTAAAACGTTACTATCTCCTGGGGGACAAAGTTCAACATGAAACTATTCATGTGAGTCATGTAGAAATATATTACTTGGGCTTCCAGGAAAATACATGCTGTTGGCATCTTATGATTCAAAAAGTTCAAAACCTGTGATAAAGAGAAAATCTTAAAAATAGAGGTTTTCTGATAGAGGACTAACATCTAGAATACACAAAGCACTTAAAAGCCTTAAACTAAAAAAACAAATAACCAGTCAATAAGTGGGCAATTGAACTAAAGAGACACTTCATAGAAGAAGAAATACAAATGGCCAATAAATACCTAAAAAAATATTGAACATCACTAGCCATCAGGGAGATGCCAATCAAAACTACACTGAGATTCCATCTAACCCCATCCAGAGTGGCAGTCATCAAGAATACAAACAACAGTCAGTGGTGGTGCGGATGTGGGGAAATAGGAACTCTTCTACGCTGTTGGTGGGTTTGCAAGTCAGTATAGCCACTGTGGAGATCGGTGTGGAGATTTCTAGAAAACTGGGAATGGATCCACCGTATGATCCAGCTCTGCAACTCCTGGGATCCTTCCAAGAGACTGGCATCAGAATAGTATAGTAAGGCATATCTGTGCTTGTAGCAACACAATTCACAAAGCCAAATTAAGAAACTAATGGAACCTAGGTGTCCATTAACAGAGGGATGGATTACACCACGATGGGACAGACTGTACACAGTGGGGTTCTACTCAGCAATAAAGAGCAAAATTATGCCATTTATAGGAAAGTGGATGGACCCGGAGAACATTGTGTTAAATGAGACCAGCCAGTCACAGGAGGTGAAGGGCCATATGTCTGCTCTCCTGCGCAGATGCTAGGAAGTAACTGGGACACAGAGCCACTCAGATAGTGGAGGAGAGCCTCCAGTGCAGCGAGGAGGGGCCTGGGGAGGTGAGAGGAACTGCTGAAGGGAGCGCCTCTGCTGATGCTGGGTACGTGTGTGAATTTCCCGTGCCTGTCGCAGTGTGGTGTGTGGTGAAGGAAGAGTGAGGAGGGCGCCGGGGAGGAGCTCAACGAGTGCCGTGTGCGTGTACGTCTCTGTCACTGAACTACATTAGGATGTGAGGCTCCGATGCACCAATAAAATTATAAAAAAAAGATTTTAAAAAGCAAAGAGATTTTTAAAAAATAAAGCACCATACACAGAAGAAAGGATGTGAACAAGAAGGCGGCGCAGCATCTTTAAGGCACTGGAGCACCAGCAGCCGCCTGCAGCCCACACCCGTGTGATGGGCCACTTGATGTGTCATCGTGATGGCGTGGACAGCGTCGTTCCTGGCTGTGTCCATGAGGGTGTTCCCGGAAGAAGTGAGCACTTGAGTCAGTAGAGTGGGCAAAGGAGGCCCACCGTCACCGTGTGGATGGCGCTGAGGGCCAGCCTGAAGAGCACTGAGCCAAGGAAGAGACTTCTCGACTCCCCACTCTTCTAGAGCTCAGATATCAGAGCTACTGCTGAGTGGATTACACCACCGGCCCCTTCTCTCCCCCTGGTCTCTGGCCTTTGACCTCAAACCGGAGTTACACGACTACCTCCTCTGGCCCTTGGGCCTTTGAACTCAGACTGAACTCTGTCACCAGCCTTCCTAATCTTCCAGTCTGCAGACGGCACACTGAACTGAAAAATGGGACTTCTTGGCCTCCATAATACCGTGAACCAAGCAATTCCCCTAAGAAATATAGATCTCATATATCATCTATCTTTCCTGATGGTTCTGTTTCTCTGGAGAACCCTAATACACCCAGGAAAAACATCTTTAAAAATGAAGGTTAAATACATTTTTAGAACATAGAAAAGATGAGAGAAATCCCTAGCAGATCCGTGGTACATAATTGTCAAATGAAGTGTCCTAGGCCGAAGAAAACTGACACCAGATGAAATATGGATCCAGGAGGAGAAGGAGGAGGAAGAGGGGGAGGAGGAGGAGGAAAGACAGGCGTGATTCACGCTTATAATCCTAGTACTTGGGAGGCTGAGATAGGAGGATCGCAGGTTGGAAGCCAGCCTCAGCAAGTAGCAAGACTCATCAACCTAGGGAGATCCTGTTTCTAAATAAAATAGGGCCAGGGGTGTAGCTCAGAGGTAGAATGCCCCTGGGCTCAATCCCCAGCACCACAATAGAGGAGGAGGAGGAGAGGGAAGAATGGTAGTTATATCAGCAGATACTTTCTTTCTTCCTGTCTTAAAGCTCCTCCCATGAATCCCTTCTTAAAGCACAGAGAGAAAAGTGGGAAGGCGGGAGGGGAAAGAAAGTAAAACAGAGAAGGACGAAGTGTAAGAAAAGAGCCAAATGGCCATGTGGCTGGTGACCGTCCTCCAGACCAAATCCTAATTCTCAGAGCTCAGCAGACTTTTTTTTTTTAAGAAAATGAATTTCTTCTCAAAAGAGAAAATAAATGCACCAGAATGCAGAGTTCCACCCTAGCTGAGATTTGAGGTAACTGTCTCTCTGATCTAATAGTAGAAATAAAATGATACTTTCTCAAATCCCATCAAATCCATTCACCATGCAGTGGTCCCCAGCGTTGGCTTATATGCGAGTCACCAGAGGGCTACCCAGGCTGCACCCCAGTGTGTGTGACCCAGTGGGCCTGAGATGAGCCCCCCACACCTGTATTTCTAACAGGTTGCCAGGTGATGGGCCAAGGGCCACACTTTGAGAACCAGTGCAGTGATCCATGGCACCGGATATATTTTTTCTGCTAATCTGCACTCCACAGAATCATCTCAGAGGCGTTTCCAAGCGTGCTGGTGACCAGACCCAACTCACATTAAAGCGCTCATGTTCAGCCAGAGTCAAGAATTACTAGTTTATAGGCAACTAGCTGGTAGGTATATCCTTGGTACCTGAAAGCATTATTGACATAAAAGTAAACAGCAGAAAGCCAGCTTGAGACTTAGAAGCACACAATATGTAGTACACACAAGACCAGCTGTCCCAGAAGTTACACCCAATGATTGCTGAGTGGCACAGCTTGCCAAAAACATTGTCATTATTCCTACTACAATTAATGGGTAACACCACAATGTAGCCAAGATTGTCACAAAAGGGCAAATATAACTTTTGATCATTATATTAATGTCTTCTTTTTTTTTTTTTTTTTTTGCAGTACTGGGGATAGAACCCAGGGGCATTCTACCTCCAAGCTACACCTCCAGCCCCATTTCATTTTTTATTTTGAAACAGGGTCTCACTAAGTTGCTGAGACTGGCCATGAACCTGTGATCCTCCCGTCTCAGCCTCTCAAGTACTGAGATTACAGGGCTGTGCCACCGTGCCTGGCTTAGCGTTTTATTTATTTGTTTTTTTAGTTTGCTCATTCTCAGCAGATGTGAGGCATCTAGTTCCTCGGATAACCATTTGCGCCTTGGCTTCTGCACTCCCCACACACACACACACACACATACACATACTTATGTTTCTTTCGGGCAGTGCTTTCTCTAGCAATCCAACCACTAGTCCTGCTAAGTGGTCCTTCAGTGGGGGGATGGATCAGCAGACCAAGCGTGCTAACCACAGGTTATGACGGTGCTGCTGCTGAAGCAGGGCATCTCCTCTTACAGGGTTTTGTCCAGCAGAGTTTGACTAATGAAGTCCAAGGACTAAATGAAGGGTATAGAAATATGGAAGTTTATTTTAAGTCAGGGAAAGAGAGAAGACAAAACAGCCCCTACCCCGCATGGGGAGCAGGGTGTCCTTGAAAGAGAGGCACTCTGGAAGCTCTTGGAAAGTGGCTTTCAACCTTCCTGAGGTCCCCATCTCTCTTTTATCTTTTCATTTCTTTTTTCTTTCTTTCTTTTTTATTTTATTTTATTTTTGCGAAACTGGGAATGGAACCCAGGAGCATTCTACATTTGAGCTACACCCCCAACCCTATTTATTTTATTTATTTATTTGTTTATTTGTTTATTTATTTTGCAGTACTGGGGATGGAAACCAGGGGCTTTCTACCTCCAAGCTACACCCCAGTCATGTTTTTTATTCTTTTATTTTGAAACAGGGTCTCACTGAGTTGGCAAAGGGCCTCACTACTTACCTGAGGCTGGCCTTGAACCATGATCCTCCTGTCTCAGCCTCCCAAATACTGGGATTACACCTGGCCCCCATTTGTTCTTTTATGATTGGTCAGAACTGGGTCTGGGCTGGTGGGCCAGGTCTCCTGGAGCCCACCGGCCTCTCAGCCCCCCACCTCACAGAAGGCGACAGAGAGGCCCCTCCTGTTCCCAGGTCCTCTGCCTCACCTGACCACAAGCTGCCCTTTTGTCCCCACTCGAAATCCTGCGAGCTGTTTCCTTTTAGCAGTGGCCTCCTCTTGAGCCTGGGCGATGGCTCGCCCTCAGGGCTTGTGTTTGCTCTGCCACGTCCTTGAGAGAGTAAGAGTTCAGCTGTTTCCTTCAAGCACCACGGTTATGTCATACGGGTCAATATCTGGCCATCACTGTGCAAAGTTTAATCTGATCGAATGGGCATCCCACCTCCAAGCTTTACCCCACGCCCTGGTTTTTTCTTTGTTTTGAAATAAGGTCTTGCAAGGTTGCCGAGAGTCTTACTAAGTTGTAGAAGCTTTGTTGCTATGGCTGTAGGTACCAGACCCAGGAGACTTCCCAGCTATTCAAGCTCTAACTAGATAGAAAACAGTTGTCTTTCTTGGGGTATACATTAGTCTGTGTCCTCTGGAATTCCGTGCATCAGAATCCCACTGCCCCTTCCCTAGTCCCACCCCAATGCTAAGGTCCAAACCCCACATTGAGTCGTACCTCTGAAGGGCTCCCTGGGATTGGTGAGGTCGGCTGTTCTACTGGGTCTTGTATCAGCCAGAGTCATCCGGAAAAGAATTGCCACGATGAGGTGAAGTTTATTTTAAGATGAGCTCTCACACAGTTGTGGGGCCTGCCGAAGAAATCTCAAAAAGCTGTTTCTGCCAGGCGCAATAGCCCACACCTGTAGTCCTAGTACTTGGGAGGCTGAGACAAGAGGAGCCCAGGTTGGAGGACAGCCTCAGCAATGTAGTGAGACTCAGCAACATAGCAAGACCTTGTTTCCAAACACAAAATGAAAAGGGCTGAGGATGTAGTTTAAAGGTAGAATGGGTTTAATCCCCAGTACCATGAATAAACAAAAACAAAAAAGCTATTTCCTGTGTGTCTTGAAGAGACAGAAATTGCTGTAGTTCCACTGGGCTTGCAGTTGGGAAAGGAATAGGAAACCGTTCCAAGAAACCAAAATGGGCTCAGAGTAAGGAAAAGCGGTGTTTCAGATTTGCTAAGGATGGCGAGTGCCACCGGCGTTTCATAGCTCCCCTCTCTGAACACAAGTGCCCTCCTGGTTACCTTGTGTCCTTCCTGGTTACCTTGTCTCTGTCTCATCAGGGTATAGCAACAGAGGCAGGAGTTGGCAGGTAACTTCTGGTTTACACGTTTCTGGATCAAGAGGAGTGTGGAAGAGAACCTGGAGACCCTCAAGGGGCCCCTCACGGCATCCCAGCACGGCCTGGATGCTGAGACCCTGCATGTTGAGCCAGAGTGCAATTCCATAATAGCACAAGACTTTGGGAAGAGAGAGTGAATGTAATGTAATTTTCCTGTGGTCAGAAAGCAAACAATCCTGGTGATACAGAATTGATTGGAAACAATGGTTAGTGGTATTCTTCATCTCCCCAAGAGATGAACTCTGTATCTGCCCACTTTTTTTTTTTTCTATCTGTGAAACTGGGGATTGAATCCAGGGGCATTCTACCTCTGAGCTACACCTTGGCCTCTTCATTTAGGTATGTATGTATGTATGTATGTATGTATGTATGTATTTACTTATTTACTTACTTACGAAAGCAGTGAACTATTGTTTCGAGGCTTGGCATGTTGGCCTTATTGGGGTGAGTCTTCAACTCAGGAACTCCAGATGGAAGGGGTCCTTGGCTAACATGTTGGAAAAGAATTTCAGCACATGCTAGTCAGAGACATGGACAGAGGTTTATTTGGGAGGAAAGGGGGAAAATACACATTTAAGAGAGAACACAGGCCACCTCAAGATGAGAAAGTCCATCTTACAAAATTGAATGGCCCTTGACATATTAATTGCAGCACGGGGGAGGTGGGACTGTACAATTATTAAAACAATTTATGTGGGCCGGGCGTGGTGGTGTACGCTTGTAATCCCCACGCTTGGGAGGCAGAGACAGGAGGGAGGATGGCGCAGGTCCGAAGCCAGCCGCGCTGGCTTAGGAGACCCTGTTTCCAAAAATAAAATAGGTCTGGTAGTGTAGCCCGGAGATAGACGGGCTTCCAGGAACCCCAGTACCACCAAAAAAAAAAAAAAAAAAAAAAAAACTATGTTTATATTCCTGATAATTCCAAAAATTTGTCTTCTAAATTGCAAGACCTTCTCTCCCAAATTAATTTCTGACTCAAGTTTCAATGACTTACTCACCTCCTGGTTTTCTGGAACATTGATGGAAAAAGGTCCTCATTTTCTTAGCTGGTATACTTTGCATAGGAATACTTCTCTGCTTTTTTATTTACTGTTGTTGTGGGCTAATATCTCACATGCCCTTGCCTTCTCTACTCGGATATCAAAAAGCAATGATTTTACAACCAGCAAACCCTGACTTTCCTATGTCTCCTCAGATCAGTTAAAAAGAGACTTCCTATCCCTGGCCAGGCAGGGATAACAACCCCTCATAAGCTCGAAGCAGCTATGGAAGACAGATCTTCAGCCCTCAGCACCTCTTAAGATTAAGTCATTGAAGTCGCAGGGAGAGGGGAGGTGATGTAGGATAGAAGAAATAAGTAGGTAGAAAGGAGAGACGGGGAGGAAAAGAAAATATGACTTTAGTATAAGAACCTAGAACTCAAGTGCTTCAGCATCTACTCCCCAGACCAGTTCTCTTCCCCAGGCCCGATTCTCCCAAATTCCTGGGAAATCTGTAGATCCTAGAGTTAGCTAAAAGAAACTATAATTACTCTGTGCATTGATAATAAGATAAGTTCAATATTTTGAGAAACCTTTAATTTAGGATACTTTCCAGCTTATCTGTCAATGAGATAATGAGGACCCTAACCAGCCTGAGGACCCTAAGGTAGGACCAGACAACCAGAGCATCAGGAAGCACCTCAGGACTACCAAACTGAGATCATCCACCCTGAAGCTGACCAGACTACAAGACTGCTTTGGGAACTACCAGACAGACCATCCTCACGTACCTCCTTAGCCCGCCCCTCACAAAGTCCCCTATAAGAAAGCTCTGAACTCCCCAGTATTTCTTCCTCATCTTGAGGTGGCCCACATTCTCTCTTGAATGTGTATTTCTTTCTGTTTCCCCAAATAAGCCACTGTCCATGTCTCTAACTGGCACATACTGAAATTCATTTCCATCATGTAAGCCAAGGACCCTGCAGATCCTGAGTTCTCGAAGACTCACCCCATCAGGCCCATGTGGCAGACTGTGTTTTCAAAAGATGACTCCATGATATGTCCCACCCCACAGCTCTGCTTATGATGTGGCATTGCTGCTCCTCCCCTCGAGTGGTGGAGTCTCATCCATTCCCTTGATCCCAAGTGGACTTTTGGGACTATCTCAACCAATGGACTTGGGCAAAGTGATGCTACACTGTCTCCTAGGCCAAGTCATAAAAGCACTTTCACTTCTGCCTGGATTTCTGAGAATGCCTATTCCTGGAACAAGGCACCATGCTGCAGGAAATCCAAGCCCCAAGCAGAGGCCCCAGAAGACAGCCCCTGCTGAGGACTTAGAAAATACAGCATCAAAGCTAGTGGTAAGCAAGCCTTTGAATAACTCCAGTCCTGGCCCGCAGGTTACCCTGCTTGATGCCACATGAGCCAAGATGAGCTGCCCTGCCAAGCCGTGTTCAAACTGCAGGTTTGGGTAGGGTATTTTTTTACTTATTTGTGTATTGATTTATCAGTGCCTTGTAATCAAGCAACAGTGAGAGTCATAGTGATGCACTCATGTACACAAAGCACCAGTTGTCCTGTTTCTCCTCGTACCTCCTGTTATGGTTTAGATGTACAATGTTCCCTGATGAGTTCATGGATTAATGTTCAGAGCTGATATATTTAAGTCTTGAGGGCTGTGAGAGCACCATTAGATGAGTGGATTTACTGGTAACCTGAGCAGGTGAGGTGTGGGTGGAGAAGGTTGGTCTTTGTGCTGTGGCCTTAGGGACTTTGCTTGTCTTTGAATCCTCTGGCTTGCTGGCTCTCTGCTTCAACCCCCCATGATGTGAGAGCAGAGCCCTCACTCTCTACCTCTCTCTGCTCTGGCCTCCATGATGTGAGAGCAGAGTCCTCGCCCTCTCCCTCTGCGCTGGCCTCCATGATGTGAGAGCAGAGCCCTCGCTCCCTCCCTCTCTCTGCTCTGGCCTCCATGATGTGAGAGCAGAGCCCTCGCCCTCTCCCTCTCTCTGCTCTGACCTCCATGATGTGAGAGCAGAGCCCTCGCCCTCTTCCTCTCTCTGCTCTGGCCTCCATGATGTGAGAGCAGAGCCCTCTTCCTCTCTCTGCTCTGGCCTCCATGATGTGAGAGCAGAGCCCTCGCCCTCTCCCTCTCTCTGCTCTGGCCTCCATGACGTGAGAGCAGAGCCCTCGCCCTCTCCCTCTCTGTGCTCTGACCTCCATGATGTGAGAGCAGAGCCCTCGCCCTCTCCCTCTCTCTGCTCTGGCCTCCATGATGTGAGAGCAGAGCCCTCGCCCTCTCCCTCTCTCTGCTCTGACCTCCATGATGTGAGAGCAGAGTCCTCGCCCTCTCCCTCTCTCTGCTCTGGCCTCCATGATGTGAGAGCAGAGCCCTCGCTCCCTCCCTCTCTCTGCTCTGGCCTCCATGATGTGAGAGCAGAGCCCTCGCCCTCTCCCTCTCTCTGCTCTGGCCTCCATGATGTGAGAGCAGAGCCCTCGCCCTCTCCCTCTCTCTGCTCTGGCCTCCATGATGTGAGAGCAGAGTCCTCGCCCTCTCCCTCTCTCTGCTCTGGCCTCCATGATGTGAGAGCAGAGCCCTCGCCCTCTCCCTCTCTCTGCTCTGGCCTCCATGATGTGAGAGCAGAGCCCTCGCCCTCTCCCTCTCTCTGCTCTGGCCTCCATGATGTGAGAGCAGAGCCCTCTTCCTCTCTCTGCTCTGGCCTCCATGATGTGAGAGCAGAGCCCTCGCCCTCTCCCTCTCTCTGCTCTGGCCTCCATGATGTGAGAGCAGAGCCCTCTTCCTCTCTCTGCTCTGGCCTCCATGGTGTGAGAGCAGAGCCTTGCTCGCTCATGCTCTCTTTGTTTCCTGCTGCCAAGCCTGGAGCTCCACAGACCCAGAAGTCATATGGACTGAGCCCTGAATCTCAAAAGAAAAACAAAACTGTGAGCAAATAAAGCCTCCTTCCTCCTAGTTGTGTGGTCAGTTATTCTTTTTTCCCCCCTTTTTTCTCCATATAAGAGAAAACACATAGCCCTTGACTTTATGAGTCTGTCTGGCCTCGCTTAGCATGCTATTCTTCTGTCCATTTTCCTGAACATGCATAATTTTGTTCTTACTTAAGGCTGAATAAAACTCCACTGTGTATGTATATCACGTTTTTTATCTGTTCATCTGTTGATTGATACCTAGGTTGGTTCCATAACTTGGCTATTATAAATCATGCTGCTATAAACATAGGTATGCATGTATCACTATAATATTTTTACTTTATTTGGAAAATACTGAGGAGTTTTAAATCTAGGTCATGTGGTGGTTCCACTCCTAGTCTTTTGAGGAATCTCCATACTGATGTCCATAATAGTTGTACCAATTTACAGTATGTATTAGTGTTCTCTTTTCTCCACATCCCAGCATTCCGATATATATATATATATATATATATATATATATATAGAGAGAGAGAGAGAGAGAGAGATACATAGATAGATGATAGGTAGATAGATGATAGATATAGATATAGATATACTTAATTTATTTGTATTTGGTAGTGGGTACTAAACCTAGGACATTTTACCTCTGAGCTATACCCCCAACGCGATTTTATTTTTAGTGAAATAGGGTTTCGCTAGGTTGCTGAGGCTTGAACTTGTGATCTACCTGTCTTAGTCTCCCAAGTATTGGGATTACAGGCATTTTACTAGCAGCTTTTACTATTAACCTGTATTCTCGATGGTTGCCATTTTATTAGCATATACTAGCATTTATTATTATCTGTATTCTGGATGGTTACTATTCTAACTTGTATGAGATGAAATCTCTGGGTAATTTTGATTTCCTTTTGCTGATTGCTGAGGATGCTGAGCATATCCCAAATGTAGATGAAGCTATATCCTTATCTCTCACTCTGTACAAAAGCCAACTCAAAGTAAATCAAAGATCAGGCATTAGACCAGAAACTTTACAACTGCTAGAAGAGAAAACAGGGTCAACTCTCCAGCCTATAACAGCAGACGCTAACTTTCTCAGTAGACCCCAAAAGCTCATGTAAGAAAATAAAAAATAAGGATGTCACAGTACTTATTACCTGAAAGATATCTACAGGCCTCTAGATATGTCCCTTTCTGATATTAGTCATCCATTGCTGTGTAACAAGTCATCATAAATTTGGTTGACTGAAAAATAATAGTCATTTATTTTGTTCACAAATCCACAATTTGAACATTTTTTCATATATTTCTTGGCCATTTGTATTTATTCTTTTGATAAATGTCTATTTTGTGTTACTGGGGATTGAACTCAGGGGCATTTTACCTCCAATCTACAGCCCCAGACCGATTTTATTTTTTTGTTTTAAAATAGGATCTCCCAGCCGGGCGTGGTGGCGCACGTTTGTAATCCCTGCGCTTGGGAGGCTGAGACAGGAGGATCGCACAGGTTCAAAGCCAGCCTCAGCTATTTAGTGAGGCTCTCTTAGCAACTTAGTGAGACCCTGTTTCCAAATAAAGTATAAAATAGCCCGGGGGTAGAAAGCCACTGGGTTCCACCCCTAATACCACCAAAAAATAAAAAAATAGGATCTCCCTACATTTCTGAGGCTAGTTTCAAACCTGTGATCTTTCTGTCTTTGCCTCCCAAGTCCTGAGATTATAGGTGTGCCACCACCATGCCTGGCTGCTTTGGTTTTAATTGTTTTCTCTAGTTGTTAATATAATCATATTGTTACATAATTCCTAACCTTTGTTAACCTTTTTTTTTTTTTTTTGTGGTACTGGGGTTCCTGGAAGCCCTTCTACCTCCGGGCTACACTCCCAGACCTATTTTTACATTTTTATTTGGAAACAGGGTCTCCTAAGCCAGCGTGCGTGGTTGGCTTCAAACCTGCGTGATCCTCCTGTCTCTGCCTCCCAAGCACGGGTATTACAAGCATGCGCCACCACGCCCGGCTGTCAACCTAATTTTTAAAAAGAGATGAAAGGTTCTCCAAAGAACATCAGTATTTTCTTGGGAATCGCAGAATATTGCAGAACAACAGAGCATTACAATGGTAATGTACATCATAGTAAACTGAAGGCAAATTCAAAGAAACCAGGGCCAAAGGGAAAATTTAAAGGCTAAAGTGAGGAGGGTCACATCAGATATTTAGGAACAATAATTCTCAGCTACAAGGACTAATGACAGGAGTGGCACTTGCCCAAGGGGGACACAGCTGCGGGGCAGATATCCTTGTAGAAGTGGGTTTTGAACAAGGTTTCAGTGGCCTCCATGCAGCAGCCCCATGATTCTGGCAGAGCTCGTGACAGTTACAATGAGACACTCTTGCGGAGGACCCATCCTTCCAACCTCTCAGTTTTATTTACTTTTGCTACTGTGTTAGGGTTGACATGAAGACTCCATCATGATTCTAACAATGTTCGCAATTTCTGCTGTTGTAACTCCTTGCCCAGGTGCTTTGTTTGGGGCTCCTCTGACGTGAATGCTCTCCCAGCTGATTTCATGAGCTTGTTCTTACTTTCCTACTTCTAGGAGAAGATAAGAAAGGCCAATGAACCTTTCCTCTCACCCATCTCTCTGGTTAAAAACAGAGAAGTAGTGTGTGGAGCTGTTCCTGTGTTCTTGTGGCACTATCATTCAGTCTCTTCACCCTGGACTGATAAATTCATCCAGGGACTCTGTGTTCCACACAGTGGGAGGTAAATCTGGGGAAAAGAAGTAAAGGAAAAGCAGGGCATGGTGGCACACACCTGTCAACCCTGTACTCAGGAGGCTAAAACAGGAAGATTGCAGCCAGCATCAACAACTTAGTGAGACCTTGCTTCAGAACAAAAAAATTAAATATGGATAAAGCATTGGAAGATGGTGACCCAGAAAAAATGGAAGCAGCACATATCTGTCTTGCTGACAATTTTTCTCTATCACAGTGAAAACAGTGTTCTGACAAAATAAAGAAACCAGCATAAATTTGATCAAAGCACTGACAATTGAAAGGTGGAAGAAAAAAAATCTAGAGAGCAGAAAAGTACCCCACTCGCCTCCATCAGCTGTGGCCATGGGTGCCATAGTGGCACCATCATGCCTCACCACACCAAGACTTCCAGAGACCTCAAGCAAAAAAAAAAAAAAAAAAAAAAAAAAAACAATTTGAAATGAAGTGGCTATAGCTCATTAGAATTTTAAGTGGTTGGCCCCTCCTGCGCAGACCCCAGCTATAACTTGCAGCACAGGCAGCCAAGCTCACTGTGCCCTCCAGAGATCCAGAGTGGCGCTTAACAACATGTAAGTAAAACAGCTGTCCCCACGAGAGACTGCCCAGCATGGCTGTAGGGACTCACGCAGCCAGCAATAGACTCACAAGGTCTGAGACTTTATAGTACACTATGTTGCAGGTGAGGGTCTTTATGGTACACTATGTTGCAGGAGTATGCTCTCAGACACAGCAGAAGTGCAGATGAGCAGACAGCCCCAGGCCTAATTGGGCAAAAGGGCTCAGAGTACCCAGGGCTCAGAACCCTAGTAGGACCTCCAGAGATCACCTGAGACTATCCAGTCATGGTTACTAGGGAGAAGTCAGACCACTTCAGCCCTAGCTGTGGAGAACAGGGACTCCTATGTATACATTGGGTCTAGTCCCAGCAGCACCCACTGCCTACACAGGCAGGGAAAATATTGGGCTCAGCATCAGTGGAAAGCGAGAAGGCCTGAACATAACACTATTTTCAGCACCATTGATGCCAGCTGTCTGCATATAAAAAAAGGTCGATATACAGGTACAGGAAAGTTATAGAATACCCTTTAGACAAGATCAGAGAAAAGGTTCACCATAATACATAATAGTCAAACTGAACAATGTAGAAGCCAAGGAAGTAATCTTAAAGGCAACAAGTGACATTCAGAGGCAAACCAATTAGATCACTCCAGACTTCCCAAACCAAGTCAGGAAAGCCAGGAGGGCCTGGAGTAACATATTACAAACTCTGAAAAAAAAACAACTTGCAGCCAAATATTTCCTACCCAGAAAAATTATCTCTCAAATTTGACAGAGAAAAATCTTCTATGACAAACAGAAACTGAAAGGACTTATGTCTTCCAAATCAGCACTTGAGAAGATACAGAAATTAACTACAAATAAGTAATAAATGTCAGAATCAGAGAAATAATTTTCATTAAGCAAACAACTAAGCAAAGAAGAACAAATACTACCTCAAACAGAAATTAAAACTCAAAATGTTAGGAATTAAAAATCATCTCTCAATAATCATGAACATAAATGGCCTCAACTTCCCAATAAAAAGACATAAGGTGGCAAAATAGATTAAAAACTAGAATTAATCTATTTGCTGCTTGCAAGAAACACACTTTACAAGTAACAATAGTAACAAACTAAAGATGAAGGGCTGGAGAAAGATAATCCATGCCAATGGAACTCGAAGACAAGCAGGAATAGCAACTATGATATCCGACAAGTTAGACTACTACAAACCCAGATTATTAAAAAAGACAAAGCAAAGCCAGGCGTGGTGGCGCACGCTTGTAATCCCAACATTCGGGAGGCTGAGACCGGAGGATTGTGGTTCGCAGACAGCCTCAGCTACTTAGTGAGGCCCTCTGCAACTCAGGGAGACCGTTTCAAAATAAAGAATTTTTAAAAATGGGCAGGGGGTGTATCTCGGAGGTCAAATGCCTCTGGGTTACATCTCCAGACCTGCAAAAAAAAAAAAAAAAAAAAAAAAAAGGACAAAGCAGGTCATTTTATACTGGTAAAAGGAACAATCCAGCAAGAGTAAATAATGAGAGTCAACATTTATGTCCCAAACATAGGTACAGCTACTTTCATAAAACAAACTTTTTGTGACATTAAGTCACACATAGATGCCAATAATACTGGAAGACTTCAACATTCCTTTCATACTATTAGACTGATATTCTAGACAAAAGGTCAGTAAAGATTCCTCAGACCTAAAGAATACCAGAAACCAAATGAACTTATTAGACACATAAAAAATATTCTACCCAACTAAAGCAGAGTTCACAGTTTTCTCAGATGCTCATGGAACCCTCTCCAAAATAGATCACATCCTGGGCCACAAAGTGAGCACTAGCAAATTTAAAAAATATGACATACTCTCCTGCAGCTTTTAGACCACAATAGAATTAAAGTAGAAATCAAATATAAGAAGACCCAGAATAACCATATAAACATGTGGAGACAACACCACACTGTTGAACGAGGAATGGGTCATAGAAGAAGTAAGGGCTGAAATTAATAAATTCCTAGAAACAAGCAAAAATAGAGATACAACATACTTAAACCTCTGTGACACCTTGAAGCAGTATTTAGAGAAAAATTAATAGCGCTGAGTACCCACCTAAGAACAACAGAAAATCACCTAATGACACACACCTCAACGCCCTGGAAAAACAGAAACAGCCTAACCCCAAAGCCAGCAGAAGACAAGAAATAATTAAAATCAGAGCAGAAATCAATTAAGTAGAGAACAAAAAATTTACAGAAAATCAACAAAATGAAAAGCTGATTTCTCAAAAAAAAATATCAAAGTAGATAAACCACTAGCCAACCTAATCAAAATTTGAAAGAGAAAATCAATCCAAATTATGAAAATAAAAGATGAAAAAGGAGCTATTACCAGCAACCTTGTAGAAACACAGAGGATCATCAGAAACTATGTTGAAAAACTACACTCCAACAAAATAGAAAACCTGGAAGAAATTGACAAATTTCTAGATAAATACAACTTTCCTAAACTGAGTAAAGATGTAGAAAATTTAAACCAACCAATAGCAATAAAAGAGATTGAAGCAGCAATATAGAGTCTACTGTCAAACAAAAGCCCAGGATCAGATGGTTTAAACTCACAGCTAAGCCGGGCGTGGTGGCGCACGCTTGTAATCCCTGTGCTTGGGAGGCTGAGACAGGAGGATCGCACGGGTTCAAAGCCAGCCTCAGCTACTGAGGCTCTCAGCAACTTAGTGAGACCCTGTTTCCAAATAAAATATGAAAAAGGTCTGGGAGTATAGCCCGGAGATAGAAAGCCTCTGGATTCCACCCCCAGTACCACCAAATAAATAAATAAATAAATAATAAACTCACAGCTAAGAAAACAAATAGCCCAATCAAAATATGGGTAAGTGAACTAAATAGACACTTAATAAAAGAAGAAATTCAAGTGGCCAATAAATGTATGAAAAAATGTTCAACATCGTTAGCAATCAGGGAGACGCAAATAAAGACTACCCTGAGATTCCACCTAATTCCAACCAGGATGGCAATCACTAAAAACACAACAACAAATGTTGGCAAAGATGCGGAGAAGTGGGGACTCTAATACATTGTTGGTAGGACTGCAAATTTAGTGCAACCACTTTGGAAAACAGCATGGAGTATTCTCAGAAGAATGGGAATGATTCTGCCATATGATCCAGCAATACCATTTCTGGATATCTACACAAAAGAAACCAAACTACCAAACTAATGGATGCTTATTTATGTTCATAACCACACAATTCACAGTTGCCAAACTGTGGAACCAACTAAGATGTCCATCAACAGAATGGATTACAAAACTATGGGATGTGTACACAATGGAATTCTACTCAGCCATTTACATTTGTGTCATTTACAGGGAGGGAAATAGATGGAACTGGAGAACATTATGCTAAGTGAGATTAATCAGTCGCAAAAAGTAAAAAGTCAGATGTTCTCCCTAATATGCAGAAGCTAGGGAGAAAAAGGGTCATAGGAGGAACTCTTGATGTGGAAGGAGAAATCATATATGAGCAAATAAGGTGATCTGAGGGGAGTGGGGGTAAGAAGGAAATCATCTAATGTACATGATATACATTCATAAACATATCCAAGCCAATCACTAAGCCAAACGTAAGAAGGAGGGAGGGGGAGAAAATGGAGTGGAAATTGGGGAAGGGCTAAATGAGGGATGTGTGCATGTGCCTCCACCATCTTGTACTCTATTAAGATACATGACTACATGCACCAGTAAAAAAAATTAAAAAATAGAGGTGTTACTTGGAAGTAGAATGCCCCTGAGTACAATCCTTAGTATCAGGGAACAACAACAAGAAAAAAATCAAAGGAAAGAGTTGAAAAGATCAGGTAAGAGAACAGCTGTTATTAAGAAAAGAGGAAAATAATTCCAAGAAACTTTAGTGCCAACATGGAGGGTAAAAGCTTATATGAGAAGTACTGAAGTCTTTGGGATTTGTTTACTTGTGTCTGTGTTTGTTGACAATTACTAGGTTCATGACTTACAGGTTAATATACCGGTTATTGTTACAGTTATTTCTTGTGTCAGGTGAATAAAAATTATTATTCTTTTGTGTGTGGTGCTGGACATTGAACACAGGGCTAGTCTACCTCTGAAACACACCCCAGCCCTATTTTATTTTTTATTCGGGAACAGGGTCTCACTAAGTGGTTGACAGCCTCACTAACTAGCTGAGGCTGGCTTCAAACCTGTGACCCTTCTGTCTCAGCCTCCCAAGTACTGGGATTACAGGTGTGCAGCACCACATCCAGCTGGTGAATAAAAATTATAATCTTAACCTCTGCCCCTGTAAGTGTAGTAACAAGCATACCAACATGCCACACTCAGCAGACATTTAATCCATACATGGAAACAAAGTCATAGTAATCTCTTTTTACCTATTTCAAAGTCTCAGGAATCTTAGATTTAATTTAATTTAGTAATTTGCTCATCTATTATGTTCTTGTTTTTGAGAACTCTCCAGGGACAGTATGAAATACATCAAGCAAATCCCACTCCATCTGTCTTTTGGGGGAGTAACACTGGGATTGAACCAGGGGTATTCTACCTCTGAGATACATCCCCAGGCCTATTTTATTTTAGTTTTTTAGCTTGAAGCAGGATGTCACTGAGTTGCTGACGGCCTTGCTAAGTTGCTGAGGCTGGCTTCAGACCTGAAGTCCTCCTGTCTCGGCCTCCTGAGCACTGAGATCGCAGGTGCGTGGCACGTGCCTGGCTCTCCACTCATCCGTTCGTCTCCCATCTCCTCTTCCATCGTGTGTCCGTCTGTCGTCTCACGGTCCTCAGGCCGCTGCTGTTATTCTACAAACATGGTTGCCTTGGTCAGGAAGGCAGAAGCCTCCCTCCCTAGTGCAGTCCCCATCTTCCCAGAAGATCTTCCAGGCCTCTGCCATGGCTCCCTGGCCAGACCTCATGACCACCGGGCTGCAAGGGAGGCTCAGAAAGGATGGTTTAGAGCCGGGCATAGTGGTGCACACTTGTAATCTCAGCATTCGGGAGGCTGAAACAGGAGGATGGAGGTTCAAGGACAGCCTTAGCTACTTAGTGAGGCCCTTTGCAACTCAGTGAGAGCCTGTTTCAAAATAAAGAATTAAAAAATAGGGCTGAGAATGTAGTTTGGAGGTAGAATGCCCCTGTGCTCCTTCCCCAGGATAGTTTGGGTAAAAGCAAAAAGGAGAGGTGGGGTGGGGGTGGATGTGGAGGCTATTGAACCTACAGTCTGTGTGTTGTGTTTCTTTCCTAACCTCGTCTTGAGGTCTTTCTCTGGGAGTAGTGGTTGTGGTGGTGGAGGCCCACTGTGGCTCACACTGTGCCTTGCAGGGGTACTTCTTAGTTCAGCTGGACAGCCCTAGTGATTTCTGAAAACACAGCATACTCTCCCCTGTGGTTGGGCTGGTTGACGCTACGGCCCAGGAGCTGCTAACATCCTAGTTATTAGGAGTGCATCCACGAGGGTAGCCAGCCAGCATGACGCCAGAAGGCCCAAAATCCCAGAGATGGAGCCACAGATACTTCAGCCCCCTCAATCTCAGGTGACACCAGATGTTTGGCAATTATTATGTTGTCAGAAACGGATTTATAGGCTGAACACCTATAATCCCAGTACTTGGGAGACAGGAGGATCCCAGATTCGAGGCCAGGTTCTGCAGCTTAGTGACACTATCTCAAAATTAAAAGGGCTGGGGGTGTAGCTCTGTGGTAGAAACTCCTTGGGCTTAATCCCTGGAAACCCCCCAAAATAATTTTTTAACCGGAAAAATAAGCTTATCATTTATCATGATGAATATTAGAAAGATGGCTCAAAATATTTAAGTCAGGTGAATTGGTTAAGATAGTTGAGAGATTGCTCTCTGTTCTTGGGTAACCAGGTGTCAACATTTAAGGAGATGACCTGTGGAGATGACCCTGAGGCCTCTTCCCTAGTGACCTGGCTTTGCCACTGAAGTGCAGGAGTTCTGGTTTGCATATGCTGGCTAGAAGGCAAAAGGTTCTAGAAGGCACTGTGCTATCATTTCTAAGCCTTCTAGCATAAGGTGCTGTTCAGATGACCTAGGATGGCACTCTACAAGACTGTAGCCTCTAGCCACACGTGACAAAATTAAAATGCAGCTAGATCAAGTCGCCGAAAAGCTTTTCAGATTCTGTAGGCAGTGCCAGCAACCTGTGAATAAAATAGCTCATTGGTGATTGTTACGTGAGGCTGGGGTGTAGCTCAGCGGTACTGGGCTGGCCGAGCACCATCACTGCCCTGGGTTTAACCTCAAGCACCACAGAATAATAATAGTAATAATTGTTTAGTTTGAATATATCTTTAAATGACGATCTTTTGGCTGTATTTGAGTTAAAACATAAAATTAAAATTAACTTTATTTTTTTAGTGTATGTGTCTGTGTGTGTGTGTGTGTGTGTGTGTGTGTGTATCTGAGTTGGTACTGAAGACTTAACCCAGAGGCATTCTACCTCTGAGCTACAACCTCAGCGCTAATTTTTTTTTTTTTTTTGAAACGAGTCTAAATTGCTGAGGGCCTTGCTAAGTTGCTGAGGCTGGCTTTGAACCTGTGATTCTCGTCTCAGCCTCTCAAGTCCTGGGATTACAGGCATGTGCTACCATGTCTTGCTTTTTTTTTTTTTTTTCCCCCCAATCTGGTTTTTTGGGGTTTTTTTTTTTTTTTTTTTGGTGGTACTGGGGTGGAACCCAGAGGTTTTCTACTTCCAGGCTATACTCCCAGGCCTATTTTATATTTTATTTGGAAACAGGGTCTCACTAAGTTGCTGAGAGCCTCACTAAGTAGCTGAGGCTGACTTCGAACCTGCGTGATCCTCCTGTCTCAGCCTCCCAAGCGCGGGGATGACAAGCGTGCGCCACCACGCCCGGCTCATGTGTTTTTAATAACTACTAGAAATTTAAAATTTTTATTTGTAGTTCAACTTCTATTTCTATAGGACAAGGGTGATTTATGACAGTTCAGATTCATCCAGCTTCTAGAACGGGCTAACCATGCCCTCTCTCTCTTCGTAAATAGCTAATACATTTCTGAATAAGGTCCAAAATTAGATATTTATTTTCCTTTAATCCGAAGAAACTGCGCGTCCTTATCCATTGTTGTCTTTCTGGCCACTGTTAACGACCAGGAAGGTTGTAAATGTGCCTGACCAAATAACTCAGGTCAGCTGTCAACCCCGAGG
The DNA here is from genome assembly GCF_963383645.1 of Muscardinus avellanarius. Lineage (NCBI taxonomy): Eukaryota > Metazoa > Chordata > Mammalia > Rodentia > Gliridae > Muscardinus > Muscardinus avellanarius. The sequence goes on from NC_137793.1 coordinate 114,797,095, forward strand.
TGGTAGAAGCATCAATCGGTGAACACGATGGCTGTGGGTCATGAAGGAGGTTAGGAGCGAAAACCCTGTTTAAGACCATTCTCAGAACAACCTGCCAAGCAGATAGTACGGCTATTAGAAGTAGGTACTCAACAGTCCCTGCTTTACTTCGGGTTGTAGGGTGACCTGGGGATCTCTGGCCCCAAACCTTAAGCCGAAGCCCCAGGCCCGGCTCGCAGCGTCCTCCCGTCTCCGCCCGCCCTGCCCTCCACTGCTCTTGGTACAGGCCGCCGGCGGCCATCTTGGATAAGGGCGGAAGCAAAATTTAAAACCGCACTAATCCCTCAAGCTTAAAACCAAGACGATCTGGGCATGGGGTTCAATGTGTGAGAAGGTAACGCCTCTGCGGGCCATCCGGGCCGCTGGAGTGCGTGGCGGGGCCGGCGCCGCCCTTCCGCCCACACCTAAGATGGCGCCCGCCCCAGCGCCCCCGGCGCGGCCGCTCTAGCTCGCTTCCGGGGTCGTCGGCTTCCGCGGCGGCGGCGGCGGGGCGCAGGCCGGCTTCCGGTCCGTTTCCGGGCGGTCTCGGGTGTCGGAGGCCCCGACCCGGGGAGGTTGTGGCGCAGCGGGCGCAGCCTCGGCGGGCGGCCGGCGTCCACGGGGCGACGAGGGGTCGGCAGCCACGACCTGGGCCTGGCCCGGGGGCCCCGCGCGGGTGAGCGGAGCCGGGAGGGAGGCCGCGGGGAGGGAGGCCGCGGGGAGGGAGGCCGCGGGGAGGAGGCCGGCGGGGAGGAGGCCGCCGGGAGGGAGGCCCGAGCAGGTCCGGGAGGGACCTAGCGCAGGCTTGTCTCGTGTATTTAAAGAGCATTCTCCGAAGGTCGTCTTCGCGGCGCTCGGGCCCGCCCGCGCCGTGACCGCCCGAGGCCGCCCCGGAGTCCCCGGGCCCGGGAGGCCTGGGCGCCCAGGGCTCAGCCCGCCCGGGAGCGCGAAGCCGCCGTGGGCCCGCGCCAGCCGGCCTGGGCGCCGAGCCGGGCGGGATCCCGTCTCGCAGTTGCTGGGGACGGCGCGGAGAGAGGCCTCCCCGGGAACGCGCGGCCCAGAGGCCCAGGTCGGGCTCCCCGGATCCACAGGTGGCCGCCAGCAGAGGACGGAGGAGATCAAAACCTGTCCCCGCCTCGGGATTGATCTGGGCGGCCCACCTCGCAGCTACACCCGCAGCCCTTTTACTCTTCATCTGAAATGAATGATAAGTTGTACGGTAGTAGACTATCCTTTCCCTCCCTTCTTGTGTCTTAATTTTAACATAACAAGCAGTATTTTGCATTTTTCTCCTCGAGAAAATTTTCAGAAATCGTTTTTTCAGAAAAATATCCAGAATTTAGGAATCTAGTAGTGTTACTTACCTCGCCTACATCTCAAAAGGTTTCATTTTAGCTGGATTTGCATTTTAAGATGGTTTGTATCAGCAGGGATCCGTGCCTCTTTACCTGTAGTTGGGTGAAGAATTAGAATTGCTGCCGTGGGGCATTCACTCACTCTTCTTTCTGTATTGTGTGTTGTGGAAAAGCTCTGTTTGTAGCTAAGAGAGAAGGCAGTCAGTCAAATTTCAGATAAATACTTTTCAAAGTAACACTTCCGCAACTCCTCCTCCATTTCGACTGGTTTTCCGGGCAGAAGTGAAGCAGAATTAGAAACTGCACGGACCCCTGAAGCTGCCCAGAGGAGGGAGAGAAGGAAGAAGCCGGTCATCCTGTGTCCTGGGGTGGAGGCGGCATGTGCCCCTGTCCTGTGCCTGAGCTCTCTCCCTCTTGCCTTGGTTCTCCTCCTGCCCACCGACCTCCTCTGTGCCTGCCAAGTCCCTGCCCTGGCCCAGTGGCCTAGCCCCTTCTCGTGCAGCCATGCTGCTGAAGGACTGGATGTCTCTTGGTTCGGATTCCTGGACTCCTGCAGGCCTAGAGGTGGCTTATAACTACGGATTGACGCCTGTTGGCCCACAGTTGGCATCGGACCCACCAAGTGCGCTCAAGGAGGCGGAAGGGGACCAGATCCGAGTGCCAAGCGTGACCAGCATTCCCCAGCAGGAGGGGCAGGCTGAGCAACCCCACTGTATCTCCAGAGTGGGGTCCCAGGGTCTCTTTCCTCCATTATCCTACATAAACCATTTTTATTCGTAATCCCATGAAAGCTGAATGTTTCCTATAGCCTGGGTACTTTATTAATGCTGTTATTTTACTTCTCTGTCATCAAGAAGAGTAAATTGCTAGCTAGCAACTCGAAGTATAATCGATGTAGAAAAAACTGAAGATAAAATACATGATTTAAAAAGTTGTGAGGTTTATAGCAAGGCGTGGTGGGCACGCTTGTCATCCCCGCGCTTGGGAGCGGAGACAGGAGGATCGCGCAGGTGCGAAGCCAGCCGCGCTGGCGTAAGAGACCCTGTTTCAAAAATATAAAATAGGTCTGGGAGTGTAGCCCGGAGGTAGAAGGGCTTCCAGGAACCCCAGTACCACACACACAAAAAAGTTTTGACGTTTATAATCATCCCTTACTATTATAATAATCAAAATAATATAGCCTCCAAATCTCCTCATATACCTCTATAATCTCTCCTGGGGCCCCTGCAACTCTGCCCCTCTCTAGGCAAACACTCACCTATTTCCTCTCAGAGGAGTCTCCTCTAGAATTGTGTGTGTCTTTTAGCATTTGTGATTATAGTTGTACAGTTTCCCCTATTTTACATAGCATACCTTTGAAGAACAGAGAGGTTGCACCTTTTATTAGGCTTGCTGTCATTGTATTTCTTCAGCTAGTTACCTGGTTTCCCTCTGTGATTCTGCTCTGTTGTCCTTTTAGTTGGTTTTTGAGCTTTCCACTTGTTACTGTGCATCATTATTAGAAGTCTCCGATCTGTATTGTTTTCCTTTCTCATTTTATTTTAGACATACAGAAGCTTTTTGTTTTTGAATCCTTAGGCTTCGGCACACTTTCCCCTGTGAGGCAGGGTTGTAAGTAGGTGAGAAGGTAGGAATTGCCTCGTTGTGGTTTTGATTGCCTTTCTGAGAACTGAGAGTTGGTGTGGTGAGGCTTGGGGAGGTGGAGCAACCTCAGATGGCTGGCTGCTCGGTACAGCGCGTTTTCTCCAAAGTCCCCAGTTGTTAATTAACAAGCATTGCTGGTGACTTGCTGAGTGTTTACCATTTTTAGAGTTGTGAGGGCTGCAGAACTAGGTTTGAGTGGCGGTGTGTGGACACCTTGGGTGTCTCTTGTTCATGTTACAGGTAGAGAGTTCATGTTTGGAACTGTTTTCTGTTTTCTTTTAGATCTGTTTGGCTTTGAGAAGGCCTGTGGTCCTGCCGCACTGAATAAGGGATGGGATCAGAGAACAGCGCTTTAAAGAGCTACACGCTGCAGGAGCCGCCGTTTACCTTGCCCTCTGGACTTGCTGTGTTTCCCGCTGTACTGCAAGATGGCAAATTGGCTTCAGTCTTTGTGTATAAGAGAGAAAATGAAGACAAGGTTAATAAAGCTGCCAAGGTACCATAATAGGTGATGACTTCATAGCTAGTACTTTTTTCTGTTTTGCTATCTATTTTAAAAAGTGAAATTAATAAAGATCAAAGGAGGTGCGACCATAGGAATAGTATTTATTATTTGGGTCTTATAAAAACATAGTACTTCTTATCTTAGGGATGTATTTCCAACAGATAGCACAGCTGTAACCAAAAGGCTTCATAAAACTCATTGCAGTGGGTTTTATTATAATCTGAGATGGAATTAGTCTAGCTTAGCAGAAGTGCTCTAAGTATCTACATTTTAATTAGTGTGTTGATGATGGGTTTGTAAATAAAATAGTTAAGGAACTTGTCTATAGTTTTCTTTTCCTGAGCTTTGACTTGGTGTGTGGATTGGGTGCCCCAAAAAGAACACTGACCCTGGGCTCTGGCTCTCGCTGGGTGACTTTGGACAGGCTGTCACCTCCGGAGGTACCAGCTTCCTCCTCGGGAGAAAGGTTCCTCTAGCTTACATTGTGCATGGCTGCTCCTGGCTCGGTGTCCAGCGCCTTGGCAGGCTGTGTAACACTGCCAGGGACCCGAGTTGTTAGGACAAAGAGTGATTCTAGGGCTGGGGTATGGCTCAGTGGTACAGCGCTTGTCTAGCATGTATCATTAAATAATACCACCTCAGGACGCATTTTCTTGTATGTTTGTATTTTCTGGTGCTATGGATTGAACTCGGCCTCATACATGCTAGGGACTTGCTCTACCACTGAGCCCAGGATGCATTTTCTTATAACATTTTGTGGTTTTAAAAAAAAAGTAGCTGGTTATTTTGCATTTGGGTAAAACCACATTTTTGTCTCACCCTGCCTAAGTATTGTTAAACTTTTTAATATGATTTGACAGAAGATCCAGTGCCTTATTATATAGTTGGTTCATGTCTATCACAGCTTTTTAAAAGTAATTTAGAGCCAGGCGTGGTGGCGCACGCTCATATCCCAGCATTTGGGAGGCTGAGACAGGAGGATCGTAGTTCATGGACAGCCTCAGCTACTTAATGAGGCCCTTTGCATTTTAGTGAGACCCTGTTTGAAAATAAAGGATAAAAAAATAGGCCGGGCGTGGTGGCACACACTTGTAGTCCCTGTGCTTGAGAGGCTGAGACAGGAGGATCGCACAGGTTCAAAGCCAGCCTCAGCTACTTAGGCTCTTAGCAACTTAGACCCTGTTTCCAAATAAAATAGGTCTGAGAGTATAGCCTGGAGGTAGAAAGCCCCTGGGTCCTGGGTTCCACCCCCAGTACCACCAAAAAAAAAAACCCCAAAAAATATAGGGCTGGAGGTATAGCTCAGAGGTAGAATGCTTCTGGATTTCATCCCCACTAACTGCCAAAGAAAAGTAACTTAGCGTGATTGTAGGCAGTGAGGAACTAGACAGTATTATTTTTGCAGGAAGGAGCTGCACGTCCTCCCCAGCTCTCTCCCCTTTTGTACGTCCTCCTCGTACTCGGGGTAGCCTACATTTTTCTGATTTTTCTGGCCATAAAGATGACAAGATTCTCACCGCGGGTTTAGCACCTTTGCTTCGCCACCTTGCCCGAGGCCTGCCTTTGGTGTGTGTTGCGGGAAGAGGGAGAGTCCCTGAGACCAGGATGCTGCCCCCCCCCCCCAAGTCTCCTTCAAGTTCCACTCCGTCCATCGCCTCCCCGCCTTGGTTTACTCTTCAGAGGCCCAGGCAGCTGTCAGGCACTCTTCAGAATTCCTAGCAGTGTTGTGGGGAAGTCTGGCTCCTAGGGCCTGGACGTCTCCGTAGAGCTATTTAAACATTGGTAAGCTGAGTAAAAGCAGAACACATTCTAGGTCGTCCTTGGCTTGCTAGAAGTTTGGGGAAGGGAGGCGCTCAGAGGCCCCGGCTGCCGTCGCCAGCTGTCTGGGAGCCTCGTCCGCCTGTGTGGCTGTGCGGTTGTGCGCATCCTCACTGCCGTTCCTGTCCACAGCACCTGAAGACGCTGCGCCACCCCTGCTTGCTCAGGTTTCTGTCTTGCACTGTGGAAGCGGACGGCATTCACCTCGTCACCGAGCGCGTGCGGCCTCTGCAGGTGGCCTTGGAGGCGCTGTCTCCTGCGGAGGTCTGCTCTGGCATCTACGACATACTGCTGGCTCTCGTCTTCCTTCATGACAGAGTAAGTAGCCGGCAGCTGCCCGCACCGCCGGCTTCCCAGGGTCGGTGCAGACTCGGTGCAGACTCGGGGTGAGAGGAGACGGCAGCGCCTGGGCGGGACGGGAGGGGCTGCAGGCGGGCCTGTGGGCTGGCCAACTCATCCTCTCCCTGGACAGACATTTTTACAATTACATAGAAGTTTACCATAGTCTACCTCTAGTTTTGGATACATCATTACCATAAAATAGCTACAGCTGGTATATATGTGTTTTTTAATACTAGGGATTGAACCCAGCTTCAGAATTATGGTAGATCCCAAGCAACGTTTTACTTTTTATTTTAAAACAGGGTCTCACTAAGTTGTGGAGGGCCTTGCTAAATTGCTGAGGCAGGTCTGGAACCTGCAGTCCTCCAGTCTTAGCCTTCCAAGTACCGGGATTACAGGTGCGCACCACCTTGCACAGCCAGCTGGTATTTATTTTAAAAAAAGTTTAGCACTAGTGTTGTTGTATTTGTTTGGGGGAGTTTTGTTCCATATTATACTTTAAAGAAAGAGTGTTTCTCAGGAAGAGACAGAGTTTGTCCAGTCCTAACATTTGGGTGGGTGGGGCCTGTTGCCCGTGATACCCACGTACCCAGCGTGCTCGGCGCTCTGATCGTCACTGTTATTACAGGGTGGTAGTTCTTTCGTTTACTTCTGCTCTATTTATCAACGGTATTTTTGAGCCACTATTTCTTAATGGTGTTTGCATTCTTAGATTATAAAACATTAGTCACAGGTTAGAAGCACTTATTTGAGACAGCTAAATGTATTAAGCTTTTTTTCTGTTTATGGCAGCCTGGTTCTCCAAATATCATGTGGGATGTATAGTTTCTTAAAAGCATGTTTACAGGTTCACACAGTAGCAGGAATCGCCCGTGCTTGTCTGGGGAGGGCTGTCTTGTTTGCTGCAGGAGAGAGTGTAGGCCACTCTCACCCTTGACTAAGTCTTCTCTGCAGAGGCGGCCGGGGTGGTGTGCAGTCACTGCCCCCGAGGTGTCTTTGTGCACACAAAGCACAAATCTGTATACTTAGTTGTTTTTATTTTTCCTCAAGTGGAAACATACTATACATGCTATTCTGAACCTTCCTTTAACATATAATATATATTGGCGTGTTCTGTGGAAAGATACGTATGTGTTTGATGTGGGCAGAGTGCTCTTTCGTCTACTGGGATAATTTCTGGTTTGGAAAAAAAACACTTTATACTCCAGTCCTACCTCTTTTTCCACCTTCTATTTGACTGTATTATTTTCTAGTTTAAAAAGGACTTTTCTGTGGTCTGTGGGAGTTCTGGTGGTCCTTATCATTCTATTTTCCTCTTCTTTGGGCAGAATTTTTATTAGTGCCTACTGACAAGCTCTAGAATCATGATAGAACGTAGGTGAGAAGGAAATTAGAGCAGAAATGAATCAAAGAACCTGTGGGGCCAGGATGTTATCTCTAAAGGCATCAACACAAATGGTAGAGGCATAAAGAGTTGGGAACGTTTCAGGCTCCTCCATGTCTTGACTGCCGGGTTCCATGATCATGCCATGGGCGGGAAGAAGCGTCATCCTCTCTTGGGTGGCTAGTAGTTCTTTGAAGGCCGAGTGGCAGTCCTCTTCCTGTTCTTTGTCTTCCAGGGACGCCTCACACACAACAATGTCTGCTTGTCCTCTGTGTTTGTGAGTGAAGACGGGCACTGGAAGCTAGGAGGAATGGAGACTGTTTGCACAGCTCCTCAGGCCACGCCAGAGGTAAGCTCGGTGCGGCGCTCCCTCGGGCATTGGGTCTGGAGCCCTGGACGCCTGTTTCCAGGCCTGCCGCCCTCGGCCTTCTTCCTCTGTGTGGCAAGCTGGCGCTGCAGTGCGTCTCTCCACCTCACTGCCTGAAAGTGCAACTCATCTAGGACCCAGCCTACGTCTCCTCCTTCCAGCATTCTCTACCGTACACAACCATTCGGACTGTGGCACATTGCCAGAGCTCTGGGTGTGCGTCCTAGGTTATGGGCGCCTGGGTGGGTGGGGAGGGAGCGCTGGTCTCCATTTGAGTTCCTAGCGCCCTAAACAGAAGCTCTGCAGAAATACCCCCCCAAGCAGGTGAACGAATGTGCTTCTGTGGAGGGTGGTTTTGTCTGCGGAGCTCAGCACCCTCAGCTTTTATATCTCACGTGGGAGCAGGACTTAGTAAGAGTCACTTGATTTAGTAAGATTAATGACAGATTTGTTCAGTGCCGAACAGCCTTCTTTCTTTGTTTGTTTTTTGAAGTGGCATCTCACTGTGTTGCCAGGCTGGTTGTGAACTCATAGACTCAAGTGATCTCCCGCCTCAGCCTCTCCAGTAGCTGGGCCCGCAGGTGTGCATTGCTGCACCCAGCCCAAAGCCCTTTAGTTATCATCTGTGCAGGAGGAAGAGAAGGATGTGCTGATTTCCACGAAGGGAAAACAGGCTGCTCATGCTCAGGACGCCTGTAACTTGGCTCAGAGGAGAGGGAAGGGAGTGGCTTGCTTAGTGAGCCAGAGTCTCGTGTGTGGCACAAGCCCCCATCTTTCGTTAGGGTGGTTTCCTGCGCGTGACGCTGGGGCTCGAGCCCTGGGGCATTCCACCTCTGAACTCCACCCCCAGGCCCATTTTATTTTTATTTAGAAATGGATTCGCTGGGCTGGTACAAGTCTCCCTACTTGCTGAGGCTGTCCTCGAACCTGCGGTTCTCCTGTCTCGGCCTCTCAAGTACTGGTGTGCACCACCATGTCTGGCCTAGGAAGATTTTTAATCAGTGGCGCTGATGTAAAGGTTTCTTCGCTGTTACTGTGTTCATCGTTTACTGCTTTTAACTTGGTGTAAGAGAGTGGGTCCTTGAATATGTGTCTGACTGACTTTCTCTAATTTGTTTCTCTCTAGTTTCTGAGGAGTATTCAGTCAGTACGAGACCCGGCCTCTATCCCTCCGGAAGAGATGGTAAGATGACTTCCTCTGGATGTAATGAAGGCTCCTTTGTCCCAAGTGTGAAACTTGTAAAACCTTCCCCTGCCCGCTCCTTGCTTTAGTAAACTGAAGATGCCTCTTAGTCTCTTTGGCCTCGAGATCTTCTGAGATTCGTCTTGTTAGGTGGCAGGAAGCCAGCTTACGTTTTTGTTGTGTACAGACCTGTGCTGTAGTCTAAAGACACCCGGAGTGGAGGTGCCCCCATTTCATGGCACACCATGGCTCGCTGGGGTCACGGTCATGGAGAGGCAGCATCCCTGCCCTTCCCTTTGCGTGCTCGTGGCCATGGCTCAGGACCCCAGGGTGCAGGGGCAGCGACTGGCAATGTCATGGTGCTGGAAAAGAAAAGAGTTGCTATTTACCAGTAAGTTTAAAAGCAAATCCCCCCCTGTAAGTTTGTTCTTATAACCCTACAAACAATCCCCAAAGACATAATTGGTGTGTGTCACAGGACTACACATCCACCTGTGGACTCTAGTGAAGACTGGAAATAAGCCAGGCTTATCCAGGCACGTTCATAGTGTGTTTATTATAAGTATATACGAGTATTTTCCAAACTGATGATTAGCTTGGAAAATTAGTTTGATGATGGCTTAGGGAGTCATTAACATTTAAAATTAAAAAGTGAGATGAAAGAGAAAATATCATTGGGTATCATAGATTGTAAGGCTACCTGTGTGTATTTATACATACATACATATACTGGGTTATGAAAGAAGAAATGTTTTCTTTGGATTGCAATAAAAAATGTTATTGAAAGGTACAGACCTGTATTAATTCTGACCTTTTAATCTATTTGATCCTATTTGATATTTTACAACTCTCATAAATTCCATCCACTAAATATTGTTTAATTTTAGAAACTTCATCTTATTTCTTATTGCTTATGAGTGCATCTCAGTTATACAGACCGATGGTTTCCTCTAGCACAGCTGCGTCTGCCTGCCGGCTGTGGAGAAAACCCCTTGCTTTTTCGTGGGAGTGTGCAGTGCCTGGGCAGCTCCCGCGTGCCTGCGTGCGTGTGTGTGCACGTGTGCGTGTGCGCGCTGCGCTCCAGGAGCCATCAGGGACGAGGGTGGCTGGCTGTATGCCGAGTGTCCCCTGGCTGCCACGCACCAGGGCCGGGGAGTGACTTTGCCCTCCCGCATGGCACTTGGTGCCCCCGGCGCCACCCACCAGCGTCCAGCCAGACCGAGCCTCAGCGCGGCGGCGGGGGCAGTGGCAGCTCCTCCTCTGCTCACTCACCCCATTTACCTCCCGCCCGTACCCCAGCTGTGCTTATCTCCTTACTTTAGGAGGGATGGCGCTGAGTCTAACTGGAAGCCTCATGCGGTCAAAATGCCTGATCTGAGCCTATAAGAAGCCCCAGAAGAAAAAGGCTTTTACTCACTTTACCCTCTGTCTCTGCCAGCCTTTGTGCCATGACTGAAACGGTGGCTCCTCCTACAGTCTCTTGTCCAGGGGGTTTCCGTGAGCGAAGCCCAAGGAATAGGGGAGGGTTTAGAAATATGAAAGTTTAAGTCAGGGAAAGATAGAAGACAAGAACCTCTCCCCTCCGTGGATGGGAGGGGTCCCCAGTGCACACGCAGGGGAAATGCTTGAGAGGTCAGAAGTGGCTTGTGAGGCGGAGTCTGGTTCTAACAGTCTCTGCCGCTCTCAGTCTCCAGAATTCACGACTCTTCCGGAGGCGCACGGACACGCCCGGGACGTCTATTCGTTTGGGATGCTGGTGGAGAGTGTGCTCGCGGTCTTACATGACCAGGGTGAGTTGGAGGCACAGGGCTGCACCACCAGCTAGTAGGAGAATAAGCCATGCTGATCGTGTGCAGTTCCCAAGGCTGCAGTCTGGTCATAGCCTGGGCTGATGCTTCCACGACAACGGAATGCGCCTAGGCAGATAAAGAGCGGCGGGGAGAGGCCGGGGCCATCCTTTGAGCAGGGAAAGAGTTTTCAGGAGGAAGCCCTTAGAACTGTGGCAGTCGGTATCATATTTTGATTATCTTATTAATTGGTGGTAGTACTTATGGCCCAGAGACTCTTTCTTATTGAGCCAGCCAGTAAGTAAATAAATGCCTTAATGATCAAGATATAATAGTGTACATAATAGACTGACTCCAAAACTTCTGTAAAAATAACTCCTCAGCCAAGCTTAGCATTTCTTTATTCTTTCAGTCTTTTTGTTTTTCTCTTGCTGTAATTTACTCAATTTTGTGCCTTGTTATTTCATTGCCTCTTAGAGTCCAAGTTGATACCATTTTTTTTCCTGAGTAGTGTTCCCCCAGTTGCAGCCCAAGCCACTGTCCTGAGGCCAGGCCTTTAATTCCCCACCTGGCGCTCATGGAGGCTCATGTCAGGCAGGGCTCTCGCCGGCCCGCGACACCCTGCTGAAACGTTGGGCAGTGCCAGTGTCTCGGCCTCTGCCAGGCACATGTGGTACTCATGTTACAAGCACGTGCGGCCCTCATCTCTGAGCCGTCCCAGCCTTACTACTGCAGAGCGATCCCCAGGCCCAAGGGCCGTTGTTTTTAATGAAGTACCTGCTCCCCTGTGCACCCCAGGGTGGTGGCGCTCACACCCCTGTGAGAACTGAACTGGCATCCACATCCTGGATTCCTGGGTGAGGACCCTGGCTGAGAACGGCCCTGAAGCCTGCACTTGGGAACACTCAGGAAGCGAGGGCGTGGAGGGGCGCCGTGGCGGGCTGGTGCGGGGGGACGTTCTCCGCCGGCCAGGGCGCTGGTGTGCAGCAAGTAGGAAGCTGTTCAGCACAGCCAGGGCTCTGTTTGTTTGGGCTTTTACAGGTTGGTTTTTGCCCTCGCCAGTCTCCAGCTGTAGAGGTCCTGGAACGAGGGAGAAGGCATTGGAAACTAACTGTAGCTCTGGATTTCAGTTTCAGCAGACCTTCTCTCCAGCTTCCAACAGACCTTGCACTCAGCTTTGCTGAACCCCATTCCAAAATGTCGGCCAGCGCTCTGCACCTTACTGTCTCATGACTTCTTCAGGTGAGGGGTCTGGTGTGACGTGCTGGCCGCCTGCCATCACTGCCTGTGCGCCTGGACATTGGGATGTGGGACAAGTGTGTGGATGACCAGACGGGCCAGTCCCCGCCCTGTTCATTATTAGGAGATTGCATCTGTCAGGAAAAGATGGAGTGGGAAATTGGGTCGCCCTCGGGTTCCCAGCTCAGATAGGAAGGTTTTGAAATCCTTGCTTGTCCTGAGACTTGGGCTTAGAAATTAGATCCAGATTCGTTAGGGCTTTTGTCTGGGAAGAAGCAGCCTGTGTCCCTTGGCTTACGGACATAAGTTCATTGAAAATATTGGTACGCTCCACCTCGGCTTTCCATGGCTGTTACATTTCTGATAAGAGTTGATTATTTTGAATTCTTTTTTTTTTTTTTTTTTTCTCTTTTTGGTGGTACTGGGGTTCCTGGAAGCCCTTCTACCTCCGGGCTACACTCCCAGACCTATTTTTACATTTTTATTTGGAAACAGGGTCTCCTAAGCCAGAGCGCTTGGCTGGCTTCAAACCTGCGCGATCCTCCTGTCTCTGCCTCCCAAGTGCGGGGATTACAAGCGTGCGCCACCACGCCCGGCTTTGAATTCCTTTTATTGAGAGGGAGTACATTTATTTTTTTTCTTCAGACAGAAGTTTTTTGTTTGTTTGTTTTTAATAATGTGATGGAAGAGGAAAGAAGTCAATTTAGGAAGGGCACGGTGTACCTCAATACTTTCCTGGATTCGTAGGTGTCTTGAACCTCTCTCTCTCTGGGGTTCATTTTAATTGTGTGTTCTTTATTTTTTACCTCCATGACTGCAGACCCTTATACAGGTTAGTCCCATATTCCTGACTTTATTAGCAAAGCTAAAGCTAACTTATATTTAGCTTTGAAACTAAGTATTTTTCTGTGTTTGCACATAGAGATCCTGTGAGAAAGTGTGGTGAAAGGAAGTTAGTATCCCAGGAGGGGACAGGTTATCTCTGGAATAGTGCCGGGGTGGTAGGTGTCAAATAAGTCATAGTTGTAGTTATTGGGATTATATTTGTCATGTTTTAGAGAAACTATTCAAAACCTTTCCCATTATGAGATTTAGGGTCATTTATTTTAATTAACAAATACAAATTGTATATATTTGCTTTTTCATAAGAGTCTTTAGCCTGTGTTCTTTTAGATGATTCTTAGAATATTTTCTCTTGATATGGTCTCTGTGAAGAATAACTCTTCACAGTAAGTAGTCTCTCATCGCCGTGTATAGGACGAGTTCCTTACTCACACCTGCGTGTGGAGTAGAGAGAAGGAACCCCGGGCCTCGCAGTGCGCAGCTACCCGAGGAGGACCCCGGCGGGTCGGGCGAGCCAGCAGGGCAGCCGCAGGGGCTTGGGGCTGGGCCTGCGTTTTCTGCCTGAGTGGCTCGCCTCTCGCCTCTCCAGAGAGCTCCTTCTGGCAGCAAGAAGTGTCCTCTCACATCTCTTGCATATTCAGTACATACAAGACACAGAATGTTTTTAATCAATTCTGTGTCAGTAGAGGGCTGTTAGTAAGTAAAGTTTTGGCAAGGCAGAGGCTGTGCATGGACCAGCTGCCAGCTGTGCTCACTGGGCCTCCTGCACGGGCACCCAGGCATCCAGGGCTGAGGTCCCATGTAGGATCTGCATGTGGGCAGTCCACAGCGGTCTCTGGATGTCCCTTGGGAAACAGACCCTGCCCAGGTGAAGGATTGATTGAATAGCTTCAGCAGGAGAGTGAGAAGACTCCTGTGTTTCATGTAGAGATCCCGCCTTTCCCAGCCCTCTCCAGTGAGTCTTGGGGAGCACAGGGAGAAGGAGATAGGCAAGCTACATTTTGCCTCCGACTTGTACTCCTGGACCTGTATTTTATTTGGAAACAAGATCTCACTAAGTTGGTGCGGCTTTCCTTGAACCAGGCTATCCTCCAGTCTTGGAGTCCCTCCAATCCTCCTACCTCAGCCTCTCAAGTACTGGGATTACGGGCATGTGCCACCGTGCCCAGCCTCAATTTTTGTAATGGTTTCTCCCAGCATATTTTACTTAATAGCATCCTGTTACATCCAGATATTTAGAGGATTATGGTGATTCTTAAGACCTTAAAGTATGTTAATGTCAGTCAATATTCTCTTCACAGATGTCTTATATTCTTAAGGCAGTAGATTCCCATTGGTTTGGTCCAAAGTATTTGTCTCATAAGCTACTTAGGATCTTTTCAGTGCTATCAAGAATGTTTCTTTTTTTTTAAAAAAAAAAAAAAGAATTTTCTTTGTTGAAAATTATAATGGTGTGAGCTGGGTGCAGTGGTGAATGCCTGTAATGCCAGCACTTGGGAAGCTGAGATAGGAAGATTGCAGGTTGAGGCCATCCTCAAAAACCATGTTTCAGAATCAAAAGTAAACTAGAGCTGGGGGTATAGCTCGCAGGTACATGCTTCTGGATTCAACTCCCAGTATCAAGACAAAGCAAAAAGCATGCAGTGACGTAGTCTCTGGTTGTGGCTTCAGTATTTTACATGTTTCCTCTAATGTATTATTATTCTTTCTTTTTGGCATCTAGAAATGATTTTTTAGAAGTTGTAAATTTCTTGAAAAGCTTAACATTGAAGAGCGAAGAGGAAAAAACGGAATTCTTCAAGTAAGTTCAGAAGGCTAAGCCCTGGAGTGCGGTGGCGGGGCTCCTGTCCTGCCTCAGTGTCCCACAGGCAGCCTGTTGAGGGCGGCGGCAGGCTTCTTTAGAACAGTGTCAGAAGCCTCCGCATGCCAGGCTTCTCCTGGCACTGCCACAGAGAGCTCAGCTCCCAGGAGCATGGGAACAGTGATCAAGCTTGGGGTGGGGCTCCTGAGACAGGGAAGATGGAGAGGGGCAACATGAGTGAGCCCCCCAGGAAAGGAGGTGTGCCCTGTGGGAGGGCGGAGTCCAAGACAGGCAGGTGGGAGGCGGCCCTGGTGTGTGGCAGGTGGGGGCCGACTTTGCAGATATTGGAGTTGAGGATTGAAGCCCAAGGAGTGGGTCTCCCCTTAGACAGTCGTTCTGACCTCCATGGAGGACAGACAGAAGGAAATCACACAGCTATGGGAGCCCGGGCAGCAGACGAGGGTGAAGGACAAGCTAACACTGAGCTAAGGAGGTCCAAGAGGCGGAGCTGGAGCTGGACGTGGTGGTGCGCAGGTTTGAGCTAGCCTCAGCAGCATATTGAGGTGGTGTTAAGAACAAAAAGGGGTGAGGGTGGAGCTTGGGGGTAGAACATCCCTGGATCAATCCCTAGTAGCCGAAAAAAAAGAGAAAGTGCAGGTAGGAGGAGAGCAAGTGGCCTGGGTGGAGCCTCTGAAACCCGTGGGAAGATCACAGGCTGCTGTGGGGAGGAACCGAGCTCCCCAGGCCCTCAGGTCCTTGCTTTCTGTGTGACCGCAGCATGGACCTCTGTCGTGTAGGTGTGGGGCTTTGAAGGAGATGGCACCTGACATGCCCTGTTCCTAACAAAGCAGGAGGCAGGGTTATCTGTTGAGGGTGGTTTTATAATGGAATATTATTTTTTTGTGCTACTAGGATTGAACCCAGGGGCATTCTACCTCTGAGCTCCACCTAGCCCTATTTCTTATTCTATTCTTATTATTTTGAAACAAGGTCTCACTGAGTTGCAAAAGGGCCTCACTAAATAGCTGAGGCTGTCCAAGAACCGTGATCCTCCTGTCTCAGCCTCCCAAGTACTGGGGTTACAAGCTCGTGCCCCCCCCCCCAAGCCCTGTATATTATTACTATTATTACCTAATACCTATTTTTTTTCTTCAGTAGAATGCATGTTGTTTTAATTCACTGAGGTTAGAAAACAAAGCTTGCATCTTGTTTAGTGTAGCAACTTAAGATATGTGCAAAGCCCACCTCTTAATTTTGAGAAAGCGCCTTTCATCTAGAAGTCCTGTGGCATACTAGGGCCCTGGAGACGCCTCCTCGCTTGTCTTGCAGGTGTGCCGGCTGGCTGGCCATGCCTTTGCTTAGGCGTCTGGGGACTGACTTGCTGACCAGAGGCATCGGGTGGGAGCGGGGAGGGCGGGAGCCTCTAGGAGGAACCGCGGCTGTCACGGTCAGTCTCCCACACTTCCCTTTCTGCCCTCAGGTTTCTGCTGGACAGGGTCAGCTGTTTGTCAGAAGAACTAATAGCCTCAAGGTTGGTGCCTCTTCTGCTAAATCAGTTGGTGTTTGCAGAACCAGTAGCTGTTAAGAGTTTTCTTCCTCATCTGCTGGGCCCCAAAAAAGGTGAATTCTTTTTCAAAGTGTTACTGGTGATTACGGAGCGTGTTGCCCGTTTTCGAGCAGGTGGCTCACTGTGGTGCGGCTCATGTGTGGCTCTAAGAGCAGGGGACAGGCACTGGTCTCTGGTAGGATCACTTCAGCGCAAGCCTGGATTCCAGAGCCGCAGGGTAAACATGGTGCATCTTCCCAGAGGTCACCTGGGCTGTCACAGGCAGCCACGTGTGTCAGAGGGAAGCGTGTGCCGTTCTAGGGTGAGGCGTGCATCTCCAAGACAGGTCCACTCCCCGTGCCTTGACTTTACAGGAGTCACCATCTGTTCTTGTTTTTGGTGAAAGGTTGAAAGTCACCGCAGTGGTCTCACTTCTTGGGCTTCATGTTCCCTCTGAATGTGAAGTGAAATGATTACTTTGAAACTTCATAACTTTGTTGTACTGTAGATGACATATCAAGTGAGAACATGAGTGAATATAAAAATATAAGAATATACTGTAGAATTGTGAGTTGGGTGGGATTCCGCTTTTAGAATGTTTTCTTACAAGTTTTAACTCAGCAGATCAATGTTAGGGTAACTTGTTTTATAGTTTAGAATTTCAGTGTATCTCTGATTTGTTCTTTTTTTTTTTTTTAATTCCTCCCTGTGACACTAAGACTTGAACCCAGGGACATTGTTCCTCCAAGCTACACCCCTAGCCATATTTTTATTTTGAAACAGGGTCTCATTAGGTTGATGAGTCTTACTGTTTGTTGAGGCTGTACTTGAACCTACGATCCTCTCTCAGCCTCCCAAGTACTGGGATTACAAGCGTGCGCCACCATGCCTGGCTTGATCATTGCTTTGAACCTTGAGTTTTTCTTTATAGTTTTTCCATTCTGTTACGTAGTGAATCTTGGACACTCTTGGCTTTTTAGAGATTGACCTGTTCTCCTGATTTGCTGGCTGGGACAGTGTGAGTCATGGGCCCCCAAACAATTCTTCTGCGTACCATTGATATCAGCGGGAAGAGGTCTGGACAGAAAGGCGACCCAGTGTCCCAGTCCTTCTGTAGCACTCCTCTGGTTTTGCTAAAGCAGTATGTCACTCAGAATCTGAGCCTAAGTGTGATCTCCAGCGTTTCAAAAACACTTCCACAAGGAAGAGTGTGCTTGAGACAGTAAGCCATGAGCGACTCTGGATCCACAGAACTCGGGCGTAAGGATTTAGAGGAGGCCGTGCGCGGTGCTCTCTCGCTGAACTGAGTCTGACTCCCTTCACCTCTGATTCTGTAGAAAGCGCGCAGGGAGAAGCGCCCGGCCTGCTGCCGCCCGCCCTGTTCCGCTCGCGGGTGATCCCGGTGCTGCTGCAGCTGTTTGAGGTGCACGAGGAGCACGTGAGGCTGGTGCTGCTGTCGCACATGGAGGCCTACGTGGAGCACTTCACTCGGGACCAGCTGAAGAAAGTCATCTTGCCGCAGGTAGGAGCCAGTCGGCAGCGGTCAACCTGAGCCTCCAGAGGCGGGGGACAGGCAAAGGGCGCTGCTGACTTGGGGCTCAAAGAAGAGGGCTTGGAGTAATGCCTTAGAAAGCCTTGAGGTAGCAGTGCAGGTTACATCTACTGGAATATCGAGGGTTAAAGTTAAAATTGTATTTCCATTCACAGGCAAATCAGCGAATGTATTTAGTCTTAACCTGGGAGAGACTATAGTTGTTTGCTGATTCTTTGGGGAAAAATGAACAAGAATCATTTGTGAAGTGCTTTGTGAACAGAAACTATGATTGTTCATAGTTAAATTATTGCAAGTCTGGGCATGGTGGTACACAACCATAATCCCAGTATGCTGAGATAGGGGATCGCAGGTTTGAGGCCAGTCTCAGCAACTTACAGTCTCAGCAACCCAGCAAGAACCTGTTTCAAAAACAAACAAACAAAAAAAAAGTAGCTCTGAGGAAGAAAACCCTGGTTCAGTCTCGAGTACAAAAAAAACATGGCATCAGAATCAGAGGAGCCGAATGTGTAGCTCCTCCTATCAGTGGTTCAGCCTGACTGTTGCCCACCCAGTGGCTCCAGGATTACATTAGTTTCTTGTGGCTGCCATAACATGATCACCAACCACCTGGCCTGAACAGAAAATCGCCCTCCGATTCTGAAGCGTGCTCTGAAGGCACTAGCGGAGGGTCTTGGCCTCTCGCAAGCTCTGCGTGTTTGGCACAGAGCAGCTCGGCCCCCATCTGTTGGGCCACGTGGCCACTGTCTGCGCCTGTCAGGAAGGTTATAGAAGGAAGAAGGGACAGGACGCAGCAGAGGGCGAATAGCGACAATGAAGCGTATTTGGCTTGGGCGATGGTTTATGATTTCCATATCCAGGAGATAGAATCCTAAGGAAATGATGTCTTGGTCTACTTGGCTGATACCATCTGATTAAGATCCCTGCTGGAAACCTATTGTATATAATACAGATGAGAGAGTTGGTTAAGAATTAGCAGAGCTGGGACTAGAACCTGCGCTCCTGACCCCACTTGCTGCCTGGTTGTTGACAGGCTTTGCAGGCCCTCTCCTTGCTTACGTAGAGCAGAGCCTCCTGGCATCTGCGTGTGGTTGTCTTGTGAAGGTGCTTTTGGTTGCAAGTAACTGAAATCCACAGTAAAGCAGCTGGCTCAGGAAGGGGATCTGACAGACGCCACGGCCCTCAGGCCTCCAGCCGCCCTGGCCCTCCTCGCTTCTCGTTCTTTGGCCTGCTTCACCTTTGACTGTCAAGACCAGCTTTCATCTTTTTGGTGTGCATATGGCCAAATGTCATCCCATAACCCCCAAGTTGACTGCCCTCATTTTAAGCAATCCACAGGGATAACCAGTTTCTCCAAATTCCAGCTTCTAACACTGAACACGATAGGCTGATGGGGCAGGTCTAGCTGCATCACGTGCGGCGGTTCCCAGGGTCTAGCCTCTGGGTTCATAGAGCTGGGTCCTGGGCGAGCACCCCCTATCCACGCCCTCACACTGGGGCAGCAAGCTGAGCACGCATGTGGAGAACCGACATTTACATTTTTTGTGTGCAATTCAGTGGAGTAATTTTGTCAGTTTCCATTGTGTTTTTTTTATTGTACTATTTAAGAAAATGTCCGTCCAGGGTGGATTGGGGGGAAAGATAAAGGCCCTTTACTAAAAAGACAGCTTGAGAGCCAGTGACCTCAACTGGAGTAAATTGCCACTCATCCCAGAAGGAAGTGCTCATTGCAGCCCAGCTGCCTGCCCACGGGGAGGGAGGGCGCTGTGGTCTCGCTCACTCCCTCCTTCCCTTTAGGTGCTGCTGGGCCTGCGTGATTCCAGCGCTGCCATCGTGGCAGTCACGCTGCGTAGTCTAGCGGTGCTGGTCTCTCTGCTTGGACCAGAAGTGGTTGTGGGAGGAGAAAGGACCAAGATCTTCAAACGCACGGCCCCCAGCTTCGCTAAAAGCCCCGGCCTTTCCTCGGAAGGTAAGCGTGATTCGGAGCTCGAGCTTGGGTTCTAACATTAGATAGATGTGCAGCAAAGCAGGAGGTTTGTGTTCAGTTAAATGATGCAAGGAAGTAAAAGTTAGTTTTCCTTTTCCAGCTCCTTGGGGTGTGTGTGTGAAAGGCAGGCCTTTTTAGTGAGAATCCTTTGTTTCTCTTAAGGCCACAAAAGGACATACAGATGTATGTTTGCATATGTTTATATAGGATTTTTTATTTTGTGGTACTGGGGTTTGAACCCAGCGGCATTCTACCTCTGATCTACATGCTAGACCTATTTTATTATTTTGAAACAGGATCTCACTACTTGCTGAGGCTATCCTCAAACCTGTAATCCTCTTGTCTTAGTCTCCCAAGTACTGGGATCAGAGGCTTGTCACTACAACCAGCTAGGAGGTGTGTGTGTGTGTGTGTGGTTTCTCCCAAGCGTGGGGATTACAAGCATGCACTACCACGCCTGGCGTGTGTGCTCTTAATGAGAAAATGCCATGCACAAATTTACAGCATGTTTTTGTGCAGTAGTGTATCAGGATTTGTCTCTAGGTCACTGCATAGAAGTGTAGTTCATTCTTTGATAGCTAGCTGCCTAATATGTCATTGAATGCAATTCAGTCGGCATACTTTATTTATGGGTAGAGCATTCATTTCTGTTTGTGTGTGTGATATTGAGGATGGAGCACAGGGCTTTTTTTTTTTTTAATCTCTGAGCTATGCCCCCAGCCCAGTTTTATTATTTTGAAACAGGGTCCTAGTTGCTGAGGCTGGCCTTGAACCTGTGATCCGCCTGCCTAGGCCTCCCAAGTACTCGGCATGTACCACCATACCCAGCTATTTCTGGATTTTTTTGTGTGTGTATGGCATTGAGGATGGAACCTAGGGACATTCTACCCCGAGCTACACCCCCAGCTCTATTTTCTATTGTGAAACACGGCTTCACTGAGTTACAAAGGGCCGAGGTAGCTGAGGCTGTCCTCAAACTGTGATCCTCCTGTCTCAGCCTCCCAAGTGCTAGGATTACAAGGGTGTAGTACCATGCCTGGCTTTAATTTTGGATTTTTAATCACTGTAAATAGTGCTACAGTAAAATACCCTTTTATGTATATCTTTGGGTTTCACTACAATAGAATAAAGTCTCAGAAGTGGAAACTCCCTTGTTTGGAGTTAAATATTCATTGGCATAGAATTTACTTTAACTTTTTTTGGTACTGGAGATTGAACCCAGGGGCGTTTTACCTCTGAGCTACACCCCCAGTCCTATTTTTTTTTATTCTTTATTTTGAAAGAGGGTCTCACTATGTTATGGAGGTCCTCACTAAGTAGCTGAGGCTGGCTGCAAATACAGGGATTACAATTGTGTGCCACCATGCCCAGCCATTTTTAAAAATGTATAGTTTTGTTGTATTAAGTACATTCATATTCTTAGACTTCTATTCCTAAAAGGAAATTAGAATCACTTACAGCTTTTAATTTTTAAAGACTGTAACTTTTTAACTGGAGACGTTTTCCTGGAGATGGTGGCTGTGTAAGCTCGAATTCCTTCTGACACATCGCCCCGTGTGGCGTGGACAAAGCCTGGCAGGTGTTCTGTATCTGTGTTAAGTCCCACTCCCTTCACTGTCGTGCCCCAGCACGTGGTAGGTCACCGGGCAAGTTACTGCCGGGAGTCCTGTCCCCTTAGCCTCTCTCGGGCGGGCGCGGCCAGCCTTGGAGAGCTCCTCCTCCAGCGTGTACCCCAGATGCTGCTTTTCTGGCAGTATGCCGGTCAGCAGCAAGAAGCGCAGACAGGCAGCGATACTGAACGTAGAGTTTCCATTTGTTGGATATTTTCCTAAGGTAAAGTGTAAATTCTGAAAACTTGGGGCACTTTGAGACCCACGGCTCTTGTCAGCTCTGGTCTCACCCCGTCTCCCCAAGCTGTGCCATGCACCTGCCGTCTTCATAACTGGCAGGAAGGGCCGGTTGACATTACTTGAATTCTTTTTTGCACCAACCTCTTTCAAGTTGTACTCAGGATGATAACGTAAAGAGGCCTGTTGTGAGAAATAGTCTTATGGTTGAGTCTAGGAGAGCGGTAAGAGTTGAAACCGCACAAGATTTCTTGGCTGTTCAACTACATAAAGAGAAATCTGTTTAAAAAGAGAATAAATTTGGTTAGGCAAACTTATTTGAGCACTTTTTTTCAAGGTTGTATATAATTAACATCTTGAGGCCAACATTGGCTGGCTTAGAGCTTTTGTCTATAGTAGGTTCTGCCAGTGAGGAGTTTGTCTGGATAGTTAGTAAGGCGGCACGCTTTCCCCGAGTTCGTGTCCTAAGCATGTGTCATATGTGGGTAACTCAGCAGCATCCCTGACGCTCTGTTAGCCTCTTCTGTGAGCTTAGTTTGCATGGGTCTCCTCTAAATGTGTTGCTTCTTCTTACCCAGTGTTTTATGAAAATCATTCTTGTACCTATCTTCACAGGTGATCAGTTTCCTCAGGCTGTTAAATTTCCCATAAATGGGATTTCAGGTGTGAAAAACACTCCAGGGGACAGTGAGAGCCTCCCATCAGACTCCAGATCTGAGGAGTGGCCAGACTGGAGTGAGCCCGAGGAGCCCGGCCATGCCGCTGGGCCTGGGTGCAGCAGCCTGAGCGCAGAGGCGGAGCCCAGAGGTGGAGGCGCCGTCATCGGGAGTCCCGGAGCTGACAGCCTGGTCATAGAGGCGCAGTCTCGGGAGAGCCCACTCTCTGAAGAGCCTCAGCCTTTGCCACCAAGCCCCCCGCAGAAGACCTGCCTTGTCCAGGGCGGGCACGGCCCCCCCCACGCTGAGCCACGAGAACGGCCCCCAAAGGGTCCCTCGGCACTCGGCTTGGGGGAAGAGTTTACCATTCACGTGAAGAAGAAGCCTATGCACGACCCTGAGCTGGACTGGTTTGCGGACATGGTCCCAGAGATTAAGCCTTCCGCGGCTTTCCTCATCTTACCTGATCTGAGGACAGAAGCAGTGGCCCCCAGCAAGGACGAGATCTCCCCGCTGACGCCATTTTCCTCGAAATTTGCCGCAGCAGAAATGGCAGAGGTGAGGACTTGTTTTGGATTAAGTAGTGCCATCGGTGCCAGGTGTAGGAACCGACACGTTTTCCCAGTGAGGGAACGCTGCTGTGCTGAGTGGCTTAGTGACAGAGCCAGGCACAGAGCCGCTGGCTCCTAGGAGCAGGCATGTCCTTCCCAGGAGGAAGTGCTTGGCGAGGTTTCTAGATGGCCCGTTTGTCACATGATGGACAAGACTAAGCCAAGATGATTTAGCGGCCATGTGGTCTTGAAGGTACTGTTTAAGGCTAGAGTCAAAGCAAGCCTCCTTTCTTTGAGCTCGCAGTCACAGCTACTTTAGGTGGCCCACCAGCGCGAGGCAGTGCCTTCTGTGGGTCCTGGCTTCTCATACTTGCATGTGGCTTATTGCAGGGGGAAGCTGAAGGCTGGGGAGAAGGGGAGCTGAACTGGGAAGAGAACAGCTGGTGACGACAGGTGTGAACTCAAGGAAGAAGGATTCCTTTAAAAGAGAATACCTCAGAAGCAGGCTGCGCAGACCAGGAAGCCCGGGCGCAGCCTCATCTCCCATCCAGGCACTCTGTGCCAAATGAAGCGACTCCAGCGGCGGGCGCGGCTGGAAGAGCCTGCGTGCACTTGCCCGAGGCCGGTCCGTGAGGAGTGAGGCGAGGAAAGGTTGGATCTACTGCTTTTTCCAGGACAATCTTGGAAGTAAAGAAAAAATAAGAACTCAAGCTGGGTAGCTTAATTTTGTGCCATTTAAGAGTGAGGAGAGTAAGCTCTATTATGAAAAAAATTTTAGCTATAAATT
The DNA here is from genome assembly GCF_963383645.1 of Muscardinus avellanarius. Taxonomy (NCBI): domain Eukaryota; kingdom Metazoa; phylum Chordata; class Mammalia; order Rodentia; family Gliridae; genus Muscardinus; species Muscardinus avellanarius. Next base: position 114,820,307 of record NC_137793.1, read on the forward strand.
ATAATGACTTCAAATTGCTAGTTTCCTTAGGCAGCTTATTCCTTTGTTTACAGGTCCGTTGTGGATTGGCAGTTACTGTTTCACATTAACTACATTGCACCAAAGTTCTTAATGAGAAATACCCCCACAATCCTGTTCTTTAAATGTCAAATAAAGACTATTTTCACTAGATTCAACTTTACAAAAGCTGTTTTATGTGTTAGAAAACGCACAAACATAATTACATCCGTGTCTTTATATACAGAATGTCCTGGCAGGGGACAGTGTCAAACCCCGTGCTGCGCAGTGACAGCCAGGCCTAGTCCGCAGGCTTGCCCCTGGCGCAGCCGTGGCTTCATTGCCTCAATCCGGGCTTGCAGCGCCTCCACTTCAGCCAGAAGCCACGCAGGGGCTGGAGCCCTTTGGAGTAAGCACTCGGCTGCCCCCAAGGCCTTCGCTGCCGCCCGCAGGGCCGCTCTGCACTCCTCTTCTGGGGGGTCCTCCTGGCGCGCTCTTTTTGCCTGTGGCTGGGAAGGGAACAGGAGACAAGTCGTGCCATGTGCCAATGCTGAACAGTGAACCACCTCTAGCTAGGGGTCGTGGGGCTGGCAGGCCCGTTCCACCCTGGCCCAGTCACCTAGACTACCGCGTGAAAGCGCTTTGGGTTTGTCCCATCTGGTCTGTATGTTGCGAGACACAAGAGCTGCTGTCTCAAAGGCCCCGGTGAGAAGCGCTGCCTTGTCCAGTGAGAACTCTAAAACCTGTGCTAGAAAAAAGCCCCACATGGGAACTTTTTAAAATACTAAGCTTGTAGCTGGGTGTGGTGGCGCACACTTGTAATCCCAGCATTCGGGAGGCTGAGACCAGAGGGCAGAGGATTGCGGCCAGCCTCAACTACTTAGGCCCTCTGCAACTCAGTGAGACCCTATTTCAAAATAAAGAATAAAAAGTTGGGCAGGGGGTGTAGCTCGGAGGTCAAATGCCTCTGGGTTCCATCCCCAGACCCGCAAAAAAAAAAAAAAAAAGCTTGTAACTCATAAGCACTGTAGTCTAGTCTTCTGCTTAAGGAGCCAGTTAAGAAGACAGACTTTCAAGCAGTGTGCAGGGTATGTTTATCTAAGGAATGTCACAATTCCTACGTTTTTGTAGCTTTTCTGAATAAACTTCCAGTACTGAAGTAGCATTTTGAATATTCTTAGTAGTGTCACATTTCTGCTTTTTAAAGGTAAATGTGATTTTCAGACACTGCAAAAAAAAAAAAAATGTTAGGCTGGTCTGATAAATGAGGCAAGGGATGAACTGAAGGTCTCAGCAGTGAGGTAACTGCTGTCGTGCGGGTCGGAGCCTGCTCCTAGGGCGGCGTCCACAGAGCAGCTCTCCCCAGAGCTCACAAGTTACACTAGAGCCTCTCCAGGACACGGAGTGTTTTCACACAGCCCTTCCATTCTGTATGTTGGTGACCTCTCAGGAGGATTACAGGTGACGTTTTAAAAAGCAACTATCATAAGCAGGAAGAATTTACGTGTGTGTGACTTCAAATTGAACATGAGGGAAGCACTGAACCAAACCAACTTGCTCTACCAGCCGGCAGCCAGGCAGCCGTGCGCGTGGCCGAGCTGGAGAGTGTCCGTACCTGCAAGGACGGGCTCGGCTGAGCTGCCTCTGTCGCTGCCTCGGCAGCCCGGCCCCAGAAGACACCCTTCTCCCGTTTCACGCGTTCCACTCTGGCAGCGTCCGTTTCCTCTACAGACCCGCTCTATCAGAGACCATGAAAAACCAGCACGTTAGCACTCCCTGCTCAGTATCAAATGGTGTGATGGCCGGAAGCCCGAAGACCGAGCAAGCTGTGAGCGTCTGCGCCGCATCGCAGGCTCTGGAACCGTGGTTGAGCCCTGCAAACTTCCTTTTCCTGTGCCCGGATAAAACCCCTAGTGCTCCTCTTCCTCCTTCCCAGAAAAAGGACAGCGGCCTCACCTTTACTGAAGAGCCTAAGACACTGGCTGAAGGAAAGCCAGTCTACAGTCCAGCTTCGATGTAATATAAGGTACGTGTCAAATATGTAATGTGCATGTAAAATGTACACCACACGTGTTTACATGTGTTATGTTAAACATTTCCAAGCTTAATAATGAGCATACTATAAAAAGTACTTTTAACAGTTCTGATAGAATTTAAACTGTCCCGTAACATCCTAATGCTAGCACCGCGTAGGTTTTCCAAAGTACATGCAAACATGGGATCCCTACGGTTCAAAATTCTAAATGTACAACTAAAAAAAACACCTGTAAAGATAATGGCATAATCTTGGGAAAACAGATCTTGACTTCAAAAGTGTGCTAAATTGTATCTAAGATACCATAAGGAGTTCCTCGGCCGTAACTGGCACCACCCTGAGGCACCTCAGCGGCCCCTCACGGTGCCGTCACCACTGCGGCCCATCCCAACCACAAGCAGGATGACGCTTCGCTCTGAGACCGCTCTCACTGCCTCACCAGGTCGGGTCCTCCCCAAGTTACAATGAGATCCTCTGGGGAGGGGCCCAAGTCTTGAATACAAAATTCATTATGTTTCATAGACACCTTACACAGTACAGCCCAAAGGTAATTTTATACAACATTTTAAATAATTTTGTACATGAAACAGTTTCATGTTATGTAATTTTCCACTTGTACTCAGAAGAAGAGGACTCAGCTTACCTGTCAGCAGTGCTCTGAGCACTATCAGAAGCTAAGTCTGTCACAGTCACTCAATTTCAAAAACGAAAATTAAAAAAGATAAAAAGACAAAAGAATAAAACGAGCTATATTAATAAATACCTTCTCCAGAAATGACACGACTTTGTTCCTAGTTTCCTCAGAGCCAAGACACCGTGGAACTATCTCTTCATGATCTGTTCCCTATTAAGATGAGCAAGACCAATTTTAATAAGATTAAACAACTTGCAAAGACAAATAATATGAGTTTTAAATATTTTAAAATAAAATAACGCTGTAGGATATGCAAAGACAGGCTGACGGCTGTTTCTGATGCCTTGGGATAATACAGTGTTAGCTTCTGCCCAAGTTAAAGGCTGGAAATTTTAATGACTTCTGCTCAGTCGCTCTGGACTCGCCAGGTCCAGAGGCCTGACCGCACAGCCGTGGACAGGCGTCAAGAGAAACCCAGTGCAGGGTTGCCTTCTCTAGAGAACCACACTGACTGGTTCCAGTTCATCACCTCACCCCACAGCATCAACACTCAGCCAGAACTCCTGGAAGACAGTGCCTTAGTAGACATGCTTATCAGAGCCTAAGGAAAGCCACTCCACTGTCTAGGACTCATTAGAGACCCTGTAAAAGGATGGTCAGCAGTATCGCCTCAGCAGACTGTTCAGCCGAGACACAGAAGCGGCTCAGTCAGTATTTTTGGATGTTTGGGATTATATTAAGTGTTAAAAGTGTATTGGCGGTCACTGTGATAAATAGGTCTTTCCCTACCTCAGCAAACTGCGTAAAGGCCTCCAGGGTATGTTGTTCTAACAGCCAGTTCCTGTCGGCTAGCAGCGTGGCAAGAATTCTGGACAGGCTTGGTAGGATTTTGTCCTACAAAGAGACCCAACCTTATTAAATGCAGATCTCAGCAGAGTAACTTCTCTATCCCGTCCTGGTGAATACAAGCACAACGCCCATCGGGCCACTCCACTCCTTTGCTCAGATCCCCTGACAGCTTCCCGTCTCCCTCCCAGTGAAAGGTGAAGCTCCGGGTGGGCCGCTGCCCGGTGCTGCATCTGGGGGCTCAGGAGGCCCCCCTCCAGGGCCCACTTACCTGCCGCTCTACCTAGGACTCCTGGCTGCACGCCTGCTTTGCGCCGTAACCCCAGACAAAACCTCTGGTTTGTTCTGCTCATAATACCCCACAAAGCTACTTACTGTGAGATTGGGGATTTATAAGTTTAATTACGGCACAGCAAGAGTTCATTTACTTTTCTTGAACAAATGAATCGATTTCACCTCCTATCTATTAAATGTCTCCCATGTGTTCATGAATTCCCCAAACTTCTCCAGACCCTGGCCTCGCTCAGGGGACGTAGAAGACGCCACAGATAAAAGCGAGGCATTTGCTCGCAGAGTTCTGGTCTGCGCCTCTGTGTACGTGAAGCTTAGGACTGAACTTCCTTCGTGGCAAACGCCAGCTCACATACAAACTTCTGTGGGACTTTTGCCAAGAGAACTGAAAAGCAGCAGCCAACGTGTATATTCACCATGAAGCATAACATTACGTGATGGAAACAGCTGCTATGGTGTCATTTACTTGTGAACAAATAAAAGAATCCTTTAGAAATTAATCAAGTTTTTGGTTTCAAAGACTATCATGTACTGAGATAATCTCTGTTATGCTTTGCAATATTTTGCAAAATTCTGTCTTAAAAAACCAAACAGGTTCCTTTTCATGAATATAAAACAAAAAAAAAACCATTATAAGTTGCCAAGTTTCTAATTATAAGCTGTTCCTAGAAGCATAAATGCCTCCAGAAGCTGCTGGAGGCCAACTGGATCAAGAATCTCGTGTCTTAGTTCACAGCTAACTTGGTCGAAAATTAAAAGCCTAAAAATGCCCACCATTAAATTCAGCAAAGAAGTAGGATACAAAATCAACAGGCAGAAACCAATAGCTTTTCTATACACCAATAATGATCCTGCTGAAAAAGATTTTTTTCAGAGTAGAGGAAAAACAGTTAAGCAAGTTATTACCTGGATAGCTGGAGGTATAAAGAGTTTTCCTAAAGAAGACAGAAAATCTATCATTGCCAAACGGACGTGGTCAGGAGGCTCTAATGCAAGCAGCGAGGTCTGTAGTGTTAGTACCTAAAGATGAAAACGAAGAACAGGTGTAAGTGCGACCAGAACTGAAAAGAGTCAACAACCAGCGAGATGTGGACAGGCACGTGATGAAGGGAGACCGACCAGGACACCAGACACTCCAAGAACTGGACCAGCACACGCAGGACCAGAGAAGCTCCGACTCCTGCCTCCAACACCAGGAAAAAACTCATGTGCTCGTGAGTAATGCTATACGACAAACCTTTAAAATTAATGTGTATTCTAAGTTCTATTTTGCAGATTCATTATTTAATGCCAGGACTGGCAGACTTTTTGTGTAAATTAGAGTCAAATAGTAAATATTTTACACCTTGTAGGCAATATAATCTCAGTTGTTTATTCTTAGCTTTTTTCCTTAAAATTTGTGTTTTGTTTTGCAGTGGGTGGGGATTGAACCCAGAACCTAGACAAGCACACTCACCAGCGAGCTACATACTCAGCCCCTTTTTTTCTGTCCTTTAAGCAAATCTTTAAAGATGTAAAAATCACCCTTTGCTCTTGAGGTGCAAAACAGGACAGTGAAATTTAGCCAGGAGGCCATACGATACTTTTTATTACAACAACCATGAGGTAAAATCTATAAATGAAACAATACCTATATGAACAATTATACTGCAATTTTAGAACTTTAATAGAACTTTTAGATTTAGCAAATTCAGATTATAAGATTCAACATGAGTCAATTTTAGTGTATTATTTTAATTCAGTAATCCAAGTTATCCATATAGTAACTAAGAAATATACCTAGTTAGTAAATAAGCTAGTGTGTGTGTGTGTGTGTGCCATTAACAAGACTGCTAGAAGCCAGGCATGATGGCACATACTTATAATCCCAGTACTTAGACAGATAGGAGGATCGCAGGTTCGCAGCCAGCCTCAGTAACTTGTGAGACCCTCTGGTACTTAATGAGACCCTGTTTCAAAATAAAGAATACAAAAGTCCGACTAAGAGTGGATCGCAGAGGTAGACTGCCCCCGGGTTCTACCCTCGGTACCACAAGGAACAAAGCAAACTACTACTAGAAACAAAGCTATTACTAGTTCTTTCTGCCCCACCCCACCACATACAGTAACAAGATGCCGCCGTCCATCATTTTTCTAAATTGGAAGGGTTCGTTTCTCCTAACAGTTTTTATTTCCTACCTGACCCTGAGCTAAAGGTAGCTCTTGGTTTGGGGGATCAGTTCTGTCCCATGTGGATTCATTCCCAAGCCTCTCCACCACTTCAGGTAGGGGGAAGGGCACCCCACTTTCTGCCTGTTGACTCAGAACCTCCACCGAGGAGCGTAACTGAAGCTCCGCAGTATCTCCAGGAGCCCTAGTGCTGCATGTCCAGTGAGACAGGATTCAGCAGCACTCTCCTTTCAAAGTAACTCCTCCTTCAATGAAGCAATGCATCCTTGAGTCCATGTTGGTAAAGTCCAACAATCCCACAGCTGTTGACAGTGCCTCTCAAGTGTCATGGATGTTTGAACAGGAGCTGCAGCTGCAGCCTGGGGATGTGTCTAGGCAGTTAAAGCAACCCCCAAGTTTTGACGGCTCAGCAGTAACAACATTCATCCTCCACTACAAGAACAGAAAGAGGCTGATTAGCAGCTCAGTATCCTAACCATACTCTACTAGAAGGAAGGAGTGAGGAGACAGGTTTAAGACAAGTCAATCCGCCAGGTCCAGTCCAACAAGAAAGAAAGAAAGCGGTTACACGCAAATTGAGCAATAAATTATTAAAACGGACTTTCTATAAAGTTAAATACTATCAGTTTAACAAACTTCTTAGCAAACAAGTATCAGCTTGGGCACTATTCTTACCTGAGTTGTCAGCTGAGGATCTAGAGCTTGAATGAAGAATCCCAAGAGTGGAAGTAAAAGACGGAACGTATGCTGAACACAGGGTTGGCCTCTTACCTTAAATAAGAAACATGATTTTGGTAAACTTTAATCACATGAGAATAGCTATAATTAGCAAGTTTTCATTAAGCATTTGTTCTGCCTCAGACAATATGCTAAGTGCTTTATGTTTTTGACCTCATTTACACCTTACAACACTCTGAGGGAGATGTTACCACCTTCACTTTACTAATAAGAACAGAATAAATAATGTGTTCAGGTCACATGACTAGGAAAAAGAAGAGCCAGGATTCAGAATCAACTCAAAACAGGATCAATTTTAATCTTTTTGTCTGCCCATGCAAAGCTGATATGTCCCCAAGTCTGAAAATTCCATTTCTCCACGATTATTTTGATACCGTTACTGTGAGCTATTTCCATCCCCAGCAAAGGAGGCTGATGAATATTTATTGAAGGATGTGTGTGCACCAGGGGAAGGCACGTGCTGAGGTCGGAACGCTGCAGGGCAATCCGATCATAAACAAACATTAATGACAAGACATGCCCTGCAAATTATTCCTGTTATTTCCCACAACGATGGATGCTGCCTTCCACTTGTACCCACGGCAAAAGATCACATATTTATTTCCACTTAGCCAAAGAAAACAAAGTCATATTTAAGCCAAGAAATTTAGGCTTACGACCATGTGTGGGGTGCATACTCTGACTTAGCCTGGTCACTGACTCTGGACTCTGCAGGGAAAGCAGATACAAAGCATTCCTTCACTCCCCTCTCCCACCTCCAAAGCCACTCACTCTCTTTGGGGCCATTGCCCCAAAGAGAAAAGGGGCTGACTGACCCCAGGGAACAGGGAAAGAAATTCTTAAACTGGACATGAAATTCTTGAAATTTTGTGTCCAAGAAGACACAAAAACAGAGGGATTGTCCATGCCCCATTCCTAGATTCCAGTACTATAACTCTGAAACCACTGGCAGAGACTGCAAGCAGGTGCTTTAAGTTGTAATCACAAGTAGCACCTAAAGAAATCAGATAACTTCACAGGGCATTTTTCAATACTATTCTCTTCTTTCAATACTTTTGTTTTCAGGGAAATTATCATTTGCTTTCCTTACCTGTTTAGTGTTTAAAAAGGCCCAAAGCTGACTCCCAACCTCCATAATAGCAGATTGTTGTCCAATATCCAAGATTTCACCAGCAGAATTACATACAGTAAGCAGAGCAGACAGAGCTGTGTTCTGGGGGAAAAGGAAAGAAGGAAAGAACCGAAGTTAAGAAGCCATTTTCTAGGACCAGGGGCCAAGTTACCTAGAAGTCACATGACTTACTTAGGACTCTTCACAAAAATTCATGGAAAATATTCCTAAGAGCCAAAGTAATCTTTCCATCCACTTCTTTAATACAAACATTTTATTAAAACCTTTTCCTAATACATAGAAACATTTGCTTCATTTTTCTAAGTGAAATTTTTCCCCTTTGGCTAAAAAATTAAATACAAATAGCACTGTTTTTCTTTTTTCCTTTTTTTTTTTTTTTTGTGCAGTACCAGGAATTGAACCCATGTGCATTCTACCTCTGAGCTACACACCCAGCCCTATTTTTTTTTTTTTTTTTTTTTTTGTGGTACTGGGGTTCCTGGAAACCCTTCTACCTCCGGGCTACACTCCCAGACCTATTTTTGTTTTTTTAATATTTTTATTTGGAAACAGAGTCTCTTAAGCCAGCGCGGCTGGCTTTGAACCTGTGTGATCCTCCTGTCTCCGCCTCCCAAGCACGGGGATTACAAGCATGCGTCACCATGCCTGGTCCCAGCACTATTTTTTTTTTTTTTTATTCTTTATTTTGAAGCAAGGTCTTACTAATTTGCAGAGGGCCTCACTAAGTGAGGCTGGCCATGAACCTGAGATCCTCCTGTTTCAGCCTCCCAAGTCCTGGGATTGCAAGCATGTGCCACCACGCCCACCAATAGCACTGTATTTTAATGAATAGGCTTGATACAAATGACCAGTACGGTCAACCTAATTTACAACATTATTGTACGGAGCTGGGCACTGAAGTGTACGCCTATAATCCCAGTACTTGGGAGTACTGAGATAGGAAGGCTGCAGATCTGTGGCCAGTCTCATGTAGCCCAGAGGCAGAATGTTCCTGGGTTCAGTTCCCAGTACCCAAACCAATCACAATAAAATAAAATATTCCTCAGTGAAAATCTCTACTTTTCACATTACACACCCTCAAATCTTTATAGGTTACTCGATTTTTATTGTTCCTCTTAGACTGAGGCTCCTTAGCACTCTGTATTAAGCAGCAATTAAATGCCTAGGAAGCATACTACCTAGAGTTTTGAGACAAAAAGTATCTTTTCTGCGTTTATGGTGAGTTCTATGTATAAATATTTAACTTTCTTTCTGGCCAGGAATGGAGTAATGTTTGGGATCTGTGTGTGTAGGAACAGTAACAACGACTCCAACAATCACACTCAAGCTTACCTAATTACTAGAGAGCTTCTTAAGATTCACTTATTTCCTTTAAAAAAATGAAAATGTTCAGCTGGGCATGGTGGTGCATGCTCGTAATCCCAGCATTTGGGAGGCTGAGAAAGGAGGATTGCGATTCGTGGCCAGCCTCAGCTACTACTTAGTGAGGCCCTTTGCAACTCAGTGAGACCCTGTTTCAAAATAAAGAATAAATAATAGGCCTGGGGTGTAGATCGGGAGGTGGAAAGCCCCTGGGTTCCCCCGGTACTGAAAAAAAAAAAAGTTCAGCAATTTACTGGATGCAATTTTGGTCATACTTTAAGGGATTACTCAATTTAAGAAGACTGGTGATTTTACCCACTATAAAACAAAAGATCCTTTGTCTTTGTTACAGAAAATAGTGCCTACCTGGTGATGGACCTAGCTGGGTATCTAGAAATTAGTGCATATTAAATGCAAATCTCAACAAATTTAACCCACTAAGTAGGTATTTGTTTTTCCGAAATAAAAGAACATGAACTTCCTTTGCATATGTTGATTTACACTACTGTTATAATTACCTGCCATTACACGAGAGCACAGAACGCTCACTCAACAGGAAACACGTGCCCGAAAACCCTGAACTCCGAATGCCCTGCCTGCGCGATTTTTCTCCACTTTTCACTGATATTTCTTTTTTAATGTGCATCAATTTCTGCCTTCTCCCCAATACACTGCCCAGGCCTGGCCCAGGAGCACACTAAGGAGATCAAAGGAGACCTGCTGGAAGGGCTCCCGGGGGAGTGGGTCCGCGTGCACGCCCAGCCGGCGTGCTTTCTCTCAGAGCCTGTTTGCACTTCTTGTAGAACAGTGAGCCCTGTAACTCCAGCATTCTTCAGGGTCCTTCTGAGTGGAGAGACCAAGGCGCAGAGTAGGGCTGCAGAAGACGGAGCTGGTATTTTGTGAGACCAGCAACAGGGCTCCCACCTTGGAAAACGCCCTCGCCTCAGCAAGTCTTTTCAGTACAAACTGGAAAATCGTGCTAGGTTCTCAGAAGAGCAGGGAGTGTGTTATTACCAACCCACCCTACGGCCGAATATCATACCCATCAAACGACCTTACCAGAGACCCGAATCCTCCCAAGGTGTGGCTGCCACCCAGCCACCTCCGGCACCGCGCCACACCAGCCAGGGAGACGTCGTGGGCCGTCTGCTTCCTAAGCTCAGCAGACAGTGCCTGGAAGGAGATGTGCTGCCACACAGGCAGATTCTCTTCTTCTTTTGGAGAAAATTTTTGGATGAACTCCACCTGACATATAAAAGAAGACCAACATTACACATCTGGACAGGTGGAAAGACACATAAGAACTATACACGAGCCTTGAAACTTTATATCCAAAATAGCTTTTTTTTTGTTGGTACTGGGGACTGAACCCAGAGCATTTTCCCTCTGAACTATATCCCCAGCCCTATTTTTAATTCTTTATTTTGAAGCAGGGTCTAAGTTGCAGAGACTCAAAGATAGCTGGGGCTGGCTACAAAGCAGCGATCCTCGTCTCAGCCTCCCAAGTGCTGGATCACAAGCACCGTCACCACGCCCAGCTCAGAAAAGCTTCTCAATTAATCGCATGGCAAAATCACTGCGTACCAGACCAAAGGAAGTTAAACTTTACCAATGTCATTATTTTTGTTGTTGCTACATTTGTTTTGAAAGTGAAAACATGTTTTTAAAAGGGAGTAATAAATGCACTAAGAAATATTAAGTATCTATTTGTTAGTCTCCTCAGACCTCTTATCTTGCTCCTGCCCATTCAGTCTACTATTTTCCTTGCACAGTTAAGTCAAAAGTAGTACCACAAATATGCCTTCAACAGGATCGACTCAGCAAACCTCCCTAGCTCCCTATGACCTCGTCTGACTACAGCAGAGAACTAGCTGGCTCTACTTTTTGATCATAGACTAACTCCACAAAGGAATCCACAAACCAAAGGGTGGGGTGTGCAACGCACCCTACCACCGCAATGACGATCCAGTGCTCACTGGGTTAACACGGAGCAGTGCTGGCTTGTCAAAACGCAGTGCTCACTGGGTTAACACGGAGCAGTGCTGGCTTGTCAAAACGCAGTTGCGACAGACTAGGGGAAGCGGGAAACAAAAGTCCTAGAACAGCCGAACTGTTAACACTGCAAAACGTTTAAGTAGTTTTTGGTGGAAAACACCGAAAACAAGGGTGGACTCAACTACTACAATATAATCCAACTAAGAAGTAGATTACTCTCTTTTTTTAAAGAAGTTAAATAATTCAATTTATAGCTAAAATCCAGTTGACACATGAAAAAAAATTCCTACATCCAAAACTTTTTGAAAAGCCTCCTAAAAACCCTAAAGCAAAATATTTAATTCGATGTAGAAACTTTTTTTTGTCATATTTTGTGAGCTTTATTTCTTTTGCAGAAAATATTTATCTGTCAAAAGCAGCAAGAGGTGGGTGTGGTGGCACACATTTGTAATCCCCACGCTTGGGAGGTGGAGACGGGAGGATCCCGCAGGTTCGAAGCCAGCCCCTCTGGCCTAAGAGACCCTGTTTAAGAAAAAAAAAAAGTATAAAATAGGTCTGGAAGTGTAGCCCGGAGGTAGAAGGGTTTCCAGGAACCCCAGTACCACCAAAAAAAAAAAAAAAAAAAAAAAAAAAGGAGATTATGTAGCTGGCTGCTGGGCCTGGGGCTAGCGCCTGATGAGCTGAGGGTCCACTCTGGCGAGCAGCGCCATGCCGCAGCCAGACCTCAGCAGGGAAGTGGAGAGGTCTGGGCTGACAGCAAGCACAACCTCACACTGCACTTCTCCAGAACGGGCCCCAGCGAGGGAGCGACCCCAGTTCCCTTCCCAAAATATAAGCTGAATATAGCAATGCCCTGGGCAACACACAGGGCAGGTGTTGCCGAAATCTGAGCACAGAATGAGTTCAAGATTCTAGTCTGAGGAGGAAACCCTTGGCTTGAACACCATTTTAAAGATTTAAAACTGCTTGGGTTGTCAATAGTTCATTAGAGTAAAATACAAAGGAGTATTATGGAGAATTAGAACTTCCCTTCTTAAAACAGAAGACAGAAATACACCTGTGGGTTCAAAATGCAAGTATAGTAGTTTTTACTTTACATAAAAATGGCAGCCTATTAATTTCCTTAAGATATATTAAACTTTCCCCTCAACTAGGTAACTTCCTTGTAATTTTTAATAAAATAGAAGTACCGATGGTTACAAAAAGACAGTAATTACTCCCTATATGGAAGCAAAACACATTCTTAATGTGCATGTACATTGGCATTTCCCTAAAATTTTCACACTTTTTAACCATTCTAAGATCAATTGCTTTCATCTATGCTAATGCCGCGTCACTGATATTAATTCAGGATTCACACCAAGGCCTGCAGGGCTTCAAGGCCAGCTCCTTCACCCAGCGACTGGTTCCCAAGCTTCAATCCATGGCAGAATCCCACAGCAGCTTAGCAACCACCAAGGTACTGAGGCGTACCTTGGTGTACCTTTACACCCGCACTCCACGCACAGGCCGAGCCCAGGAGCCGGTATTTTCTAAGATTCTTGTGGACCTGCCCTGGACCACACAGCTCCTCCCCCGTGAGGCAGAGCTTGTCTTCCTCACCGTACAACACCTGGCTCACATCAGACCTGAGTTTCCTCCTCAGTGTCCCCCTCACTACTATGAAGAAGCACAGAACACCACACACACGATGGTCTAGCTCTTTTTCAAAGCAGATCAGAAGGCTGGAGATTAGAGAACGATGTCACTGTATTTTCCAAATATATGGCAAACAGGGGGGAGGATAATCTCAGTACTTGGGAGACTGAGACAGGAGGGTGGCAGGTCTGAGGCCAGCCTCAGAACTTAGGGAGACCATGTCTCAAAGTAAAGGAAATAAATAAAAGGGGCCGGGGGCATCGCTCACTGGACTGCGCTCAATCCCAGTAGCACCCACACAGATTCTGCTCAGATCACGCCACCATGTAACTTTAGCATAACTGAGGGGAAAGGGCTTTGATGGGCCTAAATCCAGTTCTTGGCCGCTGCTGGAAGACAGTGACAACATGCCTGATGGAGCGGGGCCATGAAGAAGAAGAGCCTCCTCAGGAGGACTGACGAGTGGGTGAGCTGCTGGCACTCTCCAGGGCAAGATTTTACCTGGGGAAAGGCAGGAGAGGGAAGAGTCACTGATAGGAAATCAGAGACACTGAAAAGGGATTATGTCAAAATTAATATTTTAAATAATGGTTCTGTGTGGTAAATTATAGATAGCTTTAATTAATTTGAAGATTTTAATTTTTTCCTTCAAGAAAACTAGGTTACTTTTATAATAAAAAATGTTATATTATATATAAAACACCACTTGACAACTTCAATTTCTAATTACCATTTTGATGATAATAACTTTGTATGTTAATCCTCCTACTCAAAAGGCAATTCATGGAACTCTTCAAGATCTAAACACAATAGTGCAGAGGTAGAGAGAACTCTATAAGGTGATGCTTCATTAAAATATTTTATAAGCTCAATTGTATCAATTCCTCTGATATGGAACCAGGTTTATTTTACTTAAAAGACAGCTGAAGGGCCGGGCATGGTGGTGCACGCTTGTAATCCCAGCCTTTGGGAGGCTGAAACAGGATGATCACGGTTCACAGACCGCCTCAGCTACTTAGGCCCTTTACAACTCAGTGAGACCCTGTTTCACAAAATAATGAATAAAAATAGGGCTGGGGGTGTAATTCAGAGGTAGAATGCCTCTGGGTTCCTCAGAACAAACGAACGAACAAAAGAAAGAAAGAAAGGCAGGCACCTAAGATAAAAAGCATCTAATGTATGACATTAACAAAAAAGTTCTTTATCTGTTTTGTGCAAGCTATGTTAGTGATCTAATACAGTAAGTGATGGTCCAGACTACAGACGCTAGCTGTTCCAGTTACTGCATACGTCACTGGATTTAGGCTACAAAGTCCTTAGAAGGTAAGTCAACAGGTGTATGACAGAGGAGCGCTAAGGCCGCACGCACAGTGGGCAGGTCACAACGTCTGCAGTGAAGGCCAGGGGCAAGAATCAGCAGCGAAGCACAGTCACCTCACACGCGGCAGCCACACCTCAGAGCTCAAAAGTGAAAACGCCAGTGTTGAAAAGATTAAAAGAAACTTGTAAGTCATTTTCTCTTCATGTCCAGTAAGAAATGGTGGCTACTTTTCCCAAAGGCACTGATACTGTCAAACTTCGTCCCCCAAATCATCCTGACTGAAGGAGATATGACAAATCAGGAGCTAAAGTCATATTAAAGAGAGAACGATGCAAACTCTTGGCCATAACATTACAACCAACTCTTTGGTGTTCTAGTTTGCATTCAATTTTTAATCTAGTCTCAGTCTTTCCCTCCTAGAACAATTAGTGGAACTCACATCAGCATTAATGCAAAGAAACTGCCCAAACAAGTAGATACCATACTATTTCTCTTTCTTTATCACATTCTTTAAAATTATCATTCTCCAAAGAAAATGTACTGAAAGTGGGTGTTTGACAGCCTGTCCTTCTACTCACCAGATGGGCCACTACGGCGACATGGTGTGCACAGAGTTCTGCAGTCCCATAGCTGCGATATAAAAAGAAGGCAAAGGGTTTCTATACTTATCCAGAGCAGCACACAAGCAGACTTCCACAGAGTACTCTCATGAGGACATGCGAACTACTGCTGCATTTGGGCATCACCCACTCAAATGCGCTGGACCACCCTTCCAGGCTTAGGATACTTAAATATTTACCTGCACACAACGAGGTCTCTTGGGGGTGGGAACCAAGTCTAAACATAAAACTCACTTACGCTTCATGCACACCTAGCCTAAAGATAATTTTATACAACATTTTTAAGAATATTGTAACTGAAACAAACTTTCATGGATGGATTTTCTACCTGCAGCTTAATGTCAGTGCTCAAAAAGTTCAGATGTTGGACATTTCAGATTCAGGTTTTCATATTAGAGATGCCCAATTTGTATTTCTATGGCCAAGGAATATAAAAATACACAAAACTACTTAATAAGAACTCATCTGTTGCTGTATACCAAACAAAGGAAAGAGAACACCTGTTTCCTAATTGAGAGCGGGGACATGAAATCAAACCAGGTGGAGGCACTATTTGAAGGACTATCTTAACATAATTCTGTAAGCTTACAATTATAAAACCATTACTGCCAGTCAGTACTAAAAACCAATCCAAACATCAAAACAGTAAGCACACCTACCGAGCAAGGAAGCACCAGGCATCCATAGCTAACAAGGAGGTGATCACATTAGCACCAAGCACAGCGTTCAAGAGCTCGGTGTCCTGGTCAAACAGAAAAGTTTGTTACTAAAAAGTTACCACCAATGTTACAGTTCCCAAGATAAAAGACAAAAGCACTATGGGAATCAAACTAGCAGATGCTTAACTGGAAAGCTCCACTCCTAGTTATCTGGAAGAACATTCTCAGTAAATGTTGAGCATCACTGTGTTGGGCTATAGAGAATCAAAATTGGTTCTAAATGTGGTAGTTCAATCATCAAGAGCCACAAAGATTCTTTAGCCCATAATCTTTAAAGCAACATCAATAAAATATATACTATATACACGTATAGTTTTCTTTCTACCTTTAACTATTTATATATGATACTTATTATGTGCTGGATACCCACTGTATCATACTGACCCTTATTTACATCCTAGAAACTCTCCCTAGAATTTTCTTAACCTCTTTTCTAATCCAATTCCATATTACACCTAAGATGAACAGAACAAGCAGTTTACTCCTGTGGAAACAGGGGCGACCCTCCCCGCTTACCAGCTCGGGGAACAGGGAGGGGTGGAAGGATGCGATGAAGGCGCACAGGTGAACGCACACGTGCTGATACAAGGTGACGGCCGCCTCGGCCTGCCCTGCGCGCTTTACTCCCTGCAAATGAACAGGCAGAGAGAGTTCACCACAACACTGCTCAAAGCTGTAGAAAATGGCTTTGAATAGAGACATCCTGCAGGGAAATTAAGAACATTGAACCCGACATTAATAACACTTACTGGTTAGCAGATAAAATAGTAACACATCAAATGGAGGGTTATTTTAGCAAAGTAAAATGTTTCCAGGGATATAATCAATAACAGTTGCTAGTATAAGTGAATATGTATACATAAAAATTAAATGTATTCACTAGTAGAATTCCTCAGGGCATGTTTTTCGCAGTTTACCAATTATTAATGATAATCCGAAGTTGCACAAAGTCTGTTTCTCAAAGAACTTATAAAACAGTTAAATGGGCTCGAGGAAGGAGTGGGAACTTAGAACACAGCCATAACCCAGGGGGTGGGCACCGGAATCTGGCCACAGTGCTGGTGAGGGTGGGAGACGGTGCACGGCCCAGGAGACCCGCGCAGGGTCTCGGGAGCTCAGGGCTGGAGGCCACTACTCGCACCTAGTCTATCACATGGCTCCGGAGCTCAGGGCTGGAGGCCACTACTCGCGTTACTTCATCACAGTCAGGGTTTACAATGCTGGAACCAGCAATAAACACTGAACACAATGAAGAATTTTAGCATCTGTTATAGATGTATGTATTTTGTATCTACTTTTATAAAGTAGCTTTTCTACAAGGTAACTTTAATACAAGTTCTAACTTATAAGAAACTTAATCTTAAGACCCTTCCCCAAACAAGGATATGCTGAAGCACCAGCAGGACTGGACACGGACGAGCCGCTACCTGGTCGTGGTGTCTGAGACTCGGCCTTCTGTGCACCACAGGGTCTGCACATCCTCGGGCTGAGCGGGCAGCTTATCCATGACAAACACCAGGAGCAGGCACTGGGGGAACTGCAGCTCGCAGGGCAGGTCTTTCCAGCAACAAATTAAATCATGCAATGTGTTACAATGACTTGGCAAAAAGTATCCTAAGTGTTTTCAGTAGAAATTGTGTTATTCAAAGAAATTAGAGGCATGATTTTTTAAATATGGGAAATATGTTTTAAAAAGGAAGTGGGAGAAATTTTAAATAAAAAATTTAATCTTAAGTAACAATTACAGAAGGGAAGATACAGCCTCTAGCATGTCACAGTTAGTAGGGATGACTTAACATCAGACCTGTTCTGAAGCTTACCTAGGTTACTGTCCAAAACTGTCTGTGCGAAGGCTGGGAGCGCAAGCAGCTGGCCCAGGAGCGGGTCCAGGGTCACCAGGAACGCACCAGCCACCTCCTCCTGCTGTGCTTTGGAGATCCTGGCCGCATACAGGCTCGGAGGGAACTTGCTGGAAACAATGCCCCCATTAGCAGCCATCTTCCAACTTTAGATAGAGCTAGGTACTAAAGTCCAACTTTCTAGTAGTGGAAATACAAATTTTATATCTATTTTTATAAAGTAGCAAAATACTGAATTGATACCAGAATTGTATGAATACTTCTGAACTAAATAATAGTTATAAACCCATCTATTAAAAGTTGTTTTAAAATAGGTAGGATGATAAACTATGAATTAATGCTAGTTCTCAAAAGCAAGACCTTTATAAGAAATAAACTGTGTACCAACACAGAAACACTTGAGCTGGGAAAACTTTTGTGGAAATGTTCCTGGGGTTTAAACTAAACTTCAGCCGGAATCTGTGAGATCAGCTAGGACCCAGTACTTTCTGCCATGTGACCTGGCTGTGGTGAGCAGGGCGAAGCAGAGCCCGCCCAGGGGGGCCAATGCGCACTGAGCACAGACGCCTGCGGCCCGGGGAGAGCTGGGAAGGCGCCGGCCGTGTGGAGTGTGGTCTGCAATTACGGCCGGCGCCACTTCCACCCACTCACCCGACCTTCCTGAGCCTCAGCTTCTTCATGTGTGACATGGGCAGATATTGTGCAGAATAAATTATATGTAAGGTGAAAGACATGTATGCAAAATATATTTAAAATTCCAAAGACACATATAAATATGTGATAAAACCCCATAAATTAAATGTCGCTCTATGTGCTTATCCTATATAAAAATAAGAAAAAGAAATTTGAAAAACATTTAGCCATTATGTCTTGAGACACACGTCTTTTTTTTTCTTGTGGTACTGGGGTGGAACCCAGGGGCTTTTCTACCTTTGGGCTAAACTCCAGACCTACTGTATACTTTATTTGGAAACAGGGTCTCACTAAGTTGCTGAGAGCCTAAGTAGCTGAGGCTGGCTTCGAACCTGCGCGATCCTCCTGTCTCAGCCTCCCAAGCGCACGCCACCACGCCCGGCTTCCGTGTATTTTTTTTATATCGTTCCCTCTTCTCTTCTGAGACTACACATGTATCTGGTTATTTTATGCCATCCCAATCATGTTCAGCCCTTTGCTCTCTGTGTTCAGTTTAAATAATTTCTACTTTATGCCCATAAAATCAACTCTAATTTCAATTAAATAAGTTTTTAAAAAACAAAAAATATGCCAACATAAGATATAATATGCAGATTTTTTGCCTTTGGTATTCGTTACACCAATTCTTCGTCACTCATGTGTCACTAGTAAAGAATACCAACTCACATGGAATCTACCATTCAAAAGATTCCATCTTCAATTACTTTAAGGAAGCAGACAAGAATTCACTGAAACATGAAGAAAATTACTTTGATGTTTTACTTTACAATGATATATACTTGGGCTTTGCATGGAACAAATAACATTATTGCATTTTAACAATCATAAAACATTCTTTTTACCTGTATACCTGAAGATAGAGCTGGTGCAATGTGCAGCAAGAATCGGAGAGGAAAGGAAGAAATTCCTTAAAAAAAAAAAAGAAAACATTCATTCTTTATATTTAACGACTCAGTAATACAGAAATACAAAGGCATGTGAAATAAAACCCTGGATGTGCCACAATTTAAAAAAAAAAAAAGAAAGAAAAAAATCCCACAGGAGACTGAAGAGGAGGACGAGGCCAAGAACTTGTACTTTATGGTCACAGCTGCTCTCACTGACTGGCAGCCATTACCCATCGAGTGCCT
Organism: Muscardinus avellanarius; assembly: GCF_963383645.1. Taxonomy (NCBI): domain Eukaryota; kingdom Metazoa; phylum Chordata; class Mammalia; order Rodentia; family Gliridae; genus Muscardinus; species Muscardinus avellanarius. The sequence continues at coordinate 114,839,486 of NC_137793.1, forward strand.
GGCCTGGGACCATCGTGTACCAAGGGCCTTTACACAGGTTACCTTCAGTCTGCTCGAAAACCTTATGCATTGTCATGCGCACGTCACAGACTAGAGAGCTGAAGTTCAGATACCAATACCTTTATCACCAATGAGAAACCAGGAAGAGTCAAGTGAAGGTGAGGTTCCTCCACCCATTACAGCTAGATCTTGTCTTAGCTTATACTGAATGATCAGATATAAGGAAAAAAATAGAGTGATTTTTTTTTTTTTTGCAGGTCTGGGGATGGAACCCAGAAGCATTTGACCTCTAAGCTACACCCCCTGCCCAATTTTTTATTCTTTATTTTGAAGCAGGGTCTCATTGAGTTGCAGAGGGCCTCACTAAGTAGCTGAGGCTGTCCGCGAACCACGATCCTCCGGTCTCAGCCTCCCAAATGCTGGGATTAAACGTGTGCCACCACGCCTGGCTAGTGATTAATTTTTAAAAATTTAAAAATTTCCTTGATAGAAAAGAATTGAGTTTTAAGCCGGGCATGGTGCCGCATGCTTATAATCCAGCTTTTGGAAGGCTGAGAAAGGAGGTTCACAGTTTACACACAGCCTCAGCTACTTAGTGAGGCCCTTTGCAACTCAGTGAGACCCTGTTTCAAAATAAATAAAAAAAACAGGGCTGGGGATGTAGCTCGGAGGTAGAATGTCCCTGGGTTCCATCCCCAGTACTTAAAAAAAAAAAAAAAAAAAAGACAAAAAGAAAGAAAGAAAGAACAAAAGAAAGAAAGAAAGAAAGAAAGAAAGAAAGAAAGAAAGAAAGAAAGAAAGAAAGAAAGAAAGAAAAGCCGGGCGTGATGACACACGCTTGTAATCCCCACGCTTGGGAGGCAAAGACAGGATCGCGCAGGTTTGAAGCCAGTCATGCTGGCTTAAGAGACCCTGTTTCCAAATTAAAAAAAAAAAAAAAAAAATTATATATATATCTGGGAGTGTAGCCCGGAGGTAGAAAACCCCAGTACCACCAAAAAAAAAAAAAAAAAAAAAAGACAAAAGAATTGATTTGCCAAAATGGCACAATAGGAATGACTTTACCATCTACACACCAAGCAAATACTAGACGGGCACCACCCAGCACGTCCTCTCAACGCCTCCCTGCCCCTGGAAGGGAGCCCAGGGTAAGGAGCAGAGATCTCTGAGCAGATCTCTACCCAGAGGGCTGGACTCAGCCAAGTGGAACAGCCCTGCTGGGGACAATGCGCCAGGCACGGAGCGCAGGCTGTAATCAACAGTCACTGGAAATCTGATCTCTCCTCAAAACGGAAGAAGGCAGGATCAAAAACATACTCCACATGGACTGCAGTCCTTGAAGAATCATTAACAAGCATCACCAGCAGGGTTTCTTCCACTGGTGCCCTTTCTCCACATAATATGCCTAGACATGGCTCTATTCATATTACTTCAAACATCACCGCCATTTTGATGACCCCCAAATATGCATATCTCCTTAAAATTATGACAGCTTCCAAGGTGTGAGCATTTAAACTTTAACAACCTAATTTAGTACAGTAGAAGTAATTTGCAAATAGTATTTAAAGGCAGATTGAATAATCTTCTGGAAGTTGATTTATGCTTACAAAAATATTTTATATTACCGGGCATGGTGGTGCACGCTTGTAACTTCCGCGCTTAGGAGGCGGAGACAGGAGGATTGCGCTGGTTTGAAGCCAGCCTCACTGTTTCCAAATAAAAATATAAAATAGGTCTGGGAGTATAGCCTGGAGGTAGAAGGGTTTCCAGGAACCCCAGTACCACCAAAAAAAAAAAAAAAAAAAAGAAAGAAATATTTTATATTTTTTCAGAGAAAATAAAAAGAATAATGACAGCCAGGTAAGGCGGAGTATATTTATACTCCCAGCTACTCAGAAGGCTGAAGCAGGAGGATTAAAAGGGCTAGAGATGTAGCTCAGTGGCAGGGTGCTCCTGAGTTCCATCCCCAGCAATACAGAAAACAAACACACAAAATGTAATAATAGATTTTCAATTTTTAACAACTGACAATTTAAGCTATTAAAACCCTCGAGTATACTTGATAAAATGACATCATAAGATTGGTTTTGGTAGGAATGGTAAAAACAGGACAATATATAATTTAGTGTAGATCTTATATTTATGTATCATTAAAAAGAGCCCTTACTTTAGTGTAGTGCAAGAGGGAGTTGGCAAAGAAACGGCACAATTTGAGTGTTTTCTGAAATACTCTGTGGTCAGCATTATCCTGTTCCAAAGAAAAAATAAGAAAGCATTATAATAAAAATAATACAAAATAATGCAAAAGTAGCTCAACTGTGAGACAATATTCTCTTAAAAATCTCTTAATAAATACAGAGTATAAAAATTTCCCAAGAAAACATAACTATTTTTGTATTGTTATTAGGAGCAGTAAACAAATATCAAATAACAGAGGAATTTAGAAAAGTTAAATTCTACATTTCTGAAAAGTAAATGAACTATATATAATACTAAGAAAGGCGATCCTTCTTGGTTGACTTAAAAGCGCAAGAAATTTAATCTACTGTTCTTTGCTGTGTGGGGATCAAGTTAACAGTCAAAAAAGGCCACTGATAACTGAGAAAAGAAAATACAATCAACTAAAACTGCAAAAAAAAAATAATAATCTGAATTACTTATCTTTGGGGAGAAGGAAGAACTGAAGGCATTTTGTATTAAGACAAACATCCCTGAGTTGAGGAGGAAGTAGGGTAACAAGCACTTTCTTTTACCATTAGTGGTTGCTAAAATACTATATTCTCTTCATTTGTATTAAGAGTGAAAGTGCTAAAATTCCCTGATTGAGTCGGGCGTGGTGGTGCAGGCTTCTAATCCCAGTTTCTAAGAGGCTGAGACAGGAGGATCACAGTTCATGGACAGCCTCAGCTACTTAATGAGGCCCTTTGCAACTCAGTGAAACCCTGTTTCAAAATAAAGAATAAAAAGTAGGGCTGGGGGTGGAGCTTGGTAGAATGCCCCTGGGTTCCTTCCCCAGTACTAAGGAAAACAAAATTCCCTGACCGAGTAGCAATCCCATTTCTGGAATTCCATCTCACAAAAACACTAGCACTAGTATGCAGTGCAGAGCTCGTCACACTCTGGAGACAAATGAACCGTGCTGGGAATGGCTAAGTATATCCATAGCAGATTCCTAAACTCCAGTGCCAAACAGCTCTTAAAAAGAAAAGGGCAGGTATGCCGTCAGGGACACAGTAGCACTAAGATAAAGAGCTTTAAATTAGAGCCACAAAAGTAAACCAAATAGAAAGTTATCTTAATTTTGAGAATTCTCATCTTAACATTAATGATTAACTGACCTTGGTTAACTGCCCATGCTTGATTCTTTTCAAACAATATAGTACAATCTTAATTAAACCAAATCAGAGTAAATATGACCCTTCATTTTGCAAACCAAAGGCCGTTTTCCTCAGCAGATACAGGGTAGATGAAAATTCAACTTTCAATAATGATGCACCTCTCCTGGTGCACAGTAAGGGTTCTGGAAGCACTTTACTACTGAGCGACTGAGTGGTGAAACAGCATAATCATCATCAGTCTGTTTGCTTTAGATGTTTCTCTTTCATTGGGGAAATTGTGCAAGCTTTGGTTGAAGCCCTAATGTTTACGTCATTACTAAATACCATACTGCTATTTAAAGTTAGAGCTCTTATTCGATATTTTAAAAAGTGAATAACATTTACACTGACAGTCCCACCTGGCTTTCTCAACTGTTTAAACAGTTTGATCCCAACGCCAACAAAGAGGTGAAGAACATAAGCTAAGGAGACCACTTCTCAGTGCGTTAAGGCGAGCGCTCAGTCTTCATTTCTTTAAACAAAACAAAGCACTGATAATATCTACAAGTGGCCGACAGTAGGTCTAGGGTGGGTAACGGGCAAGGGGGCTGGCCCTGTTCCCTCCTCTACGCGAGGCCCAGCAGGAAGGCCGCACTCTGGCAGAGCTGCCCCCACCACACCAGGCGTCTGGGTCCTGGCCTTCCCAGCCTAGGTTTCCATTACTTATGAAGTACCAAGTGTAAGCTAGTCTGAGACTAAGACACAAAGTAAAAACTGCCTGGGAAGCACTGTAGGTTTGAAAGTATCAGTAAAGAGCAGCAGAGGGCACTGCTGCTCCACATTCCCAGCTAAGAACGCAGCAATTACAGGTCCCGGCAGCGCTGTCCAGGCAACGGCAGGGAGCAGAGATGCCACACCTCCCCAATGAGTAAACCAAGAATGTGCATGGGCAGTTAGGAGGATCTCCAGTCTCCTATACAAGCAGTTTGTGTAAGATAAATTTAATATGCTTTCTGTACAAATAGCCATGCTGGCAAGACAGCCCCCAAGCCCTCTTTTCTGTAGCTACTCTACGCTGTCCTGATGCCCTCAGCTTTCCATCTCACCCCATTCAGGAATCTCCATGTAACTGTACTTTCCAATACTAGCTAAGGCAAAAGAGGTGTGCAGGATTACAGTGAGGAAGGAGCAACCTCCTGCCCCGACACAGGACCCTCCTTTGGGCAGGGTGAGGGGAACAAGAAGAAAATGCAAAAAGAAAACTAGAAAAGAGAGAAGAGAAGAAGAAAGAGGGCAGCCTCTTCCCCAGGCTGCTCCTCCCGCCCCTACACGACTGCCAATCTCTTTTCCAAGCTCTCGCTTCCCCGGCAGGGCTGCCCTCCAGCTCAGCCCTGCTCGGGGATATGCCACCAGTGTGGGGCTTGGATGAACCTCCAGTCCTTACGGCTCTAGAGGCCACGGCGGCAGCTGGTCACGCGATGTTCTGGGTGAAAAGTAATGGCTATAAGGAATCCTACAGATGGATTGGTGGAAGGACAGACGGAAGGAAATTAAAATCCCCTATTAAAGGTCTACATATTTACATGAGACATGGGAACTAACCAAAGAAACAAGGGCCACTGTTAAAGTGCCGTTACCTGTGCATCTGACCCCGTCATCTGCTCAGCTAACTGTAAACAAGAATGGAAGGAGAAAAGAATGTCTTCACACAAGCTGGTAATTATATCTCTGTGTTTCAATTGGCTTTTTATAATGGACTGGTGTTTGAGACTCTGCCTAAATGAATACAGAGAAAAGAATAAAATCACCATGAGTAACACATCAAGTAACTTAGGGCAATAATGTCTACTTTATTCGGTGTTTTTAAAACAGCACACCACACACCGCATCGTGTATATCAGAATGGCAAAATGAATACGTGCTAACTTTACATCTGAAGCGGCCATGTTTAAATAAGCTGTCAATGTTTATTTCTCTATGCAAAATATTAATTGAACTCTTACTATGTGTAAAGCACTCTGCTAGGCCTTGGGATAAAAAAATCAAACGCAGTCTCTACCCTGTGTGTATGAAGTTTGTGGTCTAGCATGAGAGTGTTGAATAATTGTAAGAATAATTATGATTGTGCTGAGAAGGAAAACTCTGAAGTGTTACAACAAAGACTATCAAATAATGCTCTCATAAAGATAAAGCACTTAAGTGGAAAACAGAAAGATAAGCAGGAGTTGGCAAGGTGGGGAGTCGGGGCAGCAGCGTCTAGGCAGAAGGAAAGCACAGTGCAGGCTCTGGGCCAGGAGAAACGGGGCGGGGCGGCAGGAGGTGACCCTGAGGGAGGCAGGCCAAGGATCAGGGTGCTTCTCTACAAAGGCGGGGTAGATTGCAAGCAGCAGCAGAGCGATGTGACCTGATTGAGAACATCTCAACGCTGGGTGGAAATGAACTGGAACAGGGCAAGAGCTGAAGACACACAACGCGGCTGTGTTGCTGACAACGCTGCGGAGGTGGCCAACTCACTGAGCGCTCACCAGGGCGCGTGCAGTTCTAAGCATCTCAGTGATGAACTCAACAGTCCTACAGCTCAGCAGCCTTAACTGCTAGAGCAAATTAAGATTCGAGAAGTGGACCAAGTTGCCAGGGGCTTCAGAGAGGACTGGAGGACATGCCGTGTGCTCCAGGTACACTCCTCAGGACTACATTAGTGCCTGTTGGCAATTCAATGCACCAGAGACTGACCTTTCTTACTTACTGCACGCACACTATAGTTTCTTAGTCATTTTTACATCTCAATCATGTCTTCTACCACCCCTAAGAATCTGATAAATGTTATGGGTACTCTCCCTAGGAACCCTTCAAAACTCTCTCCAGTTTCAGAAAGTTAAAATTATTTTGTAAATGGAATTAAGTTTGAAAAACTCAACTGTCTATAATGAAGGGATTACAGTCGATTCAAATTATACTTACTAATTCATCTAAGCTTAGAAATAGCATTCTTAATAGTTGGTTAACCAATAGGAGAGGCAAAGAGTTAAGATGTCGACTTGCCCATTATTTTAGAAGTACCAGTTAACTAGGTAGAACTTTTTATCTCTTTTTAGTATTCATGAATAATTAAGACTTACAATACAGAAAATGTTATAAAAAGTAAAGATTTACTTAATTATAAACTTCCAAGTATTGGCATGAAATGCTTGGTCCATACTGGAAATAACAGAGCAGATATCCAGTAGTGAATGAATAACTACAAAGAAAGAAAACAGAACTTATAAGATATTAAAATACCACACAGGATGAGATTTTTCCCATATTTCAAAGTATTGACTGAATATTTCAACATTTGATTAAATTAAAATAGGCAATGTAATTTCAAAATAAGTGTGTCAAAATAATTTTGAAAAGTGCCACATTTTTAATGGGAAATTAACTTTTGACGTTTATACCTATCCTATGAGCTAATAAAACAAACTGTTCAGTAAAGAGCTGAGCCCTGGTATAATCAAAATGTTCTACAGATACAATTCTAATCCAAAACTACAAATTAAGGCCTAACATGGAAGAATTAGAGCTAACTGCACAGCATCCATGCAAGATTGACCTGCCTGTTGTAGATGACTTATAAAAGCCCACACCTGCCCGTCCTCCCACACGGCTCTGGGCACGGTCCCATGACTGGGATTGGCAAAGGGGACACCAAAGGGGAGGCAAGTGGAAATCTGAGAAGTACGTGCACCCTGGAACTTGCCCTCTGGCTGCTCCTGAAGCCTGAGGTTGTCCAAAGGCAACCGAGCCTCATTAACCAGCGACAGGATGCGCCACACAAGACTTTCCCTGCACTTTCTGCCTGTTTTCAGCCAGATGTGCGTGAAGCTGCTGGCTGCAGATGCAGGAGTGAGCCTGTTGCCCTATGTGGGGCTGAGAAGATGGTCTCAGCCGATCCCAGCCTGGTCCTTAGACTCACAGGGTTATACAAAAATAAGATAGTGCTTGTTTTACACCAAGGGCTTGGGGGTAGTTTGCTACAGAGCAAAAGGTACCTGGTTTACTGCACAAAACCAAGCTACTCTCTTTATACCAAAGTTATGAAATGTAACCTTTGCCCTTTGTATTAGGGTATTGTTTTTAAACCCTAGGCCATAATCTATTAGTATGTGATGAAACTAATGAAGTTACAATCAGCAATTCTTTAAAAATGAAAGAGGATAGAGTATATCACATGTAAAATGGATTCTAGTTCATTCTAATAAAGAAATGTCTGCAGTGTGCATATACACGTTCATAGACATCCACACGCGCTTCTATATATGTTCTGGGATATTCTGTATACAGGTACAACAAAAAAAAAAATGAGGGTATAAAAAATCAGAGTAGCTTAGCATTTTTTGTTAAATAACTGTGGGGGAAATTACCTTTATAAACTTTAAATGTGCAAATCTAAGTTAAGATACCAAAAATAAATTTTAAAATTTTTAAATTGAAATAACTGAAAATTTATCCAATAAAAATTAAGTGACTTTTTGTGCAGAATAAGTAAAATTTAACATCATTAAAAACAATGTTGGGCCCAATAACTTAACTGAACTATGAACTCCATCCACTTTAGATCACACAGGAAATGCTAAGTGTTTTCACCTACCTGTTACCATATCCAAAATATCCTTCTCATCTCCTGCAGGGTCCATGCACACCATGTCCAGCAGCTCCAGCAGCTGCTTCTGCAGGGAGTGGGCCTCCTTGAAAAGGGCCTGCAGCAGGTCTGAGACCAGGTGCAGACGCCCAGAATACACAGACTCGCTGTCCTGTCGCCATGTACGGAGGAGGGAAAAAGGAGAATGAGAACAGCTCAAAGGCAGCATTTAACCACAGCACTGCAGATCAGAGATGTAACATTCAGTAACGACCTATCAAACAATGTCTAGTGGACGTCCACTTTCCATAAAGTTCTTGGCTGTAAGCAAGCATGCATAAAAGGATTCTGATCTCCACAATCTTGCAACTACAGAACTATACGGAGGTATCATGTCAAGTGCATGACATCTTAGCACTCTACCAAACCCCAGTATTAACTAACGAGCAATTTTCATTTGCCCAACAAAGAGCAATATCAAAAGCGCCTGTACCTTACAAATTCTAGGCCAGCTTCTGTGCCTTAGTGTTGCTCCAGGAATGTAGGGATGGACTAAATTAGAGGCATTCTGGTATAAAGGGAGGTGAATTGAGGTGAGGCGCCGCTCACCCACCAATGCTATACAACAGAACGGCTTGGATTCCTGAGACCCAACACAACGCCTCATCATTTCTTTCATAATAAAGAAGAAATGCATAAAACAAAAACCCTCAGAAGGCCACTTTTTATGACTTCCTTATACCCACTTATTTTGAAACATTTATATACATCTTTCTGTCCTGTGGAGAAGTCTTCCCCAGCAACACCAGGGACAGGTAGAACCTGATGTACAAATGCTCTTTTACTCAGCCCATCAATTCTAGGACTTAAAGTGTAACAGACCCACTGCTCACCTTACAGTGTACAAATGTGCTCTTGATCACATGGAGAACAGAGGAGGGGAGGCTGTGAATGCTTTCTAGAACGATGGACTCCTGAGCGGCACAGACATGCTGGACACATCCTGCAAGAGCGCCCAAGACCTGCACCATCGTCTAGAAATGAGAACAAAGCTTCACTCCAGGTGTACCTTCTGAGCACTGAAACGGTATCAGACAGTATGCTGCATGCTAGGACTCAACAGTGAACAAAGCACACACTGCCCATCGTCCACCACAGAAACTACTGGCCAGCCCTGGCAGCTAGCCCACGCTTCAAAGCACATGGCAGGCATTTTACCATCGCCTTAGGACCACAGGTGAGAGATGGCATCTTGACTTGTCGTCATGTGAGAATGCAGATACTGACTCTGCACACAATCATATAAAAAATTCAGAATTCATTTTCCTGTTCATATTGTTGTCAGTCCACAAGTTTAATTTCAGTATTAGGCCATTATATAAAGAAGGCATGGTTAATCAATCAGCATAAAAACACTCACTTCATTTTCCCTCCCGTTCCCCTCCCCTTCTAATACATCTGACTTACTTGTAAAATATCCCTAAGAGTAGTCTGGATTTCTAAATTTTGGCTTGACAGTCCTCTGGCTTGAGTAGTTAATTCATACAGCATGTCATCAAATAATTTTACAGTCTGAAGAAAATCAGGTTATAAATAAATTAGCAGAAATCACTAGAAAGGAAAAAACATATCTTTAAAGAAAAAAACCCAAAATAGGATTTGATTTTGCATCAATAACATCCACGCGGTATTGTCCAGCTTAACAATTGTTCCTAAGTAGAAAACACATATAAAGTGTTTCTACAATATAATCCCTAAAACAAACAGAAAAGTCCCAGACAGAAGTGATTTACTTTCCATTTCTGTGGTTTGGATTCATGTAATAATACCAATTTAAAAATCTAAAAAAAGCACTGAAGTCGGGCATGGTGTCGCACGCTTGTAGTCCCAGCATTCGGGAGGCTGAGACCGGAGGATCGCGGTTCGTGGACACCCTCAGCTACTCAGTGAGGCCCTCTGCGACTCAGTGAGACTCTGTTTCAAAATAAAGAATAAAAAGTAGGGCTGGGGTGTAGCTCGGAGGTCAAATGCCCCTGGGTTCCATCCCCAGACCTGCCAAAAAATAAAAAATAAAAGCACTGAAAATTCATCTAGAAATGCAAAAAATTAAGTAAATTCATTGCACAATAAAAAATGACTATTTTGACAATCAACATTCACAGGGGCATTTAGAAGACTATTTTGTGGTAGTGATAATAAATTTGTACAGAATCACCCATTCATTATGCACTTGTGTTCTAGCTATTCGCCTGTTTGACCAATTCAAGACACCCTTCCTGGGGTTCAGTATGTGGCCTCACACTACTAAGCCCTGTGCCTGTAAATGCCATTTAAATGGACTGAACACGGCAGTAACAGCCCAGCCAACACAAGGTGGCTGAAGAGGGCGCTGTTTCCCACAGGCAGACTAGCACCACATCCCCACCTTCTCCGTCAAACAGTGGGACCTCTTTCTGATGGTCAAGAGCAAATTCTAAGAAATCGTTCAGAGAGAGAATGATCAAGTGACTATGTGTAAAAGGAATTCTGATGATTACTTGCTTAAAAGATCCATTCCAAGAAATGAGAGGCATCATAATGACTGTTTCATTTTGGCACCAGGGTACCGTTAGTTCCCTCCACATCAAAATACACATGGTGCCTCTTTTCACAGCCCTTTAGTCTGCCACAGAACTACTGATGCTGGAACAACTGGCTAGCTCTGCATCCCAGCCCACACTTCAGAGAAAAGGCAGACTACCGACATCTAAAGAGGAATAATGGAGTCTGTGGGTTGAGTGCTTTTTCTTAGTTACTTGATTTTACAAATATTTCAGGTTTTCTTCTAAGACTAATTTTTGGCTTCCATTTTTCCAAACATTGAAATTATTAATAAATACTAGAGAAAATAAAGCAAAGGGATGTAGCTTGCTTCCATCATCCCTCCAAATTTTTTCAATGACAGCTTTAAAATTCAGGAGTATTAAGCCAGGCGTGGTGGCCCACACTTGTAATCCCTGTGCTTGGGAGGCTGAGACAGGAGAATCGGGCAGGCTCGAAGCCAGCCTCAACTGGCTTAAGAGACCCTATTTCCAAATAAAATAGAAAATAGGCCTGGGAGTGTAGCCCCTGGGTTCCATCCCCAAAAAAGAAATCGACTATTAAAAGTTACCTACAGTAACTTAAGTTCAAACAACGAAGGCTCTACCAATTAGTACACTATCTAAAGTACAATCGTTTTGATCACCTAATGTTCACACCAACACCTTCCCATATGCTCTCATAAGCTCAATATTTTCCTATTTATTTGTACTCCTGGTATGTTTGATATGTTAGAAAAATAAAGCCAAAATTAAGAATAAGTTACCTAAAACTAAAGCTAGACTTTAACAAGCCTTCAACGTGCAGATTAAGGTAACAGTACTATACCTTTGGTAACACTTGTGAAAAGAAAGTCTGTTCCAAAGTCAGGTGGCTCATATGAGGTAAAAACATTTCTATAATGATTTTCAGAATTTCTAGAAGGCAAAATAGTATTTTGCAAAACCATTAAATCATGTCAGTCATTACCCTTTAACAAATGAGACGTTAAGTACTGCCAATGTAAAACTCTGTACAGTTCATAATGCTATATTCTACATAAAGAAATTAGTATTTAATAGCAAAGTTATCTATAATAGCGAAAAAGAAAATAAAACCCTACATATCCAGTGATTAAAGACCACGTAAGTGGATGTGGAAACATCTACTGAAAAGAATCTGCTATCATTAAAATTATATTTAAAAAATAAAGGTTCACAATATTTTAAGATTATATATCCAAAATAGCAAAATCTCAACTCTAATATATATAAATGTGTACAAAAAAACAGGCTGAAAAGAACGTACATAAATGAGATGAGACCATCTCAGCAGAATTTAACCATTCCAGATTAGTGATGCCTTAATACCTTTTCTGATTTTCTTCAAGTCTCAGTGTTCTACAATGAATACAACTTACATTTATACTCATGATAAAAAAATCATTGCCACTTTAAAATTTTATAGACCCAATAGACACTATGAGTTCCAAATAAAAATGACTATTCCACAATCACCTGAACTCTAAACAGTAAGTGAGCAGCCTTCGCTCCGCCTCCTCTTCTGACTGAACAGTGAATCCCGTCAAGATTGTGAAGACAGGTGAAAATGAGAAAGCCAACCTTCTAAAAGTGGCAAATTTGTAATCACCCAGACAACCAGCTTTTGTAACCCAGAAAACACTTTCCATGTGACACTGTTAGAGCAAAGCTTACTAAGTGGACTACAAATTATGTTTCACAAAGGTCTAATCACAGTGTAACACCTAACACTGAAAAATCAGAAATCATTTACACGTACATCAGCAGAAACCTCTGGCAGCTCTCCAAAACTGGAATTTAAGACACTAAGCACTGAAATTTGAAGGATTTCTTTTTAATTTTTATCTTAAGTAACCAAAGGTTACAGAGGCTATTCCATAGAAAGTGGTTAAAGTTGAAGGCCAGACCCAGTAACACGTGGAGCTCAGACCTAATGACGTGTAAATCAAACAGTGAGAACCATCTTACTTACGGATATGCTCCCTCCAACTCTCAGCATGTTGATACCTAGAGTGAAACAGCTAAGGAAGAGACGCACATCACAGGGAGAGGCTCTTCATCACTGAGAATAAGCTCACAGAGACCCTTCTTGATATCAGCAATGACCCACAGGAATCAAGTTAGACGCAGCCACTGGCTCACTCTTACCTTCAACACTCAACACTCATTATGACAACCCATGGATTTAACGCAGGAAAAGACCCCTCTCCCCTCCACAGCTCTGTCTATTTGTAGCTGCCTTCAGTTTTTCTTGTTACCTGCACACCTATCTTGCCAACCTTATTCAGACTGAAATTCTCCTGCATGGCAGGAGCTTACTTATGTTCAATGCAAAGGCAGTAGTAACCACATTATAAGCTATGCTTGTACACCACTGAAGATCACTAGAAACTTTTGCTGTAAAAACAACATATCAGTAAGGAATATGTCGGCAAGAAAAATGAATACCCATAAGCCTCTCACACTAATAAGAATTGATCTCTTTTCTGAAATCCTAGTTTGCATGTATTTTTAAAAACAGCAATCAAAATGAGATATAAATTCCATAAAGTAGAATTTACCTTATGGAAAAACTTTAGTAAAGTGCAAAAAGATTTTTGCTATTCCACAATTAGTCTCAAGTTATGATTATATAAATATGCAGGCAAGGGCTAGAAAATGTGTAAAATGCGTATTGTAAAATATAAAAATAATCGTTTGGCAATGGGATTGTGGGTTTATTGCATTTTTCTGTCATTTGTTGCAACAGTGAAGAAAAATACTACTGTACACTAAAAAAAATATCTGAGACAGCCATTTTTCAAATACAAAATATTTTTAGTGCTTTACTAAACACATATGTGGCAGACAGTTCTCAGTGCTAAGGATAAAGCAGTGAATAAAATCAAGTTCCTGCCTTCATCCTTTAGTGTACTAAGGAAGTGTGTGAGCGTGCTCGTGTTTGTGTATGCGTGCATGCGTGTGCGCACGCGTGCAGGTGTGTGTGTGTGGTGTGGGAGCAAAGGAGATACTTCCTGTTAATGACAAAGCGCTCTCTAAAAACGGAACAGGACAATGTGCAGTGGATCAGACCGGGTTTGGGGGAACTACCTAATACTGGGGGCTCTGAAAAGGCCCCTCAAAGGAAGTAATACTTGAGCCAAGAACTGAGAAAAGAAATGTGCAAGGACCTTGGAGAACAAACTAGACTGGGCACAAAGCTTCTGATGGAGGTAAACTTGTGGGATTTGTGGCCATAGTGTAGAGCTAGGTATGAGAAGAATGAGACTCAGGTCACAGGGAGCCTTGAAGGCAAATTTGGATTTTATTCCTAATTCAATAAGAAGCCCCAGGGAAAGGGTTACAGAGGGAAATGAGAAGATCATTGTTCATCATGCTGAACTTTTTTGTTAACGAATGGATTTAAATTTGGGAGTGGTGGTACAAGTTTGTAATCCCAGTACTTGGGAGGCTGAGACAGGAAGATCACAGGTTCACAGCCAGCCTCGGCAACTTAATGAGACCTTTAATTAAAAATTAAAATTAAAAATTGAAATAAAAAGCCGGGTGTGGTGGCGCACGCTTGTAATCCTCGCGCTTGGGAGGTGGAGACAGGAGGATCTTGCAGGTTCGAAGTCAGCGTGCTGGCTTAAGAGACCCTGTTTCCAAAAATAAAAAAGTATGAAATAGGCCTGGGAGTGTAGCCCGAAGACAGAAGGGCTTCCAGGAACCCCAGTGCCACACACACACACAAAAAGCCTGGTATGGTGGCTCAAGTTTGTAATTCCAGTACTTGAGAGGCTAAGACAGGAGGATCGCAGGTTCGAGACGAGCCTCAGCACCTTGTGAAGGCTTCCACAACTTAGTTAGACCCTATTTCGAAATAAAGAATAAAATAGGGCTGGGGATATGCCCCCGACCCCGTTGGATTCCCAGCATAACAAGAAAATAAAAAAAGGGCTGGAGGTGTAGCTCAGTCCTGGGTTGAATCTTTAGTGCTACACACACACACACACACACACAGATTACAGAAAACTATTAGCAATAGTCCAAGTGGTAGGGTTGGGAATCAGGGTGGCAGCAATGGGGATGGAGATAAGTGGACTGATTCAAGATATAGTTTGTAGTGTAGAGCAATAAATTTGCTGATTAAGTACGCAAGACACAGAGCATTCAAGATTTTGGTGTGGAAATCATTTTACAACCATTTTCTTAGATGAAGAAAACTGGGTAAGAGCTTTGAGTTCTTTTGAATATGTTATTTGAGATGCAAGAATAAGAACACTGGTATTCAATTTAGTAAATCCCCCTATCAGCTCTGGGGAGGAAGAGGAACCTCATTCCTTATCTTGGTCCTTCAAACCACGCCTGACACTCCTTAAACCACAGTAGTTTTTGTTGTTTTGTTTTTGTTTTTCTCTAAGCTACATCCACAAACCTTTTTATTTTTTACTTTGAAACAGGGACTAAGTTGCTGGGACGTGTTTTGCACCTGAAATCCTCCAATCTCAGTTTCTCAAGTACTGGGATTACAAGCCTGTGCCGCCACACCCGGCTAGTCAACGTTTTTGAGGTTTAGTTTCCAAGTCAAAAATCTCTCAAGGACAACAATTCAGTATATACACATTACTAAAAAAGGGAGGGGTTGGCCGGGCGTGGTGGCGCACGCTTGTAATCCCCGCGCTTGGGAGGCAGAGACAGGAGGATCGCGCAGGTTCGAAGCCAGCCGCACGTGCTGGCTTAGGAGATCCTGTTTCCAAATAAAAATGTAAAAATAGGTCTGGGAGTGTAGCCCAGAGATAGAAGGGCTTCCAGGAACCCCAGTACCACCAAAAAAAAAAAAAAAAAGGGAGGGGTCTTGGTACGGTCTGAGGTTTTGCGAATGCCTAAGTGAACGCCATTTTGTGTTATATATAGGCAATACTTATATTGGGCTTTAGTTGTAAAAAAAAAAAAAGGGGGGGCCCTGTTGAGACTGGTATGACGGCCATGTTTTTTCTTTTGAGCGTAATTTTATGTTGGAGGTGAGCGCAATAGGTGTTAAAGAAAAATTAAGGATAGGACTCCAACCACATTTACTAGCACAGAGTCATGGGACCAACAAAGAATTGTCTGCACCTGGCGACAATGGCGTGAAGCAACTCAAATGCTGCAAATCAACACCAACAGCCGAAGCGACTCTCGAGCCAGCAGGCAAGAAGAGGTACGACAGGAGCGAGGCCGGCTGACACTTACTGAGCATCTAACGATCTGGCTCTTACTAGAACTATGCCCTGTCATTCTCACAATACTGGGAAAGCCCATACTCATAAACCCATGCTACAGATCTCCCGCTGGACTTCACCCAGCTATCGAGAGCCAGAGCTCGGGTCTGACTCCCTGCCTCTCCCACCGCCCCACGCGAAGTATTTACACTTGACAGCAAGCAGAGAGTGCAGGGATTCAGGAAGGGACGGCAGGACGGCGCAAAGGTCACGCCCACCGCCAAAACCTTGGGGCACCGCAGGTCCGCCTTCGATCTCGGCACCGCGGTTCCCCCGCCCTCCGTTCTCTCTAATTAGTGGGGGTCGCCCACTTATCAACAAAGGAAGGGCCAGGTTTCGGCTGCGGCCACACTCGGGGCCCCGCCGAGGATATGGAGGACCGAGGAGAAACCTCCGCGACCCACCCTCGGCCCTCGCCAGGGGCAAGAGCACCAAGGATATGAGGAGCCGGGGCAGGACGGATGGCAGCTCCCGGCGGCACACCTCCCGGGGCCAGCCGCTCAGTTCCTCCAGCGGGACCGCGCTGGCCGGCACGGCGCGCTCCTGAGACATCCTGGCGAAGACTGCAACTTCAAACCGGTCCCGCCAGGGCCCGCACCGGAAGTTCCCGCCCTCCCGGCAGGCCTCGCGAGCTTTCCGCCGGCGCCGCGACCATAGAGAGGACGCCAGTGCATTCCTAGAGAGGCCAGAGGCTGGTCCAAAACGGGTCCCATCTGGCCGCCCGGAGGACTCGACTCACTGGTGCGAGCTGGACGGCGCCGCGAGACAGCGCCGGGACGCGTTTCTCAGCCAGATGCTTCCTGGGGCCCCAGACTGCGAGCATCCCCGGGTTAAGGTCGGGTGCTTCGGAGGTCAGGGCCGCGAGTCCCCAGGTTTGTACCCTTAGGTGGCACAGGAGATCCAGAAAGGATTCTCAGTAAAGTTGGTTGCACTTTCTACTGTCCTCCAGGTGAGAACCCCGTGTGTGTGTGTGTGTGTGTGTGTGTGTGTGTGTGTGTGTGTGCTTGCTCTACAACCAAACCAGTACTTTTTTTTTTTTTTGGTACTGGGGACTGAACCCAGGAACATTCTGCCTCCAAACTACACCCCACCCTTTAAAACAAGAGTTCTCTCAGTGGCTGAGGCTGGCCTCGAACCCTCGATCCCGAACCTCTGAACCTCCTCCTTTCTCAGCCTCCCAGATAATGGGATGACAGGTGTGTGCCACCACTCCCAGTCCAAAGCAGGCTTTATTAATTATTCCAGTCTAATGCACATAGGGCTGCTGGTCTGGACTTAATATTTGTAGTCAAGCCATCCAGATGAATTTTCACACACCGGCTAGACCTGTGCGTGTTCTTTTGTTTCGTTTTGTTTTTCTTTCTTTGCGGCACTGGGGATGGAACTCAGGGCATTGTACCTCTGAGCTACACCCCCTGCCCTATTTTTTAGTCTTTATTTTGAAACAGGGTCTCACTAAATTGCTAAGGGCCTCGCTAAGTAGCCGTGGCTGTCGGCGAACCGCTTCCCTCCGGCCTCAGCTGGGATTACAAACGTGCACCGCCACACCCAGCTACCTGTTCATGTTTTTAAATTGTGTTCACCTACCAGAAAACGATCATGAGCTCTTGACTTTTGAGGCTGCAGCAGAGTGAAGAAATTCTGGTTTGGCCACCAGAGAAGTGAAAGACACCGATATCTGTGCTGTCTGCAAAGCTTGCACTTTATGCTTGTCTTGGTGGTGGGCGCTGCTACTGCTGTTCCTTTGTTTGTTTTTACAGTTTATTTTCTTCCCCACCTTTTGAACCCTTAATTAAGGTGTGTGTCTTCCCAAATCTTTTCTCTCCTTCCACAGCTATTTTAGGAAAGGCAGCTGTATGGGGTGAGGTAGAGGGGTTGCTGTTTAATATTTTATTTTAGTGAATTGTGATATTTTGCTTTCATCATTGTTTTCTCTTTTTATTTCCTTATTCGTTTTTTTTTTTTTTACCAGAGCTAAATTGAAAGAGGAGCAAAACCTTCTAAAAAAATCACTGGAAACACCTCAATATTTTCAGTGGTGTATAAGCAGCGAAGGAGAAATTGACCCCAACAGGGTTGAATAATTGAGACAGGTTTCTGTGTTTCATCAAACTGTCCAGAAGTTGAAGACTCCTCCTTTGAATTTAAGGATAGTGTGCACTTAATAAGAGGATGAGTTTTCAGTTTAATTTCACTATAGAAGACCAGCTGGAAAATGAGTCGACACCTCTTGGGGATGGAGCTTTGACTCTGGATCCCTCAAAATCATCCTCAGTCTCAGAAAGTCCGAAAGGAATACAGAAGGACAGAAAATGTTCTCCAGAGCAGTCAGTGGGGCCTCGGGATCATTGGTGGGACCCCAGGTCAGTGGGAAATGCAGCTCCTTCCCGGGACCCTGACAGCCCGCCCAGTGCATCTAGCAGCTCAGGTGACTTGGAGCCACACGAGAAGCTGCCCTGCTTGAGTCTTGCCAAGGAGCATGCTCTGCCTAAAGACCCAAAGAAAGTGTTAGAAAACAAAGTCCTAGAAATGTTACCAGGTCTCCAGCACATTAACATATCAGGAGTGAAAACCACCTTGCTGGAAGAGAACTTCCCTGGAGAAAACATCATTTCCAAAAGCTTTTCTTCACATTCCGATCTGATTGCAGGAGTTTATGAAGGAGGCTTAAAAATCTGGGAATGCACCTTTGACCTTCTGGAGTATTTTACGGAGGCCCGCGTGAAATTTGCTGGGAAGAGAGTGTTGGACCTTGGCTGTGGGTCTGGCTTGCTGGGTATAGCTGCGCTCAAGGGAGGGGCCAAAGAAATTCATTTTCAGGATTATAACAGTTTGGTGATTGAGGAAGTGACCTTACCTAATGTAGTGGCTAACTCCACTTTAAAAGAAGAAGGAGAAGGAGAAGAAGATGATGATGATGTAAATGAACCACATGTGAAAAGATGCAGAAAATCAGAAGTAGCCCAAGAATTGCTTAGATGCCGGTTCTTTTCTGGGGAGTGGTCTGAGTTCTGTAAGCTTGTACTGAGCAGCGAAAAGCTCTTCGTAAAATATGATCTCATTCTTACCTCTGAAACCATTTACAATCCAGATTATTACAGTACTTTATACCAGACATTCCTTCGACTGTTGAGTAAAAATGGACGGGTGCTACTGGCCAGCAAAGCACATTATTTTGGTGTCGGGGGAGGGGTGCATCTCTTTCAGAAGTTTGTAGAAGAAAGGGATGTATTTGAGACTAGAACACTTAAAATAATTGATGAAGGGCTAAAACGATTCCTAATTGAAATGACTTTTAAGTAGCCCACTTCACATACATCGAATGTCCTTGGAAAAATAAACAGAATAACCCAAAGGTTTTCAATGTTCAGTGTCAGTTTTTTGTTTGTTTGTTTGTTTGTTTCAAAATTATAGTGTCTGTTTATAGGCCAACTATGTTAGCAACCTTGTATTTGCTAGGTAGGTGAGGCTGAGAGAGCACCCTTGAACGTTGGTAAGCTCTCCAGGGTAGTCATGTTGTTGGAAAGTTCTCTGTCTTCCATTTTTATTCTATTTGACCTTCCTGCCACCTTTGGCCTTACATAAAGTTGTTCCCAGGAAATCCTGCCATTTCTTATCTCAAGTATGTGAATTCCCAGTCCTTTTTAGCTCATTGTTCAAATGAAGTGCCTGGTTATTAAGTGACCTCACATTATAAAATATTACAAGTCTAAATATTAGCATGAAGGCCTTATGTAACTAGGAAAAAAAGATTTTCTTTCTATATCTACAGTGCTGAGCAATTGAATCCACATTGAAATGAGGAGGAGAATCTGATACAGCATAAAAGTGATAGACTTGATGCCTGTAACCCCAGTACTTGGGAGGCTGAGACAGAAGGATCTCGGGTTGGCAGCCAGTCCCAGCAACTTAGACCCTCAGCAACCTAAATGAGACTTTGTTTCAAAATAAAAAACAAAATAGGGCTAAGAGTATAGCTCAGAGATAGAATGCCCGGGTTCAATCCTCAGTAGTGCACACACACAATAAGAGCTTAAGAGTAAAGTTAATTCCTTGGAGCCAAATAAAAGACCCTTTGGTCTTGAGAGGAGGAAAAAGAATAGGAAAGGAGAATTGTACATTAAGGAAGAATAAACTTCTTAGCGGCTGTTAAATAACAGGAAATAGAGAGGGAAGCATTTTACTCCTTTTGTTGATTCTAGTGCAAAGACTCACATCACCTCTGAAATTCAGATCTGCCATGCTATCTATAAAAATTGGTAGTGTGTTTTGTCTTTCTAGAAAATACCTTAAATATTGCCACATTTTGGGCATAATTGAGTGTGATTTTCACTGGAGATCTGTCAACTGGGCACTTTGTGTAGCATACTACTTAAGACTTAGGACCTTCTGAGAGATGTCTGTCCCTGTTTAGTAATGATCATGATGGGTAACAGTTTTCAGTATTTTTTCTAGGCTGAACAGGTGAGCTTAGCCCATTCTAACATTTACTAGTCATACAGCCCTGGGTTAGTTCTAATGACTGTCCTCATTTTATAGATCAGTTGAGACTCTCCCAGTCACATGCCTGACTTTGAACTACACTCTTGTGGGAAACTGTTCTAAATCTTAAAAAGTGTTGGTTTAGAGGATTGATTAGCTTCTTGCTCGCTTTGGCTGAGGCTGCCTTTTTGAGGGAACTGAAGGCAGCGACCTCAATGTGCCCCTGCTGTCTAAGCTACTTCTCTGCTCTGTAATTGGGGTCGCTTTACTGAAGGACAGGCCGCCCTAAGAAGAAAACTGGAGACCTGGATCTCTGACACTGCAAAACTTCCAGACAAAAACTCACCTTCTAAACCATCCTAACATGATGTCCTGCTTCTATAGCTAGAGACAAACATGAATCAGAGGCCCTGATCATAACCTTGTAGACAGAAAATAAAAGGAAGAGCTGAGCTGCACTTGGGAGTTGGCTCTCTTGCCTTCTCTCAGCCCTTGAGGCTGAACAAATCCTCAAGAGTATTTTTTATCCTGAGCACTGGGACAGAGCCTAGCAGAATCTCAGCTCAGGTCTTTAAAATCTTTACACATTTCACCATTTAGTTGTGTTGACCCCACCAAGACCTGTTTTCATCACAGATATTTCAGCAATTTAGTGAGACCCTCAGCAACCTAAATGAGACTTTGTTTTAAAATAAAAAACAAAATAGGGCTAAGAGTATAGCTCAGAGGTAGAATGCCCGGGTTCAATCCTCAGTAGTGCACACACACACAAAGAGCTTAAGAGTAAAGTTAATTCCTTGGAGCCAAGTAAAAGACCCTTGGGTCTTGAGAGGAGGAAAAAGAATAGGAAAGGAGAATTGTAAGTTAAGGGAAGAATACACTTCTTAGCAGCTGTTAAATAACAGGAACTGTTAAGTAACATCCTTTTATTGTTCTGAAAGGCGAGTCGTAAAGAAGCTTGCATTATTAAAGACTATATACATATGTGTCTAGCGTATATGTAGTTATGCTTTTTCCTAACTGTAAGGAGAAGGCCATCTGAAGCCACTTTGCATGTCCTTGGTCAGTCCACTACGTGGTGACATGCCGTAGCAGATGGTTATACTTGGAGGACCCTCACTGAACACGGCACAGTGGCCACTCCAGCCCCGTTACCTGGCTCGGGGACGTACAGGCCCTGCCAGTTGGACTGGCTGATGGAGGGAGGGGTACGGAGCACTGAAGAGTGTCATCTGCTATAGTGCTCGGCACTGATGTTTTTGAGACAAATGGGTAGCTCTTCTCCAAGATGAGTTAAACCCTCAGCGAGAGGCACCTATGAAACCTAGGAAGAAAGTATCAAAACAAACTCAGTCCTGGAAACTAGATTATTCTGAGCCTTGAAGATTATTCTGAAGGAGCCAGGCATGGTAGAGCACGCCTGTAATTCCAGTCCTTGGGAAACTAAGACGGGAGGATCACAGGTTTGTTTATGGCCAGTTTCAGTGACTTAGCAAGACCCTGTTTCAAAAGTATAATATAAAAAGGGCTGAGGGTGCTGGGCGTGGTGGCGCAAGCTTGTAATCCCTGCGCTTAGGAGGCGGAGACAGGAGGATCACGCTGGTTCGGAGCCAGGCTCGCTGCCTTAAGAGACCCTGTTTCCAAATAAAAAATATAAAATAGGTCTGGGAGTGTAGCCCGGAGATAGAGGGCTTCCAGGAACCCTAGTACCGCCAAAGAAAAGGGGGGGGGGGGCGCTGAGGGTGTAGCTCAAAGGTATCATACCACTGGGTTCAACCCTCCTCTTTTTAATAAAAAGATAATTCTGGAGGTAATGGATATTCCAAAGGGACACACCTCACCAATGCAGCTGGCAGAAAAAAGATTTGGGACATGAATTATGGCTGCAAATCCAGAAGATGGGTGCATAGTAAGCTTTCTCGTGCAAGCAGTTTAACTTAAACATTTAAGAAGACATGTATGTTAAGATGATGGTTTGGGAGTCCTTGAGTCAACCTTGAGCTAAATTCAGTGTCACAACAAATCCTATTAGTGTGTATAACCAAAATGTGTGAATAAAAAATAGTAAAAAACCCTAAAATATTTCACTCTCCCTGTCTGTAACATAGAGCTTGAAATGAGTGGACGTTGAGTATCGTGGATCTTGTTTTGTGCTTCCTATGTGTAAATGAAAATTACTATTCCCAAACATTCTTTTAATATGCAGTCACCCTGTTTTCCCCAATCAGATGGAAGGTCCTGCTAGTTTTGGTTAAAATTAAGGATTATTGGCATCTTGAAAATAATTATAATAATAACGTACAGCTTGGCAACTTAAGTATTACTAAAGGAATTAGGCCTCACAAAACAGTGGTCAGCCAATCTGTGATCCACAAAAATATACCCAAGGGATGCTGAAACTATTCTTTTCCATGCTATTTACTGATGAGGGGTGTGTGTGTGTGTGTGTGTGTGTGTGTGTGTGTGTGTGTGTATGCGTGTGTGTATTGGGAATGGAACCCAAGAACATTCTGCCTCTGAGCTACACCCAGTCTTATTTTTTATTTATTTATTTTGAAACAGGGTCTTGCTAAGTTGCTGAGGATCTAATTTGATGGCCCCAAGCAAATTAGACCCTTTCCTCCTGTCCCAGCCTCCTAAGCACTGAAATCAGGCTTGTGCCCCGGTATCCAGCTGACAGTGCGTATCTTAAACCTTCACGGTAGGATCAGATGGACATGAAACCTGCATGCTTTGCTATGCTGCCCTTCTACATCTGAGTTATATCCCAGCTCTATTTTGGTTTTTGCTTTTTTTTTTTTTTTGGTGGTACTGGGGATAGAACCTTTCTCCGGGCAACACTCCCAGACTATATATCTATATATATATACATATATATATATATATATATATATATATATATATATATATATTTTTAAAATTTGGAAACAGGGTTTCTTAAACCAGCGTGCTGGCTTTGAACCTGCGCGCTCCTCCTGTCTCCGCCTCCCAAGCACGGGGATTACAGCGTGGGCACCACGCCCAGCATGGTTTTGCTCTTTTTTTTGGGGGGGGCGGGTTGGTCTCGGTAGGTTGCTGAGCACCTTGCCATGTTGCTGAGGCTATCCTCAAACCTGTGATTCTCCTGTCTCAGACTCCCAACTACTGAGATTATAGGCATGCACCACCATCCCCGGCTTCCTGTGGTTCCTTTATGCAAAGAAAAAGATGCTCCTTCTGGTAGATTCAGCCCCCTGCTGGGGGCACCAGGGGGCAGTAGTCAGTCAGTCAAGGGCTGTGTTCTGTCTGTTCCCCTCTGATCTCTTCTTAGCAGCCCTGTGGCTTAGTCCTACAAAATCCACAGTTTTCCAAATGATAAGACATAGGAAAATGGGCAATGAACTGATCCACACCAAGAGAGTACCAAGAGCACGTCTTGTACCCACGGGCGCAGGAAGGGCTGTAGGAGATGCTCTTCTGTAAGAGATCTCACCTATTCTAGGCTAAATAGCCTCTAGCAAATCTCTATAATTCAATTTGCTACCATTGCTCCCCCCTCCCCCTTTGTGTTTTAAGAATGTTTCAGGGCACATGTTTTCCCAGAGTCCTTTTCTTCCCCAAGCTTCCCACAGTTTGAGCTCTGTTTCCTGTTTGCTTCTCCTGGATCTTTGCAGTGAGAAGCCAAAAGATTGTCTTACCATGGAAAATACCTCTGAGGATCATTTTCTAGGAAGGGTGGCACAGACGTTTCTAGCATGCTGCCTTCCAGTTCCTTTGTCAGGAAATGCATTCCAGCTTTATTTATTTATTTAGTAGTTATGGTGATTGAATTCAGGGGCATTCTACCTCTAAGCTACACCCCAAGCCTTTTGTATTTTGCATCAGGGTCTCACTAAGTTGCTGAGGCTAGCATCAAACTTGCGATACTTCTTGCTAGCGGGTTATCAATTTCCCAAAGTGGGATGAAGATTTTATTCTATAACCTCCCCCCCAAATACTTCAGAAAGTCTTTCAGCTTGTCTGCTAACATAGTTCAACATGAAGAGAGATAACCTAATTTAGAGTCAAGATAATTACAGCTTCTTATGCCACTGGTAATTTTTGTTTATTATCATCTATCACTATCATATAGACATTTTACTCAATTGCTTACAAATAAATTATGAAACCAAATGTTGGAAGCTGAGTGTAAATTATTTTACCCATAAGTGACCTAAAGAAGTTCCTGAATGGGCCCACCATTTGATTCTACATAAACATGCTCATGGCATTTTCTGTTTCTCTGGAATATGTTAACAATAGGAAGAATTGAGTCCCTCCCAGAAGCTACCTGCCAAGTACTGGTCACTTTGTGTTTACTTTTCTCCCATATTTGCAGATCAAACAGAATTATACCCAATTCTGAAGCCCATACACATTCACAGTCCAACAAGAATTCACTGAGTACTTACTGTGTGTAGCGAAGACACTTTCTGCTTGAAATAATTTCAGTTCAAGAAATGTATTTCTTAGCGAGGTGTGACGGTGGGTGCTTCTGACCCCAGTACTTGGGAGGCTGAGACCGGAGGATTGCAGGTTGTAGGACAGCCTCAACAACTTAACAAAACTCTCAGCAACCTAGCAAGATCCTGTTTCAAACCAAGTCATCCCTGTTATCATCATCATCACCATTAAAAGGGCTGGGGGTGCAGGTCAGAGGTAGAATGTCCCTGCATTTAATCCCTAGTAACACATACAAAAAGAAAAAGAAATATATTTCTTGTAGAAAGAACTTGTTCTTCTGCCGTCCAGTAACTCAACATCAACACTCTTCCAGGGACCCACCACTGCTCCTGGACTTTGAGTAAAGGCAGAGTGGTGAACAGACAAGTTCCCAAGTGTATTTGTGTCCTCTGTACCCTTTTACTGTGACTTGTACATTTCCTTTGTTAATCAAAGATTCCATCAAATTTAATTTATGAAGGGTCAGAGATTAGCTGAGAGGAAACAGAACAATAGATAACTGACAGCTTTGGACCCCCCCCCAGAAGAGAAGAGATGCTTAGAAGACCAACACCAAACAAACAAAATGGGACAGGAGGGAGAGGAAAGAGATGAAGGATGATAGGGAGGCAAACATAGGGTCACGTTAATTAAAACTCAGAGCAGAAGGAAGTGCTGGGACAGGTAAGATGGGGGAGCTTGAGGAAGAAACCCAGACGATCAGGGAATCAAGAGGTTTCCTGGAATTCACTTTTAAACAAGTGACTGGGTAGATGCTGTTTATGCACAGGGGGAGAGAGACAATCAAGGGTCAGGGCTGTCAAGAGCCTGGGAGAATCGCTTGATGAAGTCCTGAAGACCTTGCTGTGGTCCTTGTACATTGGGTGCCATACCATCATCTTGTATCCTGGAGTAACCTACATCCAGTGTGCCAAGTCAGCCCCATGTTTGAGGCCTGCTACAGCAATATAGCCAGGCCCTCAGCAAGTTAGTAAGAGCCTGTTTCAAAATAAAAATAAAATGAAAAGGAGTGGGGATATAGCTTGGAGGTAAAATATCCCTGGGTTCAATCCCAGTGCCAAAAATAAAATAATTTCATAAATAAATATCAACTTCCAATCACTTTTCTCAGTCTATGGAGATAATCTGTATCAATGGGGCTGGATCTAGTGTTAAGCACAGGTCATTCTCCATGCCTTCCACAGATATGAAACCTTTGTCTCTCCCTGCCTCTGCAGGTGGCGTATGCCTCTGAAACCAAACTCAGTGGAAGAGTCTCCGTTCTCCACAACTAAGACTGGGCTGGTCTGACTTCTCCATGTTCACCAGGATTGGATGGTCTGTGGTGATCCTAGAGATCCTATTAGTTGGGTCTAGTGTTAAGTGTAGGTATCCCCCCACACTTTCTACTGATCAGAGCCTGAGTCTGTCTGACCCTCTGCTATGTTCAACAACAAACTCTATCTCCACCTTCTCTGGGTTGAACCACAAAGTCTCAAACCCAGGGTGTTTATCGTCGCTGTGTGAGTCCCTGGGGGCGCCATGCTGGTCTTTCTCCTGCAGGGACCATGGCTTCACTTATGGTTTTGGTGCACGCTGGTCTGGATCTCTGGAGGGTGTGGTGAGCTTGGCCGCCACTGCTGCAAGTTGTAGTGGTGTTTGCACAGGAGGAACTGATGACTTACAGTTCTGATGATCTGCAGCTGCTCACTTCAGGTCCTTGGCTGTTTTCCTGATCATTCCTGGATTCAGATGCAGTGAGTCAAGATGCTGCTGCCACAGGGCCGTTGGCTACCAGATGGGCTGGTTTCTTTTCTGGTGTTAAGCTCCGCTCTGGATCCCTGGAGGGTGTGGTGAGCTCGGCCGCCACTGCTGGAAGTTGTAGCCGGTGTTTGCACAGGAAGAAATGATGGCTCACAACCCCGATGGACTTCAACTGCTCGCTTCAAGTCCTTGGTTTTCCTTTTCATCTCTGGAGCTGTGAGGCAAGATGGTGCTGCCAGAAGTCAGGCGGATTTCTTTTCTGCTCTCTGATATCCCTTCTATCTATCATTTTTATTCCTCTACTGATAGTATTTTCTGGCTTTGTAGAATGCTATTTTTGAGGCAATGGAAATCAGGTGTCAGCAGGACTGGAATGTGCTGCTTCCCTCGGTCACCATCTTCCTACAAGTCCAGCTTTAGTTTTAATTTTTTTTCTGAGAAAAAATTTTAGAGAGAATTTTCAGCTTTTAAAAAAACCTACCTATACCCCAGGTTCAAGAAAAATGCTGCCCTTCTTATCTGTTAAGCACGTGATAAACCTCTGAGCATAAATGCTTGGATTTCACTGATCATATATGGATCAGTCTATGAAGTATGTCTGTTTCCTGTAAGGAAGTGCCTCTGATATGTCTGAAGTGGAATTTAGGCTCTGGCAGCAGGGCTGCAGGCATATTTCAACCCAGATTAAAGAAGGGCTGATATAAGTGTACAAGAAAGCTGGTGGCCTTTGAGCAAAGAGTGCGGCTCTTTCTCAATCACTAAGCACGTCTCATGACCAGCAGCTCAGAGCAAATATAAAAATCCATGACAGATGGTGGGGTGCCCAGACAGACACCAGAAGGAAGTCACCAGACCCAAGCAGTAGCTCTGGTGACTGTGAGCTTACTGTCCTCAAAGGACAGAGAATTCTCACAGTTTCTCCAATCACTTGTTGGGTGACATTTGTTCTTTTGACCCCACCAAGCTGAGTTTCATAGGTAATATTGTACATTAAGGTTTCATATCAATCTGGGCAATTAGTCTTATTTAAAGCCTCCATTATTAAATCATGTTTCCACATTTGACAAAAGCAAAATTTTCTGTTGTTGCCACTGCCAATATTTAGTTATTTGTCTCCTTTTCTCTCTCTTTTTCTAGTCAGGCAATGCCCCAGTTCATGCTGCCTATTGTTAATCCTCGAAAAGCCCACCAGTTGGTAATAGTTCTTGTACCCCTCACTTCCCTGATTAAAATCCTAGCACTGGGCGTGGTGGTGCACACATGGAATCCCAGTACGTGGGAGGCTATGACAGGACGATCCCAGGTTCAAAACCAGCCTCAATAACACAGTGAGATCTTCAGCAATTTAGTGATATCCTGTTTCAAAATAAAACAATGAACTAGGTCTCGGTTGTATCCTGGAGGTAGCATGCCCCTGGGTTTGATTCCCAGTAGAAATTATATATATCTATATATCTGCTTCCAATTTTGCTCAAATTATAATCTCCAAAGTGAGTATACTAGATAACTTGTATTCATTTTTAAATTTAAAACATAAGAAATAAATAAATTAATTAATTCTTGAAAATAAATGAATGAAAACAAATTCTTGAAAAATATAATAATAAAAATAAAAATAGATTAATTCTTGATTTATCTCCCATGCCTAACCACACCACAAGGTTAGGACAATAACCTAACAGTCCAGCATAACTCTCTGTCTTTCTGACATTGTCAGAGGACCACATCTGTAGGAAAGAGGGCTCATGATGTCTTCATAAAGAAGTCATAAAAATGGGGTCGTTTCCAGGGGGGATTTCAAGAAGGACTTGCACTGGAATTTTGGTCACTCTGAAATTGCCTGTCCTAGCAGACTGCTGCAGAAGGTCTAAATGCTGGAGGAAAAGGTCAGTGTTGTAGCTCACAGATCCTCACCCCCATATCTTCAATGACTGTGTATCATCTCAAAGATAAAGTTCAAATCCCTTTGTCTGAATCTAAGACTTTCCTGAATTTATCCCAAATTACCATTTCCATCCTGTTTCAAGAACACTGTTAAACTATTCCTCCTAAAGCAATCTTTCTATTTCATTTATCAAAGGTTACGTACCCTATTATGACCACATAAGCTTCCCTTTTCTGTTTTTTTTTAACATTTCTACACCTCATTTAATATCTACTTTAAGCCCTACATTCATGAATCCTACTCTAACCTTTTAATCCACAGTGAGGGCTCTTTTCTCTAAACTTCTAAAAAATATGTCTGCACAAATCTACTACTTAAATAAAGAGGCTTACATTAGTATGACCACACAATTTATCATATAAACAAAACACTTTTGAGAGCAAAATAAAGCCATTTTAATAATTTTCCAGGACAACAGTGTAAATCAGGACCATTTTGAACAAATTGGGATAGGTGGTTCCTAGATCTAATGTTTATTATCCAGCTAGATCTTCAAAGTCAGAACCATGTATCTTAAACTCTTCTATGAACTGAAAATTTATCTAAATATGAGTTTAATAAATATGGACAATGGATGGTTTAATATATATATATATATATATATATATATATATATATATATACATTCTTAACATTCACATGCAAAAAAAAAAAAAATCAAGCTTGAAAAAAACCCATTGTCCTCTGATACAAGAAAGAAGACATTCAGCTGAGGTTGGCCAAGTAAGATGAGTACCATTGAATCTGCCCAAGTAGGAGAGAGTGCAATGTGGATAGCTTGTGTTGGTGGAGTAATTGGAATCAAAACCTAAACGGGTTGTGTTCAAAAGAAATTGAGAGGAGGGTCCCTGGGAGCAGGAATCTCATGCAACTAGCCTGATTATCCAAGACTCATATGGAACTGCTGGGCTTATCTAGAAGTACAGCTAGGTGGCGCATGCATGGAGGAATTGGAAAGTGTGTGGTTTAGCATGGATAAGGCACAGGGAATCTGTGGACACTCTCTGAGTATGGCTTCTGTCTTTTCAGAAGGAGACAAGCTCATCACTTAAGAATGAAGGCAGGAAGCCAGGTGTGGTGACACACTCATGAAATCCCACTTCTTGGGAGGCTGAGACTGGTGGATCTCAGGTTCATGACCAGCCTCAGCAACTTTTCAAGGTCCTCTGCGACTTAGTGAAACTGTGTTCCAAAACAAAACAAAACAAAACAAAACAAAACAAAACATCAAATGGGGATGGGGGTGTAACAGAGGTAGAATGCCCCTAGATTCAATCATCAATACCAAAATAAATAAATCGGTGTCTGAGGAGTAGGAATGGTGTGGAGCTGTCTTCTAGGAGAGTGGGCTGATAAGTGGACCTTGGGAAATGTGGTATTTCAATCAGCATTCTCACCCCTGTGACCCAAGACGCCTCATGACAACAACTTAGAGGAAGGAGAATTGTTTGCTCGCAGGTCTGAAATTTCAGGGGTTCAGTCCGTGTTAGGCCAGGGGAAGTCTGCGGAGCTCAGCGCAGTGTCAGGAAGCAGAGAGAGAAGAGTAAAGCCCTTGACTGATCTTGGCTCTTACATCACAGAGGCCAAAAGCAAGAGTGAGAACTCCTGAGGGAGTTCCTGGACACATGTGCTGTCCCCAAGGCCACATCGCGGAGACCTCCCTCCAGCCACGCCACTTGCCTCGGTTACCACCCAATGCAACCATGACAATGGGCTTATCCACTGATTGAATTAGAACCCTTGTGACTTAGTTATAGCAACTCTGGACATTAATATGTGAGCTCTTCAGAAGGCCTTCTACATCCCCTACAAACCCTAACATGTGGTGGGATTGACAGGCAGCAAGGAAGGGGCCTGCTTGAAGTTAATAGGAATTTGAAGGGAGACTGAGGAACACAAATTTGTAGTACTTTTTTCAACTATGACTGGCTGCATAGGGGAAGACCTAGGGTAGGCAGAGCATGGGATTTAAATAGGGTTGAGATTTAGCCAAGAGATGTTAGCGGCCCCCAAATCAGCAAATTGTCTGTAGGATGACAATGGGAAATATTTATACCTGGCTTGTGTCCCCTCCCCAGAGCCAGTGAGCAGTGCCGGAGCCCACA
Source organism: Muscardinus avellanarius (assembly GCF_963383645.1). Classification (NCBI taxonomy): domain Eukaryota; kingdom Metazoa; phylum Chordata; class Mammalia; order Rodentia; family Gliridae; genus Muscardinus; species Muscardinus avellanarius. The sequence goes on from NC_137793.1 coordinate 114,870,024, forward strand.
GTGCCAGAGCCCGCAGCACATTGCAGGGAAACAGGTAAAACCCTATGTCTGTGTGCTGCTTGAGGTGGTGAAGGATCAGTGTAAAACACACGCAGGCCAACACCGATGGTGCTAAACGTGAGCTAGCCAAGAGGGCCCCACGTGAGAAGCCCCTCTACTCAGATTTCCATGCCTGTCCTTCCTCTCTTCTCGCATTTGCTGACTTGGCTCAAGATGAAACAGTAGCTCGGATTGTGCTGGGGGGATTTTTTTATATCCCAATTCAATGTCTTGTGTTTCCTGTATTTGTGGATTGCTGCTTCCTCAGTTTTGATTGCTGATGAGAATAGACATAATATCTTGTCTCTGGGGCTCGGAATATTTCCACGCATGGATTAACCCATCAGTCACACATACTAAACTCCAGCTGATAGAAGAGTGTAAGACACGTCCTGATTTTGAAGGTCTTAAAATCTTATTAAGTGCTAAATCCTCCTCACCTAAATGGCAAGTGATAGAAACCTTTTTTTAGGAGTTCAGAGAAGAAACCAGCATCTCAAGTTTTCGGACACACTTCACAGAGCTGGGTCTTGAGATGTAGCAGCTGCTAAATTGGGAAGAGAAAACAAAGTGGTCCTGGAAAAACTATTGATGGAAAGGAGATTTAATAAGGAAAGGTTGACAGCTTCAGTAGGGAGGAGGCTTTCCCTCTGCCTGGTAGGGGCACCGTGCTAGGGAGTAGATGTTCAAGCCAAATCATAGGGCCTAAAGAGCTGACTAAGGGACTTTGCCTGAATCCTTGAGACGGCTGGACGCCATTTAAGGTTTTTAGCAAAAGAGTCATGGTGTGGAACACGAGGCCTGGGCCAATCTAGCAGAATGTCGATAGGGCAGGATATATTTTGTAGAAGGGCTGGAAATAAATAATATATATATAATGTTTGTTAAATGACTGTACTAAAATTTATGATCTTTATCCATATTTCTTAACCATCTGTTTTCAATTTTTTATTACTAAAAACAGCATCACAAAGAGAATTCTCATGCATAAATCTTGGGGCATAGTCCTAATTATGCTGGCAAACAGGTCAGCATGTAGAAATACTTTTATTTAAAAATTTGATCTATAGTGCTCAAATTATCATCTAAAAAATCTACACCAACTACATGCCCCAAATTGGCATATAAAATTTTTTACCCCAGAAATAATCCTGGGCCAGTATTCCTACCTATTTTTGCTTATTTCTGGAAAAAGGGAGCTATTTCTTAATCAGTGTATATTTCTTTGAGTGTGAGGTTGATGAAGTTGAATAATTTAGAACTTTTTATTTTGAATTTCTTTTCCAGCAGTTTCTTTTCCTGTTGGTTGCAGTTACTGTTTTTTTCTGTTTTATAAAGGCTCTTTTTATATACACATAGGCATCTCTACATATCTGTGATAAGTGCTGCACACATTTTTTTTTTAGTTTTTCATTTGCTTTTAACTTTGTGGAAATTCTTGATACAAATTAATTTTAGCTGGGTGTGAGAGCACATTCCCATAATCTCCATGCTTGGGAGGCGGACACAGGAGAATTGCAGGTTTGAAGCCAGCCTCAGAAATTTAGGGAGACCCTGTTTCAAAATAAAAAGGCTAGGAGTATAGCTCAGAGGTAGAATAACCCCAGGTTTAATCTCTACCAAATAAAAAAATTAAAATTTAAAATAAGAAATGCTAGTGTATAGCTTGAAGGTAGAATGCTCTTGGATTCAATCCTCAGTACCAAAAATAATTTTTAAAATCAGTTTTTAAAAAATTTCTCAGCTAGGTATGGTGGTACATGCTTGTAATCCCCGTACTTAGGAGGCTGAGACAGGAGAATTGCAGGTTTGAGGCCAGCCTTAGCAATTTAGCAAGACTCTAAGCAAACTAGCAAGGTCCTGTTTCAAAAATAAAAATAACCCAGGCGCGGTGGCGCATGCTGGTAATCCCCGCGCTTGGGAGGTGGAGACAGGAGGATTGCGCTGATTCGGATTAAGCCTTGCTGTCTTAAGAGACCATGTTTCATGTTTCCAAATTAAAAAAAAAAAAAAAATATATATATATATATATATATGTATGTATGTATGTATGTATATAATAAGTCTGGGAGTGTAGCCCGGACATAGAAGGACTTCCAGGAAACCCAGTACCACCAAAAAATAAATAATAAAATCAAAATCAAAATAAAAGCTGGGTGTGGTGGTGCATGCTTGTAATCCCAGCATTCGGAAAGCTGAGACCAGAGGATTATGGTTCGTGAACAGCCTCAGCTGTCCTCCGCAACTCAGTGAGACCCTGTTTCAAAATAAAGAATAAAAAATAGGGCTGGGGATATAGCTCAGAGGTAGAATGCTCCTGGGTTCCATCTCTAGTACTGCATAAATAAATAAATAAATAAATAAATAAATAAATAAATAAATATAAAAAGGGGGTTAGAGGTGTAGCCCAGACGTAGAATGTTCCTGTGTTCAATCAACACACACACACACACACACACAGGCTGGAGTATAGAATGCCCTTGGATTCAACCTCCAGTACCACACTCACACAGATTCATTTTATTATTAACGGTACAGTAATTTGATGAGAATCAGAACACCTAGAATATTAAATATTCTAATCTAGTAATATGGTATGTTTCCATATTTATCTAAATCTTTTCTTAAGGTTCCTACTTGGGTTTTTTAGTCTCCTCTCAGAGCACACAAATTTCTTAGGTGTATTCCCATGTATCTTTTTTTCTTTCTAAAGTGTGAAAGCAAATGGAATTTTCCCACTATATTTTTAAACTGCTAGTTCTTGGTAAGCAGGACGACTATTCTGGACATTTCCCTTTCATGGTAAGCGTGTGTTCCCTTGGCATCATGACTCTTTTCTTTCCTGGAATACCCCAGATCTCACCCAGGGAAAGTAACACCAGCGAGCAGAAACAGCTTTGGGGGGAAACAAGATTATCAGTTCAGGACCTTAGGAAGTCGGAGACCTCGCTCCCTCTTAACTAACTGGGCCTAGCAGCCATTAGATCATAAAATTGACCTCATGGGTTTGTGGTGAGCATTAAATGAAATAAGACGGGGTGAACACTTAGTCAGATCCAGTCTCTAGCTAGATGTGTATAATAGGTGCTCAGTAAGTGTTGAGTGCCTACCATCAGCAGAGCGCCGAAGTCCCCTGAAAGTCAACTGTGAGCGTCTTCCCCTTTTGCCTTTTAAGAGACCTGAACACAGTATCCGGTGAAGGATTACAAAGCAAAATTTGACCCTAAGTCTGGTGTCCTAAATAAATAAACGCAAAAGTAACAGCAGGAGAATTACTGTGATGGAGGTGGCTGTGCAGATGGACAAGGGACCCAGAATCTCCCAGTCACGGCCCTTGGCTTCTGAAATGAAGCAAAGACTCTGCAGTTGGCCCAACGGTACTTTGCCCTCAGGTTCCTTTTTAAATGGAATTAGTTGGGCGTAGTGCTGCACAGCTGTAATCCCAGTACTTGGGAGGCTGAGACAGGAGGAGCGCAGGTTCAAGGCCAATATCAATGACTTAGTGAGACCTCATCTCAAAACAAAAAATCAAACAGGGCTCGGGGTACAGCTCGGAGGTAGAACGCCCCTGAATTCAGACCCCAGTACCCAAAGAAAATGTATCCCATTCAGATACAAAACGTTTTATGTAAATTCATTTCTGAAATTATTGGGTTTTGTATGGAGAGGAGTTACAGGCGCCACAATACCCCGGTACCTATGGAAGGAGGAAACACAAGGCATGGAAGAGAAGCGCTCTGAAGGTGAGTTTCCTGTGCCTGACACGCTCCCTGATAATTACTCTGGAAAAGAGAAAACATCTGCCAATTACCAAATATCATTTTTTGGTTTGGGTGTTTCCTGTTAGTCAGGTCCCACTGTGGCTTATAAACAGGGCCATTGTGAGACTGGGTAGCATGATCCCTGGAACGCTTGTGGCCTTGATGGCCGCAGGAAGCAAGGGCCAGCCAGGGAGGCGCAGGAGCCTGGCACGAGGAGAAAGGGCAGGCGCCTTCTGTCTTACCCTGTGAGTCACTCACGACTGTGGTTTGATTGCTGTGGGAAGGGTCTTCTTAGAACAAATTGTGTTGAGACTCGTCACCCCATGGTCTAAACTAGTCAGGTATCATAGTGACTTTCTTGCCATTGACAGGGTTTTGCAAACAAAGAAGCCCAAGGGCCCGGGTGGAACTCAGACGTTCCCAACAGAGCCACTACTTTTCCATCCTGAGGAGGAAGCGATCTTGCAGGATTACTAGTCACAATCAGTGAGACACCAAAGCTCTTCCATTAGATGCCAAGATAGACGATTGCATTAAAAAATATATTTTTTTTGGTGGTACTGGGGGTGGAATCCAGAGGCTTTCTACCTCTGGACTACACTCCCAGACCTTTTTTTAAAATATTTTATTTGGAAACAGGGTCTCACTAAGTTGCTGAGAGCCTCATTAAGTAGCTGAGGCTGGCTTCGAACCTGTGAGATCCTCCTGTCTCAGCCTCCCAAGCACGGGGATTACAAGCGTGCGTCACCACGCCCGGCTTGCATTTTAAAATTCTAAGCAAAGATTATACCCAGTGTTCGGGGGACTCTTCTAGGAGTTTATTTTCACGTTTCACCAACATCCAAGTTAGAACAAAAATCCAGTATCGTTTCAGCTACCGGTCTTCCACCTGTCCACCTGTCCATCAGCCAGGCATTAGGAATTGAGCTCATGCTTAAGAGAATAGCTACGTGCTACGTAATGGTCACATAAGACACTCACTGGTTTCAAACTATTTACATTTCCCATAGAAAGAGTTAGGATCCCATGCCTCTATGTCCTCCCACAGAACAATGCCTCTAAAGAATTGTCCATCTACATGTGGCCTCCTTATTTTTCATTATCTACTTGACCAATTTTAACTGGGCTCTATCTCACCCTGCAATGTGCTCATTCAAAAAGCCCTTTGAGCTGGGCATGGAGGCCACACCTGTAATCCTATACTTGGTAGGCGGAGACAGCAGGATTTCAGATGCAAGGCCAGCCTCAGCAATTTAGTGTGATCCTCAGCAACTTAGCAAGATCCTGTTTCAAAATAAAAAATAAAAAGAGCTGGGGGTATAGCTTGGAAGTAGAACGCCCCTGGGTTCAATCCCCAAAAGCCATCAAAAAAGGCCCTCCATAGTTCCAAATTCAGTGGTTGGTTTTCTGTGCTGATATTATCTAGCGGACTGGCAGTTAACGATGGCCTCTTTGGACGGGCTCTCCCCTGCCTTCGAGGACGTGCACCCTCCCGCCCCTTCTCGGCGGCCCAGCCTCAGTGTCCGCTGCCGGTTTCCCTTTTCCCTGCCAGCCCTCGCGGTGCACGCAGAGTGCAAGGCCTTCGCTGCTGCTTGGCGCTTACCTACACTGAGGGTCTCATATATTCCTCTGGCCTTAAGTTCCATGATGCAAATGACTCTCAAATTAACCTCTTTGTCTCTTTGCGTTCTACTGAACTCTAGTCATGGACAAACACCTGCTAGAGATCTCCATCTGGATGTCTAATGGACTTCTCAAAATTCATTTGGCAAAACCCAGATTGTAAATGTGTGTGTGTGTGTGTGTGTGTGTGTGTGTGTGTGTGTGTGTGTGTGTGTGAGGATCGAACTCAGAAGGCTACACTCCCAGCCTTATTTTTATTTTTAAATAAGTTGCAGAGTTCCCGCTCAGTGGCTGAGGCTGGCCCGAAACCTGTGATTCCCCATCTTCGGCACCACCATACCTCTCTCCAAGCCTGGAATTCTCATTCTTCTCCTCTGCTTTCTTTATCTCAATGGGTAGCACCAACTCATTCAGTTGCTTGGGCACAAGCATAGGAATCAGTACTAATTTCTTCTTCTCCTTACTCTCAGACATGAGCCATAAACCAATCCTACTAGTTCTAGCTCCAAAATATATCTTCAAAACGTGCCACTTTGATTTATTTCTACCCCTGACACCCAAAGCCAAGTTACATTACCTCTTTCAGGCCTTCTGAAATAGTGATTTCCCTCCTGCCTCTCACAATTCTCAAGAATTATCTCCTAACAATATGAAGAAATCTCCATCCCTAGCTTAAAACCTCCAATGGTTTTCAAATGCTCTTGGCATAAAAGCAAATTTTTATATCGTAACCTATAAGGGACTATATTTTCTGGGTATAATTCCAATCTTAGCACAAACTACTACTTTTCCCCTCCTATGGGGAAAAGGTCACTCTACTGCTGGCACACTGACCCTTTTCTCCTTGAACAGGCCAACTCTGAGCTTGCTAAAGGTTCTGTCCCAGCTGGGTGTGGTGGTACACACCTGTAATCCTAGTACTTGGGAGGCCGAGACAGGAGCATATAAGGTTTGCGGCCAGCCTCAGCAACTCAGTGAGGCCTTCAATAATTTAGTGAGACCTTCAATAACTTAGTGAGACCCTCAATAACTTACTGAGACCCTGTTTCAAGATTTAAAAAAATAAAAGAGGGCTGGAGATGTAGCTTGGAGGTAGAATGCCCCTGGGTTCAATCCCCAGCACCAAAGACAATCAATCAGTCAATGTTCTGTCCCCACATCTTTGCATAAATGGTCTCTTGACCAATATCTGTTGAATGAACAAATAAATGAAAGGCCCTTCAGCAGCTCCGAGGCAGGTCATGGAGCTTGTAAGACAGCCCCTTACAAGGATACGACTTTCTTCTCCGGTGTTATTTTTCTCTCCCCAGCTCTCCTCTGAGTTCTCCTTGGCCCTGACCTTGGGCTCTCACCATGGACCACTTCTGGGCTTTTGCATACCCTGCTCTCTTTGGTTGGATGTCCTTCCCTCCTCTGCATCCTTCTCTGCCTGGCTGAGCTGCAGTGAAGTTGTAAGTCCCAGCTTGGACCCATGCTCTCTGCACAGCTGGCTTGGTGGTCTCTCCAAACTGCTTCCTATTCAGACCAGAAAGCTGGGAGCCCTCGTGTAGGAAGCTCAGAGGTCTCCCCATCTGCTCGGAAGGGCATGCTTCCACAGATATCGATACAAGAAATTTGCTGGTGGTTCTGACTGAGACAATGAGTGCTGTGACAATTCTGGATGAAGCCTTGTTTTAAGTCATCTGTCACCATAGTAACAAAAAATAGTCGTAGTGACTAATATCATCATAAAATTGAAAACAGATCTAACAAGATGTTTCCTCAGCAGAATGACAGCCTGGATTCCACCCTTTGCCCTCAGCTTTCCACTGGGTGTTTTCTGAGGATGGACCGTGTTCGGGAATTGGTCTCTAATTACCAAGTTTCATGAGCGTGTTTCAAAGTCGAGGTGGGATGTCTGGCTAAACTGGAAAATGTCCTTGAACTGGAGAATGGAAGTCCCTCGTGAGGAGAAGGCCTTCCTTTCCTGACGGAAGACAACTGAGGAGGAAGACAACTGAGGAGAAAATGTCATCGTATTCACAATTTACTCTGATCATAGGCGTCTCCTTCCTGACTTCTTCACTAGAGTAAGTTCTCCTTGCTCTGTGCACTAATGCTCTCCTGTCACAGCACTTACTATGTCATAATTATCTTTCTACCTGTAGGTTAGCAAAAAAAAATCAAATATGACTGTAGTCTACTTACAAGCAATAAGAAATAAGCTTTGTATAGCTTGGCACTTAATAAATATTTGTTGAATGAGTGGGTGATTGGAGAAACCTCAGAGCAAACAAATGCTGGTCAAATATCACAAGATCATATATGAAGAAACATGAATCACAGAAGAATGTTCTGAAATTCAAAATAGGTAAAATCACCGAGTGTGGTGGTATATGACTGTGATCCCATTACTTGGGAGGCCGAGATAGGAGGATTTCTAGTTCAGGGCCACTCTCAGCTAAAGAAGTAGGTAAAAATTGCTGGAATAGTCAGGAGAGGCTTTGTGGAAGGTGGACAGGAATGGGTGTCCACAGCTGGGTACCCATGATAGATGGAGGATGCTAATCCAGAGACAGTGGCAGAGAAGTCTCACTTGAGACCCCCGGGCAGTGAGCCAGCATGCATTGCAGTGGAACTAGTGCTGCAGCATTAGGTCAAAGTCCGATGGGGAAATTCTGATGCCAGGCTTAGGAGGTAGAATCTTTTCCTATAGGCAATGGGGAAATGTTGCTGGGCTTGGGACTGCACATCTGTAACCCCAATACTTGGGAGGCTGAGACAAGAGGATCACAGGTTTCAGGATGGCCTCAGCAACTCAGTAGTGAGACCTTCAGCAACTGGGTGAGACCCTATTTCAAAAATAAAGAATAAGAAATAGGGCTGGGGGTGTCACTCAGAGGTTGAATGCCCCTGGGTTCTAGCCACAGTATCACACAGACTAAAAAGAAGTTGCTTGTTGAAAGAATTTGCTAATACCCTGTCCCTGGAGGCTGTGGAGTGTGACTGTTTGGCACAGTTCTGAGTGAGGAAGCCAACCCGGCTCCCCAACAATAGGGCATGTGTTCAGGAAATTTCCCATTGAAGCTCATTTCCAACTGGCTTTGTATAGTCAGTGCTCTGGGACGTCGAAGTCCCTGGAAATCAGGGCCATTGACACTGTTATTTCCTCCATTATGGTCTAAGTCCCATTAGGTTGCTGTGACCGTTGGTGACAGCCTTGAAGGAGAAAGCTGGCCAGAGTCAGCCTCAGACACAGGGGGAGGAGGCCGGGCTCCTAGCACTTGACTTGTAGCTGGGGGACCTTGCCTGCAGCCCCATCTTCTCTTTCCAGCTTCTCAGGGTTAGACGTTGACTTTCCTGCTGACATGGAATGACCAGCGTAAAGCCGGAGGAGTGGTGTGAAGGTTTTTAGAGAGCTAGCTCATCTGCGAAGCTTGCCCAGCAGTGGCCCAGATATTTGCAAAATTATCCGGGAAGGACAGCTTCTTTCTCTCTACTAGTTTCGTCTGACTGGCTTTCCATTACTGGTCACCAGTCACCACGAATCTAGCAGCTCCCAATATGAAACCCATTACTTTACAGTTCCATAGGTCAGAAGTCTGACTCAGGTCTCCTTGGCTGAGATCAAGGTGCCACGGGGCTGCGCTCCTTCCTGGAGGCTGTAGGGAGGGACCCGTCACCGAGCTCTATTATTGGCAGAATTGAGCCGTCACAGTGAGAGACTGCTTTATTGCTTGCTGTCAGCTGGTCTCTTCCCCGCATTCTGAGACTACCCACCATCCCTGTCTTGTGGCTCCTTCCTTCATCTTGAAGCTGGCTCCAGTGAGGAGAGTCGTCCTCACGCCTCAATCTCTCCCCTTTTATATTCTGTCTCATTTCTCTCCAATCCAGTCAGGAGAGGGTTTCTGCTACGTAGACACATTTTTATTGATGCATCGCAATGACATATCGTGGTGAGGTTCCATATGTTAAAACACACGTACACGCAGATTTTTCTGTATTCCCCTCCACATTCTTCCCTCTTTCCTCTTCCTCACTCCCACCGGAGTCAATGAGATCTGTGGAAATACTTTCACATATTTCCGTAGTATTGGCTGGACCGCTTCTTTTCCCAGCCCTCCCTCATCCCTCTTTGACTCTCACGCCTAGCTCAGCTACTCTACAGATCTGTGTTTGTACTAAAGTACCTCAGGCTCTCATTTTCTCCCTAGGTTCCATAAACGAGACAAAACATACAACCCTTGACCTTCTGATTACTTAGCATATTATTCTCCACTTCTGCCTATTTTCTTGCAGGTGACTTAACTCAGTTCCTAACCCAGGGGCATTTTACTTGTGAGCTACAGCCCCAGCCCTATTTTTTTAAATTGAAAAATCACAGGCATTAGAGTTTGGGTATCTCTAGGGTTCTATTTTCTGCAGCTACCTGTGAAAAGAAATGAGGGTTAATTTTGATTCAATGAATATCTGTCCAATGTCTATTACATACTATTTTGTGAGGCTTTGGACATTCTCTCCTATCTCACCTGTGAGCTGAGAGCTGATGAGGTACACACAGAAGAGATTTACTGACTGTTTTCCTGAATCACACCTTGTCCAGGGAGAGGAAGCGGGAAGGGACGCGGCACCAGAGATCCACTTCAGTTTTCACAGGTCAGGGGTCAAGTGTGAAAGGAGAAATGTGCCAGTGCTCCTGTGGGTGTTATTTTTAAAATCACAAAGAACCAATTCAGGTCAGAATTCATAAGGGCTTTTGATGTGTGCTGGGTTTTGTTCTACCAAAGCTTAACAATTTAGTTTAGGAGACGTGGGACTTCAAGGAGTTGGAAAACAATTTAGAGTGACATTTTGTATGATTAAAGCAAAAGTCATGCTTCAGGTCACAGGGAGCTTGAGACAGTTATACCCTGTGTGAGCCAGAGAGACAGCCATGTCCCTTCCCTCCTGTCATGGTGTGACCTCGCTCTACTCTCTGTTATCTTTTTTCCTTCAAAAAAGGAAATTTACAAGTTAGATCAAATTGCTAATGTTCAAAGCCCTGATGACATCAAATGCTGGCCAGGGTGTGGAGCAACAGGAACTCCCAATCATGGCCAGTGGGGATACAAAAAGGTCTGTCCATGTGGAATAGTCGGGCAGTTCCTTATAAAACTAAACTTACCATACCATTCAGCTCCTTGATATTTACTCACAAAAATTAAAAAGTTATGCCCACACAGAAACCTAAATGCAGATGTTTATAGCAGCTTTATTCAAATTGAAAACTTGGGAGCAAGCAATAGGTGAGTGGACAGATGCACCAGGGTATGTCCAGAAATTGACTGTTATTCAGGGCGGTAAGGGAATGACATCTCGAGCCACAGAGGAAAGTTAAATACTTATCGCTAGGTGAGCGACGACAGTGTGAAAACGGTACGTCCTGTACGATTGCCACCACAAGGCCTTCTGGAAAAGCAAGACTTGGAGACAGTGCAGTGATCAGTGCTTGCCAAGGGATCCTGGGGAGGAAGACACATGGTGGGAACAGGTGGAGAACAGAAGGTATTTAAGGCCCTGGAACTACTCTGTGGGATCCTGCAGTGGTGGGTATATGTCACTGTCTACTCATCCACACCCATCAAATGCGCAGCACCCAGAGTGAGCCCTAGTGCACACTGTGGACCTTGAGTGAGGATGGTGTGTCGACGTGGATTCATCAGATGTGACCAATGCACCACTCTGGTGGAGGGAGCGGGGGAAGGGCACACGAAGGCCCAGCGCTTTCTCAACTGTGCTCAAATCTAAAACTGGTCTAGGCAACAAAGGCTACTTTTAAATGCTATTTCTACTTTTTTTGGTACTGGGATTGAACCCAGGGGCATTCTACCTCTGAGCTTTACCCCCAATCCTATTTTGTTTTTTATTTTGAAACAGGATCTCATTAAGTTGCAGAGGGCCTTGCTAAGTTGTTGAGGCTGGCTGTGAGCCTGCCATCCTCCTGTCTCAGCCCCCCAAGTACTGGGGTTATAGGATTTTACACCACACCTGGTAAATCTGTCTTTTAACAAAAAATTCAGGAACTATGAGAGTAAGTAACATGTCCCAGTGTCCAGATTCCTCTCCTCTCCTCTCTCCTCTCTCCTCCTCTCCTCTCTTCTCTCCTCTCTTCTCTTCTCTCTTCTCTTCTCTCTTCTCTCTTCTCTCTTCTCTCTTCTCCTCTCCTCTCCTCTCCTCTCCTCTCCTCTCCTCTCCTCTCCTCTCCTCTCTCCTCTCTCCTCTCCTCTCTCCTCTCTCCTCTCCTCTCCTCTCTCCTCTCTCCTCTCCTCTCCTCTCCTCTCCTCTCCTCTCCTCTCCTCTCCTCTCCTCTCCTCTCCTCTCTTCTCCTCTCCTCTTCTCTATCTTCTCTCCTCCCTTTCTCTCCTCCTCTTCCTCTTCCTCCTCCTTTTTCCCTCTTCTTCTTTTGTGGTACTGGGGATTGATCCCAGGGGCATTCCACCTCTGAGCTGCAGCCCCAGCCCTCCTGCCTTCCAGTCCTGCAGCCTTTTTTACTTTTTATTTTGCAGCAGGATCTCACTAAGTAGCTGAGAATCTTGCTAAATTGCTGAGGCTGGCCTCCTGTCTCAGCCTCCCAAGCACTAGGATTATAGGTGTGCACCACCTCACCCTTTTGTATACCAGTGAGTGGGCTAGATCCTTCAGTTGAAGATTGTCTCACTGAGGTTAGAACCTGCCCTCTTTTTACATATGAGGGAACTGCCAAAACTACAGTAAGAACTATGTAAGAACAGGATAGTTTTCATATCTCTTTTCCCTTCAAGTAGCCAAGATTAGTGTCAAATTCTTTTGCATTTTAAAATTAAAATAATGTCTTGAAAGCTGGGCGTGATGGTGCACGCTTGTAATCCCAGCATTCGGGAGGCGGAGACAGGAGGATCGCAGTTTCGCAGCCAGCCTCAGCTACTTAGTGAGGCCTCCGCAACTTAGTGAGGCCTTGTTTCAAAATAAAGAATAAAATATAGGGCTGGGGGTGTAGCTTGGAAGCAGAATGCCCCTTAGGAACCCCCCCCCCCACACACACCCGCACACACAATAATGTCTTGAAATGTTAAAGAAAAACGAAAACAGCAGAATGAACTATAATTCTAGCAGTTTAAACAACACTTTGGGAATATCTTTTTCCTTATGGGCACATATCTTCCTAGAATTTATGATTAGCAATAAGACATTTTGCATTGGGAATTTAAACTTCAGCATCGTAATCATCTTCTGTGTTCCCGTTGAGTGCTTAAGTATTTTAGTTGCTGCATGGTAAATGATTTCCCTAATGAACAGTTAGGTTGTTTCCAGTGTTTAATTGTTGTGTGCTAATAGTGTTTTGTTGCTCTTAAATTATTTCCTTGGAATAAATTCTCAAGTGTCCTATTCTGGAACAGAGAGGCTGTAAACATTTTTATGGGCCTCACCACCCAGCCACAGATAACTAGGCCAAAAAGATTCTATGAATCTACATGACACACGAGTGCCTCTAAAGTTAGACTTTTTTTTTAAGGTTGTTTTTCCTTTCAGCAAAATGATGGGTTAGAATCCCTGAAACAATCTTCAAGCTAAAGCAAACACTAACGCTGAATAAAATACCAAAATGATCAACTTACATGAATTACTGAGTTGACAAAACAAAAGGAAACTAGGATCTTCAGATTGAATCAGAGCAACTATTCTGGTGGCTGCTGAAGTGGCCTGCACCCTGGCTGGTCTGTTGGACACGCAAGGCAGACACGGACCGAGGTTCCAGCCCTCCCTGCGTGCCACCTTAGGGGAGCACCACGCTGTGGTCCCAGAGTCCCATTATAAATGGTGACGTGAAGGGTGATCACTAAGTCCAAGTGGTGTCTGCTGGAGTTCCCCATTGTAAAGGCACCTTTCTGTTTGTACCAACAACTTATCTGTAGGACAACACCTGGAGACGGTAGGATGCCTGGCTCCTTAGCCATCTCTACCTGATGCCCAGTGCCTGGACACCAGCCTGACTTGATGATCACAGCGCTGGTTTGGAAATGATTCTGCAGTTCTGCCATTTCAAGATTTACTTTTTGATATTCTTCAAATATCAAGAGCTTCTTGTTTCTTCTCCTTCTTTGGGCTTATGGATTCTTTTTTTAAAAAAATAATCCATTACTCAGTATTTTTTCTGATGCTTCAATTGTGCCCAATATGGCCAGCAAGGATTACTGTACTCTTCTGATATATTCAGGAAGTTTTAGTGTGCTTGCTTACTTCTGGCACAGCAAGAAAACCTAGGCTTACCCTGTACTCTGACACAGATGGGAACCACTGGTTCCCCCAAAGAGACCTTCTTGTAGAGGAAAATGGAATTTGGAAACCAGTTTCTGGGTAGTAGGTGTGCTCATTTCTGCTACGGAATGAAGGCCTTCAGTGGACTGTGCTGGACTTAGTTACAGTACTGCTGCGTGGGTGCCTGTTCATGTGCAAAGTCCATAGTTATTCCTTCACAGTGAGAATCTCAGTACCTGACAACATCAGTATATCTATTCCTGGATTCGGTCCTTTAATACACAAACATAGTTTTAGGAATAGTGCATCGATAGCATTACCAACAAGATCCTACAGTTTAAGGTGTGCTTTCATCTCCAGAATACGCCACGGAGTGTGCTCCGAGTCCTGCCTCCACTGGTGTCTGGACTATTCTCTTCTCTGTGTTTATGTTATTGCCTTGATAAACTGGAAGGCTCAATTATTTCTAGTTGCATTCAGTTTTCAGGGTTCCCTTTATTTCTTGTCTTTTTGACACCCTTCTTTTGATTATTTTTTTTTATAAGAAAGAGCAGATGCACACATATGTATCTTATTTCCCCTCATACTACAGGTAGCTTATGACATACTTTTTGGCCCTTTGATTAAAAAAATGTAACGATGTAACTAAGCATCACTTCACTGTACAGCTGTACCATATTCCTTCAATGGTTTTGTCTGTTTAGGTTTCCCAATATCTTGCTATTAAAAGTCACACCACATAAATGCCTTATGCACTTGTGTGTGTGTGTGTGTAGTGCTGGAGGTTGAACCCAGGAGCATTTGCCTCTGAGCCACACCCCCAGCCCTTTTTAATGGTTTTGTTTTATTTTGAAACAGAGTCTCAGGAGTTTGCTGAGAGTCTTGTATAAGATCCTCCTGTCTCAGGATCCCAGCGCGGGGCACCACACCTGGCTGACACCTCCCTTTTTGACAGTTGTCCTCAGATGACCTCTGCTCCTCCTCTTCCATCTTCCTGCCGCATAATTTTTATTTTTAGCTTTGTCAGGATTTTCTCTGGTTCTGTTAAGTCACTAGAAACCGTGTAGATTAGTTTAAACGTCCTTGGAATGTTTATATTGACATTTCAACAAAAGCTACTTATTTGGAATCAGTGTGTCCTAACACAGGAAGGGTTGCTTCATGTTCTTAAAAGACATAAACAAATAACAACAGTTCTGAAATTGATTAGCCATGAAAATTTCACATACTACCGTGTTGGAATTGGCAAAAATAGAGCCAACTTTCTTTTAGGGACCCATCAGTCAGCAAAACAAATCTCACGGCAAGTTTTTCTCACCTTGACCTTTCACATGGTTATGTGCAAAAGGGAAAATGAATGTCCTAGCTAGCACAAAATGCTGTAAAATAATAGCAGTATTATTTTAGGCAGAAAATAATAGACAACTTCTCACATTTCTGCCTCAGTAGGTGGGAGGTTGAAAGAATATTATTCTCGTAAAAAATATTTTCTGAGCTTTTATCAGCAGGACTATTTACTTTGGAGGAGAGCCAGTGCTTATAGAAATATTAGCCTCAGCAACTTAGTGAGACCATGCTCCACAATAAAAAATAGTGCTGGGGATGAAGCTCAGAGATAGAACACCACTGGGTCCAATCCTTAGTATTCAAAAAAAAAAAAAAAGGAAAAAAAGAAATAGTAATATATATGGTGGCCTCCTACCTTACAAAGACTGAATTTTTTTGTGTGTGTGGTACTGGGGTTTCTGGAAGCCCTTCTACCTCTGGGCTACACTCCCAAACCTGTTTTATATTACTTTTATTTGGAATAGGGTCTCTTAAACCAGCGTGGCTGGCTTTGAACCTGCACGATCCTCCTGTCTCCGCCTCCCAAGAGCAGGGATTACAAGCGTGCGCCACCACGCCCGGCCTCAAAGACTGAATTTAAATTCTCTGCAAACACAGAAATATTTATGCTGGTTAGAATGTCTGCTAGTTGGTAGGCCAGCTATTTTCTCTAGAGCTGTGCTGCTGGTATTTATAAATGCATAATTTATGGAGAACAGGTAAATGCCGTGCATTTACATCTAGAATGTTCCTGACAGATTGCTATTAAAGTCACAGACGACCTTGTGCATATGTATTCACAGTACTGTATGTATTGTATGCATATATCCACAATCAAGTTTACTGGGAAAACGTTGCTAGGCAGATGGGAAGCACGTTCCTACACTTTTCAGAGTCCTTCCCAGGCTGCCATGGCCCAGGCTCTTGAGGAAGGACGCTCTGTTATATGCACCTCCAGGCTTACGGGATCATCGTGGTGTTTTTCACTGAGCAACTCTGGGCGGTCGTGTTCCACGGAATAGTTCCAGAAGCCATTGCTACTGGTGCCATGAATACGAGTGGGGATTCTGACAGGTCTTGGGTCACACTCCTCGGGGATGCCCAGTGGGCTGTAACTCACTTTCCAGAAGTCAGTTCATCCTCTGGGGAGCTCTGCTGCCTTACGGCTCGTGGGCGCTCTCGAGCACCTGTTTTCAATCAGTGGGGCCCGCCACCATAGCCTAGACACTTCCCACCACCCCAACCACTAGATGAGGCATTGCTGAGAGTGACCACGCCTGTCCCAGAGCCCTGGCAGCTTCTCGGGTACCTTCTGACACCCAAGGGCCAGTCGCCTCTGAGTGGCTGAGTCTAAAGGGAGCGTTTCTAATGGCAACCGGAGGTGCTGTACTTTCATTTCTCTCTCTCTCTCCCTCTTCCCTCTCCCTCTCCCCTCTCCCCTCTCCCCTCTCCCCTCTTCTGTCTCTCTCTCTCTCTCTCTTCTCTCTCTCTCTCTCTCTCTCTCTCTCTCTCTGTGTGTGTGTGTGTGTGTGTGTGTGTGTGTGTGTGTGTGTTGTGTGTGTTGCTGGAGATTGAACTCAGGGGCATTCTACCCCTGAGCTACACCTCCAGCCTCCACCCCTTTTTGAAACAAACAAACAAACAATCAAAAAAGCCTCACTATATTGCTGAGGCTGGTCTGGAACCTACAATCCTCCTGTCTCAGTCTTCCAAGTACTGGGATTACAATCGCATGTCACCATGCCCGGCTTTTGCTTTTATCTTTAAACTAAGGCATTAGGATATAAAAACATTCCTATCCCGCAGACAGCACACTAGTTCACACATCAGGAGCCTGGGTTTCAAAGGAAGCCATAGATACCTAGTGTGAAGTCACACAGCCAGGTCGGGCGACGCTGGTTTTGGTGGTTTGCAGATGTGTGTGCCTACAAAGATGAGGTGTTTCTTCTATTTCATTCCGTTTCCCAGAAATTCAGCAAAACAGAGATCCAGATCTATTGCACAAAAAACCCAAATCATTGTACGCTGATTAGATTTTTCTGGATCTTTTTTGGGGGGTGGTTAATGACTCACTCCTGAGCACTCTGCAGATCCCCATGTCTCCCAAGCAGTTTAGAAACAGCTAGGACACCCTCATAGCTGAGAAGGGGTGTCACTTCCCAGAGTCCAACCAGGCTCTCTTAATTAAGACAAGCATTTCACTCCTTAGAGTCGTAGATAAAGACTCTCCCAGGCCGAGTACCTCTGGCCAGACTCACTGGAGGCATCGTTTTGTGAGATGAGGCGATAAAGCCAGCTTCTTGTAAAGGTATTGTTCATCTCTTCCTCTCCTCCTATCTATTAGGATCAGAGACAAGCCTTGCTGGCTTGGTGACACTGCCCTCTGTGTTCCTGTAACTTTCCCCAGGGAAGGACTTGCGGGTTTTTTAGACTCTGTTTTCTCTCCAAAATCAACATTGTTCGACAACGCAAAGGAACCTCTGAACATCAGAGGCCCAGGGAACCCACGCCCAGCAACTAGGAAGTTCTGTTTTAAACGTCCGCCCAACACCCCCTCCCACGGTCCTCTTTCTGGACCATGCACGCACGCTATTCTGCCTGACTTCTCATTTTATCTGCTTTGCATGAGCCTTAGGTTTGCAGCCTGCGGCACTGGCAGAGGTGCAAGGCTGCAGCTGACACCTGCCACCCATCTCACATCTGTGGGCTAGGTGCGCGGATGCACAGGCAGGCTGTGTTGGGGTGACTGGCGCAGGCAGGCTGCCCACTCTTTTATTTAGGTGGCCTCCCCATGAAAGAGGTTGGCTTTCTGCTTTGGTATCAGCACTGTCTAGTTTGGTACACAGTTTATAACCTCCCAGAATTAGTTGGGTAGGCTCAAGTTACTCGCGCGTGCGCACGCGCGAATGTGTGTGTGCTACTAAGCATTAAAACCAGGGATGTTCTGCCTCTGAGCCATACCTTCCATTCCTATTTTATTTATTATTTTGAAATAGGGCCTCCATAAGTTGCTGAAGCTGGCCTGCACCCCGCGATCCTTCCGTCTCAGCCTCCCAATTCCTGGGATTACAGGTGTATACTGCCATTCACTGCTAAAATTTGAAGATACATCAAAGAGTGTTTAAATTGGTGCTCTACCTCACTGGGGAAACCCACTACCTTTGCGCCTAGCACTCTCTCGGAGCTGACTTATCTGGTGTGGGAGTCTCGTCATTTTCAGCGTGGCTGTGCACCCTGAGAGAGGTGTTCCCTCTGCTCTGTGGGCTGACCACGCACCTCGGTGAGGGACTTGGGGCGACCTCATCAGCCCCGAGCTAGCTCCTCAGGCTCCACGCTGAGTTTGGTGTTAGGACATACAGGCATTGGCAGCTGTTCCCAAATGCATTTCTTTCTCTATACAGTGATAAATAAAGGTCAAAAGAATAGTGTGCGCCCTGTCTCGCGAGGACGCCTTGTATCCTGAGACCCATGGTTAGGACGCACGAACAGACGTTTATCCGTGCCTCATGTGACTTCATTTACTTCTTTAATCAACAAACACTTTTGATCATTTACCAGGCTGGATCAGAGGCTGGGGATTCCACAGGTAAAGTGAGACACCCTCTGAGAAGACATCATCATGATTTCCAAAATTATCCCCATAATTCAGCAAAACCGGGGGCAATAGTAACCAGGGGACAGAAAGTAAAGGAGTACTGTAACAAACATCTGATGCCAGTCATGACACCTTTTGTTGGGGGCTGAGCCCAGGTGCATTCTACCTTTGATCTACTATACTCCTAATCCATTTTAAATTTTTTATTTGGAAATAGGGTCTCACTAGGTTGATGAGAATCTCACTACTTGCTGAGGCTGTCCTCAAACCTGTGATCCTCCTGTCTCAGCCTCCCAAGTCCCAGACACCTTTGCACATATGTTTTCTGTGCTGCGTGCCCCCTCTTTACACAGTCTCTGCACAACTCAGAAGGTGTGTGGAGCCCAAACGGAGCAACAAAGTCACAGGTCGGTCACGGCCATGGAGGTGTGGTGGCCCAGGCCTTGGAGGCAGATGAACCTGGGTTAGGGGCTCAGTTCTGCCACTTACAGCTAAGAGATCTTAGGCATGTTAGTAAAATATAAATTTATTTATTTACTGATTTAATTTTTGAGGCACTGGGGACTGAACCTAGGGACACTCTCCCACCGAGCCACATCTCCAGCCCTTTCTGCTTTTACTTTTGTTGTTTTTTATTTTGAGACGGGGTCTCTCTAAACTGGCCAGGCTGGCCTTGAACTTGTGATCCTCCCGCTTCAGTCTCCAAGAGACTGATTTATGGGAGTGCAGCTCTGTGCTGGAAAAGTTCTTTAAACTCTTTAAGCTTCTGTGCCCTTGTAAAACAGGGATGGTAATACCTCATTCCTGACCATGTCATGATGCTCAGATGGCTGGTATATTTGCTTTTAGTACTGAGTTTGGTGAGAAGTGGACAATTAAGGACAGATGCTTGATTATTGATTATAATCATTATTCAAGAAGTAGAGCCAGCAGACGCAGCATCTGTGCACAGAATGCCAGTTCGCAAGTAAGACATGGGGTGTGGCGGGGCACTGACCACACGTGTCTGCTGTGCTCTGTAATTCCCGCTTGAAGGTCTGGGTGGCCCCTGGATTCACAGAGTGATTCCCTTCTGAGCAGAGGGAGCTAGAACCCTTGCCAATTCAGAAGACACGTCCCCAGGTGATCATTAAGGCTCACCTTTCCTCTAGTTCCTGGATTCAATCTGTGTTGGACAGATAGACCCCAAAGAGCTCAGAGGACCCCAGCCCACAGCCATGGAAAACTCTGTTCTACCAACAATCCGGATGAGGCAGAAGAGGCTTCATCCCAGCCTTGCAGAAAGAACCTCGCCAAAGAGCCCAGCTGGCCATCAGTTTGACTTTGGCAACACGGAACCCAGAGCAGAGACCACCATACCTTGGACCACCTTATTCTTCTGACCCACAGAATATGCAGTCATAAACTTATATGTTAGGGAGCCACTGAGTTGGTAGTGAATTGTGAGGGCATCGATAGAAAATGAATAGCCAACTACATCTTACAGATAATGCCACATCCAAACCCAAGCACGTGGTTCACTGGGGATCCCCCTGGAAGTGCAGGGGACTGACCATTTCCTCCCAGGATGGGCCACAGCCAGAGGGGCTGGAGCAGGTGGACTTTGTCACCAGCTCTCTTGCCCTGCTGGGGGTATGCTGGGGCATCTGCTCTATCCCCCACCGGTCCTAGTGAGACTGACCCCTGGGCACCTACAGTGGTAACCTGCATGTCAGCCAGGTTTTGTGAGTCCCTTCCTTTCCTGGTCTCACCTCCTCTGCTCCTCCAGTGTTCCTCGGCATCACCTGCCACATAAGCAACTTGCAGCCACATCCATGGCTGGAAACAGCCCACCCAGGGCCCGGGTGGGGTGATGTGCTGTAGCATACTGAGGTGTGCTGCCCTGCAGAGAGGACATGGCTCGGCAGTGGTACAGGCATGAATTGATTTTTATTTTTATTTTTGTGGTACTGAGGATTGAACCTAGGGGCCTTCTATCTCCAAGCTACACTTCCAGACCTTTTTATTTTCCTTGTTTGGAAAAATAAAACAAGACGCGATCAATGCCCCACCATACCCCATATCTTACTTGTACTTTCCCAACCTAGATCCCAACAACTGGATCCAAGTTGTGAGAATGTACCTAGGTTGCTGAGAGCCTCCCTGCATTGCCAAGGCTGGCTTCGAACCTGTGCACCTCCTGTCTTAACCTCCCAAGTACTGGGATTACAAGCATACACCACTACACCTGGCTTCTGGTATTAATTGAAACCCAAGCTCTGCAATTATAAACAAAAACAAAAACAAAATAAAGCAAGCTACATGACCTCTCTGTAAACGTAGGTTAACGTCCACTTTTCATTTTGTGAAATTGGTTACGGAGCTATGTGTGAGGTGTTCTTCCACCACAGACACTGTAGGCTGTGGTGCCTTATGGGGTGTTTTCTAGGAATGGCACATCTGGGAGACAGAAGCTACACGTTGACTTACAATATTGTATTTTCCTTGTCCACCACTTTGTCCTGGTATGTCACAGAGAGCAGGGGCTGAAGTCAAGCACCGGGGGCCCCATAGGAGATTTGAGACTTGATGCAACAAACAAACAAACAAACTGGATCCAAGTTGTGAGAATGTACCTAGATCTTTTCTCCCAAAAGCATAGCTTGACTTGGGCTCCACTTTGTAGAACCGCCATTGTCTAACCTTGTGTGTGCTTGTATTTTTGTAAAGACAGCACTTTAGGGAAATTGTGATTGCCACTCCCCACATCCGCTTCAGCCAATGGCATAAAGGCTGTGAGGCTATATTCCCACCAATAGGAGCACAGCACAGTCCTGTGCTGGAAATAAAATACGCAGCAATTTTCCATCATATTGTCCTGCGCACCTGACTTTACGGGTGTCAAGGTCCCTTTAGGCAGAGAGTAAAACTCACTTTGCTGAAATGCTTTCAAATATGTGTCTTTTCCTACAGCACCATGGAAATTTATTTTTAACAAAGTCACAGAGGCAATTTGTGCAAAATAGAAACCTCTCGAGTTAAATCACTGCGTTTAAGCATTCACCGTTAACAGGTTAATGCAATCATTTCTAAATATAAAATGCTTGTCTACTCATATAAGCTAATGAATTATAGTTTCTAGAAATTTCAGGCAGTCCTCTTAATTCGTTTTTTATGAAAACATCTATTTTTAACATCAAAGGGGGGAATAACCCTCCTTTGGGTTCCTTTTAGATCTATTTAGGATTGCTACATTTTCCTACCAACATATCAAAATCAAAGTTACATTTTAAAAAGTGACCAGACTGGAATTTTTCTGTCAAGAGGCAGTGAGCACTGAGCTAAGAATAGTCCTTTAGGAAACTTTAAACTTACCAAACAAGCTGCATAGATAGCCAAGAGAAACAAGCCCAAGGGCTTTTCTAAAATCCAGGGGTATTTTTTCTCCCGTGTTAGCAAATGTCAGCAAACAGTCTGGCCACAGTCAGGAAGAGTTCTGCTAATTAACCAGCCCACCCCTCGCTTGTTTCTTCCGCTTCGGGAATTCACCAGGGTTGGCTCATATTAGAGATATTCCCATTAGTTAAGTCCTGAAATCCCAAGACAGAAAGTGGAGTCCGCGAGATAAGGAGCTGCCAGACAGGAAGCACAAAATACATAAAAATCCTCCAGGAAGCTCCGAAAGGGGATTAGCAGAATCACAGAACCATCTTGAATTAGAAGAGAAAGGGGAAATGAAGTACTATCCATGCCCACTTGTGCTCCTTCTCCAGTAGCTGTTCTTTTCCTTTGGTTAGAAGCGATCAATTTTCCATGTGTGAGAATTCAAAATGCCAGTTCATCCTAAGCATTCCTTGTATTTGCCCAACATGGCCTCCGGCCTTCAGCTCCAGGGAAAGGGTATCGTGACCAGCAGCAGTCAAACTCTGGTCAAAATTCTGGTACCTAAGTACATCTGAGCATCAGCCATGGGCGCTACCTATGTTTCCTCTAAATAAGGTGGCCTTGGGACAAGATACCTTAAAGAATGATAGGGTTTAGCCACCCATGTAAGAACCACCCAAAATAGTCATTTAAAGTGAAAATTCCTTGACCCCACTTCAACCCACGTATTGGTTTCATCTTTCTAGAGTCTGAAAACCCCACTTGTACTCCTGGGAATGGAGAACGGAGTGAGATGGGACCCTGAGCCCCTACCCCACCCAGATGTTCTAAGTCCCAGGTGAAGGGACATGCCTCCTGGGGACCGGATAATTTTACATCACATCTGCTAGGTCTTAATGAATTGAGAGGGAACCAGACCAATTCCCATCACATACATGTCTCGACCAATCAAGGAACGTTGGTCTACGTCATGGTGGTCCACTGATACTAGTTCTCTTTCACAACTTTAGGTGTGCAAGAAATATCATGCTTGTGTTGGCGCAAATAAGATTGAATTTCTGTTAGGATTTCCTCCTTAAGCCCCTGCAAAGGTGACCTGCATGTTGGCAGAGTAGAATTTGGGGGGTGGAGTGGGGGAGGAGTACTAAGGCTTTCAAAAATCAGCACTTAGCAGTGAAACAAGCCTCCCCAGAGCTAGGAGAATGGGGATCTCCAAGAGGCAGGAGGAGGCTGCTGGCTGTGTCGCCCAGTCACTTTGACAGCAAGGTCCAGGCAACATATCAACCTTCTCACCTAGCTCTTGCCACCTGTGGCTATGGCCAGCCCTATTTTCAACCAGACTCAGCAACCTATCATCCACAGAGTGGCATTGGGGTCTTGGGGACCCCAACATCCTCTTTCTGGCTCTCTCACTCCCTCAGGGATGCCCCTCCACCATGAAGATGAGAATGTGTGGGTCCAGGCACAGAAGCAAAAGTGATCCAAGTCCTCCTTGCCCAAGCACAGGGTGTGGAGTGGAGGAGAAGGGACTTCCAGGAAAGAGTGATGGAACAGGAAGGCGCGGCGCCTTGAGGGGGCGTGCCGGGTTGGCGCAGGCTCCTTCCTTTTCTGGGTCAAATCCACGCAGCAGGAGATGCATCTCCCAGGAGGGAGATCAACAGTGAGGTCCCGTGTGGGGCCAGGTGGAAAGCTGAGCAACTCAGGAACCCTCAGCGGCATCCTTGAAGCTTTGGGGGCCAGGGAGCCTGAAGGCACCTCGAATCATCCTATTTCTTGGGGGACATTTTAAATTCCTTAGAGGGTTGGGGATAAGATTCCACACCCCAGCTATCCAGAGCTCAGCCCACTCCCTCCTGGATTCACTCTCCACCAACCTTCTCCTGCCAAATGGCGAGTGCCCCTGGGTCAGTATATCTTAAAGAATGATAAGGTTTGGTCACTCATGTCAGAATGACCTCAGAAATTCATTTGAAGTGGGAAGTGGCAGTACAAAGCAAAGAAGTGGCAGTACAAAGCAAAGAAGCTAAGAGTCCGAGTGTCCCCACTCCTACCCCTGGAGTCCCGGCCTCTCCAAAGAGAGTTTTTTAGGGTCTGTTCAGCAACCTAGGGACCAGAGGAAAGTTGTCAGGTCCCAGTACCCACCTGCCTGATTTGCAGTCCCAACCTCAGGACCCAAAAACACTCCGGGAGGATGCAGGGGAATTGTTAGGGGAGTGGATCTGGACTAACATAGCTCTGGTTGGAAGGTCTGTCTGTCTGTCTATCAATCCATCTATTGACCTGCCTACTTACCTACTATTTTTTTTTTGGTGGTACTGGGGTTCCTGGAAGCCCTTCTACCTCCTGGCCTATGCTCCCACACTTATTTTTTTAATTTTTTTGGAAACAGGGTCTCCTAAGCCAGCACGGCTAGCTTCAAACCTGCGCGATCCTCCTGTCTCCGCCTCCCAAGCGCGGGGATTACAAGCGTGCACCACCACGCCCGGCTTACCTACTATTTATCTACCCATCCATCCAATTATCGCTACTTGGCAGTCTCGTCCACTCCTTTTCTTACCCTTCATTTTGGTATTTTCTCCTTGGAGCTTTCTCAGCATAACTTGAGGACAATCCCTTTGCCCTTTGCCTTGGAGAGAATGGCTTTTGAATCAAGAGCCTCTGGGAAGTGTGGCGGGGGCTCAGCAAGCTCCCTCTCAGCAGCCTTGGGCTGTCTGGCTTGTTCCCTCTGCTCATTTCCCTTTGCTGTTCCCGACAGCCTCTCCCAGGGCTCCCCTCCAGGATGCAGCCTCCTCGGTGGAGAGCAGTGATGGTCAAGGAGGCTCAGGAAGGTGAGGCAGCACCAGAGAGCTGGGAGGAATGGAGCCTCTGCGTGCTCTAACAGCGAGAGGAATCAGGGCCTGGGCAGCAGAGGAGGGGCTGAGCTTGGAGATGAATTGCTTGGTTTCAGCGCTTAGCTCTGTGCTACTGGGGGAGATAGGTAAAATCCCTGGTTCTGCAATTCCTCACTTATAAAATAAGGATAATAAGAGTACCCATTTAGCAGGTGATTGTGAAGATTAATTTATCTTGTCGATAACTATGCAGAATGCTCAGAAGTGGTTCTGGCACGAAAAAGTCCTTGGCAGATGCTGGAGATTGTAATTGGAGGTCCAGGGTATAAATTTGTAAATGAAACAGGAACTGTGTCACCATTGGGGTTATTTTTCTATTTACCTTTGAATGAAAGAAGAGGAAGAGATAAACTATAAACTTAGTTATGAAAAATTTATAATAATAAATGCATTATCTAGGGCTGCTGATGACTAACCTCTGTAAAGTGTCTACTAGATGGTTTACTAATATGTCAGATAAGTTTGCTTTAAGATTTGGCTACCAAACTAATGCATGTGTACCTATGTTCATAGCTGCACAATTCACCATAGCCAAACTATGGAACCAGCCAAGATGTCCATCAACAGATGAATGGATTACAAAACTGTGGGATATGTACACAATGGAATTTTATTCAGCCATTAAAAAAACTCAATCATATCATTTTCAGGGAAATGGATGGAACTGGAGGACATTATGCTGAGTGAGATTAGTCAGTCACAAAAAACAAGAAATCGAATGCTTTCCCTAATATGTGAAAGCTAAGGAGAAATGGGTGATAGGAGGAACTCTAGATGAAAAAGGAAATCCTATAGAGGAGCAAATAAGACAACCTAAATGAGGGGATGGGAGGGAGGAAGAAGGAAATTCTCTAAAACACAAAAGTACTTAAACATATCAAAGTCAACCACCCAGCCAAGCAAGGGAAGGAGGGATGGGGAGGGAACGGGGTAGTAATTGGGTAGGGGATAAATGGGTGATGTGTACATGTATGTCTACACAAGGTTTTTTTTTTACCTCCATATGTATGCATGAATATAATGCACCAATAAAAAAAGATCTGGCTATAATTTGGGCATACTTGGTCATATTTTTTAAGAAAATGGCAGGTCATGTATTCATAATCTATTAACAACAAAATATATGTCAGTTATACATGAACCTAGCTTCGCATCCTCTCTTAAAAGCTGAGTGAACAAGTGTGAATGACCATTTACTGAGCAATGAAAGCCATAAAATGAAATAGATGATTGAGATAATGTCAGTGTCTGGAAAATGTAAGAGAGTGGGCAGGTGGAAGCTACGAATCCTCTGTGGAAAGTGGTGCTCTGGGTTCAATCCCCAGTTCCAAAAAGATGAAAAAAAACTTTTTAAAAAAGTAGGGCATTTTGAAAGAGGTTAAATTAAATTAGGGAATGAGGTGGTTTTTTAAATCAGTATAATTACTCGAGTTTTTCTTCTCTTTTCTGGTTTGGCTTAGGTTTTGGTATCTTGGTGAGCACAAATGGCCAAGTGTTATCAAGAAAGCTGAAAAATAAGCCTTTTCCTTCTACCCCTCATCCTGTTGAAAGTGCCTTCTTAGGCCTCCTATTTTAAAAAGCTGCAACCAAAGAACATTGATTTGACTTGAAGTTTGGAAACTTATAAAATACGGAAGTAGAAATTATTTTCTTTCACTATTCTCTATCATTATTATTATTATTATTATTATTATTATTATTAACTGTAGTACTGGGGGTTGGACCTAGGGGCATTCTACCTCTGAGCTACACCCCATCCCTTTTTAATTTTCATTTTGAAACAGGGTCTAACTAAACTGCTGAGGGTCTGGCTAAGTTTCTGAGGCTGGCTTTAAATTCATGGTCCTCCTGTATCAGCCTCCTAAGTCCTGAGATCACAGGCGTGCACCACCACATCTGGCTATTAAAATGCGAGGTGGGTAATAGATGGGACTAGAGTCACCTCAAAGAAATGGCACTATGAAGAACAGGAATATAAAACACTCAATACATCCCTTTCCGTGCAGTTGAACATAGAGTTTTTAAAAACTGTAATCTGTTTACTATACATGTAAAAGAGGGTTATTTCAAAAATTGTAAAATG
Source organism: Muscardinus avellanarius (assembly GCF_963383645.1). Taxonomy (NCBI): domain Eukaryota; kingdom Metazoa; phylum Chordata; class Mammalia; order Rodentia; family Gliridae; genus Muscardinus; species Muscardinus avellanarius. The sequence goes on from NC_137793.1 coordinate 114,896,958, forward strand.
TTGAAACTAATAATGAAGGATATAAAAAATCATCTCAAATCTTTCCGTCTGGATATAGTGGCTGTTAACATTTTGGCACAGTTTTTATTTTTTGCACAACCGCGTTTTCTAAGTTTTAAGCAAGATTTGCGTCAATTAACTATGAGCCTCTATAGTTTTTAGCCTTTATCTTTTACACTGAATAAGCCGCAAACATTTTCCAGAGCTGAACATCTCAATCGATTTCCATGTTCTCTGATTTGGGGGGAAGGTATAATTTCAGGTATTTTTAGTAATGTAGCCGTGCCCAGCGGTGCAGAGCCCGAGGATCGACGTGTGCTTTGTTATTCGTTCCTCTGTGAGAGCGCACATTGAGTGGGCTGCACCGGCTGATACAAGTAAGAAAAGGAAAGTGTTTATGCATTGTCCACAGCGTTGGGGGTGAGAGAATTGAGGGTGGCAGCGGATGACAAATATCCTGAGCTGGCTTATGTGTCTGAAACTGATTCCAACACAGTTGCATGAGCAATCTTACTAATACGGCCGTGAGGCATTTTAAGGACATAGACTTTATGTGATGAGGGTTAAAAAATTCTGCACTTGTGGCATATTAATAAAATGTCATATAAAAGATAAAGGCAAGAGGGATTGGCCCTGAAGGGCAGGCCCCGTGACATCACTGATTTTTGGCGCTGTGGATATTCCCGGGAAACTTCTCGGAGGCCGCTGAGGATTTCCTCCGGACTGGCTTTGGACAATCTCCTCCTGTGACTCACAGGAAGCCCGGCTTATAAAAAGCCTCGGTGGGAGCAATTCGTGGTCCTTGACTGACTTCTCGCTGGGACGAGCTGCAGCAGCGGCAGCGCACCTCAGAGACTCAGCGCCCGACAACCTCTTCACAGAACAGTGAGTGCAGAATTCTCTACCTGAGCATCCCAGGCCACACAACACAGATTCGTGAACACATGCGCAAAAGGCTTTTTGCTGCAAGCAGATCTATGCAAACTTTTATATCATCTCACACTTAAAATCTCTCTCTTCTCTTTGACCTGAATGATCAAAACCTTAACTTTTGCATTTATTCCTTACAGTAAATGGCTCTTGAAATAAAAGTGTGGCACTGGAATCTTTGACCTAAAATTTATGAAGATGCCTTACACATCTTGGTAGAATGATTTGAGTAACTGGCTGCATACACCTTTTTCTTTTTTAATTAATCGTGTACGTTCTCTCCCCAGAAAAGTGCCTCAGGCCTTTGGTGAGGACTCTTGGAATCATGGTAGCTGCACAGTTTCTCCTCGCCCTTGCCCTTGGTAAGTGGGTGTCGCCAGGTGGCACAGGGCTCCCCATCGCCTCACTGCTGACATTCTGGACAGACTGTTCTCTGCGAGGGGCTGTCCTGTGCATCGTAGGATTAGCTTAGCAGCTTCTCTGGTCTTTGCCTGCTGTGTGGTCTGTCCCAGGATAGGAGCAATTTACCTCTTACTGTTGTAGTTTCTGTAGGTGTAAAGCATTGATCATAAATGGATGACTTGGGTACCGTGAGCCTTCAGTGTTAGTGTGGTTTTGGTGTGTGGGCATCTTAGCAAATATGGTATGCAACAGCCAGTCTCTACCATGGTAACTTTATAGTTGAAAAGACACATTTTGGGCCGTAAAGTGCCTCCCACGGTGCGTGGCAGCTCCAACCAGAGTCTCAGTTATGCTTTGCCATTCTGCTTTGTGTTCTGCCGGGAAATGCATACGCTATTCAGCTGTGGTGGTGAGTAAGGTAAAGTACCCAGTGGGTGGCCAGCTACAGACTGACACACCAGGAAAGCTCGTTTCTTCATACATCCCTCTTCCTGCTTTTGGAAAGATGAAAAATATTTTGGGTCATCCCAAAGGCCAAGTAGGCTACAGCTAAGAGAGCAGAAAGGCCAGGTAGCGGCTCAGCTGCAGCAGGACTAAGCTTGGCCGTTCCTTTCCCGTCCCCCCAGTGCTGCTCATCAAAGAGAGCAGAGCCTGGTCGTACAGCGTCTCCACGACAAACATGACTTACGACGAGGCCAGCGCCTACTGCCAGGAAAAGTACACGCATCTGGTCGCCATTCAAAACAAGGAAGAGATCGAATACCTCAACTCCATTCTGAGCTACTCGCCTAGCTACTACTGGATCGGCATCAGGAAAGTCAAAGGAGTGTGGATCTGGGTGGGGACCCAGAAACCTCTGACCAAAGAAGCCAAGAACTGGGCTCCGGGCGAGCCCAACAACAAGCGGAATAACGAAGACTGCGTGGAGATCTACATCAAGAGAGACAGAGACGTGGGCATGTGGAATGACGAGCGCTGCAGCAAGAGGAAGCTGGCTCTGTGCTACACAGGTAGGCGCGGCCGCCGGGTGGGTCCGCCGTGCACCTTGACGTGGGTCCGCCGTGCACCTTGACGTGGGTCTGCCGTGCACCTTGACGTGGGTCTGCCGTGCACCTTGACGGGCTTACAGCTCGTGGTCCTTGCTCTCTGCTGTGCTTGTTTTATATTCTAAGATAATTTTATATCCTAAGATACAATTTTAGAACATTCTGATGAACTGCCAAGGTGTCTGTGCTTACTTCTTTGTGTAAAGGTGGGTGAGAAGACGCACACCTATGTTTACAAATCTGCATACAGGTAGTTCTGTACAGAGAGGATGCATATCCATACATGCAGTGTATTTTAGTTACTTGTTTTATTTGCAGCAGGGGAACTGTCTTCTGAGTTTGTGATTAAAGGCAATTTCTATGCTTGGCATAGCATAGAAATAATAATATGAGAGTACAAGGTTGATGACTTGGCACTGGGGGGGGGCACTTTGGCTAGCATCTGGGGCGCCCTGCAGTGACACCTTGGTTGCACGCTGCTGATCCTAAGTGCGCAGGAACTCACCACAAGTATATTACAGCTGTTCCTGTGTGGTTGTGTTCTCTGTAGCTGCCTGCTCCCCTGAGTCCTGCAGCGGCCACGGCGAGTGCATAGAGACCATCAACAACTACACCTGCAAGTGCCACCCGGGCTTCAGCGGACTCAAGTGTGAACAAGGTGAGACGACTCCACCTCTTCCTTTACCTCTTCCTCCCCGTCCTGGCTGGCGCTGGACTCAGTCTGAGTGTCTTCCTTTCCTGGGGTCACCTGGCGTCATATGGTGGGAAAAGGCCTGTGAAGCCCAGCCTTCCTGGACCAGGTTCCAGATGTCCCATTCATTACTTCTGGCACCTGAGCAGGGTGGCCTTATGAGGCTGCCGTGGGCTGAAATGTCACGATGTGGCCCACGATGATAGTTAGACTCTCTCGGTCTCAGAATTCTCACTGTAGCATGAAGATAATAACAGTACCACATCCATAGACTTTATGGTTACCTAATTATGGTTGACACCCAGAATGCCTTCAACCAACAGTGTAGTTCCCAGGGTTCCTCCTGTCTCTACAGGGTGAGAGAGGACAGGAACTGAGTTGAGAAACAGTCTTTGTTCTTTTTTTCAGTGGTGACCTGCAAGGCACAGGAAGGCCCTGAACATGGAAGCCTGGACTGCACCCGACCTTTTGGGAACTTCAGCTATAATTCCTCCTGCTCCATCACCTGCGAGAGGGGCTACGTGCCCAGCAGCTCGGAGACCCCACGGTGCACGTCCTCCGGGGAATGGAGTGCTCCTCTTCCAACCTGCAATGGTGCGTCCCCCAGATTGCACGAGTGCCCTCCAACTCGTCCCTGTTTTTATCCAACTCCTACTAGTACAAAACTCCAGGGGCAGTTCTGATTGTTTATTGCAAAACTTGCTCTCTCGGCCCATAGAGCTAGATGGTCGATCTGGCACCTGCTTGGTGTGAGAGTGGCCTTTATTCTATGTTCCAAATGGTGATTTCTGAGGCTCTGGGTGACCTGGAAGGGAGAGGACAGTGGAGCCAGGGGGACCATCTCCAGTAATTTTAGTGAATCTCTCGCTTTCTCCCCTCGTCAACTTTCCCATCAAAGGAGAAACCTTGAGACCCGAGCACTCTCAATGTTTCTTTTTCTGCCTCAATCTTACCATTTTGGAAAAGGCAAAAAAAGCAAAAGTCACTCAGGTCCAATTGGGCCCAAATAAATTAATGCCCTTTGTGTGCCAATATTGTTTTTCCCCAACTAGTAAAAAATTTTGATCTAGAATCTTTCTTTTTCTTTGCTTTTGTCTTATGTAAATGATAAAACAGATCAGAGTTCACTCAGCATAGACAAAGTAAAAATTATTCTGAAAGGGCTGGGAGGCATGGGCTATAGCTCAGTGGTAGGCGCTGGTCTAACATGGCCTGGGTTTCATCCTCAGTATTGAAAAAAAAAGGTGGAACTATCAATAAAAAAATAAATAAGAGCTTGGTGGTAGGTGTTTCTGTCCCCAAGAAGTGCACTGAGGATTTTGGGTCCACCCTTTGAAGATGGCTTTCTCACTCTGTTACAAAGTCCAGCTGGATGGCAAGGGAAAATACTCCTCTGTGACACTCACGGTGCTCCTCCATCTCCCCAGTGGTCGAGTGCAAGGATTTGGCGAATCCTGCCCACGGGGTCGTGACGTGCAGCCCAGACTCTGGAAGGCCCTGGAACACGACGTGTACTTTTTCCTGCGAGGATGGATTTGAAACCGTGGGAGCACAGAAGCTCACCTGCACCTCATCTGGGAGCTGGGATGAGGCGGAGCCCATGTGCAAAGGTAGTGTTGCACACCGAGGCATGCTGTCTGCATCTCTCTCTCTGCCGGTCCTGGAGCTCTGTGAGCCAGGCTTGCTAATACAAATAAATATGCACCTGTGTTCCAGCCGTGACATGCGACGCCATCCCGCCGCTTCAGAACGGCTCCGTGATCTGCCACCACGCCGCTGCTGGGAAGTTCACCTTCAAGTCCTCCTGCAACTTCAGGTGTGAGGATGGGTTCGTGCCTCAGGGACCAACCCAGACCGAATGCACCGCGCGAGGGCAGTGGACACGGCCAGTCCCAGTGTGTGAAGGTGAGCCGCGGGTCTTTCTTTGACACGTTCCTTTCTCATAGAGTAGCCGTCTTCGCCTTGGTAACCTTGAGACACCTGCTGCTGCCTGATGCAGGCATCTCTAAGTACCCACTCCTGTCTTCCAGCTGTGAAATGCGCCAAGGTCCCGATGCCTCTGAACGGCTTCATGAACTGTACTCCTTCCGCTGCTGGAGAACTCGCCTACAAGTCCTCTTGCGCCTTTGACTGCGAGGAAGGCTTCAGGTTACACGGGTCATCTCAACTCGAGTGCACATCCCGGGGACAGTGGACACATGAGGTCCCCTCCTGCCAAGGTACAACTGGGTTCAGATTCTCACAGAGTGGGCCAAACACCTCATGGGATTTGGAGTCTCAGTTGTTCCAAAGGGTTTGACCCTAATTTCTCACAAGCTGAGAACTAAGTAGTGCTTACAAGTTGCACTTACTGTGTGTGTGTGTGTGTGTGTGTGTGTGTGTGTGTGTGTGTGTGGTGTTAATAAGGACTGAATCCAAGGGCATTCTGCCCAGTCCTTTTTTTAAATTTTGAAACAGCATCTCACTGAGTTGTTTAGGATCCCTCGAAGTTTCCAAGGCTGGCCTCCAACCTAGATCCTCTTGTCTCTGCTTCCCAAGTACTGGGATTATCTGCATGAGCCACCATGCCTGGTTTATTGCTGACTTTTAAGCCAGTTTTAGAAGCTTCCCTGGAGGTTTTTCCTAACCATGTGCCTATTTTTTGCAGCGGTACCGTGCCCAAGCTTAGACATTCCGGGCAAAATCAACGTGAGCTGCAGTGGGGAGCCTGCATTTGGCACTGTGTGTGACTTCACATGTCCTGAAGGATGGATGCTCAATGGCTCTGCGGCTCTGACATGTGGGGCCACAGGACAGTGGTCTGGGATGCTGCCCACCTGTGAAGGTGAGGCACTCATCAGCGGCGGGCCTCTGGGGGATTAGAAAGAAGCACAGGAGCACCATTCATGTCCAAATCAGAATGCCCAGGTTAACAAGCTGGCGGATATTCAATTGTATGGGTCTAGAAAGAAAACAGAAAAGGCAGTGTGTCTGTGCAATGAGCAGAATTCTGACTATTGCCAAAAGGAGACCAAGAGAAGGAAGAGAGAAATAGGAGGAGGAAGAGGAGGTGAAAGGAGAGAGAGAGAGAGAGAGAGAGAGAGAGAGAGAGAGAGAGAGAGAGAGAGAGAGAGGAAGGGAAGGGAAGGGAAGGGAAGGGTCTAATATAGTACTGAGCAAGGCATTGTGCAGGAGCTTGGCAAGTTAGAGGTGCCTGGCAGAGGCAGGAGGTAGACTTGAAGGTGGTTTATGGCACATCTAAGAGACCTCCACGGCCATGTCTTTGCTGCATGGATTTAACACCCTGGCTCTTCTGCTCCTAGTAACCGACGCACACGCAAAGGCCGAGTAGACAGGACAGATTTTGAAGGCAATTCCTCTTCCTGATGATTCTTCCTTCCTGTTGCCTCTTAGCTCCCGCTGAGTCCGACGTTCCCTTGGCAGTTGGACTTTCTGTCGCAGGAACCTCCCTGGTAGCATCGACATCATTTCTATTCTGGCTTCTAAAATTACTTCGGAAGAGAGGTGAGGGAGTTTTTCATGTCCCCCTAAAATGCTTTTAAAAATATTTAAGTGTTCATGCTGATGAGTCATGGCCTCACTTGAAAAATTAAAGAGGCCAGAATCTAGCTATATAAACACGAGTAAGTGGTGGAATAATTAAGCTAAAATCTTAGGAGAAGAATTCACAGTGCTATTCAAAGTGGGAAGAGTTTTAGGAAATATAAATGACAATTGTGCTAATACTGCAGAACTCCAAGGGGCGCTATTTGTATTGAATCCTTTGGTGCCTCTGGAGTTGGGTCCTGAGACTGACATGGTTAAGTGTTGGGGGGGGATTTAGGCGAAATGCTTCTTAAGATTATTTAAAATTCAGTCTTAAGTTTGGAAGTATCTCACAAGGAACATGCAGACACATCTATGCACACTCAGGGCTCGTTTGGCTTACAGAGTCTTTAATTTTTTTTTAAATTAAGTTGAGACATGTACAAAATAGGAAATTTTGTGTAAATAAAAATGGAGATTTTAGAGGCAGCTGAAGACTCTGGCCAGCTGAGCCTGCAGCTCTTTGCTGGTGTTAGGGAGCCGCCGGGTTCTTTGCATGGGGGTATAGTCTGCAGGCTACCTCAGTTACCCATTCGTGCTATGATTGATTGTTAAGGAGCCCCCGAGGCACCGAGTTTGCTCTGCCGATCAAGTCAAAGTGTGTCTGTATTTGCTATGCTCTTAAAAGTCATTGAGCCCAAATGAATGGTTTTCTTTCTCTTGCAGGAAGGAAATTTGCTCCGACCAGGTAAGCTGTGTCCCTGTACAGGGCATGCCAGAGAGCATTCTATGCATGTTCCTCTGTCTGTCAGAAAACAGGGCTTTACTTGGTGTTCTCATGCGTTCCACAGGAGCAGCTGCCAAAGCCTTGAGTCACAAGGAATCTACCAGATGCCTTCGGACATCATCTAAGTGCAGAAGAACCAGGTATGGCTTGAGAATGACACGCAAACGCCAGAGTGTGCGTCCCCTCCACCCGCTGAGTCTCTCCTGATCCCCTTTCCACACTGCCGTTTTCCAAGAGTTTCTGGAAAGTTCTTTCATTTTTTTGTTCTATAGGAGAAAAAAAAACTGGCTTTTTTTGAGCTATTTCATTTATAAAAGATAATAGTGATGCGAGCTGACCCTTGTGCAGCACTTACTATACCCTAACACTGTTCTAAGGAGGGAATTCCCTGAGATAGAGGTGATTACCTGAAGAAAGAGAGACACAGAGAAGTTAAGTGACTTGTCCCAAGTCTCAGCACTCCTAGGCGGTATCTCCAGGATTCGAACCCAGGCAGTCTGGTGCTAGAATCTGCATTCTTAAACATCTGCTCTGCTTTCTGAGAAATTGGAGGGGTCATGTGAAGTCCCTTCAAATAAGTTTTTCTAAATTTATAGGCAATTTTAGGTTTATAGAAAAAAATGGAGCAGATAGTTTAGAATTCCAGTGTATTCCCTGCCCCGTTCTCAGTTTCCCCTCTTATTAACTTCTTGCATTAGCACGGTCTTTCTTTGCAAAGGCAGGCCAGTACAGACGCGTCAGGATTAATTAAAGCCCACAGGTTACATCAGGGCTCACTCTGTGCTGTCCATTCTGTAGGTCTGGACAGATGCACAATGGCGAGACCCACCATGACGGTGACATCGAGAATAGGCTCCTCTCCTGACCCAAGGGCACTTGCTCTTGTCATTTGGTCCACCCCAGTGAGAGCACACGTGACTCTGTGCTAGGAGGTGCATTTATTTGTCGCTAGCAGTATGCAGAATATTGCGATGACACACACATCTGCTTGTATTTGCAGGAACCCGGTGCCTCCAGGAAGCTGGAGGGACAGACGGCAGAGACTGAGAGCCGAGCAGCACCAGGCCTCCCCTGCCTGCTCTACTCACCGCCCCGACAGCTGTGACTGTGACTCTAATGGAGCAAAACGCAGAGGGCAAGACCAGCCCGACACCAAGAAGACTCCATCCTCTCTCTCCTTGCTTTAGGATCAAGAAAGCTCTGGCCACTATTGAGGAGGACATTGTCTTCAGAGCAAAGACGACGAGACCAGGGCTCTTGGATCTCAGGATGGCTCTTCTGGCTCTTCCTTGCTGGCTGGTAGCTCAGGCGAAAATCATATGCTGTGGCTTCCTATCTCTTTGGCCCCTCACAGAGGGGCAACTACTTATTGTAATAGTTGCTCTCAAGAGGATAGAGAATAATTATCAGGAGTTTGCTGGAAACAAATTCTCCCAAGGTATTTCACTTCTAAGTTGAAAAAAGTGACAAATTTTTAAATGCTACAGGTGACTGCAGGGAAGTTCACTGTGCAAGGTGCGAATTCTGCTGAGTGCTCTGTGCAAGGGTGTCCAAGCACAGGCAGAATCACTTTTATCCCCATGGGATTCGATTTTTTTTTTTTTTTGGTAATACTGGGGATGGAACCCAGGGGCATTCTACCTCCGAGCTACACCCCCAGCCCTATTTTTTATTCTTTATTATTTTGAAACAGGGTCTCACTAAATTGCAACAGGCTTCACTAAGTAGCTGAGGCTGTCCACAAACCATGGTCCTCCTGTCTCAGCCTCCCAAAAGCTGTGATTACAAGTGTGGGGATTCAATGCTTTTGAAAGTGTTTTTGGAGACTGTGGTTTATTTTTACTTACATTAAATATAGCATAGTCTTCCACAATTCTTGATTCACCATGGGGGCTTAAGGGACTTTAAAAATTTGTAAATGTTGTGGATTATGTTAAGGTAAAAGTTGCTTATCCTAAATCATCACCTTTTTGTTTATTAACAAATTTTAATGTTACGTCGGCAGGAAGTTTATTTCAGAGAAGGATAAAGGTGAATTAGCATGAAGTTCTGAGTGTTGTACTACAGCTCTTTTTAAAACATGGTACTATCAAGAGAATAAAACCTGAATGGGGGGGTTGCATAGTGTTAGCATAGATAGATAGATAGATAGATAGATAGATAGATAGATAGATAGGTGGTATCCTACCAGTATGCAACTCCTCCGTTCAGGTTTAAGATTGTGAATCAATCCATGATCAGAACTCACATGTGAAGGATCCAGCTGGCGGCTTTTGCAGAGGGGGATGTTTACCTAGGGAAGGTCCCCTAGTTGTTATATGTTAGAATGTTCAGGAGGGAAAGAGGCTTGTGTGAGCAGCTGCTTGGGTTTATTTATAAGCGCAGCTTAAAATTCCTAGGGAATTTCCAATTATCCCTGATGGTGAGAAATTCTTGTTCAGTGAGCACCAAAGCTATGAATGTCACGATCTGCCACATTTGGACTAAGTTCAAATATTGGAAAAGGAAAGCTCAGGGAAGCGCTGGCTGAGCTAGGCAATGATAGAAGCAAAGCCATGGACAGTGAGGTGTGAAGAGCGAGGCCTCAGGGGCAGGAGAACTGGGGCAGGGAGGGAGAGCGGGAGGGAAACTGTGAGCCATTAGATAGGAAATGAATTATTATTATCCCTAGAATCGCTCAGAGGCTGTAAATATTTATGTATATATATTGCATTAGAAGTAACTGCACAGAATTCAAATGTGGTCTGTATTTTTAGTTTTCTACAGTATTTTAAATTATGGTTTAAAATATTTTACAGTTTTTAAGTATGTATTTATTTAAGCTTATGTTGAACTTACTGTACTTGACATGGCACTATACTATAAAGTTTGACAATAAATGTTCTTATATTTATCTCTGTGTGTAGGCTCTATCTTAAAATTTCTTAATGGCATGTAGGTAAAAAATAAAATAAAACACCCCATTTAAAAATGTACAAAATCACTGGGTGTGGTGGCACACGCTTGTTATCCCTGCGCTTGGGTGGCGGAGACAGGAGGATCGCGCAGAAGACCCTGTTTCCAAAAAAAATATAAAATAGGTCTGGGAGTGTAGCCCTGGAGGTAGAAGGCCCCTGGGTTCCATCCCCAGTACCACCAAAATAAATAAATAAATAAAGTACAAAATCACCAGACATGGTGGCACATGTCTGTAATCCTGCTACTTGGGAGGCTGAGACAGGAGGATCACAGATTCGAAGCCAGCTTTAACTACTTAGTAAGACCTTGTTTCAAAATTAAATAGGGTTGAGAGTTTAACTTGGATGTAAAGTGCACCTGGGTTCAATTCCCAATACTATACACAATACACACACACACACACACACACACACACACACACACACACACACAATAATAAAATAGAAGTGGGGCGTAGCTCAGAGGAAGAGCACCCCTGGGTTCAATACTCAGCAACACTCACACACACACACACACACCTCAAATAAATAAATACAAAAATATTCAAGATCCTGTATCCATCACCACTGTCTCACACTGTAATATTTCTACTAGCCCAAAAAGCAACCCTGTGCCCATTCACAGTTACTACCCACTCTCGGCTCCCCCTGCTCCCGGAAGCTACTGTTCTATTTGGGTGCCCGTGGATTTGCCTATTCTGGGAATTTCACATAAATAGCATGTCACTTGAAAGGGCTTGGCCTTCTCCCATGTGCCCTGGGACGCAGGGCGAGTTAGCCGTATCCGTAGAAAGCTCCTTTCTGAAACGCCATACGGGACTGCTGCTCCTTGGGGTGCTGGTCCCACAAGGCACCAAGCCAGCCTGTGCTGCAACATGCCTGCTTCTGCAGCCTGGCCTAGAAAACCCCTCTCTGCGTGTGGACAGGCACAGAACTGAGGGTACCGGGGGAAGAGTGTGTGTTACACTTACCCAACACCTATGGACAAAATGACCCAAGGGAAAGGACACCGCGGGCAGAGACGCCGTCTGCCCAGCCTGCTACCACTCAGCTCTCCTCTGAGCAGTCGCTGGCCTCTGGGATGCTATCCCGGATAAATCCTGCCATCTCTGGGCACATTCTCGGGCCTTTCTGCAACCTGCCCCACCGCCCTGGCACAAATGGGCTGCAGGTGTGACAGCAGCTCACGACCCCGAGGGGTTTTGCTGGTCCATCTACCATTCATTCACTTAGCTGACATTTGCTGATCGCTAGACCTTACTCTTCTATAGCACATTTATACTCTGAAAGCCCTGGCCACTGATATTTAAAACTGCGAGGTGAGTGACAACAGTGTGCTTTAACCCAAGAGCTGAACTTGAGAAGAATACAATCTGAGACAACAGAAATGAGAGACGGCCAGGGCTCAGTCACGTGGGCTCTTGCAGGGCAATGCAGGGACTGGGCTCTTGCTCAGAGAGGGCTGGGAAGCCACTGGGGGGATTTGGGCAGAGGCTGGCATGGCCTGACCTGTGATATCTTCTGTCCTTTTCCCAGCCTGGCCTCCCTTGCCAGTGTCCCTTCTCATCCTTCCTTGCTGTGTCCCACACGGGTGAACCCTGGACCCTGCAGTATTCCATCCCTGGTGGGCTGGTTTCCAGCTGGTGTGAGCAAAGGATGTCAGAGAGCCAGAGGAGATGAGCAAGGGCACTTCTTCCCTGCTCACTCCTGTTTGTTTGGGTGCTCAGGCCCTGGAAGTGCCTGGCTCCTCCTTCCACCATGGCTCCTCATCAGGCTCTGATAACATTGTTTTTACCCCTGACTTTCCATCCAGAACAGGGACAGCATGAGGAAAGGGCTGGTTTCTGAATGCTTTTGTTTCTCGTTTGTCCTTTTAACCTCACTCAGTCTTCATGGGGTCTTCCATTCAAGGCTCTTCATCAGCAAATAATTCATCCATCTGGGGAAAATCTGTTTCTTGTTTGGCTCCTGAATGGTATACATTGAATTGAACCACTTAAGGTTTGCTGAAAACAGGTCGTAGAGGAAACATAAAAAGACAGAATACAGATTGGAAGCTTTTGCAATAATGTAAGTGACAGATGATCAATGGTAATTATGATGGTAATAATGGTGATGGTGATGATGATGGTTATGGTTGATGATGATGGTGATGGTGATGATGATGGTTATGGTTGATGATGATGGTGATGGTGATGGTGGTTATGGTTATGGTGATGGTGATGGTGGTTGATGATGCTAATAGTGATGATGCTGATGGTGGTGATGCTGATGGTGGTGATGATGCTGATGGTGATGATGGTTATGGTGATGATGGTTATGGTGATGATGATGGTGATGGTGATGATGATGGTTTGAATGCAGAGTGAAAGTGACTGAATGCCACAGAGGTTTTAAAGATAAGGTTGAGCTGGACGTGGTGGTACACACTTGTAATCCCCGCACTTGGGAGGTGGAGACAGAAGAAGGATCACACAGGTTCGAAGCCAGCCGCTCTGGCTTAAGAAACCCTGTTTCCAATTTTTTTTTTTTTGGTGGTACTGGGGTTCCTGGAAGCCCTTCTACCTCTGTGCTACACTCCCAGACCTATTTTTACATTTTTTATTTGGAAACAGGGTCTCCTAAGCCAGCACGTGCAGCTGGCTTCGAACCTGCGCGGTCCTCCTGTCTCTGCCTCCCAAGCGTGGGGATTACCAGTGTGCGCCACCACGCCTGGCCGGCCCTGTTTCCAAATTTTAAAAAAGTATAAAAATAGGTACTGGGAGTTTAGCCAGGAGGTAGAAGGGTTTCCAGGAACCCCAGTACCACCAAAAAAAAAAAAAAAAAAAAAAAAGTTGACAATCTTCCTGACACACTGGATAGGAAATGTGAGAAAAAAGAGAAGTCTCAGTGAACTCGACCATTTTTTCCTAAGTAGCTGGATGGATGGAGTTATGAAGAGAAGAAATTCCCATGTAAAATTGAGAGGCTCATTATACAACTCAGTGTAGCTGTGAGTAGTGTTCAGCTGCAAGGGAATGCTCCTGGCTGAAAAATATATATTGTATAACATGTATATATATGTACATGAGTCATTAGCATGCAGATAATATTCAAAGTTCAGTGGCTAGAGAGGATTACTGAGTCTGTGAGGGTATAGAAAGAAAAGAGAAGCCATGATCCTGGGAATACTCCAGAGGCTTGGAGGTTGTGGAGTGGAGGGAAATCTGCCCAGGAAGCAGGGAAGGAACAGCCGATGAAGCAGAGGAAGGCCCAGAGTTTCCTGGTCAGCTGTGGCTGGGGACTTGGCTGCTGGCATTAGTCTGGAGCAGGTCCTGGGAAGCACAGTCTTGGGGACTCTGTGTCTTGGTCTTGGGGACTCTCTTGGCTAAAGCCTGGCTGGGTAAGTTCACGAGCGGTTGGAGGTGAGGCAGTTCTTCCTGGGTGTAGAAGGATACTGGCACTTTTATGGGTCTCCTGGTTCCCAGTGTGTCGTCTCTTCAGCAAGTCCTCCAAGTCCTGCTGGAAGTTGGGTTTAGTTATCTGCACACCAGGTTGAGAACCATCTGATCTCAGTGCAGAGCTCCAGCTCTGTCTCTTACCAGGGACGCTACTCAGGCAACTTCCCAGCTTCTCTGGGAAGCTTCCAGATGGGAATAATGAGTTCCTACAGCCATGATAAAGAACAAGGCAATTGATAGGGTCTGCCCAGTTCCTTGGTTCTTATTGTTGCTACTGTTTTTATCTTTTTTAAGATAGAAATCAGATTATTTCAGTGACTTTTCTTTTGGGTGTCTTCCATTGGTCACTCCTCAATTTACAGGCAGTTTTATGTATACTTAAAAAAGTAAGCTACTTGTAGGTTTCCAAAAGCTAAAGCTCCTGAGTTTCTCTCTCTCTCTCTCTCTCTCTCTCTCTCTCTCTCTCTCTCTCTCTCTCTCTCTCTCTCTCTCTGGAGATTGAACAAAGGGACATTCTTCTACCTCCAGAGCTAAACCCCCAGCCCTTTTAATTTTTTATTGTGAATCAGAGTCTCACTGATCTGCTGAGGGTCTGGCTAAGTTTCTGAGAATGGCTTCAAACCTGTGACCCTCCATTCTCAGCCTCAGAAATGTAAGGATAACAGATATATGCTACCATGCTGGCCCTTAGGCTTTCTCCCGGGTTAACCTTAGGAAAGCCACGACCAAGATCTTCCACTAGGGGGCGAGCAAGGACAGAGGGAGAAGAAGGACCAGACATCCCTCAAGCTGCCCAGGTAGCTCTGCTGAAGTTTAACTGTCAGCATAAATCTGTCCAAAATATGGTTTGGGGCTGCAGTATTACCAGAGCCATCACTGAGGGCACTCAGGAATTAGCCTCGTTTAAAAGGAGAGAATAAATGGGCTTCCTAGTCATTTACAAAATATTCCACCCAACAACAGTTGAATTCACATTCTTCGCAGCTGCTTATGGAACCTTCACCAAACTGGACCATATTCTAGGCCACAAAGCAAATTGTAACAAATTTAAAATGGACATAATACTTTGCATCTTTTCAGATTAGGATGGGATGAAATTAGATATCAGCAGAGAAGATCCCTAAATTACATAAATTTACATAAGTATATAGATTACAAAATATATGCATATTTAATCCACCTTTGAATGAGGAATGAGTCATTGGAGAAATAAGGGAAGAAATTTAAAAAGTCCTAAAATCAAATTAAAATAGAGACACAACTTTCTGAAATTTCTGAGACACTGTAAAAGAGGCCTTAGGAGAAAAATTTAAAGTACTGAATGCCCACATTAAAAAAAGAAGACACCCTGCATAGAAATTAACTCAAGATGGATTTAAGACCTGGAAGTTAGACCAGAGTCTATGAAGCTGTCAGAGGAAGGCATAGGTTCAACACCTCAACACATAGGCACAGATAGAAACTTCCTCAACAAGATCCCCAAAGCTTGGGAAATTAAGACAAGAATTAATAAGTGGGGTGGCATCAGACTAAAAAGTTCCTGTTCACCAAAGAAAATCATCAAGAGTCTAAAGAGAAAGAAAGACTATAGAATGGGAGGCGATCTTTACCAGCTATCTCTCTGACAGAGGTCTAATATCTAGAATATACAAAAAACTTAAAAACTTTACACTAGGAAAACAAATAACCCAATCACGAAATGCGCAACTGAATTAAATAGACATTTCACAAAAGAGATAAAATACATGAAAAAATATTCAACATCATTAGCAATCAGGGAAATTCAAATCAAAACTACACTGAAATTCCATCTAACCCCAATCAGAATGGCAATTACAAAGAAGTCAAATAACAATAAATGTTGGTAAGACTGTGGTAAATAGACATTCTTTTATGTTGTTGATGGGATTGTGAACTGGTCCAGCCACTATGATGATCAGTGTGGAGATTCCTTAGAAACTGGGAATGGAGCCACCCTATGATCTGGCCATACCACTACTGGGTATCTTTCCAAAGGGGAAACCAGAGAACTACCGTAATATATGCATATCCATGTTCATAGCAGCACAATTCACAATAGCCAACAGATGAATGGATTACAAAATTATGGGAAATAGACACAATGGAATTCTACTCAGAAATAAAGAAAAAATTACATTATTTGCAAGAAAATGGAAGGACCTGGAGAACATTATGTTAAGTGAGATTAGCCAATCACAGAGAGTGAAGCGTCATATGTTTTCTTTAATATGTACAGGATAGGGAGTAATTGGGATACAATTAAAATTAGACCCCAATCTCTCATCCTGCACCAGAGTCAACTCAAGACAGATCAAAGACCTAGAAATTAGACCAGAAACTTTGCAAATACTAGAAGAAAAAATAGAACCAACTCCCCGATCTATAGGTACTGGTAAAGACTTCCTCAATAAGACCCCAAAGCTCAGGAAATGAAGATTTCTGCTTAGCAAAGAAAATGATCAAGAGCCGAGAGAACAGGAGAAAATCATTGCCAGCTACTCTTCTGACAGAAGGCGAGTGCCTAGAATATATAAAGGACTCAGAGAAAACTTAACAGAAATCCAAATAGACTAATTAAAAAATGCGCAATTGAATTGAATTAATACTTCTCCAAAGAAGAAATACAAATGACCAATACATAAATAAAAATGTTCAACATCATTAGCAATCAGAGAAGTACAAATCAAAAATGCACTCAGATTCCGTCTAACTTCTGTTAGAATCAAGAATAGAAAAAATAATAAATGCTGTAGAGCATGTGGGGAAAGAGGAACTCTTCCACAGGGCTGGTGGGATTGCAAATTGGCCTGACCACAGTGGACATCAGTATGAAGGTCCCTCAAAAGACTAGGAATGGAACCACCACGTGACCCAGCTAGACCACTCTTTGGCATGTTCCCAAAAGAATTAGAGTCAGCGTGCTACGGTGACCCATGCATATACCCATGTGTATAGCAGCACAGTTCACAACAGCCAAATTATGGAGCCAACCTAGGTGTCCATCAGTGGGTGAATGGGTAAAGGAAATGTTGTGTATACACACAAGGGATTTCCCTCAGCCAGAAGGACAAAATTACATCATTTTGCAGGGAAATGGATTGAACTAGAGAATATTATGTTTAGTGAAGCCAGCCAGTCTCAACACTCAAGGATGGCATGTTTTCACTCATATGGAAGCTAGAGAGAGAATACGAAACAGAGGACTGTCTCTGTCTCTGTCTCTGTCTCTCTTTCTTCATACTAGAGACTGAACCTGAGGGCATTCAACTTCTGAGCTACACCCCCAGCCCTATATTTTTTAAATTTTGAAACACGGTCTGCCTAAGTTGCTGAGGGCCTTTCTGAGTTGCCCAGGCTGGCCTCCAAGTGGTGATCTTTTCTATCTCAGCCTCCTGAGTATTGGAATTATAGGCATGCACCACTACACCCAGGTCATAAGGGAATTTAGGTAAACAAGGAGAAATACTAATAAAATAGTGGACGGGGTTTGGGGGAAGGAAGTGGGGAGAGGGCAGAGGAGGCTCGAGGAAGGAGACAGTTCAAATGATGCAGTGTCCCTACATGAAGGCATCACTCCTGGTCTCACTAACACGCACTGAGAGGAAGGGGCAGCGGGGTTGGATACAAAAGAAAATGCACCAAATACTGTGTGTGTGTGTATGTATCACTTTGAATCTCGCCATCATGTATAGTTATAATGCACCAATAAAGGTATTTAAAAAGGAGAAAGAAGAGAAAAAGGAGGAGGAATATTGACAACAATAAGATAAGCCAGAGGTTGAATGCCCCTGTGTCCAGCCCCCAGTACCACAAACACCAAAGCAAAGCAAACAAATGAATACAGAAGGATAAGGCGAGGGAGTGCTCAGGAGAGTGGAGGGGCGGATGGGAAGATGGGGAGGAAAGGGAGGAAGAACAGGAGCACACCTTCTAGCAGGCAGCTTATTTTGTCGCAGGGACAGGTGATAGAGAGGCGCTCAGGAAATGGGTGGGGAGGCTGGAGAGGCCAGAAGAGGAGGGGGGAGAAGAGGGGTGAGTCTGTTAGGGAAATGCTCGCTAGCTGCGCTCAGCACCTTCTCCCCAGCACAGCAGCAATCGGTTCCTCTTGCACAAGGACCAGAGACCCGGTGCTGAGTGGCGGGCTGGCAGGCTGCAGAAGGACTGGACCAGGACCAGGCAAAGACATGGTGAGCCTCTCCACTGCAAGATTTCCAACCAGACAGAAACTCTTCTGGGGGTTGTAGAGGCCAGGAGCAAGGGGCAAGAAGTGACCCATTTTGTTCTAGGTTTTAAAATGATAGAAACCAAAACAATGCTCTTGTGTGTGGCGGTCTCAAAACAGGGACCCTGGAATCTCTCCTCACAGACAGGATGATTTCCTTGCAGTTACAGTGTCTCAGGTGAGATTCCTGAGCAGGTGCCATTGAACTGAGCAGTGTGTGTGTGTGTGTGTGTGTGTGTGTGTGTGTGTGTGTGTGTGTGTGTTACTAGGGATTGAACCCAGAGTTGTTCTACCTCTGAGCTACAACTCCAGCCCTATTTTTCTTTTATTTGAAACCAGGGTCTCACTAAGTTGCTGAGAACTTGGCTAAGTGGCTGAGGCTGGCTTAAAACCTGTGATCCTCCCATCTCAACCTCCCAAGCACTGGGATTACAGGTCTGTGCCATCAAACCCAGGTGAAATGGGCACATTTGCACTTTTGCAATGAAACACTGTGGCTACTTGAGAAGTGCTGCACTTCAGAAAATATGGTTTTACATTGTGCAGAAAATCTGTGGACTTGTAATTTGAGTTTCTCAAAAGTATATTTCTTCTCATTAAAAAACAAAATAAAAATTTGGAAACTAACTGCATCCCTTTCCTGGTGTTCATTGGCTTGTCTAATTTTGCTATTTGAGGCATTGACCCATCATGACTAAGTGTGAGAAGATAGCATTCAATCTAAAGATCCCTAGTTCACGAAGCATGAAAGAACACCTTTTAATATATGCGTATCCGATCTTAAGTAGTGTTGACCTGAAAGCTCACTAGAAAAAGAAGTACAAAATTTACTGAAATACAGAAAAACATCAGCGCAATAGTGATCAGCTACTTGAGACTGAAACACAGAAGCAACATAAGGAAAAACAACTATGCATCAGTGTGGGGGTAAATCTGATGTGATTTACTCGTCCCTGTGTGAGAAGTGTGTCACCCTGGGCAGGGTGAGTAGGCAGGTGTGTTTTACTTGAACGTTCTGAGAGCTGCGGGCACGCCCTTGAGGTGCTGCAAACTTGTGGTTCAAAATCTTCCTTTTGTGTTTTATTTGCAGATATTTCCATGGAAATGTCAGAGAGCTTGGAGGGGCCCAGGGAGCACCTTCAAGACGTGGATTTGGATGGCGCTCTGTTGTGGTACGCTTGACATGTGTGTCCTGCCAGACCTTTTAGACTTAGGTTCATTTTTCTTAGGTGTCCACTGAGAGTGCCTGGTTGTCTACCAGGTAGACATCTGTTCATTCTAACCTTTCTGAGAACACCTTTTTCCCTCTTGATATCTTTAGTTCTTCCCCAGGAACCTCCAAACACTATTACCTGCCATACCCTGATTCCTGATAGTCTCACAAAAGCCTTCAATTGTGAAGGTTTAAATCATTAAGAAGCTGCTGACAAGGTACTTAGCACTCTGTACTCATTCTTTTTGTGTGTGTGTGTGTGTGTGTGTGTGTGTGTGTGGTACTGGGGTTTCTGGAAGCCCTTCTACCTCTGGGCTATGCTCCCAGACCTATTTTTTTTTAATATTTTTTTATTTGGAAACAGGGTCTCTTAAGCCAGCGCGGCTGGCTCTGAACCTGCGTGATCCTCCTGTCTCCGCCTCCCAAGCGCGGGGATTACAAGCGTGGCCACCACGCCCGGCCTCTGTATTCATTCTTTAGCACTCCGTTTTCTACTGATGTACCAGTGCACATCACTGCAATTTCTGTAATTACACCACGGGTTCCCTAAGAGGAGGGGCTTTTAGATGTTTTTCGGTCCTTCTTACATTGACATTTCAAGTTTTGTGCCTGAGCCTCCAAGATTCTCCAGCAGCAGCTTTGAGCTTTCTTTGCCATTTCCCAAGTAAGCTCATGTCTTCTTGTTCCCCCGCTTTGATTTTCTTCTCTGACCAAGCAAACACTCCATCTTCTTCTTATATATGACTCTTAACCATGTCTGCCTGTGTCTCCTGGGAACCTAGGGCTCTTTTTATTCAACAGGTATTTTTTGGGTCCCTACAATGTACAAAGACTATTTTAGGTACTTAAGAACAGAGCAATGGCCGCACAGTTCCTTCCATGATAGAACTTTTGACTGTTGTTGAATGGCTCCTTCAACGCTAAGTTCAAAATGGTGTGTTAGGATGTCCTCTACCAGCAAAGTTTCCCAGTTCTATTTGATTCCTGATATGTTTTATTTGCTCAAGATCACTGTTTCTTTGCACTTGTTACCCCCTGTTCAGAATCCTTCAGAGGACCTATGTTTATTAGTAGATCTATGTTTAATGGGATCTATGTTTTATTTGGTATTTTTCCATGGTATTTGCCTTACATCATGACAATTCAGTAAGAATTGATGGTTGTGAAAACTTTTTACCTTCCTGTAAAATAGAATTTCACACAGATCCTGCCACTCTTAGGATGGCCTATATGGTTATGAGTCCAATCTGTTTTTTTCAAAGCCCTCCTATTTGAAGCCCACATATGGATTTACTTATTTCGTAGTTCTTTAGATTGAATCCAGGGGCACTCTACCACTGAGCTACCTCCTGGCCATTTTTATTTTATAGTTTGAGACAGGGTCTTTCTAAGTTGCCCAGGCTGGCTTCGAACATAGAATCCTCCTGTCTCAGGCTTCCTAGGACTCCAGGCATGCACCACTGTACCAGCTTCTGTAAGTTTACTAAACACCACCCACTGAGCATCTCTGCATAAAGAGCATAATGCAACCCATCTGGTATTTCTATATTTTTTGGTTTCATAAATTGTTCTCTTTTTACTATGCAATTTGATGTATAAGGCTTGGATGATGTACTGAGGCTTGCCAAGAAGAACTTTGCCTACAATAAAATGATCACTTATTTATTTATTTATTTATTTATTTATTTATTTATTTTTGTGGTACTGGGGATGGAACCCAGGGGCATTTGACCTCTAAGATATGCCCCCAGCCCTATTTTTTATTCTTTATCTTAAAGCAGGGTCTCACTGAGTTGCAAAGGGCCTCACTAAGTAGTAGTAGCTGAGGCTGTTCACGAACCGCAATCCTCCTGTCTCAGCTTCCCAAATGCTGGGATTACAAGCGTGCACCACCACACCCGGCTAAATATTGTCTTTTAAATATGAAAGAAAGTACATACAATATGTCTTTTGCTGCCGGCCGTGGTGGCACACGCTTGTAATCCCCGCACTTGGGAGGTAGAGACAGGAGGATCGTGCAGGTTTGAAGCCAGCCGTGTTGGCTTAAGAGACCCTGTTTCCAAATTTAAAAAAAAAAAAATATATATATATATATACACACACACACACATATATATATGTGTGTGTATATATATATATATATATATATATATATATATATATATATATATATATATATGTCTGGGAGCATAACCTGGAGGTAGAAGGGTTTCCAGGAACCCCAGTGCCACCAAACAGAACCAAAAAAAAAAAAAAAAAACCAATATGTCCTTTGCTTCTCCTTTAGGAGAAGACCTAAGAAAATTGATACCTGTATCATTACAACAATAATAAACATTGGCCGGTGGGAAATTTATCCCAGGATAAAAAAGTACACTATAGATTGTAGAGTAATATGACAGCATACTTCAATTAGTTTTAAATGATTGAAAGCCACTAAAATGTGGTTTTCGAATGTCTAAGAAATGCAAGATATGTTTTATGTGAAAGCATTTTGAGGGAAAATAAAACGTGAAAATAACTCTAGAGTGGCCGCTTTTTATAAAATAGCTCCATGAGTCAAAGCATTCTGTGCTCAAGCAGAAGGTGTGGGTTCTACTTCAAATCTCCAAACGACTGATGCTGTGGCCCCTGAGAAGTCACAGCAGTGACGTCGAGGGCCCTCAGTTCCCCGTCACCACGCGATAGGCTCAGCCTGGCTCTCTGCTGGGTCGCTTCCACCTGCAACAGTATGTGAGTCACATGTCTCAGGCTATGTCTTTCAGATTTCCTGACACATCATGGAACCCACTGCTGGACTTACCATTATTCTAAAAAACCCATGAACTGGGAGAATGCTAGAAAGTTCTGCCAAGAAAATTACACGGATTTAGTTGCCATCCAGAATAAGGGAGAAATCGAGTACCTAGAGGAGATACTGCCATTCAACCCTTCTTACTACTGGATAGGCATCCGGAAGATAGGAAATACCTGGACCTGGGTGGGCACCAACAAGGTACTCTCCGAGGAAGCGGAGAACTGGGGGGCCGGGGAGCCCAACAATAAGAAGTCCAAGGAGGACTGCGTGGAGATCTACATCAAGAGGAACAAAGACTCGGGGAAATGGAATGATGACGCCTGCTACAAACGCAAGACAGCCCTCTGCTACACAGGTGGGGTGCCGCCAGACTGCGTGGGACCTCCCACTCGGGAAGGCCCAAGTTAGAACAATCAGATTTGCCCCTCAGAGACGCTAGGGATGAGAACGCTGGCTAGCTCGCTCTAAAGTACCGCCAGTCCCCAAACAAGTTCGAATCACCCCTGAGCAGGTTTTGGTATGTAAAGCGGATTCCTGCGCCCACAACTGTGTCCCTAATTTGAGTTAAGTCAAGGGATAAGGTTAGTAGGTGGAAAGGAGGAGGAAGAATTAGACAACCAGGCAGGGAGTGGACAGCAAGAGCTGGGCTGGCGCAGGGCTTCCCTTCACACCACGGGCTTCCCCTGCAGAGCGGGGAGCACAGCAGTGCACGCCCCTGTCCAGCCCAACCTTACTGATTCCATAGAACCAACGTCACACCATCTTTGGTGGAGGGAAACTTCTGTCCAAACTGTGACAGCAGTTCCAGCACCATCAGGATTGTTGCCAATCAGATTTTAACAGTGAAACATAGTTCCTTTGGTCTCATGTAAATTAGACTTTCTACTAATTTAAAAGTTTAGATTTTTTTTAAGCCTTAGTGCTTTCAATAAAGGAAAGGATTGCTAAGCAGAGTGCAGAAATGATGGAGGTCTAGCTATTGTTTTACGTGCTTATTACCTTGAAAGCAAGGAATTCCAAGCCTTTTAATGAGTGCCGGAGGGCTAGTATGTACTATCATCATGTGTGTGTGTGTGTGTGTGTGTGTGTGTGTGTGTTTACTGTCATTGAATCCAGAGGCCTTTTACTTTCAATCTACATCCCCCATATCTTTTGTAATTTTTTTAAAATTTATTTTATTTTTTAATTAATTTATTTATTTTTTGTGGGTCTGGGATGAAACCCAGGGGCATTCGACCTCTGAGCTACACCCCCTGTCCTAATTTTTATTCTATATTTTGAAACCGGGTCTCACTGAGTTGCAGAGGGCCTCACTAAGTAGCTGAGGCTGTCTGAAAACCGTGATCCTCCGGCCTCAGCCTCCCAAATGCTGGAATTACAAGCCTGCACCACCACGCAATTTTAATTAAAAAATTAAAAAAAAATTTTTAAATAGGCTCTGGCTAAGTCACTGAGTCTGGCTGCGAACCCACAACCCTCCTGTCTCAGCTGCCCAAGTACTGGGATTACAGGTGTACACAACCACACCAACTTACTATATTCTTAAAAAAAATATTTTTAGCATATTATTTTTATGCAAAGAATGCTATGGGTATATAAATAAACCTTTCCTGTTTATTAAAATAGCCTCACAAAAAAGCTTTTTATGTCTGTCTAAAAAAGTGATTAAACATACTAAAGTACAGTCACATTAAAATACTCCTTTTCTGACCTCCTTGAAGCTTCTTGCCAGCCCTGGTCATGCAGCGGCCATGGGGAGTGTGTGGAAGTCATCAATAATTCCACCTGTGCCTGTGACGCGGGATACCACGGGCCCCAGTGCCAGTTTGGTGAGCACCATCCCTTCTGTTGTTCTCTCTGTCATCAGAATCAGGACTGCTTCTGCTGGAAGTTGGTTGGGACAGAGCACTGCTAGTTATTCTGGGAAATGGGAAGTTTTGGCCAGAAAGTTGTGCTTTCACAATGTTGTTATATTTCTGCAAAGGTTTCATAAGCCAACGTGAAGTTCCGGCTCACTCTGCGACATGTGGATTTGTATACCACAGGGCCAACGTGTTGAAGGGAAGCTGTGAGGGCTGCAGTCAGAGTCCTGCTCCCAAGGAGCTCCTCATCAGACGGGCTTGCTGAGTTAGTTAGAATTCTGCAGGCTGAAGAAAACGGCACCATTTATCAACGGAGAAACAAGTGGCTCAGAAGGCAGTCTTGCTTGTCACAGAAAGTCATGCCAACACAAACTGAAAAGACCCTATCGTGATGCAAGACAGTAAATGTCAGGACATATAATAATATGCAATAACAAATTCCACGTGTTCATTTATTTGGGGGTATTTCAGGAGAATACAGTGACAGATCCATTATAAATGTCTGTGTTAAAGGATTTATAGTGAATTAATGGATTAAACATATCCATAATGGAGTTTGATGGAAACCAAGACCAGCTGGAGTCAGCTCAGAGACTGGGGACTGCTTAGTGAAGAGGGGCACGAGAGGCCCCTCAGTGTCTCCATACGGGGAAATTATCCTAGAAGTAGAAAATAAGGTGGATTGGGAAATGGAAAGAAAGGAGAGAATCACTGGGAATCTCTTCACTTCTTTTAGAGCCTCAGAGATGGCTTTGACTCTATCAACTGCTATACATCCTTTGATCAGCATTGGCCAGGTTTTAAAACATATTTGAAGTATCCGGTTGCATAGGTTAGAAAATCAAATGAATAAAAAGCATTGTCTGTAAAATATTAAGAATTAAGAAATCTAAAATGGCTTTTAATCCCAACCAATCAGAATCGATACAGCTCACTTCCGTGAGCCACAGCTCCAAACCAGTATTTTGCCCCATTCTGGAACTTTCTGTTGCAATGCTTATTATAATTGATGTGTCCATTTCACTCCTGTTAAAACACTGAAGTCTCCTTTTGCTGGTCTTGCTCTCCAACCTAGCATTCTTTTCTTGCTTCTCTCTCTCCATGTAAGATCGTTTCTTTGGGCTCCTTCATAGATGCTTATTCAAGTCCATAAACTACTATTATTTCTCAGCTTCTGTCTTTGTTCGGTTGCTCTTCTGACCCTACATGTTCCCTTTGGTCAAACTTACTGACTTTCTTGGACTCACACATCTGCATGCTTTTTGAACTTGCAGGTGTGTCTTCAGCCCTGAACTCCAAATATGCTAAGAATATCCTTCAGGGTGTCCAAAGGACTAGCAAGTCAGTTTCCCACAGCCACAGTTCTTTTGTGTGTTTTTAACTCAGAATGTATAACCACCATTTGCATGGGTAACCTGTGTGGGACTCGCTTCCTGCTCCCAACATTTGTGCAGTCACAGACTACCGAATTTTACAACTTGTCATTTTTCCAGTTTGTCTCCTTCGCATCAACCCCAGTACCATCCCTGTATTGTCTTGCTCCTAAATCATTGCAACAGTGCCCAAGAGGAGCCCCACGCTCTTAAAGTAGTTCCTCTCAAGTATATTACGTGTACTAGCGGCAGGCTGATCACTCAAAATAATCAAAACACAATGCATACACGTGATCACGCACCACTAATTTGTACCTATGAATTGTCCTGCATCGTGAATTCTGAATTGCACAAAGCCTAACGAGACTTAATACGTAAAAGGTAGTCATTAAAGCCTCTCTTTCTCTCTCATCACATCTAATGTCACCTCTGCCTCCTCTTTCTCTCAAGTTACACCAAACACCAAAGGTTCTGTAATTCTCTGCTCAACAAAGGTGCTTTATGTCTCATTGACTATGCCCACAACCTTCTGTGTTCCACATGGCTAACACAATCCTTCATCTCCATGGATAGTTCCAGCACCGTTTCTTCTTGGGACCATTTTTTGGGACCCCAGGACATATATTTGTTATGGATTCCAAGAATATTTAGAATCCATGTTTGGATATTAATATACATTTGGACATGAATCCCAATAACATTGGATCTCAAGACCATTTCCTTGGATTTCCCTTGGGTGGGATTCCAACCCATCGGGTCCTGTTAACATCTCCCAATCTCCTTTCTTTCCTTGTTGAAGTGGTCCAGTGTGAGCCTTTGAAGGCCCCGGAGCAAGGCACCATGGACTGTGTGGACCCTTTGGGGCCCTTCAGCTTCAGCTCCCAGTGTGCCTTCAACTGCACCGAGGGCAGGAGCCTGGTCGGGATTGCGGAAGCAAGCTGCAGCCAGTTTGGAAACTGGTCATCTCTAGAACCAACCTGTGAAGGTGAGTATCTCCCCACGGGAGCCTTTGCCATGGTAGTCCTGGGGGTGTAGTTCTGCATTCTGGGAAAATGCAGAAGAATCTTGATAAGACATCTGGAGCCTCTTTTAAAGTGTATTTAAATTGTACTATGATGCTTTATTATTATTATTTTGTAGTACTGGGGACTGAACCCAGAAGCATCCTGCCTCTGAGTTACACCTGCAGCCCAATTTATTTATTTTAAAACAGGACTCACTAAGTTGCTGAGGCTGATCTCGTGATCCTCCTGTCTCTGACTCCCCAGTACTAGGGTTATAGGTGTGATCCTCCTGTCTCTGACTCCCCAGTACTAGGGTTATAGGTGTGGACCACCATACCTGGCCTGTGGTGCTTTTTAAAGACATTGTTCATGTTAAAATTAAACTCCAAAACAAAAAGTGAAAAATGAATGCTCTAAAGACACTTAAAAGTGTGTAACATGATTTAGAGCAATGCAGTGTGGTTGTATTTTTTTTCTTTTCTCTTTTTTAGAATTTTATTGGTGCAATGTAATTTTTCCCCCCTTGGTACTGGGGATGGAGCCCAGATGCATTCTGCCTCTGAGCTACAACCAGGGCCCTATATTTTAGTTTTATTCTGAAACAGGGTCTTGCTAGGTTGATTCTTTTCTTTTCTTTTCTTTTCTTTTTTTTCTTTTTTTTTTTTTTGGTGGTACTGGGGTTCCTGGAAGCTCTTCTACCTCCTGGCCACACTCCCAGACCTATTTTATATTTTTTGAAACAGGGTCTCACGCCAGCACGGCTGGCTTCGAACCTGCACGATCCTCCTGTCTCCGCCCCCAAGCGCGGGGATTACAAGCGTGCGCCACCACGCCCGGCTTGCTAGGTTGATTCTAAGTGATATATTCATATATGCACACAACATGCCTTGGTGGGTTTCCTCCACATCCCACCCCACCATCCTCTTCTTTCTCATACATGCTAGTAGGATTGGTAGTGATACCTTCATATATGAATTTAATATCAGTTGATGCTTCTGTCCTCAAGTCCTTTTACCCCTTCTCTTCTCCCTCCCCCATTCTCTCCTACTATTCTACTGGTTTCTATCTTCATTTTTATGAAATTTATTTTCTTTCCTATTTTCTATCTAGGTTCCACATAGGAAAGAGAACACAGGACCCTTGACTTTCTGAGACGGGCTGATGTCACTTAGTTTGCTCTCTTGTCCCATTAATTTTCCTACAAATGACATAACTTTGTTCTTTATGGCTGTGTAAAGCCCCCCTGTGTGAATAGACCACATTTGAGTCATTCACCCCTCTGTTGACAGACACGCAGGCTGGTCCCATAACTCGGCTGCAGTGCGCTGCTACAGACCTGGGTTTGCATGTGTCACTTGGGAAAATAATGTGGTCATGTTTTATTTTCTATTTTCTCATTTCTTATTTTGGTTAAATTATGGTTCTTCTCTCAGTAACATGTATTTTATATGAAGTCCTATTTAACACCAATTTCCTTCACAGAGGGGTATAAATCTTTCTCGATTGTTTTATTGGTATATCTAAACATCAGTGTGAGCCTTTGAAGGCCCCAGAGCAGGGCACCATGGACTGTGTGGACCCTCTGGGGCCCTTTTCCTTACACATAAACTCTCAGGAGAAATAACTGTTATGAGAAACACAAACCCATCTCTTGATCATTTTACATTTGAAATGCAGCAGTTTTGCTTCAGAGAAGTAGAATATTTCTGGAAATCTCTTGGGTGGACTTTATGGCAGGTGAGAAGGTGGAAGTTGCCCGCATTCCCCAGGAATTGCCCGTGACGCCCCGGGGCAGAGGTGCGTGGCCGGCACTGGGGCAGGCGACACAGTCCCCTGTTGGCACCTGCTGTTCCCTTGCCTTGGCCCCCACCCACTTCTCACCATCATTTCAAGAAACTAAAGTCTGGAACATGGTGGAGGGAGTTTCAAGAGATGAGTAATGTCTAGGTTCATGTGCATGGTTTCCCAATTAAGTCTGACAACCTTGGCTGAGAACCGGTCAAAGAGTTCTCTGCTCAGAGATACTCCTTGTGATTTTTTGTTCTTCTTCACTGAAGCGATTCAGTGTGAGCCTCTGACGGCACCTGATTTGGGGACCATGGACTGCAGTCACCCCCTGGCCAATTTCAGCTTCACCTCGGCATGCACCTTCAGCTGCTCAGAAGGAACTGACTTAATCGGGGAGACGGAAACTGTTTGTGGATCATCTGGAATCTGGTCTAGTCCTCCTCCAATATGCGAACGTGAGTAAGTTTGCCCTGATGCACAGAGCACTTAAAGATGGTGCTGATAGACAAGCAGGTGTAAAGAAAGACGAACCTTACATTTCACTTCTATGTGGCTAAAAATTGATTTCTATGCATCGACTTACTATAAACCCTTGCTCGTGTCTCTTAAGTGGCAGACATTTTCATTCCCAACACGTCCCATATTAAACCTTCAGTTGTGAACCCGTTGTTTGTAACTTATTTGTTATCCATTCATATATTCGATTACAGTCTGACTTCCCTGATGGTCCCTAGAAAGGACCGCTAAAGTGGCCAATTAAGTGGCCACCAATGACCACTTAATTCCCCAAGTTAGGGATACCTCTCAAGTACTAAGCTGGTGTCTCCAAATCTGCATCTGCGAAGAGTGAGAAGGGCCATGTCATCGTCACGTTTGTCCCTCCTCCAGCTGACAGTGTGGCGGGCCATAGGTACTAGAATACATACACATCACATCAGCACAGGAAAGACGAGCTGCCAGGGTCTGCCCCTGAGCACCTCCACGGGGCTGACTCAGGGCCTGAAGTAGTCAGATCTGTAGAGGCTGTCAGAGGAGCTGGTGTCTGAGTTTGCAGGTGGAGTGGGGGGGCGGAGCAGAGAGGCAGCTGGGAGCTTTTAGAGGAGCCTTGGGTTGGATTTGTTGGGTAACTTACTTCCAGGGCTGGCTAGCCTCCTCCCCTCCTCTTCATCAACCAGCTCTGGGACCGTGAGCCTTCTCTGCATGAGGTATTTGAATACGGAGATGGGAACATCTCGAGAGGGTTCCCCAAATATAATGCAGAATAAAGGACCCTATCAGCCCCCGCGCCAAAATGTAAATGTAGATTCCTTCAGGTGAAGGTATCAGAAGACAGATTTTTAAAATATTAGTTCTTTTTCCAATAAAAACCTGCAAATGAGCTTAGTTTACACTTAGGAAGAATATATGTTTCTGTATTTTCACTGATGTGTGAGGTAATCAAAGGGCCATGACGTGTTGATGTCATTTGATAGATGAGTGCAGGTCTTCGGCATGTCAATATCAAGTGAGTTTTTGCACATATGCCTTAATGTACAAGCAGTGGGTTTCCTTTGGCTAACAGGTTGTCCACTTCAGATCACGGGGCTCTCTTTTTCCTGAAATTGTATTAGACTTTCTAGACCTTCTTCATGTTTCAGAGTTCCAGCCATTGAACAAGCCATAGAACAACAGGCTATGATAACCATTTTTTTTTTTTTTGGCCAAGATTTTTGTATCCATTCCCAGAAACCCTATGAGTCACAAACCTCGGGTCTGAGATTGTAGGTGTTAGGATACAGGTGGGCCAGTCTTATCTCCATGGTAGAGTCACATGGGCCTTCCCGCACCTAATTTCCATCTGTCAAATGGCCTCTGCAAGGCTTGAGAAGGGAAAGAATGAATTATCCTGAGCTAGACTAGGAAGATGATGCTCGCGATCTCATGCCACGTGCCTGACTCCTTTCCCTTTCAGAATCAGACAGAAGCTTCTCCATGATCAAGAAAGGTGACTATAACCCCCTCTTCATCCCCGTGGCAGTTGTGGTCACCGCCCTCTCTGGGTTGGCGTTTATCATCTGGCTGGCAAGGCGATTAAGAAAAGGTATGCGAGTTTCACTTCACCTGAAAGTAAGACAGCTTTAAAGTGAGAAAAAGAAAGACACCCACAAGGAAATTAAGTGCAATTGACTCAACTGAAGCAGAATGCCAAGCTTTGCGTGCTAGAGATGTCAGTCCCGGGAGACATGTAAATCGTCCCAGTACCCACCATCACTAAGACAATCTGGCTGGCTTTTGCCTACCTTTAGGTAAACATTTTAAAAACAACTGTTGTCCTTCAAGACACCTTGCTAGAGTGACAATGGCTAATGATTTTTTTAATTTTTACTTAATTCTGAAAAAGAATGCCTTTAAAAGCCCACCTGCCTCTGAACCCAGAGTCATTCTATCTCTGAGCTATACCGCAGGCCTATTCTATTTTTCATTTTTAAACATGGTCTCACTAAGTTCCTGAGGGCCTTGCTAAGTTGCTGAGGCTGGCTGTGAACCTGTGATCTGCCTGTCTCAGTCTCTCAAATACTGGGTTTACAGGTATGCAACACCACAACCCAGCTAGGAAATTAATTAATCCACTGTCTACTCGGGTTTTCAAAGTGCTGCTCTCAAATACCTGACCTCTTTAAGGCTCATGTGCACGTCTGGCCCCTGACATGTGGGAGCTGCACGTTCTTGGGGAGAATCTCCAGGTTTTCTCTCTGGTGTCGATTCTTCAAGGCCACAGTTAAAGCCAACTCACCATCTATACTTTCCCTCCACCCTGAATTGGAGAAGAAAGGGGAAGGAGGACTACCTTGAGAATTTATTATCTGCTTCATGGAGGTAGAAACCACCCGAGGAGAACACGGCACCACACCCTTCCCTCCGCCAAGCGTGCCCACATCTCCAGGTGGTGCCAACCTGTCAGCTACATGCTCACACCGCAGCAGGCTCTGGGTGTGCACTGCATTATTTGACTAAATTCACGCAGGGAAACTCTTCAAAACTGTAAAATTTATAGACATCAAGCAACTTGTAAAATACCCCTGTTTGCCAGTTACTCCTTTGAAAGAGGACTGATATCAAGACTATATAAAGAACTTAAAATAACACTAGTAGAACGAATAGTCTAGTAAAAATAGGCAGTTGAACTGGATAGATAATTCTCAAAAAAAGAAAAATGAACAGACAATAAACATATGAAAAATGTTCCATATCAATAACAATCAGGAAAATGCAAATCAAACTACACTGAGATGCCATCTAACTCCAGTTAGAATGGAAACCATCACGAAGTCAAATGATAGTAAATGCTGGAGAGCATGTGGGGAAACAGAAACTCTCAAAACTCATACACTCTTGATGGGGCTACAAACTAGTACAGCTGCTGTAAAGATCAGTGTGGAGGTTCCTCAAAAGACCAGGAGCAGAACCGCCACAGGAGCCAGCTGTACCACTCCTTGCATCAGCCCAGAAGAATTCAAGTCAGAATGTTGTAGTGTGTAGAGCAGCACAATGCACGATAGCTAAACTATGAAACTACGCTAGGTGTTCATCAACAAAAGAATGAATAATGAAAATGTCATCTCTACATACAATAGATTTTTACTCAGCCATGAAGAAGATCAAATTTATGTCATTTGCAGGGAAATGGATGGGACTAGAGAATATTCTGCTGAGGAGATCTGTCAGCTTCAGGAAGTCGAGAGTTGAGTATTTTCTCTCATATGTGAAAGCTAGAGAGAAAAGAGGAAACAAAGGGGACTTCACGTAATTGAGGAGACCAGTATAATAATGGAAGGGGTTGGATAAAGGTGAAAAGGCAGAACTCGTGAAAGAAACAGTTGATGTACGGAACCCTCCCCACTGATCTCAATGTCCCGGGAGGCGTGGGGAGCAGGGGGTACCTGAAGGGAAGCACACCAAGGTCTGTGTGCACGTTCGTGTGACTTTTGAACCTCACTAAGGTGTATAAGGACAATGCACCGATAGATTTTTTAAAATACCCTTGTTTCAAGTTCAGGAGCCATGATGACCTCAAAATAATATCTACCCCCCAATCCTCTGTGCTATTTTTTGTGCAATCAGTTTATGTCCATTTTAATTTCCTTTCCATTGAATTAGTGCGTATGTATTCTGTTCTCTGAATATAATGTGTAAAGGTTGCCCAGACCATATGTACAAGCAACTGCAAGAATGTTCTCCACCCATCCCTAGTGGTATTCTACCATGATATGCCTTCATCCAAGATTAAGAATAGGAGGTGTCATCTGAGAAAATAAAATACAGGAAGCAGTCTCCAGTGAAAGGCCTTCTCCAACTATAACCTGAAACCTCCTGCTATTAGAAATTCGTGGAGAGCAAATCCCACCACCACACACTACTACCGAGTACTTAAAAACTGCACTAAGGCAAAAGATGGATGGCATGACTCTGTCACCACTGACTCTTCTTTTTCCACTGAGACTTTAACACCCCACCTCAACTGCCCTTTCTTTTTTTCTGCTTGGGTAACAATGGCAGAACTGAGGTCTAGAAAAAGTTGGTAATTGCTGTACCCTGGGACAGGATAACTATCATCTCAATAACTTTAAAAACTTTGGAGTTCTACGTCACCTTACTAAGAAGGATGTTAATTTCCAAATTTCATATGTTTAAAAAAAGTTTGTACAATCAAAATAAGGCTCCTTTATAAGCAGGGTGAGAAAAGCAGTAGGGTTGTTTTTAAATTTTTTTTATCTTGGAGTCATTTCTGTACAAGATCTAAATTTGATAACTTGAAAACTACATGCCCCTGCTGTGGGAATCGGTGTGGGGCAAACAGGAAACAGACAGCGGGTATGTGGGCTAGTTACAGTTATGCCACCAGAGAGAACAGAAGCCCCAAAAGATCACCGGCTTTGTAGAGAAGTCAGGGCAACTTTAATCTAAGATTAGGAGATCTGCAAAACACCTGCCAATCTCTCTAACTTTCGAGTAAATAACTTCGTCTTTCATCTCCCACAGATTTTAATTATAAGTTGGTTCTTTTAGTTTTATCAGTGTGATTCTAGGGATTGAAACCAGGGGCATTCTACTTCTGAGCTATAATCCAGCCCTCTTTTCATTTTCTAATTTTTGTTTTGAGACAGGGTCTCGCTAGGATGCGGAGTGTTGCACTATTTGCTGAGGCTGTCCTTGATCCTCCTGTCTCAGCCTCCCAAGTACTGGGACTACAGATGTGGACCACCAATGACCAGCTTGTAAATTGGTTCTTTAACACATGGGACATTTTCCTTGTAGAGATAATGTTAGAAATGGTGGCTACATCCCTAGCCTGATGTCCCAGAACTTTAGCTGATGTATTCACAAAGAGAGAAGTGAAAAAATACCAGATCTTCATCTATGCAGTATTCCTCTATGCTGATACTTGTATAAGTTTCCTGGGTTGAGAACACTGGAAAAAAGGAAAGGTGCTGATTTTGAACGTGGAGGCCTGTTCTCCTGTCCTTGAATGGATGCTCTGAACCACACAAGGACTCCTGCCCTAACTAATAGCCCCGGGATACAGCTCTAGCTCCCCTCTCCTGAGGAAGGAATAAGGAAGGCACCAGAAACATGCTCTCCTGTGCATGGGCTCGGCCAGAAACACTGCGCCTGGCACTGCCGTTCTCTGAGCAGGCAATTGTCATTGGTCATGTTTGGTAAAAGAAGAAAGGGAAGTAATAATGCTTTAAGTCAAATCTCCAAAATCCCTGTCTCAGCCTCCCAAGTACTGGACGAGGCCCTCAGCAACTTGGTGAGACCTTGTTTCCAAATAGAATAGGGTTGGGAGTGTAGCTCAGATGTCGAACACAGAGCTCTGGGTTCAGTCCCCCGTTACTGTAAACTCCCTTTCCTCCCCAAATCTCCAAAACTCCGTATCAGCAGGGGTCAGGGTCAGAGATCAGACGCCATCCAGATATGTCCCCGAGAAGCACAACTATTCATATTCATAAGACTGGTTTTTTTCTCAGTTGGAAGAATTTTCCACCTGAACCGACAACAGGTGGAACAAGGTTAGAAAAGGGGCACAAAAACTTAACACATGTCTCCAGCTCCCTTTTCTTCAAAAAGAAACTTTTTCAGTAGAAACAGATTTTTAAATTATCTCATTGTTATTTCATTGTGTGCGTGTCTATCTTCATATTTGCATGTATATGAATACATATATATATATGTGTTTCTATGAAGATAAATGAACAGAACCTGAAGTTAATTCAGACACGATTGTCCCGATCAAGTGCATTTGGCTCATGTTATCAACAGGCTGCATCTTGGAATAAGAGATTTAAGATAGTGCCGGGCGTGGTGGGCACGCCTGTAACCCCCCCCCCCCCCCGCGCTGGGGAGGCTGGGACAGGAGGATCGCGCAGGTTCGAAGCCAGCCTCAGCTACTTAGTGAGGCTCTCAGCAAGTTAGTGAGACCCTGTTTCCAAAGAAAGTATAAAAGAGGTCTGGGAGTATAGCCCAGAGGTAGGAAGCCCCTGGGTTTCACTCCCAGTACCACCAAAAAAAGAAAAGAAAAGATTTAAAATAGTCATTTCTAACACTTTAAAAGATGGAAGAAGTAATTGGGCACTAGGTACCAGGCTTTGGCCCAAATACTTTGAATACACTTTCTTTCATCACCCAATGAGGAGGTCCACTTTTTGCATCCCTTTCCAGATGAATAAATTGTGGCTTACACAGGGTAAGCAGCTGTTCTACACACTACAGGTGGCAGAGTGGGGTTTGCACCCGGGCAGGCTGATTCTAGTTCCATTTTATAGCCCCTGAAATGTATTCTCCCTCCTACAATGACACTTACTCCTCCAAGAGATGTCTCTGTTTTTTTCTTTTAGCTTGCTTTCTTCTAGACCCCAAGTTTGCTGTCATTTTTAATGTACTTATTTATATTCAGTTTAAAAGGTGCATTCAACATAGCAAAACTAAAGTTAGCTTAAAAAGTACAGTTTAGGGTGTAAAATAATTGGGAACCAAGGTTTACATAAGGACACAGACACATGTCACGAATCCTATACTCTTTTTTGTACTGGGGATTCTGCTTCTAAGCTACAACCCTTGTTTCCCGAGCCCCCGCCCCAGCCTCAGTCTTTTAAGTCACTGAGGCTGGCCTCAAAACTGAGATCCTCCTATCTCAGCCTTGCAAGTACTGAGATTACAGACATGCCCCACTCTGCCCAGCTAGTCCTATACTCTTGATAGGATAGGGTCTCAGGTCTTACTCTGAGTTTCCTTGCAGCTAGTTCTAAAAGGCAAAAGAACCAGCTGTGATATTTTATCTAGAAACTGCATTCGTGTGTGTCTGTAAGATGAAAATACATCAGTCACCTGGGTGAGGCTGTGCAATTCCTAAAAAGACCAGAGAAAGTTCTCTTGTGCGATCACATAGAGACGATGCTGAGGGATGTAATGACTTGGATCCTTACAGTATTAGTCCCCGGTCCCTTAGGAAGAGTCTGCAGAGAGGAACGAGGTGTGGAATGAACATGTGGGCAGGTGTATTGGGTATGACCCCACGCGGTTCAGCCCTGCTTCTGTCTTTATGAGCAGCACAGAGTTTAGAATAGAAACCTGAGGGAATCCCATCAACGTGTCTGTTGTGTCTGAGAATCTATCTGTGATTAATTTAGAATCCCAACCCCTTCATTACACAGATAATAAAGGCATAATAGACTCCAGAAGAGTCTACTAATAAATGTACAATAGACTCCAAAAGACTTTTGTGGGTGGGAATCTCCCTTCTCACTTTAAAAAACATTGAAATTGTCTACTTTTTTTGCTGATATGTTTTCTCTTTTCTACTTTTAGGCAAGGAATCTCAGAAACGGTAAGTTTGATCAGTGAAGTTTTCCTATTGGTCACGTTTCTCCTTTCCTTGAGATGCTTCCTGGGACAGCCAGACACATTAACTCCACAGAAGGTGTTTGCATGAAGGTCTCATCTAAACAAAGTTTCTAGATACAGTAATACATCGCTAGCCTCCCTTAAACCTGTGGTTTTTACCACTAGTGAAAAGGACTACAAGTATACTCCTTTAACAAGTATGCAAGTGTACTTGGGATATCACCAAAGGTGTTTGCATAGCGGTGTCATCCCTCACTGGGATCACCCTGCACAGCACTGTGGCTAACCTGAGACGTGAGCGGCGGGCAAGTCTGGAGGAGAAGAGGCTGCTGTGAGAACCTCTGAAGTCCTTAGATAGAAGCCGGTGGTGCTTGTTAGAGAAATTGTAGTGAGGATGGGTCCACAAGATGAGAGGTGGTAGGATCAACTGAAATGGTATATAATTAGGAGAGAGAGAGAGAGAGAGAGAGAGAGAGAGAGAGAGAGAGAGAGAGAGAGAGAGAGAGAGGAATCCAAGGAGGGGTGCCATATTTCTGACTTGGTGGGTGGTGCTATTTACTGTTGAGAAGGGGCCTTAAAAGAATGAGACCTTTTGGAAGTACAGATCATGAGCTCGGGTTGGTACAGTCCTCCAGGTCCATCCACAGTGCAGAACCTGCCTGGGGCAGGGCAGTGGATTTGGAGGACCTCACACTTCAGGAAGCCATGGCTTTCTCAGGAGTGGGAGCCACCACCCAGGGAGGGTGAGTGTGAGGAGAGGGGGGAAGCAGAGCATCCAGGTCTCAGAAGTCAGCTAAGGGAGAGAGAGCAGAAGTAGGTGGCCAGAGACGAGGAAGAAGGAGGAGGAAGAGTTGCAGTCCCGGGTGCTAAGGAAAGAAGGAAATGAAAGAAAGGGGAAGGAGGACTACCTTGAGAATTTATTATCTGCTTCATGGAGGTAGAAACCACCCGAGGAGAACACGGCACCACACCCTTCCCTCCGCCAAGCGTGCCCACATCTTCAGGTGGCGCCAACCTGTCAGCTACATGCTCACACCGCAGCAGGCTCTGGGTGTGCACTGCATTATTTGACTAAATTCACGCGGGGAAACTCTTCAAAACTGTAAAATTTATAGACATCGAACAACTTGTAAAATACCCCTGTTTGCCAGTTACTCCTTTGAAAGAGGACTGATATCAAGACTATATAAAGAACTTAAAATAACAACACTAGTAGAACGAATAGTCTAGTAAAAATAGGCAGTTGAACTGGATACTTCTCAAAAAAGAAAAATGAACAGACAAAACATATGAAAAATGTTCCATATCAATAACAATCAGGAAAATGCAAAACAAACTACACTGAGATGCCATCTAACTCCAGTTAGAATGGAAATCATCACGAAGTCAAATGATAGTAAATGCTGGAGAGCATGTGGGGAAACAGAAACTCTTCAAAACTCATACACTCTTGATGGGGCTACAAACTAGTACAGCTGCTGTAAAGATCAGTGTGGAGGTTCCTCAAAAGACCAGGAGCAGAACCGCCACAGGAGCCAGCTGTACCACTCCTTGCATCAGCCCAGAAGAATTCAAGTCAGAATGCTGCAGTGTGTAGAGCAGCACAATTACAATAGTTAAACTATGAAACTACGCTAGGTGTTCATCAACAAAAGAATGAATAATGAAAATGTCATCTCTACATATAATAGATTTTTACTCAGCCACGAAGAAGAGCGTGTGAGGAGAGAGCCTGGGAGAGGGCGGGAGGCGGAGCATCCACGTGTCAGAGGTCAGCTAAGGGAGAGAGAGCAGAAGTAGGTGGCCAGAGACGAGGAAGAAGGAGGAGGAAGAGTTGGAGTCGCGGGTGCTAAGGAAAGAAGGAAATGGAAATGGTCTTGCTGCAATCAGGAGAACCAGTTCGATTCCACTGGGTGTAACCAGGGCATGTGGGGCACATTTCAGTGCAGGGGTCAAGATGGGTCAGGTAGCAAAGGGCTGAGGCCTCATTTAGGATGAGGTGGAGAGGCAGAACATTTATTCACCTCTTTGGAAAAGTTTGGCTATGAAGGAGAGTCGAGTCATGGGGACAGCTAGCTGGAGGCACGGGGCCAGGGGAGCCTCTTTCTGTCTTGTTCTTAATTCTGTAGGTGGGGTTCTAGTAATAAAAGAGGTCCATTTTGGGGCTGTATTTCCTATCTCTGTGGCAGGAAACCCACAAGATATAACGATTTCTTTCATGCGTCTACCCGCTGAGTGAAAGTTCTTTCTGGCAGAAGCTACCCAGAGATGCGTTCTGGCCACAGGAGCCCCCTGTTTTAATTTCTATTAAGATGGAAATGGACCAATTCACTTAAAAAAAAAAAAAGGTATCCCTGTAAGACAGAAAGAGATACTAAGGAGAAGAGAATCTAGTTAATGATCAAATTAAGTGAATTGCTGTATTACGTTGAGTGGTATACCAGTTTTACAATGAATCAAGAGCTGTTGAATTTGATGGTGTTGGGACAAAGCTAAGCCGGATAGAGGTGAGAGATGTGATCCTTTGTCTACAGCCCCAGTGAGATTGTTGACAGTTGTGGGATTAAGACAGAAGTGTAGAAAAGAAATCAGAAAATTACATGGCACAGCAGGGTGACGGTATGAATTTCCTGGAAGAAAGAAAGATCACTGAGCTTAGTGATGACAGAAAAACCTTGGGGTGATGGTGCTGCCTCCTGCTTCTCCTCTCTCTCCTTCTCTTCCTTGTCTTGGTGCTGGGGATTGAACCCAGGGTGCAACCGAGATACAGATACACCCTCAATCCTTTTTATTTTTTTACTTCGAAACAGGGTCTCACGAGGTTGCTGAGGCCCTTGCTGAGTTGCCGAGGCTGGCCTCGAACCTGTGATCCGCCTATCTCAGACTCCCAAATACTGGGATCGCAAGTGTGCACCACCATGCTTGGGTTGCTTTCTGAATGATGAATAGGATTTATAGTTATGGAGAGAAGGAAGGTGGTGAGGAGGAGGGACAATGTAAACCACGGTATGGTGGTGAAACTATGGGAGTGTTCAGGGGCCAGTGAGTAGAACTTCCTGGGCACCGGCAGTGGAGGGAGGGCTGGCTCCGCCAACATGGCTCCCACGTGTTCCATCAGATGGCCCAGAAGAGCCCAGCAGCGACTCAGCTTCCTGGGGACACCTCTCATTTATCGGCCCAGGTGACCTTAATCCGTAGACTCCTCGTTCTAGAAAGAATCCTGATGAACACCATGCCCAAACTCCTTTTGTGGTTGAGCTAATTAAATAGCTTGCTAATAGTCCTGGAGCCAGTGAAAGAGTTAGTTACAATATAATACTAAATTTTTGTCAAAAGTTAATTCTGTGTCATACACTGTTCTATTTTATATCTTAAATAGCATCTATGAACCTGGGGGGATAGGTACTATTAATATTTTCATTACAGCAAAGAATCAGAGGCAGAGAGAACTGCCGTAGGTGGACTGAGGTCGCCAAATAGAGGGGAAAAGTGAGATCGTCCTCATCTGGACCCAGAGGACATGCTCTGAACACTTGAGCTTCTAGAACTCAGGACTCTTGACGCCAGGTTAGCGTTGTAAGTCAGGACTCTTGCGAGTTAGCACTGCAAGTCTAGCTATGAGATGTTCTTCTCTTCCACTCGTGTAATTTTTTTCTCACACTAAACCATGTGTGAAGGCTTGGAGGAAGGGTGGGGTGGAAGAAATAGGGTGAGTTTCTAGAACCAGCCAGTATCAACCTGAGCCCTGCGTAGAATTTGTTTACAGCCTCTGAGCTGACTCTGCTCACCCTGGGTGCTTGCTCCTGGTAGCCGGTGAATTAAGGACTCTGGGGCATTTGTGGTCTCAATTCTTAAAACTGGCTCTTTTTTATCACCTCATTTGGTTTCTAGTGTCTGAATTCTACCTGGGTAAAAACTATACCCAAGATACACAGGAAGACACGATGCCGGCCTCAGAGGAGGGCATGTTTGAGATTCTGTTTTCAGAAACATTTTTTTCCTCTGTGTTGGCAAGTATGCTTGCAGCTGCTCAAGTGTGGTTTGCCCTCCAGTTCATCAGGAGACCAGAGCCTCAGACTCTAGCTCTCCCTCTGAGA
This sequence comes from Muscardinus avellanarius, assembly GCF_963383645.1. Taxonomy (NCBI): domain Eukaryota; kingdom Metazoa; phylum Chordata; class Mammalia; order Rodentia; family Gliridae; genus Muscardinus; species Muscardinus avellanarius. The sequence continues at coordinate 114,936,994 of NC_137793.1, forward strand.
GCTGCTAAGCTCTATCAGATTTATCTCTTCCCCGCCCAACATCTCCAAGAATGAGCTGGCCATAAAACACCAAAAGAGTGGCATTCATTTTATGAAACTAAACTTTTTGCCACCTCCCCAAGTTATCTCCCCCCAGAATCAAACATTTAGAACTCACACCATTTCTTAAGTTTTGATTTTCCCTGGTTTTCCTTTCCATCTGAGCATGAGGTCTTTCACTTCCCCAGCTGCTGTTCAAAATCAATATACAGTGTTCTTCAAACTCGTGAGATCTGGAGGCCAGGCCCGGGGCACAGATGTCGCTCCAGGTGTGGTCTGTGGACCAGCAGCATGGGTCTCGCTGAGAGCTTCTCAGGGATACAGATCCTTAAGCCCAACCAGACCCACCCAGCCACGGCTTGTATGCTCACATACTCACACACACCCACACACTCACATACTCACACACACACCCACACACTCACACACACCCACACACTCACACACACTCCCACACACTCACACACACTCTCACACACTCACATACTCACACCCACACACACCTACCCCACACACCCACACACACCCACACACTCACACACACACCCACACACTCTCACACAAACTCACATATGCACACACTCTCACACACTCACATACTCAAACCCACACACACCCCACACACCTACACACACTCACACAATACACACTCACACACTCACACACACTCTCACATACACTCACACACATATACACACACACAACACACATATACACTCTCACACACACTCACACACATACACACACACACACAGAGGATTGAATGATGCAGGGGCATTCTACCTCCAAGTTATACCCTCAGCCCTTTTTATTTTGAAATAGGGCCTCCCTAAGTTGCTGAGGCTGGCCCGGAACCTGTAATCCTCCTGTCCCAGCCTCCCAAACCCTGGGATTACAGGCGTGCACCACCACGTCCACCACAGTTTGTATTTTAACACCAGCTCTGCGTGGTAGCATTGAGTGTTTGAGAGCTGCTAGTGTTAGTTCTTTTTTAATTTGCCTTACATGTCCCACATTTGTATAACATTTCCATCCCAAAGCACTTTCTTGCTTTTCTTCTTACCTTTAGTTAATATTTAGCAAACTATTAAAGGTGTGCTTTGCTACAGCTTTAGTAGCAAGGGTACTATGTTAATTCCGCAATTCTTAAGACCTAACCTTAGTTTAATTTATAATCTTTTCTTTCCAGCACGGATGACCCATATTAACCCACCCTTTGTGGAAGAAATCTCTGGAAATACTAAAGAGTCATTGGTCCATCTATGAAGAGTTTTGCGCGGCGGCAACTATGCCACCAAAGACCAAGTGTGTTTCCTTCAGTGGACCTGAAGGGATTTCTGTGTGATCCACTGCTTATCCCGCATGATTCCCCCTGCTTGTCTCTATCCCCAGCCCATAGTTGTTGTTTATATGGCTCAGTCTTTTATTATCTTCTTTGTGGAGAAATGGGATCACCAGGTGAAGTGTTACTGTGAAATATAAACATGTCGGACTTTCTCTTTCAAAGTCTTGTTTGCTGTTTCCATTCAGTGCTGTACTTGAGGACAAGCATTTCTAAATACAGTGACAAGTTGGAAACTATGTAACAAGGCTCAGATTTATTGCAGGTCAAACTTTATCTATTCTTCCTTCTGTATACTTGGAAGGCTCGCCAGCCTGCCCCCCCCCCTCTTTGTGGGTCTGGGGATGGAACCCAGGGGCATTCGACTTCCGAGCTATGCCCTCTGCCCTATGTTTTATTCTTTATTTTGAAACAGGATCTCACTAAGTTGCAAAGGGCCTCAATAAGTAGCTGAGGCTGTCTGAGAACCGCAATCCTCCTGTCTCAGCCTCCTAAATGCTGGGATTACAAATCTGTGCCACCACGCCCAGCTTGGGAGGTACTCTTATACAGAGTTCATAAAATTGTTTTTTGTTTTGTAGTACCGGGGATTGAACTCGGGGACATTTTACCTCCAATACACCCCCAGCCCTATCTTATTTTTTATGTTGAATCAGGATCTCATTAAGTTGCTGAGGTCCTCCCTAACTTGCCGAGGCTGGCCTTGAACCTGGAATCCTCCTGTCTCAGCCTCCCAAGTACTAGGATTACAGGCATGTACCATCATCTGCAGCAAATTAATGGAGTTCTGCTCAAATTGGAGCCATCCTATCTTTCTGCAAACAGGCCATCCAGTGAACCACCTCCAGCCTCCCTCCTCCTCCAGCATCGCCTCTGCTCAGTTGGCTACCTTCCACACATAGCATCTCATGAGGATCAGAGAGAGAACGGCCTCGCTGTTCCTCAGTTTGGGGCACCGCTGTCTCTTCTTATTCCCACCCACATCTCTTGAATTCCAAGCTTCTTTGATGACCACGATATTGTTAATAAAGACATATCGATTACTGGAATGCTAGCTGCAGGTGACCTCTTGTGTGCTCTTTAGCAGAGTTAAAGCCAGTGGAGATTCCTTGACCCGTGCTTAGGTGCTTGCCCTTGCTGGGTCCCCAAAGCTCTTTCTCGTCTACCTAGAGTCCATCCTCTGAAGTTCAGGCATCCCCGGCCCTTGCTGTTTCTTTCACAACTTGTTCATAACTAGTCCAAGCCATGGCAACCTCCCCTTCCTGGATCCCCACTAAAAGGGTAGTCTGTAACATGCAATTTACATCATAATACAGCCTCTGAAAGTTGTTACCCAGTCTGTTATTTTAAAATTGTAATATGTTTCCTCCCCAGTATGACGGTATACTCCTAAGGCAAAGATTGTGCCAGACCCCTGAAGTGTCCAGCTCACTACTTGACACCCAGGAAACACATGTTCAGACATACCCAGAGTGCAATGTCAATTACACTTCAGCAAACGCTCTCTCTGCGGCATGTGATGACCTGGACAGCACTCACCCAGTCAAGGGCTGCATTATCATGAGATAAGAGGGCCTGCTAGATAGACGCTTGAAAACCTCCTTGTCCCATGGTCAAAAGCTTTTACAAAATTTTGTATGTCTAATGAGAATAACTTGGCAAGGGTGGCATTTTCCTTTCTCAAAGTCACCACGGATTCTGCAGTACAAGGCTGCTGCAGACGACTTTGCATCTTGTTCATCTATTGGGAATGTGTCAGCCACCCTCTGTGGCTCAGGGTGCATTCCCCGAAGCTGTGCAGTGCACAGCCTGTGCAGACTCACAGCGAGAGCCGCAAAGGCCTACCCAACTGTGACGTCGGGGCCAAGGACCCAGGTGGAGACTGCTTCTTGGGAGGGTGATGTTATTGGTTTAGAAATACAGCCCTATACTCAACTCCTACAGCTGCCCTGTGATCTTAGGAGTTATATCATGATTCAAGAGATAAATCTCTACAAAGACCTTATAATTAACCTCCCTGTGACTTTATTTGCCTATAAAACAGTCTTAAAGACTCAGTGACTTAGCAAGCTCTTGGCAACTTAGTGAGACTCAGGTTCAAAATATAAAATAAAAAGGGGCTGGGAGTATAGCTCAGAGGTAGAATGTTCCTGGACTAAATCCCCGATCTCTCTCCCCCCCACACACCCCCCAAACAAATAAAACAAAAACTGAATTGGCTTTGTGATTAGGTTATTGTAATATTGTATCAAATGTAAAATTGCTTTATAAACTGAACTTTATTTATTTGCACTGAGAATCGAATCCAGGGACATTCTACCCCCAAGAATGTCCAGGCCCCCTTTTTATTGGTGCATTGTAGTCATACATCTTAATGGAGTACAAAATCGTAGAGGATACATGCATGAAACATGGTCTTGCTAAGTTGCTCAGGCTGGCTTGAACCTGTGAGGCTCCTGACCCAGCCTCCCAAGAACTGGGTTTACAGGGTGTGCCAACATGCCTGGCTTGTGAACTGAACTTTAAGTGTAGATACTTCCCACCTGAATCTTGCCTTTCATGCTTTCTCAGTGTAGGATTCTGGATCTTACCCAAGGCCTGGGGCAGAAGTAGTTCTGCCACCTGCATCCCGCCAGGGTGAGGTGAAGAGCCTGGGCTGGGGAATCAGAGAGCAGCAGAGTCCAGCCTCCGCCTCTTGATGTGACCCAGGCTAGCTGCTACCTTTCTGCACTTCAGAGTCACTTATGAAACCGAGCCCCATTTTCTTCCTTACACAGTCGCTCTCCAGATTATATAAAATAATTTCTTTTTCCCTTACCCAGAATGCTAAGCCTCGTGAAATCCCCACAGTTCAGGGAGACAGAGTTATTCATTCACCTGGATTTGTTCAATGTGCCTGGGTTATGTTACTGTAGCTTACTGCAGAAATATTCCACCACATCACATCTAATAGTGTCACTTAAGCTCTGGTCAGAAGCACCTGTCACCGAGTGTCACACAGGTCCCGCCTGTGACCCCGACTTCAACCCTGGGCTTCCCTATGACCATGCTCTGTTCCTTGGCACAGATTCTCAAAAGACCCAGATCTGTAATCATTTAGTGAGAAACAGATGGAGCAAGGGAGAGGCTTCTACCTAGTCATGCTGTGGAGAAGCCACACAGTCACCTGAGATGTCCATGTTCCCCCAGAGCTCCTGCTCTCTGGTGGCTGGCAGCCCTCTTCACTTCCCCAGCCTCCAAAGTTTTTAAGATTTCCCTCTTGATTTGGCAATGTGGGTCTTCCCTTCTGTCCACATGTCTGCTGAACAGACAGAAAAGCGACTATCAGAAAACAACTTTCCCCTATGAGAAAGAGGGAGGAAAGTGTTGAGAGAAATAATAAATCTCCTTTCTTCAGCCTCTGGTCCCATCTGACCTAGCCGGCTCCCAACATCTAATGAGATACACCCAGCCTTCCTGATTTGATTCTGAACGGGGTGCAGTTGGAACTGAGATTTTCTCAGCATCTTGGTATGAAACTTGGTCCAGCAACGGGTCTGCTAGGAGTATATCTGGTGCTAAATGTTTTAATAGTAACAGTAGCCATGGTGATATTAGTTGGGTGGTTTTTTTTAATGTTTTGTTGGTATTGGGGATACAACTTGGGCCATTCTACCAAACTTACAGCATAGTTTCTGGGAAACTCTAAGCAAGAGGGGGTCAGGGAAGATGACAGTATTAAGCCTGAGCATTTTGGAGTGGAGAGAAATGGGAGAGGGAGCCTGGTCAGTAGATGTGCACATCCAGGCAAGACAGCGAGGGTTGGCAGGGAGGTCCCACTGAGCTCTGTGAGGCCTTTGATGTCTGTGTAGTTGGGGTGAGGGGCGAGGGGTGTGGGGAATGAGGAGGGCGTGTACCAGAGCATTCAGAGAGGAAAAACATAAAACAAAGACTCTGGTTAAATAAGGCTCATGCAAATGTTTGTCTTTCAAGATTGTGTAGGAAAGTCCCTCCTTTGTTATTTTTCCTCTACATGAACATTTCTATTTTATTCCTAATATAGGATTGAGTCAAGGATATGGTCAAAATGGCCATGAATTCACAAACACAAGTCAAACGGTCTGGGAATGGGAAAAGCCCCAGATCTCAAATGCTCTTAAAAAATGTGGGTTTGAATCAATTCTGACCCTTGAAAAGAAAGCAACTTAAGCTGAGTGTTCATAAATGCTCTTCTGAGAGAGGCCCAAATACAGACCGGCCAGGCCTGGTCAGTGTGCTGGGAAGCCTCGGAGAACGCCCGGCCATTCACTCGCCGTTCACTGTGTGACTGTGTTAGCAGCTGAGCATGACGGGAGACAGGCGCCTTTGAGGCAGACTCCTGTATTAATGTACCTTCCAAGGATCCTTTTCTTTGTTTCAGTTGAAACTTTTTTGGAGAAATGTATGAAGAACGGGCCAAGATCTCCAAGGTCATGGAACCTCTAACTCCTCCTTTTAGGCTCCCAGAGTAACCTTGGCTCATTATAACATTGAACTGAGTGTGGCTAGAAGTGTTCCTGTCCACCACCTTTGTGGCCCTGAAGTGAGCATTTTTGAATAGCATCTTTAAGAGTTCAGAGTTCACCATTTTAACCTTTGACCATATCCTCTATGACCTTGAGCTGGACATGCCCAGAAATGTATTCACCATTTTTCTTCTTGAACTATGACTCTGAACTGAGCATACTCAGGAACAAACCTCCGAAACTGAGCATGCTCAGGAGTGTGCCGGCCCCTGAAGTGTCTGCAGGCTTCCGGATCAAAATCCTGATGCTTCTGTTCATCAAAGCATGCACTGCTTTGCAGAGATCTCAGGTGCTGTCTCTATAGCTTGCATGCTTGATGGAAGTGATTCGCACAACTGTGCTTATTGCCTCTGGAGTGTTGAATGAACATTTTAAACAAATGAGTGTTTCCTTAGAAAGCATGTACCGAAAGCAGTGGTTTCCAAATATTTCTACTCATTAGAGTTCAGAAATTGTAGGACATGCTTAGTGAGATGAGCCAGTCTCAGAAGGCCAAGGGTGGTATGTTTTCTTTCATATGTGTAAGTTAAAGAAAAAATAGAAAATAGAAGGGACTTCGGACAAATAATGAGAGCCTTAGAATAATGGAGACTGCTGAGCGCGGTGGGCACGCTTGTAATCCCCGCGCTTGGGAGGCTGAGACAGGAGGATCACACGAGTTCAAAGCCAGCCTCAGCTACTTAGTGAGGCTCTCAGCAACTTAGTGAGGCCCTGTTTCCAAATAAAGTATAAAATAGGTCTGGGAGGATAGCCCGAGGGTAGAAAACCCCTGGGTTCCACTCCTAGTACCACCACCTAATAATAATAATAATAATAATAATAATAATAATAATAATAATAATAATGGAAATTGGAGGTGGGGTAGGGTCAGCTAGGCAGAGGATAAAGGAGGATTGAGGATGGAAACAGTTCACATGATGCCATGTCCATACATGAAGGTATCACTACCAATTTCACTACAGGTATGGGGAGGGAGAAGGGAAGAAAGGGTGGGATGCAGAAGGGAATACACCAAGTGCTGTGTGCATGTATTACTTTCAGCCTTACTGTGATGTACAACTACAATACACTAATAAAAATAGAAAAATTCATAAAAATTGTATTTTTTTTAATTTTTGGTGGTACTGGGGGTGGAACCCAGGGGCTTTTCTACCTCCTGGCTATACTCCCAGACCTTTTTTATATTTTATTTGGAAACAGGGTCTCACTAGGTTGCTGAGAGCCTCACTAAGTAGCTGAGGCTGGCTTCGAACCCGTGTAATCCTCCTGTCTCAGCCTCCCAAGCTCTGGGATTACAACTGTGCACCACCACGCCCGGCTAAAAATTGTATTTATATTCGACTATCCAGCAATTGAGAATAATACAGAAACTAGGCAAGTGGTCAAGCCGTGCTTCGTGACCTCCAAGTTCATGCTCTCCCTCTTGAATAATAAAGGTCTTATGGTCCGTGATGTATGGGAAACAGTGAAGACTCCACAGTACAGAAGAGCAAACTGTAAACGCATGAGTGACGGTGCCTCCCATATTTCCTTTATTGTGACTAATTGTTTTCAGATATTTTGCCTTGCTTATAGCAATAGTAAGTAAATGCCTTATGCTAAAAAAAAAAGGATGTGTATGGGATTCCTTGTCCTGAGAAAGCTTAAAATCCAAAGATTAGCAACTGCTGTTCACCATCTCACTCTTGCAATATATATGTGTGTGTGTGTGTGTGTGTGTGTGTGTGTGTGTGTGTGTGTGTATATATATAATTTGGTGGTACTGGGGTTCCTGGAAGCCCTTCTACCTCCGGGCTACACTCCCAGACCTATTTTTACATTTTTATTTGGAAACAGGGTCTCCTAAGCCAGCGTGCGGCTGGCTTCGAACCTGCGCGATCCTCCTGTCTCTGCCTCCCAAGCGCGGGGATTACAAGCGTGCGCCACCACACCCGGCCCTTGCAATATTTTTAAGAGCCCACCTTTATAGCTACCGGCTTCTCATCTCTGTATCATTGGCTCACCTGACATTCACATATGAAACACCATGTGCCACTCAGGCCCTCTGTCTCTTGTGCTCGAAGGGAAGGGGAGAGCTAGTTTGTATCCCAGATTCCTCCTCACTCTCATTCTTAGTGACTCTGACTTCAAGTGTTCTTGACCCTTTGAAGTTTAAAAGAAAACTGAGCTGCACTGTGTGGTGGTAACTGGGGCAAATTAACTCTTTTTTTCTTTTCTCGTTTTTTAAAATAGTTTTATGTATTTTTACACTAAGCATATTTCTAGGTTATAGTGTGAGAATTTCCTATGTGTGTGTACAGTGTATTTTGATCAAATCAGGCTAATTAGCATTTGGGTCTCCTTAAGCATCTATCATTTCTTTGTGTTGGGAAGTATTAACTCCTTTTTTCTAATTATTTATAAAATATTAATGAATTATTGTAAGCTCTAGTCAGTCTACTGTGCAGTAGAGTACAGTATCTTGTTTGATACCCTTTACCCTTCTTAGTCTTCAGTGACTTATTATACTTTCTAAAAATTGGTTTTTGAAAAGTATTTTGCAGAAAGTTTCTTGGTTGTTTATGTTATTTTTATTTTTTGACATCTTTTTAAAATAATCGCTGCATTGTAAGACATCATAGTGAGGTCTGAAGCAAGAGAGACACACGGGTGCTCAGTTTTCCTTGTATTTCCCTCGGGATCCCCCACCCCGCTGCCTCTCCTGCCCCAGACACAATACTGACATTGCTATTGATAACTTTATTGACATTGCTATGGATAACTTTGACATTGACACTGATATTGACATTGACATTGATATTGATAACTGTTTTCTCTGTCAGAACTCCCCATTCACATCCCCGCCTGCCTCCCCAAAGCTCCTTGCGCTCGTCCACCACAATCCCCCCTCACTGATCTGAAGTCAAATTAACCCTCGATGCCAGCTTATGCCGGTTTCCTCGTCACTAAAGTGGTGGCGATGACAGTACATCCCTCATGTGAATTAAATTGCCATGCATGCAAAACAGCAGCTGGCAAATTTAAGTACCCAATAAATGATAATGACCGGCAGAGGAGTATGCTTGTTATGAGTTTCAGAAGATGTGCGATTGCTCTGGGTTCTGGTACTACCTAATAGCAGTGTGATACTATATTATTTGACTGCTCTGATAGTGTGTGTGTGTGTGTGTGTGTGTGTGTGTGTGTGTGTGTATTACTGCAGATGGAACTCAGAGGTGTTATACTTCTGAGATACACCCCCAGCCCTATTTTATTCTTTTATCTTGAAGCATGATCTCACTAAGTTGCTGAGGGTAGTTGCACACCTGTGTTCCTCCTGTCTCAGCCTCCCAAGTACTGGGATTATAAGCTTATGTCACCATGCCTGGCTTAATATCCTTCTTATACTTGGGCAAGAATTTGAGATCCTCTAGTCTCAGCCTCCCAAGTTCTGAGATTACAAATGTGCATCGCTACACCTGGCTAAAATTTTCTAATGTAATTTTCACTCCTATATTCCAAAAATAAATCTAAACTTGAGCATCAGGTTGTAATTTTTTATTTTCTTTGTATTGAGTTTACTAATATAAAATTTTAACATATATTTATAAGTGATATTGGGCTATAATTTTTATTGCCAAGTAATCATCAGGTTTTTGAATCAAGGATATTCTGAATATGGAGAACAGTTCTTTATTTTTTCTAGAAAAATATTAAATGTATTTGGGAGAATCTAGTCTGTTTGTTTGAATATTGGTAGAACCAAAAACTCCTCATAGTTTAGGTTAATATTAGAATTAAATCAAGATCAAAACTTCATCCACCACAAGAATAAACACATTTTCACTTATTCCACCACCCTTCATTACACTGGTAATAAACACGCTATCCAGGTGGCTCTATACCCTTCAGAGTTCCACTGAACTGCAAAATCATTTTGCTTCCTATGTTCTTTAGGAAGGATCCAACTTATTTTTCCTAAAAAATACTTTCAACATATAATTAGCCCAACTTTCAGAAAGTTGTTGTTCCTCCTCATCTTTTCCTCTTCCTTCTCTTGTTGTTGTGGTTGTGGTTGTGGTTGTGGTGGTGATGGTGGTGGTGGTGGTGGTGGTGGTGGTGGTGGTGGTGGTGGTGGTGGTGGTGGTTGTTGTTGTTGTTGTTGTTGTTCTTCTTCTTCTTCTTCTTCTTCTTCTTCTTCTTCCTCCTCCTCCTCCTCCTCCTTCTTCCTCTTCTTTTTCTTCTTCCTCTCCCTCCTCCTCTCCTCCTCCTCCTCCTCTTCCTCCTCCTCCTCCTCCTCCTTCTTCTTCTTCTTCTTATCCTTCTTGTTGCAACATCAGTGTATTTTCTCTTCTTAGGGAGAATGTGGCATAGACAAATGCAATTAGCTGATTCTTTTAGTAAGGGAAAGCCAATATTCTAGTAAGAGTTAAACCAAGATAATGCTTTTTCATTCCAAGACTTAAGAACTTTTAAACAATTTAACAAAAGCTGGTGGTCATGCTTAAAATCTTGCCCCATTCAGGGGCACTAGCCTCTGCTGTTGGGGTTAGCATTGTGTCCCTTCGTGGTACTCTTCCAGCTTGCCACTTCCTCAGAGCAGAAAAAAGGATTGGAGCATTTGGTAAAATTCCAGGAGGTTACAGGCCACCACTTCCCCTTCCTCTCTATGTCAATGTAATGCCCAGCCATGCTTCCCTGACAAGACCCATCCACCCCCCAGGTAGGTCCTATTGTCTACTACCCTAAGACTGCTTGCCAAGCACTAAAGATGATGCCCGTAAGAAAGTCCTGGGGAAAACTGAGGGGTTGGGTCCTGACTCATGTCCCAGGCAGCAACAATAGCAGATGAAAATGGACAGACATTTGTACAGCAGGGTGGACTAGCACACACTGAAGATAAATTTAGCGTTTAGCTTTGTCAAGTGGAGAAGGAGCATGCCAAGAAACCAATTTCTCCTTCACGGAAGCTTGTTATTGCCAAATGACCCTGTTCACCCGGTTAGGCATTGATTCATCTATTGTTCCTCAGACAGAGAGGCTCTGGTTATATTCTGTTTCCATCCTGATGTGAATACCACTGCTCAGTAATTACCAAGAACCGAATCCCCCTGGAGGCAGAGAGAGGAGGGGCAGAGGATAGAGGACAAAGTCAGTTCCTTAACTGCCACTGTCTGGTGCTAGTGAGTGAAAGACAGATCAGCCTGCAGTTCAGAAGTGACACTCACTTACTCAGGGAGTTTCCTTTAATCACTCACTGAATTTACCAGGTTTTAGAGAACAGTGAATTTGGAGTCAAAAAGGCTTGAGCCTGGAGTCTAAATCTAAGTTTCTATCTATGTCTCATTTTCCACCGCTTTAAAATGAGAATAATGGTGATATCAGTAAAAGAGTCAAATAGAGTTACCTGTCACTCACCCCCATATACTCCAAAAACAGACGACAGCAAAGAATAAACAGCAATAGCCACGAGGAGTGACGGGAAGTGTGCTAGAACATGGCAGGAAAGCGCAGACATCTGGTGGTTCTTGATAACTCAAGGCAGCACCACGGCGAGGAGAGAAAGCCATCCGCCTCTCTCCTACCCGGTCTGTCCAGCGCCTAACCAAAGATTCTTTATGGAGAAAAGGTAATCAGGAGATTCACAGGTTCCTTTTCTTGCTGCTGTTGACTGTACAGGAGGCTCCCGTAGCCATCACAGTCTTCAAACAGAGTTAAGAGAGTTGCACAGAGTTCACCAGCTACATGTCCACACATAAGAGCCCGTGTAGTCCATCCGTGCCCCCGTGGCCTCAGCAACTTAGGCTCAGCGTGATCCTGAAGGTGGACCACTGCTAGAGAGCCTCAAACCCCGGGGCTGGTAGCCACAGCACACTTCCATTCTTGAGGATCTTCTGTCATCCTGCTCTGCTCACACAAATGGCCGCAGCATTGTGACCCCAGTACTCAGAGATCGGACCTAGTAGACAGCCCCAGATCCTAGCTACCAAACACACACAGTGTCCTGTCACCTGACAAACAGGCAGACATGCACTCAAGGCTCAAGCGGGCCTGAACTTGGCTTGAAAGCCAACCAGAGAGCAGCCCACAACACTTAGCCAGCTGTACATCCAAGCAGCCTGCAGCACCTCGTGCTCAGCTACCAACTCAACAGACGTTTAACTGGGAAACCAGCCCTTTGAGAGCCCGCCACAGAGCGGCATAGTCCACAGTACTGCGTAGACCCAAATCCCACCTGACAGCCACTCAGGCAGTGGCCCTGCCTCCCCTTGTGCTTGACACTCAACTGGCCAGCCTCAAGTTCCACTGTGTGCTTGTCATGGCTCAAAGTCCGTTACACAGTGGCCTCAATGCCCTAGAAATCTACTGCAGAGCTGGCTGTCATGCAATGCCTGCATGTGCCTGAAACCATCTCAGCAGAATTCAGATGGCAACACACACACACCCTGACAAACCTGCTGCACAACTCACTAGTCTCAGAGCCCACACACACCATGCCCTTCCCAACAGCCAGCCAGATGGTGAGGCCAGCACTAGAGAACCTATCTTATAGCTGCTGGCCCTCATGACCTGGAGGAGCTTGTTCCCAGCCTGACGGCTGGTCAGGCAGTCATCCCACCCTCAGCAAAGCCACGCCATCCACCACAGTCACAGATAACCACAGCCTATGCCACTGATGTAACCATAGATGAGGACTGTAGCTGCAGAAATTGCACAGAGATAATAATACAAGTCTGCCCAGAATTGAAGTTAGCATACCATAACCAAGCAACATCCTAGCATCCTAGCAAAGGGAAAATCCACTCTTTATGAAAAGAAGCCTCCACAAAATTGGAAAATGCAACTGTTTCATTAGATGTTCAGATATCAATGTAGGGACATCAGAGACAGGAAAAGCAAGAAAGCACGACATCTATGGAAACCTTATACTCTCCAGAAATAGACTCCCAAAGAAAAAGAAATTTATGAGCCAAGTGTGGTGGCACATGCTTATAATCCCAGTACTTGGGAAGCTGAGACAGGAGGATTGCAGGTTTGAGGCTAGCCTCAACTACTTAGTGAGGCCCTCCACAACTTAATGAGACCCTGTCTCAAAATAAAGAACAACAACAAAAAAATAGGACTGGGGGTGTATCTCAGAGGTAAAATGCCCCTGGGTTTAATCCCCAGTACTGAAAAAAAAAAGAATTTTATGAAGTGCCTGAAAAGAAATTCAAAATAATGATATTAAGAAAGTTTAGTTAGATACAAGAGGATAGAGGAACAATTTAATAAGGTCAGGAATAAATTCATGGTCTGAATGAGAAATTCAACAACTAGTTATCATAAAATATAACCAAATAGAAATCTTATAGTTGAGAACTCAATGAATAAAATAAAAAATACAATTGAAAGCCATAGGAACAGACTAGATAAAGAAAAATTTCTCAACTTGAAGACAATTTTCTTGAATCAGATCATTCAGAGCAAAAATAAATAAAATAAAAGGAGTAAAAAAATCCTACAGGATTCATGAGACACCAGTAAGTAAACAAATAACTGCTCTGTGGTAGTTTCAGAGACAGAGAGGAGATGAAGAAAACACAGAAGGCATGTTCAATAAAATAATGCCTGAGGAAGTCCTATGTCTTGGGGAAAATATTGACATTCTAGAAAACAAATCTCAAAAAAAAACATAATCAGACTCAACCCAAAAAGACCCTCTCCAAGGCACATTATAACCAAGCAGTCAGAGGCAAAAAGAAAATTCTAAAATAGTGAGAGAAACAGGTCAAGCCACATATAAGGGAATATCCATTAGACTAAGAGCAGAGTTTTGAGCAGAAATCTTACAGCCCTACAGAAAATTGAATAATATATTCAGAGTGCTGAAAGGAAAAACTGTCAGCCAAGAATTATATACTGAGAAAATCTATATCCTTCAGGAATGGAGAAATACATTCTTTCTCAGAGAAGTGAAACCTGTGGGAGCTCATCAACATTAAACCAGATTTATGAGATGCTTAAGGAGGTCCTACATCTAGAAGTCAAAGGATAATAACTATCATAAGAAAAAACATGCAAAAGGTTAAAATACATCGGTGCAGTAGGTAAACAAATGAGAAAGAGCAAGAAATCAAACCTGTTCACTACAGAAAAACCACCAAACCACAATGATTAACAACAAGAGACGAAAGGAACAAAGAATATACAAATGACAAGGACAGCTAATAACATGAGAGGCAGAGGGTGTTGCTCATCAATACTACCCTTAATTGATTCATTTAAAGAATAGAGGCTAAAATTTCAATGTCAAACCAGCAATGTATCAAAACAAAGGTTCAAACCAATAAATGAAAACATTTATAATTTCTACTAAAAAAAAAAAGAATAGAGGCTGGCTGAATAGTTTTAAAAAGCCCAAGTGTATGCTTGTCCACAAGAAAATCATCTTGTGGGTATACATACACATAAACAGAAAGCGAGGGAATGAAAAAATATATTTTATACAAACAGAAACCAAAAGCAATCGGAAGTGGTTGTACCCATAGAAAATAAAACAGAGTTTAAGCCAAAATCTGTAAAAAAAAAAATACAAAGCAAGTCATTTTATAATGATAAAGTGTCAATTCAGCAAAAAGACATCACAATTGTAAATACATATCCAATACCCCAATACCAAACCACCCAACTTTATACATATATATATAAATATATATAAATCATATACATATATATATGATTTATCTGTCTTAAGGGACAGATAGATTTCAACACAATAATAATTGAGTACTTTCATCAATGGATAGATCATCCTAATATTAGGAAATCAACAAAAAAAATATTGGAGTTAAACTGCACTGTGGACCAGATGGATCTAGCAGATTACAAAACATTGCATCCATCACCTGCAGAATATGTAATTTTCTCATCAACACCTGAAATATTTTCCAGGATAGGCCATATATGGGGCCACAAAACAAGTCTCAACACATTGAAAAAAATCTAAAGCATAGTATACATCTAACCATAATGAAATAAAACTAGACATCAGCCACAAAGAAGCACTGTGGAAATTTTCAAAATACATGACAACCAAATAATATGCTCCTGAACAACCAATGTGTCAATGAAAAAATTATAAGGAAAATTAGACACTTTCTTCAAACAAATAGAAATGAAAACACAATGTACAAAAAACTGTGGGGTTTAATACTAAACAGTACAAACATGGACGTTTATACCAATAAACAGTTATATAAAAAGTAGAAAGAGCTCAAAAAAACCAACCTAAGAACCCACCACAAAATAGAAATCCAGAAAAAACTGAACAAAATTAGTAGATTGAAAGAAATAATAAAGATCCAAACAAAAATAAGTAAAATTGAGGGAAAAACCCACAAAAGAGCAATGAAACTCAAAATTCTTTGAAAGATAAACAAAATTTACAAATCATTAGCTAGACTAAAAAAAAAATGATGACCCAAACAAATCAAAACAATGGAGAGGTATTACAACTTATACTACAAGTATTTAAAGGATGACTGAGGACTACTATGAAAAACCATATACCAACAAATTGGAAAACTTCGAAGAAATGCATAAATTCCAGAACATAGTTAACCTGCTGAGATTGAGCTATAAAGAACTAGAATGAGTAAACAGACAAATGATCAACAATGTAATTAAATCATTAAAAAAATCTGCCAACAAAGGAAAGCCCAGGACTGGATGGATAGAATTCTACCAAAATTTTAAAGATAGATAACTAAACACCAATTCTTCTCAAATTATTCCCCATACACTAAAAGAGAGAATTATTTGAAATGCATTCTCCAAGACTTACAGTATCCTGATTCAAAAAACAGACAAGGATATGATAAAAAAACATATAGACCTTTATAACTGATAACCATAGATGAAAAACTCCTCATCAAAATACTAGCAAACCAAATCCAACATGATATCAAAAGATTATAAACCACAATCAAATAGGCTTTTTCACAGGGGATGTAATGATGATCAACATATACAAATTAATAAATGTTACACATCCCATTTCCAGAGCAAAAGTCAAAAATTATATAAACATCTCAATAGATTTACCAAAAAATATTCAGTAAAACTCAACATTCCATGATAAATACTAACACAGTTTCCCCAGATCCATACACTGCAAACTACATTGCAATAATGAATTGTTGTCTCTATTTCATAGGTAAGAAATTGGAGTCTCAGAAAAGTTCAGTAGATTGCCCCTTCTCGCCTCAATACTATCCCCAAATATCAATAATTGAGGAGGAAGAAATAAAGTTTTTAAAACTGCCTGATTTCAGAATTTGAGACCTCCCATGGTGTCAATAGCAGCAAATGGGTATTTCTCCATTTACTCAACTGATATTTATTAAATGCCACCAATAATGGTCAACAAATATTTTATGTTCCCTGTATACCAGGCTAGGGTTGCATTGTAGAAGAAGATGAACGTGGCCCAAGGATGCGTGGATCTTAGCCGAAATAAAAACACCGGGCAAACGGGAGAACAGCTAATAGTCTGGATTCAGTGTGTTCTAAGTTTTACACTCATTTGATTCTCACACCAACCCATGTTGTGACACGGGAAGAATCTTACCCAACAAACCCACCTTCTGAATACTTTAAACCCCACTCCTCCTCTACTCCAGAATTTTCCCATTCTTAAAATAATTGATGGCTTTTTTTCCCTGGAAAAGTGAAGCTCCCATTAAGCCAGAATGCTGGGTCAAGCTTAGCTAGTCTTTATTGAGATGTGAGAATTTACTATTTGAACATCTTTGAAATATAATACGCACATGAGAAAGGGTACATGTAAAAAGGGTATCGCTTTCTGAATTTTTACCACCTGAACACACCTGTGTAACCAGCATCCAGGTCGAGAAACAGATCCATGCTACCGCCTGAGGCGTCCTCACTGCCTCTGACAGTCACTGGCTACCCCTACCCGCAGTGGGAGCCCCTCTCCTGACTTCTATCAGTGCTGGGCGCTGGTCTCACTCATTTCTGAACTTTATGTATGCAGAATCTTTCAGTATGTCTTCACTTTGTGGGGACTGGTGTCTTGCACTCAGTATTTTATTTATTAATCCCTTTTGTTGTGTGTAGACTGTTCACCATGGTTGTGCATAGTAACCTATTGTGTTAGGTAAAATTGTTCAATCAGATGCTGGGCGTAGTGGCGCACACTTGTAATCCCAGGGATTGGGAGGCCGAGACAGGAGGATCGTGCAGGTTCGAAGCCAGCCTTAGCTACTCTTAGGCTCTCAGCAACTTAGTGAGACCCTGTTTCCAAATAAAATATAAAAAATTGTTCAATCAGATATTCATTTCAATGCCCATACTTTAAAATAGATACAGAGTGCTATAATGGCTCTCTTTTTCCAATTCCCTAACTTTCCAAATGGAGTTTCCTCAAAGAGTTAAGAAGGAAACTTTGGCCATCGAAAGGAAGATGTTGGATTCCCGTTAATACTGATTTGTTTAGATTTTTCCACAACGGGAGGTGTTAGTAGGGGAAGCACGGGGCTGCCTGGGAAAGGGATCCGCAGTTTATCATTCAAGTGTGCCTGGGCAGCGTAACTGGCTTCCTGTTTAATTCTCTATGTGCTTGAAGACAGGAAAGGATTCTCTGTTGCCCGGCTCTTGTCCTGGTGCCCAGATCAAAGCTGGGCCAGGCTCTTTTGCCAAGAGGTGCAAATCTGTTTCTAGTGGCTCCTGTAATTTATCTAGATCTGCAGTGGCGCTCTCTCTCTCTGAGAAGCCTGTGGTTACAGCCCTCTTCGTTGGTAGGTACACACCACCTAAAATGATTTAATTTAAGCCAGGCATGGGTGGCACACATCTGTAATCCTGATCGTTGGGAGGCTGAGATAGGAGGATCACAGGTTTGAGGCAGGCCTTAGGAACTTTGAGAGTCCCAGAAACCTAGCAAAAGCCTGTTTTAAAGTAAAATTTATTATTATTATTATTATTATTATTATTATTATTATTTTATTATTATTATTATTATTATTTTGGTGGTACTGGGGTTCCTGGAAGCCCCTCTACCTCCAGGCTATACTCCCAGACCTATTTTATACTTTTTTTAAATTTGGAAACAGGGTCTCTTAAAGCCAGTGCAGCTGGCTTTGAACCTGTGCGATCCTCCTGTCTCCGCCTCCCAAGCGTGGGGATTACAAGCGTGCGCCACCACACCCGGCTTAAAGTAAAAAAATTTTTAAAGGCTGGGGGCACATCTCAGAGATAACTCTTTCTTGCGCAAAAGCTCAACAGTGATGATATTGCAATGTCTGCCTCTTTGAGGGATGCTGGCATTGTAGGAAGATCCTAAGTGCCTCAATCCAGACAATATACATCAAGTTTATCGGTGGGAATAAAAATAACAAGAGACATGATTTTACATAGCATCTGCTATGTGCCAGGTACTATATTCAACACTGTAAGCATATCATCTTTTTAAATCTATTATTCTCATTTTAGGGGTTAAGCATAGAAGCTCTACCAGTTGGCCCAAACCCCTACAATGGATAAGCAGCAGAATTATAATTTAGTTACAGCCCCATCTATCTGTTGAATTCCCCATCATTACAATATAGAGACGGTGTATTGTATTATATATTTACTTTTCTTCATTAACAATTCTACTTTTTGCTGCTTATAGACATTTCCCCCCTTCATCACAGTTTGAAACTCCTGTTTTTTATACCTGCTTCTGAAGTTGTATTCTCTTTTACCTTACTGAGTACTGCAAATAAGCCACGGAGTGAAATATTCTTCGATTCATATGTAAACCTTAGGGGAAAGGCCTTTCTTAGCTTGTAGTTTTGTCCTCTATTATGAAGCATTTTTCCTCTTTACTACTTAGTCTCCATGATTTTAACTTGTTGGCCCTCATTGTTATTTACAAATCTGAAAATATAATTTTTCTATGTGTTGCTGGGGATTTAACCCGGGGCATTCTACCTCTGAGCTACACCCCCAGCCCTTTTTATTTTCTATTTTTGAAACTGGGTCTCAGTAAGTTCTGAGGACCTCACTAAGTTGCTGCGGATGGCCATGAACCTGTGATCCTCCTATCTCAGCCTCCCAAGTACTGAGATTATAGGCATGTGCCACCATGCCTGGATGAAAGTATAATTTTAAGTGCTTCTCTTAAACATGTTTGAAGTTTCCTATGACAAGGCCACAGTAGCAGGTCATGTGCACCCCTGCCAGCGTTTCATTTGCAAAGACTGGAGACGCAGGTCTTGGTTGTACATAGATGTTCCTGCCACAACACCTCTGTCCACTGAGGTTAGTTAAATTGGAAGAGAAGCTAGACTGTGGCAAAGTCTTACTAAATTGTAGGGTAGTGAGGAGCCTTTGCGTCATTATTGCTGTAGTTACTGGAAAATTTTAAAGTTATGACTGGCCACGAAGAGGCTGCTACCTTCATAGTCTACCCAGAAATCCTGCTGCCTCAATCTCTAGTGATGAGAAATTGCAGCAATGGTGGCAGTCGTGGAGGAAGACGAGCATCCTCGGAGTCCCGTCCAGTGGCGTCCGACTCCCCATCAGCACAGAGCCTGGTGCTTCGGCGTCCGGCAACAGTCCACGATGGGCCAGTCATGGTATCCCTGGCTACTGCTGTAGTTCTTGACATCTGCAACCTCGTTCCCAGCTCCTACGCACTTTGCGGTGTTCCAGAAGCATCTGTGGCTTCATAGAAAGACGCAAAGAAATAACCCATGCCTTTGGTCAAATGGGACCCAAATCTGTCTGAGTTTTTGGCCAAATGGCGTCTGGGGAGTCTGTGTGGTGACACGGGCTTTGATGTCAGACTTACCACCCATGGCTTAAAAATTGGCTCTCCTATTTATGAGCTCTGTGATCTCGGATAAAGCAAACAACTTGTTCAAACTTCCATTTTAACATCTGTGAGAGGCGAATCACACAGCCTGGACCCAGCCCATCGCAGTAAGAGTTGCTTATTTTCGGACAGTTTTTCCTTCTAGTCTTAACCCCATGCCTATCGGGACCTTGTGTCTTGTCATTGCTGCAGCTTCCTACACCTGGACCAGTGTGTGGCGAGGACTCAGTATTTAGCACTTGGCTAGTAAGAAATTCTCTGTCCCGAGGGCATATGATGCCACGGTCTTTTCTTGTGCTGACTTGTCACCTGCCAATCTTCTTCTTCTTCTTTTTTTTGCAGTGCTGGAGATTGAACTCTGCAACATTCGACCTCAGAGCTCCATGCTGAGTCCTACCCTGTTTTATTTATTTTTTTATTTGGAAACAAGTTCTCACTAAGTCAGTGGGGCTGGTTTTAAATCCACAATCTTCCTGTCTTAGCCCTCCAAGCACTGGGATTACGGGCCTGTGCCACCACACCTGGCTGCAGGTCATATCAGTATGTTGCCTTAGGGGGATGTAATACCTGGATTTTATTTCTTCTTTATGCCCTTCTGTATGGTACATTACTTTTATAAGTAAAAGATTATATTATAAAAGACTACATTACTTTTATATTTTCATGTCAGCAACTAGAACTATTTTCTTGCAGAAATTTGTTTTCTTTTATCACATTGACAGGTGAGTTACAACACTTAAAATTTTTATTTTAATAGCAAAGAGTAAAACAACAAACTCAATAGAAAGAAAAAACTTATTAACCGGAGTTTAAATACAAATAAGCCACCGAGCCCAAATATTCAATGACGCCTTTTCCTGCCTCCTTATTGTTGAAAGGAAACCAAATCCCCAGGAGCCTCTTCTACCACTTAGTGGGACAATTCCGTTTTATCAGGAGCCAAGATCATAAAATTATTTGAGGATTATAAAATCAGACCTGATTTAATTACTTCCAGCTAAATGAGTTTATACAGGTGCTGTTTTTCCATTTCTTTAATTATAATCTATTGTTTAATATCATAGTTGGAGTTTATATGTATTTCAGCAAATTACTCAGTTTGATATCAAAGATACTTACAAAACAAGGAAACAATTTCAAGCAGATAAAACACATTTGAAACACAGTTCAAAACTACCTATTCCATCCATTTACATTCCCAGTCTTTTTATTTTTTTATTTTGAAACAGTGCAGCTAGAGCCGGGCGTGGTGGCGCACGCTTGTAATCCCAGCATTTAGGAGGCTGAGACCTGGAGGATCGCGGTTCGCGGACAGCCTCGGCTACTTAGTGAGGCCCTCTGCAACTCAGTGAGACCCAGTTTCAAAATAAATAATAAAAATAGGGCAGGGGTTGTAGCTCGGAGGTAGAATGCCCCTGGGTTCCATCCCCAGACCCGCAAAAAAGAAAAAAAGAAAAAAAGAAAACAGTGCAGCTAACTTGTTGGGGGTCTTGCTAAGTTGTTGAGGCTGGCTTCAAACCTGCGAGCCTTCTAACTACTGGGATGACAGGACGGCATCAGCTTGAGTTCATCATTTAAATAGATTTAAGTGGAGGAAACTTCGGAAGCTCAGGAGGTTTCCTTTGAACACTGCCGGTGATTTGATTCTGAGTTTGGTTGTCTTGTGTCAGAAACATGGTAGGGGGAACAGATCTGCAGATCAGGCGAGGCCTTTATTGGCCTCTAAAAAGTTTGGATTATCAATTCAGTTAAAATGGACGAAAATTCCATAAATACCTATTAGTTTTTCAATGAAAATCGTTTATGTGGGTTTCTATAAACTCCACTTGTAATTTCTGAGATGTGGCCCTAAAGAAATGAATGACTGGCTAGGACTGCAGTACACACCTGCAATCCCAGGACTTGGGAGGCTGAGACAGGAGGGTCGCAGGTTCTAAGCCAGCCTAAGCCAGCCTAACAAGACCTTGTTTCCAAATAAAAATAAAATAAATTGGGGTGTATCTTTGAGGTGGATTCAATCCCTAGCATCACAGGGGGAAAAAACAAAGAAAGAAAAGAAAAGGAGGACTGCCAAGTGCTGCTGTAATCACTTTTAGAGGTAACATTTCTTTGCATTCATCAAAGAAAAACAAATTATGTTCAGCAAATATCACTGGCTCTTTAATCTTTTATTACTTTTGCTTATGGGGCATGGCAGAGCAAGTTAACTAGGGAGGTTGCAGGAAACTCTGACCAAATCGTGCTCAGTTTGGTGATCAGATGAGAGAGAGGATGATGCAGGCCTACATCCCCTTCTGCCGGGGAAACTCTGAAGCAGATCATCTTCAGTTGGGGATTAGACAGAGGATGAGCCGGGACTATCTCCCCTTCCACCCAACCTCCTCCCTCTCAGCGGCGAATGTGCTCCTTCACCTGGCATTTCCAGATGAAAATCACATTCCCCAGTAAACTGGCCTGAGCTTCCCCTTGTGGTCAAGGTGACCGTAATCCAGGAGCAATAACAGAAGGCCTTACCCTGAGGTGTGATATTGTGTCCTGACATGGGAATGATACATAGCTGGGTTTAATTTTGCTCTCAATTTATCTTTAGTTATCAAAGATTTCTAGCATAGAACCCTTCGGAAATTCAAGAGAAGGAAATCACAAGATTTCTTTTTTCAGAAAGCACATTAAAATGAGTTTAGTAGCCGGGCGTGGTGGTGCATGCTTGTAATCCCAGCATTCGGGAGGCTGACACAGGAGGATGGCAGTTCGCGGACAGCCTCGGCTATTTTACAATTTAGTGAGACCCTGTTTCAAAATAAAGAATAAAAAAATAAGACAGGAGATGGAGCTCAGAGGTCGAATGCCTCTGGCTGGGTTCCATCCCCAGACTTGCTTTAAAAAAAAGAGTTTAGTGAAAACCTCCACAATTTAGTTCTGTGCCGTCATTTCAAGGGCCCTTGAATTTGAATCTCGTGTTCCCCACTACTCAGATGTGCCATCTTCAGTGAAACGTTAAACTCTTCAGTATTCAATTCCCTTTTGAATAAAATGAACAACAATAATCTCTGAAGCCAGGTGTGGTGGTGCACACCTGTAATCATAGTATTTGGGAGGCTGAGACCAGAGGATGACATGTTTGAGGTCAGCCTCAGCAACTTAGCAAGACTCTGTTCCAAAACAAAAAATAAAAAGGGCTGGGGGTGTAGCTCAGAGGTAGAATGCCTCTGGGTTCAATCCTCGGTACAAAACAACTACAGTAACAACAACAAAGCAAAACAATAAAACAACCATCAGGACAAAACCACTGTTCTGATAGGCCCTACCTCTGATACTGTGAGGATGCTATGAGATACGGCTTTTAACATGCTTAGCTGAGGATCTAGCTCATTAGTAAGGGCTCCATGATGGCACTTCAAAAATACAACACTATCTGTGCTTCACTTCCTCGGTGGCTTGCAACTGTCGACTCACGGTGCTACTTGTAATCAGGTTGCCCCATGGAGCTGTTTCTAGGGCTCTGGTGTTGATGATAATGGTTCTGTGGCTACCACAGCCTTCTGGTATGCAAAGGGCCCAGGCACAATGAGCTTTTTTTTGGGGGGCGAGTAAAACCACTGTTAGTAAGAAAAACAAAAACACCCTTCTGATTCATCTATTGACTTTCCAGCATTTTCTGTGAGCACACTTAACCACTGAGCTGGCACAAAAGACTGAATTCCACTCATCCAAGGTCATCTCCTGCAGCAGCCCTCCAAGCCCACTGCACTGGCCAGGCCGCCAGCCGTGGGCCTCACACGAGTCAGCCTGCACGCCACCCCTGCCATGTTGATTGTGGTCAGCTGCTGGTGCACCTGTCTCTCTGCTGGCCCGTGAGCTCCTCCAGGTTGGGGGCTGTGTCTTACTCACTCTTGGGTTTTCAGAGGGTAGCTGAGATTAGAACACAGAGCAAGCTCTCACCAAAACATGTCAGGTGAAAGTGTGAGTCCCTGGGTGGGGCACAGAGCGGCCAAGTGCGTCCTGGGAGCCCGTTCCCACTCCATGTT
Organism: Muscardinus avellanarius; assembly: GCF_963383645.1. NCBI lineage: Eukaryota > Metazoa > Chordata > Mammalia > Rodentia > Gliridae > Muscardinus > Muscardinus avellanarius. Next base: position 114,960,790 of record NC_137793.1, read on the forward strand.
GAGTGGGTGACTGTCCAGTCTGGTGAGCTTGTGTTTGCTTGGGACTTTTGCACAGCCAACTGATTTTCTTCCCTTCCAGAGACTGGAGAGCAGAAACAGAGAAAGAGATGCTTAAACAGAACACCACAGACCTCTTTATATATTATTTACAGAACCTGAGGACTAAACCCAAGGGCATTCTACCTCCAAGCTACACCCAGCCCTACTTTATTTTTTTCTTTTGAAACAGGGTCTCGCTAAGTTGCAGAGAACCTTGCATTGAGGCTGCCGTGAACCTGTGATCCTCCTGTCTCAGCCTCCCAAGCACTGGGATTATAAGTGTGCACCACATCGGGTCAGACTAATTGAAACAGAACTTCAAGAGGAAGAGCTAGAAGTCCACAAAGCTCATATACGACATCTTCCCAAAGCTGTGAGGACAGATGACATCCTTGTCCAGAAGAAAGAGGGGATATTAAGAAATGGACAGTCACACTAGAGAAACAAGTCAGAAGAGCTCCATTTCTCTGGGAAAGCTTGATATGGTCATAAGAGCAACGGTGAAGCTGGACTCACCACTCCTCATCTTTATGTTGTATTTTCCATATATCTATATCTCATTTTTAAGTGGGACTCGGGAGGGAACCCAGGACGTTCTACCTCCAAGCTACATCCCCATCCCTTTTTATATTTTGTTTTAAAACAGGGTCTTGCTAGGTTGCTGAGAGTTGCTACATTGCTGAGGTTGTCCTCAAACCTGTGATCCTCCCATCTCAGCCTCCCAAGTATGGGGATTATAGGCGTGTTCCACCACACCCTCCTACTCCATTTCTATACTATGTCCATCATAGTTAGGGTTTCTGTAGTTGTAACTCAAGAAGAAATGTACTTTAAACATCAGAACATGTTCATGATAGATCATTGAATGAAAAAAGGCAGATTTTGAAACAACATATACTGTGATTCCACAATTTCGCCTGTGGCAATATTATGGCTGAGTGTTCTTCCCCTTCTTTGTGCTTTTCAAAAATTTCAATTAAAATTGTTTTTACAATGAACATATACTAACAATAAGAAGGAAAAGCCATGTGTTCTTTATTATTTTATTTTTATTCATTTTTGAAGTTTCTGGAGATTGAACCTAGGAGCATTCTACCTCGAAGCTATACCTAGAGTCTGTTTTTATTTTGAAATAAGTTCTTGCTCAGTTGCTGAGGCTGGCCTCAACACGTGCTCCTCCTGTCTTGGCCTCCCAAGCACTGAGACGTCCAGAGCCTTAAGCCTCGGCCTTGGGAGGTGCACACAGCTTCCCAGCTGCAATCGTGTCTCTGTTTCCCTTTTTGCCTAGACCTGGCCTTGGTATGCAGGATGTTACTTCAAAGCACTAGTAACTGATGGGCACCCGATACAGAAGAGGTAGAGAAAGTTAGATTATCAGCAACTGTATTCAGTAAGTGCGCTGTCCAGAGACAAGATACTACCACCTGCCTGGGAAAATGAGTTGCTCACCCATGGACTGGGTGACCTAGATAGGGAAATACCAGGAAAAAAACTCTATTTAACAGGCAGAACTCCAACAAGGTGCAAAGTTCCATTTTGAGGCTTTCCAGAGCGAAGGTGGGAGGGAGCCATTGCATAGGATACTTGGAGTCATTAAGCTAATCAATGAAACAGGATTTCCTCAGTATCTCAGAAGAAAGATCGATATGGGAGACAGTTTTGCCCTCTGGGGATTTATCATATGATCTGAAAAGATGAAAAATATATTTGAGACAGATGTATAAGATTATTAGTTAAGTTATATTAGCGTTATATTATGCTTTTATAGGCGACATAATTAAGATCAACCTAAATTTTCTGCATAGCTCATGTCCATAGAAGTACATGCCAATCGACCTGAAGAGCTTTCAAACAAATCAAATAGTATTTTTCTCCCACTCCTATTCCTAGAAATCCCTTTGTTCTTTTATTCACTTCTTTTCATTTCATTTTTCTTTAATTCCTTTTCTTTCTTTTTATTTGTTGAATGTGTTCATGTATATGTGTATATTGATAAAAATTATACAGTATTTTTATATTTATATCTTGATAAAAATTATACATGATGTATAATTTATGGTTTAAAACAAGATATTTTGATACATCTATATTTTGTATAGTGGCTAAAATAAGTCCATTAGCCTATCAATTACTTTACGTATCGTTTTTGTGATAAAAACACTTAAACCCCACTTTCTTAGCAATTTTCAAATAACCAATGCATTGTTATTAACTAAAGTCACCATGCTGAAATGATTTCTTGAACTAAAATTTTGCCTCCTCTGATCAAAAGCATCCCAATTCCAGCCCCATCCCTGGCCCCTAGAAAACACCATCTACTTCCTACTTCTGAGCTCGACATTGTTAGATTTGTGAGAACATGGCGTATTTGCCTTCCTATGGCTGGGTTATATTAACATAATGTCTTCAAGATTCACCCACATTGTCACAAATTACAGGATTTCCTTCTTTTCTAAGTGTGAATTCTATTGTGTATGCACATCACATTTTCTTTATCCATTCATCCACCGTGGATGCAGACAGAATCCATTATCTTGGCTACTGCTGAATACCGCTGCCATGAACTTGGAAGTGAAGCTGTCTCTTCAATGTACTGATTTTGTTTCCTCTGGACATATACCTAGTAGAGAGAATGCCTTTATAATCATTCATATATATATATATATATATATATATATATATATATATATATTTATTATTATTTTTGGTGGTACTGGGGTTTCTGGTAGCCCTTCTACCTCCAGGCTATACTCCCAGACCTATTTTTTATTTTAATTTGGAAACAGTCTCTTGAGCCAGCGTGGTTGGCTTTGAACCTGCGTGATCCTCCTGTCTCCACTTTCCAAGCGCGGGGCTTACAAGTGTGCGCCACCACGCCCGGCACTTCTAATCTTTTGATGACACTGTACTCTCTCATCGGCTCTGCCAGTTTGCAGGTGTGCAAGCGTTTCCGTCCCTCTGTGTCCTCACCAACTCATCTTTCTGACAACAGCCATTCTAACAGATGTAAGATATCGCATGGCTTTTATTTACATCCCACTGTAACAGTGAGCATATGTTCATACCTGTTGAGCATTTTTATATTTTCTTTGGAAAAAATGTCTATTGGAGTCCTTTGCTAAGTTTTAAAATCATAACTGGCTGACTGACTGATTGCTCTCCAGCTGAGTTCCTGATATAGTGTGAATATTAATGAACCTCTTACCAGACACCTGGTTTTCAAGTGTCTTTTTCCACAGCTGTCCCTTCACTCTGAGGGACAGAATCTTTCTAATTTGATGTTTTCTCACTTGTTCTTCTGTTGCTTGTGCTTCTGGAATCACATATAAAAAATCATGGATGAGATCAAGATCCCGCTGTGCTTTCTTCTAGTACTTTCACAGTTTCAGGTCTTCAATCCATTTTCATATAATGACGCCTCATCTCCCGTTTTGTTCTTTTTGCTTAAGATTGCTTTGGGCCAAGGCCAAGTGACTTATATACAAATTTTAGAATTGTTTTTCTGTTTCTGTGAAAAATTCCATTGAAATTTTGATGGGAATTGCAATGAATCTGTATATTTCATTGGGTAAGGTAGACATGTAGCCAATATTGTGTTTTTCCAAACCATGAACACAGGATGTCTGTCTACTTATTTACGTCTGCTTCAATTTCTTTAATCAGTGTTTTACAGTTTCAGAGTGCAAATCTATCAGTTCTTTTGTTATTTATTCCTAATTAATTTTTGTAGCTATTGCAAATGATTTTCTTAGTTTCTTTTTTCAGATATAATCTTGTTAGTATACAGAAACACTACTATTACATAATTATATAATATATATAATATTATATATAATATATATAATTATATAATATTATTACATTAATATTATAATATTATATAATATTATAAATATTATATTATTTTATTAGAGCAAATAATTTTTTCATGTGAGAGGGAGTCTTTAGGGTTTTCCATATAGAAGATTATCTGTAAACAGAGAAGACTCTTTTAAGGTGTTTTTTTTTTCTTGTGGTGGCACTAGGGATTGAACCCAGGGACATTCAACCTCTGAATTACAATCTCTTGCCCTTTTTTTTTTTAATTGGAATAGGCTCTTGCTAGGTTGCTGAGAGTCTAAGTTGCACAGGCTGTTCTTGAACCTGAGATCCTCCGGTCTCAGCCTCCCAAGTACTAGGATTACAAGTGTGCTCCTGGCCTTAACTTCTTCCTTTGTGACATAGATATCTTCTTTTTTAAAAAAGATATAAAAAACAGAGTATCTTTCAAGTGGTCTATCGTATATGTCATTTCAAAACCATTTCCAACAATCTTCCTCAAGTGCCAAAAATTCCCAGTGAATTTCCCCTTTACCTAATTCTTTTTTATTGTTCTTAATTTTGCTCATTCCCTCAGAAGGCTGTTGGGATGGCAAACATTCCCGACATTTCACAATAACTGGAATTTACATGAGGACTTTATGATTAATACCCAAATCTCCCAAATGTACAGTCTTCAGTTGGGACTCATGATAATCTAAGGGGAGCCGGCCCCGGGGTGTGAGTTCTGTTCCCGCCTCGCTCGGCCTGGGATGCCCAGGCATGATTCACACTTGTCCTCGTCTCCAGACTGTCTCCCGTGGAAGGGTGACCCCCTGCCCCTCTGGCAACTGCTACTTCCAAGCTGCCAATATCACACTTCTGCATTATCAAACTCCTAACTTCGTGGGAAAGCCTAAGGCGAATTTCTGGAAAGTGGATAGGAAATTGTTTCTGTAAGCAGCCTGACGCGGATGGGAGGCAGCCAGGCTATATTAAGTCTGGGTTGGGCAGGGGCACAGAGCCAGCCGACCGCAGAAGAGATGGTAAGTTCATTTTTCCTTTACATGGGAAGGGGGTGAGTTAAAGCGGCGTGGGGTTGGACCGGGCAGGTAAAGTTTCAGAAAATGTGAACAGTGGTGGTAGGCATGGAGCTTATGGTGCGGAGCCTGTCAGAGTTTACAAGCCTTTCTGAACCTGTGCCATCTGCTTTGGCACTCCGGGCACCCCTGTGAGTCCAGGCTCTCTCCCTTTTACACATAAAGCCTGGGGCTTGCAGAGGCTGAGTGCCTGACCTGAGGCTGCACCTGTCAGGATCCCAGTCCCAGCCTCTCGTGCAACAGCTGCTGTTCTTTCTACTAGAACTTACAGGGAGCCTCTGGGAGGAGATCTCGGTAAAATCAACCTGCCGTCTCCTTTCTCAGGATGCACAGAAGGCTGAGGAAGTGCTCTGAACTGAATGATTTCTGATCCCAAACCCTGCTATCCCTCTGTCTGAGCCCTGGGAATTTCCCGGGGTGGATCTGGAATGTCCACATGATTTCAAGTTTTTCCTTAAGCATCTATCTTGCTAGTGATTCGGTTTTCTCACCTGGAAATGGAATATAATAATAACAATATTCTTTATATGTCATTGTGAGGATTAAATAAGTTCATACTAAGGAGGGTTTAGATCTGATCCCAGCACACAGATGATTTAAAAAATGTTAGCTATTCTTAGAAGAGAAAATGCTTGGGGAGGGGGAATGGGGTTTGGGATACAGGGAAGCTCCAAAGATAACTAGGCGTTTTGAAATCAGTGGAGTTACTCAAGATTTAAAAAGAAAACATTGGGCTACTAACAATTTTACCCCAATTTACCAGCCATACCCCACATAGAGTCCTGTAGTCTATGGCTAGGGAGGAATCAGACAGGTTCCTGCTTTGAGACGTGTTTGTATGGGACTAAAGAAGAAAGCAGCATCTCTATCTGATTCATCCCGCCTCTCTTTCCTACTCTAACACACTTCTCAATACTCATAGTGAGGGGTTTTGTAGAAAACGAGGATAATGAAGATTCTTAGGAGGAAGGAGGTGGAGCCTGCCCTCAGTTTGAACTTTGGTATACGAATGTGGATTGCCTTTGCCTTATCTTTTTGCACATCGTAGTCCTGAATTGGTCAAGTTAAATGAATGAGAAGTTATTCTTCCCTCCCTCCTATTTGCTTTGGTTTCCTCCTCTGTTTCAAACGTAGGACATATTGAATCATGGAGTTCTTTAGGATTCTGATGGGAGCTACAATTCTTTATCCCAGACAAAAATACAAACATTCACATGCACACTGACATTTCTTGACCACCACAGGCGGCTCCCAGGCCTCCACTGGGTCCCAGAAGGGCCACTGCTTCCTCTGATTCATGCTCAGACTCCTCGGCTGACTCCCTGAGTCAGGCTGGAACTCTAAGATGAAGGGCTAAGGTGGTGTTTTTAATATTTCATGGAGAAGACCTCTTCCTTTCCCCTGAAACACATTTGACGCTAAGGATTCAGGAACCTCCATCTGCCTATGTGAGTTATGTATCTTGTTCAGAGAGGTGGCTTCAGTTATCTTTGAAGACTTGAGAAAACGAAGTTAAGATTTCTCTGGTAGGGTATTGAAATCTCAGATGTCAGAGAGGGAGCTCTTGGCTGGGAAGGGGCTGTTCACTCATTTGACGTTAGTCAGGGGCAGAGTGGGCTAGGGAGCAGGTCTGGATTCCCTTCCATTTTACCTTTCCACTCTCTTAGGTCTGTGGCTTCCAGTTCTTACTCTTTTTTCTGGGAAAATGCAACTAACTGGGCCGCACCCTCCCTGGGCCGGCCACTGGCTCCTAAAATGTGCATCTTCAGAAAGATGCTTATTAATAAAATCCTTAAAAATTAAACTGACTCACTACATGACAGGTGGGTGATACTAGGAAAGACGCTTGGATGTAGAGCGTAGGTGTATATTGTTTTCACAAATGACACTCATAACACTGTCTTCTAAGGCTCTCACTTCTCTAATGAAAAAGCAAAGCAGAGCCACTGTGGTGGCGCACGCTTGTAATCCCAGCATTTTGGAGGGTGAGACCGGAGGATCGCAGTTAGAGGACAGCCGCAGCTACTACTTAGCGAGGCCCTTTGCAACTCGGTGAGACCCTGTTTCAAAATAAAAAATAGAGCTGGGGATGACGCTCAGAAGTAGAATGCCCCTGGGTTCCATCCCCAGTACCACAATAAAGAAAAATAAAAAAGCAAAGCAGGACGTTAACAACGCCAAATACAGAGCAAGTCCTTTATATTTGTAGACATATGACCCAGCTATGGTCTGGCAGACCTGAAAAAAAATCTAAGTATGCTCCTTTATTTTTAAGGCTAACATTTCACCCTACATAATGGCAATCAGCAATCTAATTTAACTATATGCTTTGATTCTAAGTGTTGATGTCCTGGACCTCCTCTTGTCTTTATTGTAATTTTCTCACTGTATTTCATTTTCTACCTTTGAGCAAAGGTCACTAATCTCTGTGCCACACCGCCATTTCTACCATCATCCTGAAATGTAAGGACACTACCATGGTAATAGTGGTGATGCCTCGTAACATCTGAGCTTGCTGCCAATGGGTTCATTGATCTGTTTCTTGATGACTCTTGTACCCCACCCCAGTCCCCTACATTGCCATAGACTCCAGCCCAAGCCAGGCTCTCTCCAATTTCCACTGGGACCAGAGCAGTAGCCTCTTCTTTCTGTAGCTCAGTCTTTCTGTTCCTAATTCATCAGAAACATCCCTGTTAGGTCCACATGTTCGTGATGCTTCTCAGTTCAGAACCCTGAAACTGGATCCCTTCACCTACTGGTATCTGAGACCCACAAGATCTAGCCCCTAACCACCATTTCAATTCTGGATATCCCAGTTTTCAACAGCAGTCAGACACATCTCTGCCTCTCTTAAAGTTCTCCTCTGTCTTCTTGTTGCACTTAGAATAAAGCATCATTCCTGGCTTGGCTCTGGAGTCTGGAGTGACCTGTCACCTAGGCTCCTCCCCTGCCCCACCTGCCGCTCAGTCCAACCAGCCGCATGGATGTGTCTTCTGTGAACACTGCACGCTACGCCCCCGTGGGACGGCCTTTGCACGAGCTCTCCATTCACCTTTAGTGACCTTCCTCCTGCTTCCCTGGGCGGTTTCCCTCTGGTCACTCTCTGCGGCCGCCCTCGACCTCCCTGTCTGACATGGCCCCTACCACTCTGTCAGATAACCCCAGCGTAGTTCTCTACCGAGCACTTAGTACTCGCGTGTATTTTATAGGTTTGTTCATATATGTTATGGGCATAGGTATATGTGTATATATTCACTTGTAAACGTAACTGAATATATGCATATTCACTTGTTTTCCTATAGTTTCCTATTTAGCACATTTCTTATTTCCAGCCATTCTCTTGCCATCATTATTCATTCTTTCGTGTACTTAGTAATCGTTACGCATCTTCTCTACCATCGCTAAAGCATTCAGACCCCAGTCTAAGAAGCCTCTGCCAGCCACCCTCCCCAGCTGTATGCGCATTGGCATTTGGTTGTGGACCTCATGCCCTAGATAGTCACAAACGGAGGTGCCGATGACCTGGGAAGCCTAGAGAAGCAAGAAGGAGAAGAGAACTGGGTCATGAGGGTGGGCCAAGGCCCAGAACAGCCCTAACTCCACAACTGAGAGCGCAGAGTTGGGGTGGGTGCCGAGGAGGACTCAGAAAAAGGGCAAAGACAGGAGGACAACCAAGGGAAGCGCCAAGACCACCGTTGAACAAAAGGAAGGAGTTTCTGGCAATGCCACTGGGCAAAGGTCAAGGAAGAGAAGGGAGGTGGCACTCATTTGATCTGGTAATCAGGATACTAGTGATAAAGTTAAAAAGAGCAGTTTGACTGGGGCATAGAGAACCAGGGAGAGCCAGCAGGTCAAGGACAGCAGTTGCCAGGCAGGAGGATCTGGTTCCTGGCCAGCCTCAGCCACTTAGTGAGGCCCTCTGCAACTTAGTGAGACCCTGTTTCAAAATAAAGAATAAAAAAATCAGGCTCTGGGTGTAGCTCAGAGGTCGAATGCCCCTGGGTCCATCCTCAGTGCTGCAAAAAAAAAAAAAAAAAAAAGAATTTTCACAGTTGCGGAGGAGGAAGGAGGGAGTCAGGCAGGATCTCGGCAGACAGCCAAAGGGTCACAGAAGGGACGTTAACTCTCTCTGGGAGTGGAGCTGGGGATCCACGGTGGGCAGCTCAGGCTCTCCCTCGTGTGGCGTCAGTTCCGCCATGCTGTAGAACACCTCGTAAGCCATCCACTCCTCTGGCCTCGGTACCCCTTTCCTAAGAAAAGGGAGGTCCGTGGAAAATCTCCGGCTTTGCCCTGCCTGTCTTCACCCTGCTCTCATTTCTAGTTCTTTGAGCAAGGCACATTAAAAAGAACTTTAGGTGTGCCTTAGGAAAGTCTACACAGGAGCAGGATGTTATCCTAATGACCCAGTCTCCACTCCTTTCCAGCAACTTCCAGCGTGACCCAGGCTGCCAGAGGGCACTGGAGATTAGCAGAGCCTGAGGCAGCCTCTCAGAGGGGCCTTTCCTCTGATTTCAAAACTCCGCTTGCTTAGTTACACGCAGAACCCTTAACTCTTCAGCCTCCTGGATTCAGCCACGTCCCCAAGACCAGCCTGTGGCGTCTGAGCAGATGGGGGAGACACCTGTCATCCCAAGAGAGTTTCAAAGGGGAATTATTCCTCGAGGAAGACTTATTTAATAGACTTTTATTGGTGCATTATCTCCTCGCTTCATATGTAGTTCAGGATGATAGGGTCCTACACGCACAGGGACTTGGTGAGCCCCGTCTCCCGACACATGCTATAGAAATCGACACCGATGCTCTCACATGTCTGTAACACCACTGGAAGTATTCCCTTCACTGACTCTCCTTCCCCACACTCACACTCCCGGAGGCCTCTCCGTTGTCTAAAGTTCCTTTAGTATCCCGATTACTCCCTAGCTTTAGAGGAAGACTTTGAGCGCCATGACCCTCCATACCCCCACACACATCCCAAGGGGCTGCCTTTCGGTTAATACCGAGGTTTGAACTTGGGGTCCATTAACCATGGAAGGAATTAGTAGATCTATGAACCTCTGAAGTGGTCTAACAAACAGCCAGTGCGCAATGTTTGAAGACTCCTGACTCTTCGGAGTTCATGGGCCCCATGACAATTAGAATCTCTGTGTTGACCTGATGTCAGTACACTTGGTAAGCCGTCTTGGACACGTCATTTAAACTACTGAGTCTCTGGGGAGGCTGAGACAGGAGGATCACAGGTTAGAGGACAGTCTCAGCCACTTAGTGGGGCCCTCTGCAACTTAATGAGATCCTGTTTCAAAATAAAGAGTAAAAAATAGGGCTGGGGGTGTAGCTCAGAGGTAGAATGCCCCTGGGTCCATCCTCAGTGCCGCAAAAAAAGAAGAAAAAACAAAACTTTAAACAGATAAGTGAACAAGTCAAAATGGGAAACAGTTCTGTCTGGAAATTTTGTTTTTGAAATTTTGTTTAAACCAGATCTTATTTCAAATCTTAAATGAACAAGTTAAAATGGAGAAAACATGACTAGATTTGGGCATAGCGATAGGAAATCAGGAGCCTCACCTACTCCCCTGCTCACACACGCCCCCAATGGAGCCCCAGAGCCAGAGCACCCCTAGAAATACTCTGCTGCGGAGAAAAGCCACTTCCAAAGGCACAGAGGGGCAGTGCTGGACTGACAATCACTGCTGCGCCCTCTCTCCATTCTCCTGGGGTAGAAACCAGCACAGGTTCACAGCAAACACAGAGGCCCCTTCATGAAGGCTACATTATCACGATCTTCTGCAGAAAGAGTCTCTCTTGAACCTCCACAGCTATTCTAGGAAACTCTGTGCCTGTCTCACATTTCTAAGTGGAGGGCTAAAGTTTTTTTCTTCATAAATGTTCAAACTAATGCCGGGCGTGGTGGCGCACATTTGTAATCCCCGCGCTTGGGAGGCGAAGACAGGAGGATCGCGCAGGTTCGAAGCCAGCCGCGCTGGCTTAAGAGACCCTGTTTCCAAATAAAAATATAAATAGGTCTGGGAGTGTAGCCCGGAGGTAGAAGGGCTCCCAGGAACCCCAGTACCACCAAAAAACAAAACAAAACAAAAGTTAAAACTAAAGAAAGGTTGTATTTCCAGGATATTGTAAACATTGGCTTGGTTAAGACATTTCTTAAAGTCTGTTCCATATAATTAAATAGTAAGCCAGGAGCAACAGCACATCCTATAATCCCAGTACCTGAGAGGCCAAGACAGAAGGATCACAAGTGTGAGGCCAGCCTCAGCCACTCAGCAACACCCTGTCTCAAAATAAAAGTAAAAAGTTCTGGGAGTGCAGCGTGAAGGTAGAATGCCCCTGGGTTCAATCTCCCATAGCAAAATAAATAGATAAATACTATAGTGATCCAATAACCCTTATCACTTAAAGCATAAACAAGCCCTTAATAAATAAGAAGTTATATATGATTCATTTTCTTCTTTAATACTTATTTTATTCTACTTCCTATATAGATATTAAACCTTATGCCGGGCTTGGTGGCGCACGCCTCGCTAAGTAGCCGAGGTTGTCCGCAAACTGCGATCCTCCGGTCTCAGCCTCCCCAATGCTGGGATTACAAGCGTGCGCCACCACGCCCGGCTTAATATTAAATTATATATACACATGTGCACGTAAAACATTCAACAGTATTGCAGATATCTGCTGAAGTCGTAAAGTAAGAAGATAAAGTTAGATCAGTAATAACAAGTGAATGGCACAGCACGGCGCAGTGTGTTGACAGTCTGGGAAACAACATACAGCAGACATTATTTGTAAGATCAGGAAGTTCTCATATGACTTCCTCTAGTTACTGAGATGATGTACCAGTTCAGGTCTGAAAGGGAGATTATTGCGTAATAACAATGACAGCCATATTCATGCTTCCAGTGTTTTTCTCACATGCATATTAAAATGTATCTTCAAAGAAAAATAGTGGCGCCATGAAGTAGTTCGTAAGTATTTGTTGAAGGAATGAAGACATCAACTTAGTCCTAGGATGGGACTTAGAAGCACAGCAACGAGAAACGAGGAGCAGGCGGAAAGCGTGCGCTACCCTTGGGAACAGAACGGCCTCAGCGTCGTGGTTACTAACCGGGCACCTGCGGGCTGTGTACTAAAAGGATGTTTCCTTGTTTCAGGCCAGTTGCCTCAAAGTCACCCGGAGCCTGAGATTCCAGAAGGTGGTCCTTGCAGCTGCTCAGCTCCTCTGGTTCAGCATCCTGATCTCTGGTAAACTTACTTTAGTCTAATTCTTCACCTGGCCCCCAAGTAATTAAGGTAGAGCCAGAGCCAACTGGGAGAAGTTAAGGATGAGAGCCAATGGGGGGCGGGGGGGGGCTGCAAACCCAGATTCCTGGAAGAAAAACGGACCCAATACATCAGACTGGTAGAACAGGCCTCAGAAACAACTTAGACTGATATATCCAGGGCCAGTTTATTCAATAGGCTTGGTAGGCACAGAAATGTTTGTACTTCTATAAAAGGAATTGTCTTTGAAGTCAAAGAAGAGGTTTAAATCTGCATCATCAGTGCATCCATTTTTATATTGCCTAGAGTTCAAAAAAGTGATAACGCAGCCCTGACTATCACAGAGTCAAGTCATAAGGCAAAACAGTGCCGTAAAGACGCAGACATGCCGCAGAGGAGCTGGCCAAATAGAAACAAGCCTTTACAAACAGGAAAGGCAGCCATTTCCAGTTCTGATTGCTGGCGTGCACACCCTATTCACAAGGGAGCTGGCCTCCTCTGCCCTGGGGAAGCTCCCACCGGCTACAAGAACAATACATTATGTGTCTCGGTGTTCCTGAAGGGCACATTCTTTATTTTGTTTGAGATCACAAACACTTGTAAAGAAGGGTCCACTTGAACAAGTGAGTAAGCAGACACAGAGGAAGTGATTTAGCAAAAATAACTAGCCAAGAAGGGTGGAGTGAGCATGAGATGGCAAGCCAGGAGAGCGCCTTTCTAAACCCGGCACTGCACAGACCCGCTGGGCTTCGCCCGTGAAACAGGTGCTCGTTGAAACCCTACTAAGTTCCAAGCTCCACGCTCGGAACTAAGGACCCAAAGCTACAAAGAGATCACCCTCAGGGACCCTTATTCTAGCAGATCTGAACCGCACCATAGAAGAGAAATTACAGTACGCAGCGACCGAGCGGAGGAAGAGAGGAGATGAAGTCGGAGCCCAAAGGAAGACAGTCCAGGCCTCCCTGGGGAAGTCCAGGAGCGTAGGGAGAATATAGTTCACCAGGCAGAGAGGGACAGGACCCTGGGACATCAGGAAGGCCACGTGCAAGAGACGGGAAGCAGGGGTCCCTTGAGCCTAAGAAGGTGACTGTGGTAGACAGTGAGGCTGGGCCAGCAGAGGGTCTGGATCGTAAAACACTTCACTTACCCAGAGTTTTCCATGTGAAGAAAGAGAACCTTTCACCAGATATTTTTTTTTATCATTGAATGTGGGCTCAGGGTAATAACTTCTTGTGTCTCATTCGTTTATAAAAGGAAAGGAGCAAATTAGATGACGTCTAAATTTCTTTACAATGCTAGTATTTTATGATCCCCAAAACATCAACAATCCTCGGGAGAGGGTTTTTCTTATTCTGACTCTATATGTACTTTTAAGAGAAATATGAAAAGCACTCTGTTTTCCTAAACTATCTGCATTTGATGTAAAATAGTCATGTTCTTGGCCTCCATCCTCTGGTCAGAAGCGCACCCGACAACACAGAGGTCCCCGAGGTTCTCATGATCACAGCCTCCACTGGTTAAGGGTGTTAACCTGCTCCACTCTCCTTTACTCCAGAGCTCACAAGCCAGAACCAAGTGGCAGCCTGGACCTATAACTACAGTACCAAAGCGTACTCGTGGAATTATTCCCGGGCGTTCTGCCAGAGACACTTCACGGATTTGGTGGCCATCCAAAACAAGAATGAGATTGCTCATCTCAATGACGTCATACCCTTCTTCAGCTCGTATTACTGGATCGGGATCCGAAAGCTCAACGATACGTGGACCTGGGTGGGGACCCAAAAGGCCCTCACCGCGGAGGCCGAGAACTGGGCCGACCACGAGCCCAACAACAAGAAGAACAACCAGGACTGCGTGGAGATCTACATCAAGAGCCTGTCGGCCCCCGGCAAGTGGAATGACGAGCCGTGCTGGAAAAGGAAGCGGGCACTGTGCTACACAGGTAGGCCTTCCCGGACCTGTCTGCTGAAAATGGATGTTTTTCCTAGTTGGGCATACAGGGAGATACAGGGGCCTCCTCGGCTCTGAAACTTGTCTGTTAAAAAATATATATGTAAGTCGGGCGTGGTGGCGCACGCTTGTAATCCCGCACTTGGGAGGTGGAGATAGGAGGATCGCGCTGGTTTGGATCCAGCCTCGCTGGTGTAAGAGACCCTGTTTCCAAATAAAAATATAAAAATAGGTCTGGGAGTGTAGCCCGGACGTAGAAGGGCTTCCAGGAACTCCAGAACCACCTATATGTATGTGTGTGTGTGTGTGTGTGTGTGTGTGTGTGTGTGTGTGTGAAAGAATACATATATTCTTTCTCTGGTTGCAACGTACTGGATTCAGTCCCCAGTACCAAAAAACAAACAAAAAGATTATTCACTGAGTCATCTTTATGTTGCTGAGGACCCTGTTAAATTTTCGAGGCTGGCCTCAAACCTGTGATCCTCCTGCCTCAGCCTTCCAAGTACTTGGATGCAGGCATGAGCCACCACACCTAGTCGGCATCCTCTCTTTACCTGGAACCCTTCCCAATGCCTCAGCGCAGCCTCACCAAACTCTCTGGCTGTGATGGGAGCCTCTTCCCGTAGAATTCTGCATAATTTCCAGAATTCATGCCTCTCAGAGTCGAGAGAGAATGTAGATATCGTCTAGTCTAAACCACTGTGTGATTATAGATTTCCTCTAGAATCATGCCAAAGCATACTGGACGGATGCGTGGCCAGGGCTCAGTGCAGAGGAAACGACCATGAGAAATGGCCCAGCCACAGACTTGCCAGCTCTGACCTCTTGAAGAAAAACACCAAGAAGCCGGTTCATGGTGCATCCACAGCATTGGCTCTAACCAACCCTCCGCCCAAGGCTGTGCTCCAGGGGCCCTGTAGGAGAGAAACCTTGGCTTGCTCTCTGGCCTCCAAAGGCGCAGACGTGGCGAGGGAGCCTGGCGGGTCAGCCGTGGCCTGCGCCATCTAAACATGGCACATTCAGACTTGCAGAACGTCCTCTTGTGAGATCACGTGTCTTTACCACGCCTGGGTCTAAAGCATCACAGTCGGTTTCTCTGCTCATGCTCCATGTGGTGTTTGACGTAGACTTGAAGAAAACAAGATGTTGAAGGGATTTGGTCTAACATCAGGAAGACTGGGCATCAGGAAGGCTGGGTATCAGGCAGGCTGGGCATCAGGTAGACTGGGCATCAGGTAGACAGGCTCAGAGCAGCAACCTGCCTAAGGTCACAGGGCGAGTAGGTCGCAGGGCCGGGTCCTGCGTTTTGGCCCCCTCCTCCCCGAGGCTGGCTCCTACCCTCCACATACAGACATCTGGCACACCGCATGAGTGCTCTCCATTAGAAGACCACAACCCATTTTGTACGAGGCAGAGGAGTTCCTCTGTCCACTCACGACTCCAAGTTTTGTTTGTCCACCAGTGTCCACGCACAGCAACGCCCCCCATAGAAAACACTAAATGCCACCTGAAGTTGGGCACTAGCCCTCCTGCGACTCAGAGTGCCTTTCAGCGGGCACAGGTCGGCTCCCCGAGGACACCGCGGCTCTTTTGTGGCTGGCTCAGCTCTGCCCCGCTGGGGCTGCGCCTCACCGTCTGTGCGTGCCCATGACTCTCAGCCTCCCTGTCCCTGCAGCCTCCTGCCAGCCCAGCTCCTGCAGCAACCAAGGAGAGTGCGTGGAGACCATTGGGAACTACACCTGCTCCTGCTACCCCGGGTTCCACGGGCCGGAGTGTGAGCTCGGTGAGGCCGCTGCGGTGCTTGAAATGATTCTGGCCCTTGGTCAGTGGAGATGATGCCAGGAGTAAACCAGGTGGAGACTCTGCAGCGAGTGCAGACCAGCGCCAGCCCCCTCCCATCTGCCTCTCCATCCACTCAGTTGTCTCCAGATGGTCTGAGTGAAATCACTTTACTCTCAGAGAGAACACTCACTCACAAAATTTCTTTTTTCCTTTCTTTCCCTTCTTCTTCCTCCCTCCCTCCCTCCCTCCCTCCCTCTCTCCCTCTCCCTCTCCCTCCCCCTCTCTCTCTTTCTGGAAGTGAGGATTGAACCCAGAGGCATTCTACCTCCAAGTTATACCCATAGATGCTTTAATTTTTTTAAGGAGATTTCACTGGCTTGTTGAGAGTCTCACTACATGAGGCTGGCCTTGAACCTGCAATCCTCCTTTCTCAGCCTCCCAAGCAGTAGGATAATTAGCCTGCACACTATACCTGGCCCACTCACAACATTTCAAAGCAGAAAAGGGACTTGTAAAGGAGATAAGACGATGAGGATCCCATCAGGCTGGCTTTACTCATTTGAAATAAAAACCAAGGAAAGAAAGATTGTTCCCCAAGTCATAGGCATACAAAGAAATCAAGGAAAGATGGTGGCTCAGGTTAGAGGTCCAAAAAGATGGAGTGAAGAGCCGGCCCCACAAACTGCCCCAGCTGCAGCTCACCTGGCGGCATCTGCCTATGAAATAAAGTCAGTGCCTTGTCTCCTGCAGTCAGAGAGTGTGGAGAACTCGAGGTCCCGCAGCACGCGCACATGGAGTGCAGCCACCCGTGGGGGCGCTTCTCTTTCAAGTCCCAGTGCACTTTGCGGTGCGCAGAGGGGTACCAACTGCAGGGACCCAGCAAGCTGGAGTGCTTGGCGTCTGGGGCCTGGACCAGCGAGCCCCCGCAGTGCGCAGGTGCGTAGGCCTCATCCTCTGCCCCTCTTTACTGACAGCTGTGTGGGGGGAGGCTTTCTGTGAAAGGTAAGAAGGGTCTACGTCTTATGGAAAATTCTAGTGCTTGCTCTTACACGTCAGCCAGACTACTTTTGAGATTTCGTGGTATTTTGTGTGTGTCGAGTGAAGCTGTCGGTTTAAGTCCTTAGTCTCGGCAAGAACATGTCAGAAGGGCGCCCTGCCCTTAACACAGAGTTCTCAGGGATTGAGTGTCACTAATCTGACAACTTCACCCCTGCCTCTTCAAGTGAAAAGCAGGGGTGTTTGAGCCTGTCCAAACTGCTTACTGAAAGTCCGTATCATGTCCACAGCACCCAGTTCTTGCTGGGAGCGTAGGTACAACTGGCCATCTGATGGAGAATATAGTCTGAATCGTGAAAATTTAACTCTCCTTCCATCCTGAGCTGGATTCGGTAAATCTGGGATAGAAAGACAGTCCCAAGCTCTAGAAAAGCAGGAGGTTGATTTTTCTAGGATAAAAATGAACGTCTTTCCTTCCCCCAAACGTACAACCCATGAACAGTTTTGGAATGACTCGATTAATAAATTTCACTTAAGAGGGAAAAGGCCTTTATCTTCTTCTGGAAGTAGATACTGGAAAACCTTCCAGAACAGATTATAAGAGCAGAAGGCTGTTAAGAATAGAGCTTGGAGCAACCAGGGTTCTTTTTTTTAACAGAGAACAGGATCTCCCAGTCTGGACAGTGGGCCTCTGGCCCTGCTCCTCTGTTTCCAGAGATGGTTCCGCCAGCATCCTGGGCCCTTCTGTCCCTCAATGCTCTTCCCTTCGTCCCTGGCTATTCTTTGCAGCCGTGCAGTGTCCGCGCCTGGAAGCGCCCAGTGGAGGAAGCGTGGACTGTGTGCACCCTCTTGCTGCCTTCGCCTACCGTTCCAGCTGTAAATTTGAATGCCAGCCTGGCTACCACATGAAGGGCCTGGACACTCTCCGCTGCATTGGCTCCGGGCACTGGACTGCACCCTCGCCCGTCTGTGAGGGTAGGGTTGCTACTACTTTTCAGCAGCTCCTCAGGACACCCAAGAAGGAGTCATGGCACAGGGTTCTAAGGTCAGGGTGACCTCCCCTACACACTGACAAAGGAGCGGGTGGTTCAGCCGCCATGAGCCAGGAGGGCGCCCCCCTATGAAATGGAGCTAAGAATTGCAAGGTACTTTTGTGCAGATTGAGTACATGAGCACAAACCATGAGAGAGCATATTTGAAGCACTGAGCATGGAACTAGGCCCGAGGCCAACTTTAATTCCTGCCTCTCTTCTTTACTCTCCCGTCTCACTGTCACATTGGAGCTGCAGCAATATCTATCTCCTGTACTTGAGAAGGAGTTGGGGCAGGGGCCATTAGAGCCAACAGGGAGATTGCCCGTCAGGGCCCTTGGAGTTAGCCTTCGGCCAGGGAGCAGAGGAACACCGCTCAAGAAGAGCTGGTGGCGCACAGCTGTAATTCCACTATTTGGGAAGCTAAGAGAGGAGGACTGAACTTTTGAAGACAGCCTCAGGAAGCATTGAGATGCTCACCAAACTAGCAAGACCCTGTTTCAAAACAAAAATAAATTCTGCTCACTACCCATTTAAAAAAAAAAAAAAGAAGAAGAAGAAGAAGAGCTGGTGATGCAATCCTGGGCGGTTACATAACACTGTGAACCTCGAATTCCTAGCAATTGCCTCACACTGTCAGGGCTGAAGCAGAGGGGGAAGTGGGGAGTGGGAAAGGGAGGGGAGATTAGCGAGTTCCTAGCTGGAGATCCCGAGCCCAGCTCTGGTACTCTTAGCTATGAGAGTCACTTAGCATTCAGAACTGCACGTTTCTTATCTGTAAAGTAAAGGAGAAGTACTGGAGGATATTTGGGCTTCAATATTGTGAAAAACCAGAGGTTGGGCAGGCTGGGATGGGGCTCAGAGGCAAAGCACTGCCTTCCAAGTGCATAGCCCTGGCTTCCATCCCCAGGTCCAAAAAGAAAGACAAAAACAAGCAACAACATCAACAAGTCAGAGGTCAAAGCTGGGGGTGAAAGGTTCATCTTTGGAATTTGCAAAAACCCCGGGAAGAGCAAGAAGATGCAATTCCTCCGAGGAGGAGCAGGAGGGAGGCAGTTTTTGTGAGCTCTGAGGTCACAGGGCGCCTCATTGTGCTCAGGAACTCGCCTCGGGCTGGACTCCCTTGGCAATGGAGGTCTCATTAGGATGACACCCTGTGTTCCGGGGTCAAGGGCCACTGGGCATCTTGTTACGGCTCTAGGTGAGAGTGTCAACAGTTAGCTACGCTGCTGCAGCTTTTCCCTTCTGAGTCTAACCTTGATCTGTATCTACGCTTCCCAGGGCCCATAAATATGCCAGTTAATATTCAGTGAGCACTGTTCTAGGCTCTGGGATATAACACTGAACAACTGACCCAGCCTCTAGGAGACTCCGGTGCAACAGGGAAGAATCACAAACATGTATGAACCGCATAAAATCAGGGCTGTGGGGCAGGCTGGAGGAATTCCCACTCCGCGCTAGGGCAGCCAGGAGGGCTTCCTAAGAAAGTGAGGTATAAACCAACCATGGTGGCACACACCTGAAATCCCAGTACTTGGGAGGCTGATACAGGAGGATCACAGGTTCAAGGACAGCCTTGGCAGAATAGCAAGACTCTCAAAAAACTAGCAAGACCCTGTTTCAAAACAAAAGCTAAAAAGGGGGCTGGGGTGTAGCTCAGAGGTAGAATGCCCCTGGGTTCAATTCCTAGTAACACACACACGCACATTTGCAGTTCTGAACATATTGGCTATACAGGTAGGGAAGAGGTATCCTCCCTCAAGCATCTTTTCGGAGGAAGGGTGGCCTTCCACAACAGACCCTGGCACTTTCTCCCCTGTAGCTGTTGCGTGCGAGCCTCTGCGGAGTCCTGCCCACGGAGGCCTGGATTGCTCCCCAGCTTTGGGAGCGGCTCTCTACAACACCAGCTGCAGCTTCTACTGCGCGGAGGGTTTCGTGCTGAGAGGCGCCCACGTCCTTCGGTGCTCTGGCTCGGGACAGTGGACGGCACCGGCTCCAGTCTGTCAAGGTACCGGCACAGGAACAGAATCCTTTCTGTGCCTCTCGGGCACTGACAGTGCCAGCCTCTGCGCTTGGCACCGTGGTTAGCGCGTGCACGGGCTTTCAGGGGACAGAACCTGCTGGGTGCCGGCCCTGTGCTTAGCAGCTGGGGGGGGGGCACTGGGACAGCCTGCTCAGGATGGCAGGGTGGGCGGGGCGGCTTTGATTGACAGGTACTGGAGGATGGAGGAGATCAGGAGGGGAAGGGATGGTGGGCAAGGAACAGCTCGGGGAGGTGGAGGAGTAATAAGAAGGCGCTGGGTCCCTTCTGTCACTTTCCTTCTGTCAGTGGCTCCTGGGGGCCCTGGGCGTCAATGACTTCTATAAGAAGGGGGCACTGTTATCTGCCTTACCTGCCTACCTCAATAGTAGTTGTGAATTAACATAATTAAAGTGTGTAAAAGCAACTGTGTGTGTGTGTGTGTGTGTGTGTGTGTGTGTGTGTGTGTGTGTGTTTTACTGGGATTGAACCTAGGGGCCTTCTACCTCTGAGCTACACCCCCAGCCCTTTTTTATTTTATTTATTAATTTGGAAACAGGGTCTTGCTAACTTGGTGAGGCTGGCTGTGAACCCGTTACCCTCCTGCCTCAGCCTCCCAAGTCCTGGGGTTACAGGCGAGCAGTGTTAAAGCAGATTTAAAACTGCTGTTGGCTTTAGAAGTGTTGAGGAAATGGTGCTGATAACACTACTTTATAAATCACGTCTGTGGTCTGATTTGACAATAGGATCCTCTTTTGGTATTTCGTGTTTTCTGTTGCTCTTACATGAGAACTAGGACAAAGAGAGGTCGCTAAGGCTGCTGATTTACCAAGGGCACCCCGCCCAAAACTGAGCTCCAGAAACGCAACACTGGCATTTCAGTTTGCCATCTGCTGGGATCCCTGGGAAATTTATGTGAATCCCCTGGGCCTACATCTACCCTAATTTTAACATGAGGCAGTGGTTTGCGAATGGACCTTGATGATACCCTGTACACCTCATGTTCATAGCAGCATTATTCGCGATAGTCACAAGGTGGAAGCAACCCAAGAAAGCAGCGACCGACAGATGCATAAACAAAATATGGTCTGCACAGGCCTAAGGTTTGAAGGCCTATGGTTCAGCCTTCAAGGGGGAGAAAATTCTGACACACGCTACACCAGGATGAACCTTCAGGACATTATGCCAAGTGGAATAAGCCAGATCCCCTCAGACAAGTACTATACGTCCTCCACTCTATCGCTTAGAACCATCAGCAGCACAGAGACAGAGCGGGATGTGGGGGAGAGGGGCTGGGGAGGCGTGCGTAGTGGGAACAGAGCTCCCGTGTGAGGTGGTGGAGGGGTTCTGGAGACAAAACAGCGTCGAGCTGCTCAACACCGCGAATGGCGGGATACGCTCTACGTGTTAGCAAGTGGACCCACCGCAATCTATTCTCCACCCCAAGTTGGTGGCGTTTATGCTTGTTTTCCCATATTTTGCTCTTATAAATAACGTCTTGATCAGATGTCCCTGAATTAATTTTTTATGCATCTAGTTTCATACTTGGCATAGATTCTTGGGTCTCACAGTATGATGGGTTATGAACTATTGAAACATACTACCAAAACGCTCAGTAATGGTTTAGTATTTTCTTTGAAATCCTTCAGGTGCCACTGTAACCCCATGACAGGCTTTTGTTTTCATCTTCCTAAGTAAACCCTATTCAAGCTGGGTGTGGGTGCCTATAATCCTGCCACTTGGGAGACTGAGAAAAGAGCTTTGCAGGTTCAAGGCCAGCCTTAACAATTTAGGGTGACCATATTTCAAAATAATAAATAAAAAAAGCTGGGAGTATAGCTTGGAGGTAGAATGCCCTGGGGTTCAATCCCAGGAAGGAAGGAAGGAAGGAAGGAAGAAGGAGGAAGGAAGAAGGAGGGAGGGAGGGAGACCCAAGCCCAATTCAGGAACCCCTGTCTGGGCACTAGAAAAGACTTGTGGGCAAACTCCAGGTGGCCTTGCGTGTTCCGGTCCCCTTACCCCTCACTGTTGTGTCCTCACCCCCAGCTTTGCAGTGCGGGGCTCTTCCAGCCCCGACTCAGGCCCAGGTGACCTGCTCGCACCCCCTGGGCGCCCAGCGGTACCAGTCAGCCTGCAGCTTCTCCTGTGCGGAGGGCTGGCTCCTGGTGGGAGAAAGCACGCTGTGGTGCCTGGCCACGGGACGCTGGAGTGCCGCTCCTCCAGAATGCCAAAGTAAGAGTGCACACTTTGAAGCTTCTTGGAAACAAGCTGTAGGCAATATTTTTAAAGGGGTTCTTTTTTTTTTTTTTTTGTCTTTTTTGGAACCGGGGATCGAACCCAGAGCGCCACACCTGCAAAGCCGGTGCTTTGCCACTGAGCTACATTCCGGCCCCTGTAGGCAACATTTTAAAAGCTTTGTTTTTGGGGTGAGACCTGTGTAGGGTCCACTCTAAAATGGGCCAGAACATTGCTAAACATGATCACCCTGTAACCCAAGGATTGCCGGTGCAAATAAATGCCTTCACAGGTAAGGTCGGTGCCAGGATGCTTGGCAGCAGGTGAGGCGGTGGGACGGCTTTTGCCAGCTCCTCAGCGGGTCTTTACCAGGACCTGAGGGCTCCCAGCATGAGAGGGTGAACTGTACTCACTGGCTAAAGCAGTTCTAGACAGAAGACTGCAAGGAAACCCCGCTTTCAGCTAGTGCTCCAAGGCTGACGGTGGCGCTCTCCGAGAGCCAGGGCGGCCTGGGGGCAGGGTGTGCAGGCACCGAGTGGTGAGTGCACTCCAGGCTCTGTAGTGCCGGGAAGCATGCTGGGGATAAAGCGGAGTGTGGTGGAAAGGGGAGACCTGCTCTGCAGACTGGAGCTTACAGGACCTCGGAAGAAAGACGCGCAGATTCCCAGAAGCATGTATCTGTGCGTTGTACTTGGTATTCAAAACCTCTGTTGTATTCTGTCAATCTTGTAACGTCCTGCACGAAGAACTGGTTGTGATCAGTCATGAACTGGGGGATAGATGAATGTTTTTTATATTCCTCATTTACTTTTCTCCTTTCTTTCTCTCTTTCTTCCTTCCTTCTCTCCTTTTTTTTATTTCCTTTTTTGTTTTCTTGTGGTACCAGGAATTGAACCCAGGGACATTCTATCTCTGAGCTACACTGCAGCCCTATTTTACTGTTTATTTTTTAAGACTTTTTTTTTTTTTTTGGTGGTACTGGGGGTGGAACCCAGAGGCTTTCTACCTCAGGGATATACTCCAAGACCCATTTTATATTTTATTTGGAAACAGGGTCTCACTGAGTTACTGAGAGCCTCACTAAGTAGCTGAGGCTGGCTTCGAACCTGTACGATCCTCCTGTCTCAGCCTCCCAAGCGCAGGGATTACAAGCGTGCGCCACCACGCCTGGCTTTTACTGTTCATTTTGAATCAGGGTCTCACTGAGTTGCTGAGGGCCTTGCTAAGCTACTGTGGCGGGCCTTGAACTTGTGATCCTTCTGTCTCCCTTTACCAAGTATTGGAATCAAAGTCATGTCCACCACGCCTGGCTCCTTCATGCATTTTTCTACTCAGTCATTTGAACTCTTAAGTTACACTTATAGCAAATATTGGTTGTTACAGAGCAAGATCTGATTTTACAAAATCTAGAAACTAATAAGAAAACAGAAAAATAAAAAATATCCTCTTATATATCCCTACCCTAAAATAGATTCTGTTAGTATTCTGATATGAATTCTTCCAAAAATTTCCCCATCCATTTCTCCCTATTTCTCCCCGTGTATTGATATTAACATTTTTATGATGTGTGCAATTCTTTTTGTTTTGTACTCTTGTTCTCACACCAGAATGCAGTTGACAGTGGTGGTACAGGCACACAGCACTTGGCGGCTCGCCCCAGCTCCCTCCCCGCTCCCCGGCTCCCCACACAGGGTATTGATATCGCCGTTGAATTCTCACATATATACATAATTTCAGTAGAAATATTTTCTTCAAGAGTTCTCCCTTTCCTTCCCATACAATTTTAATAATACATTTTAATGAAAAAAGATGAACTATTTCTGCATTATTTCCCACGCCTCTTGCTTTGTGGAGACTTTCAGTATGGGAGTAAAAAGAGATGAGGACATGTTTTTATGAAGAGGAAACCACTTCCTATTCAGGTCACAAACAGGGTCATGGCCACTGTTAAGTTCAGTCAGCAGCGAATGGATGGATGGATGGATGGATGGATGGATGGATGGATGGATGGCAAGCCTCTGGAGCTGGGTCTGTGCAGCACAGGTGTGGCTGGACCCCGAGCCCTCAGCTCTCATTCTGGAACTATTACAAAGTCCAGCCACTTTGGAGTGGGGCTAGGGGTCCCCGAGGTTATCACAGTGATGGGGCCTCGGGCACAGGAAGCTGCTCATTGCTCCAGGAGCCCTGCCCCTGGGTGTGCCCCAGGACGCTGCCACCCACCTGCTTCCTGTGACCTTCCAGTTCCCTTCTGCTTTTAGCCTCTGTTTACGCCTGAGCCCAGGGCTTGGAGTGTGGTCTGAGCAGGAAGGTGTCATGGCTTGTCCCCGCTGGAGAGTTGCAACACCTCAGAGACAGAGTTACCAGGAAGTGACCCTTTTTACTGTCCCAGCCCTTTGCACTCATCCCTGTGGTCAGAAAGCAAAGCCATAAAAGAGGCCAAAGCAGGCCCCTGAGTGTCCCCGCCCCATCTGTCCTCACGATTTATAGCCCTCTGGACATGCTTTCTTCCCCGCCACATACACGCTGGTTCCAGAAAGACGCTTCCCGGGGCAGAAAATAACTAGGTGTTTGGACGGGGTGAGCAGATGGAGCAGGAGGTGGCTGCAGGGGGAGGAGAGAAGGGCAGGGAGCCATGCAGCTCCAGCTCTCAGAACCTCGCGCCTTTGCAGTGGTGGCTGAGAAACCTCCCAGGACCAGCCGCCTGTCTGGGCTCTAGAGCCACCCAGCTCAGCCAGGACAGAGGGAGGAAGAAACACTGGAGCCCCAAGGCCACTCAGTCTTTACTTTCTGCTGTCGACACATTTAACCTGGGCTGTTGTTTTATCGACTGATAGTGGAGCATCCTGACAGATATTAACATTTGCATTAAGTCTACTAAGAATCCTAGGAGCTACAGCATGCTATTCTCATCTTAAAATAAGGAGATTCAGCTGGGCCTGGAGGCAAACGCTTGTAATCCCAGCATCTGGGAGGCTGAGACAGGAGGATTGCGCAGGTTTGAGAACAGCCTCAGCTACTTAGGTCCTCTGCAACTCAGTGGGACCCTGTTTCAAAATAAAGAATAAAAAATACTGCTGGGGGTGTCACTTGGAAGTAGAATGCCCCTGGGTTCCATCCCCAGTACTGCCAAAAAAAAAAAAAGAAAAAGAGATTCAGAGAGATTAAGTGACTTACCAAAAGTCAGAGCATGATTACTAACCCAAGCAAATTCTGTGGCACCTCAAACTGTTTACAAACTGTAGCAAAGAACTGTGAAATCTAATTTAACTTTTTTTAATGTCACTGGGGATTGAACCCAGAAGTGTTCTACCTCCAAGCTATACTCCCAGCCCCCCTTTCTTTCTTTCTTTCTTTCTTTCTTTCTTTATTTATTTATTTATGGTTTGAAACAAGTTCTTGTTAAGTTGCTGAGGTCTTCACTACGTTTCTGAGGCTGGTCTTGAACCAGTGATCCCCCTGTTTTAGCCTCTCAAGTACTGGGATTAGAGGCTTGTGCCATCATGGTTGGCTTAATTTAGCTTTTTAAATAATGGATAAGTAGTTTGCAGCTGACCGCAGCAGAGAGACTTGGGAAGAGGTGGAAATTAGTGTTTGCCGACAGCTGGTGAAGAAGTGCCTGCTTTGTGCCCAGGATTTTTCATTGTATTTTAAATGTAATTTTTACACTTGGTTGGATTAACTTATTATGTAGCTAAGGATCTCTTCAAGGAAAGAATTATACTTCTTCCCATTCCAAAGATATAGCGACAGAGGCTCAGAAAGGTCACTGTGCAGACACATGGCCGCAGTGAGACTCAGCCGGGATGTGAGGACATTCTTCTCAGCCTCCTGGCTGGGAAAGGAGGTGAAAGCCACTTGCTCAAGTCTCCTGTTTCCTAGGATGCTCATTGTTCTCTGGAAAGGTCATTGGGTCTATTCCTGGAGAAGGACTCCAGAGACCTACTGTTTCACCCAGGCACAACCCAAAGGAGCGGCGCCGCTCTCTTTCCAGATGCAGAATCAGCTCCCTTCTCAAATCACCTCCGAAGCTCTGGGGTTTGTGTTCCAGCCCCCCAGTCAGCCAGGGCAAGCCGCTGCTTCTTACACCACCGCGACCTCTAGCAGGCCAGAAAGCGCCATGAAACCCAAACAAAAGGGCTTTAGTCAAATGTGCACTTTGGTGTTAGGGGTAGAACCCAGGGGTATTCTCCCTCCAAGTGACACCCCTAGCCCTTCTCAGTTTTTGTTTTTGCAACAGGGTCTTACTAAGTTGCTGAGGGCAGTCTTGAACCTGTGATCCTCTTGTCTCAGACTCTCAAGTACTGGAATTACAGGCATGTACCACTCTGCCCATCTTGCCTTTGTGTATTAAAGAGGACTTACACACACACACATGTACACACACATGTACACACACAAGTACACACATATGTACACACACATACACACACACACACATCAATGACTTCAGGTCACCGAGCACTGATACAATCTCTTCTCTCCTCCCTCACACCCATTATAGCTGTCGCCTGCCCACCTTTGCCAAGCCCACAGAACGGAACAATGAGCTGTATCCGACCTCTTGGAGATTCCAGTTATCAATCCACATGCCAGTTCATCTGTGACGAGGGCTTTTCCTTGTCTGGGCCAAACAGATTGGATTGTACTTCCTCTGGAAACTGGACAGGCTCCCCACCAGTGTGTGAAGGTAGGTTTTTTGGTACTAGAGCTTCAACCCAGGGGCATTCTGCCTCGGAGCTACACCTCTAGCCAGCCCTATTTTTATTTTGAAAGAGGGTCTCACTAGGTTGCTGAAGGTCTTGCTAAATTGCTGAGGCTATCCTCTAACCTGCAATACTCCTGTCTCAGCCTCCCAAGGACTGGGATTACAGGTGTACTCCACCATGTAATCCTAGTACTTGTGGGATTTGTCTTTTTTTTTCTTCAGCTTGTCAGATAATACTACAGAATGGAGAACCATCAGAGATTCTATAAAAGTGTTCTTGAGCTAAAAGAACATGCTCTCCACAAAGGATGGTGCTCTATCTCTCTCTCTCTCCCCTCTTAATAAGCCAAGTTAAATATTTCACAGATTTATGAAATGTTTCACAGCATCTGGGATACTGAGGAAAGACGGTATCACTCCACTTTACAGCTGAGGTGGAGACTCTGGCTCAGGGAGGGTAGGTAACTTGTCTGAGGTCACTCCGTTAGTAAGTGAGGAAGCCCAACTATTTCCTGAAATGTTTATTCTAAAAATTCCTCCTGCTACGCCATCTCCTCACGCGCTCACTGGTCCCCATGCTCCCCTCCACTGAGCGCAGCTAGCTCCCAGTGAGCCTCTCCAGGGACCAATGTGATGCGACCCCAGGCTGTGTGCTCCTGAACTCACTCACCAGGTCCGCACGGACCGAACCCTCCAGGGCAGATGCCACACCTGCTCCATCTTCCCACCCTCTCAGCAGCCAGACAGGGTGCAAGTGGGTGCCAGACAGCTACCCGTGGGAACGAAGCTGTTCCCTGTAAAGTTTCTAAAAACACTCCCCCACACCCCGACCGTGGCTTAGTGGGATCTTCCACTCCGGCGGGGGAACCCTTGTCTGCTTTTAACTCCCCGAGGCGTCTGGCTGGCGTAGTATCCAGCCTTTCACATGTCCCAAAAAAGAAGGATGCCGGATTTACCAGCGCGTAGCAGCGGTAAATCCACAGGCGCCGCAGCGCCAATGGCTGCTTGGCGCGGTCAGAGGGAGTAACACTAGAGCCGACGCTCCTCGCTGTGTAGTGCCAGCCACTTCCACTGCGTCGCCACACCGAGTCTACATAAGTCTCTCCTAACGGGGCTGCAGTATCCCTGTTTTAAAGAGGAAGAGGGGGAGGCCTAGGGGGTAAACAGCTGGCAAAGTCACAAAGCTATGAAAACCAGGATTCAAACCCAGGCCTCCTCTGTGGACGGGACTACACTGCCACCCAGTGGTGGGGCGTCTAAACCCAGGGCCCTGTGCCTATGACTTGACTCTTCCATTGCACAGGTTGTAGCCATTACTGCGGAAATAAACCTTAGATGAGGCGGTGCCTGGCAATCAGAGGAGGGAGCGTGTCCGTAGGATTCTATTAACCTGATGTGAAGAGTGGCTGACACTGTGCTTACTCCTTCTCATGTGATGCGCACTGGATTAATTCCAAAGACCTGTAAGCCCTTGCCCCCACTGAGGGACATTCAGAAAGTCTTGCCCCCCACCCCCGAAGCCTTCCATTTTCCCAATTCCAGAAGGGAAGGAATGGATAAGACCATCTCTGAGGTCTCTTCCCTGGCCAGGAATGCTGTAGGTTAAAAAGTACATAAAACACTCTCCTCCGCTGAATGACAACTGCCTTCAAGCCACCTGCGGGATCTGGAGTATCCACGGGGTCCAGGCTGCTCCTTCATCTCTTTCTCGCGCTCTCATTCACTTATTCCATCTACATTTATCTTCAGCTCTATTTCCAATATTCTGCTTTTAAGTCTGGAAGAATCAAAACTCCCTAAAAAAAATCTCACTAAAGTATCAAATCATCCATGCAACCGACATGGTCGTTAAACTTGCCACCTACAAAGCTCCGATTCCCTCCTCTCCAGCGAGCCTTTCTTCCCCAGAGGCAGCATTCGCCCCTCACCTTAGAGTCAACAACCTGTCCCAGCGAGCAGCACCCACCCAGACATAGCACCTTCAGCCCACTATGGCTCTCAGACCGTCCACCTGATGGATCCCGATTTTGAGATCTGGTCTCAAACCTGTGTCCCCACCACATTCTCCAAATGTGTGCTCTAGATTCCGGCACACGATGTTCTTTTGTCCCCATACGCTCAGCCCTTGAACACTGATTCTCACAATATTTTGCAAGACCTTTGGCAAATGGAATTGGTTTGCCAGACATGAAGTTATTAGGTACTCAACCATCAGAGGGTCCTGGGCGAAGAGTCATCATGTTACTTCAGCTGTTGAAATGGCTTCATGCAGCAAGGGTCCCCAGACCTCCAGAGAACAGCCTCTCACTGCAAAGCACATGTGCCAGCGGGAAAAAGACAAAGCCATTGCTCCTCCATGGTCAGCATGGAGGCATTGAAGAGAAAATGAAAGTAGCCAAGCAAATGAGCCTCACCTACCCGAGGAATTACCCTCAGGATAACACTGGATTTAAGCCCAGAGTAGTCAGTCAATTCATATTTGTTGGTAAATAATAGGTTGGATGATTCAGTGAGGAAAAAGATGCTAAGAGGGACATGTAACTGCAATAGTTCATAAAAAAAACTATTTTGGGAGGAAAGTACAATGAGCAAATTAGGAATTCACTTACTTATCCACTCGGCATATGGTTACTGTGCACCGTCTTGGAATCCTTCAGTAGGGGTGATGGGAGACAGACAATGGTTCTTGAGTTTTGGAATCTTTCTGCCTAATAAAATAGAAAAGACAGGTCATCTGGTATGCGAGCATATGAGTTCAAACAACAGGGGATGGGTCTGGGGGAGAAGAGCTCGTGCTGCAGGGACCCCAGCAGCCCCAGGGAGGGTGTCCTGGGCAGATCCTGGAGGATGGTCTCATCTTATTCAGTGGGAATAAAGGGAAATTTAGGGCAGCATGATCTAAGAACCAGAGGCCACATTAGGTCGGATGGAGAATCCCTAGGACTCAGCTGTCTTCATGGGAGTGACGAGCTTTCTACTGCTGTGGGACTGTGGAGCAAAAGTCAGCCTGGGACTAAGCACAGTGGTGCATGGCTGTAACTCCATATTTGGGAGGCCAAGACAGGAGGACAACAGGTTCAAGACCAACATCAGCAACTTAGTGAAACTCTCAGCAATGCTTCAAATTAAAAATAAGGCTGGGGGTGTGGCTCAGAGGTGGAATACGCCTGGATTCAATTTCCAGTAACACACACACACACACACCAGCTCAGCCTGGAGTTTCAAATAAAGGAAATGGTTTGAAGTAGGGGGCCACTGTAGTGTTAAACATATTGAACTCAAGGAGATGAGAGAAGCAGCTTTAGGCAGGAGGAAAGGCAGAAACAGAATCCTGGATTGCACACTCTCAGACAAGATGGAAGCCCCGCCACAAGGTCTCTGAAGCAGCGGGTGTAGACAAAAGAGGCTGTTAGTGCGTGCATGGGTGTGGCTGCTTAAACCCTGACTTCTCTCCGGGCCTCTCATGTCCTCCTCTGCACGCCCACCATCCCTCCGCTGTCCTCTTTAGTAAATGGCCTGTTTCAGGACACCGCTGCTTAGCCAAACAACTGGAATATAGCAGACGGTAAATAAGTATTTGTTTGAGTATCTATGAACTAGTAAACTTTGTGAAACACAGAACTCTCGAATAACCTTAGAGACTGTGACATTCTCAATCTGATTCTCCAGCCTTCAAGTGCCCAGATCTCGTCGCCCCAGAGCAGGGCAGCCTGGATTGTTCCCACAGTCACGGAGAGCTCCGTGCTGGCTCCACCTGCCACTTCTCCTGTAACGAGGGCTTTACGCTGGAGGGACCCGACCACGTGGAATGCAGAGCCTCTGGGAGATGGTCAGCACATCCGCCAACCTGCAAAGGTCATCACACTCGCTGGGATAGTGTGCTAGTGGGAATTTCTCCACACTGATAACAAACACGTAGCTCTTATATATGACAGGTGCATACTCTGCTGTCACCTGGGCAGAGCAAACACAACCTATGGATGAAGACATCTCTAGGAGTGACAGGACTTTGATGTTTGTGAACAAAATAGCATTTGGTGCTGATGCAGGAATTTTGTTTCACCTGTTTTTTCCCCATTTTCCAAATGGGCTTTATTGAGTATATTGAACAGTACTGATTCATGACTGAGAGGACCAGGGCTGGAGCCTCAGGTCCTGGCTCCTGTTTTTTTTTTAAATCAAGGGACTGAGGTGCACAGGGGTCACCCATCACTCCTGTCACGTGGCAAAGTTAATGGCAAAGCCAGTGACATCATTACGATTGCTCTGTCATGGTGACCTCTGACCAGAGAACAATATCACCTCCCAAAAAGCAGAGGAAGGTAGTCAACTGGTCCGTGTATGGAGGGCTTTCTGCTGAATTGCTTTATTTCTGCACCAATCCCTGCGCTGTTTCTTTCTTCTTTTTTAAATATTGGTAATATTGACCTCTTGTTTCTCCTGTGGCTAGAAGAATCATCTTAAAGGGCACTGACACATGGCTTTCTTCATCTGGTTTTCTGTACCAACTTTCTTATACATATGGTGAGAGCCTCCCTTGTTACGAACAGAGGAGAGGCCATTATTTATATCGCCCTTAACACTTCTTGCTCCTTTTAACTGGGAGCTCTCTAAACTGAAGAACCTTCCCCCAACAGGTGGAGTGCCCGCTCCTACTTCAGAGGTGCGATGTCCTGCCCTCGTCACTCCTGCTCAGGGGACGATGTCCTGCAGACATCTTCCAGGGGCCTTTGGGGTGGTCGATACTTGCTACTTCAAATGCAAAGCTGGGTTCACACTCAGGGGGGCCAGCGCTCTCAGATGCCGACCTCCAGGACAATGGACAGCAGCAGCCCCAGTGTGCAGAGGTAAGGGGAGGGGCCTGGGCGGTTCTGATGCTACCTTCCTTCAGCTACTCAAGTCAGCCATGGTACCTGCCTGGTACAATCCCACCCAACCCAACTACTGCTTGTAAATGTCCTGAGAGCCACACCAGGCCCAGTCAGTGATGCTTCCCATGAAGCCATGCTTCCATGAGGGCTAGGAGGGCAATCTACATCAAAACTGTAACCGTGACATTGAAAGATCTAGTCTGGAAGGAGGGGCAGAAATCAGAATGTTATAGCAATATGTGCACGGCCATGTTATAGCAGCGCACTGCACAGTGGCCAAATTATGGAGCCAGGCTAGGTGCCCATCAACAAAGAAATGGATTACAAAATTATGGGATATGCGCACAATGGAATTCTACTCGGCAAGAAAGGACAAAATTAAGCCATTTGCGGAGAAACGGGAGGACCCGGAGAACATGATGTGAAGTGAGAGGAGCCAGGCACAGAAAGGGAAGGGCCGTTTGTTTTCTCTCCTATGCAGAAGCCAGGGAGTAAGGGGGGGGGGTACAAGAAGGACCTTGGATACTGGAGGAGGAGCTAAGGGGTCCTCCCAGGGGAGCCAGGGGGCAGGGGGGAGGGGCGGGATAATTAATGAAGGGACCGCGTCCACTGATGTTAAGTACCTGTGTGAGAAGACCAGTGCCTAGCTCAACATCACGTGGGCAAGGAGGGCGTGGGGAGGGGGCTGGAGGGCGCTCACCACGTGCTGTGTGCCTGTGTGTCCTGTCACTCCAACCCACACTGTGATGTGAGATTATAATGCACCAATAAAGGTCTCTCAGTTCTTTTTCAACAAATAAACCATGTTTTCCGTCTCAAAAGCGAGAAGAGCTGGTGTGAATACTGGCGGTGGTTGGTGTCCTGAGCTTGCGCAGTCTCCTTCGTCCGCAGGCCATGCTGGTCGGGCTGCGCCTGCGCCATAAGCTCCCCGACTCCCCTTCTCAGTGCTCAGTTCTGCTGCGTGCTCTTTTCCAACAGCTGTCAGGTGCTCCGCACTGCACGTCAGCCAGCCCATGGCGATGAACTGTTCCAGCCCCCGGGGAGACTTCAGCTACGGGGCCTCTTGTACCTTCCAGTGTCCAGAGGGTCAGTTGTTTAACGGCTCTGCAAAGGCGGTGTGCCAGGAGAACGGGCGCTGGTCAGCCACCACGCCAACCTGCCAAGGTGGGTGCTCATGGTGGCAGAAGTCGCCACAATATGAAAAATAAAAAAAACAAATCGGTGCTTTTTCTCTGTTTTTCACAGCGGTCATTCTCTCATTCGTTGGGATTTCCCCTCTTAATAACTGTGTCACCCCGATTCACAGCATCCCCTGCTTTCTAGAACAGTGGGAATCCAGTTCAGTGACTGGGGACAAGTGCCAGTCCTGAGTCCTGGGACCCGTGAAACAAACCCTTTCGCCTCCTGTCACCTCTGCCAACACAGCGTGAAGTCTCCAAAGGTGTCAGAACAGGAGTTCTTTCATGAGGACCCTCGTCTTTCCTCTCAGAAGACCTTTTTCCTCGGTTCTGCTTCACTGTTTGCAAGCTTTACTTTGGCTCAAAATCCTCCCCTCCATCTCTCTAGCAGCTTATTATGATGACTTGCAGTTGCAAATCTGAATCTTTGCCAAAAATAACCAGCCATGGTTTATTTTGTTCGCTCCGACCTCCCTGTGCAGGTCTCTTGTATCTCCAGTGTCTTTCCTTTTATTGTCTTTCCTCTGAACTCTGGGAATTGCACTTGATATGGAAGCCTTAGGAATCTAACAGGCTTCCCATCCTGATGCACTGGGCTTCTGACCTCCAAGTCTCCTTGCATGCCAGTCATCCATGTTAGCAGGACTTTCGCTGATCTAAGAATGTCTCCGAGTTCTTGAGTTCCTGTGGGGAGAATGACTGGTGCTTTGCACAGTACGGTCCTGTGCTGGGAATGTAGCTCAGTGGTAGAGTACCTGCCGTGCACAGTGCATTTCTTATGTCTTACGTGTGTTTGCTAACTCTGCAGTGGGCCCATTGACTATCCAGGAAGCCCTGACTTACTTGGGCGGAGCAGTGGCTTCTACTATGGGTCTGGTCATGGGTGGGACACTCCTGGCTCTGCTAAGAAAGCGCCTCAGAAAAAAAGGTAAGTGGGAAAGACCCTTCCTCTTTCCTCCTCCCCCTCCTCCTCCTCCTCCAGCCCCCCCCCCATCCTCTGATATCCTTAACAATAAATAAATTCAAGGTAGGTGTGCTGGTATACACCTGTAAACCCACTACTTGGGAGTCTGAGACAGGAGGATCACAGGTTCGAGGCCAGTCTCAGCAATTTCGCGAGTCCCTCAGCAACTTAGCAAGACCCTGTTTCAAACTAAAAAAGATAAAAAATAAAAGGGCTGGGTGTAGTTTGGAGGTGGAATGCCCCTGGGTTCAGTCCCAAGTGCCATAAGTAAATAAACTAATTTATTCATTTGTTTGGCACGGGAGATTTTTCTGGGCTTATCCCAACTCAGTGTCAGACTTCCTGATACCCTGTGGCCAAATAAGAGGAACATGGTGTGTCTGAAGATTCGTCTACCAGACTCCCTGATTCGGACTAAGACAGGAAGCACCTGGTCACACAGTTACTGGGAAGGGAAATGCCCCCTGTCACATCGGCGTGGACATGTTTGGGCAATCGGCTTGCCCATCGAGGGCTGGGGACTGGGCCCGCAGAGGCAGCAGCCAGAACTCCATGTCCTGAGGGGCCTCGGGCCTCGGCGCAGTGAGCAGGGATGTTCTCACTGAAAGGCCCGGGAAGAAATGAGAGGACTTTGGAGTTACAAGCTGCATTTAATTGAGCCCCAAACAGGTGCTACCTGCCAGGGACAGGTGGTTCCCAAAGCCCCGTAGGATGAGCCCATTTAAGGTCAATCTGCTGACCTTCCCCGTCCTTTCCTTCCCTGACGACGCATCCGTTTCATCGTTTTTCTTTTAAACCAATCATTCTTGTTTTCTCACTTATTTCAGACGATGGGAAACGCCCCTTGAACCCCCAAAGGTAAAATGGAAACGTTCTACGATTTTCTCAGACTTTCTAATTCACTACGTCAGGATGATTAGACACGATGCCTGCCTCCTTTCTGTAATAAATGTTTTCATGTCCTCTTTAGTATCCTGAAGTAAAACATACAAATAACGTGTCCTCATACACATAATGTTTTAAAAGTCAAGCCGGGCGTGGTGGCGCACCCTTGTAATCCCAGTACTTGGGAGGCTGAGACAGGAGGATCGCAGGTTTGCAGACAGCCTCAGCTACTTAGTGAGGCCCTCCGCAACTTAGTGAGACTTTGTTTCAAAACAAAGAATAAAAAAATAGAGCTGGGGTGTAACTTGGAGGTAGAATGCCCCTGGGTTCAGTACTGGAAAAAAAAAGAAGAAAATGGGAAAAAAAAAAGTCCACCAATGCCCTAATTATAAAGAAGTCAGGGTAAGTGGTTGACAGAGGAGTGAAACCCACCGCTGAGGGCTCCGAGACCACCAGAGGCTCGCACGTCCAGCAGGCACCTGGGAGCAGCAGCCGCACGGGCAGGCTGGTAGGGCTGTGGGATGACTGATTCAGACCTCACCAGGGCTCGACCAACACCAACCTGGTTTATCAAAATGGCAAACAGCTCTGGCAAAGACTTGTCACACCTGGTGTGAGTTTTCTCAACTCACGCGGCAGGTGCAAACCAAACCCCACTTGATATGTATATGCAAACCCACTAAGTCCCAGACTCAAAAGCATTTGGCCGATACGAATTGAATAGATCTCAGTTATGTGGGACGTAGTCTTTTGTAGCTCGTACCTATTTGGACACCCAGCACCCTGATCCCTGCCTGTCGTCAGAAGAATTCTTGATCATTATGAAAAAATAAACCAAAACTCCAAAAACAAATCCCTGTGGGGCGGTACTGCCATCTCTGCGTACTGTTGCTAGAGAGTCAGTGATCGAGATCGGGAATGTTTTGTTTCTTCTCACCAAGAAGGGGCTTACAGCGTCCTGTAGAGGGTGTGTAGATATTCTGTGTTATAAGCATCAACAATGATGGTGTGTCTGGGACTTAAGTGCAACACGAAAATTTACCCAGAATTGTTCAGTGGGACCTCAGAAGTTGCTCCAGCATTTCTTTTTCTTTCCTTATTAAAGGCAGCCAGAGTTCCCGGGGTTGGCTGGCGATGCGGGGTTTCTGTAGCTGCTGAGTGCTGGGCTGGGCTGAGGGTTTACATTACGCAGCAGGTCATTCCTGTGTTTCTGTTCTTTAGCCACCTAGGGACATACGGAGTCTTTACAAATACTGCATTTGACCCAACCCCTTGAGGTAAGTTACTCCTGAAGATATGTTTAAGGAAATAGAACAGGAAGGGAGAATGGGAAAGCAGAAAGCCTGATTTTTCTTTACATAATCAAATAATAATTTTTAGTAGACTTTTCTTGGTGCATCGTAGTTTTACTTGATAATGCAGATTAGGGTGATTGGGACGGAGGTGCACACGGCACTCAGTGTTTCCCTCTGGATCCCATCTGCTTCCTCCCTGACCTGTTTATAGTATTTAAATCGGTACTGATAGCTTCATTTATGTCCATAGGATTGTTTGAACTCCTTCCTTCACAGAATATTAAGCTTTAAGCATGCATTAAAACCTTAGGCCATGAGGGAAACTACTGGTCATAGGAATGATGAGGGAGTGACAATAGGAGTCTGCTGGACATTCCCATCATGTGACAGGGGCATTATTGGCCGCTAGGTGGTATGGACATTGCGACCTTCCCTGGCAATCCGCTGGGCTACCTGCTGGGAAAGCAGAAATAATCCCATACCAGCATTCTCCCAAACAGCACAGCGAATAGCTGAGTTTCCTAAGAAAAGCTGCCCAAGGGGAAAAATATCTGGAATCTAGAAAAAGAGGATTATATTGAGCCCCCCCCCGGGGGGTAGATTAATGAAAGCTTTCTTTCTTTCACTTATTTTAAAGGAAAATAAACTTTTTTCATTTGTTTTAACTCATTTTCAGAGCACTGTCCTCTTCCTGGTTACGTCTTCGGCCCCACAGGATCCTGGTTTGTGAACATCAACTTCCCTGTCTGATTGACTTTAGCTGCAGCACACTGGCTGCAGCTTTCTGTAAATACCTCTGAAGAAAGGACACAAAATCTTCTTTCGATTAGCTGGGGGCCAGAGCAGCAGGAGTGTGCCGCGTTGCCCCCTCTCCACCCAACCAGCTCCATCCTGCTTCCCCTCGGCTCTTCCTCCAACGTGAGCCACAGAAGCCAGGAATAAATATCCCCACTGTGGGCTGTGGGCTGTGGGCTTCGACCTGGCTGCCACTGAAAATACTAGAGACTAGAGCATCTGACTCACCAGAAGTCCAGGTTGGAGAACTGGAAATACCTCTTTATTTGGGGCTGAAAGAAGGTTTTCTCCACATTGTCGGAAGCCGTGCACATTTCCAGCTTGAGGGAATTCTGTAGCATCTCCCAGGGTCTCCAGCGGGTGCCATCTACAAGGAACCTTAGACCTGCTGCTCAAGCTTCCAGGGAAACCCCAGATGGCAGAAGAGCAAGAATCAAGATCGCATCTCCCCGCAGACCTCCCTCCGCCGAAGGGCCCAAAGCCCCATGATCAAATGTATCATTAAAGAGATTTATTCCCCAAATACCATCTTCCTGTTCGATGTTTTGTCCAGTAAGGTCTGTGCACACCACTTTGTGTATCATCAGTGTAGTGTGAGGCTATGGTTGTCCTGATTACAGCTCAACCTTTCAGTGAGTTGATAAATATGTCCCGCACATCCCCTGCACCAAAAGAAAAGAAAATAAGCAGGAAAAGCCTCTTTATCACCATAATATCCTACAAGGAGAAACAGGTGTGTTTGGCCCATTACTGTAGTCACACGTCTCACAAATGGGTCACTCAACGTTAATACAGCGCTCATCTAGAATGTTTGTAAAATTAGGAAGCCGAACAGTTCGACTGTCATGGTGAAATGAAAAGCAAAGGCACGTGGAGATATTAAAGCCGTCTCTAGAGATTACAAGGGTTTCGCAAGAATTTTGGTGGTGACCTTGGGGAAAATACAACGTATTGTGTTTTTCGGGAAACCATGCTTTTCAAGTTTCTCAGGTACACTGCGTTAGCATCCTTAACCGCCTGTTACGTCAATCACTGGGCCAAGTGTGACTAGAGATGCTCAGCTCTCTCTTCTGAGTCGGTATCTGCACATTTCTAGGGAGTTTTGGTGATCTGATAACTTTGGCAACCACTGGTAGCAAAGATATAAAAATGTAAGGTATCATTCCTGCTCATGAACACTTTATAATATAGCTGGGGATCAAATAAACACCCCCCCAAAATGATAAAGGATGATCCACAGGCATATATAATCTGAATAGTGTTGCGGGGGCTTATAAAATAGAGAAGTCAATTTTGAGTCCAGAATTGGGGAGATAAGCAGAACTCTGGGCTTTAAAGATAAGCAAGTGGAGAGGAAGTGAATGGGTATCTGAGTTGGTAGAATAGGAGCACAGACAGAGATGGGGGTGTGGACAAGCCTGATATCTCTAACTGAGACCTCGTGGGAGGTCCGCCTGCAACTCATCAAATGTACTGAGAGCAAAAGCAATTGAAGCTTGGGGGGGTGGGGGCAGCTGCAGGGAATCCGGGACCAGCCATCACGAGGCTTCTTACAACAGAATTATCAGAAGCTCTAACAGCAAAATAAGACATAAAGGCAGTATGCAACATATCCTTCAAGAAATAGAAGGGCCTGGGAGCAGGAAAATGTAATCATAAAAATAGACATGTGCTTGTGCTAAGGGCTAGGCATTGTCCAGTTGATAGTATCCTTTTTTTCTTCCCAAACATCCTACCAGGAAAAACCAGGGTTATCATCTCTAATTTGTTCTCCAGAGAGGTTCGCCCAAGAGCACACAGGTAAGAAGCAGAACGGAGACCGGGACTAGTGATTATCTCAGCTAACTCCTCTGCTCTGTCGGGTTTTAACTGGTGATGAGCCCGTAGCCAGACAGGCTTCTACCTGGGTAGAAGTCAGCGGCGTGTCTGGAGCAGGAGGCTCCCATGTGGGCTTGTCCCCTCTGCCTCACCTGCCTGAAAACCCAGGATTCTGCCCGCAAGGTCAGGGCACAATGCCCTGCTCCGCAGATGGGAGGAGGGCCAAGTGTGCCTCCTGCTGGGAATCCCAGGAGGTCAGGCAGAGTTAGTGGGAGGCATGAACACTGCCCCAAAAGGGTTTTGGGTGGATAGTGAAGGCTACTCCTGGGTTCTTTTTCTCCTCTATTTCTTTTCTTCTTCTTTTTTTTTTTTTTCTTTTTTGCAGTACTGGGGATGGAACCCAGGGGCATTCTACCTCTGAGCTATACCTCCATCCCTATTTTTTATTCTTTATTTTTGAAACAAGGTCTCACAAAGTAACTGAGACTGTCTGCAAACCACAATCCTCCTGTCTCAGCCTCCCAAATACTGGAATTAGAAGCTTGTGCCACCACACCTGGCTTGCTGCAGTGGTGGTATTATTATTATACTGGGGATGGAACCTAGGGGAATTCTACATCGAGCTACACCCCAGCCCTATATTTTATTCTTTATTTTTGAAACAGGGTCTCGCTGAGTTGCAAAGGGCTTCATTAAGTAGCTGAGACTACCTGCGAACTGCGATCCTCCTGTCTCAGCCTCCCAAGTGCTGGGATTGCAAGCAAGGTGCGCCATCCCTCCTGGCTAGCTGCAGTGGTTTTAGCCAGAGAAATGTGGCGGGTGAAGCCCTGGACATTGTCCAGCGCCTTTCAGCCTCTAGCAGGATCTCTGCCTCTTCTTTACCTGTAGTAAAACAACCCACTCATCTCCTGGTCTCCCTCATAAAACCTCTTGCCTCCGAGGGCAGCGACCTCATCTGGCCCCTGCCTGGAAGAGCCCGAGGAAGGGGGTGGAGGTGGGCCAGCGGCCAGCCAGAGGACACTGCCACCCGCAGCCGGCCACAGTTCACTGCAGCAGGGACAGCTCCAGCCACTTACTGCGCAGGGGCTGCAGGCGGAAGGGCGGGAGCCATGTCCCCAGGCTGCCCGCGCCTCTGGGTCCTGGTGGTCCTGGGCGCCGGCTGGGCAGGCTGGAGGAGCCCGGGTGCCCAGGCCGCACAGCTGAGGGAGTTCTACGTGGCTGCTCAGAGCATCAGCTGGACCTACCGCGCCGAGCCCACCAATGCCAGGTAATGAGGCATGGCGCCCAGGTGGGCTTCTCCAGGGAGGAGAATCTAATGCTTCGAGAACAGTCCCTTTGCAATCGCGATTCCACGGGGATTTTGTATGTTATTTTACATGTTGAAATGTTTAATATTTAAAATGTATTTATATTTGTTTATATTTAAATTTTGTTATATTTATATTAAACATGTTTATGTTAAATTTATCTCTAACATATTTATATTTAAAATATTAAATATTTAAAATATTGTGTATCTTCAGGTAAATAAATAGAGTGAACAAAATATAATAAGCAGCCAGGTGTGGTGGCGCACGCTTGTAATCCCAGAACCTAGGAGGCTGAGACAGGAGGATCGCAGATTCAGGGCCAGCCTCAGCTACTTAGAAAGGCCCTCCCCAACTTAGAGCCTGTTTCAATTATAAAGGATAAAAAATAGGGCTGAGAGTGTATCTCAGTACCACACATACACAAACACACAAATATATATATACTATATATTATATATGATACATATAATAAAATACACATAATATACATATATAATGACCAAAATAGCAAAATAAACCAGGTTGCTAGTTTTGCTTCACTTATGCAGTTTATCATTCTGAGGATATAGAAAATATTCAACTGTACTAGTTAGATGCCAGTGTTAAGAGTTTGTTTTTAATATGGTTTTATTATATTGTTTGAACAGTGGTTGAATTTACTGATTGATTCCAAGTCCCTAGGTACAGCTCCTCATCCCTTCCTGGAAGCTTCTACTCCATATTTTTAGTAGCCTAGTGTTTTTATGGAACCTATAGTCACATTTACTTATTTCAT
Organism: Muscardinus avellanarius; assembly: GCF_963383645.1. Classification (NCBI taxonomy): domain Eukaryota; kingdom Metazoa; phylum Chordata; class Mammalia; order Rodentia; family Gliridae; genus Muscardinus; species Muscardinus avellanarius. The sequence goes on from NC_137793.1 coordinate 115,001,606, forward strand.
TGTTTACATGGCTTCATCCTCTAAACCTGAAGGTGCACACCTTGTACTTTCTAAGTAGGTAGCTGAAGGAGTAATGCCACCGTGCTGTTGCTTTCTTGTGAGTGGATTTCAAAATAGCAGTCGGCGCCGAGCAGCACCTGAGCCGCCCCCTCGCCCCTTCCTGTCCAGCTTGCCCTTGGCTTTTCATGTGACTCTTCATCTCCTCACTCTTAACCACTTCTTGGAATAGGGTTTACTTGGGATATTTTGGTAAGGTCAGAATTAAAAATAGAGGCAGCCAAGAGGGGACTAAAATCATATCAAACTCTACCTTTGAATTGCAAACTATATTTTTAAGTGAAAAGTTAGACAAGAGACTTCCCAGAAATTAACGGGGTCTGAAGGTCTAGTCAATATTTCCAATGGGTTGTATTTTTATTTGTTTTAAGTGGCAAAACTCCTAGCGTGACTCCTTTTTATTTTTTTTGCTTAACATCACAGTTTTGGTGATTGTGAAAGATGTGTTCCTCTTCTACAATTACAAAACTAAAGCAACCTGCCAAAAATAATGTAATATTTTGAGAGTCTTTAGTGTATAGAATTAACTCTTTATAAAAAAATCTTATTGTAACTGGATTATTTTGGAAGGCCTTCTATACCATCCTGCTCTTATATTAGGAAGGCATTCCTCTTGTTAAAAGATAACGATGTAAGCAAGGCGTGGTGGCACACACCTGTAATTCCAGTATTGGGAGGCTGAGACAGGAGGATCACAGGTTCAAGACAAGACTCAGCATCTTCGTGAGACTCTCAGCAACCTATGGAGACCCTGTTTCAAAACTAAAAGTAGAAAAAAGCCTGGGGTTATGGCTCAGAAGTAGAATGTGTTTGGATTTAATTCCAGTGCCACCAAAAACAAAAAGCCAATAATTTTAAATATTTCATTTCAAGGTGATGATCTAAGCCACACCCACACCCTTGGGGGAACCATCACTTACTAAAGCCCCACACAGAATAACACTCTTCCTAACCCGAGTCCTGCCCATCTGTGTGGAGCAAGAGCCTGGCACTTGGCTTCCCGTAGTGTGCTTGGGCTGGGATGGGTGTGTGTAGGTCACAGTGTACACAGTTAGGGATGTATGACTTTGAAGAGCGAATGTCCAGCATGAAGACAATATTTAATAAGTGTGTTGTCCTGGCAGGACTTGGCTTGGTTTGAAAGGAAGGGTGGGTAAATAACTGACGAGGGGAGGGGACTAGGGGACGTTCTGCCTTACTGGGCTCTGTGATTCCGTGGAATATGGTGCTGGAGTTTTTAAGATCTGGAACCCTGTTCAACCTAGAAATAGATTAGAGCAGTGGTCACATGGATCAGGATAGAGGACAGGAGTGATCTTACCGTGGATCTCGGCTCCGCCACTGATCAACTGCCTCTCTTTGGAAAGTGACTTAATCTTTCAAAGATCATTTTTTCATTTGTGTCCAGTATGAGTCTTGGGGCTGTTACTGGAAATCCCCATCCTCTCAAGTATAAATAGGGTCCACTAAATCAATACTAATTTACAATATTCCCCAGGAGCTTAACATGGTAATTTAGAAGTTAGGTTTTTACAATTGTATTTGATAGATCAAGTAGTTGAAAGATAGCCCACACATTTACTTATCATTGATTTGATCATATTTTTAGACATTGAAAACCTAAACCCAAGCTGGGCTTGGTGGCACACACTTGTAATCCCAGTACTTGGGAGGCTGAGACAGGAGGATTTTGCAGGTCGGAAGCCAGCCTCAGAAGCTTAGTGAGGCTCTCAGCAACTTAGTGAGACCCCGTTTCCAAGTAAAAATATAAAATAGGTCTGAAGGTGTGGCTTGAAGGTTGAAGGTCCCTGGGCTCCATCTCCAGTAACACACACACACACACACACACACACACACACACACACACACAGCCTAAACCCAAAGTTAAAGTTTATACTATGATCTTAGATTCCTTTTTGTATATGTGTGTGGGGTGGGAGTGTACTGGGGTTTGAACCTAGGAGCATTCTACCTCTGAGCTACATCCCCAGCCCTAATTTACTTTTTTATTTTGAAACAGGGTCTCACTAAGTTGCCGAGGCTGTCCTTGAACCTGCAATCCTTCTATCTTAGTCTTCCAAGCACTGTGATTACAGGCATGCACCGCCACACCCAGCTTAGGCTCCTTTTTAGAAAATGAATTCTGAGAAACAGGATGGGGCAACCTAAATTTGTGAAAGAATGTTTATCACAGCAGACTATTTTTGAAGAGAACAATAATAATATCGTTAATTTTACTTTCTGTTCATATTTGTAGAATCTTGGGTCCTTTTCATTCTTCCTCTAGGGATATACCCTCATACCTCTCTCTATTCTAGTTTTTATTTTTGAAACAGTGTCTCACTACATTACTATGGGCTGCTTGCCTCCAGCCTTGATCCTCCTGTTTCAGCCTCCCAATTACTGGGATTACAGGCATGCACCACCACACCTGGCTTGGGTTTCTGAAATACAATCCCAACACTTATTCTACTCAAAGTCTGAGGATATGAGAGTTCCATTTTGTAAAGATATGACTAGAAGTCATATATGTCTTTTAATTTGACTCTTGTATTTTATTTGCAGCTGGAATTCTTCTACAACTTCCTTTAAGAAAATTGTCTATAGAGAGTATGAACCATATTTTAAGAAAGAAAAACCACGGCCTAGCATCTCAGGTAAGCCTGAAAAACATTCGGGTAAATCCCAGTCTAGAAAAAGAAAGCTGTCTCTCCACGAGCCCGGCTGCCTTTCCCTTTTCTCCCCATCCCTTCGCTGCCTGGTCCCTGCAGGAGGATTCTTCATCATTCTCTACTCTTCCTCTCCCCATCCCTTCTCACTCTGCTCCAATATGATCACGTCTATTAAAGCTACTACCCAGAAAGGGCGCTCATGATCTCTGAGATGCCATTGCCTGCAATTTCTTTTACTAAGACGCGTCACGCTGCCCCTCTGGAAGGTGCGCTTTGCCCGGGCCTTCCCCTGGCCTCCCTTCTGTCATGTCCGGTCTGGTTTCCCTCGCCCTCCTTCTCCGTTTCTGCTCAATATCTTCTTCCTCAAGCACCGACCTCAGCCACAAATGTGGCTTCCACAACCACCTACCCAGAGGCCCATCTTCTCTGAAGCTACGCTAATTTCCACCTCTGCCAGCAGAAATAACTCAATTTCTTCCTTTGTAACCCCAAGACCAGGAACTAATTTTTTACCTTCTAGGAATGGTGTGAGGAGCAACTGAGTTAATAAGAACAAACTACTTATAATAATGCTAGCATGTAATAACACTTGACCCGAATTAACCACGTAATTATTGTTGCTCTTACCGTTACTAATCATGTGTCTCATGATCATAGATGTCATGGTGTTGTGGATATCTATATACCTATATTTCTTCACTCATTTATATATTCCTTGCATATGATCATTTATATATTCATTTATCTTTAAATAAATTTGTATTTAAATACTTATCTTTTTTTTGCGGGTCTGGGGGTGAAACCCAGGGGCATTCGACCTCCGAGCTACACCCCTTGCCCTATTTTTTTATTCTTTATCTTGAAACTGGGTCTCACTGAGTTGCAGAGGGCCTCACTAGATAGCTGAGGCTGTCCGCGATCCTCCGGTCTCAGCCTCCCAAATGCTGGGATTACAAGCGTGCGCCACCACACCCGGCTCAATACTTATCTTTTTTAATAACTATGTTTAGAGAACCACCATGCTCCAGGGATTTGAAAGTGAGACAGACCTGGTCCCTGAATTCCAGGAGTCAACCAGCTCTTGGGGACGGATGCCTATCCCTACGCCAGCTGTTAACAGTACAGTAATAAGGAAGTACTATGATGAGGACTTTAGAGTCGTCATTGGACACCTCACTCCAGTCTAGTGGTCAGGACAGTCTCCTATTTCTAAGTTGATGCTGAACTAAAGCCGAATGGTGCTGGGATGTGGACAGCCACTGTAGACAGGAAGCAGTGTGTGTGTGAAGGAGGTGAGGGAGGGTGGTGTCTTGGGGATCCATGACTGGATCGCACAAACTTCAGCGAAGGAATTGACAAGAGACACAGCTAGGCGAGGCCACGGCCAGATCGGAATGCGATATCCAGGCCTCATCCGGAGGGGGAGGAGTCACTGAACGGATGTAAGCTGGAGACAGATTCAGAGTCCTGCTGTAGAAAGATTACTGTGTTCAAATGTGGAGAATGAGTTGAAGCGACGGGGCTTTGGTGATGATGCAGGTAAGAAAGCAGTGGGGAGGTTGAGGCAGAGAATATTAGATGTGTTTCAAGGACGGTCAGGAGCTAAAGTCAAATGTGGTGACAAATTAGACGTAAACAACGAGGAAGAGAGAAAAATCAGAATTGAATTTGAGGTTTCCCGTTAGAACAGAAGATAAATATGGCACCATTCAGTGAGAACGGCAATTTTAAGGAGAAATTTCGTGTGAAAGCGAGGAGGTGAGAGTTGGAGTGTGAGGTGTCCGTGGGGTCTCTACCTAGTGGTGTCTGATGAGAAGATGCAGGAAGTCTGACCTACTGAGGGCCCGAGGCTAGACCCAGCATTTGGGAGACACCAGAAGCAAGATGCCGTGGAGGTATGAGACCACCCCCTGAGAGCTTAATGAGAAGAGGAAGCCCCAGACCGAGTTCAAAGGGGCGACCCGAGAACAAGCATTCACTGAGGGGCTTCAGAAAGTCTGCCTGGAGATGGCGGAGAGCAGCTCCAGCCATCTCCAGGCTGGACCATAGAGAAGGACCAAAGGCCACCAAGAGCTACCAGCACAGACACAGAAGAGCCACCTTCTTCACGGAGTGGTGGGGCGAGACTAGATGGCCGGGTTAAGCGGAGTAGAAGAAGAGGAAGCAGAAGCAGAAGGAACTTGCAGATAACTCTTTCTGGAAGTGTGGCTCCGAGCGAGAGGAGAGACAGGCTAGCCCTAGAAGCCATAATGGACTTAAAGATATTTAGGAGTGTCCTAAAGAGGAATGCAAAGACCTAACATATACAAAGAAGGAATTCAGTAGAAAAGGAGTGGATGAAGACGTCTGAGAGAGGAGAATTGATGGAGCCAGGGAAGTGGCTGAAGTGCTGGGCTTCCCAGCGCGCGCTGGCTCGGCCTCGCGGGCAAGGGCTACCTTCGCGGGGGCCGGGGAGCGGTAAGCTTGCCATCAAGTGGCGTCCTGTGGATCTCTTGCCCTCTCTCAGAGTCCACTCATTTTTATACTCTAGTCCCAAGCTTAGCACGCGCAATATATATTTCAGAACTGTTGAATGAAATTAAATTATAGGTGGATAAAGGGAAAACGAACTGGGAAACATATTCATCAAGCCTGGAGAAGACGGATAGGTCTTCTGTTGGACGCTGTGCCTTCTGTGGCTTTTGAAAAGTCAACCAGATGTTAATGCCACTTCTGGGTAAGACACTGTGCCAAGTGCCACCAGAGATAGAGCAGACCAGCGCCACCGGAGACGTCTCGGCCAGGAGGAGGTGTGGATAGCTTTTTAAAAGGCGAGTGCTGTGATACAGGCCCTCTCAGGGAGTTAGCTTTTATGGAGATTTCCTGATTTGATCTTAGGATTAGGGTTAGGGTTGGAGAGAAGAGCTCCTGATTTATGTTTAAGCCCAGTTCACTTAGACATTACTTCTCCACAAACTCCTGTACATGTCAGAGCGCACTTGTTTTAGGTGAACCAAGGCATTTAGCATCTCTCTCTGTGCAGCCTCTTCTTGAGCATCCAGTCGTTTACCTGCACACCCCTAGAGGAAAGGAGTGATGTGGTTCATCTTCCTGTCCCGAGGGCAGTGGAGGCGAGGGAGCACTGGCTTGAAAGAAAAGCCTCAGATCTTGGTCGAGATCTGCGTTGGGACACTACTGCCAACCACGTGCCCTTCTCTGTTCCCCAGCCAGTGTCCTCTGTACCGTTGCCCAATTTTCTGCTCCACTCTTCTGGTGGGCTCCAGCCTAGCTGAACCCTGAAGCACTCATGGTGCCCCACTTTTGAACCCATAAATTAGCATAATTGTGGGTGGGGCTAGGCCGCAAGGTTAGAGTGTAAAAATTCTTGTCTAATGAGGTTTGGGGACATGTGGACAGGTGAAAGGGCTCAGTTTTACAAATGCTATCATCGGTTTTATTATTTATTTATTTATTTATTTTGTGGGACTAGGGATGGAACCCAGGAACATTCTACCTCTGAGCTATACCCCCAGCCCTATATGATTCTTCGTTTTGAAACCGGGTCTCACTGAGTTGCCAAGGGTCTCACTAGGGAGCTGAAGCTGGCCACAAACCTGCGATCCTCCTGTCTCAACCTCCCCAGGTACTGGGATTACAAGTTTGCACCACCATGCCTAGCTTGTCATCAGCTTTAAAAGAGCTAGCTTAGACCGGTGTGGTGGCACACCCTTGTAATCCCAGCATTCTAGAGGCTGAGACCGGAGGATTACGGTTCACAGACAGCCTCAGCTGCTTAGTGAGGCCCTCTGCAACTTAGTGAGACCCTGTTTCAAAATAAAAATACAAAAATAGGGCAGGGGGTGTAGCTCAGAGATCAGATACCCCTGGTTTCCATCCCCAGACCCACAAAAAAAAAAAAAAAGAGCTAGCTTTATCTTTAAGTCTCTGGATCTTTTCGAGGAAGGTTACGACATGTTTGTTCCCTGAAGCGTTTTGAAGTAGCTGCACCCAGACCGCCTGGTGTTGTGCAACCGAGGCGCACCTGAGGGCAGAGGTGTGGATTAGCTAACGCCCTGCGTCCTCCCAACTCCACGCTTCGCCAGAGCAGGCAGGGCTGATCTGCCTCTGCAGCCCCCGGGGCCCCTCCTTCCCCAAGCCAGCACCGGGCACTGAGGGGACGGTGGGAAGGGCCCAGGCCCCTGGCTGATGGAGGCGCCAAAGCACAGCTCAGAAACTCCAGCCATGTTTGCCTACACGCATTAAGGTATTTGGTTAGCATTAATGAGAACATATTTTAGTGTCTCATTCATCCTGGAGAATCAGGAAGGGAGGCTGAGTAAATACCTCACACTGTCCACGGACGAAAGAGATCTCATTGGGTTAAATAACTTAGGGACTTGTTATGGGCAGCAGCGTGGCATCTTCTAATTCTCCCTCTCTCTCTCTGTCTCTCTGTCTCTCTCTCCCTCTCTCTCTGTCTCTCTCTCTCTCCCTCTCTCTCTCTGTCTCTCTCTCTCTCTCTCCCTCTCTCTGTCTCTCTGTCTCTGTCTCTCTCTCCCTCTCTCCCTCTCTCCCTCTCTCTCTCCCTCCCTCTCTCTCTCTCTCTGTCTCTCTGTCTCTCTCTCCCTCTCTCTCTGTCTCTCTCTGTCTCTCTCTCTGTCTCTGTCTCTCTCTCTCCCTCTCTGTCTCTCTCTCCCTCTCTCTCTCTGTCTCTCTCTCTCTCCCTCTCTCTCTCTGTCTCTCTCTCTCTCTCTCCCTCTCTCTGTCTCTCTGTCTCTGTCTCTCTCTCCCTCTCTCCCTCTCTCCCTCTCTCTCTCCCTCCCTCTCTCTCTCTCTCTGTCTCTCTGTCTCTCTCTCCCTCTCTCTCTGTCTCTCTCTGTCTCTCTCTCTGTCTCTGTCTCTCTCTCTCCCTCTCTGTCTCTCTCTCCCTCTCTCTCTCTGTCTCTCTCTCCCTCTCTCTCTCTCCCTCTCTCTCTCTCTCTGTCTGTCTCTCTCTCTCTGTCTCTCTCTGTCTCTCTCTCTCTCTCTCTCTCTCTCTCTCTGTCTCTCTCTCTCTGTCTGTCTCTCTGTCTCTCTTTCTCTCTCTCTCTCTCTGCTGGGGTTTAAACGGAGGACCTTGCACATATAATGCAATAGGTGGCTGATCTACCTCTGAGCTACATCCCCAACCCTCATCTCTTTTTAAGATTCTCCTTCATCTCTCTTATAAGGACCTTTGTAACTACATCAGGCCCATCCAGTAACCCAGAAAATAGTCTCCATCTCAGGGTCCTTAATCATAAGTGCGGGGTCCCTCCTGCCACATAAGGTCGCGTCACCCGCAGGCCCTAGGCATTCAACCCGGGGCCTGAGGGGAGGGGCTGCCATTCCGCCATGACGTACACTAAGCCAACCCTGCGTGGTTTCCTCTGTCCCAGAGAATGGCTCCTTCACCCACGCAGCTCCCAGGCCAGGGCTGCAGCAGCCATCCAAGGCCACTTGAGTTTCTTTCCCTCCATCCCATATCCAACCCGAGTCCTGAAGATGTCCTCTCTCCATGGATCTGCCACAGCCCCTCCCCAGCATCTCCAGCACCTCGCCATGACCTTGCCAGGACGGGGCTCTCTGCGCCTTCCTCCACATCCACTCTGCTTTCTTCTCTAACCACTCTCCCCAGATGCAGCAGTTTGGTATGGGGGTATCAGAGATGGAACTCAGGGCACTCTATCTCCAGGCTACACCCTCAGCCCTGTTTATTTTTTATTTTTTGAAGCAGATTCTTGATAGGTTGCTGTGACTGTCCTTGAACATGCGATGCTCCTGTCTTGGCCTCCTAAGTACTGGGGTTATAGGCATGTGCCACCACTCCTGGATAGAAGCATAGTTTTTTTTTTGTTTGTTTGTTTGTTTTTTGGTGATGGTACTGGGATTAAACCCAAGGGCATTCTACCTCCAAGGTACACCTCAGCCAGCCAGCCTGCCTGCCTGCCTGCCTGCCTGCCTGCCTTCTTCTTTCTTTCCTCTCTTTTTGGTCTGAAACAGGATCTCTCTAGTTTGCTGAGAGGCTCACTAAGTTGCTGAGCAGGTCTTGAACTATGATTCTCCAGTTTTTCTTGCTTGGAACCTCTCTTTGATGACCCAGGACACAGACATATTTTAATTCCTTGTTTCCATAGGACTCCTTGGGCCCACTTTATATGCTGAAGTTGGAGACATCATGAAAGTCCACTTTAAGAATAAGGCAGACAAACCTTTAACCATCCATCCTCAAGGAATTCACTACAGTAAATTCTCAGAAGGTAAGCAGATTATAATAGCCTCTGACAAGAGAACAGACAAGAGAAAATGTACAAATCTTTATTTCCACAAGAAAACATTTAGAAGCGCGAATGTTAGCTACATGTTGTTAGGGAAATCTTTCCTGCCAATGGTAATTACAAAAATTATTGCCTCTGTGTCAGAGATGCAAACAAATCACTTATGTATAGAGTCATCTAGACCTCAGATTTTCATTAGATTCTTGTTCTTTTAATAGCTGGGTGGGTAGATTTACTAATATCTCTGAATTCTAATAATTTTCACCTTAAAATGGGAATAATAGTATATACATTGAAAGACAATTTAAGGTAGGGGTCATCAAAATCCTGGGAAAAGGCAGTAAATGAATACGCTCAGTTTGCAGGCTGTCAGATCTTGTTACAGCAACTCAGCTGGCCTTCAGTATAAAAGCAGCCACAGAGAAGACTCACATGAATGAGCATGGCTGTGTCCCAATAAAACTTTATTTATAAAAACAGGCAGCTGGCTGAATTTGACCCATGAGTCACTGACATAATAACACAGGACTAGTCTGATAAAAGGGGTGGCACACAGATGGCACTCAATAAAGTGGTATCTAATACCACTCAATATCACCAGCAAGGGGCATTTAATACCCCTGAGCTAGGGTAGCAGTGTTTGAATTTTGGAATTGGTAAAGTGGTTAAGACATGAGGCTTCAAAGGCAGGCTCAGCTTCAGATTTTAGCTTTATCACTCCTGGTTCTATGCCTCGATCATCTGTGAGCCTGTTTTCTCGTCTTTAAAATGGGAATGGTCTTAGGCACCTCCCTCGGTTGCTTTGAGGATCATGCAGATTATGCAGGTGGTGCACTAAACACAGTTCCCAGGTCCTGATGACCCTAAATGAGTGATGGGGGCTCAACGAGGATAGTGATGCCGCTGATGGAGACGATGTGCTGATGCAAGTGCCGATGGTGATGCTGATGTTGTTGATGCTGATGCAAGTGCCGATGGTGATGCTGATGTTGTTGATGCTGATGCAAGTGCCGATGGTGATGCTGATGTTGTTGATGCTGATGCAAGTGCCGATGGTGATGCTGATGTCGATGCTGATGCTGATGCAAATGACTGCATAGGCCTCAGAGCAGCAAGGACCCAATGTCGACATTGCTCTTATTTCTCCCGTCATTCTGGTGTTCAGATCAGAGTGAGAAGAATAGAGTTCTGTTGGAAGCTGGTATCAAAAACTGTATTCATAAGCCGGGCGTGGTGGCGCACGCTTGTAATCCCCGCGCTTGGGAGACAGAGACAGGAGGATGGCACAGGTTTGAAGCCAGCCGCGCGTGCTGGCTTAGGAGAACCTGTTTCCAAATAAAAAAATGTAAAAATAGGTCTGGGAGTGTAACCCGGAGGTAGAAGGGCTTCCAGGAACCCCAGTACCACACACAAAAAAAATTGTATTCATAGTGGGGTGTGGTGGTGCATGCCTGTAATCCCAGTACGTGGGATGATGAGACAGGAAGGTTATTGGTTCGAGAATAGTCTCAGCAACTTAGTGAAATCCTGTTTCCAAAAATTAATAACAACAACAACAACAATAATAATAAATAATAATAATAATTAATAATAATATAGGGTTGGGGTATATGTCAGAGGTAGAACACCCCTGGGTTCAACCCCCAGTAACTAACACACACAATTATATTCATATTATAATCAGTTGGGGTATGATAACTTTTTTTTATGGCACTGGGGTTCCTGGAAACCCTTCTACCTCCGGGCTACACTCCCAGACCTATTTTATATTTTTATTTGGAAACAGGGTCTCTTAAGCCAGCAAGGCTGGCTTTGAACCTGTGCGATCCTCCTGTCTCCGCCTCCTAAGTGCGGGGATTACAAGCGTGCGACACCACCACACCCGGCCAATGATAGCATTTTTAAATGACTTCAGACTTCAAGTTTTACAAATCTCACCTCTTCCCACATGTTCTGCCATCACTCCTTTGAAGGGAGGAGCTGAGTAGGAGGTGGTTTGTACGCAGTTTCAAGATTTGGACTGCCAGGCGCAATTCTCAGCTTAGATGCTTACCAGCTCTGTGGCTTTTGGGGAAGTTACTTAACCTCTCTGTGCCTCACCTCTCCCGTGTGTAAAATGAGGATGGCAGCCGTACATCGCATACTGGCTTGCTGTCAGGAAATCAAAGCCTACTGTATAACAAGCATGTAGTAAATATTAGCTCAGACAATAATGAGGATTATTCAATCAAAATGTGATCAAATAATTTAACAGTTAGCTGACAATCTCTAAGTTAAAGAGTGACACACTTATTTTTCATGAAAACTCTTATCACACTTATTCTCACTAGTGTATAAAGAGCCACAGGTCAGTGAACTACCTTCCCCTGGAGTACTTGCATTAGCTAAAACTTTTTTTTTCTAGTTTTGGGGATGTAACCCAGGGACATTCTATCTCTGAACTACACCCCCAGCCTATTTTTATATTTTATTTTGAAACAGGGTTTCACTGAGTAGCAAAGGGCCTCACTAAGTAGCTGAGGCTGGACGTGAACCACGATCCTCCTGTCTCAGCCTCCCAAACGCTGGGATGACAAGCGTGCGCCACCATGCCCAGTTTCATTAGCTAAAGCTTAATCTTTGGCTTGGTGGAAAACAATGAAACAGTAACTGGAATTTTGGCCGTCTTCAAAAGGTAATTTGGCAGGACTGTAGGAAAGACAGCGCGCCCAGGGTCTCTTCTGCACAAGACACTCACATGTACTATCCTCCGGTGACACAGTGAACAGAGGCTTCATCCCTTCTGGGGCTTCCCAGGGACACCGCCAGGGATTTTAAAACAGAGCAGCAGGAGGAAAGAAGCCCAAGAACATCAAAGTGGCCCTCGCAGGAGGGTCCATTTCAAACATGAGAGGAGGTCAGCGCCTGGACTTTGTTCCCAAGGACGCTGTTTGCACAGTGAATGAAGCTTCCCCCCCCCCACACACACACACTGTTTATTTGCCCCTGCATTCCCTCCGGTCAGCAGTCATTTATGAACAATTGCTTAAAATGCCCCACCACCTCTGTTGGTGACCAGATTCGTGGCTCACGTTGGTGCCTCTCGTCCCAGCGGTCTAAGCAAGGTAAATGGAGGTCGGTGGGGAAAGCACAGCGTGTCTGGGAAATGAGAGGCAAAGCCAGAGAAGAGCACCCACGTCACCAGACGAGCTTCTGTTGGTTGTATCAGGCCCTCTGCGTGCGTCGACACAAAACACCCCTCCTTCACGTCCAACACACCCTCACCCGCAGCCTCTCCCTGGGTTCCGAGGCATGTTTTCAGGAGCAGAAACAGACTGACTCCAGGCTGTGCAACTACATGAGAATCCAGATTCCTTATCTCAGAGGTTGAGACCTCCACATAATAAAAGTAGGAATAATAATAATAGTAATAATAAAATAATTATTAAAACAATAATTTAATAAGGTAATAATTCTCACAAGTCACAAAAATGTGAATTCCCCTTCAGAAGACTTGAGCGCCCTGTGCGACAGAGCCAAGCTCTTTGCTAAACATCAGCACGTTAATGTGCCCATTGCCTAGATTATAGAGTCGAAGGCTCTGAAGTACTCCTAAGTTTATTAACAGAAGAAAGAGCTGTTCACACACACACACACACACACACACACACACACATACACACACATACACACATACACACACATACACACATACACACACATACACACACATACACACATACACACATACACACATACACACACATACACACACATACACACACACATACACACATATACACACACATACACACATACACACACATACACACACACATACACACATACACACACACATACACACACACATACACACACATACACACACACACACACACACACACACACACACACACACACACACACACGAATGAGCACCCTCAGGGGTAATCCAAAAGGTTCTTTTTGGAATTTCATTTTCCCAAAGCTTCTGAGCACTGTGTTATGTTACCGAGAGCCTTTCGGCAAATAATTAGAACATCATGATGGGAGCAAACAAAGGTCAAGGCCGACAATGGACTGAGCAGGAAGCAAGCGGAGCGAGTAAACACACAGCGAGCGACTGGCCTTGTGCAAAGGAAGCACACGTGCCAGGCGAGCAAGGGCTGCGCGCTGCCGCAGCCGACTTCCTGGCCAGCCATAACCAGCCGGCGGGGACAGGACATACCACACTCCCTGTGCGGGCACGAGGTGCCGGGCTGCTGTAGGTACTCCAGGCCTCACAACCCATCAAAAGGCCTTTCCAGTCTCCAGGAGGGGATTTTATTATTGAACATCTGAATGAGCAAACGGGGTCTAGCAGGGCCAGGAGAACCTGTCCCAGGTCAGGTGGCAGTTCACAGCTCAGGCAGCTCCGGGCCCAGCGCTCACCTGCGCCTCCCTCAGCCTAGCGGCGGGAACTGTTGTTAACCATCTCCTCTCACAAGTGTGTCATGACAGACGGTGATAACGCTAGGCTTGCTGGAGGTGCACATCTGTGATCCCGGTACTCGGGAGATTGAGATGGGAGGATCGTAAGTTCGAGGTCAGCCTCCGCAATTTAGCGAGACCCAGTTTCCAAGTAAAAAGTAAAATAGGGCTGGGGTGTAGCTCAGAGGTAGAAAGCACCTGGGTTCGGTTCCAAGCACCAAAGGTGTGTTTCAGGGGAAGAGGCTGTGATAAGTTAAAGCTGTGCCTAGCATATATTTTGCAGGGCGGGGGGGATCCTGGGGATTAAACTTAAGGATACTCTACCACTAAGATACACCCCACAGACCTTTTGAAATATTTTATTTTGAGACAGGGTCTTGCTGAGTTGCCCAGGCTGGTCTCAAACTTGCGATCCTCCTGCCTCAGGCTCACGAATATTGGGATAATAGGCGTGTGCCACTCTGCACTGCTAATAAGACAAAACAAAGTTAATAAGCCAATAGTAGAGATTAAAAAGTCATTAAAAATACTGCGTCCAAAAGTAAACAGGAGGAATCGGGCGTGGGAGTGCACACTTGTAATCCCAGCATTCGGGAGGCTGAGACAGGAGGATTACAGTTCCTGGACAGCCTCAGCTATTTAGTGAGCCCCTTTGTAACTCAGTGAGACACTGTTTCAAAATAAAGAAAAAAAAATAGGGCTGGGGGTGTAGCTGGGAGGTAGATGCCCCCGGGCTCCATCCTTAGATCTCAAGAGTAAGCAGGAGGGAAGAGCAGGAGTAACGGGCACTGGAGGACAGTGATGGATCTAGCCATGGCAGCCGCATCACTAATGACATGCCAGGGGCTGTCACTCAGAAGCAAACTGTGAGACTGGATTGAAAGCAACGCCAACTACACAGAATCCAAGGAGTCTGCTTTAGAGACAAAGATAGCTTAAAAACAAACAAGAATTATTTGGAAATTTAAAACAGATCTGAAAGTAGAAGGGGGACTTTTAGGAAAGGGAAGGGGCCCTGGAGGGAAGGGTGGTGAAGTCAAGGACAGCGGAGGAGAGGGTGGGCGTGAGCAGAGCTCAGCGCGTGTGCGTGTGTACAGGTGAAAAGGTCAGTGGAAGCCATGCGTTTGCACAGTTTCTCTGTGTTGGTAATTTTTTATAATTTTAAAACATTTGGTAGAGAAAAAAATACAATTCCACGTCTTTGAGAAGAATGGTCCACATCAACTGAAATAAACATAAAGGATAGAAAAAGGACACCGTGCCACTCATCTCACTTAAACACCAAGGAGCGTAGCGTACCATCACAGGTATAGAACATCGCAGACAGCAGAATTACAGGGAAGAAAAGGTCGGGGGATTCCAGCCCTGGGTAGCAGAGGGCACTGAGCACAGACAGCGCGGCCGCTCCGGAGGGGAGGAGCCAGCCTCTCTCCCGCCTGCGGCCGCAAAATCAGCAAGTAGTGTGCTTCAATTCAGTGAACTTTGCTGAATGCAACTTATCCCTCCACAAAGATGATGAACAGAAGGGAGGAGGAGGGAAGGAGACGAGAGAGCAAGACAGGAAGAAAGAGGAAAGAAAGGACTGTACAAAGCGGGGGAGCATTTCTGTTTCCACAGAGTGCAATCACTTGGGTAGTCCCTTACTCATCATGAACATTCCAGGCTGGCTGGTCGTAGTGGTGCATGCCTGTAACCCTAGTACTTGGGAGGCTGAGACAGAAGGATCACAGGTTTGAGGCCAGCCTCAGCAATTTAGCAAGACCCTGTTTAAAAATAATAATAAAAATTAAAAGGTCTGGGGTTGTAACTTGGAGATAGAATGTCCTTAGGTTCACCCCCAAGTACTACTACTACTACTACTACTAATAATAATAATAATAATAATGATGATGATGATGATGATGATGGTGATGATGATGATAATGATAATAATAACATAATTCCAGCTGGATCCTTGTCTTCCCACATCCATATTCAGATGGTCTCACTCTCTGGCTCAGAAAGTTATCAAGCCATTGTACCTAAGAACTGCATCCCCAAAGGAAATGTGGTCCAGCTGAGGGCAGTGTAACCTCCGCCAGGGGCCCGCCCGTCCCTGGCTGGCTGGCTGTGGAACGCCCTCTCCCTGCACATCTCCGTTGACCACATCTTCCTGGACTTCCGAAAGCCCCACCCAAGCCTCTGAGCTTCTTTTAATCTTTTAATCTCGGTTCCCCTTCTTCAAAAGGGAAGAGCAATTTCTACACCCCCTGCCTCTCCTGCCAGAAGGAAAATACAACATAGTGAGGGTGTCAATGGGTTTGGGGTGCACAGGAACAGAAGGAAGACATCCTACCTTTTGAGGACAGACACATTTCATGCCACAAGGGCAACTGGACTGCTTGTAGGAGTCAGACACCAAGCCTCTGGAGAAAAACTTGGGCTTGTCAGACGGTAGAGATACAATAGGCATAGGCTGAGGGGAGCTGCAGATGGAGAGAAGACACTCTCAGAGCCAAACAAACAATATATAAATAGCTCCAAGTGTCCGTAAGTCTCATGATACCAGGGAAGTTGTCAAGAGCCAGGCGTGGAGCCGGGCGTGGTGGCGCACGCTTGTAATCTCAGCATTCAGGAGGCTGAGACCAAGGATCGCGGTTTGCAGACAGCCTCAGCTACTTAGTGAGGCCCTCCACAACTCAGTGAGACCCTGTTTCAAAATAAAGAATGAAAAAAAGGGGCAGGGGGTGTAGCTCGGAGGCAGAATGCCCCTGGGTTCCATCCCCAGACCTGCAAAAAAAAAAAAGAGCCAGGCGTTGTGGTACTCACATGTAATTCCAGTATTTGGAAGGCTAAGACAAAAGGATCACAGGTTCAAAGCCAGCCTCAGAAGTTTAGTGAGGCCGTTCACAACTTAGTGAGATCCTGTTTCTAAATAAAATATTAAAAAATAGCCAGACATGGTGGTGCATGCTTGTAATCCCAGCATTTGGGAGGCTGAGATGAGAGGGTTGCAGTTCGAGGACAGCCTCAGCTACTTAGGCCCTTTGCAACTCAGTGAGACCCTGTTTCAAAATTAAGAATAAAAAATAGGTCTGGGGGCGTACCTCAGAGGTAGAATGCTCTGGGTTCCATCCCCAGTACTACAGAAAAAAATTTAAAAATAGATCTAGGGGTATAGCCTGGAAGTAGAAGGCCCCTAGGTTCCATCCCCAGTACCACCAAAAAAATTTTTTTAATAAAAAATAAATAAAATGACTTCTCAAGCACCATACAGAAAATGTAACCCACTCTCACATTCCGAGGTGATTTCCTGACCTAAGATGACTTGTGTCTGCAGTTACATTTAAATAGTTGTTCAGATACCCAGGGAAATTAACTTCTCAGCCTTAACTAATTTGCTAGTACCAGTTATTCTCCAGACCACCATGGCACTAGAGCCTGTAAGACAAGTCTGCGGGCCTGGAAGCGGGTGTGTGTGAATCTGTCCAGATGGTGAAGTTTCACGGTGGGAAGACGCGTTCTCCCCGGGAGCTCTCGGGTCCTGGGTTGGACAGGAGAGATGCGGCTCCGGCACCTGCCTGTCTCTGGCTGTTACTCTTCCAGGTGCTTCTTACCCTGACCACACATCCCCCGTGGAGCAGATGGATGATGCTGTGGCCCCCGGCCACGAGTACGTCTACGAGTGGGCCATCGGCGAGGACAGTGGGCCCACGCGGGACGACCCCCCGTGCCTCACGCACATCTACTACTCCTATGCGAACCTGATACAGGACTTCAACTCGGGGCTGATCGGACCTCTGCTCATCTGCAAGAAAGGTACGGACGAGAGCAGCCAGAGGTTCAACCTGGGCAAGGGGTGTGGTGGTGAGGAGCTCTGTGACCAGACGCGGTACGGGGGCCTGTGGTGCCTGCCTGTAGGTCAGGCAGAGGTGGGAGAGGGAGACCAGATCACTGTTTGACAGTAGAGAAAACACCTCCTACCCAAGGGCACGGATCCCCTGTTTCTTCTAAGTCCTCCTTCGTCCCAGTCATGAGCTTCCCCCAAGGTAATGCCTCTGTGAGCGTGTATTCTGATGTCGTGCTTGTAATATTTGTCTCAAGGTTGTGTTCGTTCTCTCTCTCTCTCTCCCTCCCTCCCTCCCTCCCTCCCTCCCTCCCTCCCTCCCTCCCTCCCTCTTTCTCTGTCTTTTTCGGGATTGAACCCAGAGACATTCTACCTCGGAACTATACCTCCCAATTTTTCTATTTTTTATTTTGAACAGTGTCTCACTAAGTTGCTATGGTCCTCACTAAGTTGCTGAGACTGCCCTTGAACCTGCCATCCTCCTGTACTGTGATTACTTTGGAGGCTGTGCACCACTGTGCCTGACTTGGGAACAGTCTTTTTGAAAGTATACAGCAGTATATACTCTGTTGAGAGAACTCAAGAAAGATCTTGGGCTAAGCCAGGCGTGGTGGCTCACACTTGTAATCCCAGCATTCAGGAGGCTGAGACTGGAGGATTGCAGCTCATGGACAGCCTCAGCTACTTAGTGAGGCCCTCTGCAACTTAGTGAGACCCTGTTTCAAAATAAAGAATAAAAAATAGGGCAGGGGATGTAGCTCGAAGGTCAATCCTCTGTGTTCCATCCCCAGACCCACACACGCACACACAAAAGATCTTGGGCTAACATATTCGACATGGCTGAGGTTTGGGTTGGTAATCTGGTCTATTAACACATGCAGCTCCAGCTTCCTTTCTTAGAACCGAATTGAACACTTGGGTTGGTAAGTTTCCAACAGAACTCAGACTGACTTTGTAAGAAATTCCATTGGCTAGACTTCTTAGAAACAGGCTTGGGTTTTTCTTTTGCACCAAGAAAACTCAGCCCATCTTTTATTGAAACAAGCAAAGAGCCCCAAGAGAGTGTACTAGGAGAAATGAGAGGGCCTCTACAGCTGTCTACACACACATACACACACACACACACACACACACACACACACACACACACACACACGGACCGTACCTACATACATTCCCTATCCGTGTACTCACTGTACAAATAGGATTTTTTATTGCCAAGTATATAGCAGATACCATGATGGCACTGAATTTTTTTTGTGTGTGTGTATGTGTGTGTGGTACTGGGGGTGGAACCCAGGGGCTTTTCTACTTCCGGGCTACACTCCAAGACCTAGTTTTATACTTTATTTGGAAACAGGGTCTCACTAAGTTGCTGAGAACCTCACGAAGTAGCTGAGGCTAGCTTTGAACCTGTGTGATCCTCCTGTCTCAGCCTCCCAAGCACTGGGATTACAAGCGTGCGCCAACACACCTGGCTGGCACTGAATTTTTTTTTTAACTTCTGAAAAGCTCTTCTTCTATTTTACCATCAGCAGCATGTTTTGCTCATCTGAGAACGGATTAATCCTGATATACCAATTCTCTAGTGACCCATTTCATGTACACACAA
Organism: Muscardinus avellanarius; assembly: GCF_963383645.1. Taxonomy (NCBI): domain Eukaryota; kingdom Metazoa; phylum Chordata; class Mammalia; order Rodentia; family Gliridae; genus Muscardinus; species Muscardinus avellanarius. Next base: position 115,020,497 of record NC_137793.1, read on the forward strand.
GATATCTCCATTGAACTTGGGTGTGGTGCTTCTGCCACCTGAGCTATGGTACATACATATTGGCCTGGTAAGATGAGATGGTTTCATGGAGCCGTGACAGGTCCAAATGCTCTCTTTCTGTGCCAGGAGAAATGTCTCTTTACAGCTCTATTTCCCCAAGTCTACAAGGTGCCAATGTGGCACCAGAAACTTAAAATACCCCAGCTAATATTACTTGATAAGGATGCCATTTTTTGAGAATAATTTCTTCAAGTTTATATCCTTATGATATCCTTATGATTGGTTTCTTTTTTTTTTTCTATTTTCTTTTTTTTTTTTTTTTTGGTGGTACTGGGGTTCCTGGAAACCCTTCTACCTCTGGACTACACTCCCAGACCTAATATATATATATATATATATATATATATATATATATATATATATATATATATATATATATATATAATTTTTTTTTAAATTTGGAAACAGGGTCTCTTAACCAGCATGGCTGGCTTTGAACCTGTGCGATCCTCCTGTCTCCGCCTCCCAAGCGCGGGGATTACAAGCGTGCACCACCACGCCCAGCATGATTGTTTCCTTACCCTGAACCTTTCACTATCTGGAAAGAATCTTCGACCCAGGATGCCATTGACCACCTCTCTTCCCCAGGCACCCTGACGGAGGACGGAACTCAGAAGATGTTTGACAAGCAACATGTGCTGCTGTTCGCTGTGTTTGATGAAAGCAGGAGCTGGGCCCCGTCCCCAGCCCTGATGTACACGGTCAACGGCTATGTGAACCGGACCATGCCAGGTAGCCTCAGCCCCGACCGACCAGCCTGGGAACCACTGACACCTTGCTTTCTTTGCTTTTCTCAAGGAATTAAGGAAGTGAAGTTGGCCATACTCACTGTTTTTCAACTCCTAACCAAACAGTAATGTCATCTAGTGAGATGATCCTTAAGATATTATCATCTTTTTGTGTGTGTGTGGTACTGGGGATGGAACCCAGGGGCATTCTACCTCCAAGCTACACCCCCAGCCCTATTTTTTAATTCTGTGTTTTGAAACAGGGTCTCACTGAGTTGTGAAGGGCCTCACTAAGTAGCTGAGGCTGTCTGTGAACCGTGATCCTCCCGTCTCAGCCTCCAGAATGCTGGGATTACAAGCCTGTGCCACCATGCCTGGCTTCTCATCTTTTAAAAAAAAAAAAAAAACCAAGGAAATACAACAAACAAATTAAAAGCCAGCTTAGAATGTGTGCCGCCTTTTCAGTTGTAGCGTTCTAAACAGGTTGCACCCCCGTGCTCTCAGCCGAGTGTCCCTCAGGGAGTTCTGTGCTGCCTGCTGCAGGGTGACCAAGGGACTTATAGGTCGCTCCCTAGTGGGAGCGGTCAGCAGTATTCATGCTGGCAAAGAAGCTTTCAGTGAAGCAGAATGGGATTGGTAGAAATCCCTAACATACAGATATGCACTCAGCATTTCAAAAGTGGAGGGTGAGCCGGGCGTGGTGGCACACTCTTGTAATCCCAGCGTGCGGGCGGCTGAGACTGGAGGATCGCGGTTCGCGGACAGCCTCAGCTACTTGGTGAGGCCCTCTGCAACTTAGACCCTATTTCAAATAAAGAATAAAAAATAGGGCAGGGGGTGTCGCTTGGAGGTCAAATGCCTCTGGGTTCCATCCCCAGACCTGCAAAAAAAAAAAAAAAAAGTGGAGGGGTGAGTAACATCCTTTGCCATCTAGAATGTTTCCTGTTGCATCTGCCTGTAGACTCCTATGAAAAATCATAGCAAGTGCTAAGTGGAAGAAAAAGAAACAAAACGACCTTGACCTCCACTGTCTTTTTTCATTTTCTGTTGCTACCACAAAATGCCTGAACCTGGATACTTCATTTAGAAAAGAGGTTGACTTTAGCCCACAGTTTTAGAAGCTGAACATCCAGGAGTGGGCAGCCCCATCAATTCAGCCGCAGGGACGGGCCCCTCGTCTGTGTCATGTGTGGCGGAGGAGCAGAAAGGGAAATGGCCATATGCAGTAGACACCGGGCGTGGGTGGCCTTCCTTCAAAACAGGGCACTCTAGCCAGGACTAACCCGGGACTCAGGAGAACTACACAAACCCCTCCCAAGGGCGGAACCCCAGTGTCCACACCACTCTCCACCGCTCCACCTCCTGAAGGTATCACCACCACACTGAGGAATGAGACTTTAGCAGACACACACTCACCAGCCACATCTAAACTGGGTCTCCACCACGCGCCTCTTCTGCTTCTTTCTGATAGAACTGAATTAGACCCAGGGTAAATAGCAACCAGCAGAGGAAAAGATGAAAATGTTTCCTCATTCCAGAACACGAAACTTCTGAGAGGCCATTCTCTGTGTCTGAATATCGCAAATGGCTTCACTTACTCAAAGACAAAGATTGTAGAGACACGAGGTCTGGGTATTGCTCTTAAATTGTGTTCTGTTTTATTCTGACACCATCTTCTACCTGGGTTACTAATTATACACTCATTTGACTCTGGATATCGATTCTGAGTTCCAGAGTTGGGAGCCTGCAAAGCCGAGGCTGAGTTAACTGGCTTGGACCTTGGGAGATGTCTACACCACGTTCATTTCTCCACGCTCAGTGCCGCCCTTGGGCATTAGTGGTCTCAATGTGCTCACTTACAAAAATGGACTGACCATCTTCATAGGGTCCCAAAGTCCGGGACACTGCACCTTGGGACGCTGGAGTGCCCCAGGGTGTGGCAGTAACCCGGGTACAATTAGGGGACATTGACTAAAAATAAGGGGTGGTAGAAATGCCCAGCGGGATGCTGAGTAATTTTATTTTCTGAAAAGGGGAAGTAAGGCAATAAGTTTGGAAAATTAATCTGTCCTAGAATCTTTGTGCTGCTAGAGTGTATGATCCATGCACACATGTAGAAGCTAAACAAAAAGCAAAACACCAGTATAAAAAGAAAAACTAAAAACAACTTGCTCAGAACCAGAACAGAGAAAGTATAAATTTATAGGTGTGAAAGAATGATAGAGAATAAAAGGAAAACATCATTTGAAGAAACCAAACAGTTAGTGCCTATCAAGCTTTCTGCCTTAGGGAACGTCATAAATTGAGAAAAATATGATAAATGCTAATATATGTGTTAGTGAATTTGATATAAGCATTTCTTTGGGGGTGAAAAACGCTCCTCCCAAAGCCTCTACCTTCTAGCTTCCTGTCACCAGGGATGCCAGCAATTTCTGCCTTATTACAATGGTCTCATGAAAAGGACCAGCCCCCTATGGGTAAGGGACTGCTCCTCAGCCCCACTGTCCAGCGTCTATTGAGAACGGATCTGAAATTTAAAACCCAAGCCAAAGGTAGAAGCCAGGATTGAACTCTTCCTGCAGAGCAAAGGGACATTTCCCAGTGGCCGCGGGAGTGAGGAACAGGCTAAGTATTTGTGCTCCGTTCTCCTTACTCCATCGGTGGAAACTCCCAGCTTAAAAAGGATGCTACCACTGTGCTTTAAGGCGAGCCGGTGACCCACAGAGTCGTTCATCTCCTCCTTGTCTAAACAGCTGGAGTGGATCCGAAAGCAGCAGAGAATCCTCAAAGCATCTTCACCCTCAGGCAGGGCTTTGACCTCTGTCCAGGCCACAGAAGTAGGTCCTTGGACTCAGCCCGTAACAGGCTCCAGTGCCTACTTCCAACTGAAACCAGACTGGGGTGACCAGATACCCCATTTTGCCCAGATTCTATTTTCCTTCCTTCCTTCCTTCCTTCCTACCTTCCTTCCTTCCTTTTTTCTTTCTTTCATCCTTTATATTTATTTGTTTATTTGTTTTGTACTGGGGATTGAACCTGAGGTCAGGCTACTTCTGAGATACACCCCTAGCCTTTTAAGTGTATGTATTAAGTATAAGTATATAATTTTGAAATAGGATCTAAGTTGCTGAAGGCCTCACTAAGGTGTTGCTGAGGCTGTCCTTCCACCTGCGAGCCCTCTGTCTCAGCCTCCCAAGTATTGGGATTACAAGCATGTGTCACCATGCTTGGCATTTGCCCAGAATCTCACCAGTTCTTACACAGAGTTCTGCACCCTGGGACACCCGTCAGTCCCGGGTCAGTTTCCTTGGCTTAACTCCTTAGCAGTTCCTGTGTTTCTGAACCAACTTACTGCAGCGAGCGGTGGCTGTTGGGCTGCCCATCACTCAGACATCTGCTTCTGTGGGACAGGAGCCGCAGGGGAGCCTCTGTCCCCTGGAACTTTACAGGATCCCCGCTGCATAGCAGGTGCTGGGGACATATTTGGTGAGTGGATTCTTTTTCCTATAGTGTGAAGCTGAAAGCCTGTGTGAACCCCTCTCTCTCTCTCCCTCCCTCCCTCCCTCAGATATAATGGTGTGTGCCCATGATCACGTCAGTTGGCATCTGATCGGAATGAGTTCCGGGCCGGAGTTGTTCTCCATCCACTTCAATGGCCAGGTGTTGGAGCAGAACCACCATAAAGTCTCGGCCGTCACCCTCGTCAGCGCGACATCCACCACAGCAAACATGACTGCGAGCCCGGGGGGGAAGTGGATCATATCGTCTCTCATCCCCAAACACTTCCAAGGCAAGGAACGCCTCCCGCCAGCCAGCGTGCTTCCGATGCCGGCATCCTCTCCCCAGGCTCCCACCCCCCATTCTTGCCTCTCCCTAACCACAGAATTTAGAGTCTCTGCTGAGACTGAGGCCCCAGAGCTTGGGGGTGAAGGAAACGACAGAGTTGACAAGGCTTTCTGTAAAGAAAGCCAGAGCTGAAGATGGCTTTGCTCCTCGGGAGGAGAGAGGAAGGAGATCGGTGCTTACATAGAGGAACTGCTTCTTGGGGGCATGCCATAGTCGCGGCAGCCACAGATTAACAGAGGCACCAACCCTCCAAGGTGTCAAGGCTTTGGCATAAAGAGCTAATCCTTTACAGTGAGATGAGTCCACAGCCTGGCTCGGGGGGGCACAAGGTGTGTCCAGTGAACCCCAAGTGATGCTTCCTCAGCCGAGAGCTGGGCTGTACAGAATACCAGGGGATTCTGGTGGGGAAATCGGCAAGGGTTATGGGTATCGCGTAAACAGAATTACTCATTGTTCTGTTGCACATTTCGGCTTCACGACTATTAAGAGGAGGGCACGTGTATGCCGAGTCCAAAATTTAAGTCAACGATAGGGCTGTAGGAAATCATTTTGTTGTCAAAATAACAAGTGTAAGCAACACACACAAGGAAGGAATCCTTTGTGGGGGTCACATGGGTTTTTTTTTTTCGCAGTGGGCAAAATTATACTTGAAGTAATAAAACCGCCACAATGCCCCTGGAAGACAGAGTCCTTAGTCATAATAAGAGAAAAAACAAAACTGGTGTCGACCAAGGATAAGTACGGTTATGTTTTGTGATTTAATTTCAATGCCCTTTTCATTCAGTGTGTACTACTGACATCTTCATTTGGTAGAAAAGGGACAAAGAGCAGGGAAACTGAGGCTCCAACAAGATCTAAGTCTTAGTGTTCTGTTAGTTTTATGGTTCTAGGGATCAAATGGAGGGCCTCCCACGTGCTAAGCGCACCCTCAGCCCTAGTCAGAGGGTTTTAAGGGTCTAAACATTAAAAGCAACCTTCCTGCTTCAGGAGGAAGGACAGGAACATCTCCAAGATTCCCTCCAATGCTCGCTCCTCTCCCTGCTGGTTGCTCCGGCCCAGCGCTGCAGTCCACTGGAGACCTCCAAATGCAAACCTTCAAAGGTTGCCTGAGCACTACTTTCACCATGGTTAATAACCATGGTTAATTAAATAACCAGAGTTATTTAAACTTTCCTCAGATTTGACCTTTAAAATATGTAGTTTTGAACAACAATAATTTTTTCTCTCCAATCCTTCCCCTGTCTTTATATCCCAATTCAGCGGGAATGCAGGCTTACATTGACATTCAAAACTGCCCAAAGAAAACCAGGAACCCCAAGAAACTCACCCAGGACCAGAGGCGGCACATTAAGAGGTGGTCCTACTTCATCGCTGCCGAGGAAGTCATTTGGGACTACGCACCGTTCATTCCAGCGAACATGGACAAGTGAGTCTTTGAGGTCATGCCGCTGTGCAAAGGTTTGAGACGCGTCCCATAGGGGCCTCGGTCTGCGGGTGAACGGTCACGAGTGCCCAGCTCCCCGGGGGCACACCTGAGGAAGTGGCTTAGCTTTTCGTAATATTCTTTCATTTCACTTTAAGAAAATACAGGTCTCTGCACTTGGATAATTTCTCAAATCAAATTGGAAAATATTATAAGAAAGTTGTTTACCGACAGTACCAAGATGAGACCTTCACCAAACGTATAGAGAATTCACAAGAAGAAGGGGTTTTGGGCCCTATTATCCGAGCCCAGGTCAGAGATACACTCAAAGTAAGTAATATGAATACAGACCTCAGAAGAAATTAAACCGTGAAAGACATATCACACAGCACCTGGGTATTTGTCTGTACTTAAAAGGGCGTTATATGATTTTAAGTGCAAATGTAACTTTTACCTTAAACTTAGCCTTCCAAAATTAGTATTTGCATTTATTTATAGCCTACTCAATAATACAAAGAGTCTAGGGCATTTTATCAAATTATATATGAATGAGACGAAGAGTCAGTGTAATTAGGGTGAAGTATAACATGAGAAAAAAGAAAATCAAGCCACCAAAAAGCAGAATGGAATCTGCAGCAGTGATCCTCAGAGTTCATCTACAAATTTTGTCCTAAGTCTTATATCAGCCAAACTAAAAAAGAAAATGTACCAGAGCCAGATTTATGCATGTATAAAAGCATGGTTTTCTCTAGTACTGAGGCCTAAGAGGTCTCCCCTATGGGTCCTTCAGATGAAGGTTATGGATATGGATATAATTTCTATGACTGTCATGGATAAAAATTAAAATGCTGTCTGTCTCTTTAAAATAATGTTTCTCATAGCCATGGTAAACACAGCAGTGTTTTTAAAAATTATTTAATGCAGTCTAAGTCTGTGTGTGTAGCGCTCTAATGAATGGTCTCTGATACATAAACCTACATGTGTGTCAAAGGCTTTGGTAAATCAGCCAAGCAGAAGGCAAGTCTAAGTTTCTCCTTTGAAGATTGAAAAACCTAACTAAGCCAGATAGGAGGCCGCACGCCTGTAATCCCCATCCTTGGGAGGCTGAGACAGGAGGATCACAGGTTCGAAGCCAGCCTTGGCAACTTAGTGAGGCCTTCTGCAACTTAGCAAGATCCTGTTTCAAAATAAAATAAAAAATAGGCTAGGTGGGTAGCTCAGAGATAGAATGCCCCCTGGGTTTAATCCCCAGTAACAAACAAACACACACACACACACACACACACACACACACACACACCCCTCCTGTGTGACTCACACCCAGACAAAGCCTATTCTGTTCATTTCAAAATAGCAAAAGGAAAGCTGGGCGTGGTGGTGTGTGCTTGTAATCCCAGCATTTGGGAGGCTGAGACTCCATGGAGGATCGTGGTTCCTGGATAGCCTCAGCTGCTTAGCAAGGCCCTTTGCAAATTCAGTGAGACCCTGTTTCAAAAATAAAAAGACTAAAAAAAAAAAAAAAATAGGGCTGGGGATGTAGCTCAGAGATACAATGCCCCTGGGTTCTATCTCCAGTACTACCAAAAAAAAAAAAAAAAAAACTCAAAAGGATAAATATATCTGTGCCTCCCCCCACATTTCCAGCTCCTTTCAGATGCTCTGAGTACGTGTCCTCACTGAGAGTTCAGAGCCTAGCTAGGTGACCATGGCCTGCAAGACCATGGGGACACCAACAGTGGGCCTGGAGAGCTGGCAGGCAGGAGAGGGGCTGGCGGTCTAGAGGCAAAAAGGAGCTATTTAAAGGGAGAGAGGTCCACGCCGAAAGGAGAAGGGGCAGGGGCCTGGGGCCAGCTTGGAAAGACTGATCCATCTGAGGAAAACATCACTCCTCCCAGCCCGTCCTCCCGGGTCAGATGTCTCCATTAATGTGCGAGTGAAACTCTCCAAGGCTCCTTCCAGGTAGTGGGGGAGGCCGTTGCTCAGATAAACAGAACTGATTTCCCCCCTGTGTGTGCAACACACGTGTATGCACGCACCCACAAGGTAAAGATGCAAAGCTGGTGTGCATTTTTAGGTCTCACGAGCGACGTGAAATCCTAAAATAACAGATTTGCTTTAACTTTGCAGATCGTGTTCAAAAATTCGGCCAGCAGACCCTACAGCATTTACCCTCACGGAGTGACCTTCTCTCCATACGAAGACGAAGCCAACTCCTCCTTCATCTCAGGTTGGAGTCGTTGCCCTCTACTGGAAGAGACCAGTGACCTCACGGAGGCTTCTGAGTTCTCTTGTCCTCTTTGCTTGGTGGTGTGACTACTGCAGACAGTAGAATAAGCATTGGGGTGTGCTAAAGTGACAGCCAAGCCCTTGCCCCTTCAGACATTTGTTTGTTGTTAGCGGTAACACCACCTTCGGACGGTTGGCGTTAGTGGTATCCTTATCGGTGTCATAGCAGCCTCTAGTGGAACCAAACTGAATGGCTACATGCCATCTGGGATTCCAGCAGTGTCGACTGGTAATAAGAACATTCCTTTCTTGATACTAATTAGTTCTGGTGAGAGCTAAAATGATTATTCTTATTTATTTATAACAAAGTGGTTTCCCACATGCAAAGGATCCTGCGCGCTGTCCTTTCAGGCAGCCACACCATGACCAGAGCAGTTCAGCCAGGGGAGACCTACACTTACAAGTGGAACATCCTGGAGTTTGATGAACCCACCGAGAAGGACGCGCAGTGCTTGACCCGACCGTACTACAGTGACGTGGACGTCACACGGGACATTGCCTCCGGGCTCATCGGGCTCCTTCTCATCTGCAAGAGCAGATCTCTGGATTTCAGAGGCATACAGGTATTTTGTCCCTGAAGCAATCTTTCAGAAATTCTAGATATTTCTTTGGGTTAGAACAGATGAGGTCAACCCTTGCTAAATAATGGTGGTGAATAAAGGACAGTCCTCTGTAGTGAGAGTTAATGACACTTACTGCTTGGTTAGCCATTTGTCTTGTCTATTTACCCCTGGACCTTCGCTGCGGAAGGCGAGCCTGCAGTGATGCTGTATTTTGCTTTAAGTCTCAAACTCCACATCTGGTCACTTTAGCTCTAGGATGAGAACGTCACAGTCTCTCCTAAAGTCTCCCTTCATCACATGGGTAACACCCTTCCTAAAAGCTGTGTAGAGTGGGGATTGGTGATGTAACACGTGGTAAAAGTGTAAAGATTCATAGTCATCTTTGTGATTTTTAGAGACCTGCAAATAGAGAGAGATTGGAGAGATTTCCTAAAAGCAAATGTACTTGGAGATATAGTTTATAGTAAAATTGGATCCAGACAATAGTCTTTCTCTAGTGAGACTAAACTACATGGAAAAATTAGAACAAAGACACAGATCTTCTGAGTTTGCATGGAAGAGTACTAGTCTCAAAGTATCAACCTAAAATTCCCAGCTAGGCTTGGTAATCAAACAGGTCTTATCCCAAGACATATAAAATCCACATATGTCTAGAAAAATGAGAAAGAAACTCTTGTTGGATTCCAATTTATTGAGCTGGGGCAGGACTAGGCAGGGAGAGGCCTAGGGCTTTCCTATTGCAACCTTCTGTTTGGTCCTTTGCAACTATTGTGAACACACTGGCCCCATCGCTGGTTGGGAAGGAGCTCTGTGACGAAGTGCCCGGGTCTTCAGCACCCATGGTGAAGTGGGATTTCCTTTGGGATACTTCAGTCTCTGAACTTTCTGATCTGTTGCTTGCTTCTGCGTATCAGTTTTAGCTCTGACAAATGTGTACTCCATAATGGGCTCCTGATGCCTGAATTGAGCCAAACTCCCGGGACAGTGCCCCTCTGGCACCTGGGCGCTTGGTGCTTCAGAGAACGGGCAGGAACACTAACCACTGAGCACCCTTGCATCCTGCAGAAGGCAGCCGACATTGAGCAGCAGGCTGTGTTTGCCGTGTTTGATGAGAACAAGAGCTGGTATCTGGAGGACAACATCCAGAAGTTTTGTGAAAACCCCGATGAGGTGAAACGTGACGACCCCAAGTTCTACCAGTCAAACATCATGAGCAGTAAGTCAGTGCCGGGGCTGTCTTTCTGCCCAGGTGAGCCCATGCTCACCAAGGAGAGGCCCTCGCCGCCTTCTAGGACTTGCCAGGAAGTCCCTGGGTGGGTCTATTCGATTAGTTTATGTTTTATTTTTTTTTAGCACTAGGGTTTGAGCCCAGGGGCACTCTACCTCCAAGCTACACTAGCCCTGTTCATTTTGAAACCAAGTCTCACTGAGTGGTGAGGCTGGTTACCAACCTGCAATCCTCCTGTCTTAGTCTCCCAAGTCCTGCGATTATAGGCTTGTGCCACTGCACCTGGCTCCTGGGTGGTTTATTTACTTATCTACCTATCTATCTATCTATTTATGTATTTATTTATTGGTATTGAGACTTGAACCCAGGGACATTATACCTTCAAGCTATATCCCTATCCCTTCTTTTATTTCTTGTTTTGAAATGTAGTCTTGCTAAATTGCTGGGCCTGATCTTGAACCTGAGATCCTCCTGTTTCAATCGCCCAAGTACTGGGTCTTGGATGGTTTTAAAGCAACAGAGGCCTCTGATCTTTTAAGCAAAAGGTCAAAGCCCAGCTATCCCTGGAGTCTGCTTGGTCTCCTGCTCCTGCTGTGTGTGTGTGTGTGTGTGTGTGTGTGTGTGTGTGCGTGTGTATGCGCACACAGGTGCACACATTCTCTAGGCAGTGAGGGAGGGTGAAGGGAAGGTGTCTGGGTGTCTGGGCCTTAGTCAGTGGGAACTGGGAATTTTAGACTTGAGCAGAGTGAATACTCTTTCCTTAAGGCCAGGGCAGAAACACGATAAGTAACCCAAAAGCTGGACTGTCAAATCCAAATAAAGCCATGTGATTCTGGGGACACATGAGGCTTGGAAGAGGTCTGAGCTGAGCAGGAAGAAGCTCAGAACAGAAGGAATTCCCCGATCCAGGGCTCACACCCTTGCTACCGCTGCAGAGTTCACTGCCATGGAAGTCTGTGAGAAATCTCACTGTGGCAGCTGGGAGCAAACTTCTCCACAGCAGCAGCCAGGGCCCCTTCCTCTGTTCCCTAGAGTCAAGAGTCACCTTGGTCACCTTCTCTGATAAATAGTGGCGCCTGGGATGAATTCTCCACGGGCTGGTCTTGGAGTGCCAGGTGATTGACAGTGGGCACTATCAGAACTGGCAGGCAGCACGACAAATGCTTCTACACAGGGCGTTCTGCTCAGCTTCCTTGGCATAATCCCATCAATCAGCCAGACTTCTAGACCAGTGCTGTCCACGGGGAGTGTATATGAGCCTCACGGGAGACTTTACGTGTGCCGGTAGCCAGATTACAAATGCACCAAGCAATGAGCACATGTGTTAACGTGTTGCCTTGACTCCCAATATGATGTGTGATAGCAATGCACCAACGAAAGCTTAAAAAAGAAAATGGCGGTCATCCAAGGAGAGATGTACTCTATGATGAATTACATTAGAAAAATAACCTTGGATTCATATCTTGAACCTTATATTAAAATTCTACCTATGGATATATACATATATTCCAATAAATAAGTGGTTATATAAATATATAAAACCTTAAAAAGTAAAGTGAAATTACTTTTAGTAGTATGTTTTATTCAACCCCATGTATTCTAATGTTATCATTTCAAAGTATAACCATCATAAACATTAGTGAGATTTGTTGTCAAGTCTTTGAAACCCAGTATGCTTTTGCTCTTTCCGCACATCTCGATCTGGTTCACCCACATTTCAAGAGCCCGATGGCCACTTGCAGCCAGTGGCTGTCCTACTGGACAGTGTAGCTACAGACCACGCAGTGCAAACTAAGAACGGTGATTTTAGTGATTCAACATGTATTGTTAAGAATTCCCTTAAAATGGGATAAGTGCCAAGCATCCTACTAGTCCTACAGCTGGGGTGGTGACCGAGGTTGATGTAGGCCCTACTTGCATAGAAATAATATCTTTGATTTGATTACCATGCTTAATACTTAAGGAATAAAGACATTACCTAAAGCAGTGCCTCTTTTAAAGACAATGAAGCTGGGTATGGTGGCACACACCTATGATCCCAGTACTGGGGAGGCTGAGACAGGAGGATCGCAGGTTCTAGACCAGCCTCAGCAATGCATACCAAGACTCTCAGCAGCCTAGCAAGACCCTGATTCAAAACTAAAAATTACAAAAGAGCTGCAAGATGTAGCTCAGAGGTAGAATGACCCTGGATTCAATCCCCAGTACCATATATATATGGGGATTGAAACAGAAAATATATTAATACTTGAATGAAAACTATAACATATAATGATAGTAAATGGCAAAAAAATGACAAAATATGCTAAATAGATTTCATTTTATATTGTACTTTTCTTTCAGATATGCTAAATTGCTATTATTATCAATATTCTAAATTGATCTTCAGAATATCTTTTTTTTTTTTTGGTGGTGGTGGTACTGGGGTTCCTGGAAGCCTTCTACTTCCGGGCTACACTCCCAGACCCATTTTTGTATTTTTATTTGGAAACAGGGTCTCCTAAGCCAGCACGCGGCTGACTTCTTACCTGCGCGATCCTCCTGTCTCTGCCTCCCAAGCGCAGGGATTACAAGCGTGCACCACCACGCCCTGCCAATCTTCAGAATATCTTTAAAGGCAGAGCACAAAACATTTAATATACATTTGGCAAATCAATGAATAAATCAACGTGAATGAAGGCTTTGTCTTTATCCTGACCTTTCTCCTTTCCAGCTTAGGAGAATACACTCTCATTTGGGAAGTCTAGATTTGACCTCCTAGTCACGTGTTAGACATGGTAGAGCGTATCTTGAACAGTTGCTGGGGCATTTATCTTAGGTACAACTAGACGCGTGCCCCTGGTTGGCATAGGCCCAGGATTAACAGCGCCCACTCTTTCAGCCATCAATGGCTTCGTACCTGAGAGCATAGCTACTCTAGGATTCTGCTTTGATGACACCGTCCAGTGGCACTTCTGCAGTGTGGGTAACCAGGATGACATTCTGACCATCCACTTCACCGGCCACTCCTTCACCTATGGAAAGAGGCACGAGGACACCTTGAACCTCTTCCCCATGCGCGGAGAGTCGGTGACAGTCACAATGGATAACATTGGTGAGTGAGAACGTGGGACCCCTTGACAGAAAGCTGGCTTTGAGCCTCTGGCCTGTAAAGCTTCGCTACCCAAATGACCTCTTATTTGTCGGCAGTAGACCTCGTTATCATCCTCCTAAACCCAACTCTCAAACAAGATGTCAGTGACGCGCGAGTCTATTTTATTCTTGACCTCTCCCTTTCTCAGTATATTCTCAAATAATAACTCGCCCTAGTTGCCACTGGCCAATATGTTTGGTCTGTATTCTGTTAAATAAAATGAGTATACTTCCCACACCCTTGGATGTCACAACAATGTTAAATTGATAATATAAAAAAGTACTAAACATCTTTTTGCCTATTATGTCATCATGGGCTGGTGATCTGACTTAGACCCGCAGTGGTCCACCGACCACACTCAAGCATTCCCGAGCTCACTAGGAATGAATTGCAGAAATGTGTTTCCATATCTTTCCTCGGATTTCAGACTTCTTTTCTCTCTGTCTCTCTTTTGAAGGAACTTGGATGTTAACGACCATTAGTTCTAGTCCAAGAAGCAAAAACCTAAGGCTGAAATTCAGGGATGTTAAATGTATCCGGGAGGATGACGAAGACTCGTATGAGATTTATAATCCCATCGGACCTACGGAAATGGGGACGAGGAAAATGCGCTACTCCCCAGAAGACGAAGAGGAGGAGGGAAATTCTGATTCTGATTACCAGGAGGAACTGGCCTTGTCCTTAGGAATCAGGTCATTCAGAAACTCATCATTGAACCAGAAAGAGGATGAGCTGAATCTCACCGCACTAGCTCTGGAGAATAGCTCTGAGTTCACTCCCCCAAGTACAGATATGGCTACTGGCTCGAATTCCTCTTCCTCAAGTAACATCGGTAGTCTCATTGTCAAGAACATCACAGGAGCTCAGAAGACCCTTCTTCACCCTGAAGGCCCCAAAGCTGGTCTCCGCCTGCCACACCCCACTGACTTAGATAAAAACTTCGTTCTCAACCCTTCCTTGGTAGACGGATCCAGCCCATATTCTGAAGACCACACAGAAAACTCTCCACAGTCAGATGTGACAGGGAAACCCCTCCTTCCCTTTGGAACAAAAGGACTGAGAAATCAGGAGCATGCTCAACGTAAAGCATCCAAGGCGAAGTACAGGACCTCCTGGATGACGTCACCAGCCCATAAACCCGAGAGACACGTAAACCAAGGGGACGCTTCATCCAGAACAGGTCGCGGGGAGGACTCTCCTAGTGATATATTAATCTTCAAATTAAAGGATCCATCTAAGACCTCGGATAGGGAATGGCATTTAGTTTCTGAAAAAGGTAGCTATGAAATAATCCAAGATGCTAACGCAGACGTGGCTGCTGGTAAGCTGCTGCAGAGCCCGCAGAACGCCTCCAGGACTCAGGGCGCAAGCATCCTTCCTCCAAACAAGCCTGAAAAGTGGAGTGGCCATCCAAAGTTGTCCAGAGTTAGACATAAATTTCTACAAGGAAGACAGGATGGAGAAAATAGTGGTTTGAAGAAAAGACCGGTTTTCATCAAGACACGCAAAAAGAAAAGGGAAGAAAAGCTTGAAAACCATGTTTCTCTCTCTCCAAGGGGATTTAACCCTCTAAGAGGAGAGGCCCACAACACACTTTCAGACAGGAGACTTAATCATTCATCATCACCTCATGACGCCAATGAAACGTCTCTTTCCACAGACTTCAACCAGACAGCTGGCTCTGTGAGTCTTGACTGGTTAGCCTTGGTTACTGATCATAATCAGAGCCTCCCAAACGACACTGGTCAGACCAGCTCCCCTCTGGATCTTTACCAGACAGTGCCCCCAGAGGAGCGCCACCAGACACTGCCTGCCCAAGACTCCAATCAGGGGCACACTACTACAGACCTCCATCACAGGCCCTCTCCCCCCAAGCTCAGCCAGGAACTTGACTATGACCTAAGCCATGAGCTGGACCTTACTGACATCAATCAAATGTCCCCTTCCTTGGACTATGAAGTCTGGCAGACAGCAGTGTCTCCAGATCCGAGTCACCCTTCCCTGTCTTCAGATCATGGCCAGACCACCACCTCCCCAGACCCTGGTCAGTTAGCCCTCTCTCCAGACCTTGATGAGATCACCCTCTCCCCAGACTTCGGTCTGTTGGACCTCTCTCCAGACCTAGAACAGATGACCCTCTCTCCTGACCTTGTTCAGATGACCCTCTCTCCTGACCTAGAACAGATGACCCTCTCTCCTGACCTAGAACAGAAGACCCTCTCTCCTGACCTAGAACCGATGACCCTCTCTCCTGATCTTTTTGGTCCGATGACCTCTCCAGACATTGATCAGACAATCCTTCATCCTAACCTCGGACAGACATCACCTCCTCTACACCTGGATCAGATGTCTTACCCTTCTGAGTCTAGTTGGTCACTGCCTCTTCCAGAATCCAACGAGACCATTCCTTATCAAGACGGTGTTCCCACACCTTCTTCTCCATCCAATGACACTTTCAAAGCAAAGGAATATAAACCGCTGGTTGTAATAGGCCTCAGTGGGGATGATGGAGATTACATTGAGATCATTCCAAAGCAGAAAGTTCAAAGCAGCGAAGAAGACTATGTTGAAACGTATTATGTGACCTATGATGACCCTTACCAAACTGATATTAGGACAGACATCAACTCCTCCAGAAACCCGGACAACATCGCAGCCTGGTACCTCCGCAGCAACAATGGAAACAGGAAAATTTATTATATTGCCGCTGAAGAAATATCCTGGGATTACGCACAATTTGCACAAAGGTTCGGCTAGTTTTCTGCTTTTTTGTTCTTGTTTTGCACTACTGCTAAAAAGTAAAAACAAGAAAAAAGAAAAAAGTACACAGTTCAGGGAGATAGTTGTGTATAGTACAGTTTGGTTGCCCTATTGCAATTTGGCACATAACATTTCCTTTGTTTGTTCTGAAATTAACTTCTCTATTTTAGATGACACCTGTAGACTGACGATATAAGAACAATCACAGTGAGAAGCCTGTAGTGCTCGATAGATTCTAAAGAATCCATATACTTAAAAAAAGATCATTTTCAATTCAGTATTGTTTAAGGATAGAAAGTCTTATCAGGCTGTGGCCTATACTGTGGGATGAAGAGAGAAGAGACAGGAGAAAAGGAACACTCAGTCAACTCTAGATTCTCAGGAGTGGATGTCTGTACATATATACCCCGTTTCTTTATCTGTTCATCGTTGACAGACACTGAGGTTGATTCTTGGCTGTTGTGACCAATGGGGCAGTGACCATAGGGTGCAGGTATCGCTTTGACATGCTGATTTTCTCTCCTTTTGGCTATATATATATATCTAGAAGTGAGGTTTGGGGGATATGTCATAGTTCTATTTTTAATTTTTTGAGGAACAGTTATACTTTTTTCCATAATGGCTATAAACTAATTTACATTCACACCAACAGTGAACAAAAATCCCTTTTCTCCATATCTCTGTCAACACTTATTTCTTGTCTTTTTTTTTTCATAGATCCTTATGGATCAGAAGTGAGTTCTTATTGTGATCTTAATTTGCATTTCTGTGATTATTAGTAATGTTGAACATTTTTTTCATATATCTGTTGGCCATTTCTATATCTTATATTGAGAAGTACATATCGTCAGGTCCTTTCCCCAACTTTAAATCAGTTTATTTGGTGTGGGGTATTTTTTTCTGTTGAATTATTTGATTTTTTGACATAATTTGTATGGTAAACCCTTATCAGATAGATGGCATATGGATGTTTCCTCCCATTCTGTAGATTGTCTTTTCACTCTGTTGATGGTTTCCTTTGCAGTGCAGAAACTTTTTAGCTTGATACCATCTCATCTGTTATGTTTTTCTTCTGTTACCCATGTTTTGGGAGTCATACATAAAAAAATCTTTGGCCAGAGCAATGTCAAAAAGGTTGGGAATTATGTGTTTTAGCAAACACCAGTATGGAGAGTGACCATTCTCAGGGTAAAAGACACTGATCCACCCAGTACCAATCACAGAGGCGGCCTTGAAGTTCAGCTAGCCAGTGCCCCCAATAGCCAGAGTTCTGGCACTGACCCCGTTAAGTGGCTTTGTTTGTCTTTAATGTTAGAATTTGTGTTGATGCCAGGCGTGGTAGCGCACGCTTGTAATCCCCGCGCTTGGGAGGCGGAGACAGGAGGATCACACAGGTTCGAAGCCAGCCTCGCTGGCTTAAGAGACACTGTTTCCAAATAAAAATATAAACTAGGTCTGGAAGTGTAGCCCAGAGGTAGAAGGGTTTCCAGGAACCCCAGTACCACCAAAAAAAAAAAAAAAAAAAAAAGAATTTGTGTTGATATCAGATTATATTTCTTCATTGATTTATGTGTTTGACAAGAGTGTATTAAGCACCTACTATGTGCTAGGTAACATGCTACACATTAGAAAAAACATTTTGAGCAAACCAGGCCCAATACCTAACCTTATGGGGCGTATACCCCAGAGGTAGAATCAGATATTAATAGATCTCACAAATATATCATACAGAGTTTGGTTTACTATGTGTGATATATTATTATACTATATATAATAGGTATACTATATATACTATGAGAACATCATAAGAATTTGTTGTATATACTATAACAATACTACAGAAATATAAAGAATGATAGGAGAGACTTAACCCTTTCCAAAGGATTATAGGAAGACTTCTCTAGGAAATGATATTTGAGCTGGAAACTAAAACATACCCACTGGCCTCTGTTTTAATTTATTTGTATATTCATTAATTTAGCTATGCAGTATTTATCAAAGACTGTGCTAGATACAATAGTCAGAAATGGAGACAATTTCATAACTTATTTTTAGTAGTCTTTAATTTCTTCTTTTAAACAAACACTATCATTACTATTTCAGTGAAGCAGACAATGAAGACTCTGATGACATTCGAAAGAATACCATATATAAGAAAGTAGTTTTCCGGAAGTACCTTGATAGCACTTTTACCAAGCGGGATCCTCGGGGAGAGTATGAGGAACATCTTGGCATTCTTGGTCCTGTTATCAGAGCTGAAGTGGATGATGTTATCCAAGTAAGTCATGTTCTGAGCGCTACTAAGATCATCAGAGGGAGTTCCATAAGCATCAGAGGTCGTAAAGGTGATGGTGGCACATGAACTATAGGTGACTTAATTTCCAGAATTAACAGTAACTAAATTTCTTTTCAAAGTCTGTTTGTCAAGCCATTCCACGAGAGGGAAAAAAATCTCATATTTTTTAAGTACTGAAAATTGTGTAATCTGGAGGAGATCACACCATAATTTATACCTAATGTCAACTAACCTGTCTAAAGGTAACATGGAAAACTGATCCACTCAGGAACAATCTACCTAGGCTTCAGAGAAGTAGCAATGTTGGCAGCAGTAATAATTTAGATATACCTTCTAGTATTTTCTTAAAGGAGAAGAAAGTGAAGTAAAAAAAAAAACTAGTAAAAAAACAGTCAATGTGTCTATGTGGCCTCCAAAGTCTGTGAGTTTCCTGGGCCTCTTTCCAAACCTGCTCATTTCTTTCAAAATCTTATATCCAGTCCCATGCCCCTAATTCTATCATTATTCCTGGACATTTGACCCAAGAGCTGCTCCTGTGCCCAGAGAACGCTGCATCTCAGATGCAGGTTTGTTTCGCAGGTGTGCGTCTCTCTTCACCAGTAGCTTGAACATCACCATAGGCAAGGACCAGGCCCATCTCTCTTTAGATCACCATCACCTGCCAAAATCATTGCATTTGTTGACGATGTCAATACTTTAACCTAGAGCCCAAGAATTAACAAGTTTTCTTGTATCTGGGGTAAATTACTGGGGCAAATTACTGGGGCCCTACCTCACAGACTGTTGTGAAACTTAGATTAAATAATGTATTTTAAGGTGCTCTGTGATTGTAAGCATTCAATATACCTTCCCTCTGATCTCACAACCCTCCGCTTGTGTTTTCTTAACACTGACATTTTTTCTGTGTAACCCTGACATTTTTCTGGTTTGGATCTTCCTTAAGCTTAAATACATCTGTGGATCATTCCTTTTTTTTTAGGTTCATTTTAAAAACTTAGCATCCAGACCATATTCTCTTCATGCCCATGGACTTTTCTATGAAAAGTCATCGGAAGGAAAGAACTATGAAGACGACTCTCCTGAGTGGTTCAAGAATGATAACGCTGTTCAACCTAACAGTGTCTACACGTACGTGTGGCAGGCCACGGAGCGGTCGGGGCCCGAGAGCCCTGGCTCCGCCTGCCGGGCCTGGGCCTACTACTCGGCGGTGAGCCCGGTACGTGCTTCCATGGCAAGTTCTTGTATCCCCCTCGCCCTACAATCTGAGGCCCAAAGGAAGGGTTGGGCTACTGCGTGTAACAAAGCTGCCTTGCTTTTCCTGAGGGACAGGGAAGGACTGTGGTCAACAGTCCACAGCCACCATAGCCAGCGGCTCTCCACACACCTCTTCAGCTGACACAGAGGAACACTCATTCAGTGGGGAGGAGGGGGTGATCTAAATGGCTAGAGCACCTGTGTTTGTAGAAAAGGATGTTTATTTGCAATTTTCGTCAACAATCTCCTGAAGCATTGGTCTTCTCTTGATGAAAACTCTGGGCTACTTTATCTATCATTCCACAGTGTAAATGTGGTCCAAGATAATATGTTGTACACAGTCAATATACACATTTATCTCAGTGACTTTTTCTAAAAAGAGTTTTTCATTTAAAGCACAGTAGAAAGAGCACAGACAACCAGGCGTGGTGATACATACCTGTAATCCCAGTATGTGGGAGGCTGAGACTGGAGGATTGCAGGTTTGAGGCCAGTGTCAGCAACTTAATGAGACGCTGTTCTAAAATAAAAAAGGACTGGAGGTGCAGCTTAGAGTAGAATATCCCTGGGTTCAATCCCCAGTACCAAAAAAAAAAAAAACCCCACAGATATCGTGTGTGTGTGTGTGTGTGTGTGTGTGTGTGTGTGTGTGTGTGTGTGATGCTGGGGGCTGAACCTAGGGTCTCCTGCATGCCTCTATACTGAACTACATTCCCAGCCCTAGACTTCATTTAACTTCCTACTTTCTCTCTGTGAAACCCCAGAGAAATCCCTTGACCCTCATTCTAGGCTTCCAAAGTAAAAAATGAGGTAATGGTATATAGCACTTAATATTTCTTCAATGAACATATTTATATTTACCACAGAGGATGGTTGTCTGGATTTAAATGAGGTACTATAGCAAAGCATTTGATACAGTACACATGCTCAAAAACATTACCCATTACATTATCATTATTATTATTATCACTCCTGGGATAAAGCAGACTATAATCAGAGGAAGGAGGCATGGAAACCACAGAGTTAAATGATGTTCAGACTTACTGAGCTTTTCATTAATAACGTTCAAATTCAGAGCCTTTGAGAAAAGATTTCCTTTTCTACACGACCCGTCATTGTCAGAAGAGCAAAGGAGACCCTGGGCGGAAGACGATGCATGCAATCTGCTCTGTCTTCCAGGAGAAGGATATCCACTCGGGCCTGATAGGCCCCCTCCTGATCTGCCGCAGAGGAACGCTTCATAAGGAGAGCAGCAGACCCACGGACATGAGAGAATTCATCTTGCTTTTCATGGTCTTTGATGAAAAGAAGAGCTGGTACTACGAAAAGTCCAAAAGGTCTTGGAGACCGGAATCTTCCGAAGTACAAAACTCCCACGAGTTCCATGGTATTTCCCTCTGACTTTATCTAATCCCTGAATTGAGTCACACTGGGCCCACTGATTCCTGACCTTGGGTTTTCACAGGACTAGACATGAGATGCTGCCAAGGAGCCGGGAGCTGCCACTTGACAACTGAGAGATCCGATTTTAAAATAAAGAATAAAAAGTAGGGCAGGGGGTGGAGCTCGGAGGTTGAATGCCCCTGGGTTCCATCCCCGGACCCACACACACACACACAAAGAATAAAATATAGGGCTGGGAGTGCAGCTCAGTGATAGTATAACCCTAGGTTCCATCCCCACACTACACACACACACACACACACACACACACACACACACACAAGAAACAGAAATGATTCAAGCAGCTCTAGCCCTCAGTGGCCATCAGGTGGCATCCACAGCGGGTGGCCGATGAGAACAGAGAGGACAGGACACTGGGCAGACCGGCAGTGGGCACGGAGGCAGCAGAGCCTTGCCAAGGGCACACTGGGGATCCATCCAGCAGCTAACCTGAACGCTGGCAGCTGAACTACGGACGGCTTTAGGGAAAGACAGCGTGCTGGATTCGGCAGCAGGGAGACTGGGGGTGGCAGCTGGAAAGCAGGAAAGACTGATGAGCCCGGCCCTCTTCTACCCTCTCTACCGTCGCGGCCGCCTCCTCATGGCGTACTTCTGTTTTGTTTGTTACTGGGGCTTGACCTCAGGGGCAGTCTACCTCCGAGCTGTACCCTCAGGCCTTTTTAATTCTTTATTTTGAAGTAAGATCTTGCAAAGTTGCTGAAGCTGGCCTCGAGCCTGCGATCCTCCTGTCTCAGCCTTCCACGTACTGGGATTACCAGTGAGCACCGCCATGCCTGGCTTATTATACTTTTTACATTTTACTTCTAGGAGAAGTTTAATGCACTTGCTTGTAAAAATGCTTTGAACTTCGGAGAACGTTTAATGCTCTTGCCTGTGAAAATACTTTGAGGTAGAGGTAGGCTAACAATATGACTTATGATCTGCTATAAAATTCCACCCACTAAAGGATCAACTCTACTGACCGCAGAAGATTGTAAAAGTCAAATATTAAAAGACCCTATTGCTGGGCGTGTGATGCATGCCTGTATTCCTAGTACCTGGTGGACTGAGACAGGAGGATGGCAGGCTCCAGGTCAGCCTAAGCAACTTAACAGACTGTTTCAAAATATAAAATAAAATAGGATTCGGGGTGTAGCTTAGAGGTAACTACCCCTAGGTTTAAGTAGTAAACACACACACACACACACACACACACACACACACACACACACACACCCTCTATAATCTAGGGTAGAGTTGATTGGGAGAGAACCATCAGACAGACTCCTAGAAGAGCTCTCCTCTCCCCTCTTTCACTGTCTCCAGCCCCCTTGGTCCAGCGTGTCTGGCCTCAGGTGTAGGACATCCATGCTTTCGGAAACCTCACAGCCTCCATCAGCCTTGCAGAAGTGCCCAGTCTGCAGAATCAGGCAGGTCTGCCTCCTCACTGCGCCCTTTACTTACTGAGTGCCGTCAAGGCACAGCTAGTCTGATTCACTCAGTATAGCTTCAGTCCCGAAAGCACTGTAGCCCAAGTCTCTGTGATTTGATCATCCCTGTGGTGTGGTACTTACCAGGGCGTTCAGTAAGCAGACCGCCTAGCCCCCAGCTCACGCCTCGCCTTCGCAGCGCAGTAGATAAGTGAACTAGAGAATAAATGTGGGAAACCTGTCACTCGGCCCATCTTTCCACCGACCACTGACTGTGCTGAGAATCTTGAATCCTCACCCCACATCCTGATGCAACCGGTGAGCAATGCTGACCTCATAGCACTCATGCCTTTCAGTCTGGTGAAATCTATTTCTTAAACAGAAACTAAAACGAGGAGGTGAGGGCTGGCATTACCAGTATGTAGGTAGGTGTCCACATACCTGGTGTGTGTGTGTGTGTGTGTGTGTGTGTGTGTGTGTGTGTGTGTTTCCCTGGGGATAGAACCCAGATGCGTTCTGCCTCTGAGCTACACTGCCAGGCCTGTTTTGTTTTTTATTTTTGAGACCGGATCTCACTAAGTTGCCAAAGGTCTCGCTAAGTTGCTGCGGCTAGCCTTGAGCCTTCCAGCCTCCCACGTACACACTGGGATTTCAGACGTGTGCCTGATAAAGCTTACCTGATAAGCCCACCTGGGAAAATTTGAAGGGTAGAGAAATGACCTCAGCTCCTACCCCTTCCCAAACTCCACAGCAATTCCTTTAACTTAGAAGAAAACGAAAGAAGCTTCCTTCACATCTGTTCTAGCTAGATGCTTGGTAACCTATTCATCATTAAATTTTTGTGTTATATTTATAAGGTGATCAAGTTTGCCCACTCCTTTACAAAACAAAATAAAACATACCTCGCAAAGGGGAAAGTAGATCCAGCCTGAGACCTTAGGCATCTCTGCTGAGAAGGGGGAGAGGAGCTCTCCGAGGAAAGGGGAAAAACATCGTGCTGGGTGAGCATGCCAAAGACAAACTCCAGCTTCCTGGTCTGGCCTGGCACTGTCTCTGGCTTTCGGAGGCCTTGGGGTGGCTTGATGAATGTCCCCTTACTCACTGGGCCCCTGGAGTTTGCATCACCTGCCCACGTTAACCCTCGCCTCTCTGGAGCAAAGGAACATAGACACTATTAAGGCGGGCACACAGGCAGCAGGGAGCAGGGGAGGGGCGATAGCTGGGCAAGGGCAATGAGCTGCATAGAAGGGGCGCTCATCGCACTTCTGGAGATGGGAGTGGGGCATGAGGAGCAGGAGGGGCTGCTCCAGCCTCTCGCTGGTATCAGGGCATGCGGGAGGGCCCTTTCTATGCCAGGGTGAGCCTGAGAATGCGGAGCGATGAGGAAGAGAAAGAGGGGTGGTGAGCAAGTGGACCGCCACACATTTGCCTGCCAGCCTCTTCCTGATGTATGCAGGTTTTGAGTGATTGCAACTCTCTGTCCTTTCAGCCATTAATGGGATGATCTACAACCTGCCTGGCCTGAGAATGTACGAGCAAGAGTATGTGCGGTTACACCTGCTGAACATGGGCAGCTCCCGGGACATTCACGTGGTCCACTTTCACGGCCAGACCTTGCTAGAACACGGCACTCAGCGGCACCAGCTAGGGGTCTGGCCCCTTCTGCCTGGTAAAGATCTGAGCATGGAAGAGCTTTCTTCCCTTAGCATCTGTAACTCGCCTTCATTCTCCCCTCGTGCATCTACTCCCTACGGGGCCAGATCACGGGATTCGACATAAATTCTGGGTAAATCCACATACAAAAGATGTCAGTGGTGTACGAGAATGTCCGCTGATGTATGAAGTCTATGAAGCACCTCACGGGCTGAGCGTGTCACACGGACCTGGTCTCTGGCACGTAACAAAATGAACCCAGAGGGTTCAGGCCAATGAGGCGTTATCTGTTGGGAGGGAGGTTAGAAACTTACTAGGGTTTCTGGATTCTTCAATTCTGGGCTCTGATGCCCTGACTATTTGGGGTAAGTGATTCCAAGAATTATAAGCTTGAATTGCCTGGCACAGGAGGCTGTTTAGAGAGAAAGGAAGTGTTTTGTTTTGTCTTACTAACTGTAACAGCTGAAGGTCAACAAAGGTATTTAGAGCTTTCCATGTGCAGAACAGGGATAAACATACGTCTAAACAAACTGGACTCATCAGAAAGGACTCGAATGCGCTGGGCACGAGGACACCAGGAAGTTGTTGGTAGGTGTATCCGTTGGTGTCGCAGGTGTGTAAACAGAGTGCAAGTGTAAGAGGCCACTGATTCACAAACTTTATAATAAAAACCCGGGGAAATGGTTAAAAATGGTTAAAATGCAGACAGTAGAAGTGGAGACGTTGCCCTCAGAGAGGTCAATAATGCAGAATTCCCAAGTAGCCTCCCTTCCACAACGGCTGTGTAAGGAGCTAATGGAAAATGATTCCTGACAGGCCTCGGCAAGGTTGTTATTCGGCACTGAGGTCCAGACCAGGCTTGAAGGGGAGAAGGGGCTCTTGTCTTTCACAGGTCAGTGACTTCCCGATAACTCTGGAAATAGGTGCTCTATTAAGATCAGAGGCAAAAAGCACTAAATCGAACTGACCCCATACTTTGCACTAAGTATTAGCAGATCAGTCGTCCCACGAGGTAGACTGAGAGGCTGGGGTTGGCAGCCCCGTCTCCATCTCCAGGCCCTAGTGTCTGACTCCAGGGAGGAAACCTGGAGACCTTGTGCACTGTTTTGGAGGAGGATGACCATCTGCTAGGATATGCCTTCGGGATCTGGAGACCAGCCACAAATTATAGTCACAGACTCTAAATACAGTGTGAAGTGGCCACAGGTGATATTAGATGCCAGAATGAAAAATCAGAGGTGTTATAAATTTCATTCTTTCAATGAATTTCTGAAACACTCTATGTAAAGATCCAAATATGTACGCTTTCGAGAAAACTTGAAAATGTGAGGAAAGCATGCTTTATTTTGATATATTTTACATGATAAAGAAGAGAAAGGGGAGATGAAAAGAGAAGAAGAAAACATGTACAACATTTTTGAGGCCCATGGGGAATCATTCAAGAGTCACTTTGATATTAGGCCTGTGTACCTCTGTTGTGTATTAATTGGTTTGTAGCATTGTATAAGATGAATGAAAGTTCTCTCTAGTGTGGGGTGGTAGAGATTTATTTGTTCATTTCGATAAATCTTAGAATCTGTGTTGTTGTTGTTATTGTAGTAGTTGTTGTTTTGCTTTTATCAGTTGTAACTTTAGTGTTGCCTAAACAGAAATGAACTCTTAAGTACTAAAGCCTCGTGTGATGCAGGGATTCTAGGATTCTTGGAAAGCCATCAACCACAATATTAACTTGTTAATCTTCGAGGATGTAACCGTGTCCTTATAACTGTCTATTTTAGGTTCATTTAAAACTCTTGAAATGAAAGCATCAAAACCTGGCTGGTGGCTCCTAGACACTGAAGTTGGAGAAAACCAGAAAGCCGGGATGCAAACGCCTTTCCTCGTCTTAGACAGAGGTATCACCCAGGAGCCATGCGCCGGTGACAAGCAGGAGAATGCCTGGCCCCAGACTGTCACCGTTTATAGGACTCTGATGTGACAAAGACATCATTTGTAGCCATAGTTGCTTTTATTCCAGCCCCTGGTCTGATGGTACTGAAAATTTAAAAGCAAGTCATCTAGAAAACTTAACCCCAAGTGGCCCAGACCAAAATCATTCCTCTTAATTGGGGAACCAGAGGAAGTGGTCCTTCTGCATGATAGTGATCCATGGAAGAGTACATAAAAATTCTCCAGTTTGCTAGAGGAGAGGAGGAAAAGGTAACAGGAATTCAGAAATGGCTGGAATGGTCACTGATCTTGGCACTTCAGTATTTAAGAAACATAGTTTCCATCTTTCTATGCATCCATGCAACCATCCATCAGACCTTTACTAAGCGCCGGTTGAGTACCAAACACTGTGCCAACATTCAGGTGGCACCATGGCTGATATTCCCTTCCTTAATCATGATGAAAATAGCCTATAACTTTTGAGAACACAGTCTTATGAGGAACAGTATACTTAATGTTGTAAAATATCTTATTTTAGGATCCAAGGAGAGGGAGAGCAGTTTAAAATCCTGTTGCATATCAGGATTTCAGTGCTTCCTCTAGGGTGTCCCTATCTCCATTAAAATACACAGCTTGCTAGTGCACTTGCCATTTTATAATGAGACTTATTTAAAGCAGTGCCACAGAAAGGAGAT
Source organism: Muscardinus avellanarius (assembly GCF_963383645.1). NCBI lineage: Eukaryota > Metazoa > Chordata > Mammalia > Rodentia > Gliridae > Muscardinus > Muscardinus avellanarius. Next base: position 115,047,224 of record NC_137793.1, read on the forward strand.
GAAAATGCCTAATGATTGACCCATCAGAGATATCATCTCTAGTGGAGGAGCTTTACCTTTGTTATATGTGTTTTTTAAGCAAAATAGTATTCATTTCTTTTTTTTTTTTTCATAGACTGTAAGATGCCAATGGGACTGAGCACTGGTGTCATATCTGATTCACAGATCAAGGCTTCTGAGTATCTGAGTAAGTAGTAGCCTCAGTGCCTATAAAGGACCACCCCTGAATTGTGCAGCATACAGCTGTGAGACCATGTGGGATGACACTGTCCGATGTCTCTGTCCCTCCTCTAGACTTTTCTCTACCAGAACAGAATGAGACAGCTCTGTTTGGAGTGCTCATCGGGTGGTGGAGGGAGTCCAATAACAGGAGCTAAAACCTGTTAGTAGCCTCCTATCTAGCATATGAGGTTCCCAAAGAGGGTTCTCTAGTGCAAACCAAGAGCTAGGCATCATGGTATCTCTACATATGCAGTCTAATCTTTCTGCAGGGATTGGCAGGAAGTAGCTAGTTTACTCTTATGACCACGCACCCATTACCAAAGCTCTCTCCACTCATATGTCGGGGCTTGATCACACAGATATGATTTCAGCCAGATTCAGGGTCTTGTTAGCCAGAAGTTATAGTCCCACTGATCAGGTCACTTGCCTATGCCAGCCATTCAACTATTCAAGAAACTGTATTGATCATCCACTCTACGTCAGGAACTCCTCCTAAATTTCCTTGCTCTGCTCAAATACCTTGCAAAATTCAGAGGCCATGGTCAAAAGGAGACAAAGCCTACCACACACTCTTCAAATATCTTCCCATCAGGCGGGCACATGCAACCGCAGCCACATAAACAGATTGAGAAGAGGCAAGCATGGCCTGTGTGCAGAAAAGGGTGGGTGTTGGTTGACAGCTAACCAAATGCAGACCTGGAGCCAAGATCTCGTCATCGAGGCCCGGCTAGGGCAACTGCCTTGTTTCCTAACTAGAACGGGCCCTCAGCGGATCTGCTTTCCCACTGGAACTCACTTGAGAAATTGCTAATTGTCTGCTTTTTCAAAAATTCAGAATACGTTTTCTTTTCTCTCATGAAATTTAGGTTATTGGGAGCCCAAATTAGCAAGATTAAACAATGGTGGATCATATAATGCTTGGAGTATAGAAAAAATTAGAACAGAACTTGCCCTTAAACCTTGGATCCAGGTGTGTATTATTAATAAACCTTATAGCATTTACTGCTAGTGTAATAACAGGACATATTTAGTCATTTCTCCTTATTGTTCTTGCAGTGGGATTGGGGGAAATAGCAATTACTAGGTGCTAGGCACCATTCTTAGTCCTTTACATATTTCAAGATCAACCCTCTGACAATAGTTCTAATGATATCTCATTTCATAGATGAAAAACCAAAGCACAGAGATGTTAGTTAATTTCCCAGAGTAACAACACACAACTAGTCAGTGCTGAGCTGGATTGAAGTCCAGGTATTGCCTGCTCAGATGTGGACTTACATTTTATGAGTTTGCTAAGATCGTAAGTGTGCCACCCTAGCTACAAAAGAATGTGACGGTACAGTGAGTTAAGGCTGTGTGTGACCCATTGACAAAGACATCTGCTTACTGGTTTTCCCATCCCAATCCATAGGTGGACATGCAAAAGGAAGTTGTCATTACAGGGATTCAGACCCAGGGGGCCAAACATTACCTGAAGTCCTGCTATGTTACTGAGTTCCAGGTGGCTTACAGTTCTGACCAAACCCACTGGCAGATCTTCAAAGGAAACAGCACACGGAATGTGATGGTCTGTGCACCTGCTCCTGTCTGACTCTCAGGGCTTGTTTCAGGGTTACTATCACCAGATCCTTCTTTAAAAGCCTTTCTGGGTATCATAAATGTGAATGGCTTTCTAAGGGTGTTAGAGAGGAAAATGGCACCATGATAGCCTGTGCATTATGAATTAAAAGGATAAGAAGAGCTACCAGAATTTCAAAATCCCAAAACTTGAAAAAAGGACTTTATCATCAAACAAAACACCCAGATGCAACAGATTGGCAGATGGTGTTCAGCAGAGTAGAATATCCGGTGATATCACTCAAGGGGCTCGCACTAGAAATTGGCCACTGAGAGCTTTTATTTTAATATATATTTTATCTTGCTCTTACTCATGTGCTGGGCCAGTGACGCTCTGAGGCATTTGACCCTCAGATTTATTTGAGAGCTGTAACTGAGAAATGGCATCTCCCTACTGGCTTTTCCATGAGCTCCCCCAGGATCCCTGACTCTTGCCCTCCTTCCTAAATCCCTTCTGCAAAAAGCGCTACCACGATGCAGGGAATCTGTCTGCCATCATGACACCAATAACCTTGAGTCTGTTTCAATTCATATTTTATGTAAATATTTACTATTTTCCTACATTATCATTTAGCTATTTATTTATTTATTTATTTATTTATTTATTTATTTATTTATTTATTTATTTGGTACTGAGGTTCCTGGAAGCCCTTCTACCTTCTACAGGTATGCACCGCCACGCCCGGCTAGCTATTTCTTTTTTAAAAAAAACACATTCGTGGGTGCGTTATAGTCTCCCGTCACAAGACGATGCGAGTGACAGGGATGGGCAAGCACACGGCTTGGTGGGCCCCCGTCCCCTCCCGCTCCCCACCTTCTCCAGGTAGGATGCTGAGATTGGCATTGGCGTTCTCACATGTCTGTTAGTGGGAGTGTTTCATTAATCCTCTCTCTCCCCACCCTCCACCCAACCTCTCTCAGACCACCCCTCACTCCACTGGGGTTTCTCCTTCGTGACCCAAGTTGCTTGCATTTCTATTGCTCCCCATCTTTTGCGTATGAGAGAAAACACATGACTCTTCACTTTCTGTGACTGGATAAGCTCCCCTATCACAGTCCTCTGGGCCCACCCATTTTTCTACAAGTGACATTTTCTAATAATAAATTATTTGTGATATACCTTGTATTAGATGAGGAACATCTTGCTGATTAGCACTGAATAAACGCAGACTGAAGCTGAGCCCATAGCTTAAAAATGTTTCCACTGACCTTCATGAAGGATATTGCTATGTAGTGTTTTTTGTACTGCTTTTTTTTATTTCACAGTAATACTGGCCTCATAGAAGAAATGGACTAGCATGCAAAGAGATTTCTATGCTTGGCATTAATTATTTAAACATTTGGTAGAAATCACCAGCAAAACTGTCTGACCTGGGGATTTCTTTGGGGGGATTTTTTTTTATGGTGCTGGGAATGGAACCCTTCTACCTCTAGGCTACACTCCCCAGATCTATTTTTTATATTTTATTTGGAAACAGAGCCTCTCTCTCTCTCTCTCTCTCTCTCTCTCTCTCTCTCTCTCTCTCTCTCTCTCTCTCTCTCTTTGGTGGTGCTGGAGTTCCTGGAAACCCTTCTACCTCCGGGCTACACTCTCAGACCTATTTTATATGGAAACAGGGTCTCTCTCTCTCTCTCCTCTCTTCTCTTCTCTTCTCTTCTCTTCTCTTCTCTTCTCTCTCTCTCTCTCTCTCTCTCTGGTGGTACTGGGGTTCCTGGAAACCCTTCTACCTCCAGGCTACACTCTCAGACCTATTTTATATTTTTATTTGGAAACAGGGTCTCTTAAAAAAAAAAGCGAGGCTGGCTTTGAACCTGTACGATCTTCCTGTCTCCGCCTCCCAAACACGGGGATTACAAGCGTAAGCCACCATGCCCGGCTCTTTTGGGGGAATTTTAACATTAAAAATTCAATTTTGCTAATAGTTATAGGGATACTCAAAATATCTATTTCAAATTTGGTGAGTTGTGATGCGTTTTAGTAAATCTAGTCATGTGTGTGTGATTTGCACCATCTACCCCCTCATGATGTCTGCCGACCTTTAGTGACATTCTTGCTTCATCTTTGATATTGTCATTTAATTCTTCTCCTTTAACCTTGTCATGCTTGCTACAGAGTTGTCCATTTATTTTTATCTTTTTCAGGGACAAGCTCTTCCATTGATTTCTCTGTTTTTGATCTTACTGAGAGCTGCTCTTATCTTGTTTTAGTTGGCATTTCACTACACTGTTTCATCAGGGAATGGAAACCTGGTTTCTGCCCTGCAGAGGTCAAAGTCCAGGCTTCCCACCTGGCTTCCAAGGATACTTTGGGGAGATTGCCCCCTTTTGCTGCAAGAACAAGAGCTCACTAGGGGCTAGAGGATGGCAGTTCTGGGTTCCTACTTTCACCTCCTCTGACCCAGCCCCGAGGAAGATGTTGGGAACACCTCTTCATTCTCAAGAGGCTGAAAGTCTGGGTTTCTTATTCATTCTTGTCTGTTGTGAGTGGGTCGGAGGCACAGTATTTGTCTGTGGTGTTGGCTTGGGTAAAGCAGTTACTGTCTGAAAGTTTTTGCCAGGCTGCCTTTTCCTGATACTATACCTAGAAAAAGCAGACTTTTGCGAGGCATTTTTCTTCTGAACCCGTTGGTGAAGAACCTGAAGTTCTTCTGAACTCCAGGTTGCAGGAGTCTTCATCTCCAGGACTGGGATAAATGAGGCAAAAAAACCTTTTTTTTTTCTTTCAGAAAACCCACCACCACATTGTTCCTTGGGTCCTGAGCACCCATATCTGTCTACTTTTTCTCTCCAAATTTCAGAGTCCTCTTCTGCTTCTTTTACTTATAATACCCAGAATTTTTATTTGCATTTAGCAGGAGGAATAGAATAATGTATGTCCACACCATCTTCCTGAAAGTGGAAACATCCTCAGTTATTTTTGAAGACCAAATTAATTTGAAAGATTCAGGCCCCATGAAAACTTAATATTATGATATTAAGATAAATCAAATTTTTATTATAAAATCACTTAATACAGAATGGTCATGTAACTAAGCTTTCTTCTTTTCTTCTAGTATTTCAATGGCAATTCAGATGCTTCTACAATTAAAGAAAATCAGTTTGACCCACCTATTGTGGCTAGATATGTTAGGATTTCGCCCACAAGATCCTATAATAGGCCCACCCTTCGAATGGAGCTGCGCGGTTGTGAGGTGAACGGTAAGGCACAAAGGCATATTATCTTCTCCCTGACACGCTGAGACTCAAGACTTGGGGTGTTGGAGGGACTACATAGAATTCTTAGATCTCTTCAATGACTTCGGCTCCCAGAAACACAGGCTCCACGCCCATGAAGTGTCAGTATGATCTAGACTGAGAATGGTTCCACCAGCCAGAGGGCAGCATCACCTCTCTGAACAAAGCCCAGAAGATATGGGCACTGCCACGACCCTCCAAGGCCGGGTCCTAGGTTGGAATTACCTCTGTCAGCCATGCTCAGCAAGAACTACTTGAGATTCAAGCTAGGCTTGGCTCTTCCAAAGTCTTCCTGCTTACCCAGGCATCTTTTGTGTAATGGGCAACATTGCTGGCCCATCTTACTGTTCAATTAATGTTTCTGAAATCTGAATCTACTTTCTAGCTATTGAAAACCATGACTGTGTACTCTGCATTCTTTATTCTACCCTTTGTGAGATGCTATTTTTGAGGGGATGTACTGTGACTAATGGTAGATAAAATTATGTTCTATTTTTGCTAGTTATCACTTTAAGTAAATGTCTGGATGTTGTACTGGGAAGAGCAAAGTGCCATTGATGAAGAACAATCAGCCAGGCTTACTCACTAGCTGTGTTTCCTACACTAACAGATCGACCTTGCTGCCTAGGACGTTCAGATTGTGCCTTGGCAAGATTCCAAAGGGTGCATCAGATGAGTCACAAAATACTTGAAAAGGAAAATATTAAATGGTGGCTACCAGGGGTCCACTATTTCTTTGTGCCTTTTATTAGAAGAAACAGCACGTTTTGTTTTATTGCATAGGGACATCTATAAATTAACATCGGGACATGCTGAGAAATGCATCATTCGGCAGTCCTGTCATTGTGCAAACATCACGGAGTGCACTTACACAAAACCAGGTGGTTCAGGCCAGTCACTTGGTGTGGCCTCTTGATGTGACCCAGAGAAGCGGTAAAGGAGATGTGTGAGGCTCCCGCCAATACAACACGACACGCTCTTTACAGTAAACATTCTAACATTCTTCACAAATTGGAGTAAATCTTTTTTTTTTTTTTTGGTGGGTCTGGAGATTGAACCCAGGGGCATTCTACCTCTACACCCCTGCCCTATTTTTTATTCTTTATTTTGAAACAGGGTCTCACTAAGTTACGGAGGACCTCACTAAGTAGCTGAGTCCGCGATCCTCCGGTCTCAGCCTCCCAAATGCTGGGATTACAAGCGTGTGCCACCATGCCCAGCAGAGTAAATCTTAAAATGGTTATTATGTAAGTACACACACCAGTGACATCGTTCTTTGTTGTCAAGTATCAAGTACCATACATAGTTATCTGCCTTGTACTTTATTCTGTGGCAATAGGGATTGAATCCAGAGACATTATACCTCCAAACTATACCCCCAGCCCTATTTTATTTTTATTTGAGAAGAGGCTCTTGCTAGTTTGATGAGAGTCTCACGACTTGCTGAGTCTGTCCTTGAATCTGCACTCCTTCTGTCTCAGCCTTCCAAGTACTAGGATCAGAAGTGCATGCACATCACCACACCCGGCTTGCCTCGTACTTTTTTTTTTTTTTTTTTTTTGCGGGTCTGGGGATGGAACCCAGGGGCATTCGAACTCCTAGCTATACCCCCTGCCCTATTTTTTATTCTTTATTTTGAAACAGAGTCTCACTGAGTTGCAGAGGGCCTCACTAAGTACCTGAGGCTGTCTGTGAACCGCATTCCTCTGGTCTCAGCCTCCCGAATGCTGGGATGACAAGTGTGCACCACCACGCCCGGCTTGCCTCGTACTTTTATATGAGCAGCAGTGCAGTAGGTTTATTTACACCAGTGACCCCATAGACACGTGAATTATGGCTGCCTTATGACATTATGGCAGCTGTCGCATTGCCAGGTAATAGGAAATTTTCAGCTCCATTATAGTCTAATAGGGCCACTATTGCATTGCATTCATTTATTAACTGAAGTGTAGTGATGTGGTACATGACTACATGTGGCTGACTGTACACGAATGTAGGTACACCCTAAAGCAAGGGCTGAGTGCTCCATCCTCTGCAGAAGGCTGAGTTTAAGTAGTTAGCACATGGCCTAAGCCATCATACTCTGTTAGCTTAGACTCCATTTCTGAACTTTTCAGTAGTGTAGTTAGGCGAGTTACTGCTTCTTGCTGTATTTTCATCTTCTCATTTGTAAAATGGAGATAGTTATGAGCATTAACTACCGCATGCAAAGCCCTGGAGCAGTGCTGAGTACGTGGATTCTACAAATGTCCACTCAGTGCTGCCATTGCCGGCTTTGTTCTCACCCGGCAGCAATCTTATTTCTTGTCTCCTCCGCAGGGCAAAAGCCATGCAGGCGCTATTCGCAGCTATGTGAGTAACCGCGTCGCTTTTGTCTTGACAGGATGCTCCACACCACTGGGTCTGGAAAGTGGACAGATAGAAAACAGGCAGATCACAGCTTCCTCGTTCAAGAAGTCTTGGTGGGGAGATTACTGGGAGCCTTCCCGTGCCCGTCTCAACGCCCAGGGTCGTGTGAATGCCTGGCAAGCCAAGGTGGTGTAGACCTTCCCGATGGGGTCCCCCTCCCCAGGACTTGGTGGGACGGGGAGCAAGAGCGTCACCACCTATTGCTGAAGATTGAAATCCCAGGACTGAGAAGCTAGGCTGTCTGCCATAGCCACAGCCACGCGTTAGCTCTAACTCTGGTTCAGGAAAAGCCATATATCACCCCCATGGATCTAGCTCTTACTTAAGCCAGAAAAAGACAATATTTTTTTAGCAGAGAGCCAAATAGAAAATATTTTGACTTGGTGGACCAGACATTCTCTGTCATAACCACGTGACTCTGCCATCCTAGCAGGCAGCCAAACACGCACAGCATGGAAACTCAGGAGCATTTGTTTAAACTCAGTAGTCTGCCAATTCCTGATTTATACCCCTCACCATTAGTGATAAGCCAATGATTTAGGTTTACAACATGTCCCTTACTTTTTCTTCACAATTTAGCGACATTTTTCATTCTCTTAAGAGTGACATTGAGCTGGGCGTGGTGGCGCACGCTTGTAATCCCAGCACTTGAGAGGTTGAGACGGGAGGATCGCACAGGTTTGAAGCCAGCCTCAGCTACTGAGGCTCTCAGCAACTTAGTGAGACCCTGTTTCCAAATAAATTATATAAAAAAAAATAGGGCTGGGGGTATAGCCTGGAGGTAAAAAGCCCCTGGGTTCCACCCCGTAATACCACACACACACACACACACACACACACACACACACACACACAAATAAAAAACATTTAAAACAGTGACATTGACACGTTTTTCCATTTCAATTTTTATCTATTTTATTGGTTATCTGTAGTCTCACATCATAATGCAGTTCAGAGTAACAGGCATACACGCACAGCACTTGGTGGGCTTCCCCATGCATGGTATTGAGATTGGCGCTGTTCTCACATATGTATACAATGTCAATGGAAGTGACTTCTTCATTAGTTCTCCCTGCCCCGCTCCCCCACCTGGGACCTCTCCATTGCTCCACTGGAGTTTCTCCTCCCTTTCCTGAACTCCTTCCTGTATCCCCGTTACGCCTTAGCTTCTGCTTTTGAGGGGAAACTAAGGACCCTTCACTTTTTAAACTGGCTAATCTCACTTAACATGTTCTCCAGGACCATCCATTTTACTGGCAAAGGACACAATTTTGTTTTTCTTTAATCCTGAGTAGAATTCCACTGTGTGTATATCCCATACTTTTGTTTGTGACATTCCTTAAGACAACTGGAGGTATGGTTACAAAACCAGGATTATAAATTAGTGACCCAAATTAAACACCCATCTTCAAGAGAGTTATATTGCCTCTGAAAATAACTCATTGAATAATTCGGGTGATGTAATTTTAAGAGAACTGTTAAAGGTTGACTTACTTTTATTTCATTCTTCAACTGCCTAAGGATATGGAATGGCATTTGTAACTTTAAAATCCCTTCAGTCGATTAATTACAAATTCCCTACTTAGTATCCTCCGATCTTGCTCCCTGAAAATGCCTACCGTCCACTTTCCTGGGCTCTGTAAAATTCTAGTTCCTGCCTTCACTTTAGGCCACTAGAAAGTAAAGTCCATTTGTGGTGCTGGTAGACCCCACTCATAATCTCAGGAGCCACTGCCTGTTCCTTGAAATTCATTCTGGCCCATCATGGAACCACAGGCTGCTCCGGTGGCACGGGAGTTACCAAGCATCTTCTCTGGACCTTTCCTTTTAAGTCAAAATGCACATGACATAAAGCCATATTATCTCAGTTTGTTGGTAGGATCCGATCGGAATCTTTTCTCCCAGTAAATAGGCCAGTGCTACTTCCTGCATTTGAAGCAGCTCAGTACCTCCCTTGGTAACTTGCAGGGAGGAAAACAGGAAACTCTAGATACAGAGAGGAGGATGCGTGGCCTTGCTGAGTTGCCAGGCTTTGCAATGAACTCTTGCCATCCTCCTGCTTCTGCCTCCTGAGTAGCAGGATCACAAGCCTGTGCCACGATGTTTGGCTCCTTAGAGCAGTTAAATGAACTTGGTTAGAGAAATACAAATAGGCCAGGCATGGTGGCACACGCTTGTAATCTCCGCATTTGGGAGGCTGAGACTGGAGGATCTCAGTTTGCAGACAGTCTCAGCTACTTATGAGGCCCTTCGCAACTCAGTGAGACTCTGTTTCAAAATAAAGAATAGCCGGGGGTGGTGGCGCATGCTTGTAATCCCCGCGCTTGGGAGGCTGAGACAGGAGGATCGCGCAGGTTCAAAGCCAGCCTCAGCTACTTAGTTAGGCTCTCAGCAACTTAGTGAGACCCTGTTTCCAAATAAAATATAAAAAAGGTCTGGGAGTATAGCCCGGAGGTAGAAAGCCTCTGGGTCCCACCCCCAGTACCACCAAAAAAAAAAAAAAAGAATAAAAAATAGGGCTGGGGGTGTAGCTCAGAGGTAGAATGCCCCTGGGTTCCATCTCCAGTACCACACACACACAAAGGAAATACAAATAATTTAGCATTTTAAAATGTTCTCAAGTAAAATGCATTCACTCAGTCACTCAACAAGTATTCACTGACCGCCAGGTGTCCACCTGCATGCCTCGCATCGGCCTTGGATGTCAGGAAGCAAAGCTAAATAAGCCCCTGGCTTCAACCAGTAAGAAGTACAAACAATAACAAATAATTAGTATACATATGTGATTTGTGAAATACAGCTCCAGAAATTCAGATGCATGTTGTGGCAACAAACAAGAACAGGGAAGGCTTCTAGAAGACAGTACACATGTGAAATTATCAGTGCCGATCAGAATGTCATGTATGGAGAAGGGGAGGCGCGGGGGGAGCTGGGAGCTCAGCAAGGGCTGTGGGTGTGTGTGTCCCTACCACTCTGAGCTGTATTATAATGTGAGACGACAATGTACCAGTAAAAGTATATAAAAATAAAATAAAGTAAAATAGAGTGAATTCTAAGGGGCAAGATAGTAAAGAAATCCTTTGGAGCTCTGTATTTCTGAATATCTTGATCTAAAAAAAAAAAAAAAACAAGCAAAGGTTTTAACCTCTTCCTCATCCGTGTGTTTTTGATCACTCTTCTAGGCAAACAACAACCAGCAGTGGTTACAAATTGATCTGCTCAAAGTCAAGAAGATCACCGCAATTGTGACACAGGGCTGCAAGTCTCTGTCCTCGGAGATGTACGTGAAGACCTACACCGTCCACTACAGCGACCTGGGCGTGGAGTGGAAGCCTTACCGGCAGAAGTCTGCCATGGTGGACAAGGTACGAGCTGGCGGCGTGGCGAGGAGCAAGCGGTTCTCGGCACCCTGACTAGAGGGATGAGTACCTTCCACGTGACAAATGCACCCTGACACGTACCAGCGACCAGTCTAACTCCTAGTTCTGCCGGCGTCTGGTCTCGGCACAGGGCCCATGAACATCGCCCTTCCTGACTGAGTCGCCTCTGGAACGGTGGGATGACCTGCCAGGGATGGTGTGAGGCCTCCTCAGCTCTGACTGGGAAAGATGGTGAAGGCATCCAGAAAACCTCCCGCTGTGGGATAATTCCATATCTACGCTTGCCTGGAAAACACTTGCTATTCAAATGCCCAAGGCCATAGCCTTCGTGCCCGGCCCTACTGTTAGGAAGCAGAAAGCAACTGGCGTCCTTTCTGATGGAGGGACCAGCTTTCTGTACTAGAACCCGCCAAGATGACCTACTCCATGTATTCCTGAAGTCCACTACCTCCTACTAAGTGCCTTAAAAACGCTACCCGAGGCAAAACCAGAGAGATGTACCTCTCATTCCAGGAATGGGGGTTGGTCTCAAGCCAGTAGAAGCAACAGAGGAGAAGGGAGCCTGGACTCCTGAACCCTTACCTCATGCTCAGCACTTATGGTCCATGGGTCTGTGACCATTTCTCACTTCTCAACCCCCTGGCTGTCTCTTAAACCCTGTGTGTCACTAGAGCAGGGTGTCCTCCCACAAGAGAGAGCACCACTGCCATAAACAGCCCCTCAGCTTCTGTACTGGGGGTGTGCGTGTATAAATCTTGGCAAACTTGCTGAGGATGACAAACATTAATTAATTAATTAATTAATAAGAGTTTAGTTAAGGATATAGCGCATACACCAGAAAAGACATGTAGACAAAGATGCACGGTCATATTTTATTTTAAATGTTAGTAACAGCTCAGATTTTTTAGTGCCCACTACCTGACATTTACTGGGCACCTGTCATACGCCTGCATACATTTTAAAATCTTTATGACTTTTATGAGGAAAAATCTTATGATCCCTTTTTTGCCAGTGAGGAAATGGAGACTTGGGGGAAATAACTAAATTTTTCAAAGTCACGTAGCTACAAAGGGGCTAAGAACAGAGTTGGTTTTGCCACTGCTCCCCAGGGCCCTGACACATTTATTTTTTCTCAATTTGATTCAAATCGTTAGTGAAATGAAAAGTTCCTGAAGGGTCTGTCTGGCTTGTGATTTTATTAACTGATCGAGGGCCACCTCTGCCATAGTGTTGCGTGAGGCCCTCAATTTTAGCAAAAAAAAAAAAAAAGAGTTATCTATGAGATTTATATACCCCTTATTCCAATGTTTAAAGATTTTCCTCTTATTTTCTTTCAGGTTTTTGAAGGAAATACTAACATTAACGGACATGTGAAGAATTTCTTTAACCCACCAATCATTTCCAGGTTTATCCGCATCATTCCCAAAACATGGAATCAAAGTATCGCACTTCGCCTGGAGCTGTTCGGCTGTGATGTTTACTAGACGTGAATATTCAGAAAAGCAGAGGAGATGCTTTAAGATTTCAAACCCGTCAAAGTGGGCAATATATTTGATAGCTATTTTAAATATTAACAATTTTCCACTATTTGTCTTTTTTTCTACTATAGAATAAAATTGTATATTAAGAAACTTTTATAATGTAACTCATGCCATGAAGTGAGATGGTGGCTATTATTTTTCTATGAATATGAATATAGATGGGAAAATATTAAGAACCAACAAGAAAATGACTTATCTTTCACAGTGATTAAAAATACCATAAAATAATATTCATGTAGTTAATATCCTTCATTATAGCTCTTTAAAACCCTATTTAAGCTGGGCGTGGTGGCGCACGCTTGTAATCCCAGCATTCCCGGAGGCTGAGACTGGAGGATCGTGGTTTGCGGACAGCCTCAGCTACTTAGTGAGGCCCTCAGCAACTCACTGAGACCCTGTCTTAAAATAAAGAATAATGCTGGGTGTGGTGGCGCGTGCTTGTAATCCCCACGCTTGGGAGGCTGAGACAGGAGAATCGCGCAGGTTCGAAGCCAGCCTCAGCTACTTGGTGAGGCTCTCAGCAACTTAGTGAGACCCTGTTTCCAAATAAAGTATAAAATAGGGCTGGGAGTATAGCCCGGAGAAAGAAAGCCTCTGGGTTCCAACCCCAGTACCACCAAAAAAAAAAAAAAAAAAAAAAAAAAGAAAGAAAAGAGGGGGTATAGCTTGGAGGTCAATGCCCCTGGGTTCTGTCCCCAGACATGCAATAAATAAATAAATAAACCCTAAGCTGGGGTGGTGGTGCACGCTTGTAATCTCTGTACTTGGGAGGCTGAGACAGGAGGATTGAGAAGTTTCGAAGCCAGCCCCAGCTGGTTTAAGAGACCCTGTTTCCAAATGAAAATATGAAATAGGTCTAGGAGTGTAGCCCAGAGGTAGAAGGCCTCTGGGTTCCATCCCCAGTACCATAAAAAAATTTTTTAAAAACCCTATTTACATTAATAGGAGATATTACTTTTGTAAGCCCTTTATAGACCTGGAACACTCTATGATTCACGAACAAAGGAAAAAATATGAGATTTCTAAATGGTTGGGTTTTTTTGAACAGCTCCACAATGGCCGGCAGTCAGCACATTTTTAGCACTCGTTAGACTTGTGAATCTACCCTGGTCGCCCAGGGACTGGCGGCACCATTTATGTTGGAGGTGAGCAGTCATTACACATGAAACAAAACCAAAATAAGCCTGGGAGAAACAGACACCTGACCTTGGCCCCCTTCTAGCTGGCACCGCCTGGTGTACTGTTTCACAACGCAGCTTCACCTCAGGGAAGACTCCGACCTGTGAAACACAGAACTTGTTCTGTCGGCCCCAGCGCAGCTGCTCCTGCTGCGACTGGCCCCCGGCCAAGCTGAGCAGTCCAGGCTTTCCCTCTGTGACCCCAGTCTCCTCCTCTCCCTCCCCGGCAACGTCCCCTTTACCATTCCCTCCCAAGGAGCTTGGCATCCAGTGATCCTGCAGGTAGTGTGGGGCTTTTGAAGTCACAGCAGATAGTCGCTGCTGACGACAGACATTTTTGTGAAATGAGCGGCCCCTGAAACTCAAGGCTCAAAACAACGATCACACAAAGCGATGGCTTTGTGCATTTACAATGTATACGTAGATCAAAATATCATACTGTACTCCATACGCTGTATAAATTTTGTAAATGAAAATAAATTTAAAGGTAGCAGCGTCAGCATACTGATCACCTCCCATGGCCTGTGGCTGACCGGCACGGCTGGGGGTCTGTCCTGCCGTGACAACAAGATGACGCCACAGGCTGGTGTCGTCCAGAGGCTTGACCAAGGCTGACCAGCGGCTCTCTCTCCCCACACCGGGCTTCCCACTTGATGTCTTCATGTGGGGCGTCTTTTCTGGGGGTTCAGGTGTCCATCAGCAGCTATTAATGCATACTTCCGATTTTCCTAGAGGCGGGGCAGCACAGGCCCAGGCTTACTTTGGCCGCATTCTTTCAGTTGCCTGCAATGAACAAGAACAGGCCAGGTGGGATTCACCGTTGGAGGGAGCTGTTGAGGATGTGCACACCAGAAGCAGGGTTCACTGGGAGTATCTTCAGAAACTACCAGAGTGAGCTTCTGCCTTGCAGAGGGGTGTGCCTGCGAATACATGCGGGAGCTTCTCATATCCAGACATGGCTTTCTAGTTTTTATAGCTCCGCCGTTTCTTCTAGTTCGTGTCATTGTACCACTGCAACTTCTCTTCCATTTTCATTTTAAGAGCAAAAGAGAGGTCTGCAGTTCAAGGGCATATTCCTTCTTCACCCCAGGGCTGGCCTCAGAAGTGTCCCATCTGTTCAGTTGCAAAGGCCCCGCTCAGGACTCTGCGTTTGTTACTCTCCGCTGTCGTCCTCTCGACAGCCTTCATTTATAATCACTCCAACATCTTCACTTTGCAGTGAGTGCTGCAAATTATGAAGCTGGTCCTGGGTCTGTCTACTGCAAATGTGGGCAATATTTCTCTCGATACACAGAATACAGGAGCAAGAAAATCACGTGACATAATAGGTAAGAGAGAGAACGGCAAAGGAGCATAACACCCGACTCCGTCATCCTAGACATGAAAAAGTAAAGCTCCGCAGGCCAGCCGCCGCCCGAAGCTAACGCTTCCTCTTGTCAGCACTGAAACCAGAAAGCAGACCACCCGAATCCCAGCTTCTCTTTCAGTCTGGTTTTTCTTCCATAAAATAATAATTACAACGTTTATGGTTCATCCCCCCAGACAGGCAGATATGAATATTCATTCATAACTATTAATTAATCTGGAAAATATTGTTTGGGTGTGTTTTGGCTCTAATTTTGAAATAAAGGCCATTTTCGTTTTTTATTCTTTGTGAAGTCATTTAGAGAAAACGACGCCTTTAGCTGCATCGTCTGCCCTCTACTGACATAACAGTAACTTTCTCATTTCATAATTGGCTGCTATGGAAAGAAGTTAAATGACTCACATAATAGTCATTTAACTTAGAAGGAGAAACCAAAAAATAAAATCCTAAATACTAGCCATCATTCTAATTGAAAGTTGGGAGATAATGGCTGTGAGTGTATCCCAGATATGAAAGAGCTTCAAGAAACATGGAATCATTTCTCCAGAATTATTTCAAATGGTTAAATCACAAATGCCCATGCTACTTCTTAGACGAACTTTGCCTAAGCACCGTATTTTGAGTTCAAGAGCAGTTTAGTAAGCTCAGGAGGAGGGCACTAGCCAAACAGCATATAACCTCCCAGGAGCCATGAATATTTCATCATTTTCTTTAATGAATAAACCGAGAAGGAGCAATTGACAGGGCAGTATATTTTAGCTCCATGACTGGCACATGCCCAGTGCAGTGAGCCAGACACATACTTAAATGATCTGAGCCATTCATGTTATCATTTTCCACATTCCCCTCCCCAACAGAGAGACATTTTATCAAAAATCCCGAGTGACCAATTCTTTTTGATTCTTATGTTCTCGTAACCTAGAAATAGGATAAGCAGTGAGACAAAGTGGAGATGCGTATGGAGTGGCATTTATATTGTCAATACCTGGGTAACAAAAAGGCTTTTCATATCGTGGGATTGTGCTGGGAAAGACTTACATGGGTTTAAGATTGTGATAGCTCTGGCATGTAGAACTGGCTACGTCAAAGCATAGACGTGTACTTTGCACCTGGTATGTGTAAAGAAAACGTAATATCAAGTTCTCTAGATGTGCCACCATTTCAATTTGTTTTTTAAAGTAATCTATCTGCACAACAAATCATTGTGATAGGATTGTAGGAGAGAGCATATCAAGGGAGCAGTAGACTTCTTTGGCTTTTCAAACACATCATCCCGTTGGATAGAGAAAAGCAAAACAAACACAAGAAACAAATAGAACTATGAGCTTATTACACCTGACAGATCACACCCTGAGTAGTAAAAATGCAGAGGGGGAGTCATGTGGGATGAAGTGAGGTTGGACAAGCCTTTGGAGAGGATTTGGCCTCAGCCATTTAAAAGAATCATGGACGTGCGTGAAGGCAATCTGTGTAGAAGCCCAATGAAGCAGATTGGGCCAAGGATAAAAATCAAGCATGATCTAACTCCCAGCTCTTTGATCCACCTATTGACTCTTGTACAGGGTGAGGAGTAGGGATTTAATTTCATTTTTCTACAAATAGATAACCAGTTTTCCCAACACCATTTTCAACCATTTGTTGAAAAGACTGTCTTTTCTCCATTCTCAAATGTATGTTTTTGGCACCTTTGTCAAAAATCAACTGGCTATAAGTGTGTGGACTTGTTTCTGCATATTCTATTTTGTTCTATTGGTCTATGTGTCTATTTTTGTGCCAGTGCTATACTCTTTTTATTATTATAGCCTTGTAGTATATTTTAAAATCGGGTATTGTGATGCCTCCTGCGTGGTTCTTATTGCTGAGAACTGCTTTGGTTATACTAGGTCTTCTGTTTTTCTATATAAAATTTAAGGCTGTTTTTTTTTTTAGCTATGTGAGGAATAGCACTGTTATTTTTGATAGGGATTACATTGAATCTGTAGCTCTCTTTTAGTAGAATGGCCCTTTTGATAATATTTATTCTGCCTATCCAAGAGCATGGGAGATCTTTCCATCTTCGAAGATCTTCAATTTCTTTCTTTAGTGTTACACACTGTTGGTGAGATTGAAAATTAGTTCATCCACTACGGAGATCAGTGTGGAGACTCATCAGAAAACTGAGAATGGATACACCATATGATCCAGCCACACCACTCCTGGGTATCTTTACAAAAGGACTGAAATCAGAATATTATAGTGATACAGGCATGTCCATGTTTATAGCAGCACGATTCATAAAGCCAAATTATGGAACCAACTTAAATGTCCATCAACAGATGAAAGGATCACAAAATTATGAAATATATACACAATGGAATTCTACTCAGCAATAAAGAACCAAATGATGTCGTTTGCAGGGAAATGGACTTGGAAAACATCATGTTAAGCCACAGAGAGTAAAAGGTCATGCTTTCATTCATATTTGGAGGCGAGGGAGGAATTGTGATGCAAGAGGGACTTTAGATGAGACAGCAGAACCTCAGTGGGGCGAGGGGCGGTGCAGGGGAGGAGGGGCACAGAGAGAACCAAGGAAGGGCTCACTTCTACTGACGGCATGTATCTATGTCGACGAGCAGTGCAATGCCCTGCGTGGGAGGAGGGAGCAGAGAGGACACCAAGGGAGCTCGCTAAGTGCTGTGTGTGTGAATGGCACCATCACTGTGAGCTACGATATGATGTGAGACTATAATACCCCAGTAAAAGTTTTTAAAAGAAAGAAAACTAAGTGTGAGAGCTCAGTGCTCAAATTTGGTGCCCTGTAAACTTTTCCCAAAATACCCGTTCATTTTCCCTAACAGTCTGATAATCACTCACCCACCTATCTCCCTTCCTCTCCTGAACTTTGTTCATAAATCCAGCAGGTCTTCCATGGTAAAAAAAAATAAAATAAAATAAAATAAAATAATAATAATAATAATAATAATAATAATAACAGCTAATTGGGTGATGTGTGCATGTATGCCTCCACCATCTTGTACCCGCAATAAGATGTATGACTAAAATGCACTGATAAAAATTTAAAAATAACAACAGCTACCTGAGTGGACCCAGGGCTATTACATGGGGTAAAAGACACACAGAGATACAAAACACATCACATCCCTAATCTGCAAACTGTGAATGATGGGTGGAGATGGCCAGATTTCGTTTTTGAAAATATAGAAAATGCTGCCGGGCGTGGTGGCGCACGCTTGCAATCCCCGCCCTTGGGAGGCGGAGACAGGAGGATCGCGCAGGTTCGAAGCCAGCCGCGCTGGCTTAAGAGACCCTGTTTCCAAATAAAAATATAAAAATGGGTCTGGGAGTGTAGCCCGGAGGTAGAGGGGTTTCCAGGAACCCCATTACCACCAAAAAAACAAGAAAAGAAAATATAGAAAATGCTCACACTGGACACGATTCTGATTTGCTTAAGATGACCAGAGAACGGCATTGGAGTTAAAAGAAGATGGTCAAAAGTGTGTCATTTGTGGGAAATTGACAAAGGGAGAGATGAGACTCAATCCGGGAGGAAATTTGAAGAATGACAAAGATTTAAAGTGTTTATGCGATGGGTTCCTTTTGCTTTGCCACTAGTGCACACTTCCAGTTCATCTGTATTTTTAAGTTTTACACTTAAGGGCAGCTCTGCAATGTCTTAAGAATGATGTGCAGATAAACTCATGTCCCTGCCTGCTCTTTGTGGCATGACATTTGGTGATAGGTTTACTATGCTATGTATCTCTGCTGTGTTGTAGCAAAATTCTTAAGTACGTCCCAAGAGTTGTGCAAACACTGCCGCCATCCACCACACATTGCTTTTTATTGCTGCTCTATTTCCTACCTGCAACTTGTTTCTTTCCACAGGAGGCGGCCTTCCACATCCTTAAAGCTCTGAGGACTTTCACACAGAGGTCACGCCTTAATTACCCCGCCTGAGCAAACAACCAAGTGGCGTGCATGGATTTGCTTCCGCAGCATTAACTGACCTGATTATGTTTTTCTCAGGAGTATACTTGATTAACCTTAGTTTACGTCCTGTGATCAGACCCCATATGAGATACAGAAAAATTATACACAAATTGGAAAATTTAGATAAAAATTAAATAAGTAAAAGTTTTCTCTACCAAAAAAAAAAATGGATTGGTTTTCAATAAAGGAGTTAAAACAAAAAGGTAAATAGGTTCTGCCAGAGACCAACCTAGGAAGAAAAGTCAGCACGCTAGACTATGCGTTGTGAACACTGTGCTTTTTTGCAATGCATTAAATGTGTCATTAACAATTATTGGTTGGTGATGATAGTGGGGCTTGATGTTTGCCAGGTAATATAAAGAGTCCTTTCTGCCCTTCTAGCAGCTAATGTTTTGGATTAAAAGTTCTCAAGTTCCTTCAGGTGGCAAATTAATTGGAAAGCCAATGCTTTAGCTAAAAATAAAAACCCAAATGACCAAACAAAATAGAGTTTTATATGAATGACTGATCTTTATCTCTCATCTCAACCCCTAATACCTAAGGTTGTTCAAAAGAAAACATAAAATACTATTATATAACATATGTTAGAAGTAGGAGAGAAAATAAACTAGAGGTGGAAATATAAATCAGAGGTGCAAAGTGGTCAACATGGAAGTGCATTCCGCAAAGCCCTGGAGCTTGCTCTGGGTTAGCTGCAGTTCAGCCAGAATTTTTAATAGGCAATCGCTTATGCAATACAGTGTCCCAAAAACATGTTCAAAAGAAGTACACTTTTTTTGAGACCAAAATTAAAATAAATTTCTCACACAGGTGCACAGAAGGAGGCAGCTATGCCCTGTGCCTTTACCAAGGGCCGATTTTATTTAGCTGTTTCCTGCGCAGCCCTCAGAGGTTGGAGGCTTCCTACTAACCACAATTCAGTGCAACAAGTCTTTAGAGGCCGTTCCCTTGCTGGACTGGCTAAGCCAAAGGTGGACTTCACAGCCTCTGTGCATAGCTTTTCTTCAGACAGTGTGTTCAGCTCATAAGTACTGATTCACCAAGTCATGACTTTTATAGCTACTTGGTGGCAATGAGCCCAAGGCCGTACATTCTGCAATGTACAACTATATTTTGCAAAGTTGTTATGTTCTTGCATCAGATTGTACTATAAGCACATGTCAGTAGCGGTGATGCAAACACAATCTTACTTGGTCGGTTTCCTCCCTCAATCTCCTGCTCCTCGCCCCCCTTTTCCCACCACTATTCTACTGGCTTCTCTCTTCATTCTCATAAAGTCCCTTTTTTCTCCTATTTTCTCTCTTAATTCCACATATGAGAGAAAACATCTGGCCCTTTATGTTCTCAGTCTTGCTGATGTCACTAACATAATGTTCTCTAGTTCCATCTCTTTTCCTTCAACCAACATAGTTTTGTTCTTCTTTATGGCTGAGTGATATTCCACTGCGTGTATATATTATATTGTCTTTATCCATTCATCTGTTGACAGACACTAGGTTGGTTTTGTAATTTGGCTATTGTGAGTTGTGCTGCTATAAACATGGGTAGTCCTGGATCACTATAGTATCGTAACTTTAATTCTTTTGGGAAGATACCAAGAAGTGGTATAGCCGGGTCGTATGGTAGTTCCATTCCTACTTTGGGGGGAATGTCTATACTGATATCCACAGTGGTTGTACTAATTTATAATTCTGCCAACAATTTCTTTCCTCCCACATTCTTGCCAGTATTTGTTATTGTGTATGTACATACACATATACACATAGACATATGCATATACACATACATATATACACATACACATATACACATACATATACATATATGTACCTGGAGATTGAACTCAGAGGCATTCTTCCTCCAAGCTACATTCCCTAGCTCTTCTTATGTTTTTGCTTTGAAACCAGGTCTCCCTAGGTTACTGAAAATCTCACTACATTGCCTAAGCTGTCCTTGAAACAGTGGTCCTCCTGTCCCACCATTCCAAGTACTGGGATCACAGGCATATGCCACTGTGCCCAGCTTATTGTTTTCATTTTGATAACTGTCATTCTAGCTGGAAGTGGATGGAATCTCAGTATAGCTTAGCTTTGTATTTCTTTGATTGATACGGATGTTGAACATTTTTAAATTTCTTTTGAGAAGTATCTATTCAGTTCAGTTTCCCATTTTATAACTGGCTTGTTTCCTTGATGAGGAGTATTTTGAGTTCTAGATATTAGTCTGTCAGAGGAGTAGCTGGAAAGGTTTTCTTCCACTCTGTAGTCTGTCTCTTCACACTCTTGAAGCAGGAGCCCGGCTACGTCCTTGAAGATGACTCTTGGCCACAAGCCCAGAAACTAACCAGAAGAATGAGAACTCTTTCCCTGTGAACATAGCAGGGCCTTTTCTTGCAGCTGTAATTGCAAAGATAAAGCACAGAACGTTTAGGGGGAAAAAGAGAGAAGGAACGCACAAGCTAACTGCGTCTCTGCTCCTGCGTCTTGCTCAAGCTGGGCAGCTCCCCACCCCTTCTACAAGGTGAGTGCGCAGCTGTGCGAAGCCTGCCAGGCCCTGAGCTTGGGGCTCAGAGCCCCAGCTTTGCTCTCTGAACCTCGGTGGGGATCAACAGACCTGCTCTCTCCTAACCTCTCCACGGACCAAAGTCTCCTGCAACACTCATGGCTGCGGCTTTTGCTACAAAGAGTTTTGCAGTTTGGTGCCATTCTGTATCCAGTGTCGGTTTATTTCTTTCCTAAGCTCCGGGGGTCTTATTGAGGATGTCATTATCAGTGCCTGTGTGTTGGAGGGTTGTTTCTATGTTTTCTTCTAGGTCTGACTTCTGGGTTTTGATCCATTCTGAGCTGACGGAAAGTAAGCTTTAGGTACTGCAGAGAGAAGTAAGAGCCCTCAAAGAACTCTCGGGCTTATTTGCCAACTCCTAATTAAAAAGGCCTGGTGTGAGTCACTGCATCCTGTTTTCTTCCTGGCGGCTCTCCTCTTAGCAGCGCATGGCTTTCTTGTCATACACTCAGCACAGCAGACTCTACATAAACAGTTTTTCCTGGATTTGAAATCATTTGGACTATAACCCAGATTTTGAAATATAAATATGGTATAGGCTCCCTAAACAAGGTATTTGTTTTGAGAAGTACCGTTTGCCAAAACTGAAGGTCTGCAAACACAGCCGGGTTTATATTTAACCGTGTCCCGTCCTCCTCCCCACACCCGTTTCCCCGAGTCCCCGCTCATGGTACTCACCTGTACTTCAGGTTCACTGTAGGACACTCACAGGAGGGCGCTCCTCCATCCCATGTTAAGGCACTTCTCTTGAAGTTATCATTTTTGTTACTTCCTTTACCTTGCCCTGCACTGCTTAGCCCCCTTTAAAGCCCTGACCTACTTACACCTAACGCTGCTTTCAAACGCACCCTTCCAGCCAGGCCTGGTGAGCAGCTTGTAATCCCAGTACGTGGGAGGCTGAGACAGGAGGATCCCAGTTCACGGCCAGCCTCAGCTACTTAGTGAGGCCCTTTGCAACTCAGTGAGACCCTGTTTCAAAATAAAGAATAGAAAATAGGGCTGGGGGTGGAACTTGGAGATAAAATGCCCCTGGGTTCCATCCCCAGTACCGCAAAAACAAAAAACAGCAAAAACAAAAAACAAAAAAACGCACCCTTCCTAATGATGTTCTGCAGTTCCTCACAGCTTCTACTTATGGGAATGTGGAGGGAAGTTCAGTAGCAGTGTGGTCAAAGGGTCCTACGGCCAAGCGTGAGCAGCCCTTGCACGTCACTCTGCTTGAGCAACAGATTCCTGTCATCCTCGGAACAGACCCCGGTGGCACCCAGCTGGCCAGTACCTCCTCCTTCCCTGGCTCTCAGGAGCATCCTGAGGCCTCCAATCCTCTTAATCCTTCCCTTGGACCACACCTCTGGGCTCCCTCACGGCTTTTTCCCCTAAGTGGGGTATGCCCATGTTTCATCAACACTGTCCACACGGCCTCAGAAAACCCTGGCCACTGTCCTTCTGCCCCGTCCCCAGCCCTGGACTAGCCCACCTGCATCCCCGTGCCCATGTGCACTGGAGCTCACGGGCAGGCCGCGCCGGGCAATCTCTCTACACCTTCTTCCTCAGTCCCGCCCACAGGGCGAGTGAAACTTTCATACCCTGTGGTGAAACCTGCCCTGTCTTCATTAACCTTGCCCCAGGACTTTGTCTCTTGCCACACAAGCAAAACAGGCAATGTTAGGGAAATCCTCCACCCACACCTAGGGACTGCTTATCCACCTTTCCTCTGCCTTATCTTCTTCTCTGATGAAAAAAATAAATAAATAAATCAAAGTCAAGACCAAACCCTGTATTTCAGTTCCAGATACCTGCAGCTTCCACATCTCAGCAGCCTCTTTCAAACACCCCTGAATCCCATGGTGGCAGCTATGTAATTGTACAGATTGGGCACATCTTATTGAACTATACTTCATGGATGGATTTTTTTTTCTGGGTGAAAATTAGACCACAATAAAGTCATTAAAATGTATTTAAATGAAAAAAAAAAACAGCCTTGAAGCTCTTCTGTCCCCTTTCCCTCTTGTTCATAAATCCATTCCACCCTCTGACAAGATAAACAAACGCTGAACTTGAGAACAATGTACTCTGCCTTTTCTTTCTACCCACGCATTTTAAAGAGCCCCTGTTTTGTACTAGTCTCTCCTAGCACTCACCAGCTGGCCTGCTGGGGTACTTAGATAGTAGTTCTAATTTTTGTTAGGACGAGTTTTGTGCCAGGTACCATACAGATCATTTAACACATATAATTTTCTTTAATCCTCCCAGCAACCCTAATACATAGATATGATATCTACTATTTTACGCATGAGAATGCCGAGCACGTTGCCTGAGGTTGCCCAGGGTGGCAGTGGTGGCTGGGACCTAACCGAGACCTGCTTGGGGGTAAGCTCAAACTCTTCTTGCTAAGCTATGGGATGATACTTGGGGTCAGGTGAAAGGGGAAAAGTTAAGGGTCAGAGTAATCAGTTGCCCGCAAACCTTCTCTCTCTCTCTCTCTCTCTCTCTCTCTCTCTCTCTCTCTCTCTCTCTCTCTCGTGAGGTCCTTGTCCTCACTTCTGGGAGAACATCACAGTACTCCTAAGCAGAAAAAGGAATGGAGGCCGAGTTGGTGATGGACCACTAGACACAGTATCCTGGACCCGCCGACCTTCTCCTCTGTCCCAAAGTAGAGAGAGATTCTGCCCTGGAAGGCAGGTGGAGAGCACAGCTACAAATTACACGGGTAGGTGTCAAAACACGGATGAACTCTCCTGCGGGGATGTTATCTTCAAATACAGGGATAGGACCTTTACATCCTGGGGATCATAACGAACTCTACAGTTTGGCTAATGATAAGCATGGATTGCTTCATCTATAGCTTAATGTGATTTATAAACCCATAAATAAGCTGAAAAATCTACCAATGAAAGTATAATTCATGAGGGGTTGGGAATCTGTCTACCGAAAAACACTTAGACAATTGTTATGCTCAGGGAAAGATAAAGATCCACACTTTATCCCTCCTCACAAAAACCCTACAGTCACTGAGAGGAAGCCATGCACACAAGGACTGGAAATGACCTACCAGGCAGGATGTGACGTGGGCTGAGCACAGCACACGTGGCTGGCGTGAGCGGTCACGTCCCACAGTCCCTCAGGGGCCCAGCCAGAACGGGAGATGTCCTCTCTCTCTGTGGGTAGGAATTCCAACCAAGAATCCTCACCCTCAGGGTCAGAACTGAGAAGAAGGCCCATAATGGGGATTTGCAGTTATAAGAACCTGGAGAGGGAGTCCGGAATTAGAATTCAGACTAATATCCATGATCAATGGCACACACCTCTAACTCTAGTACTTGGGAGGCTAGGTAAGGAGAATTGCAGGTTCGAGGCCAGCCTTAGCAACTTAGCGAGACCCTGTTTCAAAATTAAAAAAATATAAAAAGGATTGGAATATAGCTTGGAGGTAGAGTGCCTCTGGGTTCATTCTGCAAAAGACAACAACAACAACAGGACTTGGAAGAGAATGTCCTTACTAATTTCTTCTCTGGACACATTTAACATAAAAATGTGTTGAACCCTTTACCCACTGCAGAGTAATTCAAAATACTTTAGCAAATCATAAGATGAAGACATCATTAATAAGAAGAGAGGAAATGGGTGGTCAGTGCGGGGGGGGTGAGTTAATGCTCTGTCTACAGAGGACACAGCAGAAATGTTTGAACAGCTCTGCCCTGTCTCTGCGGCTTGGAGGCTGTCAGAGGCCTGCGATGGGCTCCTGGGCGACTGTGCAGCCACACGGGACTACGGAAGGAGAGCTAGGGAGGCCCTCGTCTGAGTTCACTCAGGATTTCTAACCTGTGGCTCGGCGGCATGTGACTGCGTGTGCTGCTTTATAGAGTTGTCCTACGAGTTAACGTGCTTTTAGAAAACAGGGCATAAGGTGTTCTCCCCAAAGCACCCATCCATTCCCAACAAAGCTAAAGTATTTCAGAACACCAGTTATTTCACCACCTGCTTGGCTAAGTAGTCCATTTCTCCCTGGTCTCAGCTGACACCCATTCTGTACAGAAGTCTGTCTGGCCTGAGGACCGGACGAGGCTGCTTGAGCTGAGTCATTGAGCAGATGGTGCCCAGGGCTGCTATCTCACACGTGCCCGGGCCCTGACCCACACCCTGGCAGCTTCCAAAGGGCAGGCCCTGAGCCCTGGGCCACACTAGATCTAGTTCTCAGAGGAAGCAGAGCTGAGACCATCACCACAGGGTTGGCCAGGAGGCAGTGCCCCGAGGAAGCCCTTCTGGGGTCCGCACGTCTCAGAGCTGCCCAAAGCTTCCTTCCCCCGTCTCTCCTGTGCTCTCCTCCTCCACTCTGGTGGGAGCCCTGCTGCCGGGGGTGAAGAGGGCAGCTCTGCAGATAAGAAGGGAAACAGAAACCAGGTGTGGTGGCGCACGCTTGTAATCCTAGGATTTGGGAGGCTGAGACGGGAAGATCACTGTCCGAGGCCAGCCTCCACTACTTAGTCAGGCCCTCCGAAACTCAGTGAGACCCTGTTTCAAAATATAGAATAGAAAATAGTGCTGGGGGTGTAGCTCCTAGGTAGAATGCCCCTGGGTTCCATCCCCAGTACTGCAAAAATATTAATAAAAGAAGAAGAGGAGGAGGAGGAGGAGGAGGAGGAGTAGGAGGAGGAGAGGGAAGAGGAGGGGGAGGAGGAGGAGGAGGAGGAAGAAGAAGAGGAGGAGGAGGAGGAGGAGGAGGAGGAGGAAGAGGAGGAGGAGGAAGAAGAAGAGGAAGAGGAGGAGGAAGAAGAGGAGGAGGAGGAGGAATAGAAAGGGCATCTGGTTCCAGGGTCCAGGCTCTGCCAGGTCCTCACACATTCCCACTTCCAGGTCATTGCAATTGAGAGATAATACATTCCTCTCCCAAGACTCAAGCTGTTGCTGCCACTTGGGCGACTCTCCCAGCTGAATCAATACTCAGAGAATGTCACAGCTGGAAAAACCATTCAGAGGTCATCTAGTCCCAACTCTTGTGTTAGAGGAACCTGACCCATTTGGAGAGAAACCTGAGCTCTTACATGGCCCCGGACTCCTGATGCAGTGTTTTTTTTTTTTTGTTTTTTGTTTTTTTTTTTTGGTGTGTGTGTGTGTGTGTGTGTGTGTGTGTGTGTGTGTGTGTGTTACCACAATGAATTCTCTCCCTGGATTGGATTATGGAGTTCATAAGAGGTTTATGAACTCATACCATCCAGCTGGGTAATGGGTTGCACAGATTCCCAAAGTTGGAAACACTGGTCCCTGGGGATTTGGGGCAGTAGTAGCCTTGGGAGCAATGAAGGGGTAGTGAATGAAAATAAGGGGCTGTGGAAGCATCCAAGTCATTTATTTCTGAAAAAGGGGGTGGTAAGACAGTAAGTTTAGGAACAGGTTAAAGTCTTATTCCTAAGAATATCAATTTTGTTTTCTTATCGAATTCCACAAGTTATCAGTTTTGTGGCAAAGTCTTTTTGTCAGAACTGTTTCGTGTTAGCTTGTTTCTAAACTTTCAGGTAAAATTGCCACTCGGGTGGGTTTTAGAGGCTTAGGAAGGTCAAAGGTCCCTAGGAAGTGAAATTTGGGAAATTGTAGGCTGGGAAAATAAAATGCCTTTGCCTTGGGCATTAGTATTGAGAAACTTAGCCAGATGTGGTGGTGCCTGCTTGTAATACCAACATTCAGGAGACTGAGACAGGAGGATCGTGGTTTGCAGACAGCCTCAGCTACTTAATGAGGCCCTTTGCAACTCAGTGAGACCATTTAAAAATAAATAAAAAATAAAAAATAGGGCTGGTAGTGTAGCTTGGAGGTGGAATGCCCCTGGGTTCCATCCCCAGTACCATAAAAAAATTTTTTTAAATCTTCCGAATATAACACCACTGTAGCCTTTTGAAGATGGGATTAATAAAGCCTCAAACATGTCCACCTAGAATCCGCACCCTAGGATGATGCGGCTGCATCATTCTGCTTCCGCCTTCATTTATTCTGTTCATTTTCACCAAATGCGAGTTGGGTGCTCGGAGTGAGGTGAAGGGGAAGGAGTAAGACTTCTGCGCGGGGCTCTTATAGACTAGCGAGGGCTAAGAGACAAAAGCTGCAGTAGGGTGTGGCGGCTATGACAGCAGTGTCTGCACCATTCCAAGAACAGACCAAGGCTAGACCAAGACATTCCAAGGCTAGACCACGTGTCCAAGAGGTCTTGAGAGGAGGGCGCGGGGAGCGCAGGGAGGAACCAAGACCGTGCTCCTCGCTCACCCACTTCTCAAGCACGTTGAGCGGGAGCTTGTGGCCAAGCACTGTCCTAGAGCAGCCATCAAAACAGGCCACGGCTTTATGGAGCTCCTCTTCTACTGCTCACCCAGGAAATGTGGAAAAGGCAAGTCAGCACGTAGGAGAGCAAGTGGGGGTGTGGGGACAGGGAGGAAGCAGAGAGAAGGACGGAGTGGGCAGGGTGGGCTGCGATGTCAGCAGGATAGAGGTGATGAAACCTGGGGTAGTGAGGGGCTCGGAAGAGTGCTGTGGGCAGAGGGAGCAGCGCAACGGTCTGGAGAGTGCGCCGTGCTCACAGGAGTAGGAGGAAGAGGTGGCTGCCCCCAGTGGGGAGTGGGGGGCGGCAGGAGAGATGGTTGATACGCTGAGGTGGAGTGAGCTCATCACGTAGGACCTAGCAGGCTGCCACTGCATCCCCACCGTAAGAAAAGAAGAGGTGGGCCTTTAAGAAGGGCTAGGTTATGAACTCTATCCCCTTTCCGATGGACTAATCCACGTGTGCCCTGATGGATTCGTGAGCTAACAGAGTATCTATCTCAACAGCGGGTCTGTGCTAGAAGCCAGCTTGGCTCTGGTTCCCGTCTGGACCCCTCTCAGCACACAACGCCCGTGTGGCCCCCGGACTCTGCAGGGTCCTCAACCCAGCAGGAAACCCCTCACCAGATGACTATGCTCTTGGACTTTCAAAGCCACAAGCTAAATAAATCTCTCTATAAATTACCTAGGCTACGGTATTCAGTTAAAGCAACAGAAAAAGGTCCAAGGCGCAGGCTGTTGTAAAGACTCAGGATTTGATTCCAACTTTAATGGGAAGCCATTGGAGGGATCTAAGCAGAAGAATGGAAGGATCTGATTTAGGCTGTTGTGCGAATAGACTATAAGGAGAAGGCCAGCTCGCAGAAATAGGGGATAATGTGGTAGCTCAGAAGGGAAATGATGATGACTTACACTAGGGTGGCTGCAGTGGAGGAGAGAAGACATCGGAAAAGACATGTTGAGAATCTGGCAAGTATGAGGGAGATTCATGGAAAATGATATTGGGAGTGTCAGCACAAGTCAGAAATAAGTATCATCAAAGATTCTCAATCAGAGATCAAGACAGGGGTCATAGTAGGCAGAGGAAGGTCACATTCTAACTGTGACATGGAGACTGGCCCGGCTAGGGAGAGGCAAGAGACAGGAAACTACCATCAAATGAATGTAAGTCAGAGGATGAGGGTAGTGGTTTCATAATATATGATTGCAGTTTACAACAGGTTGGTTCGCATTGGGTGCACTAACTTTGCACATGGGATGGAATTTTTGGAGATCAGTGAATGAAGGCAGCAGCATTCTGCTTAGGATTCAACGGTGACAGAAGACAGGCAGAGTTTGGAGGGAGGAATGAGGCCACAGAGTCTGTCCTGAGCATGCTCAGAGCACTTTCCCACAGGACCTCTTGGGTGTGCCAAGGCCTCGCCTGGTGGTACCACATTCCCAGCCCACACAGGTGGAGTAGCTGATGAGTAGGTGGCCCATTAGGAGTGCTGCTCCGTGACACAGCTCAGCTGTGGGGCGATGCCTCATGACTACATACAGAATTCTGGGTCAAGTATTTACGAAACAGGAGGAGAGTCATTTGGGAACTGAGTTGGAGTTTTATCGAATAGCACAGCATAGTCATTCGGTCTATGATTATCGTGTCAGGACACAACTTGCTTCTGTTTAGGAAACCGCTCGTGAATTTAGGGGCACTTCCAAGATACTGTGTGGAGTGGATTCGAGTGACGGACTCACTACTGATTCATCCTGTGACCTCCCTGAGGTTGTGGGCTGCCTTTTCTTTGCTTTCCTAGGACACCAATGTCATAAACAGGATCCCAACATACTCACATCGAAGGAACAAATGTGACCTTGATTCTTTACCTCTTAGTCTTTCCATCTATAAACTAAGAAAAGTATGTATTTTACCTGCCATAGTTCAAGGACTCTAGTAAATATCCAAGTTCTATGAGTCTGAAAGGCATTTCAGTGCTCTGTCTTCAGGAGAATTGCTTGCAGCATGGTATTGTGGTCTTTCTGCATGCATGGGGGTTTACATCCAAGACCCCTCAAGGATAGATACCCAAACCAGATGCTCAAGCCCCATATAAGAAACAGTGTGTGATGTTTACATGTAACCTACATGCATCCTGTCATACATAATCTAGTATAAATACTACATTATTTATAATACCTAATACAATGCAATGCTGTGGAAATAGTTGCTAGA
Source organism: Muscardinus avellanarius (assembly GCF_963383645.1). Taxonomy (NCBI): domain Eukaryota; kingdom Metazoa; phylum Chordata; class Mammalia; order Rodentia; family Gliridae; genus Muscardinus; species Muscardinus avellanarius. Next base: position 115,077,241 of record NC_137793.1, read on the forward strand.
CTATATTGTTTAGGGGAAAATGACAAGTAAGAAGTCTGTAGATGTTCAGCACAGACACGTAATTTTTCCTGACTTTTTTCAATCCACTGTTGGTTGAATCCATGGATGCATATTCTGGGATAGGGAGGGAAAACTATACTGAAGGTACAGAAATATTAACTAGGAGAGAGAGTATCAGAGGAAGCAGAGTACTCAAGTGCAAGTTTGCATAGCCAAACACACTCGGATTTGCTGCTAACTCTCTAGGTGATCCTGACAAATGGTTTTACATTTCTTGACTCCAACTTCATTATTCTTTCCAAAATGAACAGTCTATTATTATAATTATTTTTTTTTACTTAATTCCATTATTTCTAGTGTAGAACCTAATTTAAACTGGGCCAACAAGAATTCTTCAAATTTTCTGGGCATTGCCGGGCGTGGTGGCGCACGCTTGTAACCCCCATGCTTGGGAGGCTGAGACAGGAGGATCGTATAGGTTTGAAGCCAGCCTCAGCTACTTAGTGAAGCTTTCAGCAACTTAGTGACACCCTGTTCCAAATAAAATATAAAATAGGTCTGGGAGTATAGCCCAGAGGTAGAAAGCCTCTGGTTCCACCCCCAGTACCACACACACAAAAAGAATTGCTGGATGTGGTGGCGCATGCTTGTAATTGCCGCACTTGGGAGGTGGAGACAGGAGGATCGCGCAGGTTCGAAGCCAGCCGTGCTGGCTTAAGAGAGAGACCCTGTTTCCAAATAAAATTATAAAAAATAGGTCTGGGAGTGTAGTTCAGAGGTAGAAGGGCTTCCAGGAACCCCAGTACCACCAAAAAAAAAAAAAAAAATCTTCAATTTTTATCATGTCACATGGCCCCTTAACATTTTTGTTAAGTTTTAAAGTCTTTCACTAGAAAGCAATACAATGGACAAGCTGATCTTTATTCTTCTCTCTGGGCTAAAACTCTACCCACCACACAATGGGCATAGACCAATGCTCCTGTCCAGCCTGCACGACTCCGGAGGATAAAAACGTTCACTAGTTCATGCTTTGTAGGCTGCTGCTAACTCATAAGGCTGCCCTCTAGGTTTCACAATGGGTCACTTAGGGCAGGAGACTCAACAGCCTACAGAGGGCCTTGCATTTACCAAAACGCACGAAGCTCCTTCAACTTGCCAGATACTATACTAGGAAAATTCAGTGTCTGGTAGCAGTCCAACCATTTCCTCAGTAAATCAAGTTAATAATCACCTTACCATTCTCTAGTTTTTATGTTTTGTTTTAGTGAGTTTCTACTCAGGGACGGTATTTCCTTGTAGTTTCCTAGATTTGGGAGATAATTACTTACATTTAAGTCACTGATCCATCTGGAATTTGTTTATACATGTAATAAAAGATTATTCATATGAAAGAAGTTGAATTTGTAATGGTTTGACACTGCCATTCATTAAACTGTCCACCACCATTTGTTGAACAAAATAGCTGTCAATTATTAAATTGTAAACATACTTAGACCTATTTCTGGATTCCCTGCGTTGTTTCACTTACGTTGTCTATTCTGATGGTCTCACCAAACTGATTTGATTCCAAGACCTTTAAATTATGTTCTGATACCTAGTGAGGCAAGTTCCCCCTTGCTAATCTTCTACGCATAACTTTATTGACTATTCTTGGATGCTTCTCATTATGCCGTGTGAAATCTAACGTATTTTTGTATTCTCAATTGAGAATATTGTTTAGATTCCACTTGGAAGCGAATTAAAATTAGAGGTGAACTTTGAAGAGAAGCGGAGGTTTGCGATGCTCCTTTCCATCTAAAGAGATAGTACGTCTGAACAATTGTTTATGTTCTTGCTTTATGATCTACAATAAAATTGACTCGTTAGAAAAAGATATTTTAAAAGTAAATGGAAGGTATCTTTGGAAAATACGGTTTCAATGAAGAGAAAAATAAAGGATTTATAAAATAGAAAGGGCTCTTATAAATTGACGAGGCTGAAAAAGCAAAAGAAAAACAGGCCGAAGAGTGAGCTGTGTACAGAGGACACCTCCAAACAGCCGGCAGGCATACGGAAAGATTCTCAGACTCACTGCAAATATTTCCAAGTCTTTATACCAGGATTTCTCCACTTTTTATAAGGGTTTCACCCGCCTCACTGGAGACCTTCTGAGCTGGATCACCCTTTGTGGTGGGGCTGCCTTGAGGATACGGGAAAGTTAGGACAATCCCTGGCTTTGCCCAGAAGAAAGTCACGCACCAGCTTACAGGTCATGACAATCAAAAATGCCTCTAAACATGGACAAATGTCTCAGACCATTACAGTCTGAGAACCAATGATTTATACCTATTAGGTAAGCAAAAGTGTAAAAACAACCCATTGGATCCTTCTTTTTTGTGTTGCAGTACTGGGGATGGAACCGAAGGGCATTCTACCTCTGAGCTACACCCTCAGCCCTATTTTTTATTCTTTTTTATTTTTTACTTTTATTTATAAGTGGAGCATATTGAAAATGGTATACATTTAGACTGTGCCTGGTGCCCTCCCCCCCACTCCCGGTTCCCCTTTCTCTTCCCAACAATGAGATTAACCATGCTATATTCATACTTTTACACGTTTGGATGTAGCTCCGTCATTAACCAACCTCAGCCTTCTTCCTCTCCTATCCTTCCATTCTAGCTTTGCTGAGATTTCCCCTCCACTATCTGGAGTCCCTCTGGTATCCCTAATACTCTCCAGTTTGGGCATATTAGAGAAAACATATGTTTTATTCTTTATTTTGAAATAGGGTCTCACTGAGTTGAAGAGGTCCTCACTAAGTAGTAGCCGAGGCTGTCCACGAACCAGGATCCTCCTATCTCGGCCTCCCAAATGCTGGGATTATAAGTGTGCGCCACCGCGCCCAGCTTCAAATCCTTCTTATCTTTCAAATATCTTTGACTTCCTCTTCTGGTACCAGCAGGAGAAAATTCTGTTTTTAAAGGGCTCACATTGTTTATCGATCATACCTAGAATGCAGGATGCCACACAAAACAAATACTTTTATATGTTGCTAGTAAAAATGTATATTATTATAGCTTTCATGGAAAACACCCAAGCAGTTTCTATTAAAATTGAAATCACGTATGCTTTTTAACATAGCAGCTTTACTCCTGGGAATAAGTGCCATTAAATGAGATTTAACGCTGGATCCTATGGTTCATGTCTGTAATCCCAGTACTTGGAAAGCTGAGACAGGAGGATCACAGGTTCAAGGACAGCCTCAGCAACTCAGTGAGATCCTGTCTTAAAACAAAATAAAAAGGGCTGGGGTGTAGCTTGGAAGCAGAATGCTACTGGATTCAAGCCCCAGTAACAAATAATAATAAGAAAATAAAATCTGAAATACATAAACATGTATTGTTCAATGATGGTAACTGTAGCACTGTTAGTAGTGACCCCAAACCAGAAACAGAATGAATGACCTCACATTGTGAATGGTTGAATAAATTATAGTACACCCACGCAATGGGATATTCTGAAGGTATTAGAAAGAATGACAGGTGTACATCACTACTCAGAGTACTCTCCCTGAACTGCTCTCTACTGAGAAAAATAAGAACCAGAAAACTGTAGAACTGTAGAAAAAGAGCCTGCCTTTTGAAATAACATCCCCTTAAGTATGAATACAGAAGAACGCCTTTCAATATTCTACTTACCCATATCAAATAAGAGAACGCAGGATCTAGAATATATAAAGAACTTTTATAACTGAATACTCAATGACATTTCTACAAATAGCTAACAAATACATAAAAAGACACTCAACGCCATTGGTCACTGGGGAAACGCAAATCAAAACCACAATGAGATGCCACTTCATACCCACAGGGTGACTAGTTTTTATAAATAGCCAGACATGGTGGCGCATGCTTATAATCTCAGTACATGGGAGGCTGAGACAGGAGGATCGCCGGTTTGCAGATAGCTTCAGCTACTTAGTGAGACCCTCAACAACTTAGTGAGACCCTGTTTCAAAATAAAGAATAAAAGTGGGGCTGAGGGTGTAGCTTGGAGATAGAATGCCCCTGGGTTCAATCTCTAGTACCACACACATAAATACATAAATACATAAGTACACAAATAAATAAATAAATAAATAAATAAATGGAAAATAAATGTAGACAAGGCTAGAGGAAAAAAATGTAACCTTTGTATAGTGACTGTGGAAAAGTAAAATGTTGCAGCCACAGAATCACTGAGTGAAGCAGCAGTCCTTCCCTAGGTATGTGCCCCCAAAAGAAAATGGACACTCCAACACCTGCCCACAAATGTTCAGAGCAGCACTATTTATAAAAGCCAGAAAGGGAAAACAGCCCCAATGTCCCTGGTAGGACACACACACACATCGCCCAGCTATAAAAATGAGCACACTGCTGACACATGCTAGAATCTGATGACCCTTAGAAATGGGGCGCTAAGTGAAAGAAGCCAGACAAGGGAGGCCACGTATTGTGCGAAACTTCCAGAATGGGTCAATTCATAGAGACCGAAAACGTGTTAGTGTTCTCCAGGGGCTGCGAGTGGATGGGTGTGGAGCAGGGGCTAACAGCTCGATGGGTATGGGTGCCCAGTGGTGCAAATGTCTTGGGATTAGACAGAAGTCATGGTTCCACAGTACGTGAATACACTAATGCCATGGAGTGGTATAGTTCAACATGGTTAATGTTTAATTTTATACTATGTAAAGATTACCTCAATTAAAAAATATATTCTAGTGACCTCCGTGTTTGTTTCCTATTACTGTACAACAGGACTGGGCCCCTGTGTGCTGGCTGGCAGCCAGAAGCTGGTCTCGCTGTTGCCTGCTGTCCACTCTGCTTGGTACCCTGCCCCCTCCATAAATTTAGCATTAAAAAATAATATCAAGCCAGGTGTTGAGGCACATGCCGGTTATCCCAGTATTTGGGAGGCTGAGACAGGAGGATCATATATTCAAGGTCAGCCACAGCAAATTAGTAAGATCCTGTTTCAAAATAAAATAATAAAAAATAAAAAGGGCTGAGGGTATATCCCAGAGGTAGAATGTCCCTGAGTTCAAAATCCACAGTAACACACACACACACACACACACACACACACACACACACAAACCAGCTTGACTCCCAGCTCTATAAGTCAGGAGCCAGGGTGGGCCTGGACTGGGCTCTTCTGTGGAGGCTCTGAAAAAGAATCCACTTCCAAGCTTGTTGAGGGGGTTAGCAGAATCCAGTTCCTTGTGACTGCAGGACCGGGCCACTGCGTGCTGCCGGGCTGGCAGCCAGAGGCCGGTCTCGCTGTTACCGCTGTCCACTCTGCTTGGTACCCTGCCCCCTCCAGCAGCATCACAGCAAGTCCTTCTCATCCCTCAAGTCCCTCTGACTCTCCTGCAACTGGCAGGAACCATCTCTGAGGGGCTCACATGTTAGACTGGGCCCAGCTAGGCAATCCTGCCTTTGCCACGAGGTGTTACATAATCACAGGAATATGGTGTCATCAAATTCACAGGTTCCACCTTACACTCAAGTGGATAGAGACTATAAATGAACAAGAGAATTCTGCCTGTCCTGACCTCATAGAGAAAAACAGTAAGAAGATACTTCTACCCAATTGCTATTTGTTCATACCCAGTGTTACTGGCAACAAGGGTCTGAAGTGCCCAAGTGACTTATAGCCAAGAAGAGGTGCAGAATTAACAATTTACAGTGAAGACAGTTCAGGGCTCCAAGCTTCAGGGAAAGGACTGAAATCTGTCTTAAGAGTAGGTTTCTCTTTCTGTGGCCTCTCCTGGCCTCTTTTCTGCTAAAGCAGCGAGTGTAAATACAAAGCAATGCCAAGAGGGCCCCGGCTATTCTCTCTGTAGTCTCCATGGAAGCAGGTACTATGATAGGAGTTGAGGGGACTAGATAATTGTATTATGCAGATCAGACAGTCCTCATAGCCTCCGGACCTTGTTATTGAGGACCCTAAAGACTTGGTTTTGGTGGACTATACCTATTGATTTTTGCCACACAATAAATTAAGTCTGCAATGTTCTGAGTCACAAGAGTACACAAGCACGCATTCCCTCAACCTACCAGGCGATGATGTCATCACACATTCTGTGGGGTCTGAGTGTCAATTATGAAAATCCTCCTTGACTTGCGGAACCTCTGGAAAGGTCGCAGCAGCCTTCAGGGCTTCCTGGACTACTCTGAAATGATTCTGGGAGAAAGACAAAAACCACGAACCGTATTTCTTCACAGCTTGATCAACTCACATATTTTTGGCGCATTCGCTTGTGCGTCTTAGAACTCTGCCTTGTAGACCGGCCTTCCCTCCCTCCATCAGGATCAGTTTTGCTGTGGGTGCAAAACGTGGCATTTGCCACGATAAGAGCAAAGCTGAGCTACACAGATCATAACGTAAACACAAGACGGAGCGTTCGACAACGTCTCCGCGAGTTTCTGGCAGGATCTGTTACTCTACAAACGCCGCGCAGAGGAAACTGCTTTAAATGGTGCAGGTTACTCTGCAGCGGAAGGATCAGGAGAGTCTAGCAGAAAGGCACACAGAGGGAGAAGAAAGCAAGCACTGGATTCTCGGCATACTTTGCCCTTGAAAACCACGCCAAAGGCTTCTCTTCTTCTCAGGATTGTTTGTGTTTTGTTTTTAAGAAGAAACTGATCACTCGCGATTGCTTTAATGCCTCGGGATTTTCCACTCTCCTTTTACTGTACCGTTAGGTGTTTAATTGCGCTCTTCTTGTCCCGCTGGCAAAAGGCGACAAAACCGAGCTGAGACCCTTTAACTGCGGTCCTTGTGCCGTGGCCAGCTTGTCCGTTCTGTTCCCAGTACGGCCTCCTCTTCAATCTCCAGGTAACCCCCACCGCACCCCAGGCTAGTCTGAACGCGGACGCGGCTGGGGAAGAGGGAAGAGGCCGGCCTCCCCCGCCCCGGGGTTAACCCCGCCCGGCCTCGGCGTCGGGTCTCCCAGGACCGGCGCGGGCCCGCGAGCGCTGGCGATGAAGAACGAGAAAGGCTGGCGGTGGCGGTGCGGAACAGCACGTCCCGGCCCGGCTCCCCGGCGCCTTCCTGGCAGGTGAGCGGCCCCGAGGGCGGCGAGCCAGCCGCGGTGCGCGCGGGGACGGCCGCCAGCCAGCGCGCGCCCCGCCCCGAGCCCCGTGACGCCGACCAATGGCGGCGGGGCCGGACGCCCGGCGCCCGCGCTGATTGGCTGGCGTCCGGGGGCGGCGGCGCGGGCGGGGCCGGGGCGTGCCTCGCGCGGCCGCGCGGAGCGGGATGCGGGCGGCGCGGGCGGCGGGGACGGCCGGGCCCTGCGGCGGGCGGCGGCGGCGGCGGCGGCGGCGGGCGGCGCGTCCTGGCCGGCGCGAGGTGTCCCTCGCCGGTGCGGGTGCCGGCGCGGCCGCGCCCCGACCTCGCGCGGTTGGCCGGGCCGGAGGAGCCGGGGGCCGGGCGGCGCCCGCCCCGCGCCGCGCGGCGGATGGACGTGCCGGGCCCGGTGTCGCGGCGCGCGGCGGCGGCGGCGGCCACCAGGCTCCTGCGCACGGCGCGGGTGCCCCGCGAGTGCTGGTTCCTGCCCACCGCGCTGCTCTGCGCCTACGGCTTCTTCGCCAGCCTGCGGCCGTCCGAGCCCTTCCTGACGCCCTACCTGCTGGGCTGGGACAAGAACCTGACGGAGAGGCAGGTACGCGCGGCCGCCCGGCCCGCGGCGCGGGGCGGCCCCGGCGGGCGCTCCGGGCGCCGCCTGGGTGCGGGGGGGACCCCGCCGGCTCCCCAGGCCGCGGCGCGCCCGCAGGCCGAGGCGCAGAGTTTTGCTACGGAACTGAGCGCAGCCAGCCGCGTTTTGGACCGGGGAGAGGTTTGGCGAGCCTTTTGGAAAGGGTCTTCCCACTCGCCCGCTGCACCCTCTCTTCCCACCCCCTGCTTTGTTTACCTTTGACAGGGTGGGTGTGCGGGCAGATAAGGACAGCGCAGGGCAAGAATACACCATCTTAATTTGTCTTGATGTTTTATTAGGTGAGGCTGTAGTCAAAGATAATCTGCCCCCCCCCCGCATAAGTTCCATTTCCTGGGACAAAAGCAGATGGTATCACAATTAATTGGCACTTATAGTTTATTGTGTATTGTGAATTATTGCCTCATGGATGCTAGTTTTGCTCAAGAGTCAGGTGAGGTGTTGGAAGGCTCTCGGCCTGCTGTGGTTGATGCTGGGGGGTAATTAAGAGCACATCGCTGGGGATCAAGAACGTCTTGCTGATTGATTTACCCAAGGTAAAGACTTACAAGTGTTTCAGAAGTGCATAGTGTACTTTAGAAGTGTATTTACCTCTTGGAGTGCAGTCAGTCCCAACACTTGCCTTTTTTTTTTTTTTTTTTTTTTTGTACTGGAAATTCAACCCCGTGACAATCTACCTCTGAGATACACCCTCAGCCTTTTTAGTTTGACGCTGAGTTGCTGAGGCTGGCTTTGAACCTGCCCTCCTCCTTTCTCAACCTTCCAAGTATGGGGATTACAGGCCTGACTCCTGCACTTGCTTTTTGCAGAAGAAAGACATTATGTAAACTGAAAAAGAAATCATACCCAAAGTGCTAGCACAAAACCAAAATAAATCAGATTCCACACTGTCTTCCTTGACTACACCAAAGGGTGAAAGCCAGGTAGGGTGCTTTTCCCTCCTGTGAGTGGGTGAGTGGGCGCTGGTGAGCTGTTCCATCTCCTACGCCTCCCTGCCCCAGTTGCTACGAAATATCCCTCCCATTTCAACCTCGCTCTTGTTGGTATGGTTGGTTAGTAGTCCATCACCTCTTTGGGGCAGCAGGTCAGAGCAAGAGGTGGCACTACCAGAGTGCCTTGCTGACTGGCAGGATATAATTACTCACTGTGCAGTTCGGTGTTACAGTGAGCCTTCCTTTTCAAGGGCACCGGAGAGAGGACTGAGTCAGTACTGAGATCCTGGATTCATCTGAGTGGCTCACATTGTCTCACCCCTAGCAAGTGTAGTGACTTCTATCCACCCCGACATGTTTCTCAGTCTTATGATGACCACACAAGTTAGTCACTACCCATTTGAATTTTGATACCAGTTAAAACCAGCAATAAAGTGGAAAGGATCATCTTTTTGAACAGAATGATTTTATAAGAAAATTAGGATTCTGGGGGCCCCTAGCAGCCGCTGGATGTAAGGTGCAGCCGCTGAGGTCCAAGCGATCCTGCTGGTGAGCTGCCACAGCTGCAGTGTCATGCGTGCTTGCCTGGCAGAAGTGCACAGGGGAGAGTCATGCTCCCCTGTTGATGTCTGAAAGCTGATCTGTTTTGTCACGGGTTGCTGCGTGCTGTCCTATCGCGATCATGCGCTCTGTCTTATCGGAAAGCTTTCCGGGGTGAGTGAACCACGTTCAGGGGACATGGAAAGAAAGCAGGGATGCCAAGCCCGGGAAGTACCCATTGATTGTGTAACAGAAACATAAGCATGCTTCTGTTATTGCATGGTTTGGAGAACAGAGTTTGAGAGAAATCTAGTGGTCTGGAAGAAGGTCATTTGTTTCTGAGGATCTTGGAGTCATGGCTGAGTCTTTTGGTTGTGCACAGTTTGGCTCTGATTGCCCTGTGAAGAATCCTAGGGTTTTTTTTTTTAAGTAATTAATAACTGAAATAAAGAGAACAACTAGTTCTGTCTGGCTGAATTGGCTTTCAGCAACTGGCAGAAATATTACATGATTTTTAGACACAGTGAATACCAATTTATATTCAGTGACACTTGTATTGAAGTTTATATTCCTCCCAGCCAACTTCAGAAAGACTAAATTGGATATTCTTAAATAGAGCTATTATTACTCAGGTTCAGAAGGCAGAATATCTTTCCACTCTCCAAGGAGTTTTTCTTAATTAAAACAGTTCTCATAAGTTTTAAGTAGGTTGAAATTAGAGTATGTCCTAATAATTGAAGCCAAAAACCAATCTTTCAATAAGATGGAGCTCTCTTTTTCCTTTTGTTGATACTGGGGTTGAACCCAAGGGCATTATACCTCTGAGCTATACTCTCAACTCTTTTTTTTTAATTTTATTTTTTATTTTTATTGTTTGGTGGTACTGGGGTTCCTGGAAGCTCTTCTACCTCTGGGCTACACTCCCAGACCTATTTTATACTTTTTTTATTTTTGGAAACAGGGTCTCTTAAGCCCACGGGGGCTGCCTTCGAACCAGCGCGATCCTCCTGTCTCCGCCTCCCAAGCACGGGGATTACAAGCGTGTACCACCACTCCTGGCTACCCTTTTCATTTTTCATTTTAAAACACGATCTTGTTAGGTTGCTGAAGGTCTTGCTGCGCTCCAGATGCTGGTCTTAAACCTGCAATCCTCCTGTCTCAGACTCCCAGGTACTAGGATCACAGGTGTGCCCCACCACACTCAGCTATAGCTCTTTATTTCTAAAAACATTTCTAAATCTTTTCCTCTTTGTGATATGTGGCTTGATGGGTGTTTGCTACTTTTCTTTGATATTTTAAGCCATTCTGTATATCCTGCCTGATTCACAGAGCCTTATAGAATTTCGTTTTTTTCTTTGGCAGCATTGTACTTTACTATGTTCCTTCCAATCTTTCACGTAGCCCAGCTTCATTCATATTACTCTTAGAAGTCAGCATCTTACAGGCGCTCATCTGTGGCTGTGGTCAAGGACGGGCTCTCTGCCTGGAATAATCTTCCCATACGTGTCTGTGGATAGCGTTGCTCTACCTCTTTCTCAGCCTTCAGAGTCGCCGCAGAGAGTCCACCCCACGTGTCCTACCTCCACTGTACCGTGTGTCTGTGTGCGTATTTGGGAACAGTGCACCTAGGAGCACGATTAGACTTAGGAGCATCCGATACTTTAATAATTTAAGATAGGACTGCCGGGCGTGGTGGCGCACGCTTGTAATCCCCGCGCTTGGGAGGCGGAGACAGGAGGATCGCGCAGGTTTGAAGCCAGCCGTGCTGGCGTAAGAGACCCTGTTTCAAAAATATAAAATAGGTCTGGAAGTGTAGCCCAGAGGTAGAAGGGCTTCCAGGAACCCCAGTACCACCAAAAAAAATAAAAAAAATAAGATAGGACTTTTACAACAAAAGCTTAACAGGCAGTTTTGAAACAGATATCACTGAAAATTATATAAATGTTTAAGCACAAGTAGTCATATTGGGTGCAATAGATATTGACTAAATAAAGTCTAAATCTGAATTAGAGCTTAAACATGAACAATTTGTTCCTCTCGACTTTTTGTATCTTAGGAGAAAACACAGACAAACTCTGGTCCAAAGACTTGTGAATGACATTCTGAATAGAATAAAATCAATCCTTTTGACCACATGGTCAGTTTTAGCTGAGGTGAGACGTTAGAGTATAACAATTAATAAAGATTTTTTTGTTTTGTTTTGTTTTGGTGGTACTGGGGGTGGAACCCAGAGGCTTTCTACCTCCAGGCTATACTCCCAGACCTATTTTATACTTTATTTGGAAACAGGGTCTAAGTTGCTGAGAGCCTCACTAAGTAGCTGAGGCTGGCTTGGAACCTGTGCGATCCTCCTGTCTCAGCCTCCCAAGCGTGGGGATTACAAGCGTGCACCACCACGGCCAGCTAATAAGGGTTTTTAATTTGTACATTTTTGTTGTAGGAAGTTCCCCTTCAAGATTCAAAGTATTTGTTAAAGAAGTGTTTTCTAGTATAGCGACTTCCCCTCGGTGGCAGTGAAAGAGAGTCTCCTTTGGGGACCCAGTGGCTAAGCTCTAGAGACTCCTTAACCTTGACACATGCCCGTACAAGTACCTGCATGCAGATTGAAAAGGCTCCCTTGAGTATTAGCTAACGTTGGAGCCTCCTACATCAGTAGCAGTTTTCTGTTTGGAAAAAAAAAAAAACAGACATTTTAGTGTGGTCAATTCAGAATATCTGGTCCTTAATGCCTGGTTTAGACCTTCCCCCTGCCAAGGCTCACCATGATACTTTTGGATAATTTGTGTAACCTTCCACTAAGGCCAAGTCTCCTTGGTTGTAAAGTAGAGATGCTTTAAAAGCATTTGCCTCTAGTGGTGCTGTTTGGATTGGTAGGGGGGAAATGGTCCAGTGCTCAGCGTGGTGCAGAACACATCAGTAGAGACTTGCTGTTTGCCGCTACTAAGTGGAAGGGGGACGCTCGCCGTGGGTCGATGTCTCTACAGGAGAAGATGTGGTCTCTCAGAGGCAGTCAGAGGGAGCCCACTGGCCTCTGCTTGTGGCCTTGCCTTTCTCATTCAGTGTTCACTTTCCTTCATCTTCATTATCCAAATTAGGGTTTTCCCTTAGGAGCACGATTAGACTTGGGAGCATCTGATACTTTAATCATTTAAGATAGGACTTTTACAACAAAAGCTTAACAGGTAATCATTTTGAAACAAATATCACTGAAAATTAAATAAATGTCTAAGCACAAGCAGTCATGTTGAAGAGGTCAGCCAGCATCCCCAAAGCAGAGATGATGGAGGTCTTGGAGGGCGCAGTAGAAAGCTTTTTAACTTCAGTTTTTATTGACAGGCAGTAATTGTATGTGCTTATGAGGTGCAGCGTGCTATTTCAACACAGGTGTGCACTGATCAGATAAGACAGCTGGCACTGCCCTCTTTATTGTTTCCTTATGTTTTGAACTTTGAGCACCTCTCTTCCAGTTACGCAACAGTATACAGTAGGTTTGATCCCACAGTGCTGAAGAACACCAGAAGCGTGTTCCCTCTGTGCTTCAGTCCCTGCACCCAGCCTCTCCTCACGTATTGTCCTCCAGTAGTCAGTCTTCTACTTTCATAGTGACTGTTGTTTAAGCTCCCATATCTGAGAGAATGTGCAGTATGTGTCCTTCTGTTTGGCTTGTTGCACTTAACATACTGCCCTCTAGCTCCACCATTTTTCTGCACATGACAAAGTTTGATTCTTATTCATGGCTGGATCATATTCCTGTGTGTGTGTGATTGCATGTGTGTGTGCACGCATGTGTATGTGCACGTATCACATTTTCAGCAGAGAACGTTTTTAAAGGACAGTCGTTTGCTGTGCTGGGAAGAACATGTTGGGAACATACAAAGGAAAAGAAACATGTTGGGTCAACAGAAGAGGCGACTTCATTGAAAAATCTGGAGGAGAGAAGTGTCTGTAAATGAGTAGGCAAAAAGGAGGGGGTGCGGCCAATTGGAAAAGGGTGGCCTTCAGGATGCGGTTTCCTTCCCAACGTTGCCCTGCCCACCTCGGGTTTCTCCTGAGGGGTCTGGGCTGTGGCCGCTCCAGCCACACACACTTTGTTGCGTTTGCTAAAATCTCCACACTTCTGAGCAAGAGTTGCTTCTGCTGTTCTCGATTGTTCTTTCATTCATGCAACAAGGCGCAACAGCTTCCTGGTCAAGTGGAAGCTGTTTTTACAAACACAAGTTGGAGCAAAATTCATGAGGGTGAGGCCATGAAACAGATCACTTATGGCCGGTGGAAAGTCAAGTCTGGAATATATCTCAGACTTCTGTAGTACTGGCAGACACAATCTTATAGTAATGGGTTCTTGTTCCTCTCACACCTTGGGAAAATTAGGTCATTTTACACTGGGGTGAACTGAAGTGTACACAGGAACTAGAAAGTCATTCTCAGTCTTAGAATTCAAAGTGTAGCATTAGATTGGCCCATTGCAAAATATTTAGTATCTCACTAAGACTATTTTCCTAAAAGCACTTAAAAATTGAGGCCACTGATGTGGACTTTGAAAAGCTCATTTAAAGCCAGGCGTGCTGCTGCCTGCTTATAATCCCAGCATTTGGGAGGCTGAGACAAGAGGATCATGGTTCAAGGACAGCTTCAGTTACTTAGTGAGGAGGCCCTTTGCAACTCAATGAGACCCTGTTTCCAAATAAGGAATAAAAAATAGGGCTGGGGGTGTAACTCAGAGGTAAAATGCCCCTGGGTTCCATCCCCAGTACCACAAAAATAAATAAATAAATAAATAAATAGCCTCGTTTAAACCATCAGGACCTTGTTAGACAGTGGCGTTAGGTATAAAAGGTAGAGAAATCACCTAAAGCGATTGCTAGGAGAATGACAGTCCAGCTAACTTTTTATGCATATGCTCTGTGTTTCTCTTCTACCCCTCTAGTTTTCAGACTTGTGAATAAATAAAGTGGAGTAATTTACATATAATTCTCTCATTTAATCTTTGTAACAGAAACTCTATGGCAAGGGTTTGCCCCTCTTTTCCTGATTAATACTGGAGAGTAAAGGCAACAGAGAATTGGAGAAACTTCCCTAGACACAGTCCCTGATTTACAGTGGTTCAACTTAGGATTTTTTGACTTTACAATGATGTGAAAACAGTACACATTCAGTAGAAATCATAGTCTGAATTCTGAATTTTGACCTTCTCCCCAGTGAGTAGTATGTGGTACGTTACTCTCTGGTGATGGTGGGCATGGCGGTGAGCAGCGGCTCCCAGTCACAGTGAGGAAATAACCGATGCGCTCCTGGGTCGTTTGCCAGTGGAGAGGAATGCGACATCTGAGGTACTGCAGCAGCCTTCGCGCGCGTCCGGGCCCTGTGGTCACTGGTGGGTTTCTTTCTCCAGGTCTTCAATGAGATCTACCCCGTGTGGACCTACTCGTACCTGGTGCTGCTCTTCCCCGTGTTCCTCGCCACCGACTACCTCCGTTATAAACCCGTGGTTCTGCTGCAGGGGCTCAGCCTTATTGTCACGTGGTTCATGCTGCTCTATGCCCAGGGACTGCTGGCCATTCAGTTCCTGGAATTCTTCTATGGCATCGCCACAGCCACTGAAGTCGCCTACTACTCCTACATCTACAGCGTGGTGGACCTCGGCATGTACCAGAAGGTCACGAGTTACTGCCGGAGCGCCACCTTGGTGGGCTTCACGGTGGGCTCTGTGCTTGGCCAGATCCTCGTCTCCGTGGCAGGCTGGTCCCTCTTCAGCCTGAACGTCATCTCCCTCACCTGCGTCTCTGTGGCCTTCGGGGTGGCCTGGTTCCTGCCGATGCCACAGAAGAGCCTGTTCTTCCACCACTTGCCTCCCTCCTGCCAGGGGGTGAATGGCGTCAAGGTCCAAAACGGCGGCGTTGTGATCGCCACCCCGGCCGCCAGCCACCTTCCCGGGTGGGAGGACATCGAGTCAAAAGTCCCTCTGAATCTGGAGGAGCCTCCCCTGGAGGAACCGGTAAGCACCTAACATTCTCTTGTGGCTGCTATTTTGGGGGCTAACAGTGGTCACAGACAGGAAACCCCCGCTTGCTAGATCTTGAGTTTGTTTAGATTTAGCTTTTATCTTAATTTGGTCTGTTGGTTCTTTCATTCCCTAACTCCAGATTTAATTTATTTACATTAAGAATGGCAAATGTATTTTCCTCTGGAGTGTTTGGCTTGCCCAGGAGGCCGGCTTTATGTCAGAGGTGACTTGGGTGTCAGGGACTGTGTCTGCTTTATCTTTCTATCCCCAGTGCTTGATATATGAAGAAAGCACTCAGGTCAGTCACGGAGGCACATACCTGTAGTCCTACTACTTGAGAGGCTGAGATGGGAGGATCACAGGTTCAAGGCCAGCCTCAGCAACTTAGCAAGGCCCTGTTAAAAAAATAAAAAGGGTTTACCTTCTGGATTTAATCTCCAGCACACAAGGAAGGAAGGGAGGGAGGGAGGGAGGGAGGGAAAGGAAGAAAGGAAGGAAGGAAGGAAGGAAGGAAGGAAGGAAGGAAGAAAGAAGTCAAAATTTTGCTAAATGAGTAGATAAAATGATCCCACTAAAAGTTTCATGTCTACTTCTGGTTTCTAAATAGAGGTTCAAAGTATTTAAAGATAGAAAGTTGTTTTCCCTTTTTGTGTTAGAAGTAATATATGTTATTTATTTTCCAAATGGCACTTTGCCAAAGTGGGTTAGTAATGAATTGTACAAAAGAAGACAATCACAAGGGGAAAAAATCTGAGGTAATGGAATAAATATTTAAAGTGTGATTATGAAATCCTCTCTCAGAAGAGAGAAGGATGACATTTAAAATAATTTATTTGCTCATTCTGTCTAGCCAGGAAGATAGATTGCCTCCCTAATCACCTACCTTTATATTATTTTATTTTTTGATCAGGTTATTAGCTGTGAGGGGCAAAGTTCGTTCCAAGCACACTGAATTAGTTTTAGTTTTCTTGGGACTTATTTAGGGATAATCACATTAACATTCCAGCCTTGCCTGTGGCTCTGGCAGACGTAAAGCTGAGCTGCGGATGCTGTGTAGACTGGATGAGAGGGTAGAACCCCACGGACGGCCTTGACTGTCTACCTGGAGTTAGCCCGTGCTTTCAGAGTGGTCTCAAATGCCCGCGTTGAAATTATTCTTTCTTGCCTGTCCCTGTTCTTCACCTCAGGCTGCCAGTTGAATTTAGGTCACTGTCCCGAGGAGCCTGTGTGAGCCTCCAGAGCTGGGGGACTCGTCTCAGGGTGAGAATCGCCCTTGATTGCCAGTGCGAGGGAGCCTGCAGCCAGCCTGGGGAGGAAGGACTGGAGGGAGTGTCAGTGACATGCTCATCTCACCAGAAGTTGTTAGATGACATTGAAAGTCCTAGAACTAGGAAGGGAATGTAATCACTTGATAAGTCTCATGTAGAAGAAACAAAGAAACTCTTTGTTTTAAATGTGTTACTGTGAATTGGGCTTAAATTAATATATATATGTATACGTGTAAATATTTATTTCAATTTTTCCTTTTCTTTTTTCTTTTACTTTTTGCAATGCTTCAGGCTCAAACCCAGGGCTTCTTGTATGCTAGACATAAATATATTTTTAAAATAGTAACAACACCCATAGTTCTAAAGACTTTAGTAGATCATAGTTTCACATTTCCTTGAATGTGAGTAAGAAACACTTGGAGGACATTTTAGATAGCAGCCAATACACACATGTAGGTACATTTTATGTATAACAGAAACAAAAGCTTTACAGCAACATACTTTATCTTAAAACATTCAGTTTTCTTATAATGCAGGTCACTGAATACCAAATCAGCTTTATTACTACTGATGAGTCACAACCTACAGTTTAAAACCTCTTGTCCTTGACCACCTTGGAATTTGTTATTTACAGATATGCAAAGTATCAGTATTTTACATTTTGGCTAGAGGTGACCCTAACCATGGGTCGTAGAACAACTGGAACATCTTGATGTTAAAGACACGGTTTGCCATTGATCGTCTCATAGAGGTGAGGATTAGGATCAGAACGTAGCAATTTGTGCAGATCATAGCCCTGAACATAATTTAAGCTCATACATGAGATCCAAGCACCTCTACACTCTGCTCCCTGAAAACCCCCACTAGGATGACAGTATTAGTGGGCCTATCAGACTGGCGACAGTGTGGTGAAATGAGGGTGGGGGTCAGTTCCGGGATACCCTGGGCTCTGCTGCTGACCCCGTGCAGGTAGCAGTGCTATTGGGCGGCTGTCCTGGCCCCGCAGTCCAGCAGTGTTTATGGCAAGCTTGAAGGGAAGTAAGTCAGAATATGGATACTGGGAATCAGAGAGCTATTTTAAGTTGATAGAATCCATAGCTCAATTGTAGATCATAGTTGTAACTATTGAAGAGTAGGTGGGTATTTTATCTTGATGTTATAGAAGGGGGAATGGAGGAGGAGTCCAGGTGATAGCCCTGTCCACAAGCTACCTTAGAATATGTGTAGGTCCTTCTTAGAGCGTGTGTTGCTTTGGGGCAAGGGTTGCTGGCAGGGTAAGAAGAAGAGCCACCCAAGCTAGTGATTTTCCTTTGGAGTCAGAACTAAACTTGGGTGCTTGGCTGAGAGCTGGACCTGACATGTTTTGAATTTCCCAAATAATTAAGAGGGCTGGGAGTGTAGCCCCTAAGAGGGCTGGGAGTGTAGCCCAGTGGTAGAGCACTTGGCCAGCATGTTCGAGGCCCTGGTTCAGTCCCCAGCACTGCAAAAACAAACCACCACCACCACCAACAACAACAAGATCAAATACAATCACTTCTTTAGCATAGGGGCCAGCATGTCATTAAAACTTAAGATATGATTCTCTTAATATGACCATGCTTTTATTTATAGACTGAAATATTTTACTATTGGCAAGCATTCTTTGTATGCATTTTTCAGATCTATAAAACAATGATAACAGCAAGAGTCATACTTCTACTTTAGCATTGAATGTCATTTCTTGCAGCAGGGTATAGTGGATTTTGAAGAAAAAGAATTAAGTACAAACCCCAGTTCCCTTTTTATATTATATTTTTGGTATTGGGGATTGAACCCAGTACCAGGGTTATTCTACCTCTGAGCTACACCCCCCAAAATTGCATTTATTATTACTTTTATTATTTATTTATGTTTTCCCTGTGTTTTTTTTTCCTTTTGTGGTACTGGGCATTGAATTCCAAGCTACACCCCTACCCCTATTTTTTAATCTTTATTTTGAAACAGGGTCTCATTAAGTTTAAGAGGGCCTCCCTAAGTAGCTGAGGCTGGCCATGAACCAGAATCCTCCTGTCTCAGCCTCCCAAGTACTGTTATTTTTAAATTTGAAGCAGGGTCTCACTAATTTGCTGAGGCTAGCCTTGAACCTATGATTCTTCTATCTCAGTTTACCAGGTAAGAGGATTATAGGTGTGCACTACCACGCCAACCAAACCTCAATTCTAATATTGCTTGGGCAAGCTATTTAATTCTGCAAAACTTAGTTCTCCTATTTATATAGTTATCATTTTGGATAGTAAATGAGTCAATACAAACCTTTTAAATGAGTGTATACAGTAGGTACTTAGTGCATGGTAGTACTCTTGTTAATACTATCACTGTCGTTAGGCACGGGTAGTAAAGCTTTATACCTTTACTGTAGATAGTCATTTGTGAGGCTGTAAATAGAATAATCTTTCCTACCTCCCCATGAATGATTAAGTGTAATTCCTAATAACTATTTCTTCATTCATGTACTTGCTGATATGAACTAAGCAGCTGCTTTGTACAAAGAAAGGCAGAATATCGCGTCTATTCACCTGCTCCCTGTGCAGCCACCGTGGTGCTGAGCCGTGTCCCCCTTGCTGTGCAGGAGCCCAAGCCCAGCCGTGTGCTCGTGCTGAAGGTCCTGTGGAACGACTTCCTGATGTGCTACTCCTCCCGCCCCCTGCTCTGCTGGTCCGTGTGGTGGGCCCTCTCCACCTGTGGCTATTTTCAGGTCGTGAACTACACGCAGGGCCTGTGGGAGGAGGTGATGTCTTCTCGTCATGCCGCTGTCTACAACGGCGGCGTGGAGGCCGCATCCACCTTGCTGGGTGAGCCGTGCAGGAGGGGCCGGGACGGGGAGATTGGCCGGGAGTGGAGCCAGCGAGATCAGTTCATTCTCCCCTCCGAAATTTGCAGTAGCCCCAAAGGGATTTTCTTATAATGAGTTCTGATTTTGTAACTGAGCGGGAGAACTTGTAAGGACTCGGCCTCACCAACCTGAGTTCTTTGTACGCCTTTGGGGAAGCTACTATGATCATTTTCAGAATTATTGTCTTTTCTTAGTCACATTTCTCTTGTATCTGTGTTTACCATGTGTTTTGTCACCTGATGTGAACTTTTAAGTAGCATATGCCCTGTGACTAGTATCTATCTCACGTGCTGGTAGGTAGTGAAATCAAGATGTGCGCTCAGGCGGGTTGGGTTGGGGCCCGTGTCCTTGAGGTCCCGCTCCATTGTCCCTTTCTTATTTGTTGTGCTACCTCCTAAGGTTGTTGGGAGGCTCGGAAGGCGCTCCATGTATCTGAGCTATCATCATCACCACCGTGATTTTACCAAATGGCACAGAAGCCCTTTGTCACGTTCTGGATTGCTCGTTGGCTTGAAGGAGAGCAGGCGCATCCTGCTCCATTGGCACACTCTTGTAGACTCGTGTGGTCGCTCAGCTCCGGAGTGTTTTCCTTTGCAGAGCCCCGTGTCTGTGTCCTCTTTTCCTTCTCACTGCCAACTACTCTACCTCTCATCATCTCTGTGGCTCCATGCCATTTATTCCACCTAGTCTAAAATTCTCTGCCTGCGTTTCCAGGCCCTCCATAATCTTGAGCTATCCGATTTATAAATTTAAAGAGTATAAAATGTAATAATCTGAGCTGAATTCACTTATTTAATTTGTTTAGTAAAATAACAAGACTGCTTTTCTCCGTTTGTTTTGTAGGTGCTATTGCTGTGTTTGCCGTCGGCTACATAAAAATATCCTGGTCGACGTGGGGAGAGATGACGCTGTCCCTGTGCTCTCTTCTGATCGCCGCCGCGGTGTACATCATGGACACCGTGCGCAACATTTGGGTGTGCTACGCGTCCTATGTCGTCTTCAGAATCATCTACATGTTACTCATTACAATAGCA
The DNA here is from genome assembly GCF_963383645.1 of Muscardinus avellanarius. Classification (NCBI taxonomy): domain Eukaryota; kingdom Metazoa; phylum Chordata; class Mammalia; order Rodentia; family Gliridae; genus Muscardinus; species Muscardinus avellanarius. The sequence goes on from NC_137793.1 coordinate 115,097,626, forward strand.
ACGTATGTATTTTGGCTCAAAGAAGAGTTAGGAAAAGTTGTGACACGATGAACCTGTTGATTCCTTTATAAGCCGAGAAATTAAACTTTGCTTAAAAGAGGCAATTGGGAGGAGGCATGTGTGTACATTACTAATTTTTCTCCTTAGAAAACACTGAGGCAAGATTTATTTCTTTCTGTGTTTGTGTGTTCCTGCTGTTTTCAGATGTTTGCATGGGACGTACCTCATATAGAGCAGAATGTCCTTTGCTTGGTTGGGAAGAAAATTAAGAGTAGAAAGAAGGGGCTGCTTTTTAAAGTACAGATGGTGACTCTCCAGGAAGCAGTTCTCATCTGCTTATTCCCTTCTACTCTGCCAAAGTTTTCAGATCGCTGCGAACCTCAGCATGGAGCGCTACGCCCTGGTGTTTGGTGTGAACACCTTCATCGCACTGGCGCTGCAGACTCTGCTCACTCTAATTGTGGTCGACGCCAGTGGCCTCAGCTTGGGAATTACCACTCAGGTAAGGCCTGCTGGGAGGAAGGTGGGGCTTGCTTCATGGCAACGAAGACAAACAGTAGGGCGGATTTACCGGGAAAGAAAAGCCCCCGCCTCTTCAGTCAGCCCTCACCCCAGCTCTGCTCTCTGGAGGGTCCCGAGGTCACCATCTTCTGATGGTCCTGAGTGTGACGAGCCTGGACGCCCACGAGCATTAGTAGGCAGGCATTCCGTCACCGAGCTGTACCCGCAGCCTATGTTGCTCATGTTCTCTCATGACCGAGATGCCCTGCTTCATCACAGTCACCTCCATTCTTCGTTAAAGCACCCATCACCCTAATACCATGGTAATGACTTGCTGTGGGCAAACAGCCTCCTGACTCTTCACCTATGATGGATGGAGAGAACACTGCCCAGACACCCAGGGACAGTGCAAGGGTTTTATTCAGGAACTGTGCGGCTGTACGTGCCCTCAGGAACTGCGACTTCATAGGTGGAATAGTACTCTTGTCCAGGCACCACTGCATCCAGAAGTGCCTGCCTCCACCCCAGCCCAGCCCAGCCCAAATGGTTCCCTCTCTGTTACTCCCTCCATCCATGCTACTAATAGTCCTCACTTACATATTAGTTTTCTTAGAATACAGAGACCCAGCATTTTATCAGCAGTTAACCCCGTTTAGATTCAGGAGCCCAGAGGAGGAGTAACAATGGGTAACGTGCATCGCGTGCCCTCTGTGTGCCAGTGCGTCATATCAGATTTGAAGGGTGGTCGTCAGCATTAGCGGTCAGCTAAGCGAGTCTGTGACATGATGGTGAGTGCTTTAAGGTCCACAGTGAGTGTGTAGTGCCCATTAAGCTGGGTTTAAACCAGCCTTTAACCCAAAACACACATGGGGATGGAGGGTAGGAGAGAAGCAAGTGCCTGTCATTCTGCCTGTTTGGCAAGGAAGAGTCCCCGCCGTTTACAGTTTAAGGAAACATGGCCAGCATTTGAAGTGGAAATTAGACTGGACATTCTTCAAGAAATGGTGGATTTAAACATGTGGAATGACAGGATTGTGTGGGCTGTGCTGAAACTAGTTGCTGAGGAATTAACGAGTGCTCTGTCGAAATGCATCCAAGTGTAAGAGAACGTGGCTGAGATTTAAGGCCACACTACTGTGCCTTTGTTAGTGAGTATTTAGTTATTTCAAGAAGTAAATGATGAAGATATTGATAAACTGTGCAATTATATTAAAAAGGAAAATTCTTACAAAAAGTAATTCTATAATGGAACACGTTTGGCCTTCTGCTGCCCTCTCATGAAGAACAGAAGTTCTTGACCTTCAGAGCTTAGCCTGTTAACAGGTAGCACCCATCTCTTAGGGTGAGGATACAGACTGTTAGTCAGCCTTTCATCACTGTGACAAATGCCTGATGGAATCAACTTAGCAGAGAAAAGTTATTTGGGCTCACAGTGTCAGCATGGTGCGCTCGCTCCATTGATTTGAGGCCTGGTGGGAGAGTGGCAGAGGAAAGCTGCCACTTTTTCCAGGATGTGGAGAGGGACGCCCATGAATGCACACAAGCTGTAAGGAAGGGGCCAGGGACAAGATGTAGTATCCGAGGGCACACCCCCATGACTTCTTTCAACCAGGTCCCACACCCTGAGTTTCCATCTTTTCTGAATAATGTCATCAAATTATGAACCTGTCAATGGGTTGATCCACTGATAAGCTTAGAGCCCTCAAGGTCCAGTCATTTCCCCAAGCCCCACCCCTAAACATTGCTGACTCAGGGAGCCAGCTTTCAACACATGCGCCTTAGGAGCACATTGCAGAGACAGCACAGGCCATGTTTCCATTATACAGTAACAGCAGCAGTGATAACAAATGCTATTAATATATGTGTGTGTGCGCGCGTGGTACTGGAGATTGGACCCAGGGCCTCATGAGGCTAGGCAAGTGCTCTGTCAGAGCTAGACTTCCTCCTACCCCCCCACAGCCTCCCTCCTTTGACACAGATTCTTGCTAAGTTTCTCAGCCTGGCCTGGAACTTTCAGTCCTCTGGCTTCAGCCTCTCAAGTAGCTGGGATTATAGGCACATACCAGCATGCCCAGCTAAAACAATAGTAGTAATTATTAACAGCAGTAATATTGTGCTAATAAACATTTACATGCATGATCTCATTGACTCCTCCCAAGAGCCCTGTAAAGTAGGAATTGTTAGGAACTTTATTTTGTGAATAAGGAAGTTAAGGCTCAGAGATTGAGTATCTCAGTCCCGGTCACAGAGCTAGTAAGGGATGATGTGAGGATCCTCGTTATTACCGTCAGATTTCAGGACTACCCTGCCACGCTGCTGCTCTGGCTTCTGTGCCTGTTATGTAAGTGTGCAATGTTTTTAAGTTTTATTGAGGAACTCTGAAAATACCTTTAAATACCTAGTGTGTTCACATATATGTAATAAAGCAGCTCAACTCTGACAGTCCTGTAAATGACACACTCTTTCCCCCTCTAGTTTCTGATCTACGCCAGCTATTTTGCATTCATCGCTGTGATTTTCCTGATTAATGGTGTAGTGAGTATTTTGAAGAAATACAGAAAGCAGGAAGATCCAGAATCAAGTTCTCAAGAAACCACTTCATAATGCACTGCTGAAGGTCTGCTGCTTATAGCAAGAACTCTGCACAGCAATTGCCTGGATGTATTTAATTTTTTAAGGTTTAAACAAGTATTTATGAATGTGCATTTCATGGCTTCAAAGCAGCCATTCAGCTAATACCTTGTATTCCTGGAGTAATATGATACTGTTGAGAGGAGCCGGAAATGAAGTCTACTTCATGGATTATTTATGAGAGCTAATTTAAGGGTAACCTTTTTTCTGATTCAAAAGTAAACTTGATTTTGAAAACCAAGTAATCAAGAGCAATCAAGCAGCGCGTTGTGTTGCCTCCTTCTTGGCAAGCCTGTTTGACGTTCATAGGTCATTACGTCTCTGTATCCACTGAGCCAGATGGTTGGCCTAGTTGGACCAGGGCTTCCCAGAGGCCAGACGATGTTACAGGTCAGGACAGAAGTACATTCTCTCAGCACCTGCCTCTCTTCCACTTCATTTTGATTTCTGTATTATTCTAATGCATTTGTGTTTCAACAGATGAAAGTTATTTCTATCATAGGCAATATTTGCTCTGGTTAAATGTTCTGTCCTATAAGGAATACATGTTATTTCTAGTTTTAAGTTATTTTTTAATTCATTGTATGAGTACTCTAGGTTCCCGTCTTGACCATTACGTTTGTGTGAACTCTCTTTAGAAGTACATTTCCTATTCATATGCTTCCCAGAGAAGCTCATTTAGTCAGAAGAGAAGGCAAGTTTTAAAGCCTGCTAATAATCTAAATGAAGAGATTTAATCAGAAAACTTAAAGGAGGTCTGCTTGTCTTTAATAATTTAGTATGAAGGACTATTAATTCCATGATGAAATAATCATTTATGGGCTAAAGATACAACTAGCCTATTTTATATTTGCATTCCCTTTTATGTCTAAAATAAATGAAAGTCTTTCTTTAAATAACTTCATTCCCATTAGTAGCTTTTATATTAGTTTGAATTTTTTATCCAAGATAAAGATGTCAGTAGAAGTTGGATTATTCCAAGGCCTTTTTCATAAACTGAGCCTCTTTTTAATTGTTTCAATGGAGCAGGAATTAGGACAGACTTGATTCCTGAATTTTGTACCTTAAATCTGCCTTTGTTCCTAAAGGTAGATCATCTTGAATATCTGTTCAAAGTAAAAGTTGATAGTGATTCCATTTCCAAGTTACTTGAAAAAAAAATTCCGTATGCATTGAATTCTGAAGCCCACCTCCCAGTGGGCGGCTAATATTCGTGAGATGTGAAAACTATTCTAAAGCCAACTCTGTTGCCTTATTGTGAAAAGAATGTGGGTAGGTGATTTTAACTGAGGTGTTAGCTTTAGACCAACACAGCTAAACAGTGGTGATAATAGTGACAGGATTGCAAAGTTGATGCATTCTTTTGGTGTAAGCAGGAATCCCAGAAGCAGGAGAATGAGGATAAGCAAAGGTCCTTCCCATTCACCTTCCTTTGCCATCAGAGGAGAGGATAACCTAGCTAAGGAGGGAGCGGAGGGGAAGTGACTTTGAAAGTAGCAACCTCCAGTGTTTGTTCCCTCCCTCCCTCTCTCTCTCCTCCCTCCCCCCCTCCCTCCCTCTTTTTTCTTGCTTTGTTTATAGGAAATTGTTCAACCAAAAATAAGAAGAAAAACAGTGTTTGAGGAAGTTTACTTAGTCTTTTTAAAATAAAATGTACTATGGTACAATCAATTTGTTCATGTTGCCAAAGCAATATTTCTCTGGAATTTAATTCACGGTTTGCAGCACCCAGCCCTATCCTTTACCTATTTAAGACACAAATACACTCACATCTTGGCATGTGGCCATATTTGTAGAATGCTGAACTCAATATGCTAGCTGTACTGTGTGCACTTTTACAAAGTACAAATAATTTATTGTTCTTTTTATTCAATTCTGTATGAATTATAAAATTATTTTTATTAAATAAACATTTTACAGTATATATTCATTCTTAATCAAAATTATTTTAAGTGTGCCTTGTTTCCGTAGGCGTTTCCTGTTATGTAGTCGAGTCTTTGAACAGTACCTCCGAGGCAGTTCGTGTGAAGCCTTTCCCTTGCGTGTCCGTGGCCTTGGTCACCCATTGCTCTGGCCCTGCCCCGTGACCTCCTTGGACGCCTCCTTTCTGTTGTGCCCTTTCCTCTACCACCTCGCCGCACTGTTGGTTTCCCTTGATCTTCCTCTTGGCACTATCTCTTGAAAGCATTCTTCCACTTAGACACTGAACAGACCGATACTCCCTGAAGTTATCTGAATTTTTTAAATAAGAGAATTTAAATCAAAGCAAGAGCTGAAAGTACTATCTTGTTTTGAAACCTCATGGGCTTCTTTGTTCCACCCCAGACTACTCAGGGAAGTATATTCTTGTTCTCATTTGGAATCAGTTTTTATAATATCCTAGAAACCATGCCATTTTTTTCTCACAGACTCCAAATGAGTATTTTTCTTTTAATATCCCGTACCAAAACCTGTTTAAGGGATTCATTGGTTTTCACCAGATACCTGAAAAGTTATTATGCAAAAAAATTTTTTTAATGCAGTTTTGTGTCTGCATAGGTGCATCCTGTGTATCTTACTGCCTTTCTGATTAGAGCCTTGTGAACAGGGATCATGTCTTCTTTTTGCCATTTGTTGCAAAGCACATCCTAGCACTATGTGAACACTGAACACTTTAAGTGATATTGAAGGACTGAGTACCTGTCCTTTTTTAAAAAGTACATTGTTAGAAAACATTAAGAATCGACTGAGCTCTAGTCACTGGGTATTTATCTAAAGTACTATGTTTGATAGAGGACATCTATTGGTTTTGCTTATTATGGTATCTTCCCATAAACAGTGCCTTACATTTGCTTAGCATGTTACGCCTCAGGAAGGGCGTCTGTGAGCACCATGTTTGGTTCTTGAAAAGGCTCTCATAGTAGTACTAGTTCGTCCACTATCTCTTGGCCCCAAGTGCTGAAATAGTACCAGACACTAATGCTTCAATATTCAGAATTCCTAGTTGTGTTCACCTCTTTCCTATGGTTCCATCTTCTTCCATGCTTTGTGGTTGTTAATATCACACTGCAGCGGGCATGGTGGTGCACCCTTGTCACCTCAGGACTCGAGGCTGCGACAAGAGGGTTGCAGGTTTGCGGCCAGCCTCAGCAGCTGAGCAAGACCATTTCAAAAGTAAATAATAAAATAGGACTGCGAGTGTAGCTCGGAGATAGAATGCCCCAGAGTTCAATCCCCAGTACCTCAAAACAAACCAGCAAAAACCTGCATGACTTGACCACTAATATTCTGTTCTGGGCACAAAAACCTGCTGGAATGGCGGCCCCTCCTATTCCCTGGGGGCAGATGAGAAAGTTATGCTTAAGAAGGCCACACAGACTTCTGTGGTGCTTTAATTGTTGACTTAGAATATGGGACTTCTGTATTTGTGGTATAATTCTTCATTTTACTGTACATTTACATATTATGCTCTTTTTTGCATATTCATTAAAGTTCCACACTAGAAACACATTTTTAGGAACTCACTGGCTAGAAGTTATGGTTCAGATTTTAAAACATCCCTCATATGCTGGGCATGTTGATGCATGCTTATAATCTCAGTACTGGGAGACTGAGACTGGAGCATCTCAGGTTTACCACCAGCCTCAGCAACTTGTGAGGCCCCTGCAACTTAGTGAGATCCTGTTTCAAAATAAAAAACTAAAATAGGGCTGGGGGTGTGGCTCAGAGGCAGAATGCCTTTGGGTCTCTGGGTTCAATACCCAGTTCCACATATATACACACAAAAAGTCCCTCACATCTCATGGGCTAGAGGCAGCCATATTGGAGGAGTGACTTGGTTCCTGGGGAAGCGTCCCTGGGGACATGGCCAGGGACACAGAGACGGGGTTTTCCAGGGAAGGTTGCTATAGCTTCCTGCTCTTCTCTCCCTGTCGGCCTGAGCTGATATGGCGCTCACCCTCTCTTGACTCCCTGCCAACGTGCCCTAAGGATTTTCAGCCACAGCTCCTGCTTGGCAGCCATTGTAAAGTAGACTATTTATACATGGATTGAAGTCACCAGATCCTATGAAAATGTCTTCCTTTTTCTAAGTTGTGCATGTCAAGCATTTGGATCATAGTGGTGAGAATGCTGACTGAAACACTGGGTTAACAGCTGATTAAACAGCTGGAGAAAGAAATAGTAAACTGGAAAATCAAAGTGAGTGACCGTATATAGCATTATGACAAGGAGGTTAAAGAAAAAACAGTAGAAAGAAGTTAATATATGTGGGGGACAGAATAAGATCTTACATCACAGACTCAGAGGAAATAAACAGAATGGAGGAGAGGCAATATTCTATAATCTGAGAATTCAGCAAAATTGATGAAAAGCAAGAACTCACAGATACAGGAATCACAGTAAATCCCAAGCAGAACAACTAAAAACGAAATCCACATCGCAACACAGAGCTATAAAACTACAATTAAGTTAGGATACAAGGTAGATCATAGAAGCAGCCAGAGAGAGCAGACAGATCATGAGCAAAAGAACCATAAGTACCTGACAGCTGATTTCTCAAGAGTAACAATGGGAAACAAAAGAGAGTGGGACGAACCATTCAGATTACTGAGGGAAAATTTACTGCCTAGGATTATGTGCCCAGAACAAAGCTTGCTTTATGAACTCACCGGCAGATTTTTTAAAAATGGAAAAAGATAACAACAGACCATTTCAGGAGGAAGGAATAGGAGCCTAAAAAGAAGGTGTGACATATGAGAAGCTAGGGTACTTATTTTTAAAGACAAGATAAACATTGAGATAAATCTAAATGAACATTATTAATAGATTATGTTGTGGTTTGTATGCCCAAGTATGTCATTTGGGCAGATGTGGCAACTGTGCAGTGTCTTTGTGGAGGGATGTGGGTGCTTGGCCAGTACGATACGTGCCCAGGCACCTGCAGTCCCTGCCACAGACGGCTGCCAAGACACTCCAAGATGAGGGCGAAGTCAGGTGAAGTGACAGCAAAGAGGGAATTTTTGAGGAGACTGGCAAGGTTCCTAGCCAGTTCCTGTAAAAGCAGGAATTAAGCCAGAAGAGAAATAAGAAAGAATAAAGTTTCTGCCCAAAAAAATTGCGACAGAAAAAGGAGAGCAAAATGCAAACAGGCTGAAATGGCTATTCAGGAAACTAACACAACTTTCTGGGAGACAGCAGAGAAACTAAAAACGAGACACGACTCTCCAGGTAGGCAGGAGAGAAAACAGGTGGAGTCTGATCAATATCATTTACCAAGTCTTGGTTCCTGTGTCTTTCCTTTCACAATCCAGGAAAACAAACAAACAAACAAAAAAAAACAAAAAAAACCTCTTTAATCAGCTCTTTGTAAGTCCAAGATTTTAAAAATAGATCTAAAAACATGTTTTTTAGAATGAGAAATACCAATATATTCCAAGGTGTGCAATGTGAGCCTGGCCCACACTAGGCAAGTGCTCTACCACTGAGCCTCTGCCCTTTCTCACTAAATCGCCCATGCTTGCCTCAAACTTGCAGTTCTCCTGCCTCGGCCTCCCGAGCAGCTCGGATTACAGGCGTGTGCCACCATACCTGGCTATTTTACTGCTCTTAAAAAGAGGTCTGGTTCTTGGATATATTGCATATCTGCTGTGCAAGGGCTCTTGTTTTGCTGATTCTCTTTCTATTCACAGCGTTTCTTTCTTTTTAATGCTTCAATATTTTCTCATATTTGCTTCATTTTATATTGATTACATTGTAGTTCTTCAAAATGAAAGTTAGCCATGACTAACTGTATTAGTTCATAACTTAGTGATCAGAAATTTGCCATTCTTGGTACTTCCCTTTCATAGGACTTTAGACTTATATCTAATTTTATTTTCTTCCACTCCAGTTTGTCAGGGTTTGAGTACAGAAAAAGAGAAAATTAATTCTTAATTCAGTGTAGTTATTATTTTTGTTATACCTGAAAATAATTTTTATTCAGAACTAACACATATAAACCCAAATTAAATGTGTTCCTAATTTAACTCTTAGTCAAATTTCAGAAGTGTCTACAGCCAACCAAAAAGAGAAAATGCTTAGTGGAAGAAAGTTAGAGTGAAGAAGACAGTGACTTAATGCCATGAAAATGTTTTATATTTGGAAATTTTATAAAAACGTATTTTCCCATAAAGAACACTTTTAGCACCTCTCACAGAGGGGCCTGTGCATGAGGAGCCCCTAAGTCTCACAATAATCTCTCTTCTACGTAAACTCCTGTGTCCTTTTACTTACTGTTCAATTTCTTTCCTTCCTTCTAGAAAAACTTGCAAAGAATTGTCAATACCACTTTCTCTAGTCTCTTTCCCCACATTTGGTTCAGAATCACCATCTTTCCACACAACCACTATGACAACAGTGGTTCCTGACCTTCATTGTATTTAACCTGTGTGCAGCACTGGACGTGGCCGAGCGTCCCTTCTTGAAGCATGACCCTCCCTTGCTTCTGACCCCTGTACCTTGACTGGTCCCTCCTAGATCTCAATGACTGATTCTGCTCTGATGGCTAAACATTAGAATGCCCTGGAGTGTTCTCGTTCGTTTTCTCTCTCTCTCTCTCTCTCTCTCTCTCTCTCTCTCTCTCTCTCTCTCTCTCTCTCTCCTTCCCCTTCCATCCCTCCCTCTCTTTATTACATATGGCCCTCAACCCCTGCACCCATGTCTTCCTCATATACCAGTTTTATAAACTATACACTAGTATCTACACACTGATTTCTTCTCCAAACTCCAGAACACTAACTGCGTAGCTCCATCTTTCCATGATCGCCCAAGTCATCATATCACAACCAGAAAAAGGCTTTGATCCACATGGCTCACCCAGTTTCTCTCAGCCCTGGTGAGTGGCCATTTCAGCCCTGTCCTCCATTTCAAAACCAAAGGCCTCACCCCACACTCCCTCATCTCTCTCCCCACTCCCGCCCCTATTAACAAATCCTATGATGACCTTTTCTTGACATCATTACAAGCCTTCTCTTTTATTGCATCAGCTTGGGTACTGCATAAGTCTCCGTGAAGTTATTCATTTACACTTGTTTCCTGGGAGTCGTTTGGCTTAGAATCAGAGTCTGGAACAGGATTATTTGTTATGCTCTGCATTTCCTCTGCCCTCTCAAAAGTAAAGAAGAAAAAAGGAGCGGCAATCGTTGTAACACTTTTCTTTCCTTATCAAAACACATTTGGAGGTGGGTGTGGTGGCGCACACCTGTAATCCCGGTACTTGGGAGGCTGAGACCGGAGGATTGCAGGTTGGAGACCAGTTTCAGCAATTTAGCAAAGTTCTCAGCAATACACAGAGACTCTGTTTCGAAAATCAAAACATAATAAAAAGGGACGGTGGTGCATCTGGGTTCAATCCCCAGTAACCCCCACGTACATACTGGGTTCAATCCAATATTTATATATATACATATATTTCACATATTCTGCCTGTATGATTTCTACTTTGTGCCACTCCACCAACCCTATTTATTAATAATGCTACTGTTTTTTTTACAGTTATCATAAGAGCAAAATTTGTACTAATTTCCACTTTTACAATACATATTTACCACCGGGCGTGGTGGCGCACACTTGTAATCCCTGTGCTTGGGAGGCGGAGACAGGAGGATCGCACAGGTTTGAATCCAGCCACGCTGGCGTAAGAAACCCTGTTTCAAAATATAAAATAGGTCTGGGAGTGTAGCCCAGAGGTAGAAGGGCTTCCAGGAACCCCAGTACCACCAAAAAAAAAAACCCAAAAAACAAAAAACAATACATATTTACCACAATTAAATAATTCAGTATGCTTAGTCTGTCTATGGAGGAGGCTGAGAGAAAATAGCCTCTATTTATGTTTGAACCCAGGAATAACGGGAACTGAAGACCAAGTGACTCAGTGCTTGTCCACCTTCCAAGGCAGTTTCACACTATTGAGATATGTTTGAATTTCAGTACTTAGAATTTTTTTTTGAAAACTACATGGAGTACCCAACTTTACATTAGACACACACAGTAGCTCACACTAAAACATACTTCTGATAAGCCATTACTGATGGGACAGTTTCAATGTTGTCTTTCCCCCAAAAACAGCTTTAAAAGCCTCAAAGTAGACCATCTTCTTGAAAGTAACTAATGATTAAGAACAGACTATAAGTAACTTATATCTCGTTGATACAAATATAATAGAATTTGTTAAAATCTCTCACAGAATGCAGTTAGAGAGTTCTTGAATAAAAGAAATGCTTTTGAAGACAAGACTATCAATGTCTAAAGTGAATTTTTCATAGTCTGACAAGTTATCATAAAAATGTTTAAATTTTTCCATTATAACCTTACAAATATTTTTTAAAAATAGCAAAACATTTGCAATCAGCCACACTATTGCTTATTTGACTTTTAATCTAAATGACAAGCAACTGGATATTGTTAAAGAGCAATTATTTATCAGGCAATGAAACATCACAGTCAATCCTTTAAAAAGTAGGCTATGAATCCTGCTTTCCCAAAGGCTAAACTCTGAATCCTCTCATTTCTTTTCCATGACAATTTATTCCCCTTCAATCCCTCTGTTTGGGGTTGGACACAGGATTCCTAATCACATCCTGGGTAAGCTAGAGCCTCCCAGCAGGGAAGCCCTTTAAACTTCAGCCCCAGGGGCCTGAGCTTGTGCTCAAAAGTTCTGACCCCGTGAGAAAAGTGCTGAGCAAACCCACTGAGCATACGAAAACAACACACTATATGCAATTTTTTACTTAGAGCATTTGTTTTAAGGAACGTATTGCTGACCTACAAGCTAGAGTAGGTTTGTCCTGCTGCTAAGGGTCAGAAGCAAATGCAAGCCCTCCAGCCTTTGGTGTGTCTCGGGAGGATAAATAAAATGTCTTTTTTTCATAATTAGATATATTTTCATTATAACGACATCCAGATGAGATACTTACATGATTTATCTATCATTTATTACCTTCTAACATAATGATATGATTTCCTTATTTAGTATGTTTTTACTGTTTTCCTAATAGAAGACAAGCTCCCTTTACTAAAGACAAAAAGCTTTTTGATTAATGATGATTCCTTATATTTTCAATTTTTAAATTTATAAAATATGTAAATGTTTATGTATCCATTTCAAATAGATTACAGTTACAAGCCTGTGTTCTGTAAATGAAGGAGCAATAAAGATAAACGATATAGGCATAAAGTTCAGAAAACATCTCACTTACACATCTCATCTTTCCTTTCCTTTCTTCCCAAATGATCACATTCTGATTTCTGGGCTGGGAACTCAAAAGACCTGACCTTATTAAAATAAACTAAGCCGGCTGTGGTAGCACACGTCTGTAGCCCCAGTACTTGGGAGCCTGACATAGAGGATTGAAGGTTTGAGGACAGCCTAGGCAATTCGTGAGGTTTTCATCATCCTAGCGAGACACTTTCAAAATAAAAATAAAAATAAAAATAAAAAGCGCTTGTAATCCCCACGCTTGGGAGGCGGAGACAGGAGGATCGCGTAGGTTCAAAGCCAGCCGCGCTGGCTTAAGAGACCCTGTTTCCAAATAAAAAAAATATAAAAATAGGTCTGGGAGTGTAGCCTGGAGGTAGAAGGGGTTCCAGGAACTCCAGTACCACCAAAATAGATAAATAAATGAATAAATAAAATAAAAATAAAAAAGGGTTGGGGGTATAGCTCGGAGGTAGAATGTCCCTGGGTTCAATCCCCAATGCCACACACACACACACACACACACACACACACACACACACACACACGGCAAAGGACTCAGAGATTCACAAAGTTGAATAGTTTTGCATTATTGTTTTCACATCTTTTGCACTTTTGTTTTTTTGTTTTGGCAACTGGGTTGTAGGTAGTTAAGGCAGTTGATTTCCAGGGACTATTAGTTTACCGAAATATTCCAAGTATAGAATAGTGAATAGTACCTAAATGCTGAACAACTATTTGTGGAGCGATTTAAAAGTTTTGACTCGCCGGGCGTGGTGGCGCACGCTTGTAATCCCCGCGCTTGGGAGGCTGAGACAGGAGGATCGCACAGGTTCTCAGCCAGCCTCTGCTACTTAGTGAGGCTCTCAGCAACTTAGTGAGACCCTGTTTCCAAATAAAGTATAAAATAGGTCTGGGAGTATAGCCCGGAGGTAGAAAGCCTCTGGGTTCCAACCCCAGTAACACACACACAAAAAAAAAAAAAAAAAAAAAAAAAAAAATTGACTCTACAAAGAAGCTGAATATTTTCTGTAAAGCATGTTACTTTGAAGAGTTTTGTGGAAGACATGTATGGCCATGTTTTCTTACGTCTTGGCACTCGACTTATTTTTTCTTCTTAGTTACTTAAGTTAAATAAATATTGGCTTTTCTAAGTCAGGATAGTGAAAACACTCTTTTCTACAAAGTGTTCAACTTCACACTGATCTTCCTTATATTGTGTACTTATTTTCAAACACTGTGTAATGAATAAACCATGACAAAAATTGGAGTATTGTCTATCTCTAGGATCCTATTTTAGAACACACACATTTAAAATTTATAATGTTGGACAGTAGAGGAAAACACATAGCCAATTTACATATGGTGATCTTATTATCTTATTAATGGTGATCTTATTATCTGTACAATCCTGTAGTCTTTGATGAATCATCAATTTTAAACACATTTCCACTACCTACAGCTGACATATAGTCTTTCCTGATAGTTAGCATTGGTAGAGTTTAAAAATCCTAATGCCAGTTTAAATGAAAGACCCTGAATTGCAAACAACTGTCTTTTCTTCGTGTACATGGTTCATTTCCTTTTCTCCCGCGAGCAGTCCCTCGCAGTGTCAGGGCACTCCCATCAGAGGCGAGGGGAGGAGGGCATGAAGCCGCAGGTGTGTGAACAGGATGGTACCTTGACTTGCTGGACTCTGCACTTGCTGTGTCGTTAGCGTCCATCTGCCGGTCCTTCCTTTCTTGCTACACGTTAATCTTGTGTTCTCACAGCACCTCTGATTATACTAATTTCCAAAAGCACATTTCCCTCTTCTCTCTGATCATCAAAACACTAGTTCTGTCAGTAAATTCCAGTCTCTAATAGTAGGAGGAAGTTGTGAAATTAATTATATATGATGACTAACTTTTCACAAGAAACTGGTTTATTAATTTTTTCGTGGTACTTGGGTTGGAACCCGGGGCATTCTACCTCCAAGCTACATCCCCAGCCCTGTTTTTTATTTGTTATTTTATTTTTCAGTACAGGGGATTGAATCCAGGGTCATTCTACCTCTGAGCTGCACTCCCAGCTCTGTTTTTAATTCTTTATTTTGAAAAAGGGTCTAAGTTGCAGAGCACCTAAGTAGCTGAGGTGGGGCACAAATCTAAGTCTCTGTCCCAGTCTCCCAAGTACTGGGATTGCAAGTGTGCAGCACCATGCCTGGTTAGTCCGCTTTTAAAACCTGGTTATATAAACATAGGTTCTATAATTATATCTAACAAACACTAATTTTTGAAATTATTATATTAGCATGTACAGCTTTTATAAATTAAAACACTCCTTGATAATGTAGAAAATATTATTCTTATGGAATTCCCATGTAACTCTAAATATTTCTTACTTTAATTTTGGACTATCAATATTGTAGAAGTTACTTTCATTCTTTTGGAAAGCCATGCAATAATAGTCATCAGTGGCTGAGCACTTTGTATACAGCACGCATAAGCGAAACACATGGATTACCTCACATAATCCCCATAATCCTAAAGGCAAACGCAATTATTTGTGTATAGCTGGGGAAACTAGACTTAGAAATTAAAACATTTTACAAATTAAGTAAATATGTAGGAGATCGGAATCACTTATTCAGCAGTTTTGGAAAACTCATTTTTATTATATTTTCAACTCTTCAGCTATTGTTTGCCCACTATTCCATTAATTCTGTAGCACTTTTTTTTTTTTGCTGACATATAATTCATCAACAACTTACCTTCTAGTCATCATCAACTCCTTAACTTTCAACAACTGCGTCAGCCTCAGGAAATCAGTCTATTTTCTGTCTGTACTAATTTGCCTATTGTGGATCTTTCATTTCAAGGAAAATATACGATATGTGGTCCTTTGTGACTCGATTCTTTTATATAAAATTTGTTCTCGAAGTTCATCCATGTCAACCTATTAGTATTTCATTCGCTTGAAGGTTGCAAGCCGTTAGTAAACTTCAGAATTCCGGAAAGACATTCCCACCAGGGCAGCTGTTTTCTTGGTGCTCCCTATTTTTAGCATCTTCCCAGAATCCTCTTCCAGTACTCCGTTCCTTTTTATTGCTGAATAATTTCCCATTGAGTAGATGTATCACATTTTTTATCCACTAACCATTTGATCAGTATTTATTTCCCCTTCTTATTAAGAATGTTGCTTTATCTCATTAATATTTACAAAAACACACATTTAGAGAAAGTAGATGAAAAATATTCAACTAGAGGTTTTGAAACCTAGCATCTACTTCTAGCTGTGGTGGTAACTCTGCATTTATTAAGGTAGATTAGAAAATATTTCCCTTAATTTTTTTCTTTTTGTCCTTTTCAAGTGTTTGGCCTAATAGTTGGTCCTGAAAGCAGTAAAAACATTAGCTCACTGCAACTATACATTCTATATTACAGCTAGGACGTGCAGGCAACATTGTAATTTGTTTTAACCCCAATTTTTTCTTAAACTTAGTTTATTCTATAATTTGGGAAATACCCAAACATTTAATTTTATGTTGCTCCTTTTTGGAGAAAAATTGCTCTCATTCCACGTAATAGAAATTCTATTAACGAAAAATTTATTTTCTGTGGTACTGGGGGTGGAACCCAGGGGCATTCTACCTCCAACCTACACCCCCAGCCCTATTTTTTATTCTTTATTTTGAAACAGGGTCTCACTGAGTTGCAAAGGGCCTCAGAAAGTAGCTGAGGCTGTCTGCGAACCACGATCCTCCCGTCTCAGCCTCCCAGATGTTGGGATTACACGCGTGCGCCGTCACGCCCAGATTAACGAACAATTTAAAAATACCCTGAACTCTCCATACTGTACTGAGGAAAATATTTTCATTTCTTCCAGTTCTCCTGTCTGCCCTGGGAATGATCATTCCTAAAACCCTGTCATCTCCACCACGATCTAAAACTTACATTGCTTGTCTTTTATTCATAAAGACTTCGGGGGTGGGGATTAGAGTAAGTGTGGCTGTTCTGATATTCTTGAAAGCTGGAACAAAAATCCTATTTCCTTTCCGCATTCTCCTGGGTAAAGTTCTGCTTTGGATTCGAAAGAGAAAGCGGAGGGGCCAACGCAGTGATTCACAGTTGGCTGGTCAGCCAGAGGAAACTCAGAATACTTGTGACGTTAACGTCTGACGTAGATACGCCTACTTTAGGAAGATGTCCCTCGGGATTCCCAGTCGGCGAGAGATACCCACGCGTGGGAACCGTCCGGCCCCAGCGCCGGCCCGCCAGCCCCTCACAATGGCGGCGCGCACCGCCGGCCGCGCGCGCACTTCCGGGCCGTCTCCTAGGAAACCGCCGGCGTCGCGCCGCGGCGCGCTCGGGAGGCGCGGGCCGGGCGGCGTCTGCGCATGCGCGGGCCGGCGCGGGCGCGCGTCAGAGAGGCCGGAGCCGGACGCCGGGACGCGCCGCTGCCATGGCAACCCAGTCCCGGCTGCGGCGGGCGCAGGCGCCGGGGTCCCCCTGGCCGCGCCGCCGGACCTCGCGAGGAAGAGGAGGAGGAGGAGGAGGAGGAGGAGGAGGAGGAGGAGGAGGAGGAGGAGGAGCGGAGGAGAGGAGGAGAGGAGCGCTCCCCGGCCGCGCCCGCCCCGCAGCCGCCGCGCCCCGCTCCGGCCGGCGGGCGGCTTCCCCGGGCGCGTCGGCGCCGCCGGCAGGGGAGGCAGGGGCCGCCCGGCGAGCCCGGCCCGCGTCCCCGAGGGCGGGCGCGTCCCGCGCTCTCCCGCGCCGGCCCCCGAAGCTGTCCTAGTGGACAGGTAACCGTCCCCCAGGGGGGCGGGAGCCGCGCCGCAGCGCTCGCCCCCTGGACCTCGAGCCGCCCCGGGGTCGGCGGGCTGGGGTCCTGAAATCACTCCAGCCAGTGTGTGGAAGATGGCCAGCATCGTGTTCGCGACGGACGGTCATCGTGTTCTTCATGCGCTCCTGGGATCGCGCGTGGGCAGCACGCAGCGGGAAGAATGAACGGCCAGACGGTTTCCTAATGGGGGTTTTTGCTTAAATACCCTTCTATGCTTTCTTTGGTTAAGCGCTTATTTTATGTTAAAAGGCATTTTATTTGACGTTTTTTCGGTTCTTAGTTTTTAAGCGTATATAAAAGGTTAGGAGGTAAGACGGGAGTCAGTGAATTAAACTATTTTTGAATGTTCTGAATCTTGGTGTCGGCTGGGATGCACACTAGAAGACCTGTAGTCACCTCCCCACGCGGGATTTATCAGACACTCGGGAGGAAAGAACTCATTCCAGCCTTACAACAGTTCCCTATTAAGAGGAGCCGTAGGGTCAGAACACCCACATAGACTTTGGTGATAAATGTTTAAATTTCAGTGTGGAAACTCACAAATAATAAATGCCAGGTAACTCGATTCTTGTAAGAGCGTTTTGTTGTTTTAACATGTTGACTGTACCATGTGAACAAGTGCCTAGGGATGGAGATTAGGAGAATGGG
This sequence comes from Muscardinus avellanarius, assembly GCF_963383645.1. Lineage (NCBI taxonomy): Eukaryota > Metazoa > Chordata > Mammalia > Rodentia > Gliridae > Muscardinus > Muscardinus avellanarius. The sequence goes on from NC_137793.1 coordinate 115,115,441, forward strand.
AGGGGTTGAATATCCTGTGACGCATTTTAAAAGGCTTACGGGACTTGCCAGGGAGGGTTTATGATTTGTGTTCTGTTTACTTGAGAGCCTGTCATGAGGGTTTCTTTAAGTTACAGGAGTAGAATTACATTTCAGATTGGACACAAGGGCATTTACTTGTCAGAGTTTCTTCACCCATTGATTTTCTCCTTTACATTATAAGAAAATGGTATAATTTAATAACAGCGAATATGTTCAATTTGTAATCATTATGTTATTCATTATACCGGTTCTGTCTTGGCTTTAAACTTGAGTTTCCACATGGGTGGGATTCACTGTAAATAAGAAATCATTACTACCAATGTCTTCAAGAAACAACTTATTTATTCATCCAGAACTGCTTGTTATAAGAATAAGGGAAAACACTGAGTTGTTCCAGAGAAGTTTTTGTCTAACTGTAATGTAACTTAAAGATTTTAAAATAATAAATTTCAAGATCCTTGGTCTGAAAAGAAGTTGATTATAAAAGTAGTTTTATAGATACATTTTGTATTACAGTGAATTTTAGTTTATTCTACATCATCCATAGTGTCCTTACTTTTAATTGGTAGGTAGATCGACAAACACCTTCAGGGATTTGACTGTCACAAAGCGAAGCAGTGGTAAATAAACTTACTCTGAGATATTGGTGTATTGATTTGGGTTCTCCAGGTGACCTCCAAATAGTATTGCCCTCAGTATCTGAGTTAGAAATTATTGAAGCCTTAATTTTGAGTTCTTTAAGAAGATCTATTTTATATTTTTAGTTTACAAGAAACATCTGGAATTATAGTACAATTAATACTTTAAAATAATAATTGAATAATTTTTACTGAGTAAATTTCTTTTATATTTTCATAGTCCTTTATATGTGTATATATATGTTAATTTTAATTATCTGCATCTTTATGTTCTTATAAAACTGTAGATTAGCCGGGTGTGGTGGCACACGCTTGTAATCCCAGCATTTGGGAGGCTGAGGCAGGAGGATCCGGGTTCGCGGCCAGCCTCAGCTACTTAGTGAGGCCCTCCGCAACTCGGTGAGACCCAGTTTCAAACTAAAGAGTAAAACATAGGCCTGGGGGTGTAGCTCGGAGGTAGAATGCCCCTGAGTTTCACCCCCAGTACCAGAAAAATAAATAAATAAATAAAACTAGATTATTTTCATAGCCCTTTCTATATTTTTATTTATCTATGTAGAGCTTTATTTATGTTTTTAATTTAACCTTGTCTTCTCTAGCAGACTGCAACCCCTACTTCTAGAGCACAGCCCTATTTTGTACATCAAAATAGGGATCTAGCAAATGTTCAACAAATGTTTGTCAAAATTCTACTCTTTATCTGCTCACACACATAAATATATGATTGATAAGTAAAGATTTCTATAGTTCATTTGTTTGAAAAATTATATTCACACAAAAATTAACAGGGCTAAAAAAAACTTTGATTTAAATATAACTCAGCTTAGTTCTTTTAAAAATAAATTTATATACCATTTTAGCAAATACTTACTACCTTTCATTTGACAATCCTATTTCCTGTCACTGTCTTCTTTGTAGTATTAGGTATGAAAAGGTTTTTTTAAAAAATGAAATACATTTTTTTTTCTTTTGCGGTACCAGGGATGGAACCCAGGGACAGATACCTCTGAACTACAACCTCAGCCCTATTTTTTATTCTTTATTTTGAAAGAGGGTCTCACCGAGTTCCACATGGCCTCACTAAATAGCTGAGGCTGTCCTCGAACCGAGATCCTCCTATCTCAGCCTCCCGAATGCTGGGATCACAAGCGGGCACCACCATGCTTGACATGAAATACATTTTATAGAGAATACACTTATTTCTGTACTTCTCTAGAAATCAGCATTTGTTATTATTAAGAATCAATTGCTACTTATTAAAAAGCTCTGAGATAGGCCGGGCGTGGTGGCGCACGCTTGTAATCCCCGCGCTTGGGAGGCAGAGACAGGAGGATCGCGCAGGTTCAAAGCCAGCCGCGCGCGCTGGCATAGGAGACCCTGTTTCCAAATAAAAATGTAAAAATAGGTCTGGGAGTGTAGCCCGGAGGTAGAAGGGCTTCCAGGAACCCCAGTACCACCAAAAACAAAACAAAACAAAACAAAAATCTCTGAGATCACAAATATCATGCCTTATAAATTTCTAAAAGGATTAGAAAACTGAGGATGAAAAATTATATACTCATATATGTTTGAAAATAAACAGATGTAGGTGGGTAAAACTCAAAAACAAAAACAAAATAATCATTTGCTATGACCCGGACAGAGTTTTAAAAATTGGCAGGCAATGTAGAATTCCTTTCCTAAGCCTCCTTCTTATCTACCTTGTTTATCCTCTTGTAGACAGAGTTTTAAAAATTCTAGAAATGCAGCTGGGCATGGTAGCGCACACTTGTAAACCCAGCATTTGGGAGGCTGAGACAGGAGGATCGTGGTTTGCGGCCAGCCTCAGCTACTTAGTGAGGCCTTCTGCAAGTCCATGAGACCCTGTTTCAAAATAAAGACCAAAAAATAGCGCTGGGGGTGTAGCTGAGAGAGGTAGAATGCCCCTGGGTTCCAACTCCAGACCCACAAAAAAAAAAAAAAAAAAAGAAAGAAATTCTAGAAATGTCTATGTGTTGTCCACCTATGGAAAGGTCTTGCTTTTGTATGTATCTCTTTAAGAGTATATAGAAATGCATTTTTATTTTGAACATTTCATGTTAGGTGTTAATCAGCTTACCTTCCATGTTAATCTCCATATCACATTCCACCTCTAAAGTGTATATACCAGATACTTTATATTTTAAAATCTCATAACTTTTTTTTTTAAAACAGAAATGGCTGAAAATAAAGATACTGATTCAAAAGAAAATGGAGAATACGAAGATGACTTTGAAAAGGACCTGGAGTGGCTAATGAATGAAAAAGAAAGAAGCGACGACAGCTTGGCAGAGGTGGGTGTCAACTGCCAAGGGCGCCCTTAGCCAGAACATTAACAAAGCCCTTCATGGCTCTTGAGGATTTTTATATATCTCACCTAGGCTTCACAAAATTCTTCTCATGTGCATTGAATAAATGCCATTATCCCCATTCTAGAGATGAGAAAATTGAGGCATAGTTGAAATGTTGTATCCCAAGGCACGGGGCTAATGAGAGAACAGGAATTAAATTAGCACTTAAAGCTAAAAATTAGAATTATAAAGTTATAATTTAATATCAACAATAAAATTATGACTTATTTATCAAAAGTAAAAATGTATAATTCTTATTCTTATGAAGTTAAGTGATATCATGGACTTATGCCTGTAATATAAATAAAAATAAAACAAATCATTTGAAAACAATCTTTATACTAATAGTTGGAACTTTAAGACTGAATTAGTTTTTCAGAGGAATGAATCTAGGGAAAAACGCTGAGTGAAAGGCTAAACCGTAAGATACTTCTAGGGAAAAGCGATCCATTAAATATGGTCAGAGTCTGCTGCTCATCAGAGGTGTAGAAGGGAAGTCAAGGAAAATGAATCATATCCTGGATCATGGTGGACTTTTTTCTATTTGCTCATGTACAGTGTATTTGTGTGTATATATACACACACATGTAGTGGGGAAGTAATGAAGTAAAGGACTAAGACTGGGAGGTCAGCCGGTGACTGTAGAAGGAAATTACCAGAATCATTACAGCAGATGCCTGAGTCTAGGGGGTTAAGGGAAAGAATATAAGGAAATGGAGGCAGCAGGTCTTACAACATCTCTTGGTTTTATATTGCTTCTTATACAATGGAGAAGACAAATAAGGTAGATAATATTTGAAAAAGGCAACAGAATCAAAAGTGAAAGTTTGGGCAAGATGGCTTTGTTTTCTTTCTTGATACTATTGTCTCATGTATTTCCCTTGCAGTGCTCATAAGTATGAATTAGAATGTTATGAGTGAGGGGTGAGGTGAGCAAGATGCACTTAAAATTTCCCATTAATAAAGTACAGAAATAGAAAACTCGTTTTGGATTGTCCATAGAGAGTCTCAGTTTTATAAAATATGAAACCTCATATCATGTTTTATTTAGACGGATTGCAAGAAGGAAGAGAACGTTAACCAGGAATTAAAAGAGAATGGAACAGAAATAGACCACATCAGACAGCTTTCTGATCCTGAAAAATCTTTGAAGGATGAGGTTTCAGCAAGAAGAAATGATTTCATTTCTGTCCCAAGTATTCAGTCTTTGGATCCCATCTCAGATTCAGATAGTGAAAACTCTTTCCAAGAATCCAGACTAGAAAGCCAAAAAGACCTGGAGGAGGAAGAGGACGAGGAAGTAAGGAGATATATTATGGAGAAAATTATACAAGCTAACAAGCTTCTACAGAATCAAGAACCTGTGGATGATAGAAGGGAGAGAAGACTTAAGTTCAAAGACAACTTAGTTGACCTAGAAGTCCCTCCACTGGAAGACAGCGATGCTTACAAAGACTATTTTGAAAATGAAAACAGTATTTCTGGCAAACTGTCACAGTTATACATTTCCAGTGAATTGGGCCAAGAAAATGTGCTCCTGACGCTTACAGAAGGAGGCTGTGAAGAAAACAAGGACAGGAAGATACTGGTAGAGAGAGATGGGAAGTTTGAACTTTTGAATTTACAAGATATTGAGAGCCAGGGGTTTCTGCCCCCCATTAATAATGGCGGTAATGCAGAAAACGAGCCTCAGCAGTGGGCACTCAGACCTCCCAACGCATCCGTCATCAGTGTCAAGAAAGAGGAGCCTGCTGCGAAGAGTCATGCTGCCCCTCACACATCCACAGGAGAGCCAGTGGTGTTTGTCCCTCAGCCCCCGGCCAACCCCAGGACGTGCCTGAACTCTGCAGCTAACTCAGATAGGAATAAAGGAAGTGGAAAATATAACCCACGGACACAGTCTGCCAATGTGTCACCTGTGACCTCAACGTATTGTCTGTCCCCTCGACAGAAGGAACTCCAGAAGCAGCTAGAGCAGAAGAGAGAAAAGCTAAAGAGAGAGGTGAGGACGCCAAGCGGCATTCTTTGGAAGAGAGTGTTTTCATGTTTTATAAATGCAATAGGAACTGGAAATTATTTTTTGAAGTGTCGGAGACTTTTGTTCACTTGCTTTCATTTTCTATTGTGTTAAGAATATGTTTGTGAATAAAACACTGTGACTACCTCACAAAGTTGCTGAGGCTGGCCACGAACCTGTGATCTTCCAAATATTAGGATTATAAGCATGTGCCACCACGCCCAGCTGGCTAAAATATTTTTAAAGCAAGACCTAGATAGCATATCCTATTTATACAATACTTCCATGTATATCTCTCATTGATTATGGCATTTTTCTTTCATAAATATACTTATAACAATTCAAATTTAACAACAGTATACAATATTATAAATCATAAAATTAATATATGCCATGTGTTAATATAATTCTATAAAATGTATGTTAAGGCATTTGAAGTGCTTCTAGAGTGTGTTTTTTCTTTTTCTTTTGCATTGTTGGAATTTATTGAGTCTAATTCTAGACATAAATGAGGAATAGAAAAGAGATTCCCAAGTACCTTTGAACATGTATTGTAGATCTCTGTAATTGTGGACTTTAGCTCTACATTTTAACTTATCTGAAAGAAATCAACATTGTTTTTACCCCTAAGTAAATTAGAGACCCTATTTTTTAAGGGGGAACAATTTTCAGATAGAATGTTTCAGAGGTAGAGAATCCTAAGTTCATCTTAAAATATATCTCTCTACTTTGATAATTCATATAACTTTACTACTTTTCCATTAATTTATTTTTATATTATTTCCACTAGGAAGAAATACGGAAACTAGAAGAAGAGAAAGAAAAGAAAAAAGAGAATGACATGGTATTTAAAGCATGGTTGCAAAAGAAAAGAGAGCAGGTTTTGGAAATAAGAAGAATTCAACGAGCAAAGCAAATCGAAGACATGAGCAGCAGAGTAAGTCACCGTCTCTGAAACACAGGTTCGAGCGGGTTGTGGGGGTGAGCGCTTCTCATCCCAGTGCTTGGGGCTCGCAGGAGGGTCACAGGTCCTCTGCCAGCCTCAGCAACTTAGTGAAGCGCTCTGCAACTTAGTCAGACCCTGCTTCAAAATTAAAAACAGGAAGCCGGGCGTGGTGGCGCACGCTTGTAATCCCAGCATCTGGGAGGCTGAGACCAGACGATCACGGTTAGTGGACAGCCTCAGCTGTCCTTTGCAACTTAGTGAGACCCTGTTTTAAAATAAAGAATAAAAAATAGGGCAAGGGGTGTAGCTCGGAGGTGGAATGCCCCTGGGTTCCATCCCAAACCCGCAAGAAAAAAAAAATTTCAAAACAGAGGAAATCAAGAGAAAGTAAAATTATATCTCAGTACTAAAATTTAAAACTAAATTCTCAGCTAATGCAGAATCTATAGTCCAACAGTATGTGAGGATGAATGTTCACTGTACCATACACAGCACTATATGTGGTTTATTTTCTAACTTTGTATTCAGATAGTAATATTACATGTTTGTATACCGGCATAGGTTTGTATATATTTGTGACATAATAGGAAATCTGCATATAAATTGGTCTCTAGTCCTGGTTATTGGCTCCTAAAACTCTCATAATTTCTCAAGCAATACGGTGCTAGGTGTGTCTTTTATTCTAATACTTGGTCTTTGACTTGGTTCTTGATAGGGAGTGCCAAATCCCGTAGAATTTCCTGAGTGATGGGAGTGTCTTGTTCTAATGAGGTGACTCTTGGTAGGCTCCTGGGTGGGGTGATCTGAGAATGACTAAGCCATGTTTAGAAGCAGGGCACCTTCCTTGCCATTCCCCATCATGTAGGAAAGGCAAAGAAGTCAGAGACTGAGTCAGTGATCATGACTACGTGACAAAGAGTCATTACAAACCCCTCTGGTGTGGGGTTTGGAGAACCTGATTGTTAAACACATTGGGCGCTGGGAAGGTGGTGTGCCTGGAGACACCTTGGCACCTTTGAGCCCTTCGCATATACTCTACCCTGTGAATCTCTATATGACTGTTCATCTGTATCTTTTGTTAATATAAGAAATGGCAAATGTGTTTCTCTGAGTTCTGTGAGTTTCTCTAGCAAATTAATTGAGCCTAAGGAGAGGAACATAAGTCCCTAGACCCTCGTTTGATCAGCCAGCAGCACAGATCACAATATGGGGCATTCAATTAGTGTCTAAAGTGGCTGCAGTCTTGTGGGACTGATCCTGCAGCCTGTGTGCAGTTAGATGGAGCCAGAACTGAGCTGCATTGTATGATTCCCAGCTGGAGTTGTATGGTCAAGGTGGATAAGCCCCACGAGCATTTTGTTGGCCAAAGATGAAATTTTTTGTGTTGGATGTAAATTACAAGGAAAACATTTGTTGTTTTTTTTTAATATAGTATAAATACTCTTCTGTGAGTATCTTGCTTATAATTTTTTCAGTCTTATTTTTCTGAATAAGTCTTACTGAATTAAATATTAGGGATTTTTCTACTTTATTATATCTGTCACAAATATGTTTTTCTAACCTGACAGTATTAATTTTTACACATTATTTATTATACCATTTGTAACCATTTTAGCTTTTAAGATCGTTGAATGGGCAATGCGTTTGTAGCCAAGACACAAAAACCATAAACTTGAAGGTAAATTATTGAGAAATTTGGCAAAAATGATATTGTAAAATAATATATACAACCACTGTGCAAACTTATTTTAGAAAGAGAAAATATGGATCAAGATACACAACTCTTCCCAGTGTCCTGGTGCATGCACTTGGGAAGCTGAGATAGGAAGATTGTAGATTTGAGGCCAGAAGACCCCATTTCACAATTCAAAGTTAACCTCTAGGTCTTTGAACCATCTAGAGTTGACTTTTGTGTGGGGTGGGAGGTTAGGGTTTAGTTCCATTTTTCTACATATGGATAGCCAGTTCTCCCAGCAGCATTTGTAGAAAAGGCCGTCCTTTCTCCAGTGTATGTCTTTGACACCTTTATCAGTGATCAGCGGGCTTTGTTCTTGAATCTTCTGTTCCATTTGTCTTTTTTTTTGTGGCATTACCATGCTATTTTAATTGCTATCACTTTGCAGTACAGTTTAATGCCTCTGACATGATTCTTACTGCTGAAAATAGTTTTGTATATTCTGGGTGTTTTGTTTTTCCATATGAATCTTATAAGTGATTCTTCTAGGTCTATTCAAACTGATTATGGTATTTTGATAGGGATTGCATTGAATGTGTAGATAGCTTTTAGAAGCATAGCCATTTTGACTATATTTATTCTTTCTATCCAAGAGCATGGGAGGTGTTTCCATTTTCTAAAATCTTTGATTTCTTTCTTTAGTGATTTATAATTTTCCTTAAAGAGGTTTTTCACCTCTTTGGTTAGATTTATTCCTAGGTATTTTATCTTCTTTGAGGTTATTGTGAATGGAATTATTTTCTATATTTCTTCTTCAGTGGATTCATGATTGGTGTAAATGAGTGCTAATAATTTTCATAGGTTGATTTTTGGATCCAGCTACTTTGCTGTAACTATTCATCCCCTCTAGAAGTCTTCTTGATGAGTTTATTGGATCTTCTATGTAAAGTATCATGTTGCCTATAAACAAAGATAGTTTCAATTCTTCTTTTCCCATTTGTATTCCTTTGATTTCTTTTTCCTGTCTTATTGCTGAGGCTAGAGCTTCGAGTACTATGTTGAATAGGAGTGGTGACAGTGGGCATCCTTACGTTGTTTCTATTCTTAAAACTTAAAAAAAATGCTAGAACTTAAAAGATAAGCAACACAAGAGTCGGGCCATATATCTAGAAACATGTACATGGCGTTCCTTCAGAAACCGCTCTGAAGACTCAACTTCACCCACACTGATATCCAGCCTCTCTTTGTTTTATATGTTTGTATTATTGTGCAAAATTATTTTGACAAAGAGTTCAAAGCTTTTAATCAATGAGCCTTTTTTGTGTTGGGGGTTCAACTCAGGGCATTGCTCAGATTAGGTAAGTGTCCTTTGCCAGTGAGCTACTCCCCAGCCCTCTTGACAAGACTTTTTATTTATTTATTTATTTTTTGGTGGTACTGGGGTTCCTGGAAGCCCTCCTTCCTCCGGGCTACACTCCCAGACCTGTTTTATATTTTTGAAACAGGGTCTCTTACGCCAGCACGGCTGGCTTCAAACCTGCGCGATCCTCCTGTCTCCGCCTCCCAAGCGCGGGGATTACAAGCGTGGCCACCACGCCCGGCCTTGACAAGGCTTTTTAAAGAAATGCTTGGTAGTGAGTTCACTGATGAATTTCCTGAAGAGAAAGGCAATCAGCACTGCTGAATCAAGAGAGTACATTTAGAAGTGCCGGTAACAAAGTTGGGGTGTTTATGAAAACTTGATGAGTGGGTTGTGTATTCTTGTAAATGAGTAGGATGTGTATTCTTGTAGGCTCCCATAGCAGGCCTCAAAAAGTATGTTTTGGTTTATCTAAGGTAAGCAAAACTTGCTTTTCTACTCAGCAGGAAAACAGAGATCCACAAGAAGCTTTTCGATTATGGCTTAAAAAAAAGCATGAGGAGCAGATGAAAGAAAGGAAGACAGAGGAACTAAGGAAGCAGGAAGAGTGCTTATTCTTCCTTAAGGGGACAGAAGGACGAGAAAGAGCTTTTAAACAGTAAGTAAAGGCAGGGCGTGTTTGTCTTTCTCAAGGCTAACCTGATCTGGGCAAGACTTTGCATTACTGATTCGGAGACTATAGACCTGGCTTCATAATGCTGCTAGCCAGCCTTGGGGAGAGTCGGAGGCTGCTCCACCAGCGCTCAGTCCATCTGTTTGAAGTTCACCACTTGCTGCCGCCGCTGCCGCCTCCTCCCCACTCCTTTCCCTCATAACATGCATTGAAGAAGTGGAAGCTATTTGCATTTTCATCACATAAAAATCACGACTGTTAATATTAGAATGTTAATACCCTAGATATTTTACTATATGTTTATAATTTTGAAATATAAATTGAGATGCTCTATATATGGTTCTGCATCTGCTTATTAATGATCTCTTCTAATATCCAGTCCACATCTATTTTTTCCTCAGTGACCTATGCATGACTTCGAGGTAGTTTGTTTCAACTATTACACATTTCAGGACCTTAAAAGATTTTGATTTTTTCCCCTTAAGCCTTTTTAGGCCATGTAGAGATTTATTTATTTTTAGTTTTTACTGGTGCATTGTATTTTTACATCATAATGGGGCAAAAAACTTGTGTAGACTCTATGTAGATATTTAGTTGCTTAGATTTCTGGAAAACCATATATGCGTGTGTACATGTATGTACATGCACACACCCTACATGCACACTCATCTACCAGCCCTAAGTGTGTAGAGTTACTTGAATTTCACAAGCTCTATCAACTTGATTCCTTAGAATGTGGACTCTGCCCCTTTTGGTGTTTTCATGCTCAGGCTTTCTTTTAAAGAAAGAGCTATTTTAAAGCCGGGCGTGGTGATGCACACTTGTAATCCAGCATTTGGGAGGCTGAGATCGGAGGATTGTGGTTCACGGAAAGCCTCAGCTACTTAGTGAGGCCCTCTGCAACTCAGTGAGACCCGATTTTAAAATAAAGAATAAAAAGTAGGGCAGGGGGTATAGCTCGGAGGTCAAATGCCCCTGGGTTCCATCCCCAGACCCGCCAAAAAAAAAAAAAAAAAAAAAAAAAAAAGAGCTATTTTATGCACGGAAAAGCAAGAGCTCTATAACTTCACTGCCAAGAGGAGTAAGGTAGCATTTCTGATCATTCACCTAACCTGGATAGCTGATGATTTAGAATATAGCTAATTGCAAAGAATAAGTTCTTTGGAATTTATCAAAGTTATTTGCTTAGAAGACTATATTTCTAAAAAAGAATAAGACATAGCATATGGAAAATATTTTATTACCAAAAAGCCAATTAAGTTGCCACCTTTATCATAAAACAGCTTCAAATATTTGATCCCAAATGTCACCGTGCTTTTTAAAATGAGTCCAGGCCTGTAAACCTGAACAATTTCAGTTAATACCTTTATAATTTGTGTTGTGACATTATTTCAGTGTAAAAATGTCACTTTCTTATCCTCAGAGCATGAAAAACATATCTAGGTGATACTAAATCTGATGTTCCTCTTTCTACAGATGGCTAAGAAGGAAACGGATAGAAAAAATAGCTGAACAAGAAGCCCTCAAAGAACGGAGCAGACAGCTCCGCCTGGAAGCGAGGCGCTCCAGACAGCTGCAGAGCTACCTGTATCCGGTGTCGGAGGCCAGGTCTTTTCGTTTTACTGATAATTACAACTGAACTTATCTATTAAAGACTTCATTTGGCAGCTACTATCATCCAAACTTTGCATATCCTTTCTTATGGCTCTTGTGTTTTGGTAATACTCTAAATTATGTAAATGTAAATGGTATTTATCTTTTGGTGATGTTGGAAGTAAATTTGTTTCTTACCACTATAACAAAATAAACTTTTCTCAGTGTTGGAAGGTGCTCGCCTCTTAGTCTGTGCAGGGAACTGAATAACAAACTCTGCGTTCTGCTTCAAAATAATTTTATTAACATTTCTATCTAGAAATGACACAAGAAAGGACAGATTTAATTCATACTTCCTATTGACATTTTAAAAATAAGGTAGGAAGTATAACTTATTTTGTGAAAATTATCTTATTGGTATATTACAATTATATTGAATAATGAGATTCATTGCAACATATTAGTATAGACCCATAACAAAATTTGATCTATTTAATTCCCTGGTACCTTCCCTTCCTCTCCCCTTCCTTCCCCATAACCCGCTTCTGCTACCCTAATCTGTCTTTGATTTTTATAAGATCCTTTTCCCCCCTTTTTCTCTCCCATGTATGAGAGAAAGTATTCTATACTTGACTTTCTGAGTCTGGCTTAATAATTTCACTTAATAATGATGTTCTGTAGTTCTGTCCATTTTTCCTCTGCGCCTGGGTTCAATCCCCAGTACCATACACATACAAATTCCTTGAATGCCTATAGCAGATTTTTTCATTGATCCACTGAAAAACATTTGGGATACATATCCACTATTTGGCTCTTGTGACTAACACTGCTGTAAACATGTGTACAAAAATACATACTAGTCCCTGATTTAAATTATTTTGTGTATTTACCTATAGGTGGAATTTCTAGGCCATACAGTAATTTTGCTTAATTTTTGGAGGAATTTCCATACTGTCTTTAATAGCTGCTGTATCACTTTATATCCTGATAAAACATGAGGATTTCCATCTCCCCACAGCTCTGCCAACACGTTATTTTGCTTTTTTACTATTAGCCATCTAGTGAGTATGAAGAGGTACTGACTTAATTTTTTAATGATTAGTTACGTGAGAATATTTTGATGTTCTTGCTGGCTATTTTATCAGCACAATTCATGGTCTAGATAGCCTAGGTGTCTGTCAACAGGTGAAACGGGGCACATATACATAACAATTTTATTGAGTCATAAAGAATATCAACGTTATGTCATTTGCAGGAAAACAGATGGACCTAGAGACCACGTTTGAGTGAAATACTTAAGACCAGAGAGAAGAACATTGCATGTTTTCCTTCTTGTGGAAGCTAGAAGGAAAAAATGGGAAAATAAAGACTCCATGGAATTAGAAGAGACCAGTAGGGCAGAGCAAGGGAGGGGGAAGAGTAGGGGAAGTACTGAGTGACAAACTGATCAAGTTATATTTTTTTAATGTCTATACAAATATGACACAATGAAACCCACCATTCCCAAAACTGATCCTTCACCATATCCTTCACCCTCAGTTTTTTCTCTAAGTACTGTTTTTGTAGCTCAGCATTACGATTAAGGGAACACAACTCCTTTCCCTGCCCAACAGCTCTATAAGGGTCAGATAACTTTTTCTATGAAGGACCAGGCTCTGAGGACCACAGAAGCCCAGCTGCATCTACTTAATTATGTTGTGCAAGAACGGCAAAGACAGTAGCAAATTAAAGGCTTGGCCACATTTGACTCACAGGTATAGTTTGTCCTTGACTTTGGCTCACCAAAATGAGATCTGTTTATATTAATAGCCAACAAGATAAATAATTTTGGGCCTCAAAGACAGTTATAAAATATTTTTCTCTTAAGAGTCTTTTAATATAAACACTGTGTACTGCCTGGAAATTATTTACTTGAAACATACCTAAACAGTTTCATTCTTTTCTTACCCTGAGATATTTATTAAGAAAGGTAATCTGCAGTCCAGTATATGAAATATCTTTGCAGATATACATTTTGCAAAGAGGAAGTGATATTACTTCTAGCATTATAAGAACCTCTGCTCCCAAATAATAGCGTCCCTTGGATACAATCTGCATCCAACGTGATAAGTTAACATTAAAGTGCAATAAGTTCTCCCTGGCAGTGATTGCAGCAATTGAAAGTTATATTTTCATATCTGGTATAAGGATGGAATCGTCCAATGTTTTTCTTTGTAGCAAGTAATGTGGCGGGTGAAGACTCTGAAAACGGATTATCGGGTGAGCTTTCTGTACAGGTAACTGGATCCAAAATGTGTAGAAGCTAAGGAAAATGAGAGAAAATGTTAGACAGATGCAGGATGGACAGTATTAGCCTTTGGTTTCACTGATGTTTTAACTATAAACTTCCATTTATTTTATATGGAACTACCATGAAAATCACATTTAACTGATGAATTATAAATTTAACAGTGATGACACCTAGTTATTACATTACCCAACTATATGTGGGCATTAACGTAATTTCTTAAGACTGAAAGTAACCTATTTACTAATGATTACTACAATTAAAAGTCTATACAGTGGTTTTATATCGAAAAAGAAAACCTCTTGCCTTTTCAGCCATCTTCTCAGCGGGGGTGCTGCAGAACTCAACTGCTGCTGGACTCTTTTTTTGGTTGGGAAGGCCAACATTTCCCAGAAGGTGAGAATTCAATGCTTTGGCCAACTTGTGATTTGTCAGTGCGAGTTCTGCTGTGCTGTGGGGCTGTGCACTCGGGGAGTAAGTTTGCTCTCTTCCCCACTGCAAGGAGACCACGAGCTCCTCCAAAAATCTGCACAGAACACACAGGAACAAAATATAAAAACCAGCATAGAAAATAAGCAAAACACATTTCTGAAACTTGTTCTTGTGGTGGTGGTGGTACGAGCCCAGGGGCCCTCTACCCTGAGTTACACCCCAGCCCTATTTTCTTTTTTATTTTGAAATAAGAGTCCTGCTAAGCTACTGCACGCTGGCCTTGAAACTGCAATCCTCCCATCTCAAGACTCCCAAATACGTGGGATTACTGGCGTATGCCACCACTCAGCCTCTGAAGCATTTCTGAAATCATATACTATCTTTCTCCTGGATCTTTCTTTTCTCAGGGTTCAATAAATTAGGAAGTGTGATTAAAAGTATTATTTAAATATATTTTGGAACAGGAGCTACTGATTGGTGCATCTATAGTTTTTCTTTTTTTAGTGAGTTATATTCACTGACTTTATACATGAGATTAATTCTACTCGACCATAATATATACTTTCCTAAGTTCTGGATTTGCTTGACTAAAATTCTGTTGAGTATTCTGCATCTGTGTTTAGAACAGATACTGATCTCTAGTTGTCTTGTAATGTCTCTGGTTTTGATGTGAAGATAATGCTGGCCCCTAACATAAGTAAATTTCATTTTTCCTTATGTTTTACTAGAATTCACCAGTGAATCCCTCTAGTCCTTTCCTTTCTTCCTTCCCTTCCTCCCTCTCCCCTTCTTTCCTTCCTTCTCACCTGCCTACATACAAATTTAACTGATTTAATAGGGCTACATACACAGACACACACATATATTTTGGTGGTACTAGGGATTGGACTCAGGGGTATTCTACCCTGAGTTATACCCTAAGCCCTATTTTATTTTATATTTTGAAACAGGGTCTTATTCAGTTGCAGAGGGTCTCACCAAGTTGCTGAGGCTGGCCATGAACATGCAATCCTGTCTTAGCCTCCCAAGTACTGGGATTTCAAGTATGTGCCACCATGCCTGTCTTAAGATATATTTGTGTTATCTTTTTTTTTCCAGTGGCAATCAACACATTTGTTCTTGAGTAACCATTGGTTAGTTTGCCTTTGAAGGAGTTTGTCCATGTCATCTACATTCACTGAACTTACTGCCATAGAATTGTTAGTAATATCCCCTATTATTTTTCTGTGTCTCTATAATCTGTGGTGTACACTCCCTCTCCTTCCTGATACTTACTGTGTATCTTCTTTTTAAAAAAAAAAAATTAGACTGGGTAGAGGTTTATCTTTTCAAAGAACTAGTATTTGTTTTTCTTTTAATTTTCATTCACTGATTTGAGGTTTAATTTGCTTCTATGTTTCTGAGGGAGTTAGACTAACAGATGGCACCTTTCTTCTTTTCCAAAATAAGCATGTAAAGCCATGAGTTTCCCTTTTTTTTTTTTTTTTAAATTAATTTATTTTTTAAATTGGTGCATTGTAGTCATATATCAATCACATTGGAGTACAAGACTTGAGAGGATATACAAGCACACATCATCCAATTAGCCCTCCTCCAGCCCCCGTCCCATTCCCTCCCCCTCCCTCCATCGCACACTTCTTTGGTGATTTACTTTGATACATTTGTTTATGTACCTCCTGCATTTTAAAGAGGCTCTGTCCTCCAGTATTACATACCCTCTGATTGATCACATTAGTTGCTTCACTATAGGGCCCTTTCTATAGCTCAACCTCTTCCTGTTGCCCTTTTCCTCCTAGTTATTGCTGATTAAGAGAAGCGTCTGATTTATATTTTCTGCGATATTTCTCTGTGCATGCTGCGTTGCAAGTACCAATCCCACTCTTGATGGTCCCAGTAGTGGCCTGGCTACTCAGTGGACTGATCCAGACCTCGCTGGCTCACGCAGCGGCCTTGCCTCATGGGAGGACCCAGTTCTGGTCTCGCTGGCCCCTGAACCGGTCAAACCCCTAAGCTGGCTTTGGTCCCGACCTTGGAGGCCGCAGGAGTGAACTTGCCTCACGCCAGGCTCCGATGCTGGCCATTGGCCCCTGCACAGGTCTAACCCCTTGGCAGGATTCCAATCCCGGCCTCGGAGGCCCCAACACTGGTAATGCCTCACGGCAGGCTCCGATGCCGGCCTCACTGGCCCCAGCACCGGCCTAACCCCTTGACAGGCTCTTATCCTGGCCTCAGAGGCCCCAGTACCGGCCTTGCCTCACGGCAGGCTCCGATGCCGGCCTCGCTGGCCCCAGCAGCGGCCTAACCCCTCGGCAGGCTCCGATCCCGGCCTCGGAGGCCCCAGCACTGGTCATGCCTCAAGGCAGGCTCCGATGCCGGCCTCGC
The DNA here is from genome assembly GCF_963383645.1 of Muscardinus avellanarius. Lineage (NCBI taxonomy): Eukaryota > Metazoa > Chordata > Mammalia > Rodentia > Gliridae > Muscardinus > Muscardinus avellanarius. The sequence continues at coordinate 115,131,834 of NC_137793.1, forward strand.
TGGCCCCAGCACCGGCCTAGCCCCTTGGCAGGCTCTTATCCTGGCCTCGGAGGCCCCAGTACCGGCCTTGCCTCACGGCAGGCTCCGATGCCGGCCTCGCTGGCCCCAGCACCGGCCTAACCCCTCGGCATGCTCTGATCCCGGCCTCGGAGGCCCCAGGACTGGTCATGCCTCACGGCAGGCTCCGCTGCCGGCCTCGTTGGCCCCAGCACCGGCCTAACCTCTCGGCAAGCTCTTATCCTGGCCTCGGAGGCCCCAGTACCGGCCTTGCCTCACGGCAGGCTCCGATGCCGGCCTCACTGGCCCCAGCAGCGGCCTAACCCCTCGGCAGGCTCCGATCCCAGCCTCAGAGGCCCCAGTACCGGCCTTGCCTCAAGGCAGGCTCCGATGCCGGCCTCGCTGGCCCCAGCAGCGGCCTAACCCCTTGGCAGGCTCTTATCCTGGCCTCGGAGGCCCCAGTACCGGCCTTGCCTCACGGCAGGCTCCGATGCCGGCCTCGCTGGCCCCAGCACCGGCCTAACCCCTCGGCATGCTCCGATCCTGGCCTCGGAGGCCCCAGCACTGGTCATGCCTCACGGCAGGCTCCGCTGCCGGCCTCGTTGGCCCCAGCACCGGCCTAACCCCTCGGCAAGCTCTTATCCTGGCCTCGGAGGCCCCAGTACCGGCCTTGCCTCACGGCAGGCTCCGATGCCGGCCTCGCTGGCCCCAGCACCGGCCTAACCCCTCGGCAGGCTCTTGTCCTGGCCTCGGAGGCCCCAGTACCGGCCTTGCCTCACGGCAGGCTCCGATGCTGGCCTCGCTGGCCCCAGCACCGGCCTAACCCCTCGGCAGGCTCCGATCCCGGCCTCGGAGGCCCCAGCACTGGTCATGCCTCAAGGCAGGCTCCGATGCCGGCCTCGCTGGCCCCAGCACCGGCCTAACCCCTTGGCAGGCCCTTATCCTGGCCTCGGAGGCCCCAGCACTGGTCATGCCTCATGGCAGGCTCCGCTGCCGGCCTCGTTGGCCCCAGCACCGGCCTAACCCCTCGGCAAGCTCTTATCCTGGCCTCGGAGGCCCCAGTACAGGCCTTGCCTCACGGCAGGCTCCGATGCCGGCCTCGCTGTCCCCAGCACCGGCCTAACCCCTCGGCAGGCTCTTATCCTGGCCTAGAGGCCCCAGTACCGGCCTTGCCTCAAGGCAGGCTCCGATGCCGGCCTCGCTGGCCCCAGCACCGGCCTAACCCCTCGGCAGGCTCTTATCCTGGCCTCGGAGGCCCCAGTACCGGCCTTGCCTCACGGCAGGCTCCGATGCCGGCCTCGCTGGCCCCAGCAGCGGCCTAACCCCTCGGCAGGCTCCGATCCCAGCCTCGGAGGCCCCAGCACTGGTCATGCCTCAAGGCAGGCTCCGATGCCGGCCTCGCTGGCCCCAGCACCGGCCTAGCCCCTTGGCAGGCTCTTATCCTGGCCTCGGAGGCCCCAGTACCGGCCTTGCCTCACGGCAGGCTCCGATGCCGGCCTCGCTGGCCCCAGCACCGGCTTAACCCCTCGGCATGCTCCGATCCCGGCCTCGGAGGCCCCAGCACTGGTCATGCCTCACGGCAGGCTCCGCTGCCGGCCTCGTTGGCCCCAGCACCGGCCTAACCCCTCGGCAAGCTCTTATCCTGGCCTCGGAGGCCCCAGTACCGGCCTTGCCTCACGGCAGGCTCCGATGCCGGCCTCGTTGGCCCCAGCACCGGCCTAACCCCTCGGCAGGCTCTTATCCTGGCCTCGAGGCCCCAGTACCGGCCTTGCCTCACGGCAGGCTCCGCTGCCGGCCTCGTTGGCCCCAGCAGCGGCCTAACCCCTCGGCAGGCTCCGATCCCGGCCTCAGAGGCCCCAGTACCGGCCTTGCCTCACGGCAGGCTCCGATGCCGGCCTCGTTGGCCCCAGCACCGGCCTAACCCCTCGGCAGGCTCCGATCCCGGCCTCGGAGGCCCCAGCACTGGTCATGCCTCAAGGCAGGCTCCGATGCCGGCCTCGCTGGCCCCAGCACCGGCCTAGCCCCTTGGCAGGCTCTTATCCTGGCCTCGGAGGCCCCAGTACCGGCCTTGCCTCACGGCAGGCTCCGATGCCGGCCTCGCTGGCCCCAGCACCGGCCTAACCCCTCGGCATGCTCCGATCCCGGCCTCGGAGGCCCCAGCACTGGTCATGCCTCACGGCAGGCTCCGCTGCCGGCCTCGTTGGCCCCAGCACCGGCCTAACCCCTCGGCAAGCTCTTATCCTGGCCTCGGAGGCCCCAGTACTGGCCTTGCCTCACGGCAGGCTCCGATGCCGGCCTCGCTGGCCCCAGCACCGGCCTAACCCCTCGGCAGGCTCTTATCCTGGCCTCGAGGCCCCAGTACCGGCCTTGCCTCAAGGCAGGCTCCGATGCCGGCCTCGCTGGCCCCAGCACCGGCCTAACCCCTCAGCAGGCTCTTATCCTGGCCTCGGAGGCCCCAGTACCGGCCTTGCCTCACGGCAGGCTCCGATGCCGGCCTCACTGGCCCCAGCAGCGGCCTAACCCCTCGGCAGGCTCCGATCCCGGCCTCAGAGGCCCCAGTACCGGCCTTGCCTCACGGCAGGCTCCGATGCCGGCCTCGCTGGCCCCAGCAGCGGCCTAACCCCTCGGCAGGCTCCGATCCCGGCCTCGGAGGCCCCAGCACTGGTCATGCCTCAAGGCAGGCTCCGATGCCGGCCTCGCTGGCCCCAGCACCGGCCTAACCCCTCGGCAGGCTCTTGTCCTGGCTTCGGAGGCCCCAGTACCGGCCTTGCCTCAAGGCAGGCTCCGATGCCGGCCTCGCTGGCCCCAGCACCGGCCTAACCCCTCAGCAGGCTCTTATTCTGCCCTGGAGGCCCCAGCACTGGCCTAACCCCTCGGCAGGCTCTTATCCTGGCCTCGGAGGCCCAAGTACCGGCCTTGCCTCATGGCAGGCTCTGATGCCAGCCTCGCTGGCCCCAGCACCGGCCTAACCCCTCAGCAGGCTCCGGTCCCATCCTCGGGGGCCCCAACACTGGCCTTGCCTCACGGCAGGCTCCGATGCCGGCCTCGCTGACCCCAGCACCGGCCTAACCCCTCAGCAAGTTCCGGACCCGACCTCGGAGGCCCTAGCACAAGCCTTGCATCATGGCAGGCTCCAATGCCGGCCTCACTGGCCCCAGCATCGGTCTAACCCCTCTGCAGGTTCCAATCCCGGCCACGGAGGCCTCAGTAGTGGCCCTGCCTCACAGCAAGCTCCGATGTCGGCCACTGGCCCCGGCGCCCGCCTAACCCCTCAGCAGGTTCCGATCACAGTCTCTGTGGTTAGTATTTCAAAGGTTCCAGTTGTAATGTATCAGATCTCTGCCTCCCCCGAATATTGGCCACTGGCATTGCCACTGCCTCCACCGTTTCAAATCCTTCCCAGGCTCTTTTTCCACTCTGAATGTTGTCCAGTGTTCCTAAGCATGCGTGATGGTAGCATTCGACATTTGGTGTAATTTCTCCAAAAAAATAAAGTTGGTAAGATCCGGTTTCTGCTTCTCCTGAATACAAGTCTCTACCACCATCGCGAAGAACTCTTTCAGCACCGCATTTCTCCTTGGTCTCCGCTAAACTCTCTCCTTATATGTGATGTCTGAGATTCTTAACAATATAGAGAAATAGCAGTCCTCTTTCACGGCGAATTTTTCCATAAGTTCCAGTGCATTTAGATAAGTTTTGTCTGCATCTCCAGTGTCCTGGCATCCATAACGGCTTTCTTACCACCTCTCCGATATTTTTCTTTATCTTTTTCTGTTCTGGGCCCGGTTTCTCCAGGGGTCTGGCGTGCTACTCGCAGTTCTGCCTGGGGCCCAGAGTCCCGCAACCCGGGCCCCATCTGGCGTGCCCAGCCCGCGACCCCTGCCCAGAACCCAGCGTCTTACTGGGTCTGGTTTCTCCAGGGGTCTGGCGTGCTACGCGCAGTTCGGCAGGGGCCCAGAGTCCCGGGACCCGGGCCCCATCTGGCGTGCCCAGCCCGCGACCCCCGCCCAGAACCCAGCGTCTTACTGGGTCTGGTTTCTCCAGGGGTCTGGCATGCTACGCGCAGTTCGGCAGGGGCCCAGAGTCCCGCGACCCGGGCCCCATTAGGCGTGCCCCGCCCACGACCCCCGCCCAGAACCCAGCGTCTTACTGGGCCTGGTTTCTCCAGGGGTCTGGCGTGCTACGCGCAGTTCGGCCCGGGGCCCAGGGTCCCGCGACCCAGGCCCCGGCTTTTGTGCGCCGCGCGCGACCCCTGCCCAGAACCCAGCGTCTTACTGGGCCTGGTTTCTCCAGGGATCTGGCGTGCTACTCGCAGTTCTGCCTGGGGCCCAGAGTCCCGCGACCCGGGCCCCATCTGGCGTGCCCAGCCCGCGACCCCAGCCCAGAACCCAGCGTCTTACTTGGCCTGGTTTCTCCAGGGGTCTGGCGTGCTATGCGTAGTTCGGTCTGGGGCCCAGAGTCCCGCGACCCGGGCCCCATCTGGCGTGCCCAGCCCGCGACCCCCGCCCAGAACCCAGCGTCTTACTGGGTCCGGTTTCTCCAGGGGTCTGGCATGCTACGCGCAGTTCGGCAGGGGCCCAGAGTCCCGCGACCCGGGCCCCATTAGGCGTGCCCCGCCCGCGACCCCCGCCCAGAACCCAGCGTCTTACTGGGCCTGGTTTCTTCAGGGGTCTGGCGTGCTACGCGCAGTTCGGCCCGGGGCCCAGGGTCCCGCGACCCAGGCCCCGGCTTTTGTGCGCCGCGCGCGACCCCTGCCCAGAACCCAGCGTCTTACTGGGCCTGGTTTCTCCAGGGATCTGGCGTGCTACTCGCAGTTCTGCCTGGGGCCCAGAGTCCCGCGACCCGGGCCCCATCTGGCGTGCCCAGCCCGCGACCCCAGCCCAGAACCCAGCGTCTTACTTGGCCTGGTTTCTCCAGGGGTCTGGCGTGCTATGCGCAGTTCGGTCTGGGGCCCAGAGTCCCGCGACCCGGGCCCCATCTGGCGTGCCCAGCCCGCGACCCCAGCCCAGAACCCAGCGTCTTACTTGGCCTGGTTTCTCCAGGGGTCTGGCGTGCTATGCGCAGTTCGGTCTGGGGCCCAGAGTCCCGCGACCCGGGCCCCATCTGGCGTGCCCAGCCCGCGACCCCCGCCCAGAACCCAGCGTCTTACTGGGTCTGGTTTCTCCAGGGGTCTGGCATGCTACGCGCAGTTCGGCAGGGGCCCAGAGTCCCGCGACCCGGGCCCCATTAGGCGTGCCCCGCCCGCGACCCCCGCCCAGAACCCAGCGTCTTACTGGGCCTATGAGTTTCCCTTTAAGTACTTCGATATCTTGTGCTTTGTTCTTGTAATATCACCTAGTTTACTCTTTGACCCTTGTTTTGATTGGTGATAAATCACTCATATAAAAGTGCAAAGACCTTTTAAGGAAAAGTGCCATTTTTTTTAAGACTACCAATCTTGATAGTTCTGGAGTATATGGATATGAAAACAAACTCTAGTTCTATATAATGTCTTCAAAAAGACTTCCTTCCATAGAAAAGACGCTCCCTATTAAGAGAGTGTGAAAAGGCTTCCTTTCTCAAGGGTATCTATTTAAAAATGCTACTCAAAGCATACATTCAAGGAGTTATCAAATGTAGACACATTAAAAAATTATCAACCAGACCAGCTGGAATGTAAAAGGCGCCATACTTCTTGGTGGCTGTCATTTCCAGACGAAACTGTTCCCGCTCACTCAGGAGATCTTGTAATGCACTTTGGGCATCCCGGTTTTGACGCTGTAAAACTGCTCTGGAGCTGGCGAGCTCATCTGCCATTACCCTGGAAAAGGTGAAAAGCACACATACACTTCTCTGGCAACAACAGTGTGGAAGAGGAGATACCCTACTTTGTGACGGTCTCTCTCTCTCTCTCTCTCTCTCTCTCTCTCTCTCTCTCTCTCTTGTTCACCTGTTATTGAGCTTTCCTACTAATAAGCAAGATCTCTGTATGTCTCCCAAGAGAATCTGAACTCCACGAGGTAGAGAGTTTTAATTGTTTTGAATCTTCCAAATAGCTGGACTGGTACCTGGCACATCATAGTTTCTCATTAAGTATTTGTTTCAAAATTGCTTTTGAACTTTAAAATTTTCACTAAAAGCTCATGATTATGTTGATGTGTTCGTTAAACATATTCAGTTAATGTATTTACAAAATGACAAAGGAAACATTTAACTTTTCTATATAGTGACTTTTGAATTTACCCTAATCTTATTCCAGATTGATCATATTTTGAATACAAATTATTATTTTAGGTACTAGGGACTGGACCTCTGGGCCACATCCCCAGCCCTCTTTTATTTTGAAACATGGTCTTGCTAAGTTGCAAGGGGTGGCTTTGAGCTTGGATCCTCTTGTCTCAGCCTCCCATGTACTGGAATTACAGGCATGTGCCACCACACCCAGCTAAGTGTTTTTAAGTATAGAAAAATTTAAAGAGGAAAACAAAACCAAATTATTTTATTGCCATTCAGTTGCAGTTTGCCTTTAGCAATGTATTAACACACAAAGGCTCCTACAAAAGGAGAGCCAAGCCTTTCCTCCTGCCTAGCATGGCTAACCTTCTATATGTAACTGAAGTCTCTTACACATTTTTCCACAAAACTTCAGGTATATTTCTACATAGAAGTATGTTCAAATACACGTATACAATTTAATTTATCTGTTTAATACCAAGTCTTCTATACCTTGCTTTCTTTTTTCCACTTACTACTTTATCAAGGACATTTCTCCATATTAGCACACACTGTGCGATCTCACACAATGTGTGAGACCTCTTTTGTACTGGGGACTGAATCCAGGGCCTTGTACTTGCTAGGTGAGCGCTCCACCACTGAACAGCTTCCTCAGCTCTTAGAAGAGTTTACGTTGAGACAGGTCTCGCTGTGTTGCCCGGGCTGTCTCCAACCTGCCGCCAACTCTGAAGCTGCACACTGCCTCATCCCCTTCCTCAGGGGCTGAGGTTGCAGCTGTGTCCTACCAGGCCAGCTCATTCCCAGTTTTCAAAAAGCAGCTGCATGTTTTCTACTGATCATATGTACTAAATTTTATTTAACGAGTTCTCTATTCATCAAACTGAAGCACAATTTTTTTTTAAAGTATGGCTATACAGCTAAAAAATTTGAAACTAACATTAAAATCTGAGACCAGAGTTACTACTGAATTCCTTAAAATGAGTCAGTTTTGGCATTTAAAAAGTAAATCAAGAAAAATATCAATTACTTTTCTTGCCTTCAGAATGGTATTTATCACCGTTGATTGGGATGTTAAGAGAGTTACATATTGTGATAATCTGAATAGTATTTGCATGATTTACCTATGAGAATAAATTCTCCTTCTAAGTAAGTTCCTTTTTCTTAATAGCATACTATGCTAGTACAGTTAGAAAACAAATAAATGAAGAACTTTAAGAGAATAATTAACTACTAAAAAGTATTACAGATGTTACTATGTGAAGAAATACTTTCTAAAAATTTATTCATCACAGCAGAGTTCTTCACGTCTAACCTGGAAAACTTTTGTGTTTTTTAAAAATTTCCAGATGATTCAGTTTAAATCCATAGTTATCAGACAGAGGTATGAACTCCTTTGTTAAGCAAAAGGAATGCAGAAGGATGGCATCCAGGTCTTGCTTCCCAGTAACTCAAAGTTGAAAGGGATAAAATAAAAGAATTATAACCAGCCGTGTGTCCAGAGGCCTTGACTAGTGGCTGGGTAGAGAAAAGTCTCATCCAGTTATGCCATAAAAATGCTATAATTTTCTACTTATGCATGGAGAGACAAAGGCTGGGAAGCTCTATTATATAGATAAGGGACCTATGAGAACAGAGAATGAAGGGATGAGAACACTATCCTAGTTCTCCAGATAAGATGGAAGGGAAAAAAAATCTAGCTTTGTCTTCGGGTGACTTTCATTTTTATCAGATATCGGAGTTTACAATTTTGTTTGGTCTTAGCAGGAGGAGTGAGTTCTAGTGAGGAAGGATCCGCACATCATTTCCGCATTTAGGGAGACTGACCATCCAGGAGCGAGAGCCATCTATTAAGTGAACGACACATGGAGTATTTTGTCAACAACAGCCAGAAATTTTCACATTGTAGCGTACTCTCCTGTGTGATGGGCCAACAACCTAACAGAACACCATCTCGGACGCGAGACACTATTCACAAGAGCAAGTACCTGCTTGCGAGGAATTTACTTCTCCAGACGTCGCACTGTATTGACATACGCTCTAACTGCTCAGAGAGCTGAGCTGTGTTTCGACCCAGGGCTTCGTTTTCTAAAATAAGCTGATTCTTCTCCCGGGCGAGTCGTTCAAAGTGGTACTGAAGGTCGTCCCCAACAGAAGCCACCAGCAACTTTTTTAACTCACGATTTACCTGAAAGAGAAGGATATAACCAATACAACAAGCTCAAAATAATGTCACTGCCTTCAACAGGATTAATGAAAGAGGCACGGTTTCCATGTAATTTGGACCTCACTCCTTAAAGTTATGAAACACCCATCACATTTAAGGTGTATAATATACACAAACATCACCTCTAGTTTTATCTACATACAATGTGATTATAAACAGCCTCTGTTACACATTACAAATTGTTATCACAAAACCAAACTGCTTTCAGTGAACACAAAGGAACTGAAGTCAGAAACCACACCAATAAATTTTGCCAAAAAACATGACAGAGAATGTTTTATCTATAAATACATTCTTTATACTGCTATTGAAGGGAGCAAAATTAAAACAAATGTTCAACAGATACTGGCATATGTTGTACCCACTGAAGAACACTACTGCTACTAATAATTATAAAAGAATGTCGCGACAAGAAAAAACATAGTAACTTAAAAAATGTGGGTCAGAAGTAATGAGTTCAATATATACAGTACATTTTCATCATGTTTGTCTGTTTAAAAAAATGTTTATCTACCAATGCCTGATTTTAGTTTTGTTTTCATCTTAATTACTGCAAGAGGAGTAATTTCTAGAATAAGGGAGAATCCTTACATCACTTCTCCATTTAAGGGGACTGGGAGACCAGCCAAAGGAAAGAGTCATATATTCAATAATATTTGAAGTACTTTGTCAACCTTAATTGGAAATTTTCACTACAATCAAACAGAAAATACTACTTTCACATTTCAAAATTACAGATATATTAAGATATATTCATAAATACATTAAAATATATCTGGACAAAAACCACTCATTACGGTATCACACAAACTATCATCTAGCAAAAAAATGTGTAGTCCAAGAAACGGATGGTTAAGGCAATTTTACTAAGATGTAAAGATTACAGAACACAATCGAACACTATAGTTTTTTTTAACTTATAATAAAAATAATGATTTATCCCACCATTTTCTTTATTCCAAGTATAATGTATACACAGGCAAAAGTACTTGGGATAAATGGGTCCTTAATACAAGGACTGCTAACATGTCAATTTCGAAGCCTGACTTGGGTCAGCCTAGGTCTGGCACTTTATAACTGTAACTTCTCCAACTTATAAACAACCTCACAACCTCCGTCTTTGATCAGGGTTGGAGGATAAGTTTCCAACATAAAGTCTCTCTAGAGGCCCTGAGACAGGATGAGAAATTCAGGAGGAAGCATCTCAGAGCAATGGTAACCAATGCCACTTCCACCAAGAAATAGTTTTCCACTTTAGTGGTACTCGCTGCAGCTACGGAGGCCGCTCTTACCTCTGTCTGTACTCGGAGCTGGTTTGAGAGACCTTCTTTGTCTTGCAGTAACCTCCTTTCAGAGTTCTTGAGCTTTTCCAACGTATTCTTTACCTCTGAGAGTTCCTTCCTAGGTTCTATAACTCCCTCTGACTGACTAAGAAACTCTCCTTTATGATATCCCAGAGACTTAGCCTTGGCACTTTTCTTGGGGACGTCGTGAGTTATAGCAGCTTTGGGAACAAATATTCGTACAGCTTCGATTCCCACTGCCTTTTCATTGACAACCTTCCCGAGCTGAAGAACTCCCGGGCTCTCCGAGGGAGTGGCCTGCTTCCGTGGACTGGGAAGGATGCGCTTTAGGGACTGGCCTCCGGAGGCGACTTCAACAGATCTGGCCGGCTCCTCCGTTTCCATTCCATCTCCTGCTCCTCGAATTGGGGTTGCAGGGAGGCTGACTAGCAACAGGAAGACAAAACATGAATTACTTCTTCAAAAATGCTAAGAAAATGTCAAGACTGCTTTGCTCTATGTTCAGAGTTAATGGCACTGATAAAAATGGGAAAAAACTCAGAGGAATAAATAATTCCTTGCACCAACAAAAACTCAGAGGAATAAATAATTCCTTGCATCAACAAAAGATGAATTAAGTCAACAATAAATGGATTAAGTCTTACAGGCTCAAAATGTCCTTAAGTGAATGGCTTCTCTCTTGGTAGAAAATGTAACTGTTGAGATCACAATATTTGGTTCTGACTTTTATTTCTTAATATGGCCCTATTATATACTCTTTTCTTCCAGTGTTGGGGACTCGATCAGTAATTTAATCTTCCATTAACTTCTATATCCTAAGACACAAAATGGAGATGACAACCATGCTACAGGGTTGTGGTAAGAAAGAACAGAAGATGACACTGACAATGTTAGTTAAATATAAAAATAAATGCCAGCGCTATATATATATATATATATATATATATATATATCCATCCTTGAAATCACCTCAAACCAGGTGCATATGTTTTTGTGAACTCTTGGCAAAGAATTCTAGCACAAGGATACAAGGAAGACATCAGTAAGTTCAACTGGAGAACTGGCTGCAAAAGACTCAGTCATGTTCTCGGCCCGAGTGTCCAGCCTTGCTTAGACGTGTGAAACACACGGTGTCAAGCTTACCTCCTTGGGCCCAGGCTCGCACGCCACGCCTGAGCTACTTTCCAGCTACGCCATTTCCCCCACTGGTTTCAACTTAGTCCAGGTATGCTGTATTTCTGGTAAAGTCCCTTGTACATAATACGCGATATATAAGTGAATAACAATACATTTATGGTGAACAAGAAATTAATGATAAGAGGAAAAGGATAATCATATAGGTCTGTAAAGATAGTTATAATAATGAACTTTGAGTGGTTACAGGGAGCAAACACAGTGCTGGGTGCCCAGTGCAGACTGGACATTTTGTGAGGTTAAGACTGACCATTATGTGCAGGAAGTTTACTACTAAATTTAGGAGATAAGATATACTAAGGACAATCATGAATTACTGATCTTCACAGGGTTTAATACTGTGTAGAGAATTCTCATTCACAATCTCTCTTTCTCTTTCTCTCTCTCCTAAGATAAAGATCTGAAACAGAATTCCCAGGTTAAAAAAGCCCAAGAATGTCCTTAGTCTTAATAGCTATTAAATATAATATCACAGATGTATCAGATATACATCACATTTTGCTATAATCTGTTAGGAGAATTTATTAAATTTGGCAAGAATAAGGTCTTACTAAAAGTAAACCTTAACTTTCTGACGTACTAAGCCACATTAAGAGGAGTCATGTAATTTATAGTATTTCAAACTGAAGCAGACTTTGCTGTTATCTTGGCTCCTCGAATCTCACCCTGAAATGGGATTCTTCAGTCACCTTAGAAATGGTAAGTTTTCTTGGGGTATTAAGAAAATTGAAAAAGTTACCTGTCAGGGTGTTTTACAGCAAAGGAAATACCTATCAAGAATACCTTCTTGAGGTTTCTGGTTAGGTTTCTAGTTTTATGGAACCCATTTTTCTTCCTATTTTTGTTATATAGATACAAAGAGTACAGAACAGCAGATCATCTTCACACAGTCATATCCTTTGGTTTCTACTGCTATTTTTGAAACACTACTAAAGAATTAATAAAATGAAACTACTTATACTCTCATTGTGATAAACTAAATTCTCATTACTTCAAATTTCCTCAAGATTTTTATAATCATAACAGATTGTAATCACAGTAAACTTTATAAGATTAATATGGTTTTCTGTATCCCAACAGTTTTCATCTCTTTCATTACAATATGTTTCTTCATGTTAATAGAGCATTGTATATTATTTTACTGTTGGATATTTAGACACCCAGTTTTTCACTATGATAAATAATGTTTTAGTGGACAATTTTATACCTACAAATTTCCCCCAACTTCTTTATTTTTTTTTGACAAGGTATCACTGTGCTACCAGGACTGGCTCAGAACCCCTCAGCCTCCTGAGGGGCTGGAGTGACAGGCATGCTCGCTGTGCCTGACCTGTAACTAAGACCTGTACTGTCAAGCTGCCTTCCAAAATCATCACAGAATGCATTAGTAGCTCTATCCCTTATGTCCTTATTTTTATTATTTTTATGTGCTTAATCCGTATGATTTAATATAACACTTAAAAGTTAACTCCAATAAACTTTAGATGTTGATAAAGAGGAGAAAAGTTTATTTCATGTTATAAAATACAATTCTAACTCTTATTCTCTTATGCTAGCCTTAAAGTTGTATCCTAGATCACAGGACTATTTTTTCATTTAACAGTTTTGTTCACATTTTCTTCCTGTTTATGTAGCAATGCCCTGGGAACCCCAAGTTAGATGGGAGGAAGAAAGACATCTGAAGTGGGACTAGTGTGTTCTATTTTACAAAATATTTTATTCATTTATGTATTTATTTACTTGTTGCATTACTGGGACTGGAACCCAGGGGCATTCTACCTCCAAGCCATACCCCCAGCCCTATTTTTTATTCTTTATTTTGAAACAGGGTCTCACTGAGTTGTAAAGGGCTTCACTAAGTAGCTGAGGCTGGCCATGAACCGCGATCCTCCTGTCTCAGCCTCCCAAATACTGGGATTATAAGCCTATGCTTATTTTATATCAAAATAAAATAGTGTCATTTCAATATAAAATGTAAATGAAAACACCCCTGAGGTCTTGGGGTTGATTCTTCTTTCAAAAAAACAAGCAATGGAATGTTTCAGAAAGTGAAATACAGGAATTGGTGTATTAGAATATGCAGCGGCTCATGAGACGTCCCAGTGAACTATTATAAAGAACGGTTCTCATGGTCCTAAATCTGGGTTTAAGTTTGTCTGACACGATCAAATATTAACTTTATTTTGTTAACGAGACATTCTAGCATTAAAGATGTAATGCTAAATCATCTTATTAACTATAGACTAATAAAAACCAACAATGAGAAGACCACTAAGAGCCTTGCCATTCAGGGACTGTGAAGCAGGTGTGATGCTTCCATTAAACAGGATTTCTAGGCAAGTCATAATGCTTTTGAGCTGGGATTTTAAGTAATCGAGACTGAAGACCAAATCACAAATTGGCTAATGTTAACTTTAGAAGGCAAAGAAACATCAGTGGGTGTTTAACAGAAATCTCTTCAAACAAAATATACCGTAAAATTCCTTGTGTGATTGTGTGTGTTGTACTGGGGATTGAACCTAGAGGCATTCTACCTTCGAGCTACACCCACAGCCTGGTTTTCTTACTGGAAACAGTCTCGATAGGTTGATGAGAATCTCTCCTTTAACCTGGGTTCCTCCTGTCTCAGCCTCCCAAGTACAGGGATTACAGACTTGTGCCACCATACTCAGCTACCATAAAATTCTAATCAAGAAATTCAACCAACTTGTTTTGACCTCAATTGACTCTTAACTTTATTAAACTGTTCTACTTACTGAAGAACTTAGACAGTCGAGGCTGCGCTGCAGACCCCGTGGAAGCCCCCTCTCGGTAGTGAATATGATTCTACCTCAAGTGGTGGGCAAGCAGGCAGAGCCAGGTCACACGTTCCCATCTGGTGGCTTACCTTTCCCACTCCCATCTCTCCCTGTGACATGCAGACACCTTTATTACATAGGCTCGAGGCACAGGCCAGGGCACATTCATGAGCAATTACCTTCTCTCAAGTAGGAAGACAAAAATCTAGGGTACGGGCACCATAATTATGTGCAAATCTGGATCAAGCAAAGCAGCAACTCTTATTCTATTCTCCAGTGTCTGAGGGAGCTAACAAGCCTTATGCGATTCACCAACACCATGTCTACCTGTGCCCACTTATCAATGAATTAAGACACTGACGACCGATGGCTCTTTCTTAGCGCCTTTCCCAAAACTGGTGAAATGCAAAGACATAATAAAATAAGGTCACTAGTCTTACATTCTAGAATAGGAGTTTGGCAAGCTTTTTTTGGTAAAGGATTGGATAGTTTACATTTTAGGCTCTGAGGGCCAAGAAGTAAATGAGGATACTATACACAGGGTCCATATATAAGAAAAAAAAAATTTTGTGAGTGAAATTCAAATAATCCTTATTATTACTGAGTACAAATTTTTTGCAGTACAGATCTAATAATGAGAAGCAAGAATTCTTTTTTATTCAGGAGAATATTTGTGTGGGACTCAAAGTTACTGATGCCATCATCAAACCTATTGCAAATAATTTCAAGAAGGCCCAAGGGCTACAACTTGCCAACCTTTGCTCCACAATACTGAAGAAAAAAAACGACGACTTTACAACTTGCCCGTCACTGAACAAATATTCTTCCTTTACTCACAACACTATAAGTCAACAGAGTAAGGTGCTCTCCTAGTTGGCAGTATTAAGTTAGGAAGTAATGATACAATGGACTCAGGAGCTGGTTCAACATTTACTGAAGTGGTAGCCAAACATTCTTCTTGCCATAGGCTCTGGCAGAGTTCCCTGGTCAAGTACGTGTGCGTAATTCTGCAAACCGCATCTGCTTAGAGCAACACAGTGCACTGAAGACCGAAGGCTCTGAAAAGCCCCGGAGTGTAACTTCTCTTTTAATAAGGTATCTCACAAGTCTTTCTTCTATGGAATCCCTTTTTACCTAATCTCTACTATCCTGCAGAACTAGTGTTACAATTAGAATATTTTTATGGAATTAGAAATATTTAAATGTCCAGATCTTACTATATATTTGGTTTACTTTTACTAAACCCTAATCTTTTTTTTTTTTAAGATTTAAAGAAGTTTATTAAAAAGACAGAAATACAGAAAATAGAAATACAGAAAATAGTTACAGCCCCATGCCAAAATGGCATGAGGGGGGAGGGTAGCCCGGGCCAACTCACTACTCCTCCCTAAACCCTAATCTTAATTTTAAGTTTGCACCCAAGAAGTGTTCTTTTGACTTGTTCCTGCTACGGTGGGTTTCCTTTTGAGAGCAGCCCCAGCAGTAACGCGCCATCACTGCTGGGACCACAGTACTGCTCGCAGGTCTAGAGCGCTGCCCACCTGAGGAAGCACCAGCGACGCAGGCAACCTAATGTCAACCCAAGCACAGCTCTTCTCAGGCCGCGCACTGCAAGTGACTTCTGTTCACCAGCAGCGGTATCATTAGACTAAGAAGGAGCAGGAGTAGTAGTTGTGTTATCTTCCTTACTGATACTTAAGATCCAATGAAATAATGTGTGTGAAAGTGATAACAAATAATTAAAATGTTAATTCCACAGAGGCCTTGCAGTAACAAACTTCTAATCACCAGCACAATACTGGACTCAGCACCTGACACGTAACTTCTAATCACCAGCACAATACTGGACTCAGCACCTGACACGTAGCTGCTTCACATTAGCTAACTGCTCTTATTTCCCATTCATTGCCAGTTTATTATTTTCATTACTCTCTGATTTGTTTATTCTGATGGCTATAAAAACCTTCTAGTGATTTATGAAATACTGTTGTACATGGCTCCATTAGATTCAATTAAATTTTTATTAGTATGATCTTTGTTTCCTAAACATTTTTAATCCTTATTTTTTTATTAATTTTTTTAGCAGTACTGGGGATGGAACCCAGGGGCTTTCGACCTCCGAGCTACACCCCCTACACTATTTTTTATTCTTTATTTTGAAACAGGGTCTTACTGAGTTGCAAAAGGCCTCACTAAGTAGCTGGGGCTATCTGTGAACCATGATCCTCCTGTCTCAGCCTCCAGAATGCTGGGATTACAAGCGTGTGCCACCACGCCCGGCTTTTTGGTCCCTATTTAAAGAGTTTGTTGCTAGAAGGCCCCAGCTGGCAGAACTCACTCTACCCAAAGAACAAGCGGAGTCAGGAGGAGTACACTTTGGAACATGTTAAGACTGGTACCTATATTTAAGAGAACACGGCAGTCGTTTATAAGGGTCTCAATCACAAGAGATCTAGAACATCAAGAGATTTGGAAGATGTTCTTATTCATTCTGAAGCTCTGAGAACAAAAGAAAAAGAGGGCTGAAAAAAAGAAAAGATACTGTGGGAACAGCACTATCCAAAAAATTTTTCTGCAATAAAAGAAATTTAATAGTCACCAGCCACATTTAGTTATTGAGCACCTAAGTTGTAACTAGTGTGACTGAGAACTGAATTCTTGAATACTTAACAATGTTAATTCACCTTTTAGGAGGCTGAGACAGGACCGCAGGTTCAAAGCCAGCCTCAGCAGCTTAGCATGACCCTGTTTCCAAATTAAAAAAAAAAAATAAGGCGAGGGGTATAGCCAGGGGGTAGAATACTCCTGGGTTCAATCCCCAGCATGCTCCCCCAATGTTAATTCAAATTTAAGTAGCCACAGGGGATTACTGCATTGTACAGCGAAGAGCTACAGAGCAGGGGCAATAAGAGCGGATGTCCTGGAAAGCTTCAGAAGGTCGGGAACGGCCGACAGGACTGCGTTACAGAGGAGACAAGCACAGCAGAAATACGGGACTCAAGCATCACTGCGAGCTGCGCCTCGATAACCATGCGGGGAACCCTAACTCCAGCACCTCAGAATGGGACCTTATTTGGAAACAGGATTTTTGCAAATATAATTAGTTAAGATGAACGCACACAGGGTGGGTCCCTTACACAATATTACTTCTGTTCTTATAAGAAGGGGAAAGTTGAACACAGGAACATGCACATGGAGGGAGAACACCAGGAAGAGACAAGATGAACAGCGCCAAAGGCTGTCAGCAAGTCGGAACCCAGGAGGCAGCCCCGCGTCTTGCCCTGGTGCTTTAGCGGGAATATGACCTTGCTGGCACTTATTTTGATATTGGACTTCTCATCTTCATAAATGCGAGACAATAAATTTCTTATTGTTTAAGCCCTACAGTTTATGGTACTTGGCTACGGTCGTCCCAGCAACTAACACAACAAGAAAGAGGTCTTTGATACTTGCTAGTTATTTGTCCACCTACTTACTTTTTAAAATGTTGACTCTTATTTAAATCTCAGTCTTCTATTGGGTAGGAAATACAGCTGCAAAACTTTGTTATTACACTGAGCTTTTAAAAGCGAGTAGTCATCCCATAAATACCACTTAATGACAATGTTCAGTGGTATAGCTCAAGTACTGAGACACAAAACTGCAGGACAAAGTAGGCACGAGAAGGAGTTCTAAAAGATGAATGTTTTAGAACACATTGAGTCGCCACGACATTGAGTCGCCTGGCTCAAACTTCCCTTCATATCACCATGATTTTATGCTTTTAAAACAGTTTATCAGCCAGCTGTGGTAGGGTATATCTATAATCCCAGACACAGGAAGACTGCAGGCTCAAGTAAGCCTCAGCAACTTAGCAAGACTCTGTTTGAAAATAAAAAAGAACTAGGGGTATAGTTTCCCCCCAAAAAAGAGGGGGGGAGGAGGGTGTAACTCCAAGGTAATGTCCCTGGGTTTGATCCCCGGTATCATATTTCAAACTATTTTCAACAAAATAAGAACACTTACCTTTGGTTTCTAAACTTTTAAGAGTGGCCATTTTTTTTTTTTCTTCAATGAAAACGTGCTCCAAGATTTCTACTGAAAAACCTAGAAATGTATACATATGAGATAATTAAAGGATATCATATAAACACATTCAATGAGTGCCTCTATTTTCAAAGTAATATTTTAATTGAGTCTGCATTTAGAAAGAGTTCTTTATATTCCCTTCTCCCAGGCGGTATTGCTGTCTACTAAATGTTTCAAAAATTAGGTATAGTTTACTTTTTCATATTATTTCATTATCCTTACCAGTACACTGTA
The DNA here is from genome assembly GCF_963383645.1 of Muscardinus avellanarius. Taxonomy (NCBI): domain Eukaryota; kingdom Metazoa; phylum Chordata; class Mammalia; order Rodentia; family Gliridae; genus Muscardinus; species Muscardinus avellanarius. The sequence goes on from NC_137793.1 coordinate 115,149,866, forward strand.
AATTGTCAGAGGTGTGTCCCGAATTTTAGTTCAGAAATAACCCTGAAGTTACTTAGGGGCTTTTGTACCACTGATGTGACTATGGCAATTTTAAAGTAATTAATCTCTCAGGAGATACCTTGACACAATTTCTTCACCATATATATCAGAGAGGCGTTTGTTTCCATGTTTCACAAGCAACAAGAGTATTACTCAGGACAACTGACTTTGCTCTATTTTTATAATAAAACGGTGCGGTTACTAACAGGCAAAAGAGAAACATACGCTGACTTTTATGCCTTCAGAAATGTATGCGCAGACTTACAGTATAAGCTCACATATACCGGAGAACAGGAGGAGGGCGATGTGTATTAATCTTACGGACTGTATACCTGATGACGAATCACTTCCCAAAAGAGGCGGCGGCCGCGGCCTTAGAATTAAGAGGAATCCTTAGGGAGAATTAAGAACCCTGCGCACTCCGTACGATTCAGGGCAAGGTGTGTCCAGACCAACTTCCTTAAGAGCCACACACACTGTTCCTCTGCGGCTTTACTGCTCTGGACACAGGCCCCAGCCACTCCGGGGGCCCGTGGCCACCGGACCGCGCGGGAGGACGCGCGGCCCGGGTCCCGGCAGTGCCGGGAGGGTGGGAGAGGGCGCCGAGGCCGCAGCGCCCCGCGTGGAGGCCCTCGGCGGCCCGGGAAGTGGAGGCCAGGCGTGGAGGCCCTCGGCGGCCCGGGAGGTGGAGGCCAGGCAGTGTCGGGCTGAAGACAACCGTGCCCAGGCCCGCGACGGCCCGCGCTCCGACCCGGCCGCCAGCAGCGCGGGACCTACCTCTCGCGGCGGGTCGGCGGCTCCCAGGCTCCGGCCCCGGCTGCCGCGCCCCCTCCGCCGCCTGGCGTCACTTCCGGTCGCTCAGGGTTCCGCTTCCGGAGCGCCTTTCCACCGGAGGCAAGCACTCTGCGGTGCGTGTAAACTCGAGCAGCACAGAAGGTTCGGGACAGTGCCTCAGGAAGTGACGAGTGGACAGGTGCCCATCTGAAAATGAAATAAAGCGACATTTGGACCCAGTCGCATATTCGCGTGAACTTCCGGGTCATCTGGCAACCAAACGGAAGTGGAGACGTGGGAAAAAGGAAGGCCGCGTCCCGTTGCCCCAGGCGACTGCCTGAAAGGGGCGTGGCCTGGTGGCCGAGTGGGCGGGGCCGCGAGGACTCCCGCCACTAGGGAGGAAGGGGGGAGGAAGCGTCGACGCAGGCCCGGCGGTGGGCGGGGCTCTGTTGCCGGAGTAACCGGGTGGTGGTGTGGGTGATGGTGACTTCCCGTCGCAACGATACCTGTTTCCTAGTTCTGAGATCCTGCGGCCATGGTGAGTGCCAGGGGAGGCCAGAGGAGGGCTCCGGGTCCTGCGATGCAGGTCCCTAGTCGCGGGGCGGATGAGCGCTCAGAGACGTCCGCATCCCTCTGCATTCGCCCCTTTATCTCTTTTGCACGCTTTCCCCTGCAGTCTTCTGGCGTTCCCCATATCTTGCAGCACCCTAAATTCCTCTTGGGTACCGGCGGGCCTCCAGAGTAATGGGACGGAAAATAAAGGGGTGAGCTATCGAGACTGGAAGCCCAGGGCGGGGCGTTGCCAACCAGCATTTATGTTTGTGTTTTCAAGCTCTTAGCTGCACAGAAAACGCCCTTGCCTGGTGGGGTGTGTGACCATCTTAACCCGACTCTCCCAGATCCTGGAGTGGTGGGGCACTGACGCACACGCTGTGGCAGGGTCATTTGGTAATAGATGCATGTGGACTCCACTCCCCCTGGTCAGTCAGAAAGAGGAAAAAAGGACAAGAATAAAATAAAATAAAAAGCACTAGCGACGGTGTGAAACCAGAAAACAAAGCAAACTATCAAATATATGGGAAAAAAAAACAAATAAAAGAAAGAAGGAGCCTCCTGGCCCCGTGGTTTTTAACAGGAATGTCTCTCTCAGGTTCACTTGGAAAACTACTGGTTCACTTGCTTGAACATCGCAGCCAGAAATTCAGAGTGAATAAAAATGGGGCTTGATGTTTGCATTTTTCATAGGCCTGGAGGTGATTTTAATTCACTCACTGCTGAGAATATTGGGGTTCTAGTTAACTCTTCGTTCATTCATTCATTCATTACTTATTTATTTATCTATTTTTGGTGCTGAGGATGGAGCTTGAGGGCATTGCACCTCTGAGCTACACCCCCAGCCCTATTTTTTAGTCTTCTTGTTTTTGAAACAGGGTCTCACTGAGTTGCGAAAGGCCTCACTAAGTAGCTGAGGCTGTCCTCGAACTGCGATCCACCAGCCTCAGCTTCCCGAATTCTGGAATGACAAGCGTACGCCATCACGCCAGGCTCTCATCACCCATCTTTTAAGCGCCAAGCATAAAGGAGGAATGCCCTCAGCTGGGTATAACTATGGATTTAGCAACAGAAACCCCACCTGTCCCACACTCTGTTTCCCATTACTGTTCAGCAATCCTTTTTGTTACCCCAGTCAGCCCCTGCTCATTTTCTGTAGAAACTTTTTCAGGGAAAGTGACAGTGAAGTTTGCTGAATGCTGAGGTGTGTGTATCTGTTTGTCTTCTGGTTTTTCATTCAGATTTGGCAGCAGCGCTGTTGGTAAGTGCAGTGAACTCCTCCCTGGTCCCCTGTCTTTACTATATCTCGGGCCCCCACTTTGTCCTGGCTGGGTTTCTGGGGTGAGTCTCAAATCAGATGGCCCTTAAAGGCCATTCTGGGAAGGGGCCTTGTGTCTTGAGACCCGAGTGATGTGATGTGTAGAGTGGGGAGGAAGTGCTCCTGGCCGCACTGACAGCGAGACCAGAAGCCCCGAAGCAGAAAAGGCTTGGCGTGTTTCAGAAACTTAGGGTTCCCCATGAGAAAGTAGCAGGTGCTGCGTGGTGTGGCTTGCGGGGTGGTGTGGTGAGGAGCGGGGCGGGGCGGAGGGTGAGCTGTGGTTGACGGAGGGAGCACAGGCCACGCTACAGGTTGTGTATGTGTTCTGCTCTATGGCAGTGTTTCTCAAACTGGGCTGTGACCCATCACTCAGTCCTGAAATCGATGTGTGGCTGGCAGCCAGCATCATGCAGCAGATGTAAGCAGATGTGGTGTATTCCTCAACTTCGGTTCCTCAGAAGCCTGAGGCAGGAAGAGCACGGGTTCAGGGCCAGCCTGGGTAAGTTAGCGAGCCCTGTCACAAAGTAAAATAAAACCTAGGGTGTAGCCCAGTGGTTGAGTGCCCCTAGATTCAATCCCTAGTATGAGGAGAGAGGGAGGGAGGGAGGGGGAGGGGAAAGCGAAAGAGAAAACAGAAATTTAGCATATTTATGGTCATGAGTAAGGGTGACTTTTACCAACTTTTGATTTAAATTGTATATATGTGGTGTGTGTACTGAACATTGGCATACGAGGTATTTCTTGCTGTGAGTCATGATTCCTGAAATTCTTGGACGTTAGGCACTTTGAAAGGCAGAGCAGCTTAAATCTCAAGGTACGCAGATTCGTCTCCTTCCTCTTTAGCCTCCAGGGTGGGATTGGTGACAGAAGAAGCCAGATCCTCTCTTCATCCTCTCCTAACCCTTCATGAGAGTGGGCCTTCTGAAAGAGAGAGAGGGCTGTGGCAGCGTGCAGTGGGCACTGCCATAGTTACGGCAGCAAAGGCGAGGGCCTCTCCGAGTCGCTGAGGGTGGAGGTGGTCTCCTCCGCTGCTGCAGGTGCCCGCCCAGAGTCAGGGTCTGGCCGCAGATGGCAGAAGCACCTCTGTCTGGTGAAGCAGAGATAGATGACTGCAGGTTAGCTTGTCTCTCATACCTGTTATTTGAGATAATGGATATTGACTGTTACAATCGCAGGTAGTAGAGACATCAATTTATTTTATGTATTAAGAGACTAGAAAGGGCAATTCTAAGACCATTTGATTAACAAAGAGATGTTTACTTGAATACTGTTACTCCAGAAAACTGTATAAAAGGCCTTTAAAGTTTAAAAGTATAAAAGTATAAAGTATAAAAGTATAAAGTATAAAAGGTATAAAGTATAAAGTATAAGGTATAAAGTATAAGGTATAAAGTATAAGGTATAAAGTATAAAAAGTATAAAGTATAAAGTATAAAAGTATAAAGTATAAAAGGCCTTTAAAGCTTAGCAGCCCTACAAGAATTAGTCTAAACCTTTGAGGTACAATGTCTCAAGTCATTTTAACAGAACTTCCGTAGACACAGTCATGATTATTAAACAAAGAACAGAACTTTATTCTATGGATGTCTTTTCAGTTCCCAGCTTCTTAGCAGCTTTACCCTTTTTGTCTTGGGTGTCTGCTTCTTGTCCAGCCAGAATGCCTTTTGCACTCTTAATTCTGAAGAATCACAGTTCTAAAGCCCCACATTTTTGGAACTGAATCAGAACATAGGGCGCTTAAGTTAGAAATCCGAAACTTATAAGATTTGTTTTTCCCTGTTCTTTATTATAGATGCAGTCAAGGGCCTATATTTGTTCCTAGGAACCAGTGAAACCGAGTATCAGGAGATGAATACAATGCCCTGACTTCCCCACAGATAGATCTTTCCTTTCCCTGCCCTTTTCTTCCTCATCTGTCCTTTCTTATTCACTGATTACTCATTATTTCAAAGACGTATTTATTGAGTGAAAATGTTCTGTATACTAGGCCCTGGTGGTGAGGCTCTGATAGATACGGTGGCATACCGTGGCCCTTATCGCAGGGAATTTATAGAGAAAAATCAGAGATTGTAAACAGATGACAGGGTTGAGATGTATAACAAAAAAAGAAAATGCCAAGGGAAGGTGGAACGAATAACGAATAGAGCGGCTGACCTCGCCTCCTTGGTGGTAGGACTTTATGAATTCCTTCTTCTATTAATTGGACAGGAAAACAGTGTATGTGAATGAATAAATAAATAAATGAGGCCACGTCACAGGGCGACAAGCACCACCAGGATAATTTAAGTAGTGCTGTAGCCCGTGGCCTGGGTGTGAAAATCAGGGGAGGGCCTTCCCAGGAGGTGGTTTTGAAGCTGAGATCGCAGCTGTGAGCCGAGCTTGCTGGCTGGGGTGCAGCTGCCTGGAATCCCAGCTGCTTGCAAGGCTGAGGCGGGAGGATCACAAGTTCGAGGCCAGCCGGGCACTTGAGTAATGTGTTCAGGGCCGTGTGTTCTGTCCCTAGTTCTGGGGTAGGGACAGAGGAGCTGATGGAGACCCAAGAGACCATTGCACTCTGAGCAGAGTTACTAGTGAGTGCAGGGGGGTTGGAGACCTGGGGAAGGGCACCACTGGCGGGGGGATCCCGGAGGCTGGCGGGAGTCAGGGACACTGGGATTCATGGAACCAGGGAAGGAATTGGGGTTTTATTATAAGCAGAATCGGATAAGCTGTCTCGTACATTTTGCTTATTCCACTTTTCAAAATAATTTTACTTGTACTTACTTGTAAATGTTAGCTGTATGGTTTGGCCTGAGAGTGCTCGTTTTTTTCCCATCGGTAACATATGTATCTTCTAAACTTTGGGAAATATTTCCTATCCTGCTTTTGTCTTTGAATATCAGAGACTCGAATTTCTCTCCTACTAACTGCTGTTTCATGCTTTGATTGCTCATCTTTAATCCTTTTCTGTATCTCTGCTATCTTCTATAAGGTATGCAGAGCAGAAAATTCCAGGTGCCTCCAAGTTTTTGCATGGATGCTGTGTTTTCTGTGGGCTTCTCACCCAGAGCCATTTTTTTTCAGTACTGGGGAGTGAACCCAGGGGCATTCAGCCTCTGAGCTACACCTCCAGCCCTATTTTTTATTCTTTACTTTGAAACAGGGACTCAGTGAGTTGCAGAGGGCCTCACGAAGTAGCTGAGGCTGCCTGCCAGCCGCAGTCTTCCTGACTCAGCGTCCAGATGCTGGGATTGGTTCCGCAGCATATGATTGAGCATCTTTTTCTCTAGAAATGTCGCCAGCACATTCATTGAATCCTATGTCCAGTTTTCTGCAAAAACTGTCTAAATGACTTCATTTCTAAAAGCCGTTGATATTTTTAAGTTTTTCTGTTGATTGGATGTGAGGGATTGTAGCTGTTGCGATGTACTGCCCTCCTGTTTATTTTCTCATCCCGGGCACTCTGCCTAGTTGAGCTGCTGCTGTTACCTCCACTGATGTACCCTGTGTACTGTGCCCTCCATATGGTCCTATAATCTTTAAAACCATTGTTTCTGTGTGTGGACAGTGGCTCCAGGATGCCCTGGAGTACCTAATTCTAAATTCCATACCTTGTTTTCATAGCTCCCGCACATACAAGTTAAATATGCATGCAGATAGGCCTTTTATAAATTATAAATATATTTAATTTATTCTCTTGTAGAAATATAAGAGGACCATTTTATAGATTTGAAAATAAAGAAACAAAAATAAATTTAAATTCATTTATAATATCAGTCTATATAATCACTGATATCCAGCTAATATACATATGCATACATGTGTAAATTTTTGATATGTGATTCAACCATACACATTGTTTACAAATCTGCTATCCCCACTTCATATGGCTTATACAGTTTTCTAGATTAGTTTTTTTTCTTGTAGTACTTGGGACTGAGCCCAGGTGTGTTCTACCACTGAGCTATGTCCCCAGACCTTTTTATTTATTTTGAGACATGGTCTAACTAAGTTGCCCAAGCTGGTCTTGAACTTGTGATCCTCTTGCCTCAGCCTCCTGAGTAGATAGGAATACAGGCAAAGGAGCCAGGCGTGGTAGTGCACACTTGTAATCCCAGTGCTTGGGAGGCTGAGACAGGAGGATCGCAGGTTCACAGTCAGCCTCAGCTACTTAGTGAGGCTCTCTGCAACTTAGTGAGACCCTGTTTCAAAATAAAGAACAAAAAATAGGGTTGGAGGTATAGCTTGGAGGTAGAATGCCCCTAGGTTCAATCCCTGGTACCAGATAAAAAAAATTGCATTTTATTTTGTTATTTAAACAATCCTCTTATTTGTTGTTAACACCATAACATTTTTTTTACATACACCCATAATTATTTCCTTAGAATAAATTACAAAAGTAATAACTTGGAGAGGGGCCATGTGTATTTTTAAGATTTTGATATCTGCCATATTATTACCTGAAAATTTTTTCCCGTTTAAACCCCTCAAGCAGCGTGCCATGGTGCCTGTTTCTTCTAAACTCTGCATTATACACATATATAATATCCGACTTGAGTAATAAAGATTCTTCCTGCTTTTCCTAGAATATGGAGAGAAATTCTATCCCTCTGTGTCTATGAAGGGCACAGTTAACAACTGCCTGGAGTGTTTCTTTGAAATCACTGTTTCACGTCTCTTGATTTATTGTCTCTACGTAATGAAGGTGCTGAGGCCGCCTTTACCTGTCATTCGCCGGCAGACTCCCCGTTCTTTTCCTGTCTACCTGTTTGAAAGAAGCAGGCTGTTGTAGTGCAAAGGGGCCCAATAGAGCCAACGCTCTAAACATTCCCAGCTTTACTCCGGCTCTAGCTACCGCGCTTCATGAGCTGCGCATTCTGGAATCCTTCTAGACAATTTTTTTTTCTCCTCCATAAACCAGAGTAATATTTTCTGCTCAGATGACCTTGAAGCATGTTTGTGAGGATCGGATAAGGCAATGCATATGAAAGTCACTTATAAACTGTGATGTAATTACCTATAAGATGTATTATTTTCATATTGATGAGATTGCAACCGAATGAGAGGGTTGTTAGGAAGATTAGAATCTTAAATAAGCTTCGGGGAAAAACACCTGAGGTTAGTAGTAGATTCATAAAATTTTGTGGCTATTGAATTTTTTCTTTTATATATTAAATTTCTTTTTCTTCAATTTCTTGTATAGATTCATTTTCCTGATGGAATCAGTACAAGCCAGGGAAAGGGAGGGCGGAGCCGGCAGGTGCCGCATCCGTCCAGAGTCAGTAACTCGTATAGTTTGGGGATGGGACAGCTGGACAGGCCTGATGTGTGTTTAACAGGCATTAACATTAACATCGGAAATGCACACATTTCTGCTCAGCTTAACTGCATCAGTCGGGACTTGTGCTCTTGTTGCTGTGGTCTGGAGGTGCTCATTACTTAATTGTGCAAGTGCATCGAGACCATTCAGATCTAGCCCGTTTCTTTCTCAGGTTCAGAAATAGGACTTGGAAAAACTGAACATCCCTCCACCTAGTGGCAAGGACACGTGTATCACCTATTAACCACTTTTTAAAAGTAACTGACTGAGTTTTACATCATACATCCAATAATTTAAAAGGTAAATATTTATATACCTTAGGTATCTGACTATTATTAAAATTAAGTTTTATATCCAAAAGAGATGGCCTCTATGATCATATGACTACTTCTTTCCTGGCATTTTTACTTTAAAACTAGTAATGGCCTTGTGATCTTTTTGTCTTGTCTTTCAATACCCTTCACGCATAGATCTAGGCACGCATAACTGGACACAGAATGAAGCCCGAAGTGCTCAGCCTGCTGGCCCTCAGAGGACAACTTAGCAGTGCTGGAGGGAAGTGAGCCCCGTGCGAGCAGGGCTCGGTTCTTACTCTCCGTGTGGTCCTCCTGGCTCACGGAGGCTCTCCGTAAGGGTCTGCTTAAGACCACCCTCATTAATGTTCCTGCGTGTTACAGCTAACTTCATATGAACACAAAAACAAAACAAAACAACAAAAGCCTGTAACCTCAAAAGAGGTTTAAACTAAAAGAGACTTAATTTTGGGAGAATTTGCAAGGAGCTTAATGAAATTAATCCAAAAGTTAAAAAAAAAAGTTTCTCACACACACACACACACACACACACACACACACACAGCACGTCTCTCACACACATATACACACACAGCACGTCTCACACACACACACACATAGCACATCTCTCACACACACATACACACACACACATAGCACGTCTCTCACACACATATACACACACAAGATTCAACCTTTATATGTCATAAAAGAAGATGTTTTCAAAACAGTTTAATAGCATTTTAAGAGATCGTCATTTTTTTAATAGTTTAAAACTCTTTTATGGCCAGGCGTGGTGGCGCACACTTGTAATCCCAGCATTCGGGAGGCTGAGACCGGAGGACCACGGTTCATGGACAGCCTCAGCTACTTAGTGAGGCCCTCTGCAACTTAGTGAGACCCTGCTTCAAAATAAAGAATAAAAAATAGGGCAGGAGGTGTAGCTCGGTCACTCATCTATGAAGACCGTTTGAGTTGGGTGTCTTGGCCCATGACTGTAATCCTAGGTCTTAGGAGACTGAGACAGGAGGATCACAGGTTTGAGACCAACCTCAGAAACTTAGGCCCTCAGTCACTAGTGAGATCGTGTTGTAGCTCAGAGGCCGGATGCCCTTGGGTTCCATCCCCAGTACCACAAAAGAAAAAAAAATTGTCAGAAAACGAGGAGAGTTCACCAAATGCCACTCATCTACAAATGATGTCTGAAACAGTATTCATTTAATCAGTGGCTACACACAAAGCTTTAAGCCTCCCTGGGGCTAACTTGGGGAATTATCAAAGGAGAATTCAGATTAGGTGCGTTTTTTATGCAAGATATTAAAGAGAAAACTGTTGACCTGGTTTGTGCTGCTTTTTCATTAAACATTTGAAGCACTGCAAATGGACCACATATATTAAAACCAAAAAGAAGCTGATTAACGTGTAAATTAAAACCAAAGTTATTTTTCTTAATAGGTAGTAATTATTATCTACTAAGGGTTCACTGTGGTAAGTTCTTTTCCTAATGGAAACAGTTTCAATTTTTCAAAACACCCAAAGTTATACTTCTGGGCCTGGATTTGAACCTTTTTAGCCTAGAAGTCTGGGTTCTTTCTAGTCTACCATTTGGGGGACCACAATTTTTAAAAAATTTAGAAGTGTTTCTCTGTGTTTATGTAGATATGGAAAGAAGTAAAGGGCTCTAATTTCATTGTTGAAACCCCTCAACTGCTGAAGGATGAGTGGTATAAATTTTTCAAAAGACATTTTTTTATTTATATTGTGCTATTTGACTAATGCCTTTGCAGAATTATTATGATTTAATACATATTTACAGGGCAAAAATCGATGGGTGTTTTTAAAACAGCTGCGTAGCTTGGCTGTGTTGAGCTCCTTACTGAACATTAGGTGGCGCTCCTCCATCACTGGACACGTCTTACAGGAAGAGCATCCTTCCGGGTTTTATTAGTTGCTTATTAATTTTAGTCCCACTGAAGTGATATTCGGATGTCATCTATCTAGAAGTCACAGAAGTGCACGGGATCGCAGACTCCTTATGAAGCCAAGGACACACACTTTTTCCTCTCATAAATTAGGAAACTGGTCTAAATGATGAAAAGGATGGCCTTCTTTGGAACTGAACTTGGAAATAATGCGGGTCACATGAGCTAACAGCAGCAAATATATTCCAAAGAGTGGAGAAGACTGTCCCAGTAGGTGCCTCACAGATGTGCTCTGTTATGGTTGGTACCAATTGTTCCCTGGAAAGCTCGCATATGGGCACTGCAGAAATGTTCAGAGGGGAAACCTTTGATCAGGGCTCTAATCTCAAATGTGGATAAATCTGCTGAAGAATCAACCATTTGAGCTTATTAGCTGGGTGGTAAGTTGGGCAGAGGGGCGTGGCTGGGGCTGGCTCTGGGCTGTGTGCCCTTGGCTGTTCTGCCACTTTTTCTCTACTTGTGGCTGCCAGTGAGTTAGTCCAGGTTCCTGCGCCAGGCGATGTCACCGTGGCGTCTGCCTTGGAGTTGGGCAGCCGTGGACTGCACCTCTGAAATCAGGGCCAAACAGTCCTTTCCTCCTCCTGTTGCCGTGCCAGATGTATACCAGTGATGAGGACAGCTGGCCAGGAGACTTGGATAATTGAGATTTCTAGCACCTGCTGGTGTAGACCAGGCTTTAACACTGTGTAGAGGAGGCCCACACCATTAGACACTTGAACCTCATACTTTACCTGACAACTTTAGTATTCACGCTCATTCCTTTTCCCTTGAGGACAATGCTAACAGAATCTGTAGCTAATTGTAGCTAGTGCTGAAGAGCAACAGCCTGCAATGCAAGCACACCCCACATGCATTAAGCATCTGCAGCGTTCAGTGTATGAAACAGAGAAAAGAGGGAGCCAGCCTGGTGAGCATAGAACCACCCGCTCTCTGCATCTAGGGCCACTGGCTGTGAAAGACTGGTGACTACTCTGGCAAATTCTAGCAAACATTTAAAGAATAAGTCATAGCAATCTTTCACAAACTCCTCTGGGAAATAGACAAGGGATACTGTTAAGGTTAAGAACTGGATTGTCTCCTCAGAATCTCAATATGGGAACGTGGTCCCCAGTGCTGCGGTGTTCGGAGGACAGCCTCAGCCACTTAGTGAGGCCCTCTGCGACTCAGTGAGACCCTGTTTCAAAATAAAGGATAAAAATTATGGCTGGAGGTATAGCTGGGAGGCAGAATCCCCTGGGTTCCATCCATTTTTTTGAAAAAAAAAATAACGGTAACTAACCACAGATTAAGACACTGCTCTGCGTTGAGAGGGGTGCGCCCTTGTTCTCGGGCTGCGCTGTTGCGCTCCGCTCACCGGGTGCTGGGGATGAGGCGGTGCCTGCGTGATGAGGAGGTGGTGGTGACACACTCAGTCGCACCCTGATGTAACGTTTGCTCTTTGATGTGAGATGGCAAAAGGAGCAAGAATTCCTTTTTCCTTCTTCAGTTTCATGGATAGATGTGTTCTTACTGTGGTCACAGTAACCTCAGCATACATGTTTTTTCTTATTAAGTCAAGAACATTTACCTTTTTACTTGAAGCACTCTACAGGTTTTCTTTAGCCTATCAAAATCGCCAGCACCCTACCCTTGTACTTTGGGGTTGTTATTAAGTAAGTAGGGGTTTCCTGAGCACAGGTGCCATGACACTGTGACAGTCTGATAATCTAGACGGCTACCAAGCGAGTGGTGGGCGGGTAGCATGTACAGCTCGGATGCGCTGGACCTGGGTGATTCAGGAAACTGAAGCATCAACCTTTTGGTCCTTTGAGTCCCAACCATTGCTCCCCACCAGCCAAACCGTGAGCAGGTCGCAGGACAAAGGAGTCCTTTGACAGCCCTCACGCAGGTCTCCTGGGCAGTCCTAGTCCATTCTGGAGAAGAACTGCTATCAGGCCTGCAGGAACAGATGGAAACTGTCTAGAACGGCCACTTCAGGCCCGGCAGAGGGCTGGTCCTCCTGACCTACAACCTTGACAGTAGCTCAGAGAGAGCGTTCATATTATTTTCTGTGTTATCAGGAGATTTCTGGCCCACTTAGCGACAATTTTCTAATTGAATATGAAGCAAATAGTATACAATTGCTTAAATATTTTATGCCACTAAAGTTGTACTAAGACTTCCATTTTGTTTGAGATCTGTTTCTCTTTCTGGAGTATTGTGGTTCAGCTCATTGTTGACAAGTGGTCCTGATGGATAATGCTTCTCTTGGAGTTACTTAATACTTTGTCAAGTGTCTTCTTCTAAGGCTAACCAGAGAAACTATACTTACAAAAAAAGTCAGGAGAAAAAAGTTCTCGCCAGGCATGGTGGTGCATGCTTATAATCCCTACACTTGGGAGGCTGAGACAGGAGGATCGCACAGGTTCGAAGCCAGCCTCAGCTACTTAGTGAGGCTCTCAGCAACTTAGTGAGACTCTGTTTCCAAAAAAAAAAAAAAAAAAAAAAATATATATATATATATATATATATATATATATACACACACACACACACACACAAACACATATATATATAGTAGGTCTGGGAGTATAGCTTGGAGGTAGAAAGCCTCTGGGTTCCACGCCCTGTACCACCAAAAAAAAAAAAAAAAAAAAAAAGAAAAAAAGAAAAGAAAAGAAAAAGGAAAAAGTTCTCTTTCAGATTCTTTCTGGAAATAAAAGCAAACAAATATAAACAAATATTAGAGTTTTAGGCTTTTTCTGAATACTGAAAATTCGATTTTTTGCCATTAATAGTTATTCCTGCATACATTTATTTACTCCTTTAGATCTTTATTCTTGTATTTATTTGATTTTTTAAAAGTCCTGGAACAAGGAGAGCCACTAGGGATTCCCAGAGGAGTAAATGACACAGCCACGCTGTCTCCAGGAGCTCCTGGTTTGGTCAGAGGTTTTGCGTTGCACAAAACTAGCAAGTGCCAGTCCAGTGTTCTGCTGTGGGAAACCAGCGCGGCCATCGGGAAACGAGGGTCCTCATGAAAGCATGCCGCTCGGCAAGCCCCTTAGCTTTCCACGCCTCTTACCTCTGCTCAGTTTCCTCACCGTTACTGTCTCTTTGATCTTCTGAGGTCGGTGGAAATGTAAAGGCAAGTACAAAAGTATTAATTGGCGAGGCTTAGTCTGGGAAGGGTCCACAGTCATCGTGTTTGCTTTGGAATGTCTAGATTCAGCCTTTTCAGAAGTTTCCCTTAATTCAGAGTGTGTGATGTTTTTTCCCATAGCAATGATTTGTGGGAGTCCAGAGGGATTGTCAAGGATCTGCAGGGCCCAAGCCAAAACAGTTGAAAAAGACCTCTCTGGGTGTGTGCCTTTGATTTTTTTGTATGTATGTATGTATGTATATATGTATGTATGTATGTATCTTGTGGGTCTGCGGATGGAACCCAGGGGCATTTGACCTCCGAGCTCCACCCCTTGCCCTATTTTTTATTCTTTATTTTGAAACAGGGTCTCAGTTATGAAAGGCCTCACTAAGTAGCTGAGGCTGTCCACGAACTCAGACGCTCTGGTCTCAGCCTCCCAAATGCTGGGATACAAGCATGTGCCACCATGCTTGGCTGGTGTGTGCCTTTTAAAATGATTCCATCTCATTTTTTTTATCAATTTCTTGATTTATACCCATACCATGGAAAAAGGGGGGCATTATTTACTCTCAAAAAAATCAAGCAGAAGTTTGAGTTGAAGGTTCATTCTTAAGCATCAAAGTTGGAGACACACGCGAGTTTGTGTTCTCTTGGCTGCAGCACTGATTCTTTTCTCTAAAGACAAATAAAAATGAATCCTAATTCTGAGATACTGTCTTGAAATGACAATTCTTAATGAAAATAGTATCTCAGAATACGTGAAATCCTCATGTTCAACATTACATTTTTTTCAAAAGAGAAGATTGCATTTAACATTTTTTTTTTTCAGTCCTGGGGATAGAACCCCGTGTTTGGCTTAATTCTTTAAGAATTTAAATGGAATCAGATACTTAGCGAAGTTCAATAATTCTGCTACCCTTCCCTCCTCACGCACTTGTCTTTCCTTCTGGGAAATGGTAGGCCATAGTTAGAGAGAGTCTCCATGTAAGGACCCTTTCTGCCTGGACTCCCTCTGTCCGCCTTAACAAGTAGACGTATTCAGAGGGAATAACCCCCGAGAACAAGCAGGCCAGGCTCAGAACTGGTTCCAGCACACTAACACAAGGTTAATATTTGACACAATTCAATGTAAGAAAAGACTCCATCTTTGAAAGAAGCCCCGGAGGGAGATTTTTTAAAAGGATAAATCCAAACAAGTTGTTCCTTAAACTTTAGCCTATGGCAATGGGAAAATGCAAACCTTTTCGAGGTTGTATTTCCATTTCTTTTGTACTTGCTGCGGTGGCATCTAAGTAAAGCAGTGGGAGAATGCTACGCTTGTTTGCCTACTGTGTCTGGCAATAAATTTTTAATGATTCACTATATTCTCGGAATGTTCAAGACAAAATGAAGTTTGTTCTTTGGAAACCACTTTTCACTCGCCTTTACTGGAAGCAGCTGGCTTGAGGTGGCGGGTTCTCAGTCTGCTGATTTCCTTACAGCTGGAGAATGTCATTCAGGGTGATGTAGGGACATGGAGACTCAGGCCGTGTTTTAGAAACCTGTTCACCTGTAGCCTGTATTGTCGACATGGTTGACTTCAGATGTCTATAAAGTCACAGGGAAGTAGATAATCGACTTAAAATAGGTTGAGACCAGTGGCTGACTCTTAAACATGCACATTTGGAAAATCAGATTTCTAGTTCAAGAATTTGCCGATGATGTGTTACATACATTCATTTTAGTATGATTTCAGCAAGTGAGCACTTGTGTATGAACAAAAAACATTCTGTTGCCTACTCCAAAGTAATTTTTCCTAAAATAGAACATTACACAATGCAATATGTGTGTTTCAGTGCTTCGTTAGAACTGCATGGCTGAAATGTATTTCACCTGGGTTATTGGTGGCTGTGTCTTTAGTAGAAGGTTAAGTGGAAAGGACTCAGTTGCCAGTGCTGGAGATCTCGCAAGCGGAGAGACCTATGAGGCTGCCTAGTCCTGTTTCCCTGAAAGGCCCCTTTTCACCATTTGAGGAGAGTGGTTAAAAGCAAGAGGGCCACACTCAACCCCTCTGGGCTCACCTTCGATCTTAGGTAGGTTTCTTCACTTACCCAAGCCTCAGTCTCATCATCTGTGAAATGGAAACAATAATTCCATCTCCTCCATAATGTCTAGATGGAGTAAGAAGGTGTTCAGATCAGGGTTTAGCACAAAGCAGGCTCCTGATAGAAAGTGCTGGTTCTTGGCTTTCAACATCACTGGATTATAATGAGTTGTTGATATGTTTGGACTTTGTTACTGAGCTCCTGAAGTTGGAGCTTGTTTCTTGGAATTCACAGAATCTTCCACACACATGGGCTCAGGATAAGTGGAGAAACGGATCAAAAAGATGAAGCTGACACTGAGTTCTTACAGCAAACAGAGGTGGGCAGGAGGCAGAGCATGGAGCTGGGTCTCAGCTTTCAATCTTACATTCCTATCAGAAACATGTAATGTTTCTCCCACCCCATAAACAGCTGCTTAGTTATAATTTATAAACAACTCTATTAATATACTACATTGTAAAACATGTAAATAATTTTAATTACCCACAAGTAACATTTCACTATTAATGTTTTGAAATGGGTGATAAGCAGAAATAAAATATGCCATGCCATATACACTTTCCTGACAGTTAAAAAAGTCGTAGCATGTGTTATATATGTTTATAGTAAGTAGTAAATGAAAATATGACCAAATGCTTAAAAAATAGAAATTCTGCCTGGGTGTGGTGGCACATGCTTGTAATCTCAGCGCTTGAGATGCTGAGACAGGAGGATCGCACAGGTTCGAAGCCAGCCTCAGCTACTTAGCGAGGCTCTCAGCAACGTAGTGAGACCCTATTTCCAAATAAAATATAAAATAGGTCTGGGAGTGTAGCCCGGAGGTAGAAAGGCCTTGGGTTCCACCCTCAATACCACACACACACACACACACACACACACACACACACACACAGAAACTCTGATAGGTTAAGGTGAAAAGGTGAAAATAAATAGAAATAGAAATACTCTCTTCCTGCCTCCCAGGGATCCAGTACTTGAGAGGCTGTTACCCTGGAAAAGGTTCCTTCAGAGGCTGTTGCTGTAGCGAAGGTCCCTTCAGCCAGACTTGGTTTTACGTCCTCGTTCTGGCACTTAATGAGTGTGCGTACTTAACCTTAGTGTTTGTTCACAATGACTAGATGGCGGTGAGCGTATTAAACAGCTCATAACTCACCTTTAAAACATTTAAGGATATTTAATGAGAACTTGGCTGGAAATATTTCCAAAAGTGTGATGTTTTGTTGAAAAGCAGTATAATTCAATATAATAGTGTTTCTTAAAAATATTTGAAAAAATTCTCACTTTGACTTGGTATGATGCAGACAAGAATGCTTAGAATTTATACATTGGTGATAATTTTTTTTACTTTTCCTTGCAGAATCATAGTGAGAGATTCGTTTTTATTGCGGAGTGGTATGACCCGAACGCTTCGCTCTTTCGACGCTATGAGCTTTTATTTTACCCGGGGGATGGATCTGTTGAAATGGTAAGTGGGCCGTTCTCTGCTTGAACGTGGTAAAGCAGTGAAGGTGGGCCAAGGAGAAGGGTAAGACTGCCTTTTATATAGTTGCTTCCACAATACATTCAGGTGATTTCTGGGACATTATTTACTTATTTGAAATTCATTATAATACTAATACAAGAAGATAGTTTTGTGCCGGGGTCCAGCCCTAGCATGAGTCGAGGCTCATGTGTTGGTGAGAGGAGAGCCGAGGTCGAATGAGAGATTTGTCACACGAGACCAGGTTTAAACTTCTCCATCTTATTCAGGATTTGTTACAATTTTTATACTTTCTTTTTTGGCAGAAAAGCAAGGGCATAGTCATGCAGGCAGGATCTCCAAGGACAGGAAAAGTTTTATTTTTTATGGAGTTCAGGGCAGGGTGCCAGACATTTAAACAATCACGGTGTGCTTTGTCTCACGTCACGAGGCTGACTCAAACCCAGTCTTACACAGTGGCCCGAACTAAGGTCAGTTTGAACTTAATCTTTGGCCCAAACTTTATCCTTGGAAAAAATCTTTGCTGCCTGAGTCTCTCACAAGCCGCTGCCCATCAGTTTTAGTTATAATGCTTACACATAAAATTCCAATTATACATATTGATCCAAATAATCCTAAAATAATTTTTTTGAAGAAAGGAATGCTAGTCATACTTCATGGGGATCTACGCCGTGGCAGATCCCCCGATCGAGCTTTCTCAAGATCTGCATGGGGTGCTGCAGCAGTTTTGTGCCTGTGTCGCACCCCCCCCTCCCCAGTGCTGAGAATCAAAGTCAGCCTCAGGATGCTAGACAGACATTCTACCAACTGAGCTCTACCCCCACCCTATGCCTGGCTTTTTTGGGGTGGGGTCAGGGATTGAACTCAGGAGCATTCTACCTCTGAGCTATACCCTCAGCCCTATTTTATTCTTATTTTGAGACAGGGTCTCACTAGGTTGCTGAGAGACTCCTGATTTTCTGAGGCTGTCCTCAAACCTATGCTTCTTCCTTCTCAGCCTCCCAAGTGCTGGGATTACATGCCTGCGCCACCACACCCGGCTCCTATGCCTGTATTTTTCTAATGTCAAAAATTGTTGTTGTTGTTTTTGGTTAGAAAACTAAAGTGGGATTCTTCTTATTTGGGATAAAGCAATGACTGCTAAGTGGTTGTATGACCATAATACTTGTATTATGGTCATAAATATCATTACTGAAAGCTGTTATCTGTGCAGTGCAAATTACATTGACGAGGATGGAGCCAAGAGGCCCCTTTCCTTGTGCACCTCATTTTCCATTCCTCTTATAAGTGGGTCTGTTTGGGGCAGGAATTTATACGCAAGGAAGCAGACATTTGGGCGTATGGCTGTCTTTCTCTGGGATTTCAGAGGCACTAATTTGCTGAAATAATTTGGCCATAAGTCTTTTTATTCAGTGTATTTGAAAATATTATATTTGTAATAAGCTTTTATGTTAAACGATTAGGAAATACGGAATTTATAATTTAAAAAATTGTGATTCGTATTTGTGGCAAAAAAGTATAATCTATCTTTGGTAAGCAAGAATTAATTAGTTCTTACCATATAATAAGGTTAAAGTTCTGTGTTGATAACTATGATTTATTGCTTTTTACTCTAGCATGATGTAAAGAATCATCGAACGTTTTTAAAGAGGACTAAGTATGACGACCTGCGCTTGGAGGATTTGTTTATAGGCAACAAAGTGAATGTGTTTTCTCGACAGCTCGTGTTAATCGACTATGGAGATCAGTATACAGCTCGCCAACTGGGCAGCAGGAAAGAAAAGTAAGAGCACAGTCCCATAGCCTTTTCCATGCTTAGAACATGTATGAGGCTCGGTATCAACTTCTAATTTCCCATTTCTCTTTTGTGTTTTTACAATGCAGAGATTTTTCAGTGGTCCAATTCAGTGTTACGACAATTTTAGAATGTTTGGTAGCAGAGGCTGTGATTAGTTCTTCAATCAGAGTAACACAGTGATGCCCATAATCTTAGCAGTGCTTATTGTCTGGGGGAAACGCAGGGTTTCTGTGGGCCGCATCATTGTGTGTAACAGGCATCTCGCTGGGAACAAAGATCATTTGAGTAGAGTTGTCTTCCTGTTTGAGTAGAAACAGCTTATGGGGGGTGAGTACCGAGTGCTGTGAGCTCAGTAGAACTCAGAGGAAAGAGGAGCAGCGAGCAGGCATCCTGGAGAGTTGGAGCTGGATGTGAAAGATGGACTGGGTTTTAGCAGGCAGGGGAAGTGGGCCGGGGATGCTGGCCAGAGGAATGCGTGTGAGCCAGGGGGCAAAGGCAGGCAGCCCTGGGTCTTATGCTGGACCCCGCCTCTTACTCTGCTCCGATAGCTTGGTGGTTAAAATTTTCTCTTTTAAATTTGATTAGTAAGATAACAGTGTGAGTTAGGATGGAAGCAATAGGTATGACTAGGAAGGGAGGAATGTGTGAGATTACAGTTGAGTAATAGTAACAGGAGCACAGTGACGCCAGTGAGAGAGAGAGAGAGAGAGAGAGAGGGAGGGAGGGAGGGAGGGAGGGAGGGAGAGAGAGAGAGAGAGAGAGAGAGAGAGAGAGAGAGAGAGAGAGAGAAAGGAGAGTTATTTTATTTTGGCTCACAGCTTTGCAGGTTCCGGTCCATGGCCGATGGCCCTCCTTGCTTTGGGACTTGGCTGCACAGCACATCATGGTGAGAGTGATTGGTAGAGGAGGCTGTTCATCTGGTGTGGAAATGAAAGAGAGGAGGAAAAAGGGGCTGGGGCCTAATAGATCCTTTGAGAGCATGACCTGAGGGCCTACCCTGGGCCCCACCTTGTGAAGACTCCAGACCTGCCAGCAGGTCCAGGCTGGGTTTCCTTTAGCACATGGGTGTTGGGAACACTTATCCAAACCGTGGCCTGGCTCTTCCTGCAAGGGGGAAAAACCGCAGTGCAGACCCCACACGTACCTCCACCCTTCTCTGTTTGTCAAAGCTACGCTTGCCATCTGATCCGCCTCAGTTCTGATCTAGGAGAGACACACAACAATTTGGAGATGTCGCTGAAAATTAGGCTTTATAAGAAATAAGGACTTTTAGCCGGGCGTGGTGGCGCACGCTTGTAATCCCCGCACTTGGGAGGCTGAGACAGGAGGATCACACGGGTTCGAAGCCAGCCTCAGCTACTTAGTGAGGCTCTCAGCAACTTAGTGAGACCCTGTTTCCAAATAAAATATAAAAAAAGGTCTGGGAGTATAGCCCAGAGGTAGAGAGCCTCTGGGTTCCACCCCCAGTACCACAAAAAAAAAAAAAAAAAAAAAAGAAATAAGGACTTTTGATTATGTTTCTGTTGGTTTGCCAGAATAACATTTTAATTTTCAATCTGTCCAACTTTCTGAGACTAGGGTTACAGTGATTTGAAATGAATTTCAGTTCTTTTGTCACCTTTCTTGGCTCTGTACCACCAAAATTAAATACATACATACATAATACATACATACATAAAACACTTTCCTTGGAGGCAGCATCGTCAACCTAAATTACCCTTGAATTTTTTTTTTTATTGAACATAAATAGTATACATTTAAACTATGTTTGGTGCCCTCTCCCCCCCGCCCCCGTTTTCCCTTCCCCCCTCCCACCAATGGTTGTCCAGGTTAACCATGTATTATTCATAATTTTACACATGTTCAGGTGTAGACCCTCATTAATCAAGATCGGCCTTCCTCCTCTCCTATCTTTCCATTCAAACTTTGCTAGTATTTCCCCTCCAATATCTGGAGTCCCACTGGTATCCTTTGTGTTTCCTAGTTTGGGCATATTAGAGGAAACATGTATCTTCTCCTTCTGTGCTTGGCTGGTCTCACTTAACATAATGTTCTCTAGGGCTTTCCATCTTCTTGCAAATGATATAATTTTGTTCTTCTTTATGGCTGAATAGAATTCCATTGTGTGTATTTCCCACAGTTTTGCTATCCATTCATCTGTTGAAATTTTTTTTAATGAATGAATTTATTTATTGTTTGTGGTACTGGGATGGAATCCAGGGGCTTTTCTACCTCTGGGCTACACTCCCAGACCTATTTTATACTTTATTTGGAAACAGGGTCTCACTAAGTTGCTGAGAGCCTCACTAAGTAGCTGAGGCTGGCTTCGAACCTGTGCGATCCTCCTATCTTAGCCTCCCAAATACTGGAATTACAAGAGTGCACCCCATGCCCAGCTTACCCTTGAATTTTTTAATACAGCCCAATAATTCCAAGTATTTGTTTAACCCAAATATGCCTTATTGGTAAGAGTTTTTAAAAGTACTGAAACAGTATTCTGACTGCATTTCCTAAACTTATGCTGTCATAGTTTATGGATGCTTAAACTGTGTATTTTAAGTATGAACATATATGTTCTGAGATTACAATTTGATTCATATGAATTATTTGCATTTTTATATTTGAAGATTTGGAAATGTCATCAGCTATATATTTGAAGAACTTGTATGGAATAAAAATATTGTACAGTCTTGGTTTTTTAAACTTTGAACTAGCCTTGGGGTTCAAGTATTTTATTCTTAAGCAGGATTAGAGTGTTGGATATAGTATTATATGAATGAAATAAAAGACATTACACATTAATAAATGCTAAAAATCCATCTCTCTTCTTTTCTCCCAACTAGAGTAAATGAGTTTCAGAAGAATGTAAACAGTCTTCCTTTCTTTCCCCAGTTGCTAAGCGGCTGTACCCCTCTTGATTCTGCCCCTACCTCTCTGGCTATTTCTTCCAGTCATTTTGGCTTCTCCTTAAAAGAGAGCTAAGAAAATAGTGCTGGTGCTCCCAGATCGATGCTCCCAGGTTTCTCCCGGGACCTTCTCTCGTTCCCCCACTCCGCCGGGGGGTCCATTTGCTCCAGGACCTCAGCTATGTGTGGCTCACGTGGTCAGGCCAGCAGCAAGCCCATTTGTTCTTCTCTTTTCTGGATCTTTCCTGCACTTCTCACAGGCACTCAAAAATCCACAAATTCAAAATCGAGCTAATTCTCTTTCATTGAAAAAGCCTGTTCCTTTTGAATTTGGGAGCACCACATTCACCTAATTACAGTCATAGAAAATTAGGACCTTCTTGAGTCCCATCTGCATTGTGGCCCCATGTCCAGATGAGGACCATATCTTACCAATTTACTTATGTCCTTAAAAAATATTTAACTTCTCTTCTTCGTCCTTCAGTCCCCTTGTAACTTAAATCATCTTCTTGTCGTCTTTTAGCTCAGACTTCATTTCCCCCTCGAAATTATTAACTTATTGAGAACTTAAAATTCTAGTGCTGTAGTGTTCGTAGGTCTCTTTCTGTTCTTCCTTATGTTGGTCGTGTGTGTGTGTGTGTGTGTGTGTGTGTGTGTGTGTGTGTGTCTACATGTGTGAGTATATGGCCTGCATGTGCATGACGTTTGTACACTGTGTGTTTATATGTGAGTTGTTCGAAGTCCCGAGTGAAGTTACTCTGCTCCTAGGGAGGAACTGTGCCTCTTTCCTGGAGGCATTATAGTCTGCATGTATCCAAGTTCAAACTGTGCCAAAATGAAAATGTCAGTTTGGGCAGAAGAACCGAGCGCTTCCTGCTCCCATCAGTGGCCGGAGGCCTGGTACAGCCGGAGCTAGGGAAGGATGGGCTGGATGCAGGAGGTGCGTGCCGCCCTCTCGGCCCAGTGTCCACGTCAGCACAGGAGGACACTCAGTTATGGCCAGCTCTGACATTCTCTTAACTCACACTTTGGAGGGAGAGTGATTGCTGATGGATCCTCTTGGAAGAGAGCTTGATTTTAAAAGTGATCATGTGTTCATTCTTCATTCGCGTTGTTGTTCTAAAGAGTCAATAGAAGAATTTAAGATTTCCAGGTCAATGAGGAACCGACTAATATGTTTAAGTCTAAGAGACCAAACACCAAGCTCCTAAAAATATATGTATATTTTTCCAGTACTAGAAATTGGAACCATAGGCATTCTGCCTTTGAGCCATACCCCAGTCCTATTTTTTAATTCTTTATTTTGAAACAGAGTCTGACTAAGTTGCAGAGGACCTCACTAAGTAGCTGAGGCTGGCCTTGAACCTGTGATCCTCCTGTCTCAGCCTCCCAAGTACTGGGATTACAAGCGTGCATATTTAATGGAACCTTTTGGAGATTAGTCCTTTGTATGAAATATCTGAAAAGAAATATAAATTTTATTTATTTATTTATTTATTCATTCATTCATTCATTTATTGTGGCACTAGAGATTAAACCCAGGAGCATATTACCTCTGAGTTACAACCCCCACCCTTTTTATTTTTTTATTTTGAAACCGGCCCTCGTTAGGTTGGTCAGGGTCTTGTTATGTTGCTGAGGCTGGCCTTGAACCTGTGATCCTCCTGTTTCTCCCTCCTAAGCACTGAGATTACTATCCTGCACTACCACACCCAGCTAGAAATAGAAATTCTAAATGACTGTATTTTCTAATGTGGGTATATTAAAAATAGCAAGTGTAATGTGTTTTCCCCTAACCTCTCTTCTAATTTTACTTTTTTTTTCATATTGAGCACCTAATATTTATTTCCTTGGGAAAAATACTAATGTTATTCTGTACAAGTTTTTAAGAGTCATCTTTAATACTTGATTTTGATGTCGATGCTCTGGCATTATTTTAAGGAAACTACCAGTACTTGGGAATTATAGATAAAAACTACAGAACTATTTTTATTTTCAAGCCTATTGTTTATTGTTTTTACAGAACATTAGCACTGATTAAACCAGATGCAGTTTCAAAGGCTGGAGAAATCATTGAAATGATCATCAAAGCTGGATTTACTATAACCAAACTCAAAATGATGATGCTCTCAAGGTAATTTCTTGATAATTTTCAGTTACACGATATCTAGTTTCTCTTTTTAAAAATCACGTATCTTTTATAGCATTGTTTAAAAAAAATCTCTTAATGGCAAAGAATCGAATAGTAATTTTATCAGAATGAGTAAAACATTATGATGTGACACTCAGTGCACCAAAAGAAGTATAGTTCAAAAGAACAAGAAAACAAAAGAGGTAATCTGATGCATAAAGAGTCATTGAACTCCAGGCAACCGGGAGCTAGAATTGTCAGATGCCGCGGCCCTCATTTAGCTACTTACTGCTTTTCTTAGTTCCATTTGCCTGTGTAGGACAGATGCTTGATTGTTTTAATCTCTTTTTAATATATAAGAATACCACACTGTATAAAAACGGTAGAGGAAGAAATGAACATGGCCGTTTTTATTCGCTTGGGCTTTTAAAACTTATGTATTTGGGAATGTTTACATATATTTCTTCATATGTAACAGGTAGATAATATGCCTATTCAGTACTCTTAAAAGAAATCTAGTCTATCTAGCCAGTTATTTGTTTAGTGAAAATGAGACTTATTCTACTTAGCCTTTTCAAATAAAATAAATAATTCCAGTCCCATGATGAAATTGTGCTTCTGCCTTGGGAATAGCAAGGAAAACACTCACAATGTCCAAATAAGAATAAAGAAGTGGGAGAGCCTTCCTCAGTTTTTTACAGAGCCTTTGGTGGGGGATGCATACAAGTGGTCTTCATATGATATTGGGCTCTCATTTTTTTAAAATTTTCCTTTACCGTAGTGAACATAGAGACTGCGACATTCCAGGAGGTGAAGGAGGGGGCTGGGACGCTGTAGGACAGAGCCCCGCTGTCCCTGGAGTCGCACTCTGGCCGGCCGAGTGTGCGCAGGGGCATGAATGGCCGCGGGCAGAGGGGGCTCCAGAAGACTCTCACGTTGCTACACCAGTTCTTGTGCTCGGTTCTGATAAAGTGTGTTCTCACTGCTTCAAGAAACCCTCTGTCCAGCATGTTGATTACATGGCCAGCTACATTTTGGTGTGTGTAAAAGCAGGGACAACACAGCAGTGGACACCATGTGATCCTCGAAGTGCTGACAGAGCACCTTCAGGCTTAGCTCAGCAGTGACACACGTTCAATTCGGCAGATCCTCACCTGCTTCTACACTCCTGGAGAGGAGGGGCTTTCCTTTCAAATAGTCTACCGCGGCCCACGTGTCGCTGCCATGCTGCCGGCCCGTGACCCAGCAGTTTACCTCTGTACTTGCCTCTTCATCGGCAAAATGCAGGTTATAATAATACCTGAGCAACACACCGTGATGAGGGTTATGTGAATTTAAGGTCTTTATGCCTGCAGTGGTGGATACCATGGCATCACTTCTCATGATAGTAATGCCACCTAGTTTATCATAATAGCTCTACAGCACATACAAGAGAGGCTGGGGGCCACTTGACACTTCAGAGCACCCTGGAGTAGCAGTTTGCTAAAATTTCTTCAGAACCTTGAGACTTACTAATTCTCTGTGCCTTATAGAACTCCACCCTTTGGAGTGCCTCAAATGCGAGCCTTATTCTAGTTATCCACACCCACATTCCTCTGTTGCTGTGAGTAGTCCATTAGTCCCTGACCACTAATCTCCTAAGAAACTCTTTGTACTGGCCCTTCTGAGAGTCAGGTTTCCTTGTAAACAAACACGCTGTGCCCACAGCGTCTTCAGAGTGCCCCCGTCTCTGCACACGTTTCCTTTACTGAAGCCTGACCCTTCTCCAAGTGCACCTGCAGCCTTTAGTGTGGGCTGCCCACTCACGAGTGCTCCTTGTGCTGCTGGGGAATGGTGTACATCAGTGCTTTAGCTCCTTCTGAAAATCTCCACTCTTCCCCAGGGCCCCCAGCGCATGTACTGAGCCTCATTCCCCCATCCTTGGAGGGCGCCGTGTGCGGAGCCTCACTCCACTCTTCAGGCCGCCAGCTTTGCACAGCCTCCCGCCACGGCTCTGCCTTCTTCCTCAAGGGGTTCTTTTCCAGAACATACTCTTTGTGCGTGCATATGTGGCACCAGGGATGAAACCCAGGGACATTTTACCTCTGAGCTACACCTCCGGCCCTATTTTATTTTTATTTTGAAATAAGGTCTTACTAAATAGCAGAGGGCCTCACTCTGTTAACCGAGGCTGGCTTTGAACCTGCAGTCCTCATGAGTCAACTTCCTAAGTACTGGGATTGCAAGCCTGAGTCACCACACCCGGACCTTCATATCCTTTTCCTCACACCTCCCCGGGTAGTCCCATCAATACCCATATCATCACCTCCACCGAAGTATAGATAAAATCCAGTTACATCTTGAGCCCCAGTGCCTCCGTCACCAATCTGAAGGTGTTCCTGGATTTATCCCGCTGTTTCCCAGTCATACCCCGCTGATATGTAAGCTTAGTTCTGGCTTTTCTACATCTCTGGGGGCCTTTCCCTCCTTACAGTTCTCATTGCAGCTGCCTTAATATAAGACCCTCAAAGCGCCATAGCGGGCTGCTGCCTGCTGCTAGATCCAGCGGTCTCTAAGGACTCCTGATGGGCCATTCCTGGCCCAAGATTACTTCATTCTGCTCTCTACATTGCCACTAGGAGGAGCCTTATAAAACAAAAATCTGTGCATGTCCCTATCCCCTCTCTTAAACCTCTCATTTACAGGAGAAATGGACCAGCTCTTTGGTGGAATATAAGAACCCAGTCATGGGGACCTCGCCTACTGGACAGGCACACCTCTTACCACTCCCTCTAGAGAACACTCAGGCGTCAGTTCCCTGAATATGCTCTGCTGTAGCTCATTTCAGTTCTTCTGTACCTAAATATGTTCTATCTTGAATGCATAAAAGGAAGGTGATCATACCTATTTTAGTATAGTATTGTGAAAATAAATATAATATTTTAATTATGGCATAAGTAGACTCTAAAAATGTGAGTTTTCTTCTCCTTTTATGTATTGGGATGGATTTTATTTTCTGTACTTGCATAACACACTTTTATAATGCCTTTTGTAGCCAAAAAGAGTATTTCAGCACATATGTTTCAGCACATAGAATCAGAGTATGCCCTGATAAATAACATGTTTTGTGAATTTACTTGGTAAGAGGCCAAAGAGATCTTTTGTTTTGCAGACTAAATTCTTGAGCCTGAAAAATTGAGCTTTTTTTTAGTGAGTGCTCCAACATACTCACTGTGCTTTAAAAATAGTGACATGCTTTTGCCACAAACTATGAACTCAGTCCTTTAAAACTAGACATTTTTATTTATTTTATTTTTTTTAATTTTATTTTATTGGTGCACTGTATTCATACATCATAGTGGGATACAAACTTTTGTAGACATACATGCACACATCGCCCAGTCAGCTCCCACCCGATCCCCACCCCATTCTCTCCCCATCCCTCCTTCCCATGCTTGGCTTAGTAGTTGACATCTAGTATTATAGCAATTTATCCAAAATTAAAAATGATAATCTCACATAACAGTTTCATTTGTCTGATACCAAGCGTTTGATGATTTAAAGATAGCATTTCAATATTTCTTTTTGCTTTCTTTCTTACTAGAGCATATTTTTTTCTGTTTTTTAGGTGAAACTATCATATATTTATATATTTATTTTTCAGAAAAAAATCTATTCTAATATAGAATATGAATTCTAGATACCCAAAACGATCTTGTAAAAGAACAAAGCTAGCAGATATATATTTTCTGATTTCAAACCATATAAAGCTACAATAATTGAAACAGTGTAGTACTGTTCTAAAGGCAGATATATAGACCATTGGAGTTAAATACAAGCCTAGAGCTAAATTCTTCCCTATATTGTCAAGTTATTTTTGACAAGGTTTCCACGAACATTTGGTGGTGGAAATAATAATCTTTTAACTAAATATTGTTGAAAAATAATAATTACATGGAAAAGAATAAAATTGGATCTTTACCTAATCCCATATACAAGTATTAACTCAAAATAGATAAAAGACCTAAATATAAATCTTAAGACTATAAACTTTTAGGAGAAAATCTGGGTCATAAAACCTCACAACATTGAAATTGGCAGTGATTTCTTGGATATGATTTCAATGGCACAGGCAACAGAAGAATATACAAACTCCCTAAAAAATAAAAGAAAATATTGTATATCCAAAGACAATGTAAACATAGTTAACAGTTACTAATAGAATTGGATAAAATATTTCCAAATGCTATATCTGAAGGTATATTAATATTCCAACTAGAAATCCTAAAAATTAACAACAATAAAGGCAAACAATACAACTTAGAGATAGGTAAAAGACTAACATAAATAATGAATCTCCACAGATAACCAATCTTAGTTGTCTGTTGGATGGAAACTCTTGTTTCTCTGGTTCTGGTGAGTGTTACCTATTTCTTCTTTGTAGTTAATCTCTTTGAGTATTTTCTCTAGCGCTGGTTTTGAAGACATAAATTCCTTCAGTTTCTGTTTGTCATGGAAGCTTCTTATTTCTCCATCTAATTTGATAGAAAGTTTTGCTGGATAGGGAATTTTTGGCTGGAAGTTGTTTTCTTTCAGAGTTTGGAATATGTTACTCCAAGCCCTTCTGGCTCTCATGACTTGGTTTGGGAAGTCTGGAGTGATTCTAATTGGTTTGCCTCTGAATGTCAGTTGGCCCTTTGTTTTTGTTGCCTTTAAGATTCTCTGCTTGGCTTCCACATTGGTCATTTTGACAATTATATGGCGTGGGGATCCTCTTCTCCGATCCTGTCTAAAGGGAGTTCTATAAGTTTCCTGGATCTGTGTATCAACCTCTTGCTCTATATTTGGAAAATTTTCTGCTATTACTTCCTTGAAGAGATTGTTGATCCCTTTGGTATCACTTTCTTTTCCCTCCTCTATTCCAATTATTCTTAGGTTAGCTCTCTTAAGATGGGCCCATATTTCTTCAATGTCAGATTCCTGCTGTTGGATATTTTTTTCTAGATTAGAAACTATGCATTCATTTTTGGATTGCTCATCTTCTAAGAGCGAGATTCTGTTCTCCATGTGGTCTAATCGGTTGTTTGTGCTTTGAATTGAGGCCTTTACTTCATTAATTGCATCCTTTATCTCTTTTTGGCTCTCTCTGAGTTCTTTTCGAAGCACCTCTATTATTTCTACAGTTATTTTCCTGATTTGATCTTCTAGAAATCTCTGATTTTCTGTTTTATCAGGTTCTGATGTTGTGGGGTTGTGCACATTCATTACTCCAGTGTTATTCTTCTTTCCCATGATTTTGGAGGTTTGTGCCTTCTCTGGGTTCTTCCCTTGGGTCACTATGTCTTCACTTAAGGTGCTCTGGATCTTGAGTCTGTATTATCTCAGACCCCACTACTCCTTTACTGGGTTGTATCACAGAGTCTCCGACCCAGGGAGTCGATAGAGGCTGCTTTAAACTATGGGGGGTGCCAGGTTGTACGCTCTCCTATGGTGTGATATCTCTGCCACCACCACTCCCTCACTGGGTCAAGTCCCAGGAGGCACAATACTGGGATTTCTCCTCTGTGGCCCGCAATTTGACTCACTGTTCTTGAGTACGTAGATGTAGCTGTACTGGACTCGGTGAATTCACTGCTGCTGCCGCCGCCGGTGGCAATATGGCGCCTCTGCCACGCCCTCGGCCATGAGGCTGGCGTATTTTTTCTTCTCTGGTTTTGATTTCCACTCTGAATCCCTGCAGCGTGTGCTGAGCTCAGCCACTGGGAGCTTTAAATGCTGTCTGCGCCGAACGATCCCGCCTGGCTGTTCCGCAGCGGCTCACCTGGCTTGCTGTAGCCGTCCGCTGAGTTCGCCGCTGCCGCCGGCAGTATGGCGCTGCTGCCGCGTCCTCGGGCGCGTGTGTCTCCTCTGTGGCCCTGAGCTCTGTTCTCAGTCCGCTTTCTCTCTGGAGCCTGGTGGTTTTTTTTGTTTTTCTGGTGATGGTGTTTTCTGGCTATGAAAGGCGCTCTTTTTGTGGTAATGGAGATTGGTTGTTAGTGGGACTCTTAAGCCCCGCTTTTCTCGGTCGCCATCTTCCCGGAAGTCTTCCAAAACTAGACATTTTTAAAAGACACTGACTTTTAAAAGAAAGAAAAACAGTTCTATAAACTTTTCAGCTTATCCGTGTAAAGCACATTATCCTTTTATTATCTTTTGATAACCTCTATTGGAAATATAAATTTAAGAAGTAAATTCCACCAGGCATGGTGGCTCACACTTGTAATCTCAGTACTTGGGAGTCTGAGACAGGAGGATCACAGGTTCGCGGCCAGCCTCAGCAACTTGTGAGGCCCTCCACAACTGAATGAGACCCTGTTTCAAAATAATAGAATAAAATAGGGCTGGGTGTATAACTTGGAGGAAGAATGCCTCTGAGTTCAATCCCCAGTAACATACACACACACAATAAAATGACAAGTATATTCCTATTAGCAATATAATTGATTACATTAATTCTGAATTCTGATATCTTCGTGTTCTTCCCTTCATGTCAGTTAAAACATTCGTTTTTAATCTACTAATAACCAGTAAGAATACGTTAATATGCATAATTTGTCAAACATCTTTTTAAAGCACAAGTGTATAGCCTTTCTTTTGGAGGGATCTAGCTAAGAAACATACCGTAACAGCTGTATTAAAACTACAGCCTAAATGCTCAAGTTTATAACCTGTAGAAGAAAGTGGGAATTTCTGATTTAGAAGATCACTTTACATTTTTTATATGTAATAAATGTTCTTGGTCAAAAGTTAAGCTTTATTTCTAGAATTTAAAAGATGTTGATGAGAAGGAAGACAGGCGGCCCATACCGTAAGCGGGAAGGTGATCACTGCCTCATATTAATTTTGATTCTACATCACAGATTTGACTTATACTTGCAAAATATTTACAAGGTGAAGGGATTCGATAGACTATTTGGAGAAAATTAATTTACATATAGATGAAATATATATGTGTTTGTGTATATATAAATATGTTTAGGCTTATCTCATTTTATTAATGTAAGCTAAAAGAGTAATTATTTCCTTATTTAATCCTTAGCTATTGTCATTTTGACTATTTTTACAGGAAAGAAGCATCAGATTTTCATGTAGACCATCAATCAAGGCCCTTCTATAAGTAGGTACTTAATTTGGGGGCTAATGATACATAATGGAGGACATCCTAGAAAACTAAAAAGTTCTATTTCTACCATTTAAAATGTTGTTACATGAGAATAATTAGTCAAAAGGACTAAAATAACATCTTGCAACCGCATGTTGTTCTTTTCTAACAATTATTTTCTCTGTCCTATTATTAGATAAATTTTTTTTTTTTCAGTCCTGGGGTTAGTACCCAGGGCAAGTACTCAGCCGCTGAGGTGCACTCCTAGCCTTACATAAGAATTATGTATTTTTCGAGTGGCCCTACAGCACATGCCTGAAATCCCAGCTAGTCAGGAGCCTCAGGCACGAGGCTCGTAAGTTTAATAAGATTCTGTCTCAAAATAAAATTATAAAGAGCTAGGGATGTAGCACGGTGCTAGAGCCCTTCCCAGGCATGTGCGAAGGCCTGGATTCAGTGCCAAGGACCACAAAAAAGAAAATAATTTTATATCTCATCATTAAATATCTAAGCTTCTATCAGAAGCAGATTTAAGTTAAAATAAGTCAGCTGGGTGTGTTGGCGCACGCTTGTCATCCCAGCATTTGGGAGGCTGAGATCGGAGGATCGTGGTTCGCGGACAGCCTCAGCTACTTAGTGAAGCCCTCTGCAACTCAGTGAGACCCTGTTTCAAAAAGAAATAAAAGGGCAGGGGGTGTAGCTTGGAGGTCAAGTACCCCTGGGTTCCATCCCCAAACCCACACACAAAAAAAGAAGCATAGCTTTCTATTTAAATTTCAAATAGGGTCAGCCAGATGTGGTGGTGCACGCTTGTAATCCCCGCGCTTGGGAGGCAGAGACAAGAGGATCGCGCAGGTTCAAAGCCAGCCGCTCGCGCTGGCTTAGGAGACCGTTTCCAAATAAAAAAAAAAAATCTAAAAATAGGTCTGGGAGTGTAGCCCGGAGGTAGAAGGGCTTCCAGGAACCCCAGTACCACCAAAAAAAAAAAAAAAAAAAATTCAAATAGGGTCTCGCAAAGTCGGTGAGGCTCGGCTTGAACCTATGATCCTCCCACCTCAGCTTCCCAAGTACTGGGGTTAAAGATTTATACCAGCACACCTACCTGTCGTCCTTTTGAAATCTCTCATTTTGGTAGTCTTGTATATGTAAAACAATATTGACAGAGCCATTATATTTACAACGAGTTTGATATATATCTTGTTCCTTGAGATATAGCATATATATATGTTAGAAACTGAATCTATATTCGAAATATTTGAGATTTAAATTTAAGTTAAAATGGCATACTCTTATTACTCTTCTATTGGGAAAGACATAACAAAAAGAATAGCTGCAGTAATTGGAAATGATTGTATGAAGCAATAGCTAATGATTAAATAGAATATTTTCTTCTTATTACATGCCACACTTACAAGCTTAGAATTCTGTATGAACAAGACATTAGATTATAGGTTTCTTGAGGGAGGAATCTTATTTTCTAGCATAAAATTCTGATAGGTAGTAGGTGACCATTAAATATTTACTGAATGGATAAATATGGGTTTGCCCCTGATTTAAGCTCCTTAGATCTAACAGGTGGTTTGTTGGAGCTTAGAAGGGCAGTTTGGGCCCAGCAGAATGTCTAAGGAGGCCCTGTGGTCCCCTTAGGATAGCGCTTATGAGTACTTTTTTGTAGATGCTACCAAAAAGATGTAGAAATAGTTTTCAATGGGAATTGGGATGAAGGATGTATGTAAAACATTCACAAGTTAGTGGACACTGAGGGGCCTGACACACCACACTCTTTTCTGGAGAAGGGTCCTGTGTTCTCTCTAATCTGTATGGGAGAGAAACATGTGCTTACTTTAAAATGTACCCTGTCTCTGCTGCCACAGTATCGGGGGCATCACTTACTCCACTGGGCATCGCTGTCTTGTGTTTATGTAGAAATGGAAAAATAAGATGAGGTGTCATTTTCCACTCCCCAAGGGACCGCAACTCACTGACGGGTTTTAAATAAAGAACCTATAGATATGCATTAATGAAGTAAAGAATGTATAATTAATTAAATAAAGAACCTATAGATATGCATTAATAATTAAGTAAAGAACATATAATTAATTAAATAAAGAACCTATAGCTATTCATTAATAATTCAACATGGGAAGAATTCATACTCATAAATGATATTTCTTGAAGGCCTATCGATATCTTTTTTCTCTATGAGTTAACTAACTCCATGTTTATTGATTGAAAATTCTTTGTCACTTTGAATTCTAATAGTTCTGTACAAAACAATTAAATACAGTTTATAAGACATCATTCTCATCATTTTATATCTTAAAAAATTTTATACTGCAATGGCAAACCACGTGAAAATAAAAAGGAAAATTTTCTGTCCTTTTCAGGGCAGTGGGAAAAGCATAGATCAACGATGTCCTTTTAAAGCCAACAAAATAGTCTTAATTCAGCAAATAGCCACTTTTTTCTGCAAATAGTAATTGATCTGACACTACTCTAGTGATTTGCAGTGAACTGAGCTACTTCAAGGTACTCAGTTGATAAAAATGTTATTTTGCTCATGTAAAATTCTTTATGCCCAATGACTCTGATATCACAGTATTTATGTTTGTGTTGAAATACTCAAATTTCAGTGTATTCTTGTGGTTAAGAGAGAAACCTAGGTTGACAGAAAAAAAAAAAAAAACAACCTTTTACCTGTTTTGTAGTGAGCTGATCCAGTTTATTACAAGTGGTCCTGTCGTTGCCATGGAGATTTTAAGAGATGATGCTATATGTGAGTGGAAAAGACTGATTGGGCCTGCAAACTCTGGGGCGGCGTGCACGGATGCTCCTGGCAGCATTAGAGCCCTCTTTGGAACGGATGGAATAAGAAATGCAGCTCACGGCCCTGATTCTTTTGCTTCTGCTGCCAGAGTAAGATGTTTTACAAATATTTTCATTCTGCTTAGTTTTTAAAAATGCTTTAATGTCAAGCGAAAACTCTTGTACCATGATGACTGAGGATGCACTTACCCCGGTAGTGAGAGCACATCTGGTCAAATGGTGTTTCAGTGGTAGGTTTCTTTTGTCAATCGATGGCCTTGTAATCATGAAGATTCGTTTTCCTCAATTAAAAGACTTATTTCTTGTTCCAAAGTTTTAAATTAGTGAAGCTTGTAAGTGTTTATATATCATTGAATTCATGGGAGAATACTAGTTAATGGGCAGTAGATTGTATTAGTCTGCCTTTTCACAGCTAAAATCCAAAGATGCAACTGTGTAACCTACAGGAAAGATTTACTCACTCACAATTTGGAGATTTGAGATTAGTCCATGTGAGGCCTGGGACTGAGGATCTCAGGGGATGGGGCGGGAAATAGAGAGAGAGCGCAAGGCAGGGAGGCTGGAAACCAGAGAGAGGGGGGAAGGAGGAGAAATCCTATGTAATCCTCATGACTGCAGCCCCAGGGGCCCAGTGTCTCCATTCACACCCTGTGTGCCTCGCTAGGCCACCATCCAGATAAACCCATTACTACTAGGATTACAATCCTAACGACTCAATTACAATCTGATCCCGAGGTAATGTGCTGTGGAATGTCTTCAGGAGTCAGAACATGGTCAGATTAGTGTTTTTAGATCGCTCACTCTGAAGCAATCTAAAAGCACTGGTATCTGGGAGTTGTACTTGAAGAGGAAAACCATACGCCAAGGTGGCTCTAGACGATCAGATCAGAATTAGATTAGCAATGGGTGGAATGGAGAGAAAGGAGATGACTCAAGAGACTCTTTAGAAGAAGAACATATAAGACTTTTAACTGATGGGATTTGGATGATATAAGAGGCAAAAGAATATTAGTTCAAAAATGTCTTTTCTAGGAATATATAGAATACAAAAAATAATTCAGTGAATTATAATAAGTTCAGTTTTTAATGGATTGTCTGAATATAAGTCTCAAACTCTAAATAGAATCTCTATCTATGTAAATTATCTAGCACAATTTACTGACTAATCAATTTATCTCTTGCCCACTTATTTATAATATCACTAAATTTCCACTCTATGTAAGTCATTTCTTGAGCATTCTACACTGCAACATTAATAAAGCTATCTGCTCTCATGGCAGTGCCATACTGTTGTTATTACTAAAGTTTTATAGAATAGTATTATCCCATAAGAGAAAACCCTCTATCACTACCATACCTCCTTTTCCTCTTCAAAATTGTCTTGATTTCGGGCCCTTAATACTTTCATATGAGAGTTTTGTTATGCTTCATGAATGTGCTAGAAGTCTGACTCATTGTACTGAATGTATAGACCAACGTAGAGAGGATTGGTACCTTACTAAAACTAAATTTTCCCATCAGTGAACATGATATGTATCTTCAAGTCTTTTGTTATTGTTTAATGATTTATATTTTCTTTATAAAGATTTCTAACATCTTTTGCTCAGTTTATCATAGATATAGGTTCTTTTTAGTATTTGAATGGCCAGTTCTTACCTATTGGTATGGCTCAAATTTTAAAAACTGACCATATGAGCCAGGCGTGGTGGTGCACGCTTGTAACCCCCGTGCTTGGGAGGCAGAGATAGGAGGATTGCGCAGGTTTAAGCAGGATCTGGCTTAAGAGAGCCTGTTTCCAAATGAAATATAAAATAGGTCTGGGAGTGTAGCCTGGAGGTAGAAGGGTTCCATCCCCAGTACCACCAAAAAAACAAAAAAAAAAAACCAAAAAAAAAACCCCAAAAAACAAAAATAACTGACCATATGAGTAGCAAAGATGATCAAGAACTAGGAACTGCCGTGTACTGCTGGTGGGAATTAAACTGGTATTCCACTTTATTTATTTTTCATCTTTAGCATTTAGTTATAATTGGAAAAGTGTTGGTTGGTTGGTTTTCTGAGCAAGCACAAATCACAAGCACATCACAACCATTCGGCAATGCATGAATATTTTCATCATTCTCTTACTAACAGGAAGAATGCAATGGCATCGAGAGAGATGTACACTGCACCTGACGGTCTATGTTGTGCCCTAAACCCAGTCACAGAGTCACAATCAGACATTCCTGTCTGCCTCAGGGAGGGCTCTCTGTGTGGGCCGCATGGGACCCCAGGCAGAAAGCAGGACGCTAGGCATGTTTGCAGCAGGCCACGCAGGTAACAGGGAAGTCTCCACCCCAGCCCTCCAGCCAGGGACACAGACAGCCAGGGCGACCACTGTGATAACAGCACAGGGGAAAAGAGAAAGCCCAGGCAGACGGGCATAAAGTACAGTTACTCCTTTACTAGGAAGATATAGTTAAGTAAAATCCTTATACTCTGTCTTAAACAAATACTTATTTGCCATAGGTAAGTGGGTATTTGCAAAGCTAATATTTACAGTTTTAAAAATTGAGCAAGGAGAGATATTAATTAGAATTAATTTAAGACAGATAATTGGCCAAGTAACTCGTTAGATGATTTGCTAAGCAAGAGGTGGACGGGTGCAGCATCGTCTCTGCTTTGGAAAGAAAGGTGTTAGGAGCAGTCCAGTGTGTCGAAGCCCTGGAGACCTGGGCCTGCACCCTGCTGGCCACTGCCTAGCTTGTAAGGGCTTATTGCTCAAGCCGTCTCAATTTTTAATTTTTATTATGTGGATATATTTATTTTATTTAGCACATGCAAAATTTATTAGCGTCTGAAGTCCATCCCAAAGTATTTATTGAGAAGCTAGTAGTGAATGAAGCCAGTTCCCCCTCACAGGGCGCTCATGGCCCTTTGGATGGGGGTAGATAATGAACAAACAAGTAGACATACGAGCCGTTGGTGGTAGGTGTTCTGGTGGGAATTAAAGCAGAAAAAGGGAAGAGAAAGAACAGGCAGAGGGGGTTGTGTGTTGAGTAAGGTCGTGGAATGCTATTAAATACAAGATACTCAGGAAATCCTCACAAGCTCTGGCTTGAGCAGAGATCAGAAGGAAATGGAGAAAACCACGAAAATATCTGGGGAAGGCTCATTCCAGTAAGAAAAGGCATACTACCTCAAAGATTCTGGAATGGGGACATGTTTGCTGTGTTCAAGAATGATGAGGGAGCGAGCCAGTGGAGTTGGGGCAAAACGCAAGTGGTGGGAAGGGTGTGGCCTCCAGGACTCAGACCTTTCTGTGTGGAGGGAGCACGGGACTGGGTGAGGAGCCGGGGGTTTCAGTTCCATTCTGACTGCAGGGTGGGGAAAGTTGGAGTGGGAGATGAGCCAGTTAGCCCTGTCATCAGAGGAGGGTTGGTGGTGTGGGGCAGGGTGACAGGTGCGGGGCTAGCCCAGTTCTTGGTGCATGTTAAGAATGGCCAGGTACGTGAGGAAAGCTTTTCCCAGGGACAACAGGTGGGAGAGAGAAAGAAAGCAGATTTGGGAAGTAAGTGAAAGCCTGGGTTCTTTTGGACATTTTAATTATGAAATGCCTCCTAAGTGATAGCTGCATATTTAGAGGTGTGAAGCTCGGGAGCAGGTTGGACTGGAGCTAAAAATGTGGGAGCCATCAGGATACAGATGACATCTGAAGATGTGGGGCTTGGAGAAGAGATGACAGTAGGTAGGAGACAGGCTGAGCCCTGCAGCTGTCCAGCCGAGTGGTCAGGAGAGAGAGAAGGAGCGGCCAGTGCGGTAGGAAGAAGGCCACGCAAGAGTGATAAGCCGTCAAAGTCATCGGTCAAATGAAGTGAGTTCTGAGACTTAACCAGCAGACTTGGTAGGAGTGTGAGGGTACTTGGGAGACTGATAGGAGGATTACATGTTCAAGGCCAGCCTCAGAAAGTTGGCGAGGCCCTCAGCAACTCAGCATTACAGTGTTTCAATATAAAAATAAGTATAATAGGACTAGGGGTGTAGCTCAGAGCAGAACCCCTATGGATTCCATCCCTATTGCTGAGAGAGAGAGAGGGAGATGGAGATGGAGACCAAGAGGGAGAGGGAGGGAGGGAGGGAGGAGAGAGAGAGAGAGAGAGAGAGAGAGAGAGAGAGAGAAGGAAGAGGGGAGAGGGAGAGAGAAAGAGAGAAAGGAAGAAAGGAAGGAGAAGGAGGGGGAAGAGAAGAAAAAGAAGAGGGAGGGAGGGTGGGCGGGCGGGCAGACTCGGATGTGCAGCAGCTTGGGTGGGATACAAACCTGACTGTAGAGTTGAGAGACTGAAGGTGAGGAAGTAGAGACAGAGGAAAAGACATCTCTCTTGGGTTTTGCGTGAAGGTAGCAGAGGACTGGCCACTTTGGAAAGCGCCTCCTTTTCTAGTTTGCAGCTCTGCGAAGCTCTTGTCTCACCAGGTCTGCTCAACCCTGGCATCTCACATTTAGACTGTAATTAGTAATTGATGTTATTGATTAAGAAGAGTAATAAAGTCAGCAATATGCTAAAGAGGAACTTGATGTCTAAGGAATAGAAAATTTTAATTTTATCCTAAAATTTCTCTTACTCCTTGTTTTTTTTTAAATAATATTCAATAATGTACTATATTAACATATCCTTTGATTTTTCAGTTTCAAATTCAGGGAGAAGTAAATATACACTTTGATCCAGGCATTGTTTAGTCTCTGGGGACTACAAAGCTATGCAAGTTAGGTCTTTTCTTTCAGTTTATTATTTGGCGATGGGCAAGAACTTGAGCAGCCATATCTTTGAGGGAGCAAAGGGTGTTGACTGGGGTGTCAGGACAGTCTAGAGGAAATGGCACCTGAAATGGCCCTTTGTTTTGGGGCTAGGGATAGAGGGCTTTATAGGTAATAGTGGAAATAATCGCAGTAAAAGCTTAGAGGCAAGAAAGCATCAGAGTAATCAAAAGAGTGGCTACTATGGCCATGTTTGTGGCTGATTCCAATGGCTGGGTTGTCATTTAGTGAACAACGCATAGAGCAAACAGTCTGCATCAGGCTACAGAATTCCCTTTGACCTTTACTAGCTCTGGTAAGTTTCAGCTAACTATAGTTCTCAGTTTCTTAAACATAAATCTTTGTTTTTATAAAGATTTCCTAGTTGTAATTTTAATGAAAAGTTTAAAATTGGATCTGTGTCTTACAAAATATGTTTTGGGGAAAGTAAGAACTTTATATAGGTTGTTTTCAATATTGGAAGTTTATTAAGACTCTGCCAGTTCTTAATAATCTGAAACAGAATGACTCCTGCTCTTATTCTTGAATACCTCTTTTTTTGGTGGTACTGCGAATTAAACCCAAGGTCTTTCTACCTCTGAGATATACCCCAATCCTATTTTATTGGGGTTTTTTTTTTTTGTGTGTGTGTGTGGGGGGGGAATCTAGGGATGGAACCCAGAGGCATTTGACCTCCGAGCTACACCCCCTGCCCAGATTTTTATTCTTAAGTTTGAAACAGGGTGTCACTGAGTTGTGGAGGGCCTCACCAAGTAGCTGAGTCTGTCCGCGAACCACAATCCTCCAGGCTCAGCCTCCCAAATGCTGGGATTACAAGCGTGCGCCACCACGCCCGGCTCTATTTTATTGTTTATTTTAAAACATGGTCTCACTGGGTTGTGGAGGGCCTCGTGTTGCTGAGGCTGGCCATGAACCCGTGATCCTCCTGTCTCAGCCTCCCAAAGACTGGATTACAAGTGTCCACCACCACAACCAGATTAATATGTCTTTATATATTTTTTTGATTAAAAGTTTTGGCTGGATGTGGTGGTACATGCTTCTAATTCCAGTACTCGGGAGGCTCAGACTGGAGGATCACAGGTTCGTAGCAACCTCAGCTACTTAGTGAGGCCCTCTGCAATTTAGTGAGACCCTGCTTCAAAATGAGAAATAAAAGAATAGGGCTGGGTGCGTAGTTGGGAGGTAAAATGCCCCTGGGTTCAATCCCCAGTACCACACACAAACAAAAATCAAAACAAAACAAAAAAAACCTTTAAAAACAGAGTTAAGTTCATCCGTCTTTATAGATAGAACTCATTTATAAAATTTGAAACAAATATTTTATATAAGGAAACTTTAGGAATTGTGTGATCCATCCCCAAATACCCTCTAAGTTAAAGGTAAGTGATATATGTGTCCAAGTCATTTTTTTTTTTCTTTCTTTAGGAAATGGAGCTGTTTTTCCCATCAGGTGGTGGTTGTGGGCCAGCGAACACTGCTAAATTTACCAACTGCACCTGCTGCATCGTGAAGCCCCATGCGGTCAGCGAGGGTGAGTGGAACTGTGCCCCTAGCAGACCCGTTTGTTTTGCTAACGTGTCTTTTCCTGGTGTACTTTGCATGATGAAATTAGTTACTTTTAGTGTTTCAGTATATTCTCTGTGAAGGCCCGTGTGTGAAGGTGACAGCCGGCGGCTGTGTGTCCGTCCCCGTCTCCCTCTGTGTTGTCTCTGTGCTCCCTGGACTCTTGCTCCTGGGCTGTTCACTCCTCCTGATCCGTTGTGACTCCTTGGCTCTCAGTCTGCCTCTTGTCTTCCCAGTCATATAACTGTGATTCTCTTAATTCACTTAAATAGCACTCCTAATATTCAATT
Source organism: Muscardinus avellanarius (assembly GCF_963383645.1). NCBI lineage: Eukaryota > Metazoa > Chordata > Mammalia > Rodentia > Gliridae > Muscardinus > Muscardinus avellanarius. Next base: position 115,190,237 of record NC_137793.1, read on the forward strand.
TAAGACAATATTCATCATACCAACTTCCTGAGAATGTTGGATGAGCTTCGGAAACAGGCATCTTCACTTACATGCGTCTTATCGGTCTTATCCAGTGTTTTTCTCTTTTGCGTTACTGGGGATGGAACCCAGGGCCATTGTACCTCCGAGCCACACCCCAGCTCTATGGTGAATGAAGTCCAACAACAAGTGAAGCTTATAGAAATACGAAAGCTAATTGTAAGCCAGTGAAAGATAGAAGACAGAGCAGCTCCCCTCGAACACAAGCGGGTCCCCTAAAGACAGTGACCATGGAAGCTCTTGGAAAGTGGGCTCTGAAACCTTACTGAGGTTTTCTATCTTTTTTTTTTTTTTTTTTTTTTGGTGGTACTGGGGTTCCTGGAAACCCTTCTACTTCCAGGCTACACTCCCAGACCTATTTTATATTTTTATTTGGAAACAGGGTCTCTTAAGCCAGTGTTGCTGGCTTCCAACCTGCGCGATCCTCCTGTCTCCGCCTCCCAAGCGCGGGGATTACAAGCGTGCGCCACCACGCCCGGCTTCTACCTTTTATTTTTTTTTTAATGATTGGTTAGAATTAGGCTTTGGGGAGCCATGGCTTTTTATGGCTTTTTCACGATTTTGATCCTTAATGTGAATTGCTATCTTATGGGCTGCTGGTGATTTCCTGACACCCATCAGTCTCCCTCCCTCCTGTTCACCCCCTTCAGCCTCACAGAAGGCATGCAGGTGGCCATTTTTCTTCCTGTTCCCAGGGCCTTTACTCTGCCTCATGTTCCCTCTGACAAAGTGACCTTAACTGCTGTTAGGAAAATGGGGAAATGGCCACTCTGCTTTAAGCTGTTAGGGGCACTCTTGGAGTACTGCAGTTTAGGGTCTCAGAGGTGGATGATCTAGAGGGCCATCGAAGAAGGTTTTTTCATAATCACCTGGAGCTGGAGGTCTGAAGGAGCCTGGTTATCTTAGTTCAGAATCATCCGTGGTGGTAGGGTGGGCATCTCCATGAAAAGCTGATATGTTAGTATTTTATACAGAGAACCAGATATCTTGCCACAGTGTTTTGTTTTTTTTTTAAATCACCCTTTACCTTGAGCCATCTACCTATTAGTATTTTAAATTGGAGGCCACATAGCCAACCCATTTGCAGTACACCATGAGTCACTATATATAACATCGTGAAATGTTCTTGTGGCACAAAACCTGAGAAACAACCAAGCATGTTGTTTTTAAATGAGCTTAAATGGCTTTTTTTCTGTTTTGTTTTGGTCTGTAAGATTTTGAACAGAATTCAGATCCTTCGGGAGTTTACAAAAATAGGAATCTCCACTTTTCATGGTGTCTGATGGTCCTGGACTTGCAAAACCTTAAGAACAACAGGTTTTATTTTACTACATCTTATAAGGACTTACCTGGAGAGACATTTTGGGCATTGGTACCATTTCTCTTTTTCCATGAGTTTAAAGGTAAAAGTACTATATAAATGGTTTTGTATAGCTCATTTTTGTCACTCCTGACACACACATTTGCCTCTGGTATTACTGTTCTGCTGCATGTTCAAGGTAAAGCAGGTAGCCTTATGTTGGACAAACATAAGTTTTGTAACATTACATTATTTTGTTGTTAACATCAGCTATGGTTCCGCAGTTAGACCTAAGGACTTGGTAAGGCTTTGCCTCTATGAGTTGTGCCATCTGTCAGGATAGGTCGTAGTCTTGCCAACCACTTGGCTTCATTTGAAGCGTAGAGGTCATTTTCCTCTCTGATGTCTTTTTTTATTTATGGCAGAGTATGTGTTGGTGCTCTCCGTCTCTGGGGGCCTTGTGATCTTTCTGTTTTAGGAGGTCAGATGCCTCAGAGGAGCTGCAGAGGCCTTGAGCGAAGTCCATTATCCTCTGGTTTCTCTTTGACCTTGGAGGACTAGGGCTGAAAACTTGCTGATTTTCCTTTGTTCTTTTATTTCCTGATTGTTCTCCAAGTCTCATGGTTGAACACCCAGCCACTTTCACCAATCCTCTCACTTTCTCATAGGTGATGACCATCATCTCAAAACACTCTTTGGGTGTTATACTTTTCTTAAACGTTAAAAAACAAGTTATGAGCCAGGCTTGTTGGCACATGCTTGTAATCCCAGCGCTTGAAAGACCAAGACAGGAGGATCGCACAGGTTCGTTTGAGCCAGCCTCAGCTACTGAGTGAGGCTCTCAGCAACTTAGTGAGACCCTGTTTCCAAATAAAGTATAAAATAGGTCTGGGAGTGCAGCCTGGAGGTAGAAAAGCCCCTGAGTTCCATCCTCCCAGGTACCCCCTTGGGTACTACAAAACAACAACAACAACAACAACAACAACAACAACAAAACAGTTATATAGTTTTATAAGAAAAACACAAAACAAAATTATCAGGAATAAAACCATCCCATTTGAGTCTTTGCATAAAGAAGATGGTCATAATGTATTAAGAACATATAAATAAAAACCTAGAAAGGCTGTTACTATTTTGTTTTGTTTAGATGCCATTAGCTTAGTAAAGTGTTTTTTTTTTGTTTTGTATTTTACAATTTCTGTACATTTTGTGAAAACAAATATTTAAAATATTATTGTCAATAGATAGCAGGAAACACAGGAAATTATCTTGATAAAATGTAAAATTTTCGCTCTCTAGGCTTGTTTTGATAAAATTTTTACCAAAGGAATATCAGTATCTTAAGAAAACCTAATTGTTTTAAACGTGGAATCAATGTATTCAATGCAACTTTTAGAAAACCCTTAAGTAATTTCTCTTTATTGTAACATTCAAAATTTATTTTATATATCTTACACTTTACAGATCACTTACAGCTTCCTCAAACCCTCTGTGACTCACTTAACCCTCTGATTTTTGTTCTCACGTTTTTTTTTTCTTTATGGGATAACACAATCCTTTGTGTGTGTGTGTGTGTGTGTGTGTGTGTGTGTGTGTGTATGTGTGTGTGGTACTAGAATGGAACCCAGGGGCATTCTACCTTTGAGGTACACCCCCAGGTCTCACTGAGTTGCAAAGGGTCTCACTAAGTAGTAGCTGAGGCTGTCTGCGAATGGCGATCCTCCAGTCTCAGTCACCCAAATGCTGGGATTATAAGCGTGCACCACCACGCCCGTCTTAACACAGTCATTTTTAACAAGTATTATGCCGTACACAATCCTTTTCTACCTAAAAACATTTCTTTCTTCCATTTAACTTTATTATAATATTTCCTCATGTTTTATTTGGTTTCTTTTTGTCCTTTGGACTCTGATGGTATAACAGATATTAATTGGTTAGTGTGACCAGTAGGGACACATCTGATTTACATTCCTGGCATTGTTTGGATTTTTCTTAACATAAACTTTAGACCCTTTACATTCCTCTTGCAAAACAGATCCAGCTATACGATGGTGTCATTGTTTACATTACGATGGTGTCATTGTTTACATTTCCCTCTGGTGGCCATCTCCTCTGTCTTTTGATCTATACTACCAAACTCAGGCACAGAAAAAGACTAGGTATTTTTCTCTCTGTTTCCCTTCTGAGAAGAGAAACTAAGCATCCTGTAATCTCTTATACTGTCAGATTGGTTCTAGGACATCCCCTGGGATAGTGAACTTGATCCCCATTTGTGCATGGCCATAAGTAGGTGCACCTACTGGGTTTTTCCATGCTTACCAGTGTGACGTAGAGCTAGTACCTAGTTATGGCTGCCAGATACATATGTGATGCATCTCTGGTGGGGTGTCAGTGAGACAGGAGACCAGCACCCATTTTACGACTGTGGGCACGACTGTGCCATGGTAACTGCAGCAATATTGCTGCTGCCTGTGACTTCACTTTGTTGCCAGCATCTGGATCAGTAAAATTTGTCTTCTCTTTTCAGAGGGTTTGAAAAACTGCGTGTAGCTCAATCAGCTAAAGATTGTTAAGGACTGTTTTGCTGGTCTGATCATTGTCTTTAAATTTTTAGGGTGTTCAGGTAAAAGAATAGATAGTTATTCTCATTAAAGTAATACATACAAAGTTACATATTAACCCGAAACCTGATTTCCAGCAACCTGAGTTGTTTTTTAGTAAAGACCCCAAAACAAAGCCATTCTACAATATTGCTTTCCTATATACCAACAATTTAGAGGCCCACTTAATAGACTCAAATGTTATTCAGATCCCCTGAAGCCAAGAGCATTTTAAAGCATTAATTACATTTTGTATTTGCCCATTTTAATCTGATAATCAAATTATAGATTATCTCTGAAAATCAAGACATTGGAAAAATGTCATTAGTGTCTTAAAACATTTTTTTCTGCCTGAGTAAAAACTTTAAAAGCAATAAACCTTGTATTTGAAAACATCCTACAGAGGTAAACATGCTCTTGATTGACTATTCTCCTAGGAAAAAAGGCATGTGTTAATAATGTTAGGACATTTTTACTTAACCTCATGAACGGATCTTAAGTTTAAGTTTAAGATTTATTTAAGTCACATGTACTCACAGGCATTTTATTAATTTTATGAGCATTTTTTAAATTTTATGAGCACTCATTTATTAAAAGACCAAATTTTGGCACAATGTAGACAGCACACAGACACTTTACAACCCATAACGCAACAAACAACATCAGTAGGTAGGGACAAAAGAGTTACAGATATTTGTTGCTCAGAGAAGCCAGATCTAGAGCTTCCAGAAACCAAAACACACCTTGCCGTGGATTTTATTTATGACATAGACATGGATAAAACCTGTGCAGTTGGCCATAGCCTGTGAGTCACAGGTGACACTGAGCCAAACTAATTGAGGAGGCCACTTGGGCTCCCACTGGAGTTTTCTATCTGTCCTTTTATGATTGGTTAGAGTTAGGTTTGGGGAACCAATGACTTTTTTTTACAATTTTGATCCTTAATTTGAACTTTTGTCTTTTGATTTTCTGTCACCCACCAGTTTCTGTGTCTCCTGTCACCTCGCCCACCTCACAGGAGGCAAGGGCTCGGCCTTTTTACTTCCTGCTCCCAGGTACTCCGCCTGCCTCACTGCCATCTGTTCTCAGCATTCGAAAAGTTCTTTGACATGTGTGTGTCTCTATATGTGCATATGTATGCATATATACTGAGATTTTGCAAGATTTTTTTTAAATTTTTAATTGCAATTTCTTTATCTGTTCATTTTAACCTATTGCATATCAATTTTTGTTTCTTTGTTTTTTGTAATGCTGGGGATTGAACCCAGGGCCTTGAGCATGCTAGGCAAGCTCTCTACCACTTAGCTATATCCCCCAGCCCCTTTGTATATATTTCTGTCAAGTATCCCAAATATTTTGGACCTCAGATGGGGAATTATTAAAAATATCACCCTTATAACAAACTAGAGAATAATAAATAATATATAAAATTGAATTAATTTTTGAAATTTTATATTTTCTAAGCATCAAAGTAATTCATGTATATAGTAGAAAAACTGGAAAAGAAAGGAAGAAGACAATTAAAAAGTTACCCGTTTTCTGTCCTCCAGAGATAGTCACTGTGAAGGTTTGGATGCGTGTGCTCCGAATCCTTTTCTGTGCATTTGTATCTGTGTGTATGTCTATACACTGAGACACGTGATTGTAGTTGTTTACACTGTTGAGATAAAGGTCTATTGGCCATTGCTTTAATTTTTGTGAGCATTTCTGGTTGCCCTTAAGTCTTTATGAATGTTTTAGTAGTTTATTTAATATTTAATGCCAATCATATGGATGTAATATAGTATTTGGATACTTGGGTTGTTTCTAGTTTTTTGATATTAAAAATAAAGCTTTGAAGACTATCTTAGTACATAAATATTTGATGATGTCTCTACTCATTTCATTTCCTTTGGCTGATTTCCTAGAAGTAGAATTGCTGGTAGGATTAAACCTTAGGATATAAACCTTAAAGATCTTATTGCATAATTAATACTTCATTAATTATTTAGGAAGTACTTTAATATCTTATAGGAACTAGCATGCTTATAGGAACTAACACGCCTGAGGGGTAGCAAACATTTGTGGAGGACTGACTTCTCTGCGCCACGCAGGTGGCAGCAGCTTAGGGCCTGATACATACCTCTCGACATCTCTACAGGAAGTATGTCAAGTGGGCGGAGTCATCATCCTTCCCAGATCAGCAAGCTGAGGATCCATGAAAGCACTTCCTCCACTTCAGAGCAGGGAACACAGAATTCAACCCATGCGTTTTTTTAATTGTTCCATCTTAGCATGTAGTTTCATTTGTTAAACAAAATTTTAGCTTCATATTAGATTTATTTTATTGATCTAGAGCTGTGTAGATTTTCTGTTAGTACACTGTAGTTATATGTGCTAGTGAGATTCAGATATATTCACACCGTGTCTCTTGGCATGTGTCCCTCCCTCCTCCCATGCGACTGGTAGTGACACGTTCATATAAAAACAGTGTTATTTGATCTGTTCCCTTCCTTACTATTCTCCTGCTCTCTGTCTCTTTCTCTTGTCATTGTTTGTGAAATTTTTTCCCGTTCCTGTTTTATCTCTTGCTTCCACATATGGGAGAAAACATGTGGCTCTGGCTCTTTATTTTTTAGTCTGGCTGATCTCAGTATGTTTTCTACTTCCATCCATTTTCCTGTAAATAACATAATTTTTTGTTCTGTATAGCTGAGTAAAACTCCACTGTGTCATATACCACATTTTTGTTATTCATTCATCTTTTGATAGACTTCTATATTGGTCCCATAACTTGGCTGTTGTGAATTCTGTAACTATAAACAGGGTTATGGCTGGCCATGGTGGTCTAGACCTATAATCTCAGTACTTGGGAGGCTGAGACAGGAGGATTGTGGGTTTGAGATCAGCCTCAGCAATGTAGTAAGACCTTGTTTCAAAATAAAAAAAATTAAAAGGGCAAGGACTAGATGATGTAGCTTGGAGGTCGAACCTTGGGTTCAATCCCTAGTACAATAAATAAATAGACCTGCGTATGCAAGTATTACCACAGTATGGTAATACCAGTTCTTTTGGAAAGATACCAAGGACGAGTAGAGCCGGGCTCTTCTTTCCTCTATGATGTATTGCCTCAACAACAGCAAGATGAAGATGCCATGTGGTTAGTACTTCTTACGGGAAGCAATAGCACTATCACTGACTGACAATATATGAAAACAAATTGGGATCTTATGTTGCACACATTTTACTTACTGAAAGAAATGTATGTGACATATGTTTGTATGTATACACATATATGTGCATATACACACAAATCTTTCAACACACTTTCCTAAGTAAGAACAATGAATACAACAGAAGATATGTGTGTGCATGGCATATGTGTGTATACACATATACATGTGTGTATAAATACAAATAAAAATTATACTAATACACAGTATACAAACACATAACCTTAGATGAGAAAAATTAGTTCAACATAAGATCTCAATTTTTTATGGATTATACATATAGATATATGTACATACACTTAGTAGACACACATATTTGAGTATGAGACAATTTTTATTTAGAGTTCTTGACTTTTAATAAGCTTATCTTTGGCATCTTAGCATGTTCTATTCTGTTAGATTTTTATTTGATTTAGCCTTTTTTTTTTTTTTTTTTTTGGCGGGTCTGGGGACAGAACCCAGGGGCATTTGACCTCCAAGCTACACCCCCTGCCCTATTTTTTATTTTATTTTGAAACAGGGTCTCACTAAGTTGCGGAGGGCCTCACTAAGTAGCTGAGGCTGTCTGCGAACAGTGATCCTCCGGTCTCAGCTGCCGGGGTCCAGCCCTAGCAGGAGTCGGGGGTCGTGTGTTGGTGAGAGAAGAGGCGAGGCTGAGTGAGAGAAGACCCTGACAAATGAGACCAGATGGCAGCTTCTCCCATCCAATGAGTATTAATAGCAAACTCTGCCTTTTTTAAAGCTTGTTCAGCCTCAGGGGTCAGATGTCTTTCAGGTAATGGATCTGAATCTCCTTTCAAGATATCAAATAAAGGCTTCAAATCACCAGTTGACAATTTTAATGATGATTGGATCCAATTAATATCTCCTGATAATTTTCAAAAATCATTTAAAGTTAATAGTTTATCTTTTCTAATTTGTAATTTTTGATTAGTCATATAATCAGATGGATACTCTTCCTAAATAATTTATAGGTGGATCAATTTGAATTTTTTCAGGAGCCACTACAAGTCTGTGGCTTGCCAATTGTTGTATTAATTCCTGGAAGCATCTATCTATTTTTATTTTACTTTTATGAGCAATAAGTATACCATCCATATAATGGATCATATAGACTTCCTGAAATTGAGTTCTTACTGCTAATAAAGCTTGATCCACATATTTTTGACATAAAGTGGGACTATTTTTTATACCCTGAGGTAACACTTTCCATTGATATCTCTGATAAGGTTGCTGAAAATTCGGGCTAGGCAGACTGAAAGCAAATCTTTTTCTATCAGTTGGAGTTAGAGGTATCATAAAGAAACAATCCTGTAAATCGATAACTATGACATAATTATTTACATCAATGACTACAGGAGAAAGGAGACCTGGTTGCAAAGCTCCCATACTCTCCATGGTTTTATTTACTGCTCTTAGATCTTGAAGCAATCTCCATTTGCCTGACTTCTTTTTTATTACGAATATTGGAGTATTCCAGGGACTGTTACTTGGCTCTATATGACCCTTTTCCAACTGTTCTTGTACCAACATCTCAGCTGCAGACCTTTTTTCATTTGTAAAGGGCTACTGCTCAACTCATACAGGATTATCTGATTTCCAAGTTATGGGGTCTGCACACTGTTTGACAGTAGCCCCTGCAAAAAAAAAGGACAGATATTATCTTCATCTGATATAATGACTGTCATTTTCATTAATATGTCTCTTCCCATAACGTGAATGGGAGTGCAGGTAAAACATAAGGCAGGAAGGCTCAGCCTCCCGAATGCTGGGATTGCAAGTGTGAGCCACCAAACCCGGCTTGATTTAGCCTTTTCTAAGGAAAATGATAATGCACAAAAAACTAAATAAGGGGACTTCCGGAGAGAGGGCGACCTAGAAAAGCAGCATTTATGAGTCCCGCTAACACTTGATCTCTGTTGCCACAAAGTCGGTGCTTTTCATACCCAGAAAACACTTTCAGCAGAGAAATAAAAACTGTAAATACAAGGGACAGAGAAAAAGAAGACTAGAAGAACAACCAGAGACCAGAAAAGAAACCAGCCTGAATTGTGGCAGCGGAGCCGCCAAGGCAGAGCCACGCTGGCACCGTCATGCCTCACAGCGAGCAGCTGCAGATCATTTGAGTGTAATTCAGCAGTTTTTTCAGTGCAAAGAACATCTAAAACTCCCTGGGGCCAAGCTCATCACGCCTTCCAAGGACTCAGAACGGAGCTCAAAACCAGAAAAGAAATACGCCAGCTAAATGATCGACGGCATGGCAGCGGCATCATATTGCCTGCAGCAGCAGCTAGTTCACCATGCCTGTGACAGCTCCAGATCAGCGCACTCAAATGAAATTGTGGCCCTGAAAGGAGAAATCCCAGCACTGCACCCACAGGGACTTGCGCAGCTTTGATAATCTCCCTGGATCTGAGATTTTGCAGTCCAACCCAGTGAAGCAGTAGTGGTGGCAGAGATACCACACCCTAGTCGCAGCTCCCTGAGGGAAAACACCCAGCCTGGCACCTCACAATCTCACGCAGCCTCGATTAACTCCCTGGGTCTGAGGCTTTGCAATACAACCCAGTAAAGGAGTAGTGGTGACTGAGATTTATAAGACTCAAGATTCAGAGCACCCTAAGTGAAGTCGTAGTGATTCAGGGAAGAACCCAGAGAAGTCACAAACTACTGAAATCATGGAAAAGAGGAATAACAATGGAGCAATGAATGCCCACAACCCCTCAACATCAGAATCTGAAAATACAGATATTCAGAGATTTCCAGAAGATCAAATCAGGAATATTACTGTAGAAATAATACAGGACCTTCGAAAAGAATTTAGAGAGGGTTTAAAAGAAATAAAGGAAGCAATCATTGAAGTAAAGCCATCAACTATAAACAATCGATTATACCATGTGGAGATAGAATTTTGCTCCTCGAAGATGATCACTCTAAAAATGAATGCATAGTTTATAATTTAGAAAAAAAATCTGACAGCAGGAATCTGACATTGAAGAAATATGGGCCCATTTTAAGAGAGCTAACCTAAGAATAATTGGAATAGAGGAGGGAAAAGGAAGTGAAACCAAAGGGATCAATAATCTCTTCAAAGAAATAATAGCAGAAAAATTTCCAAACATAGAGCAAGAAGTCGATGCACAAGTCCAGGAAACTTATAGAACTCCCTTTACACAAGATCAGAGAAGAGGTTCCCCATGCCACATAACTGTCAAAATGACCAATGTGGAAGCCAAGGAGAGAATCTTAAAGGCAACAAAAACAAAAGGCCAAGTGACATTCAGAGGCAAACCAATTAGAATCACTCCAGACTTTCCAAACCAAGTCATGAAAACCAGAGGGCTTAGAGTAACATATTCAAAACTCTGAAAGACAACAACTTCCAGCCAAAAATTTCCTACCCAGCAAAACTGTCTATCAAATTAGATGGAGAAATAAGAAGCTTCCATGACAAACAGAAACTAAAGAAATTTATGTCCTCAAAACCAGCGCTAGAGAAAATACTTAAAGAGATTAACTACAAAGAAGAAATAGGTAACACACACCAGAACCAGAGAAACAAGATTTTCCATCCAGCAGACAACTAAGCAAATAAGAATAAACAGTATTTCAAACAGAAATAAAATTTTAACATGTTAGGAATTAAAAATTATTTCTCAATAATCACAGTGAATGTATATGGCCTTCATTCCCCAATAAAAGGACATAAAGTGGCAAAATAGATTAAAAACCATAATCCATCCATCTGCTGCTTATAGGAAACACACCTTACAAGTAAAGATACAAACACACTCACGGTAAAGGGCTGGAGCAAGGAATTCCATGCTAACGGAACTCAAAGGCAAGCAGGAGTAGCATGATATCAGACGAATTAGACTTCAAACTCAAACTTATTAGGAGAGACAAAGAAGGTCATATTTTACTGATAAAAGGAATAATCCAGCAAGAGAAAATAACAATAATCAACATCTATGTCCCAAACATAGGTGCAGCTACTTTAATAAAACAAACTCTTTGTGACATGAAGTCACACATAAATCCCAATACAATAATACTGGGAGACTTCAACACACCTCTCACAACACTAGACCGATCTTCCAGACAAAGGGTCAGTAAAGATGCCTCAGAACTAAAGAACACCATTAACCAAATGGTCCTGTTGGACACATATAGAACATTTCACCCAACTACAGCGGAGTTTACATTTTTCTCAGCTGCTCATGGAACCTTCTCCAAAATAGATCACATCCTGGGACACAAAATGAGCACTAGCAAATTTTAAAAATGTTACATACTTCCCTGTGTCATTTAAGACTATAATGGAATGAAACTAGAAATCAACTATAAGAAGACTCAGAGAAACCACATAAACATGTGGAGACTGAACACCACACTTCTGAATGAAGAATGGGTCATAGAAGATGTAAGAGGTGAAATAAAGAAATTTTTAGAAACAAACGAAAATAAAGATACAACATATCAAAACCTCTGGGACACCTTGAAGGAATTATTAAGAGGAAAATTTATAGCACTGAGTGCTCACATAAGAAAAACAAAGTCTTCAAATAAATAACCTAACGACACACCTCAAAGTCCTTGAAAAGCAGGAACAATTGAACCCCAAAGCCAGTAGAAGACAGGAAATTATTAAAATTACAGCTGAAACTAATGAAGTAGAAGATTAAAAAAAAAATACAGAAAATCAACAAAACCAAAAGCTGGTTTCTTGGAAAAATTCACAAGATAGATAAACCACTAGCCAATCTAACTAAAAAAAGAGAGAATCAACCCAAATTATGAAGATAAAAGATGAAAAAAGAGAAAATACTACTGACAGTGTAGGAATCCAGAGGATTATCAGAACCTACTTTGAAAAACTATACTCCAACAAAATGGAAAATCTGGAGGAAATTGACAACTTTCAAGATAAATATAACCTTCCTAAACTGAGTCAGGAAGATATAGAACACTTAAACCAACCGATAACAATCAAAGAGATTGAAACAGCAATAAAGAGCTTACCATCAAAGAAAAGCCCAGGACCAGATGGTTTTCCAAGTGAATTCTATAAAATCTTTCTAGAAGAGCTAACCCCAATATTCCTCAAACTATTTTGTGAAATAGAAAAAAGTAGGTCTGTCCCAAATACATTTTATGAAGCCAACATCACACTAATACCCAAACCAAATAAAGACAGTTCAAGGAAAGAAAACTACAGGCCTATATCTGTGATGAACTTGGATGCAAAACTATTAAACAAAATACTAGCAACACTCATTGAAAACCTCATAAAGAAAATCGTACACGATGACAAAGTAGGGTTCATCCCAGGGATGCAAGGCTGGTTCAATATATGAAAATCAATCCATGTAATTCATCATATAACTAGAATCAAAGACAAAAATCACATGATCACTTCAAAAGATGCTGAAAAAGCATTTGATAAAATCCAACATCCATTTATGATAAAAACACTGCAGAGAATTGGAATAGAAGAAACATATCTCAACATCATAAAGGCAATCTACAATAAGCCCACTGCCAACATCATATTAAATGGTGAAAAACTTTAAGAATTCCTCCTAAAAACAGGAACAAGACAAGGATGTCCATTATCACCACTTCTCTTCAATATAGTACTAGAGACTCTAGCCAGAGCAATAAGGCAAGAAAAGGAAATCAAAGAAGTACAAATAGGAAAAGGAGAACTCAAACTTTCACTATTTGCAGATGACATGATACTATATTTAGAAAACCCAACAAACTCAACCAAAAGGCTTATAGAACTCATCAACAAATTCAGCAAAGTGTCTGGATACAAAATCCGTCTTAAAAGATCAGAAGTTTTTCTGTACACCAACCATAAATCCACTGAAAAAGAAATTAATAAAACACTTTCATTCAGGATCTCCCACAAAAAAATAAAATACTTCGGAATAAACTTAACCAAGGACGTAAAAGATCTCTAAAAGAAAATTATAAAACATTGATAAAAGAAATCGAAGATGTTAGAAGATGGAAAGATTTTCCCTGTTCATGGATACACAGAATAAATATAATTAAAATGGCCACCCTCCCCAAAGTGATCTACAGATTGATTCAACTCAATGCCCATTAAACTACCAAGATCATTCCTCACAGACATAGAAAAATCAGTCCTTAAATTTATTTGGAATAACAAAAGACCCCAAATAGCCAAAGTAGTTCTCAGCAACAAAAGCCATGCAGGAAGAATCACAATACCTGACTTTAAACTATACTACAAAGCCATTGTAATAAAAACAGCATGGTACTGGCAGAAAAAACAGATATATAGACCAATGGAGCAGAATAGAAGACCCAGAAACAAGTCCACACACTTTCAGCCAATTGATTTTTGACAAAGGGGCCAAAAACATACACTAGAGAAAAGATAGCCTGTTCAACAAATGGTGTTGGCAAAACTGGTTAACCATATGCAGAAAATTGGAAATTAATCCCACTTTCTCACCCTGCACAAGAGTCAATTCAAGATGGATCAAAGACTTGAAAATCAAGCCAGAGACCTTGAAGCTCCTTGAAGAGGGCATAGGTCCAACACTGCAACACATAGGCACAGATAAACACTTTCTCAACAAGACCCTCAAAGGCACAACAAATTAAAAGGTGAACCAATACGTGGGATTGCATGAAACTGAAGAGCTTCTGTTCAGCAAAGGAAACTGTTAAGAACCTCAATTGAGAGCCAACAGAATGGGAGAAGATTTTTGCCACTTACACCTCCAATAGAGGACTAATATCTAGAATATACAGAGAACTCAAGAAACTCAACACCAAAAAACCAAATCATCAAATAACAAAATGGGCAAGCGAACTAAATAGACACTTCACGAAAGAAGAAATTCAAATGGCCAATAAATGCATGAAAAAATGCTCAACATCACTGGCAATCAGAGAGATGTAAAAAAACTACCCTGAGATTTTACCTAACTCCAACTAGAATGGCCATCATTCAAAGCACAAACAACAACAGATGCTGGCGAGGATGTGGAGAAGTGGGAACTCTAAGACATTGTTGGTGGGATTGCAAATTAGTGCAACCACTTTGGAAAACAGTATGGAGAATCCTCAGAAGAATGGGAATAAATCTACCATTTGATCCAGCAATACCACTTCTGGGTATCTACCCAAAAGACAGGAAACCAAACTACCAAACTAATGCATGTGTATCTATGTTCATAGCTGCACAATTCACCATAGCCAAACTATGGAGCCAGCCAAGATGTCCATCAACAGATGAATGGATTACAAAACTGTGGGATATGTACACAATGGAATTTTACTCAGCCATCAAAAAAAAAAAAAAAAACCTCAATTACATCATTTTCAGGGAAATGGATGGAACTGGAGGACATTATGCTAAGTGAGATTAGTCAGTCACACACAAAAAAAGGAATCAGATGCTTTCCCTAATATGTGAGAGTTAGGGAGAAATGGGTCATAGGAGGAACTCTAGATGAAAAAGGAAATCCTATAGAGGAGCAAACAAGACAACCTAAAGGAGGAGAAAGGAGGGGGGAAGAGGAAAATCTGTAAAACACACAATGTACTTAAACATATCGAAGTCAACCACTAAGGGAAGGAGGGACGGGGAGGGAAGAGTGTGGGAATTGGGTAGGGGTTAAATAGGAGATGTGTACATGTATGTACACACAAGTTTTTTACTCCAGTATGATGTAGGAATATAATGTACCAATAAAATATTTTAAAAAACTAAATAAAATAGAATTGAGATAAATATCACCTATACACCTTAATATTTATACTGACAAATATAATTGAAATCTAACCAAAGGTAATTTATATAATGAAAGGTTATGTAAAAATAACCAATTTTATTATATATAAATTTGTATATTTTATGCATTTAAGTCATTTTTGGTCAGAGTCATCCTTTAAAGATTAACTCTGTGGAGTGTGTGTGTGTGTGTGTGTGTGTGTGTGTGTGTTGTTAAGGGTAGAACCCCGTGCCTCACACATGCTAGCCAAACACGACCACTGAGCTACTCCCTCAGCTCAGCTCCTTTCCATATTTGATATGTAACATTAGGGTATATAAATTAAGGCAAAATAACTATTTTAAAATCCATTCATATAGCAGAATAAACTTTGACATTCTAAGACTTCTTCTATTTTTCATTTTCTTTCTAAACCTGAATTTCATGCATACTTTTAAGACCATTTTAAAATGTGTAATTAACCCAATTCAGATTAAACTGTAGCTATTATGAAATTTAGTTTGAAGTCTTATATTGAATTTATTCTTAGATTCCCTTTGCCCTCTCTTAATTGCTGGTTTATGTTTATCTTTTTCTATAAAAATTCTATCTCCTGGTATACTTAAATTTACCTGTGTTAGAGTCCTGGCATGAAAGAGGAAATTTAAAAAAGAAGTATATAGTAACTTAGCAAGATCCTATTTTAAAATCAAAGTAAATAAATAGGGTTGGGAGTATTTCTCAGAAGTAGATTGCCCTCGGTTCAATCCCCAGTAATGCCCCCCTTCCCCCAAGGAGCTGCTTATAAGAGCAAGTAAAATGGAATCTGCTGACTGCTGCCTTCCAAAGGAGAGACCAGAGCAGTCTGTTGGTCACGATCAGTAAGGAAGAGTACAAACTTCATGGAATCTGGGTAGGCTCTACAGGGAGACGTCATGGGTAGTCCTTCAGCGTTTGAGGTCTCCTGTTGAGAGGCTTAGCATGAGTCTTTGAATATGGTGGTTTGATTAAGACTGGGCAAAATATAGTTTAGGGTTAGCAGAACAATGAGTCAAGGATGTGTGTGTGTGTGTGTGTGTGTGTGTGTGTGTGTGTGTGTGTGTGTGTTACTGGGGATGGAACCCAGGGGCATTCTACCTCCAAGCTACATCCTCAGCCCTATTTTTTATTCTTTATTTTGAAACAAGGTCTCACTGAGTTGCAAAGGGCCTCACTAACTGGCTGAGGCTGTCCTTGAACCTTCTGTCTCAGTCTCCCAAATGCTGGGATTACAAATGTGCGCCACCATGCCCATGAGTCAAGGATCTTAACTAAGTCTTACACATCTACCGTTGTTAGATAAGTGAGTTGTTTGGTCAGTGGAGGGAACAGTGTGAGTAGGGGACTATTTGAGCATCTTCTCTTAGGGTTAATGAATTTGGGGATGTTCCAGGAGTGAACAATGAGGTAATTTTCTGATTTTATCCTTATCTTTCTGGGCAGGAATTTCTTGGCACAAATAGTAGTGCTGGGTGTGTAAGCAGCCTTAGTTCCTGGCCGTGTACTTACTCCATGTGGATTTGTGATGCACGTCCCACTAGACGTGAGTCACTTCTAGAGCTAGAAAAAAAAAGTAACCTTAGTTTTTAGAATAGATGGTAAATAGGAAAAATAAAGCAAATGTGTTAGTCAGCTTTCCATTGCTGTGACAAGATGTCCGAGAGAATCATCGTAACGTAGGACAGATTCCTTTTTCTCAGGGTGTCAGTCGATGTCCACTTGGCCTCGTTGTTTCTGGGCGTGTGGAGAGGCAGATAATCATGATGGAGACGGGGTGTTGGAGATGGTTGCTCACTGTGTGGTGGCCAGGAAGCAGAGAGAGAAAGGGAGGAAGGGGTTGGAGACAGATGTATCCTCCAAGGGCATGCCCCCGGTGACCTACTTACTCCCACATGGTCCACCTCCAAGAGGTCCATTAGCTCCCAGAAGCCCATTATGTCATGGATTCATACATGGATCAATCCATTGATGGGTCAGACTCCTCACGACCCGGTCACCTCCCCAAAGCCCCACCTCGGCATTCCTCTGCCTCGGGGACCACAGCTTCATTCAAGAGTCAAACTGCAACAGTATATGGGAGGCATCTGCAGTCTTTTTATATATGCATATTGAAATACATGTTGTCATTTTGGGACCCAGGTTTTAAAAGCAAAGAAAAATCAGGTGCATGATTTTGTGTTCCTTTTTTCCTTTTAAATTTCAATATTATGCACCATGTAATTCCATAGTTAAGTGAATTATTTTTCCTCCACAATTAGGCTGTGTAGGTTTGAATTCTGGCCCTGTTACTCACTCGTCATGGGATATTTGACAAAGCGTATCTCCTCTTTGTACCCTGCTTCCCTATGTGCAAGGCGAGAGCAGCAGCCTTCTTCATGGGTAGCCGAGGATTCAATGCTTAGTGTGTGAAAGGTGTTTAGAGCAGTACTTGGCACTTAGTTGAGTGCTGTGTGCGTGCTAAGTGTTACTACCGTGCTGATCTCTCTCTGTTACTACTACTATTGCTACTAATACCGTTATCTCTTGATTTTTAAATGAAGTTGAATGATTTATAGTAAGAAAGCAAGTTTAAAATGTTAATAAAATCCAATGTCCATAAGGGGGAAAATCCTTATCATTGCTTAAGAGAAAAAGTGCTTTAATAACGTTCCCGAGTTAATGCCTAGATCTAAGTTAAGTTCATGAAATAGAATTGTTGCCTACATCTGGTGTGGCAGTTATTTTTTAATTGCAAATGATAGCTGGCATTGGATTACTCCAGACTAGGAGAGCTGCTTTTGCATGTGTAATGGCCAAACTTCTTAGACCTTTAAAGATTAGAATCCTGAAGATTTGTTGGGAATTTTCTTATAACACATTCATTCATTAAACAATTTTATCACATTGTTCATAATGTAGTTCATTCTGAAATTGTATTTCTTCACCAAATGAGTCAAAATGGTTTATTTATTATTATTATTATTATTATTATTATTATTATTATTAATTTGGTGGTACTAGGGGTGGAACCCAGAGGCTTTCTACCTCCGGGCTATACTCCCAGACCTATTTTATATTTTATTTGGAAACAGGGTCTCACTAAGTTGCTGAGAGCCTCACTAAGTAGCTGAGGCTGGCTTCGAACCTATGCGATCCTCCTGTCTCAGCCTCCCAAGCACGGGGATTACAAGCGTGCGCCACCACGCCCGGCAAGATGGTTTAAAAGTTGCATCTCAGCCTCTAAATCCAGATATTCTTCTTTTTTTTTTTTTTTTGGTGGTGGTACTGGGGTTCCTGGAAACCCTTCTACCTGGGGCTACACTCCCAGACCTATTTTATATATTTTTTATTTGGAAACAGGGTCTCTTCAGCCAGCACGGCTGGCTACGAACCTGCACGATCCGCCTGTCTCCGCCTCCCAAGTGCAGGGATTACAAGCGTGCGCCACCACGCCCGGCAAGATGGTTTAAAAGTTGCATCTCAGCCTCTAAATCCAGATATTCTTCTTTTTTTTTTTTTTTTGGTGGTGGTACTGGGGTTCCTGGAAACCCTTCTACCTGGGGCTACACTCCCAGACCTATTTTATATATTTTTTATTTGGAAACAGGGTCTCTTCAGCCAGCACGGCTGGCTACGAACCTGCACGATCCGCCTGTCTCCGCCTCCCAAGTGCAGGGATTACAAGCGTGCGCCACCACACCCGGCCAGATATTCTATTATTCTTTAAAACTGTATGAAAAATTCTTACAAAGGAAAATTATATTCTGTATCTCAGTACTGTTCTGATTTTAAAAATTGATTCAGTTTTCATGGAGAATGATTTCTTCCACTTTGAGATTTTTAAAGCAAAGTGAGGGCGACACTGGGATTGTGTGCACCTAATTCAGTAGGAAGCTAATTGCATATTAGAGTACTAAGCAATCTGTAAATTTGGTGCCATAATCGGCTCTGAAATGCTAATTGAAACAGGACTAGTACTTCTTAAATTGGGCTTAACACTCTCAGAGTTTTAATAGCCACCTTTGGGTTGTTTTGATGCTAGGTAGGCCAAGAACACTAAATGACACATTCTACTCCTAAATTGAATTGTTTTAGTTCCCAGCTTTTTGTATTAAATTTCCTTCTTGTAATTCAGCTTTTGGGATACTCTAGAAGAGGTGTGAAATTTTTTGGTGTAAAAATATTGAATTTAAACATCGTAAATCTAATGCAGTTTCAACAAAAAAGGTCTTGGAATGGTTTCTATGTTCTACAGAGGGAATTTATAACATGTACTAACTGTATTAAACACTCAAGACCCTGATTTTGAATGCATGGAGCTTAGCACACACTTTTAAAATATAAAATTATAGGCAGTGAAAATACTCTATGAATTTGCAAGTTATGGGAACTTTACATGGAATTTGTGACCTACTGGTTTAGGAAGAATATCAAGAGTTCTGCTAGTCCCTGACAAAATGATTCTAACTTTCAGGAAGGATAACATCTAGTGCCCCTAGAGAGATAGGTATGTATTAAACTTAAAACTCCTTTAGACATAGTGAAAGTTTGTTTGCTGATGTATCCCAACATCTCAGAGCCTTCAGAGGAAAATGGAAGTCACCAGGATTGTCAGTCGTGATGACTTGGGGGAAGTGCCAAGTGCTTTACATCAATTTTTAGTTCTCAAAACAGAAGAGGTGGTACTTAAAGCCCAATTCACAAGGCAGAGGACAGGAGGCGTGGCGGCAGCCTCACCCAAATCTTACAGTTCTCACAGGATACGGTGGGTATTTCTAATCGGGTTGTCTTCACCTTAGCATTCTACCTCTACAAGCACTGTCACGTAGACAGACACTACAAACCTGTGCCATCAGGCCTAATCATTAGCCCCATTTTACACACGTGGAATCTAAGAATTAGAAACGTTCTGAATCTAGAGCTATTTTATTATTTGTGCTATTCCATGAATAGAACATGGAACATTGATTGACCAAACACCATACTATAGGCACATTATATAATCATTGGTATGAAGTGTGATTTTAACAACTAACATATTAACTAGGTAAAAGTATCTGTGGGTTATGATAAAATTTAGGGAATTACTTCTGATCTGGCTAACAAAGTGGCAGTTAAGAGAAGAATAATGAGGAAGTTTTTTTGTTTTTTGTTTTTTCAGTACTGAGGATTGAACCCAGGAGCATTCTACCTCTGAGCTACATGCTTGGCCCTGTTTTTATTCTTTATTTTTGAAACAGAGTCTCACTAAGTAGCTGAGGCTGGTTACCTGTGATCACAGCTGCTGCACCTGTGATCCTCCTTTCTCAGCCTCCCAAGTACTGGGATTACAAGGGTGTGCCACCATGCCTGACTATAAGAAAGCTTTTGAGAATTATAAATTATAATACCTCCCTAAAACTTTTCCAGGTAGCCGGGCGTGGTGGTGCACGCTTGTAATCCCCAGCACTTGGGAGGCGGAGACAGGAGGATCATGCAGGTTTGAAGCCAGCCGCGCTGGCTTAAGAGACCCTGTTTCCAAACAAAAATATAAAAAATAGGTGTCTGGGAGTGTAGCCCGTAGGTAGGATTTCCAGGAACCACAGTACTACCCAAAAAAAAGCGTTTCCAGGTAAATGGGAATATTTTTTCTTTCTTGTTACTTTTCTTAGCACAGGGAAGTGAGCCAGGGACGCTCCACCACTGCATCCCCAGCTATGTTTATTTTTATTTTGAAACAGGGTCTCACTGAGTGTCTCAGGCTGGCCTCAAACTTTATCCTTCTTCCTTGCCTTCTTCAGTAGCTAGGATTGCTGGCCTGTGCCACCACTCCTTGTGAGAATACTTTTTATGTTTTAAAATATTAATTTGACTAAGATAGTTCTTTTCCTTCTGTTTTTATATTTTCATGGATCTACTTTTCCTAAGTACAGTCTGTTCTCCATATCTCTGAATTCTACATCAACTGTGGATGGAACATATTTGGGACAAAATTACATCTGTAGTGACCATGTGCGCTTTTTTCTTGTTATTCCCTAAACCATGTAACAACTACTTACATAGTATTGACTTATGATAAGTATTATAAATAAGTAATGATTAGAGTGTATTAAAAGGGCACACGCCTGCAATCCCAGTACCTGGGAGGTTGAGACAGGAGGATTACAGATTCGAGACCAGTTGCAGCAACTTAGTGAGATGCTTCGCAGCATAGTGAGACCCTGTTTCATAAAAGCTAAAAAGGGCTGGGATTGTAGCTTGGAGGTAGAGCGCCCTGCGATTGATCCTAGGTACATACCACAAAAGGAAGTATATGAGCGGATGTGTGTCGGTTCTACGCAGATACTGTACCATTCTACAGAAGGGACCTGGGCACCTACAGATCTAGGTATCTGTGGGGTGACCTAGACCCAATCCCCGTGGTTACCACGGGGCGACTGGAGAGTCGTTCAGCCTGTGTACGTGCCTCTCTCCCGCATGCCCTGCTCGAGCACTGCTGCACCTGGGATTCCCAGATGCCCCGAGTGTTCTGTGCGCTTTGCTCCTTATCCGCCCTGTTTATGCCCAGAGCATGCATCTCCTTCTCTTCCTCCCTCCCCTCAGAACACGATTCCTCAGGAAAATCTAACCCAGCACCGCTCCGCAGAGCTGGGTAGGTTCCCAGATGTCATGTGCCCTTGGCACTTTCTGGTTTTCCTTCACAGCATTGTGCACAATTTGCTATTATGTATTATGAATATATACGCGCATTTCTGTGCATGAGTGTATATGCACATATATTGCACATTAATTTTGACTAATCATCATTGTCTCCCCCAGCCAGATATAAACTTTGCTCACAGAGCCAGTATGTTTTTGTCATGTTTTGAAGTGTTTTATGCTCCTTATTGTAAATTTCTTTTTAGGCCATGTTTTATATCAGAGCCTCTTTAGTATCCAAACATCATCAGAGAATGTGATCTCTAGGATACTTTTAAAAAATTTGTTGATCTCCTTTGTTAATTTAGTGCATGAATAAATGTTTTAAAATTCTCCTTTTTTGGGTCTAGGGATGGAACCCAGGGGCATTTGATCTCCAAGCTACACCCCCAGCCCTATTTTTTTTCTTTATTTTTTTTTGTTTGAAACAGGGTCTCACTAAGTTGCAGAGGGCCTAAGTAGCTGAGGCTGTCCGTGAACTGCAATCCTCCCATCTCAGCCTCCCAAATGCTGGAATTACAAGGGTGCGCCACCACGTCCAGCTAATTTTTAAAATTCTAATGTGTGCTGAAGAAAAGGATGTTTGGTTCAGTATCCTTTCTTTATGCATAAGTAAGTATTGATTCAAGTAGGTTGTTACAATCTATAACCTTGCTAACTTTTTTTTTTTTTTTTTTTTTAGTAAGGGGAATGGAACCCAGGGGCATAAACAGAGTGGATGCTACACCCCCAGCCCTATTTTTTATTCTTTATTTTGAAATTGGGTCTCACTGAGTTGCAGAGGGCCTCACCAAGTAGCTGAGGCTGTCCACAAACAGCGATCCTCCCATCTCAGCCTCCCAAGTACTAAGTGCCGGGATTACAAGCGTGCGCCACCATGCCCGGCTCTACTTTTTGCTTTTTGTCTACTTAATTTATCGGCTTCAATAAAACATCTCTGTTAAATCCTCCCATATTAAAGTTACTATTGTGGTTCTTTGTGATTTTTCCCATTTAATTATGGCTGGTTTTGCTTTGCATACTCTGAGGGTTCTTTGTAAGTGACGGTTACATCCTTTTGCTCATAATGTACTGTTCCCTTTACTCCTGGTTGCTCTTTATGTACCCTAGAGGTTGCTGTACATTTTTGCTACTATTTTTCTTAGCCTTTTTCCTTTCCTTTCAATATGCATCTTATATTCACTATGGCTGATTTTTGGCTTCTTTTAAAATTTTTTTAAAATTTTGAATCCACTCTAATAGTCCTAAGCTTTTTAATAGTTGAATTTAACTATTGACACTTATTCCCTTTACTGATCTGTTTAGATTAATTTCTCTTTATCTTGCTTAAAGTTCTTTTCACTCTTATTTTCGTGCTTTTCTGTTGGGTAAATAAAGTTTCTTATTGTTCTCCTTTCCCTTCACTTATTTTCTGGTTTGATAGCCATATATAAATCAGGGGTCAGCCAATAATAGCACTTGGGGAACTCAGCCCAGGTGCCTGATTTTGTGAATAAAGTTTTATTGCAACCCAGCCGTAGCCTTTTATTTGTGTGTTATCTATGGGTGATTTCATGCCACAGTAGCAGCACTGAGTCTTTGTGATAGAAGCCATGTGGCCTGCGAAGCCATTGACATTAGTGTCTGAATATTTTACAGATATTTTTTGTAAAGTGTATATTTAAGTGATCATATATGACATTTAGCATGTGTACTTCTGGATTTTATTAATACAATTTAAATGTGTTCACTCACACCAGATTTGTTCTGAAATAAGATAGAAATTTTAGAATGCTTTAAACAGACACTGAAATCTCTGATTATTCAAGTTATCATGAAAATGTTAATTCTCCTGTCTTTAACCTTTATTTTTAAATCAATTTTATTGATGTATAGCTTACATCAATTATTGTTGTTATAGCTAACATAAAATATATACTAGAGTTATGGCAATATATTTTAGTGTTTCGAACACCAGAGTCAAGAAGTCCTTCTTAATGTGTAAACTTGGTCTTTTCTGATTTCTTCCTTTTGGAGACATTTAGGAGGTGAGTAGATAGCGTGATTGTTTATTTGATGGCTTGCTCGATGTTGCTTTGTTAAAGCAGGAGAAATGAATAGGTTCATCCCAAGCTTAATTATGTGCCTTTATGATGATAGTTTCTCTAAAAAGACAAGCAGGGAAAAGCCACTGCCTCTTATCTTTGGAAGTCAGGGCATACTCTTCACACCTGAGTGGAACAAAGAGCCGTTTGTTGCTAGGCAGCCAAAGCACCGGCACCTAGCAACTGCGGCACCTAGCGACTGCGATGTCTGCATCAGGAGCCTGGGGGTGCCTCAGAGCTGTGACTGTGGCTAAGGCAGAAGATCTTTCCTGACCTCTTGGGATTAGAAGAAACGTGAAGAGTGTAGACGGAGGAGCACGAGAGAGCTCAGTGAGCCCCCCCTGCAGCACGGTTGGCTATAATGTCATGGTCGTGGAAGGACTGGTGTGCTCGGGTGGCTGTGACACACTGTGTGATCTCGGACACATTCTTGATCCTCATAAAGCCTCATATTTCATCTGTAAAATGGAGGTGACCGTATCTACTTCAGAAGTAAGTTAGAATCCGTGATGCACTTAACACAAGTTGCATCTTAAGAAGTTTTAAAGGTCATATTATATGATACCACATTTTTAAAATACTGAATGTGCAGTGTTTTAGTTATTCATTGCTCTGTGATATACTAAAGGTAGTTTCTTAAAAACAGCTGATTATCGTTGATCGGTCTACGGTAGACCTGGAGTCATCAGTGTGGCTTCTTTCCTCCAGAGCCCTCTAGAGCTGGAGCCTTTGCGCTTGCTTGTCCTCCTCCAGAGACCCCCCCCCCCCCGCGCAGGCCTCCCATCACCTGGTGATCTAGCCTGAGCCCCAGGGGAGCATCCCAGGGCAGTCCCCAGTGTACAGGTGCTGGTGGAGCCTTTGCTTGCAATGTGCCCTCGTGTCCTCATGGCTAGAGGAAGTCTTGCAGTCAAGTCCAGAGCCAGCGTGGGAGAAGATGACACATCAGTTTGCCCACCAGGGATTCCAGTTGACTGGGGGCACAGTTGTAGCAGTCTCCTTCAAGGGGTATAAAGCATCTTAAGATCCTAACATGCTTAGAATGTGAAGGTAGAACCTGAACCAGGGGTGTGTACCACTTGTATGTTAGACAGTGTTTTCAAACTCTAATATGCATCAGAGTTCCTTAGGTGTACCAGTATTGGGAAGAGGCTTCAAAATGTATTAATGTACCAGTATTGGGAAAGATTTTCAATTTTTCAAATATATCTTTGGTAGTAAAGAAGCCAGGAGCTTCAGAGAAAGGGGCTGCAGGATTCCAGGCACCAAAGGAGATTAGCAAGACAACAGAGATAGTTTCAGGGCCTTTTCCATATTTATAAAGATAAGATTTCCCAAGAAAGTGGAAGGATGCCATGAACCTTCAGGAGATCCCAGACTTCCATAATCATGAGAGGAAGACATAAGTGATGATCAATTCACACATTTTGGGGCTTAGGGAAACAGGACAGACCTGCAGGAAGAATCCCCCACATCAAAAGACTAGCCCTAGAGGGGGCGGATCTTTGTGGATGAGAAGACTGGCTATAAGAATACTCTGGGTCCAGAAATCTTCAGTGATTTCGTTTGAACCACCCCCCATGTCACTCCTGAATGGCATGGGGCTGTGACTGTCTTCTGTATTTCTATCTTTTAAATAAACTCCTTTAAATCTTCAGCAAGAGTCTGGGCTATTGCACATCTATACTTAGCTCAGGACAAAAACCTGCAGTTTTATGGGACTATTCTTGAGGAGCCTAACAAAGGTCCCAGGGACAGTTCTCCCAAACCATAACAGTCCAAACTGAAAGAGCTTATTCCTGGGTCCTAACTTTATTTATTTATTTATTTATTTATTTATTTATTCATATGTTTGTTTGTTTATTTGTTTATCTATTCATTCATTCATTTTTGTGGTACTGGGGATGGAACCCAGGGGCATTCTACCTCCGAGCTATATCCTCAGCCCTATTTTTTATTCTTTATTTTGAAACAGGATCTCGCTGATTTCAAAGGGCCTCACTAAGTAGCAGAGGCTGTTCGCAAACTAGTGTCCTCCTGTCTCAGCCTCCCAAATGCTGGGATTACAAGCGTACGCCATCACTCCTGGCTGAATCCTAACTTTAGAGCTTTTATTCTGGTAAATGTAGAGTAGGTCCCAGGAATATACATTTGGAACAGTTGCCCCAGAGTGTCCTGATGAATACTCAGTATCAGAAGTTTTGAGGGAAGAGAGCATCTTCCTTTCCTATGGTAATCTGCTTTCATCAAGATGGGCTTACTAAATTTGATACCCAATGGAAGTCACCAGTTTGCTCTCTCTGGTAGGTTACTAACAGTCATGGGGATGGCTGGGGAAGAGTCCACTTTGGGTTTTCCTGTAACTCAGAGGTAGTTCCCTGTGCAGAATTTCAGGTCGGTGAGAATTTCTTAGAGTGATAGAAAATTTGGCTACAGAGGACATTCTGCTTTACCAAGTTAACTTCTCTAAAATGCATCTACTTCTGTACAGTACCTGTTTAATGGAAATAATAAATTTTGATTTGTGGCTAGACAAGATTTCTTAGATTTGATTGAAGTTTTTCTCTAGTGTGACTGGAGTATGATCTAGTTTCATGGAAAGAAATAGACTGGTAGAAATGTGACATCAAGGAAAGGGACAGCTAAGACAGGTGTCCCAACTCATATTGTAGATTTTAAGCTTTTGTAACTTCAGAAGTTATAATACTACAAACAATGTCATTTGTAAACATCACCATTTAAATTTCCTTATAATTTTTTTAAATTTTGAATATTTAATTTCAAGATTTTGTTTCAGTAAGCATTTGTAAAAGTAAGTTTGTTTTTTATGTTTATTTGGTGCATTATGAGTAGGACGCAATAGTAGGATTCACTATGATATATTCACATATGCACATAACATAATTTGGTTAATTTTGTTCCCAAACCTCCCCTTTTCCTCCCCTCCTCCCCCAATCTCCTTCCTCAACTCCCTTCTATTACCATGAGGTCCTTTTTTTTGTAGGAAAAATTTAGATAATTCTCTTTTATCACTGTTTTGTATTTTAACTTTTCTCCCCCTGGGTACTGGGGATTTTACCCAGGGACAGTCTACTTCTGAACTACACACCCAGCTCATTTCTAACTTTTGAAACAGGATCTCACTAAGTTGTTGAGGGTCTTGCTAAGGCAGAAAACCATTGAAGACATTTGAAGCCGCTGTATCGTTTGGATTTTATGTGTCCCAGGGTCCATATGTCAAGGCTGGTTCCCAGGTTGGTGCTGTGGGAGCTTGTAGAAAGTTTAAGAGGTTAACCTGGTGCAGGGAGTTCCTTAGGTCTCCGGGGTGTGTTCTTGTGGGGTGATGGACCCTGCTCCTCCTCTTCCTGCCTCTTGCTCCTCACCGTCGTCGTGCGCACAGTTGCTCCCGCCAGAGCGAGCTGCCTGACCACAGGCCCCAAAGCAGCCTGCCCCTCAGTGCTGGACAGAAGCTCCAACACTGAGCCCAAGTCAGCTGTGCTCTTTGCAAGTTGATTGCTCAGGCATTTGGTACAGTGATGAAAAGGGGGCTGACAGCCAGCCAGGCCAATCTGCAGCTTCCCCTTCGCACAGTTAGGCATCGCGGGACAGCTGCCAGCCACAGGGGCTTGCCCAGTAACATATTGGCTGTCTAGGAGATAGAAAGTTCTTCCACCTTGTTTTTTTGCATAATGCTATTTTTATGCATGTTTTCTTGGATTAATGCTAAATTCCTTCCGTTGAATTTAGTAATGCTTGTGATTTCTTTTGTATTTTGGCACTGAAAATTAATCTAAACTTGTAATCTCTAGCTTTGATTTGGCTCTATAGCAATCACATTTTAAAGAGGCATTGGCCCTGCTTTTTTTTTTTAAATAATTCTTTATTTTATTTTCCTAAATTTGAATTTCTCCGATATTGCTTAAGTCAACTATTAATGTTTAACGTTTTGACTATTTATGTATCGATTACATTAGTCTGTGCACTCTGGGCTGTCTCAGTGCACAGCCTTTTCTGGCACAAAATCTTGAGGACATTTTCCCACTTTTCCTTTGTTTCACTTCTGTCCACCCTTGTTAGCTTTCTGGATTGTGGAGTGAAGCATCCAGGTTGTGACAAATTGTCTTGTGCAGAGGCCTGGCTGCTGCTTTAAGTTTGTTTTGGCCAGGCGTGGTGACGCACGCTTGTAATCCCAGCATTTGGGAGGCTGAGATGGGAGGATCGCGGTTTGAGAACAACCTCAGCTACTACTTAGTGAGGCCTTTTGAAACTCAGTGAGACTCTGTTTCAAAATAAAGAATAAAAACAAATAGGGCTGGGGGTGTAGCTCAGAGGTAGAATGTCCCTGGGTTCTATCCCCAATACCTCAATTTTTTTTTTTCTAAAAAAAGTATTCTTTTGATGGGTTCTCATGAACAGGCTTGTTTTGTAATCTCTGCCTCGCATAGATTAGGAGTGAGGTTAACACTGATGACACAGGTGTTTCTCGATTGACTGGTAGAAATTTTGCTTTAAGGTTTGCAGTTCACTGTAGACTGTGAAGCGAGGGGAGAAGTCAAGACTCCAGGAAAGACTTTGAAATCAGGATAAGTTATTTCCGCATTTTTCTTTTGATGTAAAGACTTTGGAAAGATGAAACTATTAGATTATTAGCTATTAATACATTTTTATCATAGCTTAAATAATATTATCCATATGTCTTTACTAACTTTCCTCTTAACTCTGTTCTCTCTGTAAAGCAGTTTACTAGTAAGGTGATGAGTTTCCCTATCTCCTGTCAAGTTTGATAAGCACTGAAGTGACTAGAAGGAAAAGTCTTAGTGCTGAATAATTAATAAGTTGGGTGATTATCCTCTGAATAATTCAGTCTACTGTATATGCATCTATATTTCCTCTGCTATGGATTTTACAGTATACATAAGATCAAAAATAGATTTTATAGGTATATATATTTACATATACATGGATTATTTAGCTGAATGATATTATTAAGCCAATTATATTAAATATATTTATTAGAGCTAGGTGTAGTGGCACACACCTGTACTCTCAGTTCTGAGGAAGCTGACCTAGAAGGATTGCAGGTTTAACACTGGCCTCAGCAACTTGTTTAGACCCTGTTTCAAAATAAATAATAACAATTGCAACAACAACCATGATGATGATTCTGGTGGTGTGGTTCAGAGGTAGAATGCTTCTGGGTTCAACTCCCTGCACCACAAAACGCAAATATCTTTATTATTTTATCATACTATTTGACATCATCTTGGGCACTGGGGCAAGCAGAACTAGATTTACAATTCAGTTCTGTTACTTACTAACTATTCGGCATGTTGCTTAACCTTGAGTGTAGGTGAAGATTATATTAATATTTTATTTACATGGCTTATCTTCTACCTCTGGGCTACACTCCCAGACCTATTTTTACATTTTTATTTGGAAACAGGGTCTCCTAAGCCAGCGCGCACAGCTGGCTTCGAAGCTGCGCGATCCTCCTGTCTCTGCCTCCCAAGCGCGGGGATTACAAGCGTGCACCACCACGCCCAGCTTACATGGCTTATCTTAATCCGTTTGGGTTGCTAGAACTAAAATATCACAGAGTCAATTTATTTCTTATAGTTCAAGAGCGTGGGAATTCCAAGATCAAAGTACCAAGGCTGTGCCGCTGAAGGTCTCCTTGGTTCACTGAGAGCGTCTTCTTACTGTCTTTATGTGCCTCTCGACGCTCAGCTCCTTGTAAAGGCTTCGCACTTTTGTGGATGTACTAAGAGTGCCTTTCCCCCTTAGTTTTACTTTAAAAACAAAGCAAAAAATCCTGAGAAGGACTCTGGTTGGCTTGTGGTAATTATGGCCCACTTTAAGTGGCTTCTCTGGCCTAGGAAGCAGGATGCTCTGATTGGTCCTGCTTAGGTTCAGTGTCCATCCCGTGAGCACTCACTAGGGCCAGGAGTATAGGGTGACAGGAGGATGTCAGCTCCCTTTTCAGTCAAATTGTTAGCAGATCAGTGTCTACAAAGGGAGGGTGGGGCATGATCCCAGGAAAAGCAAAAAAAAGCAAGAGGTTTTTTTTTTTGAACACAAAATAATATCTGATATTTCTATAAGGAGGATACTTTAAAAGACTTTTGTACAATCCAAGTGGTAGGTATAAGGAGTAGAGAGAGATTGAAGATGGACAGGATGTGATTTAACATTCAGAAAAAGTTGAGCGGTAACATTCACAGTTATAAGCAAACCATTATAACCAGATTAACTGTGCAAACACTAGCTAAATAAAACCCTGCTCTGTCCGGCCCTTTGAACTTTGCTGCCTGGCAAAGATTTCATTCTTTTGCTGTGTGTGCCTCCTCTCCACCGCCATTGCCAATGGTCTGAACAGTAGGACATCTAGTGTCCGCCTAGGACACAGCAGTAGGACACGAACACCCAGAGCTTGATGTTGTAAACTGCTAAGCACAAGGCAGGTTTGTCGAATGCCTTTCTTTCCTACCTCCACACGCAAACAAGTGAACACAAAAGAAGCCTGATCCATGGGCAGTTGATAGGCTGGGTAACAGGGATGGCTGCAGCAATTCACCTGACCTAAGTGGAATTTTCAAATAGGAATTTGACGTGTGTCTGTTCTTGGCGGTACCTTCTTAATGATTTATATGTGACTAAAAGTATTCTGTTGACATGGCATATTACACAGCAGAATATAGTTAACGTGATTACGAAGTGACAATGGAAATATGTTGTAGATTTGCTTCATGTTGGTTAGTTTGCTGAGCGTGATATTCTTGTCATATTTAGAGCAGGATTCATATGTAATCAATTACATGGATGAGACCCTCTGGGACCTCTGAGGGCAAAGCTATTTTCATAATACTAAGGGCTTATTTATAATTTTATTTGTTTTCTTTTTTTGTGTGTGTGGGTCTGGTTATGGAACCCAGGGGCATTTGGCCTCCAAGCTACAGCCTCTGCCCTATTTTTTATTCTTTATTTTGAAACCGGGTCTCACTGAGTTGCAGAGGGCCTCACTAAGTACCTGAGGCTGTCTGTGAACCAGGATCCTCTGGTCTCAGCCTCCCGAATGCTGGGATGACAAGCGTGCGCCACCACGCCCGGCTATTATTTATCATTTTAAACGTGTTGACATTTGCACTGATGGTGCAAAGGCAGTGATGGGTAAAACACAAGTGTCTTAGAATGATTTAAGGCCAAGGCACCACACTGTACAAGCAAGTGTGTGTTTGTCCGTTTGTTTGTTTGTTTGTTTTGGTGGTACTGGGGTTCCTGGAAACCCTTCTCCGGCTACACTCCCAGACCTATTTTATATTTTTACTTGGAAACAGGGTCTCTTAAGCCAGTGCAGCTGACTTTGAACCTGTGCAATCCTCCTGTCTTCACCTCCCAAGCGCGGGGATACAAGCGTGCGCCACCACGCCTGGCAGCAAGTGTGTTCTTAACCATCATGTACTTGCAGGGGGGAAGCTATGACCACTTAAGAGGAGCCTTGTGCCGGGCATGGTGGTGCATGCTTGTAATCCCAGCATTTGGGAGGCTGAGATGAGAGGATCACAGTTCGAGGACAGCCTCAGCTACTACTTAGTGAGGCTCTTTACAACTCAGTGAGACCCTGTTTCAAAATAAAGAAGAAAACATAGGTCTGGGGGTGTAGCTTGAAGGTAGAATGTCCCTGAGTTCCATCCTCAGTACCACACACACACAAAAAGAACAACCTTATGAACAGTAAAAACGATGACTTTTATTAACTTTTGACCCTTCAAGTCATTTTAATTCTCTTCTGAAAAAATGGGAAGGACAGAGAGCACGTTTGCTTCAGACAGTAGGTGTCCTTAGGAAATCACTGTGTTCTCCGGTCCTTTGCATTGGGAGTGCGACTGAAGGACCAAGGTGACGCCATGACAGGCTTCAGTTAAAGCTTTGAGTGGAGTAGGCCAGGTTCCCTAACAGCTACTACTTAGGCCCTTTGCAAGTCAGTGAGACCTTCAAAATAAAGAATAAAAAATAAGGCTGGGGGTGTAGTTCAGAGGTAGAATGTCCCTGGGTTCTATCCCTGGTACCACACACACACACACACACACACACACACACACACACACATACATACATACACTTTCCTTCCTTCTATTATATTAATTGAATATTTCTTAGAATTCCATCTTAATTTGTGTATGTGTGTGTGGTACTGGGGATGGAACCCAGGAGTATTCTACCTCCGAGCTATAGCCCCAGCCCAATTTTTAAATTTTTTATTTGGAAACAAGGTCTCACTGAGTTGCTGAGAGCCTCAGTAAGTAGCCTAGGCTGGCTTTGAACCTACACGATCCTCCTGTCTCAGTCTCCCAAGTCCTGGGATTAAAGCGTGCGCCACCATGCCCGGCTTCCACCTCAGCTTATGTATTGGCCTTTAGGTGTCTGTCTTCCTTCCCTCGCTCTTGTCTTTCTCCATTCCACCTCCTCTCCCTCTCCATTTCCCTTTCCCTCTCAGGCCTGAGTCAATCTGACTGTGAGCTCTGTAGGTACAGTGGCACGTCCTGGCGTCTTTGTTCATGACCAGAGGGTTGACACCTGAACCCTTAAGTTCAGCATTACTTTCTACATTGATAAGCATGTGCAGCAAAAATCCAGCCCTCTTATTTGGGCCACTGAGCCTGTGTCCAGCCTGTGTCTGGCCTGGATGCGCCCTCCGGCTCCACCCTTGTAAGGCCGGAATGGCCTGCTGCTTCTCTAAAGTGGCGTCTCGCAGGCACTCTGGCGTTGCACGCATGTGCATCCTTGGTGGCCCGAGCCTTTCACAGGTCCCTTCAAATGAACATGCAGATTTGACCCTTTTCATTTTGGGACTCATGGGGTTTTCTGGGTCAAGAGAGTAGTGAGCCATTTGCACAGATCATTGCAGACTGCTTATAGAAGGAGCATACTGTTATTTCTTGTTTGCAAATGTCTTATGTTCATATTTAAAGCGATAATAGCTGCATTTTTTCCAATCAGCAACTAAATGATTTCAGAAGCCTTAACTATTCCTCTATCCCTTATTCTTTTTGTCAGACCAGCTTGCCTATCACTATTACATCAGTAATCTTCTGAAAACACTGCTTTTATCGTATTATATCTCTGTTCAGTGTTCTCAGTTTCTTTCTTTCTCTCTCTCTCTCTCTCTCTCTCTCTCTCTCTCTCTCTCTCTCTCTCTCTCTCCTTTTTGTTTTTTGTACTAGAGATTGAACCCAGAGGGTGTTCTGTTTCTGAGTTACACCCCAGCCCTATTTTATTTCTTATTTTGAAGCAGGTTCTCTTTAAGTTGCTGAGGGAGGGCCTCACTAAATTGCTGAGGCTGACTTTGAACCTCAATAAGTTGAACCCAGGGGATGTTCTGTTTCCAAACCACACCCCAGCTCTATTTTATTTTTTATTTTGAAACAGGTTCTCTTTAAGTTGCTGAGGGAGGGCCTTACTAAATTGCTGAAGTTAGCTATAAAACTCTGATTCTTCTGTCTCTGCTTCCCAAATACTTTTTTTAAAAAAAAATAATCCTCAGGACCATTGTTGATATTCTTGAAGCATTTATCAAGGGAATTAAATGATTAATTGTAATGGTCAATATTTACAGATTTAGTTTCTAAAAACACAAAAATATGTTTTCTTTCTATAGACTAGAAGCAAAGTATGTTGATGCACAAAATCTGTACTTCTCAGAAACTAAAATGCTTTAGAAAGTTTGTGTTTTTACACCCATTTGTCCTTCATTTGCAGGACTGTTGGGAAAGATCCTGATGGCTATTCGAGATGCATCTTTTGAAATCTCAGCTCTTCAGATGGTAAGTAGTTTGCAATGAGCCATAGGTCTTGAGGATTTTTTTTTTTTGTGTGTGTGTGTGTGTGGTACTCGGATTCCTGGAAGCCCTTCTACCTCCAGGCTACTCTCCCAGACCTATTTTATATTTTTATTTGGAAACAGGGTCTCTTAAAGCCAGCGCGGCTGGCTTCGAACCTGCGCGATCCTCCTGTCTCCACCTCCCAAGCGTGGGGATTACAAGCGTGCGCCACCACGCCCGGCGTCTTGAGGATTTAAAAAAAAATAAACTTTAAAATGTTTTTTATTAAATGTTCTCTATGCACCCGTGAACTCAATGCATTAAAAATAAGGCACACACTGAACTCAGTAAGCTAATAATTAGAAAAAAGGTCTTAAAATGATTATACCGTATCATCTTTTACTGAGAAAAACTAATAAAGTGAGACACCTAATTTAAGCTTATAAGCTTATGCATTTCTTGGAACGTTGGTTGAAAATAATGTCCAAAAGTGGATTTAATCCTCATAAATGCAAATAGAATTAAAGTGAGGTGCTACAGTGCGTTTCCTGCGTTCTGGACTCCTAAGCAGGCAGAGTGCAGGGAGAGAATCAGGCAGGTGCTTCCCAGGGCTGGTGCCCCCCTCCCCAGGACCTTCAGACTTAGTCTTGAACTTCCAGCCTCTGTGTCCACAGGCAGCACTGGCCTCGAGCCCATGCTTGCTCAGAATTGCCCTGCTCACACATTCTTAGAAACTCTTAGCGAAGAAACAGCTCCTACTCAGCAGAGGGCTACCTTTGTGCTGTGCTCATTGGTGCATTTGACAAGAATTTAGGTGCCCAATTATTATAGGTACCAGATAAACAATTTAGTTTTTGAAGTATTTGAAGCCCAATAAGTTTGTGCTTTCTTAGTCATGAAATACCCCTTCTGGAGCTTAGACTTTTTTTTGTTTTGTTTTGTCTTTTTTTGTTTTTTTTGGTGGTACTGGGGATGAAACCCTTCTACCTTCAGGCTACAGTCCCAAACCTGTGCCTGGTTTAACATTTTAAAGTAAAGAGTATATCCAGGGCTTGAAAAATGGTGAGTGCCAAGTGTGGCTCATTTATTTTTTGTTTTGTTTTATCTCCAATCTAGTTTAATATGGATCGGGCTAATGTTGAAGAATTCTATGAGGTTTATAACGGAGTTGTGTCTGAGTATAAGGTAAGTACTGAAGCCAATGCAAAGCCTTGGTACTGAAAATGCTGTGTGTGTCTCAAATCTTGAAAATTTAAGTTTAATTTATCATGGAAAGAAACAATAACATTAACTAAATTATGTAAAATATATATACACACATTTTTGTTACCAGGGATTGAACTCCAGGGCATTCTACTGCCAAGCTACACCCCCAGTTTCATTTATTTATTTATTTTATTGGATCATTGCCTGATATTATTTTTTATTTTGAAGCAGAATCTCATGAAATTGCTTGAAGCCTCTTTAAGTTGCTGAGGCTGGCCTTGAACCTGTGATCCTCCTGTCCGACTTTCACATGCTGAGATTACAGCCTGCACCACCACACTCAGCTGAATTTAACATTCTTATAATGAAAAGTGATAAATTGGTATGGATATGGACATGTCATTTAGCTTTATTGAATCTTAATGTATACACATAGATCAAAACATCATATTAAGCCAGACGTGATGGCACATGCTTGTAATCCCAGTACTTGGGAGGCTGAGACAGGAAGATTGCGGGTTCGTGGCCAGCCTCAGCTACTAAGTGAGGCCCTTGTAAGAGGTGAGATCCTGTTTCAAAATAATAATAGGGCTGGAGGTGTCGCTTGGAGGTAGAATGCTCCTGGGTTCATGATCCTGGGTTCAATCCCCAGTACAAATAAAATAACACATCACATTATACCTCATGAGTATACACAATTATTTGTTAATACTTTTTTTTAAGTGTTCTTTCTGGTAACTGGCAGCTGATCATGCCCGATGACTGAGGGACTCCAGATAATGGAAGGGAAACCTCAGCCACGCTAGAATGGAAGGGTAGGAGAGGAAGACGGCTGAGGTTGATTAATGGAGGAGCTACATCCGAATAAGTGTACAAGTGTGAATGTAGCATGGTCCACCTGGACACTCAGTGTTGGGAGGGGGGAAGGGGAAGTTGGGGGAGAGGGCACCAAGCACAGTCTGAGTGTATGCCTTTTGCAATATGATCCACATAAGTAATAAATAAATAAAACATATTAACCCACAAAAAGAAAAATCCAACTTTAAGCTGGGCATAGTGACGCACTCCTGTAATCCCAGTACTTGGCAGGCTGAGACTGGAGGATTGCAGTTTCCAGGCCAGCCTCAGCAATTTAGTGAGGCCTTCAGCAATGTAATGAGATCTTATTTCAAAATATGATATAAAATATAATATAAAATAGGGCTGGTGGTATAGCTTGGAGAATGCCCTTGAGTTCAGTCCCCACCATCCCCAACAACCCCCTCACACACACTCCAACTTTAATGTTAGCTGTGTTGTACTTTAAATACTATATATGTGTTTTCTGGTTTTGTAGTATACATATCCTCTCAGAGCTTTTTATCTTGGGACTTAGAAGGTAAAGGTAAAGGTAAGAGCAGAGCTGGACGGATGTCTCGTTTCCCCGGGAAGCTAGTACTCTGGATGTTAAGAGCAGCGGAGATCTCAGTATTAGAGCAGTCACGACTATTGGTGTCCAGATCTTTTCCTCTGAATAATCTTCTCAGTAAGACATTTAATATGCTTACTATTTAAATCTTATAATAACAGCGAAAAGATGTACCAGAAAAAGGAAAATAGGGATTGTTTGAGAAAAAGAAAAACTGCAGAGAAATTAGCTTTGTGTGTAATTTCTCATAAGGTTAATGGCTATTTCCTCAGTTTAAAACAGACTATTTAGCTTAAAACAAATACATCAAATCATTATTGGTTTGTAGCAGTCTTTTAATGAGAAACTGCACTGGATATATAAACCAGAACTTATTGATATTCAGATGTTTTTATGAGATGTTGCTGTGCTTATATGATACAAAATTGTATTTAAACTATGAAAAACTGTCTCCTTGAAATATTTTCCCAAGCATGAAGATTGTTTTAGTATCAGTAATTTGTTGTTGAAGCACATGGTATCTTAAAACACTGTATAATCTTTAAGCTTTTACAGTTTTTAAAAGTCACATATGTACTTCCCTTTCCCTATTCTGAATTTAAGATATGTTGACATAGGGCCAAGAAATTATTCTTTTTAAATGTAGAGAACATAGGGTGTGGCAAGGTAGCAGTGATGTTGGCATTGTCACCAGATACTGTTTACAACTTAACCTCCCACTACTCTCATCAAACTAAAGATGCTTATACCAGGTTCACATCCTGAATCTTTCAGTTATTTGACCTTGAAGCTGTTCACCTTTGTCAAGCCCATCCACAAAATGAGAACAATGCAGTTAGCTACCTTATGAGTTTTTTGTGAGAATTAAATCAAGTAAATCCTGTGAAGCAGCCCCATCCATTGAAATAAATCTTTCTTCCTTCCTCTCTCTCTTTCTTTCTCTCTCTCTCTCTTTCTTCCCTCTTTCTTTCTTTCCTCTTTCTTTCTTTCTTTCTCTTTCTTTCTTTCTTTCTTTCTTTCTTTCTTTCTTTCTTTCTTTCTTTCTTTCTTTCTTTCTTTCTTTCTTTCTTGCATTTTTTGCGGTACCAGGGATGGAACCCAGGGGCATTCTACCTCTGAGCTACACCCCTAGCCCTATTTTTTAGTCTTTTTAATTTTGAAACAGGGTCTCACTGAGTTGCGAAGGGCCTCGCTAAGTAGTGAGGTTGTTCCTGAACCACGATCCCCAGGTCTCTGCCTCCCAAATGCTGGGATTACAAGCGTGTCCCACCACGCCCGGCCTTATGAGCAGTTTGTATTACTTGTCTTCAGTGTAATGGTATGAGATGGAGCCAAGAGTTCTTGTTCTTAGCTAATTTTAGAAAGAAAAAAAAAAAAGCCAGAACTATTCTGTTGTAAGCTTAAGCAATTTGTATTATTACAAAGGTAGAAAGAAGGGACAGAAATTATTAAAGCACTACCTCAGAGAGAGACATAGTAGAGTGCCTTGAAGGTAAGGTACTGGAGTTTTTTTAATATAGAACCATTTTATAAACATTTATTATCTTCCATCTTAGCTTAACCAGTAGTCTTTCTGACCCAACATAGGTGTGGATACGCCCATTAACCCACGGGCAATCCTTTTGATATGATTATGAGGAGTCACTATCTTGCAATCTCTTTAATCTTTCCATTTGCTCCTGACCTAATACAGGTGTAGGCTGCCCTTGTATCTGGTATAAGCCCAAGTCTTTGTTAAGACCAAAATGTGTTAACTCGATTAACAAAGTCGGGAATCCCATGCTATCTGCCCTCCTTGAAGGAAGGCCTGTACCATCCTCCCACCATATTCTGGGGGAGTTTTAGCCTCTTTGCTAGAAGTTATTTATTATGTAAACTTGTCTTTAAAATAGAAGGTCCTGGGCTGCAACTCTTATGTATTCTTGCTCATCTCTTTGGTGCAGGGAACTCTGCAGGGTAGCAGCTGCTTTCCTTCCCTGCCTGACTGCCTGTGCAGCACCAAAGCTATTTTCCAGTACATTTTAAAATCAGTACCACAGCCATTTACCAATATCGGTACATTCAGCACCACTGCTGCTCCACAGTGTCTTACCTAAGTATGCCATCCAGTGGATTTTTCAATACACACATCTTTGGTATTGTACCAGTATTGGGAATGGCTCAGGAAGATCTGAGAAAGCTCTGATTATTAATAGAGATATTTCAGAAATAATTGTGTCAAAATGGTAGACCTAGAGAGAGAAAGGCTTGGCTTGGTCAGGAAGCAAACAGCTATTAAAATTTAGACTGACTTAGCTAAAAGTAATTAGCAAGTCAATAGAAGAGGGGAGCTAGGGCTTCCTCTGTCTAAAGACAGATCTACATAATAATCTAGCTGGGATAGACCTTCAGACCTTCACGAAAGGAGACACCTGCCACACCTTGCTGGGGGAGGTACCTTACAGGGATGTTTACCATGTCAGAATTATGTAAACAAGATGGAGGTCATGGGTATACAAAAAGTCTGGCCACGTGTGTCCCTTTGGTGTATTCTCTTGAATCACCCCCCCCATGCCATTTCTGAATGGCATGGGGCTTTAACTGTCTTCTGTATTTCTTTTTAATAAACTTCTTTAAATCTTTGGCAAGAGTCTGAGCTAACGTGTTTTTACCCTTAGCTCAAGACAAGAACCCGCGTTTTTTCTGTTTTTTGGGTTTTGTTGTTTTGAGGGAAATTGTGTCCCAGACCCTAACAGGGGTCCCCGGGACAGTTTCCCCACACCTATAACATTCCCACACCGTAACATGTTTCACCGTAACATATTTCACTCATAAACCTCAAGAGATATCATCTCTAGGCCTTCCATTTGAGCCATCTTAATCTCTTTAATTTTTATCCTCAGCATAGTTTCCAGATTTCATATTTTCCTTTATAATTTGAGCATGGGGAGCTTATTTCTAAGAACTGTCCTAACATTCGTGTGTTAATCACCGCATTCCCATCGTTGCTGGGTCTGTATTTGTTTATTGAACTTTTTCCTGGGGATGGTTCAGACTTCCTATTTTGAATATCTGGTAATTGTGGTTTTTTAATAGGTGTTGGAGGTTGAGAAAATTGTAATGCTACATGGTGAAGACTGTTCTATTTCTTTAGAGTGTTGGACTATGTTCTGGCATCTAAATAAGTTACTTGGACCAGTTGGACCTTTTTGAGGCTCGCTTGTAGGCTTGCAGGACGGCTATAGAATATCTCATATCTTCAGAGTAATTCAGGCCAGCTACTATGGGGCAGTGGTTATGTGCTGACCTTACTGAACTTCAGTCTTTGTGTCTTGGATGCAGGATAATGTTGGGCTATACTATGCTGTCTCTACCTGTTCTGTGTCTATCCCTCTTGTCTAAAAACTTCTCATGGGTAATGAGATATGGCAGTAATCTAGGTAACTTCATTGGTTCCCGTCTCTGGTAATGCCTGTCATCTGAAACCATGGTCGCATATATTTTGTCTGGTTTTTAGACGTTTAATATGGGAGAATAGATCTGTTCTTGTTGAATGCAGAATACATTATGATTTTTAAAAGTTTATTCAGTACAAATATTTTTTATTTATGTTTAAGATTCTTAATTTAACAGCACTGTATTCAGGCGTCAGGGAGACAGAGAAATAGACATATAGACAAACCTTTGAAAGGAAGATATGCTAGAAGATAACTTCAAATAACAAAAGTGTCAGGTTGGAACATATCACATTAAACTTGGAGGAATGGAGAAGAAGGAACACATCTAAAATGATTTTTGAGCCGGGTGTGGTGACACAAGCTTGTAATCCTAGCATTCCGGAGGCTGAGACCGGAGGATCGCAGTTCGCAGACAGCCTCAGATACTGAGTGAGGCCCTCTACAACTTAGTGAGACCCTGTTTCAAAATAAAGAAGAAAAAATAGGGCAGGGGGTAGAGCTCAGAGGTCAAATGCCCCTGGGTTGCATCCCCAACCTCCCCCCCCAATAAATAAAATAAAATAAAATAAAATTATTTTTGTGGGAAAAATAGGTAACTTGGGAACTGTGGTTATATAGGACATAGGAAAGAAGTCAACAGTATCTTCAACACTTTGAGATTAATGAGATAATGACACACTTCAAAAATGAGCAGCAAAATATTACTAAATTATTGATTATATTCTTTTGTATTAAATATTGTAGGAGATGGTGACAGAAATGTATTCCGGCCCTTGTGTAGCAATGGAGATTCAACAGAATAATCCTGAGAAGACATTTCGAGAATTCTGTGGACCTACTGATCCTGTAAGTCTTTGTTTAGACTATTAGTCTAGTTTTTGTTATCTACTAACCAGATGTGTCTGTCTCTCTCTCTCTCTCTCAAATATTTGAACAGTTTGGATACTTTTGTTCTTTCAAGATAACATAAAAGATAATATGTTAAAACTTTTACTCAAAGTAGTGTTTTGTATAATTTATTTTTATGTAATATCCCAAGAAAAAAATCATTTCTATTGCAGTTGTGGCAATATAAAAAGTGGAAACTT
Organism: Muscardinus avellanarius; assembly: GCF_963383645.1. Lineage (NCBI taxonomy): Eukaryota > Metazoa > Chordata > Mammalia > Rodentia > Gliridae > Muscardinus > Muscardinus avellanarius. Next base: position 115,230,900 of record NC_137793.1, read on the forward strand.
TTTATTTTTTATTTATTTTTGACCAATAAGAATTAATATTTTAATAAAACTATAATATTTAGAATATATACAAGGTGTGGAAACTTTTTAAATTTCCTTCTTGCTGAATGGTACAGGTAAGCAAATTTTGCAAGCCTTATGATAAAAATTAAGGCATTATCCTTTGACATAAGGATACAAATAAAGCTGTAAGTGTGAAGGATATCTCTGTGGTATTGTACAGATACATAAGCCATATGAGTAGTGGAATTCCTCGTGGTAGGAGAGAGCAATGCCCAGTTGTCGGTGGGCAAACAGTAGGCACATACACGTCTTTTAAGGTGTTTAGACTTACCATGTGTGTACCTGTGAACATACACTGTTAACCTGGACACTTGGTACCGGGAGGGAGGGGGACGGGATGGGGGCACCAGTGCCGTGTGAGTGCATGTCATCGTCCACATGTCTGCATTACGGAGACTAAAATGCAACAATAAAAAGCAAAGTGCTTAGACTTCGGAGTAACATAATAGTGCAGGTGAAATCCAAATATTGAAGTATTATATAGCGCCGGAGCAGTTAAGACGACCTCGAGATCGCCAAGAGCACGTGTCAGAGGAAGAGGGACTTGAGCATGGATCGGAAAGACCAGTCAAGGAACAGAGGGAATAGTGAGGGCTCTAATGCATGGAGAAGAAAGCAGTGAAGGGATTTGCACATTTTCTATGGCACATAGCAAGACTATGTCCCTGGCTTTAGTGGGAGATGCATACCTGGAAATATATTGCATACCTGGAAATATAAGCACAAGGAAATGTATTTTCTTAAATAGAGGAGAGAAGGTAGAGAATGCTTGTAGATGAGTGTGGGATAGATTGCCTTCAGAAGCTGAAATACATAAATATAATTAGTGCTTGGAAGACTGCGGGAATCATAATGGTCCTGCAGTTAATATTTGATAAATAAGTGAAGAAGCTGGCTGTGTTCTTATTTATGTCTTGTGTTCGGTGCTAACTCATTATTTGAAGGTATTTTACCTACCCAAATGGCTTCTGCTTTTTTTCTTGTTCTTTCCTAAGCTTTGAAGCTATGATATGAATGGATTCAGATCACTTTGTGATGTTGCAGGTTTACATCATTTGTCATTGATGCCTGTGCTATTGGCAGATTCTTTCTCTTTTTGGTCTTGTAGCTGGAGGGCAACACTCCTGGCTTAGGAACAAAATATTTTCCAATGTCTTTAGAAATGGTGTCCAGAGAGGACAGTGGTTCACAAGAGGATTTATTGGCAGCGGGGTAGGATGGTGGGTAATATACATTAAGTTTCTGTTTTACTATCTAAACATAAGAAAGACCTTAAGTTCTAATAAAATATAATGCATGAGCTGATCAGAGCACATTTAAATGTAATCTGTTAAAATATATACATATTTTGATGTGTTTACATAGTTTACTAATATAGATACTTGAAAAAATTCAGAGACCAATGGCATAGAATGGAAAAAATACCACAAGTCTTTCTAATTAGAGACCCATTCACGCAGCACACCGTTACCTACAGAAAATAAATCCACCTGGGCAGCAGCTCCTCCAGATCTGCCTGGAAATGCTGTGATCGCACCTGCTGGGGAATTTTGCTGCTGAGTAGGTTGCCTGTTTTTCAGCTGAGCCATTAGATAACTCAGAGTCACCAAAACAGTAGTATATTGTCTGGAAAACTTGCACAGAATCCATTTGCTCCTGGACTGGTTGCTCTGTCAAGCCAAGATAATCTAACACAGTGGACTGGGCAGGTTTGTGTTACTATAATGAAGTCCCTGAGGCAATTAAGTTATGAGTTTGTCTAGTTCACAGTTGTGGAGGTTTCAGCCCAGGATCAGGTGGCCCATTGCTTTGGGTTTCTGGGGAGGGCGCCAGATGGCCATGGTGGGAATGGATGACAGAGAAAACAGATTACATCATAAGCCCGAATGCGGAGGGCACAGGATAGGCCCAGGTCCTACAGTCCTAGAGGGCCAGACTCCCATGATCTATGGACCGGCCACTGGGCCTTGCCTCCTTTTTATGTTTTTGGGCTGGGGATTGAACTCAGGGACACATTCTACCTCTGAACTGCATGCCCCATTGCTTTTTATTTTTTATTTTGAAGTTGGATCTTGCTAAGTTGCTAAGGTCCTCCCTAAGTTTCTGAAGCTGGTCCTGAACCTGCAATCCACCTGTCTAAGCCTCCCGAGTACTAGGATCACAGATGCTCGACACCGCGCCCGGCTGAGCCTCCCCTCTTGAGGGCCATGCTGTCTCCCAACGCTCTCGCCGCTCTGGAGACCAAGCCTTTAATCTGTGGCCCTTTGGACGAAATTACCCAAATTCAAACTGTGGCACATAAGTATACTTTTTTGTACACAAAAGGTGGCTCTATAAATTTTAATAAAAATTGTCATTCATTGATTGTGAAAGTGACATTTTATATGTTACTGTGTTCAAGTCTTGCATATGCTACCACTCATCCGCTGAGCTGCACTCAGTCCAGTCTTGCTCATTTTGTAAGTTTTTTGGGGGAAGTAATATCAACATTTTAGTTAGGTGATCATATTTGTCTGGGCTCATAGTTTCCTACCGATTTGTTCAATTGTCTCTTATCCCGGTGCTTGACTTGGTTCAGGTTGACTCGTGGGAGCACTTTAGCTTCTCTGTGTCCTAGGGGCATGTCACCACTACTTGGCACAGTAAGACATTCCAGGATCAGCTGTACCTTCCGTGCCCCAACCAGGGCTTGTCATTTCATTTCTTATCATGGAGAATGGTGTTTAGAGGTCTGGGAACAAGGTGTGTGTTCATTACCATTTGGTTAAGCAGAGATAAAGAACATGTGCATATCCAGATGTGGTGCTCGTGTGGGATTTTAGTACTTGGGAGGCCGAAACATGAGGATCACAACTTTGTGGCCAAAGATACATTTTTTTAAAAATAGACTTTTATTGGTGCATTATAGTCTCACATCATAACGTAGTCCAGAGCGATGGGGCCTACATGCATTTGGTCAGCTTCCCCAAGCCTGGCGCCTCCCCACTCCTTCCCTTTCCCCATGCATGATACTGAAATTGGCAATTTCACATGCATACGTAACATCAGTGGAAGCGTTGAACTCTGTTCCGTCTGGATTCATCTTGATTTTTTATGATTCAAAATTTCAAGCCGGGCGTGGTGGCGCACGCTTGTAATCCCCGCGCTTGGGAGGCAGAGACAGGAGGATCGCGCAGGTTCGAAGCCAGCCGCACGTGCTGGCTTAGGAGACCCTGTTTCCAAAAATGAAAATGTAAAAAATAGGTCTGGGAGTGTAGCCCGGAGGTAGAAGGGCTCCAGGAACCCCAGTACCACCAAAAAAAAAAAAAAAAAAAAAAAACAAAAAAAAAAAAAAAAAAAATTTCAAGAATATAATTTTTTAAAACGTAACTATGCAACGCGAGAAACCTATTTCTCATGCCATCAGAGCACTTGGGAATGCAGTTCCTCTGCTGGGTTAGTCTCTGGCTTCTCAAACATGCCTTTTCTCTGCCATGATAGCACCAACAGAGATTTTTTAGGTGAGAGTGGTACCATTGTAGACACCAACCTCCAAAGATTCGTTCTGTGACACCCTAGTTCACTTAAATAGCCTATCACACCAGGTGTGGTGGTGCACACCTGTAATCCTGGTATGGAGGAGGCCGAAGCAGGAGAACTGCAGGTTGAAGGCCAGCCTCGACCAGTTAGCCAGCCTCTCAGCAACTGAGCAAGACCTTTTCAAAATTAAAACTTAAGACGGCTGGGGGTCTAGCTCAGAGATAGGATGCCCCTGGGTTCAATCCCCAGCACCAAGGGTAAATAAATAAATAAATAAATAACCCAGCCTGGCACTGCCACCTGTGGAATTGTAACCCTTGCTGTGTTTGCGATCGGGTGCTTTTCTCCTTCCCCTCCTGGTTTTGTGGGTTTTGTTGGGCAATGCTGGCTTCTCTGGCTTGGGCGTCCTCCGTGGCTGGAGATGGTGCCCTCTCTTCCCCCACTCAGACGTCTTCCTTCTTGCCTTTCTTCAGTATGCACCACCTTGGACCCTGCAGGCACTGGCAGCTCTTTTTCCCATAGTGTACCTTTTATTTATTGACTCTGTTTTTAATTTTTTGTTTTGCAGTACTAGGGATGGAACCCAGAGACATTCTACCTCCGAGTTACACCCCCTGCCCTATTTATTATTCTTTATTTTGAAACAGGGTCGCACTGAGTTGCAAAGGCCTTCACTAAGTAGCTGAAGCTGTCTGAGAACCATGATCCTTGCCGGGGTTCAGCCTTGGCCAGTCCAGGGGTCTTGAAGGAGGCGTAGGGTGGGCGAAATTGAAGAATGAGAGACGCTGTACTTAGTAGCAGGGGGAAGGCATCTCTGCCTGTGCCCTAGAATATACTTTATTTATACATGAATCTGACAGATTACAGCAAGCCACATCATACATATTTTGCTTTTCATTTAGTTTTTCAAAACCACATTACACATATATTGTTTTTCATTTAGTTTTTCATTAACCTGAATTCCACATAGCAGGCACACCTCAAAGCCATCTGTTTGTCCTGTTTTTTGTTTCTTATATGCTTTTACACAGAAATATTTGGTATTAACAACTTTTGGCAAGACATATCCTTAATACACCTGGACACAAACAACTTTTAGCAATACATGTTTTCAGTATATCTAGGTACATTTTGCACTTTATCTGGAACAATTCAAACTGCCTCAATGAACTCATATCCCAATACCATGATTGAAAAAACCACCCGAAATTATCCAGATTAACGTCATACAAATCATTCTGGTTACCTAGCCACAAAGATCAATTTTATTCTAATTATTAACCTAACTAACAATGGAGCTCTGCAAAGCACATTCAAACCTAAAGGTAAACGAAAGTACAGAAAACAAGGGGCTTTTCCATTAAAAGGAACACAAAGATTTTAAAAGGTCTTTAAGGGGCACAAAACACTTTACTTTTATATTTTATATTTTAAAATGTTAAATGTACAATTTATTTTCTTAAATTCTTATGATCTTTAGTCAAAAACACCAGAAAGGGGAGGCTCTGCCTAGCCAATTTCTCCATCACACATAATAAACTTTAACTAAACTTATCCTTAACTATTAAATGCTAAACTTACTACTTCTCCTAAAATTAGCTGCTAATTTTATCTCTTATTTTTGATTACTAGGTATTCTATTAACTTATTTTGACCCAACTTATTCATTTTTATCAAATTGATACCAAACTTATTCATTTCTTTAAGATACAATGCCTACATCTAATTTCCTATAATACCTATTAAGTTGTTTATCAAGAGAACTCTGCTTTGCTTTAGTGAGCAGGCACCGAGGAGGTCCCTGCCTGCTCAACCCTCTGTAGGAATGGCAGAGTCCTGAAATCAGACCATTTTCCAGCAATATTAACTCTGTGTTTCCCATACACTCCTGTACAGGAAAGTGGAGGATGGTTGGAGGTGGAAAAGTATTCTGATTAGCGCTAGCCCCCCGAGGGGGATACCACAGTCGACCCCCTAACTTAGAAGCAACATATGGAGGGCCTTGCACAGTAGGTATATATATTTGCCTAAAGTTAGCTTTTCCTTTCATGGCTAAAACCTTAAGTGAGTTAGGTGTTATAAGCAGAGGAGCAAGGAGCCCTTTCCTGTGTAGCTTCTTGAAAGTTCTCCCATAGCCATATTCTTCTTAATGCTATTCACAGCACAAATCTTAGGGCATTTTCCAATCATATTCACACCAATTTTCAGATTATCACAAAACATCAATCCTCAATCAAAGCAATATTCAAATTCCATTAATATTATCATTATTATAACTAACATCAAGAGGGATAATGGCATCAGTTTTGCCAGAGTCTTCCAGCCCTGCGGAATTCTCTTCCCAGCTGTGACCCTGTCATACAGCAGGCATGGCGCCGCCTCCGCCAGATCCTCCTGTCTCAGCCTCCTGAATGCTGGATTATAAGCGCGAGCCACCACGCCTGGCTATTTGTCTCTAGTTTTTAAATTGCGGCCTTTTGCTGCTTTTTCTGCCCCTATTCTCTCACTCAGCCTCTTGCCGCCTGCTTGCCAGTTGTTTACCTGAGTGATTCTCACAGGAATCCACCAGCTCACCTTTCTTGCTCTGTTCCTCTTTCTCTCTCTCTCTCTCTCTCTCTCTCCCTCTCCCTCTCCCTCTCCCTCTCCCTCTCCCTCTCCCTCTCTCTCTCGTCCTGGGGACTGAACCCAAGGACATTCTTTCTCTGAAATATACCCCCAGTACTATTTTACTATTTTATTTTTTACCTCTGAAACAGGATCTCACCATGTTGTCAAGGCGTTCCTCGAGCTTGCGATCCTCCTGTCTTAGCCTTCCAGGTACTGGGATTATAGGCATGGGTAGCCATGCCTGGCTTTCTTTTTGTTGAAAAAAAAAATCCTTTCTTATAATTCTTTTATCTGTCCTCACCTGCATTAACTTTTTTTTTTTATTATTTTTATACTGGGGTTCCTGGAAGCCCTTCTACCTCTGGGCTACACTCCCAGGCCTACTTTATACATTTTATTTGGAAACAGGGTCTCTTAAGCCAGTGTGGCTGGCGTCGAACCTGTGCGATCCTCCTGTCTCTGCCTCCCAAGTGCGGGGATTACAAGCGTGCGCCACCATGCCTGGCTGCATTAACTTTTTTTAACCCATTGGTAGAGTTTCCTTTAAGGTCTCTTAGCATTCTACTTTGTTTTTCTCTTTCAATTTTCTTCTTACTCATAGAGACGCCCCTCATTCTTTTTTTTTTTTTTTGTGGTACTGGGGTTCCTGGAAGCCCTTCTACCTCTGGGCTACACTCCCAGACCTATTATATATACATATATATATATATATCTTCACAGTAACCAGCTGCAGCTACGCATGTCCCTGTCAGGGCGCTGGGAGGAGGCACAGCTGCCAGCTGCTGCAGCGGCACTTCCTGGGAGGCCATGGCGACAAGCGCCTGGCTTTATCTCCCAGCCCACGTGGGCTGCTGCTCAGGCTTCGACGTCGGCCTCGGTGGCATTGCTGAAGACAGCGGGCTTTGTGGGAGATGAAGGAGAATATTTTAAACCTGTGAAGACCATGGGAAACGCCCGTTCTGGAACAGGACATAGCCTGTCCCTTTTCAAGTCTACCCGTAGGTAAAAGCCAGGGACACTGGCGCCAGGTGTGAGTCCAGGATCAGTTACTGTTGACGTGACCAGTCCCGACCCTTAGTAAGACATTGTAGTTATATCTGGGGAGACAAGCCTTCCACTCGCAAGGCCAAAGGGGAGGGCTTTGGGGGCCTTTGAATGTGGCACCTCTCAACTTTGTCTGTTCAGTGACACTAGATAACAACAATAGGACAACAATCCTTGCTTCTGTGTATCTACATAGATCCTTTGCACTGAATTCTAACATATTAAAAATGTAATAAACTCAGATCTATGTAATTTAGAATTTGGCTCTATTATAAATAAAATCCTTACTTTACAAGAGAATTTCTTTCAGAAGTACTTTGAAAAGTAGTCTTTCTGTATTTGAAATAAAACACGACGTAGCACTTTAATGGAAGGGTGAGGTCCTCGGGTGGGGGGGTCTGTCCTCATTCAGAGGCCAAGGCGTTGCAGAAGACATCCCTTGTGTCTGTCCAGGCTCCTGCTCCATGACCTGCAGGCACTCTGCTGCTTGGTCAGCATGCTGCCTTCAAGTAACCATAGCTAAGTTGTTTAGACCAAATAGTTTCTCTCGGTGCAGTGACGCCACCCAGGTTGTGTGTGTAAAGTGTGTAAGACTGTTAGTGTAAACACATGCAGGGAGCACTGAGCTTGTTTTATAGCCCCTTCTTAGCATCTCTGGAGCAGGCTCTTCCTCCAAGACACCACCAAGTGCTCCTCCCATCAGTGACTCTGGCCTTCCTCCTCACTTTCTGCCTCTCCTCTGGTGGCAAGGGCTCCTGAATGGCCACTTTTTATTTCTGTTCCTTACCTCCCAGTCTAGACATAAATTATACCTGAGCTACGCCTTCCTCTATCTCCAGGACCAGAAAAGATGCTCAGATACAGTGCTTCCCGGATCCCCGTGTCCATGGGAAGCGTCTGGAGCCTTGCTGACATGGTGGTTGGGATCCACTTGGTCTGTGGTAGGGCTGAGTATTTTGCACTTGTGATGAACTCCCAGGTGACGTGAGGCATCTGGCCCGACTGCACTTGGAGTGACAAGGCACTAGTCAACTTGAGTAAACACCTAGTGATGATGCCATTTGTTTCAGAAAAATGATGGAAGGTTTAAAGTTTGCTAAATATTTCACTTTTCTGTAGCATGCAAACAGTGCTCAGAAGTTAGTCTGTGTGAAAGACTAAAGGTGTTGTCTTTCTTTTCTATGATTTCCCCATCTGATTAATAAGAATGGCTTTATCTTTTTAATGAATAATAGGCCAGATGAAATTATTTAAATTATGTCTTTTTCTGACTTCTTGAGATCCAGTCTTAAAGGCGAAGACCTTCAGAGCATCTAGGTAGAAAAGCTATCCATCTTTTTCTAACTTTTGCTTTTGTTCAGGACATCTGTCCATCCCTGAGGTTAGAGGCCAGTGAACAGTAATTCAGCAAGATCATGTTTCAAAATAACAAAGGAAACCGAGGCTGGGAATATAGCTCAGCAGTACAGTGCCCCTGGGTTCAGTCCCCAGGACCATATACGCACACCTACGCACACACGAACAGAGAGAGACCGACAGACAGACAGACAGCTTGGAGACTCTTTCAGATTTTAATTGCAGTATTAAAGCATCTAGCAGTGCGCTCACTGTTCTGGTGGTTTTGATAGAAAGCATTCGCTTGCTGGCCTCTGTTGGAAGGTAAGTGCCATATTTTATTTGGTGTGAGTCAGCCTGGCCTGCACTTCTCTTTAAAATGCCTGTCTCCCAGGCCCCCAAATCTCTCCTCACGGGTGAAATCAGGCAAACCAAGATGAAGACATCTCTCTTCTGTGAGAAGTGAAACATTTTTATTTATTTTTTATTGTTTTCCTGCCGGTTGCTGAAATGTATTATCCCCAACTCAACCTGCCCTGCAAAATAAGCAAAGTTATAGAACTGAGTACCAAGGAAATAAAATTTAAAAAGTATTCGTGTTTGCCTACTTCTCAGAAATGAACACTGTGAACGTTTCAGCCCCAAACTACTGTCTTTCTTATGCATATTATAAAAATAAAAACTAGGAGCTGTGGATACAGTTCAGTGGTAGAACATTTACTGAGCAGAGCAAGGGCCTGGGTTCAATCCCCAGTACCTCAAAAAGAATAAAGTTGCTTGTTTGTCTTTTTTTTTAAGTACTGGGGATTGAATCCAGAGGCATTCTACCTCCAAGCTACACCCCTAGCCCTAATTTTTTTTTTATTACTTATTTGGAAACAGGGTCTCACTAAGTTGCTGAGAGCCTCACTAGGTGGCTGAGGCTGGCTGCAAACCTGTGGCCCTTCTATCCTCCTGTCTCAGCCTCCCAAGCGCTTGGATTACAAGCCTGCGCCACCAGGCCCGGCTTCACTACATCATTAAATGTGCTTGTGTAACATGCTGATCAACAGCTGCACAACGTTCCAGGGGAAAGATTAGTTAGCCGTCCTCTACTATAGACGTTTTCTTATTTTTGTGTACAAGGACATTGCAGAGACCAGACTTATACATAAATGTTTGCATAAGACTTTTCTTACTAAGGGTCAATTTCCAGAGGTGAAATTGCTGATTAAGAGGATAAAAGAACCCTTTCTCAAGTTACAGTAGTGGTTTAATAGACTTGGACTTAACTTATTTCATGGTTTCCCTTGAATTTTCTCTGAATGACAAGATAGTGTTGGTTCCCGAAGCACATGAATATTTAAACGAGCTGCTTCGTATTTGCAACACTAATTAAGCTGAGGGCTGCAGATGAAGAGGTGATGCGCCCGGCGGCATTGATGACCTCGCTTCCCAGCATGCACTGTGCCCTTACATCCCATCATGCTTGGGGCCTTAGATTGTACAAGGTACAGAAAACAGCTCGCATGTGAATTTTAGTTGAGAATCCATGGCTCTTAGCTCAAACAGGAATTTGTCTTTTAATGATTTTTTTTCTCCGTCTGCAGAAAATTCTGTTTGGTCAATGTACTATAATCCTAGTCAAGCCAACCAAAAAGAATAAAAGAAAAAGAAAGCTGGTTAACTGTCTCTCGGTCTGAGGAGGACTCGAACGAGTGACTTTTGACAATCTATTAATTTGCTGTTTGCCAAGTCTCTTTTTATCATGTTTCAAAAGCAGAATCCAATATAAAAATGATTACGTTTTATGAGTTTATGAGTTACATAAACTCATGTGCCGTGGCACTTATTTAGAAATAGGACTTGCTATGGCATAGCCTATTAAATAAGTCATGCAGATGGTTATAGAAGTATTTTATTAGTTAAAGTAGCTTTATAAAAGTAAATAATCATTTCAAAAATTGAGATATTGAAGGCATAAAATGGCAATTTTGAGATTTTCATGTATTCGTTGTTAGAGTACATGCAACAGAGTGCCTGTAGCTGCCTTTACTATATAGATAAAATATCTGTTAACACTACAGTACACCAATAAAAGTGTATTAAAAATAAAGGCATATGAATAAAAATATCTGTTAGCATGTATAATTATATCTCAAGCTAACTCTATATGATACAGAAAGTAAGCGAGAAAATCCATACAGAGAGCAAATGATTTTCCAGATGACAGACCGTACCCGTGAAGCCCTGTGCCTCTGTTAGCGGAGGAGGACAGGCCGGCAGCAAGGTCCAGCCTCCAGACCTCCCCACAGTCAAATCATAAGACTCACAGTGCCCATGAGATGAGCTCGTTGCTCACAAAAATCTCAATTGTTCCTAAGACCTAAGAGAAGATTCCTCCCTGAGCTCCAGAGCACACACGGTGTGGTCCAGCGTCCACTGTCCCCCATCACAGCCAGTTTCTCAGGCCGTTCCTTCTAGGCAGCCGAAGACGTCACCTAGTGTAGAAGTCACAGTGATCTGATCCTGCAGCTGTCGCAGTGGAGAAATGGAGTTCTGAGAGCAATCGTCTATACATCCTCTTCTCTGGATCAAGGTTCCATGAGTATTCAGTGGCAATGAGTTGGAGGTTAAAGTTTCCTGGGAGAAGCCGCAGTGAGGTCATCATGTGTCACCAGCCAGGTGCAGGCTGGCATGCTCCAGCTTTGGGCTGAGCCAGATGTGCTTCTGGTGGGGATGGAAACCCATACGGACATCCTGAGTGGGTGGGCTCTTCTTGATCCTGGGTCTGCTCACAAAGCTTTGTTTTACCTTCATCAGCCCTTTTCACTTGTACAAATTGCGTAAAGCATAAATCTTATGGAAATATGTGAGGGAATAAGGCTAAAAGAATACCTCAGGGCAAGATCGGGGAGCTCCTTAAATGACTGTGCTCTGTGAGTTTGGCTGGAAGTCAGAGGGAGCCAACTGAGGTGCTCAAGGCAGGGACGACCTGCATCCTGCCGACTGGCATTATCTTGCTGAACTAAGGGAGTCGCTAAGGAGAACTGAAAGAAGTTGGCAGGAAGGAGCGGACCCTGGGCGTCCTGCCCTGGCGCCCCAGCGTCCCCTCCTGCCTGCTACCACAGCACTCTCCACAGATCTAGTCTAGGTCTTGTCACATCGTGGGGCTTGTAGAGTGGTTTGTTGAAGTTGGCTGGCACCAGCCATAGCAGGACACAGTGTTATCATGACTTCCCAACACTGCATCCTTCCCGGGGTGGGGGTTATTTACACCCTGAAAATGGGTAATCAGTACAAAATAGCTTTATATTGTTTTCTCTTTTTTTTTTTTTTCTTTTTTGGTGGTACTGGGGTTTCTGGAAACCCTTCTACCTCCGGGCTATACTCCCAGAACTATTTTATACTTTTTTAATTTGGAAAAGGGGTCTCTTAAGCCAGCGAGGCTGGCTTTGAACCTGTGTGATCCTACTGTCTCTGCCTCGCAAGCGCGGGGATTACAAGCGTGTGCCACCATGCCCGGCTTATTTTCTCTTTATATTTAGCTGGTTGATAAACAATTACCACCACATCCCTGGATGCTTATTTACCTGATTTCTTGAAAGAGTGTGACCTATCAGAACAATATTACTATCTTATCAATCTTCATTTCCCTATCCCTAGCACCAGCACCTCACATATTATATGTCTCAATAACTAATTACTGAATATATGAAGGGACAGATTAGCAATGAGATACACTAGGTCACAGTGCATTGGTTGTAGTGTTGAATGAGCTAGCTGGACATAGTCCTGTATCGTGTAGCCTGAGCTAGAGACAACAGTGATGCCAGTGGGGATGAAAGAGAAGTGGGAGTGGTGGGTGGCAGGGAGGGAGCCTGGGGTAAGGGTTTGATTTGGGACAGGCGGTATTTGTCATGCTTTCAGAAGTCCAGGACTGGAGCTGCCCAGCATTCATTCTAGTTACTATGGCATGACAGTTTTGAAATTGCTTTTCCTGTGGTTTTCTAGATACTTGACTATACAGATTAGATGAAGTTTGAAGTTATGTAATTTTTAAAAAGAACTTCCAGGAAGATGGTGACCGAGAAAAGCAGCATTTATGAGTCCTGCTAACACTTGATCTCTTTTGCCACAAAATCAGTGCTTTTCATAGCCAGAAAACACTATCAGCAGAGATATAAAAAAATGTAAACACAAAAGATAGAGAAAAAGAAGACAAGAAGGACAACCAGAGACCAGAAAACAAATGAGCCCACAGTGCAGTGGCAGAGCCGTGCCGGTGCCATCTTGCCTCACAGCACCAGGCTCCAGAGAGGAAAGGTAAGCAAGGAGCTGAAGTGAGCAGCCGCGATCATTCGAGTGTAATTCAGCAGTTCTTTCAGCGCAAAGAATGTCTAAAACTCAAAGTGGCCAAGCTCATCACACCTTCCAGGGACTCAGAACGGAGCTCAACACCAGAAAAGAAATACGCCAGCCTTGCGGCTGAGGGCTAAACAGCAGTGTCATATGGCTAGCAGCAGTGGTGAGTTCACCACACTTGTGACAGCTCCAGATCAGCACGCACAATAACCGTAAGTGAAATTGCGGCCCCTAAAGGAGAAATCCCAGCATTGCACCCCCAGGGACTTGTGCAGCTTTGATAATCTCCCTTGGTCTGAGATTTTGCACTCCAGCCCAGTGAAGGAGTAGTGGTGGCAGAGATACCACACCCTAGTCGCAGCTCCCCGTGGGAAAACACCCAGCCCAGCACCCCCATGGTCTTGCACAGCCTTGATTAACTCCCTGGGTCTGAGACTTTACGATAAAACCCAGTAAAGGAGTAGTGGTGGCTGAGATTACCACAAACTCGAGATCCAGCGCACGCAAAGTAAAGTTGTGGTGACTCGGGGAAGAACCCAGAGAAGGCACAATCTTCTGAAATCATGGGAAAGAGGAACAACAATGGAGCAATGAATGCCCACAACCCCATAATATCAAAACCTGATAACACAGAACTTCAGAGATCTCCAAAAGATCAAATCAGGAATATAACTGTAGAAATAATACAGGACCTTGAAAAGAATTTAGAGAGAGTCTAAAAGAAGTAAAGATGCAATCATTGAAGTGAAGGCATCAATTCAAACTATAAACAATCGATTAGACCACATGAGAATACAATCTTGCTCCTAGAAGATGCTCACTCCAAAAATGAACGCATAGTTTATAATTTAGGGAAAAAAAATCCAACAGCAGAAATTTGACATTGAAGACATTTTAAGAGAGCTAACCTAAGAATAATTGGAATAGAGGAAGGAAAAGAAGGTGAAACCAAAGGGATCAACAATCTCTTCAAGGAAGTAATAGCAGATCATTTTCCAAACACAGAGCAAGAGGTCAATACACAGGTCCAGGAAACTTACAGAACTCCTTTTAGACAGGATCAGAGAAGAGGATCCCCACACCACATAATAGTCAAAATGACCAATGTGGAAGCCAAGCAGAGAATCTTAAAGGCAACAAAACAAAAAGCCAAGTGACATTCAGAGGCAAACCAATTAGAATCACTCCAGACTTCCCAAACCAAGTCACAAAAGCCAGAAGGGCTTGGAGTAACATATTCCAAACTCTGAAAGAAAACAACTTCCAGCCAAAAATTTCCTACCCAGCAAAACTTTCTATCAAATTAGATGGGGAAATAAGAAGCTTCCATGACAAACAGAAACTGAAGGAATTTATGTCTTCAAAACCAGCACTAGAGAAAATACTCAAAGAGATTAACTACAAAAAAAGAAATAGGTTAACACACACCAGAACCAGAGAAACAATATTTTCCATCCAGCAGACAACTAAGCAAAGAAGAACAAACAGTATTTCAAACATAAATAAAATCTTAACATGTTAGGAATTTAAAGTTATCTCTCAATAATCACATGAAAGTAAATGGCCTCAATTCCCGAATAAAAGGACAGAAAGTGGCAAACTGGATTAAAAACCAGAATCCATCCATCTGCTGCTTACAAGAAACACTTCATAAGTAAAGATAGTTACAAACTCAAGGTAAAGGGCTGGAGCAAGGTAATTCATGTTAAGCAGCCATCCTAACAAATGTGAAGTCGTATTTCACTATAGTTCTTTTCTTGTATTTCCTTAATGATCAGTTTCATTATGATAATGATGTGTGATATTCATGTGTTTACTGGTCATATAAAAATCTTTGCATATTCATTATCTATTTTAGTCTTCTACCTATTTCTAAATTGTATTGTTTGCTTTTATTGTTGCTAATTTTTAGGATTTCTATTTGGAATATTAATATACCTTCAGATATAGCATTTGGAAATATTTTATCCCATCCTATCAGTAACTTTTAACTCTGTTTACATTGTTTTTGTATATACAATATTTTTTAATTTTTTTATGAAGTTTGTTTGTTTATTCTTTTGTTGCCTGTGCCTTTGGAATCATATCCAAGAAATCACTGCCAGTTTCAATGTTATGAAGTTTTATGACCCAGGTTTTCTTCTAAAAGTTTATAGTCTTAAGATTTACATTTAGGTAATTTATCTGTTTTGAGTTAATATTTATATATGGTGTTAGGTAAGGGTCCAATTTTATTCTTTTTCATGTAATTATTATTTTTCAACAATATTTAGTGAAAATGTTATTTCCTTCACCAAATGTTTTTCGAAACCTTGTCAAAAATATTTGACCGTATATGAAAGAATTTATTTCTAGGCTTTTTATTTTACTCCACTGGTTTATATATCTGCCTTTATAGCAGTACTACACTGTTTCAATTATTGTAGTTTTATAAGGTTTGAAATCAGAAAATGTACATCTTATAGCTGTGTTCTTTTTTGAGATTGTTTTGGGTATTTAGAGTTCATACTTCATGTTAGGATATATTTTTTTCTGAGAAAAAAAAAATGTATGATAGTTTCACCTAAAAAAAAATCCAAGGTAAATAAAGAATGAATGCACCTCTCCTCAAAAAAATAAAATAATAAAATAAAATAAAAGCACTGGGTGTTGTTGCGATTGCAAATTAGTGCAACTACTTTGGAAAACAGTACAGAGGATCCTCAGAAGAATGGAAATAAACCTACCATATGATCCAGCAACACCACTTCTGGGTATTTACCCAAAAGAATGGAAATTAAAGTACCAAACTAATGTATAAACATCTATGTTCATGGCCACACAACTCATGATTGTCAAACTATGGAACCAGCCAAGATGTCCATCAACAGATGAATGAATGGATTATAAATCTATGGGATATGTACACAATGGAATTTTACTCAACCATAAAGAACCAAATTACATAATTTGCAGGGAAATTAATGGAACAAAGAACATTATGCTAAGTGAGATCAGTCACAAAAAGTAAAAAATCGAATTACAGTGCACCAATAAAACAAATTAAAAGATTAGTTCATTATACCAGTGTAAGAGAAAATCAGACTTTTATAATGCATTCTTAACACTGCTTTGGCAGGAAAAATCAGAAATAATCTAGAAGAAAATGAGGAAATAGATTAAAAAAACTGTAAATTTGGTGTTTCAAGATCATACTCTCAGTTTACAGTTATTATGAAAAGAGAATAAATTCTGAAGGAGGATAAAGTTACTTTTAGAATGTAACTCCTGAAAAAATTTTTCTTTTAAAAAAAGCGATTAAAGTTAAAAACCACAAGAAAAAATGTTTTTCTACAGTAGTGACTTAGGCAAGAAAACATATTACTTTCTGAAGGGAACTCTTTATAGAAATTAGCCAATATGGCATTCTTATTTATTAACTATTCTCATTAATAGAATAATTTAGTATATTCTGTGCACAAATGGATGTGATATATATGTATGTATGTATACATATTTTCTTGGAAAAAATATATCACCAAGGAAATATGTTTTGTAACTGTCACAGTTTTTTAAGTGAGACTCTTGCCTCAAGATCATATAATAAGAATGTGAGTTAATGCACTAGAGGAATATATACATTTTAAAAGTAGATAATAGTGAAGGGGAGTCCAAGAAATAAGGTGAAATTTCCTTTGCAATCATGTGATCGCTGGTGTTTGGAGAGTTGCTTTTTCTACACTGTGGATAATTAGCAGGGATTCGGTCATTCTTCAGGGATTCAGATGTATCTTAACATCCTAACTGGAAAGATCACGCGGGGACATGCACTTACGTGCGTAGTGCCACTCCAGTGGATGCACACAGCCCACGTGTTTGCCACCGGGCATTTTATAGCTGTGATGTGAACAGTAATGTTATCCTCAGTCAAGGTCACAGAGGAAGTCACTCTCAGGGCTGTGGGATTAGTGCATGGGGTTTTTCATTCTATTCTTAGACAGGTGTGCCCTAGCTTGAGAAAGTCTGATATACAAAACCACCAACTCCTAAGATAGATAAATTAGGTGGTGATTGCTTACATTTCAGAAGAGTTTTCCTCCGCATTCCTTCAATGGGCACTTAGGGGGAGTGTGAGGTGGCCGGAAGAGCGTGGGCCCTTGGTAACAGAGGCCTGGCTTCTCACTGTGTCATTGGTGACGCCAATGAAGCCTGTACGCTTGGTTATGTTACTACTCATCCACTCACTCCTCCACTAAATCACTAGCCCTGATACTCAGTGAATCTTTCACGAGCATCCTATGAGTTGGATTTGTAAAGGTCATAGCCCCTGTCCTTATGATGTTTGCAGATGATAAAAGGCAGTGTGTAAACACATAAATAGAGTAAAAGTTTAGTGATAGAGGCAAGACAGCGCTGTAGTCTAAACCAGATGGCATAACGGGCGGTAGCAGTGGGCCTGGACTTGGCTCACAAGGAGAACGCCAGGGGGTGTGGCGACAGGCTGGGCGCGGCCCAAGCAGGGTCCAGGGCGGCTCCTGCACGTGGGCCTGGGTCACTCTGTTGAACAGCGGTTCCACGCATAAACAGAAGTTTGAAAGAGGAGAAGTTCACAGGGCAGTGGGGTTGACAGTAGGGAGAGAATGGAGTTGCTTTTGGACAAGTTGAGAACAAGCGTCTTGCAGGACAGCCAGGTAAAGTGTGTTAGGCAGTTGTGTATTCCAGGCTAGAACTCAAGAAGGAGGGCCAGGCAGGAGCTAGAGAGCCATCTGAAGAGGTACGAATACTCGTGAGCTGAGGCCGTTAGGAGAGCCGGAGTTAAGGGTAAGGGATCCTAGAGGAGGAAGATGGAGATACAGGGGCCTGGGAAGGAGCGGGCGGAGGAGACTGCGTTACCGTGTCCAGTGGGCTGAGTACAGGGAGAGCTGCAGAATAGTCAGAGGACACATGGAAGACGGCTGCAAACGGAGAGAGTCTCTGGACAGTTAGGAGTCGTCAGTGTCCTTTCTAAAGCAGAGTAGGAGCAGAAGGCTGAAGAGTAAACTGGAGACTTTCATTAAGAGGCACTTTTGAGGACTTTTAGAAACAGGGAGAGAGATGGGACAGCAAAGTCATCTTGTTTTAATAATGGAAAAGACATAAGCATTTTATAGGATGCAGAGAGAAACTAGTGGAAAGAGAAGGTTGAAAACGCAGAAGAAAGGGAAGTAGAGTAGACGCAGCTTCCTGATTTAGGGTGGGAAAGAAATGGCAGGATTATCTATTAAGACAAAAAGAAACATTTCTTTCTTTGGCATGAGTGGAAGGAGTGGAGGGAAGTTTTAAATGTCTGTACGTCTATGTGTGTGTGTTTTAAATGTGTATGTATATGTATACATATAAACACACAAATATAAATATATATATACACAGAGTTGTAGATACGTGACTGGACATAGTAATTTCTAAGAGATGACTCTTGATGGTCTTTTTCTTCTTCTTTTTCTTCTTTTTCTTTTTCTTCTTTGTGAAGCAGGAAACAAAGTTGCTTTCTGAGAGAGAGACGTGGTAAGGCCAGGCCTGAGGATAATGGCAGACTCTCGCTGTGGCAGCTATGGAGGGAGGTGGACGAGATCACTTAGGACTTCAGCATGAGATAAAGATTATATAAACTTCTCTCAAGGTCACATTCCTGTATAGACTAAAGTCTCTCTAGTGTCCAAGAGGTTAGCACTGCACATACAGCTGTCTTGGATCAGCTAAGTTGCATGTTGCTGAGAAGTGATTTCTGGGTCAGGGAAGAGAACTCTTTTCTGGGTCTTGACTGTCTGATATGGTAAACTTCAGCCACATTTGGCCCTTGAACACCTGAAACATGTCTGGTTCAAGTTGAGATGCATTGTATATATAATACACACTCAGGACTTTGAAGACTTATTATGAAATAAAAATATTAAAACAGCTCATTATAACCAGGCATGGTGGTGCACACTTGTAATCCCAGCATTTGGGAGGCTGAGACAGGAGGATTGCAGTTCGTGGACAGCCTCAGCTACTTAGTGAGGCCCTTTGCAACTCAGTGAGACCCTGTTTCAAAATAAAGAATAAAAAATCTCTCAGGGGGTATAGCTCGGAGGTAGAATGCCCCTAGATTCCATCCCCGGTACAGCTAAGTAAATAAATAAGACAGCTCATTATTAAATTTATACTAATTTCCTTTTAAAATGACTATATTTTTGATATGTATGATTGAATTATTCAAATTAACTTAGTTTAAAGGGGTTCCAGAGAATTTAAAATTGTATAAGTGGCTCGCATCATGTTTCTGCTGAACAGCCCTGCACCAGTGACTCAATTCTTTTAGAAAGAGAAGAACCAGGATCATGATTTTGTATTTTAAAATAACACCTATTAATAAGACCTGCAGATAATGCTTCATATAAGAGTCCATTTTCATTCTCCACTGTCTGTTGTTGGCTGAAGTAGCCAACAGCTTAGCGAGAGGCATGGGCACCATGTCGGGGGATCTACTGAAATCCAATGGAAAAGACAGAATTGAATTGTCTAAACAGTTCACCTGACGTGACATTTAACTGTGACCCTTTTCAGGACCTACAACTTTACATTACAGCTACTTTTTACCTAGTGACAAGTGAGATGGGGGTGCCTCCAGAACTCACAAACCAAATATTTTAATGATTTCTTATACTAGGCAATTCATGTAGTCTCCAGGGCAAATAAGAATGTCCACCATGAACTCTAGGATGGTGCATTCAGTGAAACTAGTTGAGTCTGAGTTTAGCCGGGCGTGGTGGTGCACACTTGTAGTCCCAGTACTTGTGAGGCTGAGACAGGAGGATAGCACAGGTACGAAGCCAGCCTCGGCTACTTAGTGAGGCTCTCAGCAAATTAGTGCGACCCTGTTTCCACATAAAGTATAAAATAGGTCTAGGAGTATAGCCTGGAGGTAGAAAGCCCCTGGGTTTCACCCCTAGTACCACCAAAAAAAAAAAAAAAAAAAAAAGTTGAGTTTAACGTTGCAGTTGCTATTTCTAAATCCTATGCATAGGTTCTAAAAGGACTCATAGACTTGGCAGAAAGTGGCCCGTGGATATCTCCCCTGGTTTCCTTTCCTACCTCAGTCCTTCCCTGTGTTTCATTATCTTGTTTTAGTTGTCTCTTAGTCTGATACCGTGTATCTCCTAGGAATGTAAAACAGCAAGTGCATTAGTTAGCGCAAAGTTGCATGCCCTGGAAAAAGCCCTTGGGGGACAGTTTGGGTAAGATATTTTTCAAGTGCCAGAGCAGTCAAGGACTTAGCATGCATGGTTTAATATTGCAGGATGTCTTGCTGAAGAGTACCGGAAATGACTGGGACATGAATATCTGCTGTTTTAATTCTGCTGGTTCTACCACTGGCCTTTGATACTGTTTTGATAAAAACCTTGTTGCCTGTGAGATGAGGGCAATGATTATAACACATCTCAAATTTTTATTTCACATCTATTTTAGGCTCGCTAAAAGAACGAAGCTAGGCTAGCTTCTCATTCAATACCCATTTATTTCTATTGCAACTAATATGGTTCCCCTACAGGTTAGGGAAGACTTTATCTTGTTGTACTTAAAATTTCCCTGGAATTGGCGTAGTAACCTAGTGAGCATCCACCATGTGCTGCTCATTATGTGAATGTTCTTGATCGCAAACATCTTCAACTTCTACAGCTGGTAAATTTCATGAATTCTTCCCAGGTTAATTTGCTTCTGAAGTGCAAGGTCATTTTTGAAGATTTAAAGGAGTTTATTTACAAGATAGAAATACAGAAGACAGTTACAGCCCATGCTAGCAGGAGTGGCATGGAGGGGGGGGGGGTTCAGATAAATTCACCACCGAAGGTCATTTCAGTCTTGCATTTCTCTCCCATACTGTGAAGGACCGAGACAGAGTGGTTTACTATGGCAGCAATTTGTTCCTGATCCAGACATATTTTATGAAACAGACAGATCCATCTTCAACAAACACTGGCTTGCTTAAAAATACACAGCTCTAGAATAATTTGTCTTTCTCTGCTTTGTTTTCAGTATTTTGCTAGTCACTGTTCTTTTGGTGCATTTCTCTGTGTCTCAGACTTAGAGGTCATTCTTTAAGCCAGAAATTTTCCTCCCACTGCAGGAGTACCTGAGCTGAATTTTTAGTACTTATGATGTGCTATAAAATAGTCACGAACTAGATAGAGCTGAGCAGGCAAGGTTGTAGAGGAGGATGACTACATCAGGAAGTGTTTGGAGTTTGAAAGGCTATTGACTCTCTTAGTGCAAATAAATATTGCTATTTATTTATTTATTTATTTATTTATTGGTGGTACTGGGGGTGGAACCCAGAGGCTTTCTACCTCCAGACTATACTCCCAGACCTTTTTTTTTATATATTTAATTTGGAAACAGGGTCTCACTAAGTTGCTGAAAGCCTCACTAAGTAGCTGAGGCTGGCTTCGAACACGTGCGATCCTCCTGTCTCAGCCTCCCAAGCACGGGGATTACAAGCGTGCGCCACCACGCCCGGCTTAAATATTGCTCTTTAAAGGGTCTTAATTCTCTCAGCATAACTTAGTATTTATAAATGTCACAGTACAGAATTGCTTATGATATTAAGTGAAATTATATTTGGGCACTTTCTGTTGCCGTTATATATCTGAGAACATTTCTGTTCCTTTAAGGGAGGGGGTTGTGTTTGGTAGCCTGGTTTTCACCACAGAGTTCAAGGGACAGAATGAACATGATTTTGTTAGAAATACACACTTTTGTTTACCGTCTCATATAGAGAGAGGGTTCTCCACTGGACCACAGACAATGCCGTAGAAGTAAACTGAAAAATTTCAGTGCTCAAAATTTTCATGTGTTCATGTTGTTTTCAGGACAAATCAGTACCCTCCACATATAACATGCATTTTATGGAGCCAGGCGTGGTGGTGCATACCTGTAATCCCAAGTACGTGGGAGACTGAGATAGGAGGATTGCAGGTTCGCAGCCAGCCACAGCTACTTAGTGAAGATTTCTGCAACATAGTGAGACCCTGTTTAAAAATAAAGAATAAACTGGGCGTGGTGGCGCACTCTGGTAATCCCCGCACTTGGGAGGTGGAGACAGGAAGATCGCGCAGGTTCGAAGCCAGCCTCGCTGACTTAAGAGACCCTGTTTCCAAATAAAAATATAAAATAGCCCGGGGTATAGCCCAGAGGTAGAAAAAAGCCTCTGGGTTCCACCCCCAGTGCCACCAAAAATAAAATAAAATAAAGAATAAAATATAGGGCAGGGGGTATAGCTCAGAAGTAGAATATTCCTGGGTTCCATTCCCTATACTGCAAATAAATAAATAAAATAAAATAATTTAAGTGCTCCATGTAGCTAGTTTTTTTCTTACTAATGCAATATGACTAACTCTATTTAATAGGAAATCGCCCGGCATTTACGCCCTGGGACCCTCAGAGCAATCTTCGGTAAAACCAAGATCCAGAATGCTGTGCACTGCACCGACTTGCCAGAGGACGGCCTATTAGAGGTAAGATAAAGCGGGGCAGACATCCTGTTGCTATTCCAAGCTCATAAATAATCTCAGCAGCTCTAGTGTGTTGAGAAAGCCTTTAATATTCTTGGGTTACACGGTTACTTGGCCATCTGATAACTTCAGACTGCAATTTTAAAAGACCAGATTGTAGCTGGGTTAGTGATACGTTTCTGGTCCCAGCTACTCGGCAAAGTGAGGCAAGAGAGCCGGGCGTGGTGGCCACGCTTGTCATCCCCGCGCTTGGGAGGCGGAGACAGGAGGATCGCGCTGGTTCGGAGCCAGCCTCGCCGGCTTAAGAGACTCTGTTTCCACATAAAAATGTTAAAAAATAGGTCTGGGAGTGTAGCCCGTGGGAGTGTATCCCGGAGGTAGAAGGGCTTCCAGGAACCCCAGTACCACCAAAAAAAAGAAAAAAAAAAAGGGAGGCAAGAGAATGGCCTGAGCCAAGGACTTCTGGCTGGTCTGGGCAGCAGAGTAGATTGACTCCATCTCTGAAAAGAAAAGAAAAGAGACCAAACTGTAGGATGGAGTATACAACTGTGTAGTCTGCAAAGAACTAAGATTATTTTTCTGACTGGCATATATTATAGTTTAAAATAATTTAATAATTTTTTTTTTTTTTGCAGTACTAGGGATTGAACCCAGGGGAATTTTACCTCTGAGCTATATCCCCAGCCATATTTTTTCTATATTTTGAAACAGGGTCTCACTAAGTTGTGGAGGACCTCACTAAGTAGCTGAGGCTGGCTGCAAACCTGCAATCCTCCTGTCTAAGCCTCCCAAGTACTGGGATTACAAGCATGCACCACCACTCCGGCTCTGTTTTATTTTGTTATTTTTTGAAACAGGGTCTCAATAAGTTACTGGGATCTTGCTAAGTTGCTTGGCTGGCCTTCAACCTATGATCCTCTTTTCTCAGTTAAATATATTTTTAAATCAGTTCATAATACCATTATTGTAAGTTGCTAGTTAGGAAATATTCCAATGAAATTAAGTCCCAATATACAATGTAATGGCATTATGGGTAACAGCTACCACTGATCAGTACTTCCTGTCCACCAGGCTCTCCCGTGATGAACGCTTTGTATAAATCATTTCCTTTCATGGCCGCCACAGTGTTAATGGTCTGACATTATTATATCTGGTCTTTCAGGGAAATGATATTGAGATTTTCAGAGGTTAAGCAACATCTTCAAATCAAATAGTTAATAAGGGACAAAACCATATTTTGATCTCTTATTGGTTCAATTAACATAAAATAACAAACAATGAAAGAATTTTAAAAAACTAAGTGAAAATCAATCTGGTTTGGGGTTAAGAAAGTCATTTCTGGGCCAGAAACAAAAAAAGAAACCCAAAAGATTCCTATTTTTAATTTCTTATAATTTTTTTTGAGGGGGGATGTGTGTGTGTGTGTGTGTGTGTGTGTGTGTGTGTGTGTATGTGTGTGTGTTACTGGGGATTAAACCCAGGGGCATTCTACCTCCAAACTATACTTCCAGCCCTTTTCATTTCTTACTTGGAATAAGGGTCTTTACCTTCTGAAAGTTTAGGACCAATACATTAGATCTGAGCAAAGATTGTTAGTTTAACTGAAATATTATTAACCAAGAAATTTATACTCATTTAAAATATGACCCAAGGAGCCAGGTGTGGTGGCGCACACTTGTAATCCCAGCACTTGGGAGGCTGCGACAGGAGGATCGCACAAGTTCAAAGCCAGCCTCAGCTACTTAGTGAGGGTCTCAGCAACTTAGTGAGACCCTGTTTCCAAATAAAATGTAAAGTAGGTCTGGGAGTATAGCCCGGAGGTAGAAAAAAAGCCCCAGTACCCCCCACACACACACACACACGACCCAAGGTTATGCTTGTGATTTTGTTCATACAACTTGGAAGAGGTTATTACCACCCGCAGTTTGTAAAGGCATTTGCTGAATGGTTAGTCTTCCCAACCCCACTGCAGTGGACATTGCCCTGAAGACTAGTGACTGCGCAGTCTAGGGGATTCATCAAAACACAGAAGTTGGAGTTCCAGCAGCCCCCTCATGCCGACTCACACTTGCTGTGACCGTGGGGAATCACTCTTTCTTTCTGGGCCTCACTTCCCTTATCAATAAAATGGGATAGAGAACGTTAAAAAAGCCAAGCGTGTTGTTAGTTATGGATTGACTACTTCCTGCCTGTGCTTGCTTTAATGGTATGAAAACACTCAGAGGTCAGGAGTTATCTATCTGCTCATGGGTCTCCGAAGTGGAATCCATGACACCGAGCGCAGGCTCTCTGATCAGGGAAGCACTGTCCCAGCTCTGCGGCTCTAAGAAGCATCCTTTAGCGGCAGAGTGACCGTGGCCATTGCTGTTCAACCCAACACCCTTCTGAAAGGCAGCTCCAATCAGACAAGCTGCTAGGGCAGGAGGCCTGAGCCAGGACCGTCACAGGCAAGCCCAGCTGCCATCCTGTTTCCATGGTAAGAGGAGAAAGGAGGCCGGGCATGGTGGCGCACACTTGTAACCCCAGCATTTGGGAAGCGGACAACGGAGGATCGCCAACAGCCTCAGCAACTTAGCGAGGCCCTTCATGACTCAGTGAGACCCTATTACAGAAATGGAAAAGACTGAAAAAGAGGGCTGGGGGTATAGCTCAGGGTTACAGTGCTCCTGGGTTCCATCCCGGTACCACACACACACACACACACACAAAAAAAAAAAAAAAAAAAAAAAAAAAAAAAAAAGTAGAAGAGAAAGGAGAACACAGCTTCTTCACCTTACCCCACTGTGCGTGTACTGAGCTATGTCTATGTCATATGTGTACAGCTCTGAGATCACAATCTCCACCCATATGTTGTCATCATCTGTGTACTTGTATAGCAGACCGTTATTAGACCCCTACCCTTGCAGGAATTGTGCTAGGACTTCAAAACCTAACAGGACAAGCTCTCTGTTCTCATAGAGCTCATGCTGCGTGTGAAAGGTCAGAGCTCTTGGCATCTTAGCATGAATATATACGTGGTTTCTTTGGGTGCCGTGAGTTGTGACAGAGTCACACGTGAGACATTCTAGAGTGCCATTTCACTGGTAATGTTTTCAGGTAGTCTGTTACTTATAAGACCTTAGATCTGTGTGCTAATGAAAACACTGATGGAAAATTCCAGCTAGTAAGCCAAGAGATTCTAGCTTTTTTTTTTTTTTTTTACTAATAGCAAGAGTTTTTTAAAAATAACTTTATTGGTACATTATAGTCTCATGTCAAAAGGTAAACTGTAGTGATAGGGACGTACGTGCACACAGCACTCGGTGGGCTCCCCCGGCTCCCTCTCCCCACACTGAGTCCTGAGGTTGCCATTGCTGTTCCACACGTGTATACAGTGTTCATGGACGTGCTTCCTCCACTGGTCCTCCCTCCCCCTCCCCAGCCCACCTCCCTGGCTCCACCGGGGAGTCTCCTCCATTATCTGAAGTCTCTCCGTATCTCAGTTACTCCCTGGCTTCTGCATATAAAAGAGAACACAGGACCCTTCACTTTCTGTGGCTGGCTAATCTCACTTAGCATAATGTTCTCCAGGTCCATCTGTTTTCCTGTAAATGACATTATTTTGCTCTTCTGTATTAGCAAAGAATTTTTAAAGCAATAATGTCCGTTGCTGGTAAGACTTCAGTCAAGTGGACATATCATATTGCTGGTGACAGCTTTGGGTCAACAGATAATGAAAGACTGAGATTTTCCCATATCATTTGTCCCAGTATTCCTCAAAATCTACCCAAAGGAAGGCGATGACACAAGGTCTACAGAACGGAACACTTTCTGCACAGATGTTCATGGTAGGAATAGTTGTGGCAATTAAAATGGGAGAGAATGTGCATGTCTAGAGATAGAGCCCATGTGCCCTCTTCTGGGAAACCTTCATGACACGCACAGAGACCCTTATGTGAGCTTCTCTAGCACTTTGCTTCCCTCTGATAACAGTGTAGCCAGGAGTCAAACAGCTTTATAATCCTGAGAAAGGTGCTCCACTTGCTGGGCTGAGGTTTCCTTATTCTGGGAAATGAAGACAAGAGTCCCTGCCTTACCAGATTGCACAGTGCCAAGCCAGTAATAATTGCTCAGCAAACGGTAGTGGTTATTACTGTTATTACAGCAGAGTCTCTTTGCTCGTAGATATTCCCACATGAGATATGCATAGAAAAGATATTTGTTGTTGCTTGTCCTTTAAGACCTCTTCAATAAATAATTCCTGCAGGAAAAGAGAGATGAGTTTGATTAACTAAATTACAGCTCACACACTAAATTCAAGTTTGCAACCTCTTTTTCTTTAGTGGTAAAGTGAAGACTCCATAACAGTGGTACCTAGCCTTGGTTGTACATCAGAATCACCTAGGTGGTGTTTCAAAATACTGATACTCATCTGGGGGTGATGGCACACTCCT
The DNA here is from genome assembly GCF_963383645.1 of Muscardinus avellanarius. Classification (NCBI taxonomy): domain Eukaryota; kingdom Metazoa; phylum Chordata; class Mammalia; order Rodentia; family Gliridae; genus Muscardinus; species Muscardinus avellanarius. The sequence goes on from NC_137793.1 coordinate 115,257,754, forward strand.
ATAATCCAGGCTGAGACAAGAGGATCACAGGTTCAAAGCCAGCCTCCGCAACTTAAAGAGGCCGTCAACAACTTAGTGAGACCCTATTTCAAAATAAAAACTAAAAAGGAGGCTGGGAATGTAGCTCAGAAGTAGAGCACCTCTAAGTTCAATTCCTAGTACCACAAAGAGCAAACAAATAAAAAAAAAATACTGATACTCAGACCCACCCCAAAGATTTTAATTTTTCCATTTTAAATTTCTAGAAAGGTTGCAATACAAAAAAAAATTTCTAATGAACATTTGAGAAGATGCTATCATAATGCCCTATACTTCTTGAATACTAGAGGGTATGTTTTTATCATGAAAACGCATTTTCCTACATAACCACAATATAAGCATACAAATTAGGAAATTAACATTGATATGTTACTATTATCTAATTCTCAGATGCCATTCAAGTTTCACCAGCTTTCTCAATAGATTCTTTAAGACCAAAAGAATATTGGTCAGAATCATGTATTACATTTCTTTCTTCCTTATTCTCTTTCAGTCTAGAACAGTTTGTCAGTTTTTCTTTGAATTTCATGACCTTGACACCATTGAAAATAACAAGCAGAGAATCCAATTAAATTGTATTTATTTCAGTGCTTATCAGAAAGTTTTCTATATGACTTGCACCTGCAGTTCCAACAAGACCCTGGAAAGTGTGTTTTGCTCTTGTCATGTTACGTGCCCAGGAGTCACTGCCTCTCATGCAGGACAGTGGGTGGGGCCCTTTCTATTTCCAGGCTCACAGGGCCTGCGTCTGCCCCTCTTCTCCACTTCAGCGCCAGGCCTCATCTCTCCCGTTGTCACTGTGCACGGGGGTGTGGTTGCACTTTTCCCTTTTTCCCAAGTATGGTTGGAAAATGCCTACTTCTCTCCCATTCACTGTCTCTATCATCTCTTCTTCTGACTGTCCTCAGCAGGGATGGCCAACACTTTGCATGCACAAAAGTCGAAATTCTCAAAGTTGCTGGACAGATCGTGGTAGAATATTCTAGCATGTTTGAATCTTGAATTCTGTACACCAAAATGACAATCCTCTCTTGTCCAAAATGTTTATAGTATTTAAACATTAAAAGCAGCCAGGAGTGGTGATGCATGCCTCTAACCCCAGGACTTGAGAGGCTGATCAGGAAGATCGCAGACTTAAAGCCAGCCTCTGTGACTTAGCAAGACCTCAGCAATGGAGTAAGACCCTGCTTCAAAATAAAAAACAAAATAGGGCTGGGGGTGTAGCTCTGTGGATTCCACCCCAGTATCTGTCCACCACTCCCCCACACACATACACGCAGTCTCTACCTTCATGGGTTTTCTAGGTTCTAGACAAGGAAGGAGAAGCCACAGATGAGCAAATAAGGTGCCGTAACTGAGGGGAGGGGAGAGGGAAGAAGGAAACTCCCTAATGTGCATGGCGTACATTCACAGACATAACAGTTAATAACCCAAACCCGAGAAGGAGGGAGGGGGAGGGGACGGGGCGGGAACTGGGGAGGGTCTAAATGAGTGATGTGTGCACGTGTGCCTCCACCATCTTGTACCCCATCAAGATGTATGACTACAATGCACCATTAAAACATTTTTAAAAGATGTTTTTATATATAAAAGATAGGAATCCTAGTAGTTGTTTCATAGAATGATGAAGATAGGAATCCTAGTAGTTGTTTCGTAGAATGATGAAACTCTGGACCTTTCCTCTGTTTTTCTTTTCCTAACATCAGTTACTTGGTTGCATCACTTGTAATTAAAAAATAAAAATTTACAAGTCATATAAAATGCTTTCGAGTATGTATAAAAAGTTGATCAAAGCAAATCTGAATGTGGACGTACTAATTATTTATGCATGTGTTCTGGTACACTGTGAAAATGAGTGGACCAGGGATGAGCTGGAAGTAAACGTAGGTGTGAGGCGACTGAGCCAATAGACCGGCCTGGCTCTACTGGCCTGGTGCCGCAGCCCCTGCGCACTGACACTCGGGATTTATCTGTAGCTTTACTTTCTACCGTGAAGGAAGAAGAGCTGTGATTTTTTACTAGTACATTGTCAAAGAGGGAACAGCTTGTACAAAGCAAGAGCAAACAGCTTTCTCTTGGAGACCTAAAAATAGTGTGGTAAGGCAGAGACTGTGACCAGGAGGTGGGGAGTGACAGCGATAAGCTAAAAAAGCCAGCGGGGCCTCGGAAAGTCGTGTTAAGACGCCCGAACCCCGGGGAGGCGTCAGGGACCCAAGTGACTGTTGGGTGTCGGCAGCACAGTCATGTCTGTGTGGCCTGGATCACTCTGGATAGTATGCAGAGAGACCAAAGAATACCCCGCCGAGCCCACGCTGCCCTCCCCTCGGCCTTTCCAGGGCCAGAGACCCCGCCTGACAGCTCCTGGTTAGGGTTTTTGTTAAATATGATTGTTAGCAGGGAACCTTGTTCTCTGGCAAAGATCAAGATTCTGTAGAGGGACTAGACGATGACTATTGTGTAGGTAAAAACAGCATCTACCCTAAGCGTAGATTAGGGGAAGCGTTCTGCCATGGGATTCCACTCCAGCTCCTCATTATTTTTTAAATGAGATATCTTCTCAGTCTGAAAAATAACAAGGTTTAAGGTCTGTATTTAATGTGATTTGCCGCACTGTATATGGGTACTTATAAAAACATTCACTGTAGACTCTGTGAAATAAATTGTGATTGATTCATTTTTAGAAGATTGGTTAATTAATAACTGTGACAAATCCATATAAAATAAATGGATACAGAGTCAGAGGACTAACAGTAGCGTTGAAGGGTTGCAAAAGTTAAGAATCTCCAGGACTCCTCAGCTTTTCTACCTATTCCATAGGCCAACCGGATTGCTCTCAAACTTAAGTAGCCATGAATCCCCTGCAGGGATAAGTAAAAACCAGGACCGTGGACTCTCTCCAGAGTTTCTGATTGGGTATTTAGTTCTAAAGTGGACTGAGAATTTGCATTCCTAAAAGGTTCCCATTTAGTGCTGCTACTGTGGGTAGGTGTGCCAGGCTTCAACGCGCTCTGTCGGGCAAGTCCAGGTGCTCTTTAGACGGCGCTGCCTGCCATGAATACGAGGTGAGCGCTGGTTGGTTGGTGTGTAATACACGTGTTGGCTACATTGGCTCTGGAAATTAGGAAGCCATCCAGTTTTCTAACAGAGATCTGATAAAGTTCCCCAAACTTTAGCCAGGCAGGGGTTTAAGGAGAATAGATAATAGCAGACATGGAGGCGTATGCTGTAAGATGTCTGAAGGACCTGGTGGCCTCCGTGACACCATCTAGAGGTGCCTACATCACACGGCCTACTCGCGCCATCAGTGTAGCTCTGGACCACTCTCCATCTCCTGCACTGTGAGGACAGTAACCTTGTTCTTTGCAGTCATCGCTCGCTTCCCCAGTGGATACGCACTTGAAACGCTTTTCTTACATGCAGTAATATTAAAGGAGTGATGCTCACAGGCGCTCCCTGTATGCCAGGCACCAGGATAGGTGCTTCCAGCACAGCACACAGATCAGGAACCAGACCACCTGGCTTGACGCCCAGCCTGCCGCCACGGGCCACACGGTGAGTTGGTTCAGTCCCGCGCTTTGATTCCTTGGCCTCTAAGAGGACAGTAGCAAGGTATTTATCTCAGGGTGACAACAGAAGACAGAAATACATCGATATATGTATGTCAACATATTTCCATATAGAAAGTATTCAGTTAAATATTGATTCATAATTACAGTTAATGTCGTGATCAGCACCAACTCTTAATCGGGCCATTGGAAAATAAACACTCAAGGTTTCGTGGAAATGTCACAACTTTTAGGGCTTGACCGCTATGTGCCAGGCCTCTCGGACTCTCGCATAAGTGATTCCCCGGCGCAGGTAGAACTCTGGCTAGAATTTCACTGTCGGGATCCACTTCATTCTGTTTTCACCAAATTCGAAGTACACATCAATCTGGTTTCAAATAATCTGTTTTTAAAAGGAAATAAAGGGGCTTTCATTCCTTTGGTGTCGACGTTAATGACTGAAGCCCAAGCCGCATTCCGTTGCAGGACGTCCAGGTTGGCCTCGGCACCGGGGCAGGCGAAACTTGCTCCTTCTGTTTATGTATTTATTTTTTAACTTTCCCACTGCTCTTCTCATCAGATAAACTTATTGTCTGTCACTTGGCAGCAAAAGTAAGTTCATGGATGACCCCCTCCTTTGCAGAGGATGGAGAGGTAAAGGCTAGCTGAGCTGATGGGAGGGGGGCAAGAATACCTGGCTCTAGACTGCTGGGATCAGTGTATCTAGATGCACAATATTTTCCTGTTATTTATCAAAAACTAAAATCAAAATGTTTTCCATCCCTAGTGAGTGCAGCTCTCATCTCTGTTTTGTAGGCCTTTGCCATGACCACCTTTGGTAATACCAACATAGTCATTTAAGTGGCTGTGATCGGTTCCTTTTGTTTTGTTTTTAGCCTTACGGGAGTGGGCTGGGGGTTGAATTCATGAGTCCTCTGTAACTGAGATACATCCCCAGCTCTTTTTAATTTTTATTTCAAGACAGACTTTCACTATGTTGCCCAGGCTAGCCTCAATTTACAATCTTCCTGCCTCAGTCTCCTGAGAGCTTGGATTACAGTTATGTCCCCTGTGCCGGCCGATAAATTCTTGATAATTTATCATGATAGAGAAGTAAAGCAGTTAGTAAAGGCCCCTGAAGCCCAGAGCAATGGCAGCAAGCTGAGCTGGTCTTGAACCTGAGCCCTCCTGTCTCAGGCTCCCAAGTACTGAGGTCACAGGTGTGCACCAACTACGCTCAGTTGACATGCTTATAACGAGTATCCCAGAAGACTAGTTTGCTCTTAAATTCATGAATTGGTTTTTCTAAACTGTCTTCTTAGCATGAAAATGTGTTTGGGGATTAAAATAAATATTTCATAATTGAATGAAGGTGATTTAGAATCATGAAGGGAGTCAATGTCATAAACTAGAGGGAAGCTGAAAGACTGACTCAGACTAGAACTTTATCATCTAAACTGGAAGAGATATCGCCCAGACAGAATACTCCAGCAGCAGATAGAAATGTGTAACTAAACTCTTAACCTCTAGGAGTTAAATATTATTTAAAGTCACCAAGTAAATATGCCTACTAGTGCTTTTAGTTCTGATAATCTTGAAGTTGAAAGAACTCCTACAGAGCACTGGTAAAGAGCCTGCCGTGTGGTACCGTGCAGAAAGAACTGAGAGCAGCTGTCAGATCACCAGGCAGGGAGGCAGGCGCCCTGTCTGCTGGGGGTGCGGTGTCTCCTCACCTCCAGCACCTGGTCTCTTGTCACTAAGCACCAGGGCCGGCCAGTCCCTCCATTCTCCTGGCCCTGAGTCGAGGCAGAGGACAGCCAAGCAGCCCTTTGCCCTCTGCACTGTGACCTTGAGCCTCGCCCTCTGTCTGACACCACTCATCTTTTAGCCAGTCACTGAGCAGCTTCTGAGGTAATGAGGACTCTCAGGCAATTGATTCAAAGTCCCCAGAGAAGACCAACAAAGGCGGTAACACACCCACCCTCTTCACTCACACCACATCCTGCTGTCCCCAACGTGGTAGCTAAACTTGCTGCTGTTTTTTGTCCTTTCGACAGTTCTGGGCATTTCTGTCTTAGCCTGAGAAAAAAAGAGGGAGCCCATAGGCCCCGTGTTTCCAAGAACAAATGGCCTGAGAAGACTTTGCAGGTCATGTGAAGCTTTTGCAGAAACTTGAAAGGGTTTCGTCTTCAGATGTCAAGTACCTCTACCACCGCGTGGATGATAATAGTGTGTTAGTGATTTTCCGTGAAATGTGAAATAGCAATTGTTTCCTGCTGTGCTTTAAGCTCAGCAGATCTGTAACCACTAAAGTAGCAACTGGACAAAGTGTCTCCAAAGTGTCTTGTCCGTTACAATCATGCCTTCTTTTCTCCACGTAAGATTAGCTGGAATCCAAATGACTACAGTTTGTAGTAGTTGTAGTTTTAAGTCTCAGGAGACCAGCACTGACTTGATGGCAATGTGAGCTTGATAGAGGCGCGTGTGTGGCCAGGCTTCAGCGGCACCTCTGCCTTGCGTTGGTTTATAGTACTGCCCTCAGAGCACCTGCGTGCTAACTTTGTTTTGTTTTCGTTTATCTGTGTGTGTGTGTGTGTGTGTGTGTGTGTGTGTGTGTGTGTGTTTCTGGAGATTGAACCCAGGGACATTCTACCTTATACCCCCAGCCCTTTATTAATTTTGAAACAGGGTCTTGTTGGTTGCTGAGAGCCGTACTTAGTTGCTCGGGCTGCCTTTGAGCCTGTGATCTTCCCATCTCAGCCCCCAAGCACTGAGGTTACAGGCGTGCACCATCTGTGTTTTATGAATAGGATGGCAGTGTTAACTAGGTTGTAGGAGTCCTTGCCGTGCGCCCAAAACTGTCTGTTTCGTCCGCATTAGCTTCTGTTACTCTCCTAGAAGCCCATGGAGTAATGTGATCCATCGCCCCACACACGTTAAGCGCCTTTCCCCAAGCCACTGGGCCGGAACCTAGCAGAACACAGACCGGATCCAGGCAGTCTGGGTCCAGAATCCAGCTCTCGAGCCTCACTGCCATTCTCTGTGGTCTGGACCTTCTCTAGAGTTCAGGAAAGAAAGAGTAGGAAAAATACGTGGGGGAGAGGAGATCTTACAGCTTGTTGGACCAGAATATTTGGGCTTTCTCAAAAGTACCTACAACAATTGGGTATTTATTTATGTCTTATTCTTGTTAGCTTTTAATTTTATTTCCAACTTGTCCCTCCGTTTTAAATGGAAAATATAAAATTAATTAACCCTCAGAATTCCCTCAACTCTCAGACTGGTACGCCATCAGCAGCACGAGGCCTGTGGGCTCCGGGGGCCGAGGCGAGGCTGGGAGGCCAGGACGAGGATGAGCCCAGCAGCGAGCTTGCAGTGGACAGCTGCAGATGGCTGAGTGCCTGTTCCCATTTCCCAGTTTAGTGGCAGTGTGTCAGGCGACGGACACAGCCACAGATGTTTTTGTTCCTCGTGCTCCATACAGACTTTCTGTTCATGCATTTCCCATATTATGAAGTACGTGTTTGTGCTTATGTTGTTCGCCCTGCAGTGTAGGCTTCTTGAGAGCAGGGATTTTGTCTCGTGGCAAATGGCTGTGGAAGGAAAGGCAGGAGTGGGGCGGGCGGACCTGGCACGGGAGTCCCCTGCTTCACATTGAGGAGGGGCTGTTTGACTGGGTTACTTCAAACTTTTGAAATCTATTTTTTTTTTTGTGGGTCTGGGGATGGAACCCAGGGGTACTCTACCTCCAAGCTACACCCCCTGTCCTATTTTTTTATTCTTTATTTTGAAACTGGGTCTCACCGAGTTGCAGAGGGCCTCACTAAGTAGCTGAGGCTATCCGCGAACCGCGATCCTCCGGTCTTAGCCTCCCCAATGCTGGGATTACAAGCGTGCGCCACCACGCCCAGCTTGAAATCTATTTAAAAGTTGTGTTTCTTGGGTTTGATAATGTTCATGTGGTTTAGTCCATGGGAAGAGGTGACTGATAATCAGACAGTGTGTGCATCAGTCTACCCCAAGGACATCACTCCGTGGTGGTGTATAATTACATCACCCTCCGAGGGCCTTTGGCTGTCCTCTTGGTGAGTTCATCTGTAATTATTGATAAGCACATCCATCTCTTATTTATCTAGAAAGCCCATGTGGATGGCTTCAAATCACCGTAGCATTCAATTCTCATCTCACAGTGTGGATACAGGCTAGGAAGCTTGAAGTTGTAGTTGGTTCTTTGAAAGTGCCAGTTTGCTTATTATTTGAGCCTCTGCGATGCGCTGCGACAGGAGTGGCGTTTTCCTCCCCCTCCCTCGCAGCTCTCGGCTCTCTGGCTTTTCACATCTTGGCTCTTCTCTGCCGTGTGCTGTACTCGCGGGGGTCTGGACGCTATTGGTTCTTCTAGGAGTTTTAAATATTCCATTTTCCTCCGGCGTGGTGGCGCATGCTTGTAATCCCCGCACTTGGGAGGCGGAGACAGGAGGATTGTGCACGTTTGAAGCCAGCCTTGCTGGCTTAAGAAACCCTGTTTCCAGATTTAAAAAAAATATAAAAATAGGTCTGGGGGTATAGACCAGAGGTAGAAGGGCTTCCAGGGACCCCAGTACCACCAAAAAATATACATAAATAAAAATTTTAAAATAAAAATTCCATTTTCCTATATACTGTGCCTTTGTTTTTAAGATGCAGGAGGTCAGCGTGTCTGGTGGACATGCTCGTTTGATGGTTTTCCGTCTCTTACTGCTCCTGTCAGTTTATAGACAGAGCACAGTCTGCTCCATAAGTGAGATTTCTTGGGATGACTGTGGTCTGGGTGGGACGAGAGGCTAGAATGTGGCCACGGGTGGACTCTCAGTGGGTACTTTAAAAAAAAACTCCTCTTCTGTGGAAGCTTCTGGTCACGTGTCTGCCCCCACCTCCTCACGCCGCGCCAGGACAGCAGGTGGACCTGGCGTAAGAGAGGGGAGGGCCAGAGCAAGTGCAAACCAAAGTGTGGATCGATCATCTCGTTGGAACCCACCTGGTCAGGCTGTAGAAGCCCATTACGCCTTACGCGCATGCTCTGTTACGTAATGGATGGTACTCCTTCTAATGTGAAATTCTGGTCCATTTTGGCATCAAACTTTGACGCCAAATAGCTTAATCTGCTGGGTAAATGAATCACAGCCGGCAGTTTAAAACAACAAAAACAATTTTTTATGCCTAAAATATCAGCATCAAACTTTGTGCGCAAAATTCTCCCCTTTCCTTGTTACACATTAACTTTGTGGTTACTATACAATCGCCATTTGAGAACTAAGATCTGCTCTTGCTAGTCACGGGGCAAAGGACGTTGCGGGAGGTGGAGGAATGGCAGAAAGCACAGCGTTGCGCGTACTGACTTAGAATGGTTATGCTGCAGTGCATCGCTGCACTGACTGCGTGATGATTTTCTCCAACAGAAACCCATTCTGACATTGCTCCGTTGGACTGAGGTCGTCGTGGTCATTTTACAAGGGCTAGAGGTTTGTTTTGTGCCCTGCTGTCTTGGCAGCCTTTGTGAACACCTAACACTTGCAAGCATCCCCTTGTATACAGCCTATCTTCTCACTTGCGGGATATAATGTGTAAATTCTCCTTGTTATTTCTGGTCCACCTCAGGTTAGCATGAGTTTATTGAAGGCCCATCTGTGCCATTCACGGGGCAGGCCCTAGGGGGGAAGAAAACGCTCTTGACTCTCAGGAATCGAGTGTTCTCTAGGAGAGGCTGCCGTTGGAAGCGGTAATTTTCACATCAGGAGGTAATGCTAGGAGCCTGCACGAGTTACCCATTTCCTCACACAAAGGTCAGGTGGGGCTCTGGGGAGATGTACTCCAAGAACTGGAGAACAGACTGGGGGAGGGGTGGTGTGATGCTGCAGAGCCGGGCACAGTGGAGTTTCAGATGGCATTGGAGGTGGCAGAGGAGCCTGGGAAGTAGCTGAGGCTCCGGTCACGAGGCTGATTTGTGCCAGGCCTAGGGCTTGAGGTGTATCCATGGACTAACTCCTGAAATTACTTGTGAAATGCTGTGAATATATTCATTTTGGGGGGAGTATCCATACTTTTATTAGATTTCACGATCCAGTACTTTCAAGGGTATTTGCAGTGAGCTGGGGAAGTAGCTCGGAAGGAAACTAGTTTGCCTAGCATGAACAAGACCCCCCGAAAAAAGTAGATATGTACATATACATACACATACATGCATACATATATGACTATTGGCGTGAAAGCTTTAAGTAAAGGCCCACCTATTCATTCATTAGAATGAAGTTAATCATCACCGTGTCCATATTTCATGTCATAAGAAATCTGATTCACAGAGCTTTCAGTTCAACAAATTGAAGTTCCGCGAAGACTTCCTCCACCAAAACAAAACCATAAATTCCTCCGTTGAATGTTTCAGACCCTGGCAGGCTTTGAGGAGACAGTGGTGAGCTAGAGACAAACTCCTGTCCAGAGCTCGTAGTCTAATGAAGAAGGCAGGTACCAACCGGATCATCACAGGAAGAGACAAGCAGGAACCAGCAGAGCCTATGTAGCCCAACTACTGCTGTGTAGTTCAAGAAGGGAGCCTGCTGCACGGGGCCGGATCAGAGAGGGGTTTCTTGAGCAAATGAAAATTTAATTGAGACCTGGAGAAATGAGATTATGTCAGCTGAGAAAGAAGGTTCCAGAGGTCCCCTGCAGAGAGGACTGCAGGTCCGCCAGCTGTGTCTTGGGGAAGTGGCTCTTTAGGGAAGGAAACAGAAGCATCCTGCAGTGGGGAGAACATGGGTGAGCCTGGAGACAGAGCCGGGCAGAGCCCTGTGCTAGAGGCGAGCGGAGCGGCGAGGGAGCGAGCTGGTTAACGCGGAAAACAGACGGAGGGGACACGTTGGAAAGGGTTTATTAAGTGACATGTTAGTGCCTCAGCTGCAAAGACAGGGTCACCATGCGATTTCACTTGGAGCTTGCTATCATTTCTAAGGACCTGGCTTCCTCTCTCTGGTGAATGATGAGGCTGCACCTGCAGTCTCCCAGCTCAGCTTTCCCACAGGTGACCCCGGAAATTCATCCTGAGGCAGAGGGGCCAGGGAGGGAGCGCGGCTCCGCCCTGAGCAGCTCCCTGCGGGTCCAGTGAGCCAGGCCCGGATTAACATTTCCTGGAGAGCCCTGAGGTGACAGAAGTGGAGAAGCCCTGCCCCAGGTGCCCTCAGCGGCCCAGCAAGGCTGCTTCAAATTAACAAGAGCTGGGGGCAGTCAGAGGTAGAATGCCCCTGGGTTCAATCCCTGGTACCAAATATATATATCGACCCGTTTCCTAATATTTCTGGATTCTAGGTTCTGAGTAAAATTAGAATCTAATTACCTTGATAATATCAATGAAGAGAATATGGCCCAAAGAAGGAAAATGGGTCACCTAAAGTCATATGGCTGGAGGTACAGAAATTAGCATTCCAACCAGTAACACTGGGACCTCAACTCTGGCCTGCTGCCTCAGTATCTCCAGCAATCAGCATAATTATTGATATTGTAATTACCAGGGTTTCAGTTACCTTTTTTCTTTTCCTGTAGTTATAAACAGAAGCACATTTTATTGCTTTCTGATGACTGGTAAAGTGTATTGCTTTATGTTATCGGGCATCTACTTACTAAAACTCAAAGCTGAGAAACTGAAAAATGGATTCCCAGGAGAACAAAACTTCTTATCTTCTTCTGGCTAAGCTGAAATAATTGCCAGACTCGCAAGTCCAAAGTCTGCACGCACGCAGAAGTGGGGAGCAGAAAAAGCTAGTTGAGCTTTCACTTTTACTTGATTTGAACTTGAGTTCAAGGGTTAAAGCTTAAAAGCTGAATCTGGACCGTACGGTGCCGGCTGGCCTCCCTTAGCGGCCGCTGGGACTTAAAGTGTGAGGTACGAGGGGAGTTCAGGACCGCTGTGACCCTGGCACAGGCCCTGGAGTCAGGGGACCTGAGCGCAGTTCCCCAGATTCTCTGCCTTCCGACGTTGAAACTCGGGAAAATTTTCCTTCCGGCTCATTTTCCCCACTTGCAGAACAGGAATGATGAGACGTCACAGAATCAAATGAGGCAGCAGATATCGAGGACCATTTATGTCATCAGAGCTTAATGCAGAAGAAAGAGACCACTCCAGGCATTTCAAGAAGAGAGGGGTTCAGTAGGAGTAAGGTCAGGGGGAGGGCAGGGATGCTGGGAAGCCACTGGCTTCACCCACCTGCTGACCCAGCTGCCTCGACACGGTGGGAAGACGCTGGAGCTGACAGTCGGCACCTCCTGACTTGCTTGCCAGAGTCCAGAGCAGCAGGAAGTGCGGGGGCTGGCTGGTCCACCCCTCACAGGAAAGCATCTAGGCGGAGCCTGGTTGACAGCATGAGCCCAAGCCACAAAGGAGTCTGGGAAATGTAGTTTGTAGATTCCCAGCTACCAAATAAGAGGAGGATGGAATGGAAGTTGAGAGACCCAGATATTTGTGTTTGCCACAAGGATGTGGCCTGGAATCTGGCGTGCCACAAGCACCAGTACATAAAAATGACTGTTGGTTTGTTAGTAGCAGGTGTGTGGCTAGTACTCATTGTTCACCCCTTATTTTTATTAACCTGAAGAAGTTGGTTTGATTCTATTGTCAGCAGATTCTTAGATAGGATTCTGTTTTTCTTAAGAAAGGGAAAAGCCAATCACTAGTGACTTCTATGAATATGCTGCCACTTTGGCAACTAACTAAATATGCTTAGAAAATTAGAATTAGACGACATTTGACTTGTCTTTTGAAGACCAGAGGGTAATGCAATGCGGTTTTCTCCTACTTTAATTGGCATTAAAATTTTTTAAAAACAATTTTTATTTTGTTCTCTACTTTTTATTAATTAACCAATCGAAATAGAGAGAATGATACTTCTCATATTCAAAGTGAACCTGAGAAACTAAAGTGTTAAATGTTATGGCCAATAAAATTAAAAACATGAGTCTGTTCTCCATGATGTGAGAGCGGCTTCCAGCCTCCATGATGTGGCAGCACCGGCCTCCTTGCTTCCTCGAAGAAAACAAAACAAAATAAAAATGGTAGGGTGTAGCTTGAAGGTAGACTGCCCCTGAGTTCAATTCCCAGTATAAATAAATAAATAAATAAATAAATAAATAAATAACCTAAAACCCAAACCAAACCAAAAACCCACATCATAGAAGCCAGAAGTAAATCTAATCAAGGAGGTAAAAGACTTCTTCAATGAAAATTATAGAACAATGAAGGAAGAAACTGAAGAAGACCATAGAAGATGGCAAGACGTCCATATTTGTGGATCAGTGAAACTAGTATTGTCAAAATGGCCATACTACCAAAAGCAACCTACAGATTCAATATGGTTTCTATAAAAAATCAAAAACATCATTTAGTCACATATTTATTCAATAAAAGCTATCTACTTTAGCTGGGCATGGTGTGCTTGCAATTCCAGCATTTGGGAGGCTGAGACAGGAGGATTGCAGCTGCACGGCCACTCTCGGCTACTTAGTGAGGCCCTCCGCAACTTAGTGAGACCCTGTTTCAAAATGAAGAATAAAAAATAGGGCTCGGCAAGTAGCTTGGAGGTAGAATGTCCCTGGGTTGTACCGCAAAATGTACTGCAAAAAAAAAAAAAAAGCACTACTTACTTATCAGTACTTAAAATCCAAAAATCTATATTGATTTTTTTCTATGCACCACTTTTGTGTGTGTGTGTGGTACTGGGGGTGGAACCCAGGGGCTTTCTACCTCCAGGCTATACTTCCAGACCTATTTTATATTTTATTTGGAAACAGGGTCTCACTAAGTTGCTGAGAGCCTCACTAAGTAGCTGAGGCTGGCTTCGAACCTGTGCAATCCTCCTGTCTCAGCCTCCCAAGCACGGGGGTTACAAGCGTGCACCACCACGCCCGGCATTATCTCAGATCATTTAAATTCAGCATATGTCCCTTGTTCACTAAAGAGGGCAAACACTCAGGAAGGTCTTGCCTTAAAGCCCCAATTGTTTGGTCATGGGAATAGACCTGCCTTTTAAATATAATTGCTAGATACCCGTGTAATAAAGGAATCTTGTTGTTGCTGCTGACTCTTAGGACTCGGGGCCCCAGTAAGCTAATCTTGTATACTTTGCCCCTCGAGTACATCAATGGCTCAGGGAGCACAGAGAGAGACACAGAGTGGTCATTGTAATCTTTTTAAAGAAATCTTAGCAGCATGGATAATTAAGTAAATTGTGGGTTTTGATCAAAACCTAAGTGAAGCATAGATCCAGGGAATTTTAGCCACTCTGATTCACTGTGGAGCTGGGCCATTTATGAAAAACTGTTACCAAGATCGGAAGCTCTTGTGGGAGAAAGCTGGAAATTTTTCTGCGATGCCAAGACAAATGAATCCGGAAGGTGGAGCTAATTTTACAGGCAACTGACATTTTATCCTCACCCCACTGCCACACAACATTTGTACATTATTTTAAATGTAATTCTAATATCCTCTTGACTCAGTGGGATTGGCAGTCTCACACGTATTAAAAGTGCCAGATTCTGAAGCGCTCCCGCTGAGCGCCGATGTCACAGGTTTAAGAGTGAAGCAAAGGCCCCCAAGGGCAAGGCATCTCTTTCTTTGTCTTTGTATTATATTTTGAAGTTGACAAAAGAAAGACGGTCCCTGGAGTCCGCTCTCTTTCTGCATCTGGTTGAGAAGCTGTTTTCTTTTTATGTTACATGTCCACTGCGGAACCTCTTCTCTACCAAGCTTAGACACGGACCTCCGCAGATTCCAGATGCCTGCCACAATCCGCAAGTGTGCCAGCTTCTCCCTCTCCCCCGTCCACTAACTGATCAGTACGGTGTTCCGTTTCTCTCCTGTGCCACCTAAAACTATTAGCTTTCCCCATGCACCTTCATCTTTTTCCACATAGCTGTGTTCACTTGCAGGGGTTTCCATGACAGAAGAAGAGTGTTGAGGAAAGCATTTGAAATGCTCTTCCACACAGCTCTGGCCGCCAAGCCCGGGGTGGGGGCTTCTGGAGGCCTCTCCCGGGCCAGTCTCCCTGCGTCTTCACGTGACTTCCCTGGACCTGTGTCTTAAACCCCTCTTCCTCTGATGACACGATTGCACGGGTTCGGCCGCCCCGAGTGCCATTCATTTTGACCTACTTACCTCTGTGATGGTCTCTAGCTGCAGTCACCCTGTGAGGGGACGGAGGGTTTGGACTTCAGTGTGTGATCTCCGGGAGACATAATTCAGCCCATAATTCACGAGGACACAGGATGAGCCTCGTGACCCGAGGCAGGACGCAGCTCTGAATCCTGCCGAGGGCTCGGTGTCTCGGCTGTTAGAGGAACTGCGGCAGGAGGAGCAGTCTAACAGCGGAGGCCTGGCCAAGCCCAGTGCGCTCAACCTGTGAAAGCTCCAGAGGGTGCAGCGGTGAGTTCCCTCCTTCTCCTTATCCATCCATCAGCTGATGACACCTGGCTGGGTTCCACTTCCTGTGTGCAGTGCTGCGGTAATATGGGAACGCAGATGTTTCTTTTCCTTGGGATGCGTACCCCATAGCTGGACCACTGGATCATACAGTCGTTCTATTTTTAATTCCTTGAGGAACCTCAGTGCTGTTTCCCTAATGGCGGTACCAGTTTACACTCGCACCCCCATGTATAAAGGTTCCCTTCACTCCACATCCTCCCAGCACTTGTCTTTGGCCTTTTTGATAAGATCCATTCTGACAAGTCAGGTGCTAGCTCATTGTGGACAATTTCACATAAAATAAATGAAATCCTGTCATTTGTGACAATGTGGATGGAACCAGAGATCATTATGTTACATGCAATGAGCCAGGCACAGAAAGACACATACCACACCATCTCACAAGGGAGCCTGAGACAGGAGGATCTTAGGTTTGAGACCAGCCTCAGCAACACAGCAAAACTCTCAGCAACCTAGTGAGACCCTGCCCCAAAGTTGAAAGGGCTCGGAGTGTAGCTTGGAGGTAGAATGCCCCTCGCTGCAATCCCTAGTACCGATAGATAGATAGACAGACAGACAGACAGACAGACAGACAGACAGCAGTCAGATTTAACTTGATAAAAGATTTTCTGAGGACCTTTTATGCACCAAATAATGTACTAGACACAGAGTTTGCTGAAGAAGAGAAGGGGGGAGTAGCATTGGCTTCATATTGGGTATAAAACAACTTATTTTACAGACGTGCGTGAAAGGGTTTATTAGAATCAGGTCACCCCCATTCGTTTATATAACGTCTCTGGTGTGTTCTGAAAAGCTCAGCAGGCGAGCAGTTGTGACAGATCGCACGGCCAGAAGTATTTACCGACCCTCAGCGGAAGCGTGGTGGCACTGGATTTAGATGATTACTCTGGCCAGTGTTTTTAATTCTGCACAGCTTTTGTTCATTTTCTGTTGGTTGGTTGAGATTCTAAAAGCATGAAGGTGGGAAGGAAGAGGAGGTCCAGGAGGAGCAGTCTGCACAGAAGGAACTGCTGCGCGAAGCCCTAGACACAGAGCAGAGCATGCGGTATTCAGATAAGCATTTTAAATTAGGATAACTCGGGTTTAAAATCCAGAGAGAAGAGTGGTTGTGACAGAACTGGTAGCGTGAGTGTGTAGAATCTAGAAGTATTCCTGTGGCCGTGTCTGTTTGTTGTTGTTGTTGTTATGCGTTTGGTTGGGGTTTGGTTTTTATGAGAATGTAATCACCGAGTCAGACCCTTCATATCTCACTGTTAGTTGTATTCCTAGTACTTAGCTTGGTACCTAACACATTAGCTGTATTCCTAGTACTTAGCTTGGTACCTAACACATTAGCTGTATTCCTAGTACTTAGCTTGGTATCTAACACATTAGCACTCAGTAAGAATGTTAGGAAGGAAGGAAGGAAAGAAAGAAAGAAAGGCAAAAGCTATCGCTGTCTCCATGTCTAAATGGATACGATTCTTCATGAACTTTGTAAAATATTCTTCTTCCTCTCCCCCATCCAATTTACTTAATTCTGGTATTGATCTCAGTGAACTGAAATTTTTAGACCCCTATGTTTTCTTCTATTTAGGAACCGGAAGGTGTGTAGAAAAGAGAAAGCGAGACCATTGAGAGAGCCGTATACAGTCCTCTCAGGTTTCTCTTTCAGTTCTTAATTTCTGTGATCCTGATTTTCCAAAGGATTCAATTAATTTTCAGTTGACCTAGCCAAAATAGCCAGGGTCCCAAAATTTCTTTCAATCTTACTGTTGTGTTAGGACTAAATCGAAGAGCAGTTGTGTAACCTGAGCAGGGAGGGTCAGGAATGCGCTCAAGGTCATCGCCAGGAAGTGAGGGCAGCGGCCAGGCTCTGCCCTCCTGGGAACCTGAACCAGCACAGGCTGAAGCTGAGATAGAAACCCACTGTGTGTCCTCCAGCGAGATCAGCTAGGAAGACCTCGGTCGCATCCCCCGAAGAGTAGACGGACGGTCTCCACTCGGTGGAAGTCATCGCAAAGATGCACAGGTTCGCCTGTAAAAGCACTTACTGCACATGAAGAATTCCGTTCTTATTTTACTTTTTTAATCATTTTGCGGTACTAGGGATTGAACCCAGAAGCATTCAACCTTCACGCTACAGCGCCTGCCCGGTTTTATTTGGAAACAGGGTTGCGCTAGGTTGATGAGTCTGACTGCTTGCTGTGGATGTCCTCGAACCCATGATCTTTCTGGGTCCCTCCCAAGTACAGGGATTACAGGTGTGTCCCACCACAACCATAGAACTCCATTGTTAACAGTAAGTTTTAAAATGTAAATATTTAAAAAGTACCTGTGACTCACACTGAGATGTAACTCTCAGAGAATACTTTCTTAAAAATCATGAGGGTCAGGAGGAGGGCACAGAAGCCACGACACAGCCACCTAATCTTAATACTCATACCTGTCAGGGGACAGCTACGCACAGCAAAAACTACCTTTAAGGCCAGAGAGGGCAAATAAGAATGAGTAGTGAAACGCAATTGTAGGCATCTTTTAAAAGGATTCCTGTGTCTTTTATATAAAAATATATTTTGCATAAGGAGAAAGGTTAAC